>NC_137293.1:13336308-14653409 GCF_907165135.1 Oikopleura dioica | reverse complement strand
AAATCAAGTTAAAAATCGATGTTCTAATACTTCCCAAGGTGGCGATACGTTTAACCCCACACTAATCAAATGTGTGCTTCGAGAAGAATGTCCATTCGAAAAAGCAAAATTCAAAACGTGTGCGTCGTCCAGCGGTTTCAAATTGAATCACACATCTTTCCAGCTCCCGTTATACAAGTATCTCTTGCCCGTACCTCTTTGATCGTCATTAACAATATTTTCAGTAATTAACGAAATAGACCAAATGGAGCTCACGCGAAATTCCCAACTGTTTTGAATCTGAAGCTTAGAAAATTAAGGGCCTCAAAGTCGTTAAGGTCAAAATCGAATTAATAGCTAGTAGTTTAATTTTACGGGAGAAATGGTCCTTAGTAAAGCTCAAAAGCTAAATTGGAACTGCCGCGATTTATTCATTCTGCGCATGACAAAAAGTCTGTATGGCTGGCAGGCGCTTGTAACTTCAGCGCTAATCCTGGCCGCGGATTAAGCCTTCGACGGAAAAAGAAGTGTATTCGAAATATATTTCTACTCCAGCAAAAATAGAAAAATAGAACTTTTCCGAGCATTTTTCTATCAGCTCGTTAACCCTCATTACGAGCTTAGTAATCAGTTGACCCCTGCTGTGCTATTCGATTTCATCATTATCTAGTAATCCCTTTCACGTCAGGTTCTTTCTTGATTTTATTTCAGGAAATCACGAGGGGCCGGATTATTTCACCTTTTTAGCAAATCCCTTCAAAGCTTATGAACCAGCCCTGAACGCGGTCGCCGCTCTCGAATTCAATACTCCACTGTGGCGAGAACCCGCCCCATTTTTTTACTTCGGTACTGTTTTATTTAACGATCAAGGTTTTTAACAAGCTTATTTTTTGTATATTTGCACTACATAAACGAAAGCGATACGGTTTTATTGATGTAAGTTTTGTTGTTTCTGAGAGTGTCTGATCGAGTGCTGGGCGGTTGCCCATCCGGTTTAGTATGTTCGCGATATCGCTGTGCACATATAATTGCGGCCGAGTCTAAAAGTGTCGTTCACATTTTTGTTCAGTTCTAATTTTGAACAGGCGACAGGTTCCTTTTAATTTTCAGTCTTTTATCGCGAAAAACATCGATTTTAAATAGAAGTCTATTTTCAGAAAGACTTGAATGGAATAAAGCAAAAATATACTTGCGAAATAACGGTCCGCTATTTTGAGACTTTTCGTGAACTTCGAATGTTTCTTAGACTTTTTAGACTAACCAAATAGCAGGACCCTGAGTCAGGTTTTCTACACAGGTTTTCTACACAGGTTGCCCAGTCCATAGCAGTTTGAAATTGGGTTTTTAACAATTTTTTACTGTAAATTAACAGTTTTGATAAAAGAAAAAAATATTTTTGGACGAACCTGAATCTGCTGGGTCATGGGAAAAAGGAAAGAACATTTTCGCCTGTCCGCAAAATTTGAAAGTTGGCATCAAAAGTTACGCCTCTACTGTTTAGAGCTAGACGTGAAGAAGGTTCAATGGGAGCTTTGACGGATCTGAATTTTGATTCAGCTGAGATGCCATAAACTGCCAAAGCCGTCCGAGTAAGAAGCTTCACAAAACCGCGAAATATACAACGATCCCGTGAACGTTACAACGGAAGGCGTGAGAAGCAGCCGAGGAAAGAGGCTTTTCCGACGGATTACCGAAAAAAATCGACACTCTAAAATCTCCCGAAGCATTTTGATTTTCCGTTCTTTTTAGATTGAAAATTTGCATTGAGCAGTTTTTTTATATGCAAATGTTTTTCGCAGCGATGTTATGTAAATTAGGACTGCTCGTTCCAGAAATTCGAAATGCGCGAGATTCCGCCTTGATGAAAAAATAATCAACCTATGATCTCTAGCAACCGCCCCACTCAGCACGATTCGCTCACGGGGTTGATAATTAACTTATTATTCCACTTTTTTCATGAGCTAAATTTCTTCCCATTAAATTATCCAGTGGATCAAAAGAAAAATAAGTTTCATAAAAAAGTCTATAAAAATTGATTATTTTGAATATCTTGAATGAAGAACTTGATATCAAGGAAGACTATCTATATTTATTTTCAAATTCTGACTATATTTCCTGATTTTAGAAGATGAAAGCGCATAAAATCTATTGAAAAGATAATCATCATCAATGAAAGCTTTGAACCAATCGACGCAGGTGATGACCATTTCCCGATCCTGATTCTAGAGCCGCTAATTAAGCTCACCTGCGTAAATTATACTCTCTATCTCCATTTCCGGAATAAAAACAGAATCGATTTCTAGGAATCATTCATACAAATCATCGAAATCAACAAACTCAATAATGATTGACTCAATCCGATACTTGAACTTTTACGAACTTGCCCTTCTTTCCAAGTCTTTGGGAACAGCAAATGCTTGCAAAATGGTGATGAGCCGAACCAGAGGCCCGGTCAAAATGACGGTTGAAAAAGCAACAGCGGAAAAAATGAAGATGCTCCCTCGAAGTGAGTGGGTTTCAGTCTCTCTACCGTCTTCGAAGACCAACACTGCTCATTCTTCCTCAGCACAAGATAAGAGTCGAAAACAGAAGACCGTCAAGAAAGGCTCCCTCAAGCCGTCCAAGCCACTGTCAGACGAACAGAAGGAAAAAATCTTCGGAAAACCTCGAGAATCTTCCGCCAGCCCTCAAAAGACTCAGAACAGCGAATCGCCAAAGAAGAAGAATAAGATGACGAAGAAAAAGCCAAACAAGGGAAAAGCTCCAAACGCGATCAGAAAGAGCAAGAAACCATCTCGTCTTTAAAAAATCTGCCTTTTTTGTTTCATATCTTTCGATTTTGCTTTTGATACAATAAATTGTTTCCCTGTTAAAATAAGTCTGACTGAAGACGTTTCAAAAAGAGCCTATTCTGCGCTAATCTGATGTATCGTTTCTATGTCTTCTCCAATTATCCATCGATCCCGAGACTTGCTAAAACGCATCCTTTGAGCTGGCCCAGTGTGAGTCCACTTACAGCGCATAAATAAGAGAAGGTGTTGATGACAGGTGGTTTCGTTTTGAGTTGATGCTTTTGAGACTTGATTACGGGCGAAAAACCGCGGAAGTACTGGGAATCAAGGAAGAGGACGTGTGATTGAGGTAGACCAAATGTAACCCAGCTTTTTCTTTAAAAAGAAATTTTTCTTAGATTTATCTGTGATACGTGCCTTAGTACTTTATATTTTCGAGGTCAATAGTTAAAGACCATTTTTCCAAGGAAAAACAGTATATTCAGACTTTACAGCCGCACCTGTTGACAGAATTTAAGAGCAAGAATTTAGAACGACACGTTCCATCTTCGACACATTTCGACTTGATCAGCTACAGTCTGAGAGGCTGACAGAACTATTCTTCGATTTCAGAAGTATGAGCTACGAAAGAGGAATTTTCTCCGCGCGCTTTTGATTGACTTGAGTTATGGGTTCATATTCCAAAGTTGGGATCTGTCAAAGATCCACTGATTTGACACCTTTTGAGTCTTGTTTATGTTTGATTCACTTTCAGATTTGTAAAGGCCCATTCCTCCCCAAAGGGAGTCTTATGCTCTTTCCCTAAAAGTGGGATTAAACGTCGTTACCACGGGGCAGCTTTTGAACCTGCTTCAACAGAGACAAAATCACAGAGAGAAGAAAGAAGCTTATCAAGATGTCCTTAGTTATTTTGGTAAGTTGTTTCACTGCCAAAAAGAGTAAAGAAAAAATGAGAGAGATAAATTTTTGGTCCTTTGAAATTGCTTTCCAGATTGGGCTGCTGACGTTCTGTGCGGGCATTTTTGTACTGTCATGCTACTTGAGAAGGAAAAAGAAGCCGAAGATTACGACTACGATTTGTAAAGATGCGATTAAAAATGGAGATACGATATATGTTTTTGAAACGTAAGTTGATTCATGAAAAATGAACAAAATCTTTAGCAAGGCCCCTACTGTAAGAGTCCTTAACTCTAAGCCTAACATTTAGCACTAGAATTTTAAGGTAGCCCATAATTTAAAGGCTTTCATTTCGTGATAGTAGAGTCATCAGTCTTTGTCTACTGTCTCTTGTCTACTGACTTTATACAGTAGGCAGTTTTATCATTTATTACTGAAGTTCAAAAAGAGGACTTTTTGTTGGTTAAGACGATCAAAAAGCCTCATTGAGGTCGATTAGTTTTTCTTTTATTCAACCCAAAAATGACTTTGTCTCAGAAACGAGTTGAAATCAAAAGCATGCAGCAAGATTATCCTGTGCGAACTTTGCCACAAAAAATCTCCGTTCAAAGACAATCCGCACTGGCGATCTGGCACTGCTCAAGGAAACGATTTTTACTGCATGTGCGGGCTGCGAAATAAATGGAATAAGAAGGTAATGATTTTCACGTCGAAACTTTTTGATTTGATAGGTCGGAGTTCATCGGATCTGTACTCATCACAAGCTGGCGATTCGAGACAGATTACAGGGAAAATGTCAGTACCTGATTGTTGGAAACTTGAAAATACCGATTTCGCCTGACGGAATTCCAATGGTGAACTTGGCGACTGCGATTTCAAAGACAGAAGGTGCAAACAACAACGACTCAGATGATGACTTAGAAAGGTGACTCTATCTTTGAATTATATCTGCTTAAAATGATGATAAGGGGTTCCTCAGAGGAAGAGTCTGTTGACGAAGAGACAAAACGAGCTACTGGCCTTTTGATGATGTTTTCTTGGAGCAGGTTAGTTAACTGATTAATTGCTCGAATACGGGTTATTGAATTCATCTTCTCAGAATACCGAAGATAGCTGGTGACAATTACAGGCCTGCTGCATGGATTCCATACAAAGAAATTCCTGACGTAAATGAGTCTGTCTAGTTATGAAAAGAGCTTTTGAAAATAAATTGTTCATTCTGTATACAATTTCAGTCTAATGATAAAAGCGGTTCGATGAAAGTTTGCATACGGCCAAGAGCAAGAGTGAGGACATCAAGCTCCCCTCTGAGGGGAAGTTTGAATACATTTGTCGTACCGGTCGCTTGGTAAGGTAGCTTGAATCTTCAAAAACGAAATCCACTTATTGACGATGCTTTTCGAGTTTCTTCTGCAAAGTAAATCTTTGTTTTTCTAGATAGGTTCTTTCAAAAAAAGATTCTTTGACATCGATTGAATTACCAGATAAAAAAGAAAATGCAGCACAACCGTCTGAAGAAAATTTATTTTCGATACGCTTACTTCGTGATTTTGTTATTTATTGGGGGCTTTCTTTTGCAAAAAGAACCGGTGAAAAGAGAAAACGAAGCTATTGCTGAAAAATTTGATTTAAATTGCGAAGCGGTTATTCAGGTAATAACAGTTGAATGTTTCTTCATTTTAAAATCTTCATAAGGAAGATCGAGCCGAGCTTGAAAGAGTTGAACGACGAAAATCGGCGAAGAAAGTTGAATCGCTAAGTCTGGGAGACGGCGAAATCGCATACCTCGTCCATTCTGGAAGCTGCCCCGAATTCGTCAAGCTCCGGGAGTACCCGACCTCAGATGCTAATTCTGACTTTCCCCTCGCTTACTCAATGGTGCTCCATAAAAACCCTGGTCAAGCGGAACGACTTCTCCGAGCAATCTACTCTCCTCACAATGTCTACTGTCTTCATATCGATGCGAAAACGCCGCAAATGGAAGTTGACGATTTCGAAGCCCTTGCCAGCTGTTTTCCGAATGTTTTTCTAACGAAGAAGCGAGAGAATGTACACTGGGGATCATATGAGCGATTTCAAGCCGATATAAATTGCATGGGAGATCTTATTCAGGAAGGTGAGCCAGTTAATCGAGCTCAAAGGACCTGTAAGGATCCGATAAAGAAGAATCAGGACCCTGTTTTTTTTGAGGTCTTATAACGAATGGCTAACTTTTAAACAGCACGAGATACAGTGGAGATATTTGATAAATGTCTGCGGGCAAGGCTTTCGAAAGTCAGAAAAAGATAGTAGCTTTATAAATTTCCAAGCCCTTCTATTGAGAGGATTTTCCGTTGAAAAGCAACTCCGAAATCGTCAACTATCTCAAATCCTTCTACCCCAAAAACGCAATCACCAGCTACAAGCCTTCCGAAAAGAAGAAAGAGCGCTTCGAGAAAGAATGGAAAGTTGGACCATCAGACTTAACTCAAGCTGATTACAGAGAATACAAATTTATTCCGGTTATAACAGGAAGAGATAAGTCCCCGCCGCCTGGGCGCATTGAAATTTTTTCGGGGTCTGCGTATTTTCTGATGACACGAGAGTTCGTTCAATGGACGCTGGAAAGCGAAGAAGTGCACAAACTGATCGAGTGGTCGAAGGATACGTTTTCTCCTGATGAGTTTGTTTGGGCAACGATTGTTCGGAATAAGAATGCTCCTGGAAATAACTTTTATTACGAGGTACGTTTTGAAACGACGAGAATAATTTCGTTTTGATGAAAAATTATTCGAATAACATTAATTTAGAATGGCATAGAAAACCTCTCCCGGATATCAATATGGCTTACAGACACAATACATAAATGCCAAGGTCATCTTCGCCGAGGTGTGTGCGTCTTTGGAAGTGGCGATTTAGGCTGGGTAAGCGAAAAAGAATAACTTTCGTCAAATGAGAAAAATTTTAGCTATTGAAGCAGCCACATCTATTTGCGAACAAGTTTGATTCTACCGATGATTTTGCGATGCAGTGCCTCGAAAAAGAATTGAAAAAAAGAAATTGACATAGCGTTACTTTTCTTGCTAAAATAAATAAAGAAAAAAAGATAAAATATGCTTGATGCAATTTATTTTGATTCAGAACAAGTTCCCAAGAAAGCCAAACTTCGAAGTTCTTCCGTGATGATAAGATCTGCTTAATGACTTTAACGTGCTTTTTTGGTCGATTTGTAATATGAATTTTATTGGACTGCTTTTTCATTGAAGTAAAAGTACATTTAAAAAGTTTCATTCTTCTTTAGTTTCAGGTACTACGACCATGAGCTTCTGCACGAATCTCGAGAACTTTTCATATTGCGGCTCAATCTTCTCCCTCCACTCAAGAAGTTTGCCTCGCGGTCGGACAAAAATGAAATACACCGGGAGTCCGGTAAGAGTCAGGATGCACCCACCAAGGGTTTCGTAAGGCGTAAGGACCATCGCTCCCAAAACAACGCCGGAGAACATGATCAATGTCAGGATGAGGATTGGCAGAGGAACTTTGACGGTCGATCCGGTCGCTTGGCCGGTGATTTTTAAATAGGCAAGCCCGCTTATCGCAAGAATAATGCTTAAAAAAGGTTGAAAACTGACCCTGAAGAAGGTTTGCTTACCAGACAAAATAAATAAAATTAGTGTAGTTGATCAACGAGTAAATATCATCATTGAACAACATCGCGGTCGAAAGAAGACCATTCAGAAAACAAGCCACTGAAGGTGTGTTTCGATGGATTTGAACCATCGACAGAATCGGTGGCATGTGATTATTACGGCCAGCGACGAAGTAGTATCTTCCGGAAGCGAACAATGATCCATTGACGCCGCCGAAGCAGGCGAGAGAGACGAGAACGGGGATGATGTACTGATGCCCGGGTAAAGTAGGCAGAGCTTTTTCGATGAAAACTTGAGCTGTTGCAATAGCTGATGCTTCTGTTCTCTAGAATTTCTTTACGAAAACGAAGCTGACTCTAACTAACCGTCAGGACGGTGAAGTAGGCTAAGTTAACCAAGCAATACAGCCCAATAATCAGAGTGCAGCTGATGATAATTGATAGCGGAACATTTTTTCCTGGGTTTTGAATTTCTTCCGTCACAAGAACAATATCCGTCCAACCAGCAAATGACCACAGACCACTGTAACACGCCAGACAGAGCTTTGGAAAATCCGTTGTTGAGTCCCTGAAAATGTTATTTTCAAGCTTTCGGTTGTATTTCTTACTTCCAAAACTCCTCGGGCATGAAATTGTAAATTTCCCCTTGTGCTGCCTTCATGATTCCAACGCCGATGATGAGAATTAAACTTATCGTCTTTGCAAAAGCTGTGTAGGAATTGACCATTGTTGATCCTCTGATAGAATACATGTTCAACCAGGAAAATAAAGTGATGCAAGCGGCTGCGATGAGCTTTTTCGGTGTACTTGGAACGCTCTGTCCAGGAAAGAAGGGCTGAAAGATCAGTTTATAGAAAGATGACTGTATGAGGAGCTACTTGTAAGATATGAACAGCGAATGTGACAGCCACTGCAGCATGACAGCCAGGTCGAATAATGATAACTTCAACCCACAGTCGAAGAAAGCCGATAATATCCGGAAATATTCTGTTGCAGTAAGTGTAGTCACCACCCGATTCCGGAATCAAAGTCCCCAGCTCCGCGTAGCACAAGCCACCGAGCAACGAAAACACGCCGCATAAAACCCAAATGATGATCGAGGAGCCGAAACTGCCAGCATTGGCCATGACACCGCCCGGACTAACGAAGATTCCAGAACCGAGCATGATTCCCACACCGATTCCTGAAATTTAAATTGATAGAAACACAGCCTTTCAACTATCATTTTCTCTGATTAAACTTACCTACTGCATCAAACAAGCCCAAAGTTCTCTCCAGCCTTGTTTCTGTCTCCATTCCCGTGTCCGTAAAAGTCCGTGTCTGCGATTCTGTCTCCAACTCATCTTCTAATTCCGGGCTTTCTCTGATTCTTTCTTGGTCGTCTTCGTTAATTAGTCTTTCTCTGTCCGACATTTTCAAATTCAAAAATCTGAAACAAACAATGAATAACTTGAAAAAGCTCGTAAAACAAATTGTTTTCAAGTTGTTTTCATTATGAAAAAACAAGCACGAGAAAGATGAAATCTAACAAAAAAAATCCTAGTTGATTTTAATCATAAATTGTTTTGAATTTTTCTTTGTTATGAATCGGATATGATGAGCTGGTTTATTTTTCTCTATTTTTTCAATGCTCTCTTTTCACGCCGCTGTCAGAATCGGACGGCGTAAAATGCCTAGGGCCGCTTCCTTAATCCACTTTATGCATCTGGTGCTATCTAGTTTTGCCGAAGGAAAAAGAACCGAATCAGCATGTTTATGAACTACATTTTTACCCGCGAGAAAACTCGGCAAGGAATTCAGAATTCATACTGAAGATAACATGGAATAACGCGGATCTTAGCAGTTCATAAACGCTCTTATCAATCAGGAGTTCTCAGAGAGTCTTGAGGCTTCTCTTGAACTGCAAAGGCACGAAGCGCAAATCTGAGATTCAGAAATGAACCCAGCGCAGAGGTTAAAATCAGTGACTTTTTAAAAAAAGAAAGCTCTGAAAGAGGCTGACATTGCCGACGGACAGTTTTTCTGTCAAGTGCTTTCGGATTTACTTGGTTAGCACTTATACCTTGCTCCTGGCCCGGAGACCCAGCAAAAGAAAATAAATAAAACAAAATAGAAATTACCTTGGTAATACCTGGTAGTTCTTTCATGTTAAAGTGCCTTTTTCTGAAGCAAGATTTTGCAATCGTTCAGTAGAGAATGTTTACACATTTAACGCTTGTCGTTGCACACCTGCGTTAAACAATAGTTTTGTTATACAATAACAATCGATTTAAATGTAACGAGTCTCATCTTAGGTAGAAAAAAGGCTGAAGGTAAAACATGTAATCGCAAATTCCAAAAAAATTGTTCTTGGGGAAGTAAATTAGTTGGACTCTTGTTCGATGTTTTCCTTGTTGATTTCATCCGGGAGCTCATTTCTGTTGAAATCTACAATCGAAAAAGAAAGTGAAAATCTTTTAATATTTGAGAAAAACTTTATGAATCTTTGGCTTGTCGAAATTTCCCGATAAGAATTTTTTCGAAAAAAAGTGTCAATTTTTTAATAAAAAGAATAGGCTCTTATGATGTTTGGCAAATAGCGACAGGTGCGCTGCTCGGGCGTATTTGACGAGTTGCCCAAGTCGAGCAAGTGAGCAGCGGATGAGTAGATATTTATTCGTTATTTAGTACAAGCCTAAGCTAAATGTGTGCCCAGCTGTGGAGGCCGGACACCCGGGCCGTATCTTCCTGTATCCTTTTGGATCATTCTCAGGGTTGACGAACTCTTTCCACGGAAAATACCTTTCTAATAAAAATTGACAAACGAAAGCTGTTATTTGTACTTTTTTCGATTAAAACTTGGTTCTGAAATGGCTCTAAAAAGCAAAAGCTTAGAGGGTAACTGTCAAGAACCCACGAAAAAGGTAAAGATTGATCAAAAATAGACTTGATCTGGTGGAAAGACGAGGCGGTTTTATTGAGTTCGCAAAACAACATCTGAGACGAGCTTGATTTCATAACAGTGCCTGATTTCGCGTCTTTTGGCATGTACATGTGTTATCAAATTAGTGTCTATTCGCTTTTTCTGTTTCCATTTCTTATGTCTTATTAATCAAGAAGCTGCTAAAATTAATGAAAATGTATATTTCGAAGGAAAAATGATCGAAGAAAAAATTTAAAATGGCATCTTTTGAATCTCTTTTCTTTGCGAATAAAAAAAGTAATTCGGTCATTGTATATAATTAGCAATATGCGTTGGAAGAGTGGGTTTCCGGTGTTAGCGCGGATTCAAGCAGCTTTCCGGAGTGGGCTGGGCGTTATCTCCCGCCCAGGTCATCAAACACAATACAGAGCGTCCTATTTACACTACATCGGAGTAGAAGGGGATTTGCCTTGCGTCCATCCCAGATCCAAGAAGTCCAAGTTAAAAAATTTTGATCCCGGAAAACAGCGCTCACAGCTGCGCAGCTCCCGACCGCTCAGTCGAGAAGGATCAAAGGAGCCTTTGTTTACAGCTGTTATCCCTTTGAGCAGCGGATCATCCGCCGCGCTATATTGATATCACGAGCGCTTTATTTGTTGACCTTGCATGTTCACTTTTACCTGGGAGAAAAAGGCAACAACTAATCATATAAATACTTAAACTCTGTTTTGGTGCTTTTAACTTTGAAAGTTTTCTTTTGAATTTTACAATCAATCTTGATTTCACCTTTTTTTTGAAAACACTGTATGATTTTTCAATGCTTTCCGATTTGATTGGCTTAGGGTTGGGTTTAGGGTTAGGATTAGGGCTTCTGTCAAATAGAATAAGGGTGTCACTGAGTTAAATAAAATCGAAATTCATGATCTCTTGAATCTTGGCCAAACCAGGGTCCCAATTTCCCTCAAAAAATCATTGAGCTGAGCGAGCGGCTGAGCGGACAACTGAAAATTGGAATCCTGGACCAAACATCATCATAACGCGCTCCTGACCAATCTGAGCTTTTTTGATGATGGTCAATCTTGGGTCCAACTTTCCAAGGTCAGTAAGTAGACAATTGCGGCCCCTTATAGAAAGTTGCTATTCAGAAAAAAGTCTGTTTCGATGCATAGAGATAAGTGGTCATCTTTTCTGTCTTCCGTTAGAAAATCTGCCGTTTCTTTTCCAAAGTCAACTTCCCAATTTGCTTTTCAAACAATCCATACGCGAATACGAACATATGGCGGCTCCTTACGATTGAGAAGATTCGAATCTGTTTCGTATTTACGCTTATTTTCTCGAGGCCTTCGCCAACAATTCCACATCTGCCTGACTTGCTTTTCCACTCGAGCTTGATTTGAGAAGAAGACTTGAGTTGCGTTGAATTGTCGTCATTACGGCGGAAAACGGGCAGATTTCAACGCTCGAAAATCAAAAGTTTCAATCCTTGGAAAGTTGAAAACCGGACTTTTGCTCCATCAAGGATGATTCATACTGAATGAAGGAGAGTTCTCGCGGTTTGATCCTTTGTGGAAAATTCCAGGATTAATTTCATCAACCAGAGTTGCTTTTTATTGACTAAATTAAACATTCTGTTTTTCGTAAAAAAAAAGATAAGTTTAGTAACTCCGTGGCGCTCGTGACGGAAATCACCATTCCCGGCGCTCTTTTTCCCCAGATGTCTCCGTCCCACACAAAAACTGCAGCTTGGAGTTGATATTAAAATCTCCACCAGAAAAAGAATTTCAATCAAAAAAGAAATTCAGATACAAACAGGAGAGCCCTCGGAAAATTCAAACATTTTTTTTTTTCAAAAAAGAGCAAAATCTTTTCTAGGTAAGGAGATTCAAGTTACTTTCTGACTGATAGACAGTAATAACATTAATGAGATTTGCTCTAGATCAAAAAAGTGCAACGATTACAAATCTCGGTTTTTACGTTTTTTATTTAATTTGAAAAAATGTTTTTGGGTTTTTCAATTGATGCAATTTTGGAAAATCGAATCCGAAAGTGAGTGATTTAGTGATGAATTAGAGAGCTCTGAGAATTTAAGAGATTAGCTTGAGAACGACAATATTGAATGTTGAGCGAGTGAGGGGATTTGGGCACACTCTCACGGGCACTGATTTGGGCACGCGAGTTGTTTCAGCAAGCGATAGCAGGGATTTGGGGTAATCTGAATGAAACTTTCCGATGTGGAATTTCACCTGCTCTTTTCTTTGCTTTTCAGGAGAAACTGTAGTTGGAGAAACTTTTTGCTTCTCTTACCATGGTCTTAAATTCCCTCTTTTCTGTAGATATTCGCGTAAAATGGGCCTTGCAAAGACGTAGTTTCCCAAGAATCGGCTCTTATCAGCAATAAGTGCAGTAAAAACTAAAGTTTCTTCCAATCTTTTATTCAAAACAAAGCTCCATTTCCTTTAAATTCCAGCTGAAGATCCTCAACCCCCTTCAGAGCGATGAATATCGGCTCAAATCCGCTAAAAGACAAGCCATTTCCATTCTGCTGGATTGAAGCAGGTTTAAGCCTCGAGCTCATCAAACGTATTAATGAAATTAGCCATGTTGATTAGCCATCAACATCCGCAAAATTTTCGAGTTTCTTTTAGTTTTCTTGCTTTATCGGAAATTTAATTCAAAATTTCTGACTCATAAATTGATTCTTTTCTTTCAAGAACTCGTAAACTGTTCGATTTTGTCAATATTCTGTACATTTACAACAATCAAAGGCTAGAAAGAGCAAAGAAAACTCAAAAATTAGGCGACTTTTATGAATATTTTTAATTTAACCGCTTTTTATTATTGAAAATTATAAATTTTACCAAGAAACTAAGCTCAAAATGATGGTTTTTTTTTACTAAAACGGCCTGTTTTCTGGGCTTATTGAAACTAATGGGAACTCTACGGAGAAATAGTCAAAAAAGAACATTTCTCAGTTCTTGCTTGCTTTCGAAACATTCCTTGTAATGACGATTTCTATTGGATTTAAGCAAAATTAAGCCATTATTATCAGTTCCATGTGCGCTTATTGGGGCTCGGGACTGCGCCATCGCGCGGTCGCGCGCCCTCTCCACCGAGCGAGCGAGCGAGCGCGGCGTAGCACCAAGTCCGCTTGCTTGCTCATCCACTGAAATCAATTTTACGATTTAATCACGACCAGATTTTAATTCAATAAAATACAACTCAAAATAGAAATAACCAACAAACCCTAACTCAAGAGATTTCCTAGAAGTCATCAGATGACCGAGCAAATCATCAAAAACGATCTCCTGCACTCTCAAATCCCTGGAGTTCCTAAACCTCCTGCTGTGATTCCGATGCCTTATCAGAACTTTCACAGTCCAGCTTTACCAGGTACAGTTGAGATTTTCTGTGTTTTCGTGGTGTTTGGTGTTCAATGTTCTTATTTGGCGAAGAAAACTTGGATTTTCTAAGGGCTTCCCAAGCGAAAAATGATGAATTTACGATAAAAATTGACTTATCACTCCTAGTTTTTCAAATAAAAGAAGGGTATTGAGGGTTAGAATGTGGATAAGGCTAGAAAATTTACTTAGATATCTCTCCTTTTCCAAACCCTAACCCTAACTTACAGTTAAAACTTCTATCTCAATAACTGATCTTAATCGATTGGGAGACCATTAAATTTAAATCCCATGAAATCAAATTATGATTTTTGTTTTGAATACACTCTTAAAAATTATGAAATCAACAACTATTCAATTCCAAATTTTCGAACCTCGAAAAAAAAGCTAAGTTCGTAACAAGCTCTAATTAGTCCAGGCGCGCCTTACACGATTAAATTCGCGTAAAAACTTAAACTCTAAACAACAGTGGTTTGGCGGTCAATTTGTCGTTTCTGATTTTTTTTTTTTTCGCGAAGGCAAAAATGACTTGTCGAGCAATGTTTTGGCGACTGTAAGCGTCCAGGTGCGTCGTGATGAGCCCATACAAATTAGCGATAATAGACAGACTTATTTTGACTAGAATTTAGACTGAAAACTTTGGGGTTGAAAATTTTGATTTTATAAAAAATGCTTTTGTTTTGGTGTTCCTTCTGCTTAACCCGTCCTGGCTTGATGACCAGAAATTTGGCAAAAAATGCAAACAAACGCTTTTTTCGCCAAATTTCTGGTCATCAGGCCAAAAGAGGTTAGAGCGAGATATGGTGATGATAGTGAAATGCATGGACATATGAATCAAGTATGTTCTAGCGAGCTCGAGCATTTGGCGTCCGTTTGAGATGTCTGACGGACTTAAAAGGCCCACATCTGTTGGTGACTCCATTTCTGGTGCAAGCTCCGTTTCGGAGCTTACTGTCGAAGGTGAGCACGTCCTTACTGTCTATAATTTTCATCCTGTATGAGTCGTTAATCGAATTTCCTTTATCTCATTCAGCCCAAATAAGTTTCTATTCCTGGAAAAATTAATTCCTATAATTTTTCTTTATAATTTCATTCATTTCTAAGTCTTGAATTTCAGATTTCCAAATTTGAACTAATCCCCTTGATCATTTTTGCCTGAAATTGAGGCAACCAGCTGGGGAGTCTTTCGCGTGGCGGAAGAAGGTTGAGAAGTTGTTTGTGGTGGGTGTTATCCGGCGCGCTTATCCGACCACTTTATGCTTTTCCGCTTTTTTCCTCTGATAGAAAAATAAAATTGAGATAAACAAACATAAATCCAGACTAAAGAGACTAAAACGACTGACTGAGATAAACTTAAACTTTCACTCAAGATAATAAGCAAAATCGATTAAAAATAAATTCAACATTTCTAGCTCTCAAACAAGCCCCGATAACGTCACTTCCGATTCCCACTCTGATGGGATCACTTCCCGGAATGCTCCCCGGAGCTCTTCCTCTTCTGGCAGCGAGAATTCAGGCGCAGGCTCAGGCTCAAGTACAAGCAGCTCAACTTCATCAGCTTCAGGTGGAGGCGCAAATCATGGCGAGACGAGAAATTCTTCAAAGAACTGCTTCTGCGAATCGTAAGTCGTGACATATTTGCAATCATAATCGCCGTCTTTCTAGAGCCAAACGCGTTGAATCTCTTGAACCAAACGAGCATTGTGAACAACGCCCTGATCCAGCGCCTTCAAAGTTCTTATCAATCGGCTCTCCTTCCTTCCGCGCATCCACCCGCAACTCAAGTCAAATCAGAGCCGAAGCCATCCTCCTCCGATTCAACAGGAGATCTCGACTCGCCAAAAAGCTCCATCTCCGTCGATCCAAAGGAAAAGGTCCAAGCAAGCGAAAAATCATACCAATTTGAAAGAGATTAACTCGCACGCGCACTCTTGTGGACCCTTGTGATAGTCGAATCGCAGCTCGCCGATCACTTCAGAGCCGTCCCGCTTAAACTTACAGTCCATTCTCTTGGCCAAACTTCAATCGCAAGCCCGAAATGCCTCCCTCAGCGATTCGACAAGTCCGATCATTTCTAATGCTCCAGCTAGTCCGTCAGAAATCACTCGTAAGTCTTTTCTTTTTAACTTCTTTTTGACTCGAAAAAATCTTAACCTGCTGGTGGTAGAAAAAGGCCTAAATTACGCGACTGGGTTAAGAAAAAGGGTCGGATTCGAAGATTTTCTAGAGAAATCGGCCACTGCGTGGCCGATACTATAAGTCGACCAGTAATAAAAAACCTCGATTCGGCAAGAATAGCCAAAAATTTAGAGTACTTATTATAAAATCGTTTATTTTCGTCATTTCCCCCGGCTGCGAGCGTCCAAAATCCGCCGCGGGGGCGTCATCTTCCGCCAGAAAATAATCAAAGCATTTTTTCTCGAGCCGAATTTATATTTATCATTATATTTCCGTTTTAGAGAAAGCGGAGTCGGCGTCTTCCCCACCTCCTCTCCCTCTTCAGCCCGGATGCTCCACGCCCTGTTCGAGCTCAATGACGTGCTCGAGTAGCAATCCAGCAACACCGACTCTTTCCCTTGGCCCAACTCTCGGCGGCGTGACAACGATTGCCCAGGATCTGTCCCAGCCGCAGCCGATGTTCTCCTGTCCCGTCTGCCAAAAAATCTTCACCACCTCTCACGGGTTAGAGGTGAGTTAAACCCTTATATAATCCGCGTAATGTTACAAATCACAAATGCGCGTGTAATTCCGCTTGTAACACTGACTCGCGCACACACCGAGCTGTCGACTTACCAATCCAAGCGGCTTTTTAACGCCTTTCTAAATCGAATCTCAGCTAAAAACTAAAGTTTTAAAAATGAAAAATGCAGCATTTTTCTATTTTTAAGTGACCGTAAAAGACTTGAGTAAAAAATTGTTTAGCTGATTGTGTATTTTTGGCTCGAAAAGTCTCGTAACTTCTCAGTCGGGAATAAATCTGATAAGGCCCCTCTAAATCACGTGATATGCTGTGTCAAATCTGTAGCAAGCCTAATCCGATCCAGAAGATATTGCCAACTTGAGGTTATCTATAGCCGGGCTGATCTGACACGCGCTGGAATTTTTCGAAATTCCGCTTTAAATTTTTTAATCTCGTACTCTGGCGCGCGTCGGCGAATCAGCGCGCGAGAAATCACGGCTCGAAGCGCCACCTAGCACAGATTCTCAGCGGTGATTTGATAAATCAGGCTCCGCGGCGCCGCTTTTGCCTCATTCCGGATAAAAAGAGAAAGTGGGATGAGATAATCCCCGCAGGAATCTTGTTTTCAAATATTCTTGTTTTCAGGAATTTTTTTCATAACGTGTTGAACGATTTTCCCCCTTTTTTTAATAAAAATCGACCACAAACTTTGATTATTACTGAAAAAGCCACAATTAGATTTTAAGGGTGTACCGTCCGGTATTCAAGATTTTTCGCGAACTCTTTCGATTTGTTTTTGGATCACAGAAGATCCCTCGCTTGTTTCGATTTTTTTGGCGTTTGGATTTAAATTTACGAATCCAATTTGCGCCCAGAGCGGGCTGTGTGTATAACACATTAGCGCAGTGGGCCACTTTTTTCGCAAAATCCTCTGCGCCGCCATCAATCCCATTTTGACGATTATCTTCCTTGCGATTTTCGTAAAGAAATGATGCCAATTCTTGACTTTTTGAATTCAGATTCACTCTCGTCGGGTGCACGGAATAACGCCTCAAATACGCACTTCGCAGATCGAACTTGGAGTTCATCAACCCTCGGTTTCAAGACACAATGGGCTCAAAATATTCCAGTGCCATATTTGCAACAAACAATTCAAGCGGAGCTCTACTCTGTCCACTCATCTTCTGATTCACACAGATACACGGTAAACCACAAGAATAAGATTTTTTATTCAAGTCGAGAAGCCGCTTGCGGCTTCGAGTAAAAAAATAAGCTAAGACGCGCGAAGCGCGGCTTTTTTCAGCCTAAAATGCTGCAATCTATTTTAATATTCAATCTTTAAAAGACTGATTAAATCGAGAAGCCGCTTGCGGCTTCGAGTTCCAATTGGAAAGAAGCCGCGCTTCGCGCGTCTTCGTTGATTTATTATTCGAAGTCAAATTTAGGAAAAATTTCTAGTGATTTTGCTTATTTAGCTATATTTCAGGCCATTTCCGTGCAAATTCTGCGGCAAACGATTCCACCAAAAATCAGACATGAAGAAGCATACCTACACCCACACAGGTACCACCACGTTCTTCCCTTTTCTCCTCTATTGAAAGCAATTTCGATTGTCTTTTGAAATCAAGCAACAATGATTAAATCAAAATGGCGCTCCGTGTTTTCCCCAAAATCACACGCGACAAGAGTGAGACTCAAAATATTATATTTTCGCCAGATTGAATTAAATTAATTAATTTTGAAAGAAAGGCGAAATTTGACAAACTGCTCTGATATGCCGACACCTGTTGTTTTGCCGCTTTTTCAAATGTTTTCGAAAAATGGTTTTTGAAAATGTAATCTGAAGCCGGAGGAAGGTCCTACTGAGCGGGTGGATATACGAATCAGTTGTTGTGGTCGGCTCGGGCGGTCGGTTAATCCAGCTGTGGCGATTTTTGGGAAAATCCCTTCGAGACAAGATTTCGTCGCCCCGATGGCGCGCCCGCAACAATCACTTGTCCCATCCGGAAATTGCTTTTCAGATTAACCATTTTCCTACATTTCCGTTCTGGAAATAAATTAAATTTAGTTCCATTTCTTCGCCAAATCGCAAAATCGCGAAATTCGACGCGATCGGAAGGGTTAACCTTATTTTCAAGATAATTTTTATCTTTTTATTTGCATCGCGATTCGCGACACCCTTATTCTTTACGAGGGCGCGAGACAAATGAAATCAAAAAGCCACCTGCGGCTTCGAGAAACGAGAATGAAGCCGCGCTTCGCGCGGCTTTCTCTTCTCAAACCTCCAAGCCGCAGTCGGCTTCTCGATTTAATTTGTCTTACGGCATCGTAAAGAATAAGGGTGTCACTTTAAAATTTTAAAAAAAGTGAGCCTGAAAGCTGGGATTGGTGATGTCTACCGCCCGTTTTCGGAACTTTTGTTTTGAAAATATACTGCGCTGTATATTTAGATAATCAAAAAAAGGGGCGATACGAAATTCGTTAGATTGATTATCAAATTAGATTTTTTTCGTTTCGTGCTGCGGATTTTGGCTTTTTGATAGAAGAGGTTTTGAAGTTTAAGTATTTATACGAGTGGAGATATAGAGAGGCGCGGTCTGTTGATAAAAAGGAAGTGAGTACTCGAGCCCGCTCTCTGGCGAAATCCGATCACGGCAGGCGATTATCACCTTCCACAGCGGGTGATTGGCTATTTAGTATTTATGTCGCTTTATCTCTTGACAAGGTGGGGCTGCGCGCCGACTGCGCACGAAAAATGCGATTTTAATTTTACAAAAATCGGATTTCGGATTTGTTGAAGTCCAAAATCTGCAAATCGCAGATGATTTCGCACCCGCGAAAATGCACACCCTTGTTTTGTATTCTTATCAATTTTTGGCAAATAACCAGTTTTGTACTAAAGAATAAAAACATAAAATTTACGGGGGACAGGAATAATTAGCCTTTTTTCTGTAGAAAGTTACCAAAAAATTGGTAATTTTAACCTGTTTTATCAATTTTCTTTTTTGGCAGAATGTTTTCTGAAGAAAAATCGGCGCTAGAAAAAATCCTAGAGTGCGGTTTTGGCGGCGCTAAATAGAAACGTAAATTGAGATTTTTGTGGGCTCGGTTTTAGCACTTTTTTGAGTGCCACTGAATCTGGATTTGCGAATTTTTGGCGATTTATGATCCCCACTAATTTACACCACAACGGCAAATATTTTTACACCGCCGGCGTGGAGGCTGAACAAACCATACTAATTATATAAATTTCTAGTGCCGTAGGTAGTTCTAGTGACTTCAGGAAAGAGAGAGAGAGGGAGATTGAAGGGTTTATTTGGGGAATTAATGTTTTTGGCGGGGATTGTGGCTCCGTAGGTGTCAAATCGTAAACATTGTTGCATAAATAGAAACGTCTTTTTTGTTTAATGTAAAATTCTAGTCGCAACACGTACAATGAAGTTTTTGATTTTCGCCTGTTTTGGAAACAATTTGCTCAGCCCGCCCCATTCCAATTTTCTTCTCCCCCAAATTTGTTCCTAACCATTTCTTTCAGGGGAAAAGCCGCACAAGTGCCGTGTCTGTGGAAAATCCTTCTCCCAGAGCTCGAATCTCATAACGCATATGCGAAAACACGACAATATTGCTCCCTTTGCCTGCCGAATCTGCCCAAATACTTTCCAGCGAAAGGTAAAATTCAGCTCTTTCCAACCTTTTTCTAACTAAAAAATTCTTCAGGTCGACTTGCGACGCCACGTGGAAACCGACCACAGTCTAAAATTCGAAGGCTGAAGATTATTGTTGATAAAATATTTCTTCCTTCTCCCATTTTCTGCTTCATTTATCTATTTTCTTTATTTTATCTGATACTATCCGCCGTGCGCCTTCTTCAAAAGAAAACAACACAAAAAGAAAACGACTAGAAACAAAACTGTAAATAAATCAGATGCTAAAAATTGAACAAATCTGCCTCGTGGATTCTGATTTAGCGGCTGAAAAAAAAGCAAGGCTAAGACGAAAAAGGGTGGAGAGGTTTATCGCTCATCGGAAGTGGCCGTTGTTGCTAAAACAGTCTGATCCGGCAGAAACAAAACAAATCAAAACAAACGTTAGCCCAGATTTTCCCGTAGAACGTCTTTCGTAAGCAGATTTCTATTTTTGAAATTCGCCGTTATTTTGCTCTTGTCTTCGTTGATTTGAAAATTGATAATTCGAGGCAATAAATTCAGAATCCGGAATAAAACCTCTGGAATATGGCCGATCGGATTTGCCCTTTCCTGAAGTCAGCCAAAAGCTAGTTATGCTGTTATCCTTAGCTGGAATTGTCTTCCCGTGCCAGATTGGGCGCACAATCGCGGAAATCAGAAATTCTTGCAGAGAGATTCAAATTGGAAAGGCCGAGCTCCGTTTAGGCCGGGCGTTGCCAAAAACCAAAACGCATTGTAATGCAGACCGCACGGAATTTGTATAAAGTTAGAGCAAGATCTCAGCCTCAGATAAAAACCACCGCGCCAATTCAATATCAGCATTTATTCAATTATACATAAATTATTATATATAATAATATTTTAATAATAAATATAATATAATATGTATATATATATATATAATAATATTTTCAATAGAAAGAGGTGATTCTCCTAATTCACCTTATTTGTATTGCTCCAATGGTTCATCATGACTGTACGAAATTCCGCCTTGTCTGACTTGGGGATTAAGAAAAGTCAGTTCATGGTATCAGAATCAATGAAAGAAATTTCAATAACGAGCAGGAAGACTGAGGAAGTTACGCTGCCCAGATGGTGAACTGCTGTGAGGAAATTTTAGCATTGTGTCTGATCGATAAATGGTTATTTCTACCAAAGGTCTTCAAAAGTAATCACATGTTTTCGTTTTGAAATCAGCTGGGGATTTCGAAGGCATGTGGCTTGGGATGGGCCCGTTTGAGGTGCTAACGATGGCTGACGCGGAGCAGCGGCCAAGTTGACCTTATCACTTTCAAATCGCTGCAACAGAGACAACACGGCAGAAATTTATTTAGATTTTTATTTTGCCAAGAAATTATGATAAGAGAGCAATATGGCGAGCCAAGGCCGTTTACAGAACAAGATGAACAATTTATGGTTGCAATGAGGTAAATTTTTTCGAGCTAAATTAATAAAAAAGGGATCTTTCTGATAAGAAAAAAATCTTAGAATTTTTTTGAATAATAAACTCGGTTAAAAAATCGATTCGGATTTTTTTTCCATTTTCAAATCGAAAAGGAAGAATAATAAGTTCATTTCATTTTGGATGGAAACTTTAAGAACTGCGGATATGAATCAGACCAGGATATTGCTTCACGAGAACCCCGATCTGATCCAGCTCGATGGATTTCCATCTTCTTCTGGCTGGAGGGACTCCCCCTTGTGCCATCTGGTCTACTTCCGTGAGAATCCAGAACAACGTGTTTCAGCTGTGGAATACTTGATCTCCCGCGGCGCTGATATCAATTATGTCAACTCGAAGGTTCAGAAGTTTTCGCTTCTGCAAGTTTTTAGAATATTCTCTAGGGAAATTCAGTGCTGCAAGTGGCGCTGTCTGAAAATCACGGGCCACCCATTGTGGCCATTTTACGATTGCTAATCTCAAACGGAGCTGTCCTCAAGTAAGCATCTCCAATGTACCGATAGGTCTTCTCTTCAAGCATCTCGAGTCTAACCCTAACTTACATCTACTGTTAGCCACGTTGGCGGTCGGCTGATCTCAGTAATCTGGCAAGCTGCTCGTCGCTCAAAAATGGTGAAATCCATCATCGCCGCTGCGTTGAGAGATCGACCGCACCAGCTAGAATCGTTGCTAGTTCGGTAGGACCAAAAATAACATCTGTTGACAGGTTGAAAATGAATTGAAAATTCAGAGGCTCAGACTCCGACCAGTTTTGGCGAAACATGGTGGCGATGACTTCGCTTGGATTTGGAAATACGCTAGAGAAGACATTGGCGAAGTTGGACAAGGTGCTTTTGAATGAAGGATTGTTGAAGGTCTGCGGCGATGCTGGCTGGGACAAGGGCGACTTTAACAATGACCGAGTCATTCTCGCCAGGAAAGGGGTCATTTTTGCTTTTGAAATCAAGGAAGAGAACGGAACTCCGACAGACAAGAAAATCATAAATATCCGTCTCCTAACTTTCCAAGTGTTGAAAAATGACGCAATTTAGGATTAGACAGTCTTGTTTTCAACCGTGTTTTCGATCATCTGATTTAAAAAAAATCTAAAAAAAGAATCCCGAAATGAGAATTTTACTGAACCTCGGTGCCGATGCAGAAACTGAAAATAAATACGGAAAGAGCGCGATTCAAATTGCTGACATGAGGAATCGAGGCAATCTTGCTGATTTTCTTCAAAATCCAAATCAACCGGAAGAACCACCGGCTTTGAAGCGGCAGCTGACGATGGAGAGGATTTTGAAGGATAGACAGAATCGGGAGCAAAAGGTAACTTAGCGCCTCTAAAAATCGCTTTTCATCATGTTTTCAGCTCTTGCGACAACGAGAGCAACGTGAACAACAACCACATCCCCTGTCCCTCTTCGACAAATACAACCAGCGTCGATCCTCACAAGAGTCCTTGGCCAGTCCTTCTTCGACCCGTCAGCAAGTTGACCTCCGCGGCCTCGGGCAGAGCAAGAATGACCGACCCTTGGTTACAAAAGGTCAAATGTTGAAGCTCAATGTCCCAAAATCTGCAGTTACTCGAATGTCCCGTCGAGAATCGACTGACAACATGAGCGATGTTGTCTCCGCGCCGAGTTCTCCAACAAACTCGACTTGTTCCAGCTCGTCAATAACGATGAACGGGTACGGCCAATCCGCAACGTTGCCGAGAAACTTTCCAAGATCGCCTCAACGATCACTGTCAAACCCGGCCTTAGACACGGTGACGAGCCCAGGTCAACGAGGACCGGTAGTAAAGGGTCAAAATAAAATTGAGATGAAAATTGGCCAGCGACCAGAGAGAACCTTCCTGCCCAAGGAACCACTGATGAACTATTCTTTGCATAGGTACGAATCGATAAGAATTTACATTTTCATACCAAAAATCAAGTGAGCCTGAAGTAGCGAGTAACGGACCCATGGGAGCTATTCAAAATCAACGAATTGTAGAACTGATGACAAATCAAGTTAAAAATCTGCAAGTGCAAAAGCAAGGCCTCGAAATGGCGATGATGGAGATGAAAAATGAAATAGCGAATGAAAGGTAAGCACTTAAAATTGATGTTCAAATTACAGGCCCAGTTCGCCATTCAATTAATAATTTAATCAGGCAAGTATTTCATCGTGAGAAAGAAAAATGGATGCGGGAGATGAATCGAATGAAAGCCGCGCAAGAACTTGAGAGAAAAGAATTTGAACGCCAGAAATACATATTCACGGTTTGTGATCTTTATTTTCATTTTTTTATTGACCTTCATGTTTCAGAAAAAGTTGGAGTACAAAGATAAAGTTCTTCAAGATGCACGAGGTGTTCTGAGCAGCTACGATGATCTGGATTTTGACTAGATACATGAGTTCCTTTGTTCAATAAAGCGAAAATTTCAAAATGTTTCAATCCGCCTTACACTACTTCTAAGCAAATTGTTAGATCGTAGCCTGTCAACCTTTCTTTGAAAATGAGCAGATAAGCTTGAAAGCTCAGGAATAAAATTAAAAAAATATTTTTACAATGACGTCAACAAAATCAAATGTTTTATTTCTGAACTCTTTTATTCTACAGGGAAGCAGTAGCTTTCACAAGTATTTGCGCAGCGATCCGGCAAAGTTTCAAAAATAACTGCATCCGGCATGTAAATATCATTTCGGTTAATGACTTTTGCCGAGGTCACGTGAGTTCCATTCCACTCAGCTCGCTCAGTTGCAGAATTTCTGAGAGTATAACAAATTAAAATAAATAAAAGTCTCACCCATAAGCTCCAGAGAATGACAAAAAATATGAGCCGAAAAAGATGTTTGAGGTTCTTCTTGTCGGCTGAAAAATTTAATCACACAATAAAAGACAATTGTTTGAAACCTCTTGTAAATTTCCGACGAGAGACCAAGAATTCTGGCGGAAAAGATAGATATGATTGGTCTGCACCCAGGTATTGTCGATGCGCTCTTCCCCTCCAATAGTGATGATCCCATTGTCAACTGATAGGCACCCAAGATTAATGAGCTTTTTTGGATGCGCCTGCTCATACGTCCAACCACTAATACCAAGAACTAGCAAGAGTTGTAAAAAAGCTATTTCGACTTAGACTCTTTTAATTTTTTATAAGTTATAACTCAAACTTCAACAGTTGAGGTCATTGGAAATTCGTCGTTGCTTGTCCCTCCACCAATAGCAGTAGGCATGTTGTTATCTAATGCAACGCAGCCATTCCGATGATGATTATTCAAGGTAAAGGCGTTCATTTTTGCCTCTACCCCGTTAAAAATTTCGCATCTTCGATGTGCATCCGTTCCCGCCTCTCCGAAACAAAGCAAAACTTCATTTGGAATAGTAGGTACGGTTACCAACGAGCCAACCCATGAGTCAAAATTATTATTGAGCCTTATAGAAATTTCTTGTACTGAACAGTCAATAATCTTAGCAATCTTAACCCTGTGAAATTTATTGATTCTATTATGATAATTATACACCTTTCTCCAGTCATTAGCACCACCAAAAAGGTAAATCTCCCCATTTAGAAAACCCGTTCCAATATCACCCAAATAATACGGGATCGCTTTATCACTTGACGGAGACTCGTAATAAATTGGGTCTGGAATCGACCATAACCGATTTTCCTTGAATACGTCTGTTAAAAGATCATATGATTTTGTATCGAACGTTTTCGTTTATTGGATAAACTTCATCAGGATACTAAACTTAAGATGAACGAAAAAGAAACAGAGGAAAAAGAATACTTTTATGTTGAGAGAGCAGTGTGAAATTGCTAACTGAGGAAAACAGAAAAACAAGATCAAAAAATGGCTGTTTTTAGTCGAGCGCCAAGGTGGCCCAAAACAGTGCTCGACTAAATCAAAAAGTTTTGAACTGTTTGAAATCAGATTGTTCATTAAGGGAGGGTCGATGCAGTAAAATAAGAAATTGTTCAGCGCTTCTCCTTTGACTCTCATTAGTTAGATTAGTTTGCAGAACATCAAAGTATTTTAAAGCATAGTCATTTTTTGAAAATTTGTATCGAATTTTCGGAGGATTTTTAGAGTGAAAGGACTCTAGAGCAAGTTTCGATTGGGCGATTTTAGTCTTGTATTGACTGGTGAGATTTTTTGTGCTTGGCTCACTAATGTAAGTTTCATAGCTTTTTTGAAAGGTCTTACAAGTGGAAAAATGTTTGAAGATGGAAGAAGACGCATTTTTATTCTGGTTGTTAGAATTAACATGTTCAGTCCAACGAATACCAGCTCTTCGTTTGGACTGACCAATGTATTGCGCTTTACAGTCACATTTCCAGGAATAAATGAGATCACACAAATCGTATTTTTCAGGGACTCTTTTGAGAAATTTGCCTAAGGCTCTTTCGAGTCGTATGGTTTTCCAACTAACGACTAGGCAAAAGAAGGTGTTACTTTTCGGAAGAGTTTTTGAAGACTAAGTCCAATAGAGTAGCATCTTTCACTAGTAAAATCGAGGCACAAGTTGAACTTTTTCACAATTTTAGAATCATCACGTTTCAGTGGCTCGAAATTATTGTTTTTAATTTCATTGATTATACGTTTAATGAGGTGAAACGGGTATGAGTTCTTAAGAAAGCGATCAGTCAATTGTTCAAGAGCAATATTCAACGCATACGGACATGATGTTGTATTATTTCTGCGATAAATTTCGCCTGTAAGCGTTGATATTTTCTGATTAAGAGGAGCGATTCCAGTACGAAAGTTCTGAAGGATATCACTTTTGTTAGCTTTCTCGTAAAAGAATAAGTGATATTGATTGTCATGAAGTTTAATGCATGTATCTAGATAAGGAAGACAGTTGTCTTTCATATCTTCACAGGTCATTTTAATGGACGGATCAAACTTATTTAGACAGTTGAAAATTCGTTTTTTGGCACTAGTTTTGGTTACAAGACAGTAGTCGTCGACGTAACGCCTACAGAAAAGTATATTACCCTTTTTAATTTCAGTAGTAAGAAATTCAGTTTCCAGGCTAGAGATGTAAATATTAGCTACTAGAGGGGCAAGTCTGGAGCCCATGGAGCAACCGAATTTCTGTTTATAGTAGCCTTCTTGAGTGGAAAAAGAAGTAAACTTTTGTAAGACTGAAACAAGAATAGATCGAAAAACATCTTTAGGGGGAAAATAACTAATAGTGCCATCTGGAAGATCTTCCGGGCTAAAATATCGAAGAGGATTTTTATAAAGAATTTCAATAATCACGTCAATAGCTTTAGCATTGTCAATTGATGGATACATTGACACGACATCTGCACTCCAAATAGAATGTTCTGATGTTATTTGAGGTGAGATTTTAGTAAATGCACTTTTAAATTCTTTAGTAGAAGAACAAGAGAATTTAAGCTCAGGAACAATTTTGGAAAGAATGGAGTAGATGTATTTTTCAATATTCGCAGTAATGCTACCAGGCGCACCAATAATTGGGCGTACTGGATGTGGAGCTGGTTTATGAACTTTTAATAATCCAAAGCTCGATTTAACTTTATGATTACATTGAATAGATTTGAAAGTAGAACATGAGAGATACGGTTTTAGGATTTTAATGCTTTCATTAAAATCTGCGATATCTTTTGAAGTAGGGTCACTTTTAATTTTGACGAACTTTGATCGTGGAAATTCTTTGTTCATTTTATCATAATAATCAAACGCATTAACAAAAGCAAGATTTTTACTTTATGTATATCTTTTCGGGTTGACTTCGTTAATAGATCATATGATTTTGTATCGAACGTTTTCGTTTATTGGATAAACTTCATCAGGATACTAAACTTAAGATGAACGAAAAAGAAACAGAGGAAAAAGAATACTTTTATCTTGAGAGAGCACCTTTGGGCCACCTTGGCGCTCGACTAAAAACAGCCATTTTTTGATCTTGTTTTTCTGTTTTCCTCAGTTAGCAATTTCACACTGCTCTCTCAACATAAAAGTATTCTTTTTCCTCTGTTTCTTTTTCGTTCATCTTAAGTTTAGTATCCTGATGAAGTTTATCCAATAAACGAAAACGTTCGATACAAAATCATATGATCTATTAACGAAGTCAACCCGAAAAGATATACGTCTGTTAAAGTCTGGTTATATTTTTCTTGCCTTGAAATGACCATCGCTCGAGATTATATAGCTAAAATTCCCTGTGTTCCGCTGACCGAGCACAGTAATGAATGGTTCGCAATTATAGCCATTTGTACATGGACAACCGTCTGGACAATCCATCATACATGGGCACTGATCTACTTTGCGCATGAATTCATCGTAGCACTCGTTGAAGCAGGGCTTTTCGGCTTTACAAGAATCAATGCATTTTTTCAGCTCTTGACTGTTTTCATGAACACACTGTTTGTAGCTCGGATTCGATATTTCTGGATTTCTACAGTAACAAAGAGGATGATCGCAATCGATACAGCCGTTTTGACAGTCAGCGAAACAAGGACATGAATTCACGCATTCTGAAATCAAAGCCAGCTTTTTCATTCCGATAACTTACCAGAGTAGACAGTCAAGCATTCAGACTCACAAAGAGTATCAGAGCATCCCTCTCGACAGGCTAGAAAAGTAAGTCGACACTGGGTCTCGCAGGCGTCTCCAAGATCTTGGTCTCTAGAAAATTTTTATACTCAAAATTAAATCGCATATTACGGGCAAGTTTCCTCGAAGAAAGACGCTGAAACCACATTGACTCTAAAAATCAAAGATAATTTAGTAGTTTTCATCGATATTTTAAAGAAATGAACCCAGAAAAAGATTCTGCTCCGCCCATGACAGTGTATTTACAGCGTAAATGCTACTGAAATACCATCAGAGTTCAAAATTATGCAACGAACTCAGTAGAATTAATAGTTGCTTTCAACTGACGTCATAAAACCCGTAAGAAATTTATTATTATTATAAAAAGAAGACTTTAATAAGAGTGACTATCACTGCAAGAAGAATAAATGCAAAACAACCATTGGCTATTCTCGAGCAAATTTTCTTTTCTCTTCTTTTGAGATCTTGCTCGTACTTTTCTTTCTTCAAAAGAAAAATTTGCTCGTCCAGCACATCCATTTCTCGCTTGTTTTCTTTGTCCATATTTTCAATTGATTGCATTGCCTTTTGCAATTTTTCAAATCTCTCTTCATATGCATTAATTGTCTTTTTATTCTTTTCGCTCTCAATCGTTATCACTTCAATTTTTTCTTCAAATGAAGAAATTGTCAGTTTTTGAGTTTCATTTTGGTTCTCTAAATCTTCAACTTGCTTAATTAATTGCTCGTTTTTCTGTTTTAATTGGTACTGTTCTTGTTCAAAATCAACAAGTTTCGTTTTGTAGAATTGTAATTTGGCTTCAATCACCATTTCCATCTCTGATTTCGATATTCCTTGAGAAAATTTTGAAGCCGAAACATCTTCCTTCTCGTAAGAAACGTAACTTTCCGAATACTCAGACATTAAAAAAAATTCACTCGATTTTATGAAGCTTGCAAGGATTCTCTTTTTCGTAACTCTGCCTCGAGGGTTGAATCTTCGAACCAATTGAGGTATCTTGTGGAAGAATAGTAGTATTATGCGGCATAATTTATGCCGCATAATTTATGCGAATTGACTTTATCTGTGAACAGTTTCACTATAAATTTAAATGGTAATTCGTGAAAATCCTGGTTGAAATTAAACCGTTTATTCTACATCACTGAAGATGGTTAGGAAAAATTGGATTTATGGTAAAAAATATTTCACTTGATAGCCTACCGAGGCCCTAATGATTATTCAGAACTTAGTTTTAAACTTGATGGCAACATCGAAATTCCTTTGAAACAATACACTCTAATAAGATAATTAGACTCTTTCGAGTCTCCTCTCTATCTTCCCTAAATCAGGTAGGCCAGACTCTAACCGTGAGAGCAATGTATAGAAGCTTGGAGGAAACACCTTCTTATGAAAATAGGAATTTTGAAGAGCATCCCCTTCCTAATTACGATGAGGCAATGAGAACAAAGAATGAGGAATTGCATTTGATTAAATTTGAAAGAAAAGAGCGCAAATTTCTTCAACGACACAAGCCACCAGGAATAAGTGAAAGATTTACGAGTTTAAGTTTTGTTATAATCTCGACCTTATTTGAGAAAAAGTCTTCATGTTTCTGGCACTTATGCTCTGCCCGTTTATTGGAGGCGTCACAATTATTCTCTACAACAGAGCGAAGTCGGCCTATCGGAAAAGATCTCCCAATTACTCTAATCGTAATAATGATTTCATCAACGCTGCAAAAATTTCCATCTGCCTTGGAGTCATTTGTTTCGTTATACCCGGAATTCTGTTTGTGTCTGCTTTTATTTTCTTCTTTTGGTGAATTCCGTTCATCGCACAATGAAAAACTTTTTCATGAAGTTTTATTTTTTAAAAAGATTCAAATAAACGTGGTTCAAAAGATCGAAACGGGCCCAAAGCTTAACAGAAAACTTGGTAAAATTGCAATATTACCGGCTTAATTATTAAATTCCTTCAGCTTAAAAAGTGTTTAGCTTTATCATAATAAATATCACAGCGATTAAACTTGGCGCCATAAAATTTACAGCAGCGTTTATTTCATGACCATTTTCGCATCAAAGTTAAGAAAAAATAAAAAAATAACGAGATTTAAAACATGAATTTTTTCATTATTTTTCTGTTTATTATCGAAACTTCTTGAAAACAGGAAGAAGATGATGCGTTCGAACGCGAGTTTTTGGAGAAAATGAGCAGATTTTCTGGAATAATTTTATTGAAGCTGGAAAAACTGGAATTTCGGAAAGACAATTTTCGAGGATAAAGCCGCGGGATACGCTCAGAAAAACGAAGGTGAAAGAAACGGCGAACGGAACAGATGATCTTTATTTGATTTCATCGGAATATGTCGCAAAAAGGAAATGGTCAAAATAAAGTTAGGGTGAGGGTTAGGGTTAGAGTGAGGGTTTAGGTTTTGGGACTCCCAAATTGGGAGAATCAAATTTTACATCATTGAAAGACGTTTTGACGCTGAAAATCGGCAAGCAAAATCGAAATCAAAATCCAAATCAATCGACGTCATCGGGCACCACGAGCATTTTTTTTTTCATTTAACATTAAATAATAATTTAAAATAAATAATAAATTTATTTAATTTGATTTAATATAATTTATAAAACATTCCAGAAATAAGAAAAAGATCAAAACATTCAACAAAATACTTGCCGAACTTGAAGTCGAAATGGACCCAGTTATAGACATTCAAAAAGTGGGAAGAATGACTGCAATAGAAATACATAAAGAAGACAGAGCGAAGAGTCGAAGTGGATTATTAAAAGCTGTGAATGCATTGATCTTTGATAAAAGCTGATTTTTTTTCTACTTTTGTTTTATACTTATATTAAAATTCGAAACATGCCCGGCTCAAGTGATTTATGTTTTGTTGAAAAAAAATCGTAAAACTTTACATGAGCTCAGCATGCTGATTTTTCTGCTGATGTTCTTTTTTATTACCAATGCCGCGAAAAGACCTCGAGTATCAAGCGCGAAAGTGCTAAAAAAATCAGCTTATGGCTCGAATAAAATGCTTTTTTCGACGTTTCTTCTTTTTTTAGAGATAATTTCAGCGCAAGATCCGATTGTCCAAGAGAATTTTAAAGAGAATGATCTGTGGAGAATTTTTATCAAATTCGAGAGAAAGAATAAGCGTTCTTTTTATTGCAGCATTGAGAGAGCAGCGAATACGATTTATACAAAGTTCCAATATGCGCCGTATAAATTCATCCTCGTTTTCCCAAATAATGATCCTGGCGCTGACCCAGAAAGCTGCATGATTTTCAAGGATTTGAATGAAGAAGATATGCGATCTTGCTTGAATGAAAAGCTAGGGAGCTTTGTCGAAGCGACGAGAAAGAAATACGAGTCTAATTGCGACTGGAATCCGAAGCTAGCTGTCGAAATTCCCGAGTTTGCCATCTTTCCTGAGGACTCTCCGACTGCCTTCTTTTTCATGGATATGTGGAACGCTGCTATTGACGATCTTAATCTGGACAGGACCATCGCAAGATTCGAAGAAGAAAATTATCGAGAGATGATTTTTATCGGCTTCAGAACTAAAGCATGGAAATTTCTGGAAAAAGCAGGACTCACAGAAGACGATCCACACTGTTGTCCCTCAAAATGTAAAAGCACGTGTTCTGAGGTGATGCCGAAACTTGCAAGAGAATTTTATACTCAGATCTTAGGAAAGGTTGAAGAAATTCCAAATAGAAAAAAATTTCTCACAATATTTTTCTTCATCTTTATCAAGAATGCACGCGACAGTGTGCCTCTAAAGCGTATTTAATCGCCCTTGAAAACATGCAATCGAAAGGTCAGGAACTGATGATGGATGAAACAACTTTTGCTGCATTCAATGGCATTTTTTACGATCAAACTTTAGGGATCAATCCAGAAGATTCTGATAGTTTTTACGGCGATGAAAGTGCTCAATCAGCACTTGTTTTATCGCTTCAAAACCTTATTAATCAAAACACAAATCAAGCCCAGATTTTGGACAATATCGACTCCGGAGACAATGAAAATACTATAACGATGGATCTTTGCTTGGAAGAAAACGACGTTGTGACAACGAATATCCCTCTCAAATTCACGAATATTGACAAAGAAGCTGATGTTTTTGAGTTGAGACCATATTTGAACAACTCTTTAAAAATAGATGTTGACGAAAAATACGACAATCTTGTGATAACACTCACCGATGTCAGAGAAAAATGGATGAAAACTAAACTTAAAATGTTTTTAATTTACCTTAAAGACAGAAGAACTGATGACGAGATCGAAGACAGTATCCGTGAAGGTGAAGGCGCTTTAGTAAGGGCCAAAGAAGTGACTATTCTTGCGTATTTAACAAAGCAAGACTGTCTCGCAGCAGAAGAAAAAGCTGAAGCAGGAATTGGGGGAAGACAAGATTTGAGAAACGTCAATTTGCCAATTCTGCACTCGAAAATTTTTTACTACGACGAGGAAATTGCCAATCTCACCCAATTGGAGAAGGACAGAATAAAGACAGAAGAAAAAGATCTGATGAAATATTTCATTGAAAGAGTTACCGATGGAATTCGAGATGCATTTAATGGATTCAAAATCAATGACATCGAATACGCGGGACTCAGAAAGGCAAATCCTGAATATATTGAAAAACCTTACCCATCACCAAAATCACGTGAAGAGAACAAAGATGAAGACTCAGGGTCAGATGAAGGCTCTGGGTCAGGTGACCTGCCAGAAAATGAGAAAAGACCTCCAAGAGAAAGAATTGGACAAGGGCAGATCTCTGATATCGTCCTGACGTTGTATTCTGATAGTGAAACGACAGCATTCAAGGATGTCTTCGAAAATACTATCAGAAAACTTGAAGGATGGATGGATGAGTACATAAAAGAGAACAATATCAGCTACATTCGTGATGAGGACAGGATCAAAAAGAGAATGCTCTCACTCGACCCTTCTATTTCGCCCAGAAACGAAGAGCCAGAGAAGTCAAGAAGCTTCAAAGCCCAAGCAATCAAATTTACAGAGCCTGAATCAAAAGACACATTTGATGGTCTCAAAGATGTTTTGCTCTGTTTAATTCTGTTCTTGATGTTCTTTTGCATTCTTACTTTATACAAGACGTATTCAGTTTTACCTCGTTGGTGGAAGTGGCTAAAGACGGCAGTGTTAGGTCTTGGTCTCTTTCAGTCCTGGAATAAATTGAATGTCGCTATTTCATATGCAACAAGAAGGGATGAAAATAAACTTGGCTAATGTTGCACAAATTATTTGATTAGATTAAATGCTGAAACTATTTCTCATTCTTTTTGACAGTGACGGACTTTTATACCGCCCAGATTCTCTCGTCCGAAACTATTTTCTCAGCGTTCCTTTTTTTCAGTCTCTTCATTCTCTGCCTGAATTGGTTTATCACCTTGTCTTTTGAAGCTAAAGGTGCACCAATTTATGTCATTTTTCCTCTCCAGATGTGCCTGACGATTATTCAATCTCTACTGCTTGACATACCCTTTCTTTTCGTCACTTATTTCTATATGACGAGGTTCAAACCGCCGAATTTTGATATTCGTATTTCAGGAAAAGTCGATTTTGATAGCAGAATCGGTAAAAAGAAACTTTGTCGACTTTATTCAAGCTTATATTGATGTCTTACTGACGGTTTTTCTTGCTCTTGGGATGTTGTTTTCCCAAACGAGGAATTTCAAAGCATTTATCGGAACTTTGGGAAGAGGGAAAATTGGCTCAGAGAGGCGAAAATACAGAAGACGACAAATTTTTCAGGGTTTTCTTGCGATCTTTCCCTTTCTGGTCTTTATTCCAACGATGAAAATTCTGGCAACAGTTAAAACGATGCTCAATGTAGGAAAGGGACTTGATTAGTTGATTTTTTAAAATGGGAACTGGCAATAATCGAGTCCTTGAAAGTCATTAGTCAAATTGAAATCACTGCTTACAACCCGAAGACCACAAGAATCGTTGAAATAAACGAGTTGGGCGATCCAGTCTTTGAATTTAGAAATACGAGTTACGGCAGATCAAAGCAAGAGATCGATTCTTTCGCCGAATTAGTTAGAGCCTCCTTCGACACCGCCAAGTATAAGCCACGGTCAAATAAATGTGTCACTTCAATCGTTGAAAATGATGAAAAGGGCAAAACAGTCTCACTTCCGAATCCGTTTTCTACCGAGTGTCTCAATGTCACGGAATCGACCTATTATGGCTTTTCGCTTCTTGGTGCGATGACAATCTTCAGCTTTCTTCTCTTCCTTGTAAGAAATATCAACATGCGCAGCGGTAATTTTGATTTCTAGAGATTTAGTTGGCCATTTATCATGGATTTCATGGACCGGGAAAACTTCATCCCCATCTGCTGTGGAGACAGAGCTGGAAACAAGCGAACCATTGGCACAAATGTGAATGAAAAAGACATCGAGAATACGTACCGTATTATCGAAAGACTAGGATTTTTCGACGGTTTGATGTATCAAACAAAACCAGGAACGGCTTGAGTTGAAGGCTTTGTCTCAAAGCTATATTTTGAGTTTCGATACTGAGCCGTAAAAAGTCTCGAGAAAACGAGCGGAGAAAAATAAAAAGAATATCGACCAATTCATCGTGGAACGTCTGCGCTACAAAGAACAAGACAAGCTGTTCTGGGAATCGTTCAAAAAAGCAGGCGAAAGGCAAGAAACAATCACAAAAGCACACAAATGGATTCCTTGCCTCCGCCGTACTGTTCCACGATTCAAACCGAGGCCAGAAAAAGAAAAGGCAGAAGAGGAAGAAAAAAACAAAAATATGATTGACGCCGCGATTGGGACCCAATCGAGGGATATTAAGATTATTGAGTTAAAGTATCTTTCCTCAAGGGATGAGATTCAAATTAGTTGGCGAATAATCGATCTGCATTAAATCTGAATCTCTAATAAAGACGCTTCGATTCTGAAAATCCAATTGCAAAGTCCCAATCACCAACTGAAGTCATTGAAATCAGCGGACATACACAGAGAGGAGTGATAGAACGCGCAACCGGAGTTCCAGCATACAATGACACTCTAGCTTATATCAGAATAGGTGACGATCCCGATTTGGATAGATTGAAAGCTGGTCACCTTGATCCGATTATCTTTGAGAAGAAAAAGGTGCATCAAGCGGATGTTATTGGAGCAATGGTGCTAGTTCCCGCTCACGATGATATGTAAAAAAAGCAACGCTGCTTGACTCTACTTTGACTGTAAAAACATGCTGTTTATAATTAAATTTCGCACAAAGTTTATGATTCCGAGTGTCACCCAAAACGAGGAAAAAATGTCCATTTTAAGGGATCCCCCCCTGATTTTTCAAAACTTTGGCACGGGTCTATTTGGCCTATTTATAGATTCCGCGTCGTCTGAGGATCATTTTGATATATTACAGTACCCCTTAACGTAAATGAGTCCCCGAAATTTTGCCCTCAAAAGTTCGAGAAAATGCATATGAATAGCGTGAAAATCGTAAATTTTTTCGATTTTTCAATGTTATCCAACAGAGACAAATAAGGGGTCTGTTGAAAGCTTAGAATGTACTGATTAACATTATTGATTAACATTAACATATTTGGCGCTAGGGAGCAATAAAATACCTAAAAATCGCCAAAAATGGCTTCAAAAGTTTTACAACTAGAAATTTTTTTACACTCATCGGATATTGCTGATTCTACCAGAATATATAGTTTCGGGTCTGATCTTTTGAACTGAGAAAAAATATCACCCCTTGAAAAGACCTAAAAAAAGAAGATACAATTTGAAAATGGCCTAAAATGGCCATTTTTGTCAACCTTAATCACTTTGACGGCTCCTAATGTTTAAGCGAATGTTGACATAGGAAGCTGATTCTACCAGAATTTGTTCCTTAAGAAACGAGCTTTCAAATGAGCTCCTTATCAACCCCATATGAAAAGCCCGAAAAAAGTAGATACGGGTCAAAATTCGGGAAATCGGGGGGTGATCCCTTAATACAGTTTTTTCAGTTTTTCGTCGCCCAAAATACTGCTAAATTATCACGTGAGGGGCGGTGGAACTTCCTTTATTGCAACCCAAGCGTTTACAGTTCACTGCCCCGTTTATTATTCCCCGAGGCTAGCTCACTTTCAATTCAGACTTAGTTTACAATTTGAACGCTTCATATGACCCTGACCAACGGTTTTGACAATTTTTTGATTCCGAGAAAAATTTATTATCTCTAGAACATGAAGTTACATAAGAAAATATTGTAAAAACGATTCAGTTGAACTTTTTATCAAAGAAGGTAAGTTGGAATATTCTAATTCGACAGTTGATTTTTACCATGGTTTCTAAAAAACAAAATTCGATTTCGACGTAAATTTGATTTGTTAATTTGAGGAAGTCAAAGCAGCCTTTCAAATCCCCAGATTAGACAATAAAGAAAAAGAAAGAGTTTCTTCTCAACACTCATCTTTTCCACCATTACCGCTCATTTTTATGAATGGCTCTGAATGATGTCATTGTTCTATTTTTACGGCCCGAAGTTTAGCTAAAATTTCTCTTGAATAAAAAGAGGGGGCATGACCTTGTACCCAGAGAAAGGTGGCAGATATATTTTAAAAGGTAATACCGACAAGGTATAATCATCATTTCATTCATCAAATTTATAGTTGAATGACTAAGATCCTTGTAAAATTTGAAAGACTTTGACGCATAAAATGTGCAGCAAACCGAGAAAAGGCGTGTTTACAGCGCGAATTTGATTAGATATTAATCTCGTTTAAATTTTTCAGCGGACCCGTCTAACCCCTGCTTGAGCTATTCTGAGTCGTTAAAAGACTTGTTTGCGACCTTTAATAAAGCCACTTTACGATTCATAGGAGTAATGTTACGTTTTGTAGGAATAACTTTTTCCAGCCTGAACCTAGTAAAGTAATAAATAAACTGCAAAAACCAGGTCTTCTAGAGTCATTTATAATTTAATTATTCTCAGGAGACTCAGGTGGAACGAGCGAGACCACGTTCCAGTCAAGAGAAGGCCCAACTATGGGGGAAGCCAAAGAGAAGAAACCGAGTTCATTTCGGCACTTGGCCATTTTATTGAAGAAATCGCTGTTGATACAAATAAGGCATCCCTGGGCACTATTCTTTGAAATATTTCTTCCAGGTACGTTCAAACATGTTTTTTCATTAGTTTTTCAGAAATTTTTCAATTAGTTCAATTATTTAGTCCTTTTTGGTTCCCTCCTAATCGTCGCACGTGTTTATGGTGATGTGACGCCTGTCGCGAATATAACTGCCTGGGATACCTTCAATCCGCGCGAGCTCAGCCCAAGAAATGTCATCAACCTCTGTCGTTACGATGAAGAAACGAATCAAACTATTCCCGAAATGGAAATTGCGTATGCACCAGACACACTTTCAGCGAAACAGATCATGGATCAGGTTTTAGCGGAGATTTCATTTGTTCGAGTAAATGGTCATCCTAACCCTAACATCACTGGACTTCCCTACGACCCAGATTATGATCCCGGCGAGGTGATCGTCCGACCTTTTCTTATGTGTCCCGAAACCAACGAGTTTTTTAATTTCACAAATGCTACAACCGAAGATCAAGCTGCTTACATTAGCACATTTCAACGCGTAACATGGAACATAACAGCATATGCTACCGAAGAAGACCTTTCAACCTTCATCAAGACCTCTGAATCCACTGATCAAATCTTTATGGCAGTTACATTTAACGAAGACACTTTTAATGGCGACACTGTTCCTGATACTCTCGACTATAAAATCCGACCGCCGGCAGTTCCAAGAACTGAAGTCTCATCAGATGGGTTCGCGTCGGCGCGTGGTTGGCTCACTGACCTTCTTTACCCTCAAAGGAAAAGGGCAGCTGGACCTCGATCGAAATCGGACGCTACTGGCGGCTCACCGTATTATGGCGCCGAGGGGCTGTTATACTTGCAGTATTTGGTCAACAACGCTTTCAGCAAAGTGAAGAACTCCGCAGAAATCGGACCTGTCGAAATGAAACGATTTCCTTATCCAGAATACACCGAAGATGACCTCATGCTCGCTCTTCAAAGTCAGCTTGCCTTCGTCATCCTGATCACTACTCTTTACCTGTCTTCCGGTACCGCCAAAACCCTCGTTATTGAAAAAGAAACCCGGCTCAAAGAATACATGCTGATGATGGGATTGAAAAGAAACACACTCTGGTCCGCGACTTGGATTTTCTCATTTGGCAAATTCCTCATCACTTGTTTCACCTTCACTTTCGTTTTATTCGTCCCCTTTACCGACAATGGCGCCGTATTTTTGACATCAGATGGGCTCGTTTTCTTTCTCTTCCTTCTTTCATACGGAACGGCTCTCATTTCCCTTGGTTTCTTTATGGGCGCCTTATTCAGTACTTCGACATCTGCTTCCGTGGCCACTGGTGGTGTTACTTTTTTGATGTTCATTCCTTATCGATTCTTGCAAATCAACGGATCAGCGACAAAATACGGTGCAAAGATTATGGCTTCGATTCTCCCTCCTGTCGCCATGGCTCTTGGTCTGGAAACTGTCGGAAATTGGGAAATAGCCGGAGAAGGAGCAACATTCAAAAACTTCTTCACTCCTCTTTCAAGCACAAACCCTCTCAATCTCGGAACGCAAATGTGTATTTTACTTTTCGACACTCTGCTTTTCTTCTTGCTTGGCCTCTACGTCGATACTATTCGACCAGGTCAGTGGGGCATCCCGAAACCGTGGAATTTCTTCTGTCTTCCTTCGTACTGGCGACCATCAAAGAAAAACCAGGTTACCGCAGAAGAAGCAGAAAGCGAAAATCCCCTTGAGCAGAAACTACCAGCTGGCACAAGCAAAGAGTCTGGCTTTAGATTAAGAAATCTGGTCAAAGAATTCGAAGATAAAGGAAAAGACAAGCCCTTCAGAGCGGTGGATAATCTTTCCATTGACGCGTATGAAAACGAGATTACAGTCTTACTTGGTCCAAATGGTGCCGGAAAATCAACAACGATTAACATGATGTCCGGAATGCTCGTGGCTGACACTGGGTCCTGCGAAGTGGGTGGCTTCAACATCACAACGAATCCATGGGCGGCTAGATCAAGTCTGGGTCTTTGTCCTCAGCATGATATTCTTATTGCTGAGCTAACTGTGAACGAACATCTTATCTTCTTCGCTGAAATCAAGGGCTTCACCAACGCTCAAGCTCAAGAGGAAGCAAAAATACTCGTCCAAGACATTCAACTTGGCAAGAAGCAAAAGGTCTACTCAAGCAAGCTTTCTGGTGGAATGAAACGAAAACTGTCAATCGGAATCGCCCTTTGTGGTGGATCCAAACATTTGATTCTTGACGAACCGAGCTCTGGAATTGACGTTAGAGCAAGACGAGAGCTTTGGAAGATTTTGGAGAAATATCGACGAACCCATACAATGCTTTTATCGACTCATTACATGGACGAAGCCGAGCAACTGGCCGATCGAATTATCATCATGGCTCGAGGAAGCGTCAAATGCTCTGGAACTGTTCTTTTCTTGAAAGAAAAACTCGGAACAGGTTATCATCTTACAATGACAATGTCGGAATCGACAGATTTCCCAACACTCGACAAAACTATCCGAAACGTCTGCTCTGGCGCCTATGTCGAGAAAATTTACGGACAAGAATGCGACTTTATTTTGCCATTTGAAGACGTCGAAAAGTTCCCAGAGCTGTTCGAAATTCTGGAGAAATCAAGCGAAAACCTTGGCGTCTCGAGTTTTGGCGTTTCGGTGACGACAATGAACGAGATTTTCTTGAAAATGACAAAAACGAAGGAAGATCTTCAGGCTAAGAAATCCGTCACTTCAGCAGTGGATAACGAAGAAATTCTCAAATCGATGACTGAAAAGATCGACCTATTGACTGGCCCTGCGCTTCGATTCCAGCAATTCCGCGGATCTTTTATCAAATGCATGTTCCACTCTCTTCGAAATATCAAGACGATTCTGACTTCTCTCTTCTTCCCCGCCTTTTTCGTCTCCTTGGCCGTTATCATCATCGGAGTTATTCCGACTATCGGCGAACAGGATCCTATTGATCTTTCTCTGACTCCCTACGAAGGTGGAATCAAAACACCAAACGGCTTCTCCAATGTCATAGTCAGTAACGATGGCTTCCAAACAGGATTAGACAGAACCTTCCCCGACGGAAATAGTGACAAAATCGCGAATATCGATGAAGCCACCCTCTCAGAACACTACGGAAATTTTTCCGAATGGGACGATCACATCGCTGAAATCCAACGAGTTGAGAAGTCGAAATTCGACAATGAGTACCTCATGGCCTTCCATCTGAACAGCACTAACAAAATCGCTCTTTTCAACAACGAAGCTTACCACACGCCTGGAATGGCGATGCACTACATGAGTTTGATCCTCCTCAAGCAGCAAAATGAAAACTTGAACATCAACGCTCAAAATCATCCACTTCCGCCTGATTCGGGAACTTCCGTTTCCCAAGATACAAGTTTCGCAGTGCAAGGATACATCGTCACTTTCTACTGTATCATTGGAATGATGATCATGTACGCGCAGTTCTCCCTGCTTCCGTGCAAAGAGAGGGAACAGGGCGTGAAAGTGATGCAAAAATGTTCTGGCGCTCCTCTTTGGGTGACCTGGCTAGCGAATTACTGCTGGGATATTTTGAATGCACTTCTCCCAAATGTTCTAGGAATGGTTTTTGTTTATACAAATTCTTAGTGAAGAATAACCTTGCTTTATAAATTCAAAATAAAATTATTTTGAGTCACTCATTTTTCAAAAACCAAGTCAAAAACCAATTAAAGTCGTTATAATTCTTCTCATTGGTGCGCAGTTTCTTGAAGGACTTGAGGCATTCTCTGATGCTGCATTCGCCCTATGGTTTGGTACATTCATCACTTCTTTGGCCATCATCCCTTGCGTCTACTGTCTGAGTTTCTTGTTCACGAATCCAGCTAATGCGTCCAACTACATCGGATTCCTCAATTTCGGACTTGGAATCATCACTTTCATCACTTACTCAATCTTGAGCGATTTGGACGACATAAGCGAAGGGACAATTAACCTAATCGACCGACTTTTTTCCATCGCTCCTCAATACTGCTTTGCTCGAATAATCTTCCTTATTTACTACAATGGAAACATCTACAAAGCCTGTGAAGAGAACGAAATCACTAGAACAGCTTGTGAGGAAGCTGGTTTTGTCTATGTCAAAGACGTCTTGACAATAGAAGAAGGCGGAATCGGAGAATATCTTGCTGTTGCCATCGCCTTGATAATCCTCTACTTTGTCTTGCTTTCTTTGATCGAATGGGAGAGCGGCACAAAAACTCTCAGTCGATTCTTCAAAAAAATCATCCCAACAGATCTTTGCAAGCAGTGCTGCGCCGCCTGCTGCTGCAATCAACCTGATGCCACGGATGACCCAGAAGCTGAAATTCAATTCGAAGATGACAGCGACGTCATCGCCATGGCTCAAAAAGTGAACAAGGGAGCAAAAGACCTGACCAAGGATCATTCTCTCGTCGTCGACAGTTTGGAAAAGAACTACGACGGTTTCAGAGCTGTCAAGGGCGTCAGCTTTACCGTCAAGCCAAACAGCTGTTTCGGTCTTCTTGGTCCAAATGGAGCTGGAAAAACTTCTTGTTTCAAAATGCTCACTGGCGAAGAAACTGTTTCAAAAGGATATGCTTATATCAACGGCTTGGAAATCCAAAAAGATCGTTTCGGAAGTCTCAGAGAGTTTGGTTACTGCCCTCAATTTGATGCTCTTCTGCAGCAATTAACTGGCCGAGAGACTCTCTATTTATACGGACGATTGCGAGGTGTGCCTGAGAAAGTTTTGCCAAAGGTAATTTCTGTTTATGCATTCAAAAAATTTCAAATGATTTTAAGATGGTGAATAATCTGATCGAACTTGTGGGAATCAAGCAATACGCGGAACGTCCATCTTCGACCTATTCTGGCGGAAACAAACGAAAACTCTCCGTCGCCATTGCTCTGACTGGTTATCCCCGAGTAACAATTATGGACGAGCCCTCATGTGGCTTGGATCCTGGTGCTAGACGACAATTGTGGAGTGTCATTTTGAGCGTCATGAAAACTGGTGCTTCTGTTTTGCTCACCTCCCATTCTATGGAAGAAACTGCTGCTTTGTGCGATGAACTGGCTATTATGGTCAATGGCCGACTAAGGTAAAAAAAAATTCAATAAAAAGAGCGATTCAGTTGATTTTTTAGATGCATTGGAGGACAACAACATCTCAAATCAAAGTTCGGAAAAGGCGTTGAAATTGAGGTGCAGCTGCCTGAAGGAGGAAATTCTCAAAATGTTTCGAAAGAAATCAACAACAGAATGCCATTCCTAGAAGTGAAAGAAATCAACCAGGTAAGACGATATATTTAAGATTTCTTCAAAATAAATTTTAGTCTTTCATCTCCTTCCGCGCCGAATCTGGAGCCCAACTATCTACTCTCTTCAAAGAGCTTCAAGCTACGAAAAATACCGGTGTCATTGCGGGCTACACGGTCGATCAGCCGACTCTGGAACAAATTTTCATCGATTTAACCGGAATCGAGGAGAAATAGAAAAAGAATTCTCATAGAAATCAATCAAAACGGAAACACGTGTACATTTGCAATATCTCTTCAAGTTCAAAATTTTAATAAAGAGACTATTTATTACGAGCAAAAATAATACGAGAATTTTTGAAGGAGTATTAACAAGTTATTGTTTCTTCAAACATAATAATTCTTTATTTATTAAAATTTATTAAATAATAAAATTTTTGTTCTCTTTTGACATTTAAACTATTTGTTTTGACTCGTTGAGACCCAAAATGTGCGGTGAATTAAAAGTCATTGAATATTGCGAGAAATGAGCCACTGTCAATCAAATTTTCAAAAATAAAATTGAAAAAATGAAGTCGCCAAAGTTTTTCCAAAATTTTTTTATTTTATCGGTGGCATCAACAAGTATCTGTCTGCTGTACATTTTCTCTTACAGTAAGAGCTACGTCGAGTTGATGAAGATTTATGAGAGAGATGGGAATCATGTGAAGCCTGGCTGTGATGATAGGGTTGAAGATTTTGAATTATGTACAGAAGTTTCAATAGTTTTAAATTTTCAATCTTCCGTTAGCCGTTTTTATCCAATGCCACGACTTGTTTTTGTGCGCCGAGAGATCTTCAAGGAAAAAGTCAGAAAAGAAACTTTGAGGGTCGTGTGTTTTAGCTAAATCATTTAATAATTTTAATTTTTGAAGCCTAACCCTACCAGTGATTTTTATACCTTGGCTTGAAATCAATCAAAAAGCATTTTCCTCCAGCGCCATCTGAAGCCCTTTTTTGGCAACCCGGTGGTCGAAATTTCGCATTGGGGAAATATAAAAGTCGATAACGTTGAAATAATTTTCAACAGCATTTTTGTAGCATTCGAAAACTTGGTCTGAGCCTGCATTTTCTTCGTCTTGCATTCCAAACCATTGATCATCAGTGATTCTTTTTAGCAGATTCATTTTGTCTTCAGAGATTCGAGGATCTTCCTTGAACATGTTGTAGAGGAGGGCAAAAAGAGAACCGGAAAAAATGTCCAATAAATTCGGCTTCACTTCGGTCGTAGAATAGAAAGGAGTGCCTGTTATTGCCTGAGCTCGCATGACTGCATAATACACCGCAACAAACTGGTTAGCAAGGGTAATGCTTCGCTCGCACGCAGGAAGGTCGAATTGGTAGTCTCCATCCCCTCCGACAAAAAGCCACTTTAGCCGATAAAAATTCTTGTCCGCCGCCGTGAAAAGTCCGCAAAGAGCAAACTGCGCTACGAAAGCATTCAGTTCCCATTCCTTGAGACCTGCATTGACCCAGAGATAGCGCAGGCTGGCCAAAAACACGCCCCAGAAAGGAGGCATTTTGTCGAAATCCTTGTTGATGTAGGTTAGTATCTCGGAGTCAAAAAGGGCCAGAAATGCTCGAACTTTTTGATCTCTTGAAGCTTTGAAGAGAACGTCAAGAGTAGGGACTTTTTCTCCATTGAGAAAATTGAACTCTTCGTCTTTTGCGTAACTTGATTCTACGGGCATTTTTGGCTTGAATCGAGCATATTTAGCATCATCGAGACCGAGGATCACGAGTTCCCTGCGTAGATAGCTCAGAAGCAGGTTCGAGACTACAGGAAGATCCTCCCGTTCGTAATGATAATTCATTGTTGTTTTATGCGCATCGTAATCATCGGCAGTAGCAGGATGGCAAGAATTGTAGAGTTGGAAGATCGGCTCTGTAAAAATTGGAGCAGGCAGTGAGGAGCAGAGCATTTTTTGTCGATTCGCAGACAGAACTTCTTTCACCTTACTCGGCAGTATCGAAAAAGCTTCTGTATCTCTCGCAGCGCGCAGAAGTGGATGGCCATCAGTGACGACACGCGTGCTTTTTTGCATCAATTTGAAATACTCATCGTTTTCCCAAGGATAGGTCTTTCCGGTAACCATGAATCGCTGGAGGCTTCTGACGAGTCTTCTCTTCCTTGATTCCCGGCCTTTATTCGCTCCAAAATACGCTCCATCGTGGTTTTTCAACTCATCTGACATCAGCGCCATTTCGTCGAGTATTTCACAGATTTCTTCGATCGAGCTCATAAAATCTGTTTTAGTTGAAAAATCTTTTGTTTACAAAGATTATTAAAATATTTTTTTAACTTTCCTTCTTCTTCAAAAGTCTGGACAATCCATCTGATCACCTCGGGAATTACATTCGGTTTCTTCGAATGCTCAAATTCCGCTTTTCCGATCAACGCGTACCAGAAGGGTCTAAGCTCTTCTTCTGTGATTTCACATTCTCTGTTGAAGCAAAGAACCGATACAAGAGGCAGGTGATAGAACTGAAGCTTGACATCTTGTGAACTGTACCAATAATCGCTGATAATGTCAGCTGCTCCTCGCCAATCGCCCATTTTGATAACGGGCTGATAAGGTTTTTAAAATTCTCATAGGGGCCCTATGATAGGGCGCTAATTGCCAATCAGAAGCGAGAAATCGGAAATTTTATTTGCTTTAGTTGCGAAAAAAACCATTTCCTGCGCCGCAAAAAGTAGAAAATCCGAGTCATTGCTCATAATCGGACACCCAAGATCCACTGCCAAATCCATGATCGCAAAGTCTTTGTCACACTCAGCTTGATAAACCTGCACTCTTGGGTCCTTCTCAACTATTTCCATGATTTGATGAACAATCCACGGCGGGGACACCTTCAAGTTATCGTATCTCCTGTGACCATCATTTCCAATATTTCCCTGACTATGAGGAAGTTCTCCATTACGAAGTCGTTCGAAAAATTTCATAGCGCTTTCGTGCTCATTCGCCCTTTTCTTTGTCCAGCAATCGCTACCTGGAGCACTCGAATAGCCCATCACGAAAATGATCTCGTCGCAACATTTTAGGTGATATTTGAGGAATCTGTGATGAATTATGTGTTCATAAACAGCCGGTTCACTTCCAAAGCAGGCTTATTCAAATTGATTTTAAATAACAAAAGCCCAAGCGGTACCTGGAGCTCTGGATTGCCGCAAAACCTCATACGCAAAATTGTTGCCATCAACAACGACTCTCACTTTTCCGTCCGGCCCTCTTTTGCTCGGTAAATAATTGTTCAGACGAGCGCGCGTGCAAAATTCCTCCGCATTTTGCTTCACATACCACAAGAGTCCTTCGACTCCCATCCCAATCTGAAAATTTTATGACTTGAAAAAAGGTCGCTTCGATGTGCAATTTCCGACATATTTGCTGGAAGAAAGCTTCAAAAACTTCACGAACGAATATTCTTCAAAATTCATCAGTTCGAGCTATTTTCCGAAAGAACGATGTTTGGTCCCAAAAAACAAGCATGTGGCCATTATCATCCCATTCCAGGGCGGTCTAATTTGCATTCTTGTAAATAGTCTTTTTTCCGAAGACTATTCATTTATTCTTATAAGATTAATCTCGACGCGAGATTAGTCTGTTTGAATAAAAAAGATTAATTCGGGAAATTTTCGAAATAGTATCGAGATTATTTCAAATAATCTTGAAACGCGCGCTGTGATTGGTGGACCAATGGCCGACGGCGCGAGAGAAAAATGAAACTCAAACATGCTTGTAGCGCAGCTTGAAATTTTGTCCGCGCCGCCTCGCACTGCTCACAGCTCGCCAGCGCCACCCAAATTTTTCCCCCGAGCCACGCGACCCTCGCTAAAAAGATTAATCTCGAAACTAGTCCAGTCTTGACTAATCTCAGAATCTTTTTCCAAAGAAGATTAATCTCGCAAATTTTCGAGATTATTTACAAGAATGCAAATTAGACCGCCCTGTCCCATTCAGAGATAACTCGAAAACGAACGAAAGGACGAAACATTTAAAATGGCTCCTTCTTTATATGATACCAGCGCTTATACGGCAGAATATTCATTTTCGATTTTATATCATTAATCAAGGAACGGTGCTCTTTTATGAAAAACATTTTTATACGCAGAAAAGATCACCCAGAATAAGGTGGAAGATTTCGACCCTTCAATCGGGGAAAACTCCTCAATATCGGTTTCAAAGAAGCAGTCAACGACGGCTTTGATTGCTTCTTTTTCCACGACGTCGATCTCGTGATGGAAGACGATCGGAATCTCTATCTCTGCTCCCGCTATCCTCGCCACTACGCCGCGCACATTGACATTTGGAACTACAAGCCGCTCTATCAAAATGTCTTTGGAGGAATAGGTACCTCGTTAAAATCTTTACAAAAGCGGAATCTTACTTTTAGTGAGTTTTACAAAAGAAACATTCGAAAAACTAAACGGATACAGCAACGAATACTGGGGTTGGGGAGGAGAAGACGACGACTTGCAAGTTAGGCTGAAAGGGGAAGGATATACTATCATCAGACCGTTTGATGAAATCTCAAAATATAGAATGATCAAGCATGGAGAGGACGAAGGCAATGAGAAAAATCCTCTGAGAAATTCATTACTACAGTATGCTGGAAAACGTCAACATCATGATGGACTCTCTGTAAGTACCAGGAGTAGACTAGAAACCTAACTTTACAATTAAGGACTTAACATACAAAGTTCTCTCAAAACAATTCAACACTTTCTACCTCAATATCACCGTTGACCCTCACTACCCAATTACCAACTTTACCCAACAACGAAAAATCGACGGCGAAATCATTGATCCCTCGCCGAAAAACGAAACAAGTGAAAAAGAAACGTGAATTTTTGTAAATTTTATTGGCTTCAGGAGAAAGCGCTGCATGAGAATGAAAAGTAATAAAATTGAAGGAATGACTCGGACAACAAAATAGTACAGTACAATGAACGTTTAAGGAGCTGAGATTTAGAGTTAGAGTGGTAAAGATCAGTAGTGTTTTTGTTTGTTTGAAGATTCGTATTTTGACTGGATAAGAGTAGCGAGTTTGGTCTTTGTTTTTGAGTGATAGGGGTTGAATTGAACTTTGATGACTCTTGCAATAATTAATAATTATCAAAATTAAGGTCGTATCCGGAAAGTTTTTCGTATAAAAAGGGGTTCATCTTGTGCTCATATACAGGCGTTTTGCTTTAGTTACTCATTCCCAGTTTAAATATATGAAAATTTATAAGGGAACATTAATGAGGGAAGGAGAAATCATAGATGAGAATATACAGCAAAACAAAAATACTGAAATTGCATAATTTAAATTATATAATGAAAATGAAAGAATAAAATCAGGAAATGCAAAGTTGTGCTTTCAGGAATAACACACGAATATCGTTATGCACATAGGAGGTCAATCATGGTTAATTTGCCTTAATTAAGCAATGAGTGCGGATCATCTTTGTTTTTGATAATTTCTTGCGGATCGCGTTTCTTGTTGTGTTCACACTGTGTTTTCTTCGTCGTTGAGTGCATTTGGGATTTGGAATCAAATTAAAAGTGAATCAATTATGGAAAAATTGAAAAAACTAAATGATTAAATGTAATCATTTTGGATTGAACTATGCGATCGCGAGCTCGAAGCTCGTGAGCTGCGAACAACTTGAGGGCTAGCGTTGGACCTGATAGAACTAGCTCTAGAACTCGCTTTAGAGCTCTGGCGCGATAATTTTTTCTTTTCTGAATCCCTGTCAAAAGAAAAGCCAGCGAATTGATCCTGGGGAATTCCGGCGACAATCATCTTGTCCGTCGGCGTCACCACGGGATCCGCTTTCGTGAAATACTTGTCGAAATTTTCAGTGAGTTTTCCTTCTTTCGGGCGGAAGGGCGGCTGAATCTCTCGATTCCGCAGCTTTTCCCAGTTAATTGGCATCAAGGTGATGAAGAACGGATGCCTCTGAAGACGAAACATATTCATATGGGATATTAAAAAGGGATGCATACCATGACATCTTGATTGCCCTTGGTGGGTATTCCGTCGCAGCCTAATCGTTTCTTCGGATTCTTCTGCATCAGTTCTTTGCAAAATCGCACCGAGTCTTTATGTAAATGCCGGGGGTATTTTGGATTCGAGTCCATTATACTCTGAATTTCACGATGAATTTCAATCAAAGCAATTGAATGCTTACCATAAATAATTCATCTTCGTCTTCGCCGTCAAAAGGCGGCTGGCCCGTCAGCATTTCGTAAATGAGAACGCCATAGCTCCACCAATCGACAGATCTGCCGTATGGCATGTATGCTATGATTTCTGGGGCGATATAGTCCGGGGTTCCGCAGAAAGTTTTCGTAAATTCGCCTTGCGCTAGAATGTTCTCTTTGCACATGCCAAAATCTGCTACTTTGATGTGTCCTTCTGCATCCAACATGACATTATCAAGCTTGAGGTCTCTGAATCAACAGATAAAAAAATTGACTTTGGGGAATGAAAACCTGTAAATGATTCCGCGTTCGTGGAGGAAGAAAAGTGCGAGTGCGATTTCGGCAGCGTAGAATACAGTGTGTCGCTCTTTGAATCGGTGCACTTGCTGGATGTGATGCATGAGATCGCCGCCAGAGACGTACTCCATCACAAAGTACAGTCTATCCGGCGTCTAGAAACTCGATTTAACTCTTTCCGCTCTTGAAGGAAATAGCTAGACTCGGCAAGGTCTTCCTTGATTTCCGGAAAGAAAACACTAAGAACGGTACCTGGAATGTACATTGGAGATAAGTGAGGAAAGGCGGTTTGTTTTGAAGAGCGAGGACACGTTTCTCGCACATGACGCATTCGACGTCGTCGTCTTTGACAACGACGTCTTTTTTAAGAGCTTTGATTGCATAGTATTTTTTGTCGACTTTCGACTGCGCCAGAAAGACTTTTCCGAATGATCCGCGCCCGAGAACGTGCAGCAGATTATAATCCTCTGAACGAAGAGTCGTTATTGAGAGATCAATTCGAAGATAGAATATTACTTTTGCTAGTATATAAGTAATACTCTACCGAGAGAGGATCTAGTGCCGATTATCGACGGTTTCTTTTTGATCGTCGCTTTTTTAAGCTTCTCTTGAGCTTGAATAACGTCGAGTTTCTCCTTGATTTCTCGGTTCTTTTCCGAGGAATACTCGATCGGAATGTGGAAGGCTTCTCCTTCTTCTTTAGCTAGGAGCTTGTACCATCCATCAGCAGAGTTCTATGGCAATGAACAATGATGGCAAAATATTCTATTTACCTTTTTGAGCTCTGAAATTCCAAACGACATGCTCCCCATGAAGTCATTAGTATTGAGTCTGTCCCAATCCCAGACTTCGATGAGCAGTCGTTTGGAATAGTCGCTTGACGATATTCGCATTTTGAAGTCTTCGTTCCAAGTCGGATTTAAGTTCTTTTTCACCACCGAAGTTTTCAACTTCGTCTCCTTTTTCGGATCTGGTAGGATTTTGACTTTGACGTAGGGATCAGATAAGCCGTTGGGATCCATTGGGACGAGGTTTTTCGCTTCGAAGATTTCAACTTTTAGCTCGTCGTTCGTCACATAAGCCTAAAGTGGATATTTAGCACTGATGATGTCCTCAAATGCTTGATGATAAACTTCGATACTCTTCCTTGATTTCAAGGGGTGGTGACGTTTTATTGTCTAGCCGTAAAATTAACTATTCCTCGTTTTTACACAAGAATTTCGAAAAGAGAGGCTTCCGTTCCGACGTAACGGTAACGTAAACGTCCGTTACTATTTCAAATGTCGCTAACTTTAATTTGAAAGCTAACCTTGATCCTCAGCCGCCCTCTCTTCTCCTGATGATTCAAGCCGCAGGTATGAGGGAAGACATCGATACATCGCTTATGTGAGTTGACGCCGCAGGTTACGCATTTGACTCCTTGCTTGACGAGGCCATAAAGCATGGACCCACAGTGGTCGCAGAAAGTCGGGTGCCCATAAGTGTGGGTTTTGAAATCGTGCGCCTGGAAAACGGATGTAATGAGTGAGAATCCCGTTACTCAGCCGACAGAAGGCGTCAAACAGAGTTACTTTCCGTAAGTCGCGTCTTAGCTTGTCGACTTTAAAGGTCACTCGATAAATCTTTTTGTTTTCGACAATAGTAACAAACTATCTTTTGAGTCTTTTCTGAATTACGACTTTGCGGAAAGAATCTCTTGATTCACACCCTTTTAAATCATTTCTTAACATTCGTGTGTACCTTTGACTGTCCCTCGTGGCCATTATCAACGCCGGGACACGCGAATCCAATAAACTCGTAGCAGCGTTTGTGAAGAACTAAATTGCAGCGCTGGCACCTGTAAGCTTGCGGGCCAAAAACGCCCCAAATAAAATCTCAAGGAGGACTGTAAATCAACTTTGATATTTGGAAACTTCTGACGAGTTTTTAAGGAATTCCGGGTGGAAGAAGAATGCCTTCATAAGTTGAGTCAGGGTCCTAAAAGAGCTTCAATAAAATCTGCGCAAAGGACCCTGACTAAGGTTTTGAGCTCAGCTCAAATGGATTTTCTTGAGGTAAATAACGCTTATTTTTTAGGCGATGAGCCAATCAGAAATGAGAACTCCTCATCTCACCCAATCAGAGATGATAGCAGCGGAAAATACCACAAGATGCCAAAAAATAAAATATGAAAGTAAAATAACTTCCTCATGAGTATGTAATTGAACAAAGTTAGTTAAATAATTTGAAAATTAATAAAATTACAAAAATATTTTCTAGTAAAATTTGTTGGTCTAAATAATTTCAAGTCCGCGCCTGTGCAGTGAGAGCAGAACGTCGGTTGTTTAAGATAATGGGCAGTGAATTCGTGACCTCTCTCTTTGAATATTTTCTTGCCTCTGACGGCCCCATGGCGTCCGACCTGGCGCGTCGTCTTCCGCATTGAAGAGTCGTCATCGTAGTAGTCGCTCATGTTAGAGTCGCTTGGATCACTTACTCCATCTAAACACGCTCCGGATTAGTCTCGCCCTTTCCACCTGACCTTTGCTTCTTCTTCAACAAATGAAAAGAAGAGGCTAACTCACTTCTGCAAGAGAATGATTTTATGACAAAGTCAACTAACTCTTCATTTTTTACGCATCTACCATTTTCGATAAAAATTGATTCTAAGAATTGAGAAGAACTTGAAAATGGTTCGAAGTCTCCCTTAGTTTAATCTTACTAGTATAAGGGTGTCACTAGAAAAATGTACATTATGAAATAATTTCAAGGGCCCCGTAAAAATTTATTCCTCTCATTTTTAAACAAGGGGTAAAATTCATTTGGTTTCAAAGAAGTAATGTAATTATAGAATTCTTAATGGCGAAGACAATCGAATTGTAGAAACAGCTAAGTGGCGCATTATAGATTCTACGTCAGAAAAAGCTGACGACACTGTATATTCGGCGATTACATGCCTCTCTACGTAAGCACTATGGTCAGTAAATCAAGCGGTAAGTGAAAGCTTGAAAGTTTAATAACCGTATTTCGACAAGTTTGTCAGAACCATTGGGATGTCAAGAATGAACTGTTGGATAATTTTAGGTAAAGATTCACGATTTGAACTGATCGGTTTTGCCTTCTTGTTGTTGGGCGCAGGGATGTACATTCGCACAAATTTTTGCTTTGCGCTGCGCTGCGATTGCGGAAATTTTTGGGGTCCATTTTGCGCTGTTTTGCGCTGCGAAATCCAAAAATCGCGCAATTTGCGGAATTTTGCGCTGTTTTGCGGAAAATCAAAATTTGTTGATTTTGCGAAAATTTTGCGGATTTCGCGCTTTTGCGGAATTGCGGATTGCGCAGATGACACGCAATTTGCGTAATTTTGCGATTTTGCGGGATTTTCGCGGATTTTGCGAAAATTTGCATATTTTGCGGGATTTTCGCGCATTTTGCGAAAATCTGCGAATTTTGTGGTATTTTTGGCCCCATTTATTTCTACTTAAAATGGAGAGATAAAATTTTGGGGACATTATTCCGAAGTTATAATAAGTTATTTTCAAGGTTTTCAAAAATAACCATAATTAAGCAAAAAACAATGATAATATAGATTTTTTAAATGATGGGTGTGGGTGGGGTTGGGGACAGAACTGAGATTTATCAACTCAGAGTTCCAAGCCTTTGTCAAGCCCCTTAAATTTAGAAATCAAGGAACGGGGCTGAAACGGCCCGAAGGGCCGTCAAGCCCCTTAAATTTAGAAATCAAGGAACGGGGCTGAAACGGCCCGAAGGGCCGTCAAGCCCCTTAAATTTAGAAATCAAGGAACGGGGCTGAAACGGCCCGAAGGGCCGTCAAGCCCCTTAAATTTAGAAATCAAGGAACGGGGCTGAAACGGCCCGAAGGGCCGTCAAGCCCCTTAAATTTAGAAATCAAGGAACGGGGCTGAAACGGCCCGAAGGGCCGTCAAGCCCTTAAATTTAGAAATCAAGGAACGGGGCTGAAACGGCCCGAAGGGCCGTCAAGCCCCTTAAATTTAGAAATCAAGGAACGGGGCTGAAACGGCCCGAAGGGCCGTCAAGCCCCTTAAATTTAGAAATCAAGGAACGGGGCTGAAACGGCCCGAAGGGCCGTCAAGCCCCTTAAATTTAGAAATCAAGGAACGGGGCTGAAACGGCCCGAAGGGCCGTCAAGCCCCTTAAATTTAGAAATCAAGGAACGGGGCTGAAACGGCCCGAAGGGCCGTCAAGCCCCTTAAATTTAGAAATCAAGGAACGGGGCTGAAACGGCCCGAAGGGCCGTCAAGCCCCTTAAATTTAGAAATCAAGGAACGGGGCTGAAACGGCCCGAAGGGCCGTCAAGCCCCTTAAATTTAGAAATCAAGGAACGGGGCTGAAACGGCCCGAAGGGCCGTCAAGCCCCTTAAATTTAGAAATCAAGGAACGGGGCTGAAACGGCCCGAAGGGCCGTCAAGCCCCTTAAATTTAGAAATCAAGGAACGGGGCTGAAACGGCCCGAAGGGCCGTCAAGCCCCTTAAATTTAGAAATCAAGGAACGGGGCTGAAACGGCCCGAAGGGCCGTCAAGCCCCTTAAATTTAGAAATCAAGGAACGGGGCTGAAACGGCCCGAAGGGCCGTCAAGCCCTTAAATTTAGAAATCAAGGAACGGGGCTGAAACGGCCCGAAGGGCCGTCAAGCCCCTTAAATTTAGAAATCAAGGAACGGGGCTGAAACGGCCCGAAGGGCCGTCAAGCCCCTTAAATTTAGAAATCAAGGAACGGGGCTGATACGGCCCGAAGGGCCGTCAAGCCCCTTAAATTTAGAAATCAAGGAACGGGGCTGAAACGGCCCGAAGGGCCGTCAAGCCCCTTAAATTTAGAAATCAAGGAACGGGGCTGAAACGGCCCGAAGGGCCGTCAAGCCCTTAAATTTAGAAATCAAGGAACGGGGCTGAAACGGCCCGAAGGGCCGTCAAGCCCCTTAAATTTAGAAATCAAGGAACGGGGCTGAAACGGCCCGAAGGGCCGTCAAGCCCCTTAAATTTAGAAATCAAGGAACGGGGCTGAAACGGCCCGAAGGGCCGTCAAGCCCCTTAAATTTAGAAATCAAGGAACGGGGCTGAAACGGCCCGAAAAATGACCGGTTGGTTAACTACGATATCGGACGGTTTTATGTCGGATGATTATTTAGTTTTTCTTCCGCAAATTACCGCCGAAGTTGTGAATGCGATGATGAATGAGGATTTGATTCGGAAATCTTCACAATGAACATCAAAAAAATGTAGAAATTCTACGCAAAATCCCGCAAAATTGCATTTTGCGGACTGCAAATTTATTGAGATTTTGTGCAATTTTCGCGCAAAATGCGCTTTTGCGCGCAATTTTGCGGAAAAATTGCGGAAATTTTTGGGGCTGATTTTGCGCTGTTTTGCGCTGCAGAATGAAAAATCCCGCATTTTGCGCTGTTTTGCGGATTTTGCGCTGCGAATGTACATCCCTGGTTGGGCGCTACGGGCGAGCTGGAACAATAAATCTGACAGGCGATTAAGATAGCGGCATACGTTTCTATTCAACGGGTTTCAGAAAACTCAGAAAACTATAAAAATGCTCTGAATTTTGTGGGGATCCCGATATATACAGGGGGTCTCGTTCATCCTGGAACTTCCTGCGGATCTCCCCTGGTTCATACTTCGGCTACAATGCACTTCTTTTGGGAAGTGAGAGAACGAAGGAAGAAGCCCTTTTAAATACTATCTAATGAATATCTATTAAATCATCTAAGGCTTGAGGCCCCTTTATATTGCTTTACCCTTCTCTTAAAATTTTTAAATTAAAAAAAATCTCGCAGACAGCTTTAGATCTCTCGCTATCCTCGTTGATCTGAGAAGCTATCTCTGGCGAAAATTAGTTTTCGTCTAATCCTCTCAAGTCTCTATGCAGAGCCGAAAAAGAGAGTAATCCGAAGGAAAAGCTTGATTAAAGCGTTTGCACCAACATGTCTAATAAATTTAACTAATGAGCAGGTGAGATCAAGCGCCTTTTCCCGCCCGTGACGTTTTGAATTATTACCGCATAGTGACCCCGTCTCTCGTTCTTTTATGAATACTTTCGAAAGGAAGCAAAAATGACAGCTGATCAAAAACTTTCTCTGACTCTTTTTAAACAAGCGTTTTTAAAGTAGTAATTACAGTACCTTTCGCCCGGAAACACTGAATCATCCTGTACAAAAATCTCATCTCAAATCAATCTCATCCATCCTTTTTACAGTCTGAGCGAGACTTTTCAGCCAGTTACAAATTAATTCTGCTATTTGCTATCAATAAAAGAACCTGGACTAAATCATTCGATAATTGATTGATCAGTCCTCGAGTGGAAAAAATGCCAAAATCTTCTTTCACTCCCCGAATTAATAATGCTTTTCTCAGTTGCTAAAAAACTATGAGAAAAAGTTCATACCATGGATTTTTCGACTGGAGCAACAGCCACAGAGTCCCATTTTGGGAACTCAGTACGTTTTCTTTCTCAAAAAATTGGAATATAAGAGCCGAAATGATGAATTAGAGAAGAGATAAAAATCCGGATAGGAATCCGATCTGTCAATATTTACGATAGCATACCATTATTAATATAGGAGCTATAGACCCTGCCAAGTTTAATGACGATTTTTGCCAGTAAATCAGGGAAGTTCGAATAATTAAAATTATAAAAAAGCGGGAATAACGCTCCGGAAAGTAGATATTCAAATACACCCATTTTTTCATTTCAAACAAACATTAACGCCCCAGATTATACCCAGCAAACATATGCTTTTGCTTAATGCAAATGCAAGGAACAAACTCACCAATCTCATCAAATATTGACAAAATGACACTTGGCCTACACTAAGTTCACTTCCAATAGTGACCAAAAGCCTCCATCAAGTGACAAGTATATAAATAATTAAAAACTAACCTAAACTGGCCGCTGAAAAAAACATCTTTCAACTTTCCCTCTTTCAAGAAAAAATAAAAAGTAGATGACTGAAAAAGCGATTCCTAAAAGTGACTATTGGAGGCTAAGTTGCCGGCTCGCTAGATGGCAAAAAGCGGCTGAATGCAGTTATATAGGAAATATAAACATGGATGCACAATAGTCGTAAATAAATCCTCTAATGGTCGCCCAACTTGACAAGTTCAACTTGTCGGGGTCCAAAAGGTGTATATAAAAGCAGGCAGATTGACTATCTTTTGTGGCTCCGCAAAAATACAATTCATAGAAGTCTCATACCTCTCTTAAAATGCATCTTCGTGAATAAAATCATCAAGAAGAATATGAAAATTTTCAAAGTTTTCTCTCAGATTTTTCGTAAAAAGTGAATCTTGAATAGGAAATAATCCTACTTTATTGCTATCTATAAGTTTTAACGACAAATTTTCCTATTAGGAAAATAAAAATAAGATGAGTTTTTATTTACCAAGGGAGTTTGTTGGCGAAAATATTTTGATGATGCCCTTAGAGAATCTTCTGATCATCTCTGGTTTTGGCATGTTTGAAAAAGAAAAAAAATGAAGTGAAAAATAGTAAATTGGCAAAAATCAATTCGATTCCTTCAACTGACCTTGTGTGGCGGCGGACATTTTAGCGATATTTCTTGGCAGACAAAAGGTGTTTTGTAACTCGCGAGCTCTGCTGGTAGAATGCAGATAGCTGTAGCTCGGTGAAATGCATTAGAACGTTAATAATTAATTAGTTTTTGTCAAAAATCCTTTTCTGCTCGATGCCTGCAAATGCATGATTATCCAATAAGCGTCGAAGAATTCAAGCTTGCTGAATTATTAGATGCCGAGTAATAACGCTATGAATATTCAAGAGCCGCCGAGCAGCAGAGAAAATGTATAAGCCGCACCTCGACATGTGACATCACAAAAAAAGAGTCAATTTCGAAGAGGTTCTTTAAAAATTCAATTACCAAATTTTTTGCCATTGCCGATAAAACTTCAGTGGTTACCGGTTACGTTCAATTTTGAAATTTAATTAGTCAAACTTGGATCAAAATTTAAAAAGATTTCCTCTTTGATTTCACTGAATACATAGAAGAAAATCTTCATTTTAGGAGCTCACTTAAACATAGTGCCGTTTTTTCTGAAACCCAGGTACCTATCCAACTCGCCACTATCTGCCAACGGCAGAGACATTCTTTCAGCCCTTCGACAGATAGTTCTTGCCATGTGCAAATGCGCAGCGCACTTTCCTGACACGGCGTTTGAATCATCCATGAAGTAGCTAGTACCTATTGCCTTTAAAAACTGAAACATGAAAAATTCACGCTCTCTCCTAAATCTTTTAAAAATCGGGTTTGATTCAAAAGCCGCATTCCTCCTCCGGGAAGAATAAAAGTCGTAAGCTGTGGCAGTTGGGCGTCAAGTTCGTCGATTAGATCTTCAAGCTTCTTTACTTCTTTTCCCGGGCTTATTCTCTGATCCTACTCCGCTGGATGTTCAGTATCAAATCTGATTGAGCCGTTCCTGATTCGTCGAAGCTCACGCGCTTGAGCTTCATTTCCGAGGCTAAGAAAAGGGTTCAGCTCGATTTGGATTTGATCATCCAAAAATTAAAGCCAGGTCAAGGCGAGTCCAATACAAACCTGACGAAATAGGCGTCGCAATGGCCGATCCAACTTCTTGAAGCCGACTTTGAAGGTCGCCAACTGAAAAATAATAAATGAGCAACTTTAATCAGGTAATAACCAGTATCAAGCGAGGATTATTGTGGCTTTACCTATTGTAATAACATTTTGCATTTGGCGATCGTACGCGAATTCCCGAGCGACTCCAAGTGCAGCCGAAAGCTCATCTGTCGCTCCCAAGGCGTCAAAGACGAGATCCGTCTGTTCTGCAGTTTTAAAAAGGGATAAAAGTATATAATTCAAAATACTAGATGCACTCCCCTGACGGGAAACGCTCGTCTAAATTACCAATTGGTAATGCATTACCAATTTTGGTAATCCATTACCAATTTTTGGTAATGCATTACCAAACTTCCCGAAAAGTGCCAATTTTGTTTAGTCAAAGAGCCCTTGTGCGCTCCGCGCCTGTGTGATAGAAAACGTTTGGGAGTGATTTACTCATTTTTTGGACAAAAAATCAGAACTTATGAAAAAAGTTTGGTAATGGATTACCAATTTTTGGTAATGCATTACCAAAAATCTTTGGTAATTTAGACGAGCGTCCCCGCCCCTGACTGGGCTCGACAACCTGCAGAAATCTGAGTGAGGGTCCCGAAGGATCTTTGATAAAAAGACAAATTTAATATCCTGACTCAGGTTTCCACGCAGGTTGCCGAAACCAGCCCGGGGAGGCCGATTTGAGAACTGTTCCTTAGGGCGTCTTTCACCAGTGTACAAAGATGTCGTTCCTTGAAAAATTCGCTTAGAAAGCAATTCAAATCTCGAAGCTGTCACAAACCTTTGTCACCGGTTTTTGTGTATATTTTCATCCCACGGGAAACAATTAATCGCCTACTGCAGCGAATTAGCGTCAAACTCATTCCTTTTAAAAAATAAATTAAGTGATTTCTGCCCCCTTTGCTGAACTTGAGGTTAAATAGAATTATGAATGAAAGGGGGTTTTAAAGAAAGAAGTACAGTAGAAAGTTGGATTCAGAAACAGTAGACAAGAGTAACAGTAGTTTTCGAAGAACTGAAGCAGTGTTTGTTAGGCAAAGGAACATTTTCGGAAGCAGGTTGGGTTTAAAATCTAGGTAAAAAGGCACAATTGATAATTGATAGTACAGAATTTGTTGAAAACAGAGAACAGTAGGTTGAGTTGTTTTTCGCATCATAAACGAGTGAAATAAGAAAAAAAATCATTAGGCTTCGATTTTTGCGTGTAATTTTTCATATGGGCGCGTCAAGGATCGACTGACACTTTTATAATTCCAAGAAAGAATTGTTGATAAATTAGTATATGGTCTGGCCATATGGGTTCGTCCCATTGGAGAATTGGGTCGGGCGATTTTTTCGGCCAAAGCTGCCGAAGAACGATTTCTTGCGATTGACTTTCTGCCCCTTCGCGCCGTGATGGTGTTGGTGAGGGTGGGACTTTTGGCGCTCGTGGTGGTGGTGATGATGGTGATGTTGTCCATGCCCTGTTGTTGCTTGTGGAGCCAGGTCGACACCCTTGATTTCAGAGTCAGGAGAAGAAATATTGAAAAGTTTTATAAAAGTTGAAGCATTTTGGTTGGACCAGAAAAAGAAAATTCCGATCTCTTTGGCTTAAAATGATCACAAACGAGACCAAAAAGGTTAAACAAGTCGCGTATGTCTCTGGCTGAACTCTATTTTAATATCTATTTTTTTCCTTTGTTTCCTATTCTGTAGGGAGTATTAATAATGCCGCGTTGCATACCTGGACAGTGACAATTTCAATCTCTAATTTGTCGCATTGGAGCATATCTACGACATCGGAGTGTCTCGCCCATTTGACATCTTTTTTGTTCACTTTGGTGACAACGTCGCCTTCTCTTAGTCCGGCCCGATTTGCCTTTCCATCGGCTAATTAACGTCAGAAAACATTTTTCTCACTGTGCGCTCATTACCTTCTACGTTGGCGACGAGCACCGGCGCATCGCCACGGACGGTGAAGCCGAATCCGTTCGAACTTCTGAAATAATAATTGGCATTTGCTCAAAGAAGGCTTCTTTGCCATATTCAGATAAACTTCAGTTTAGCTGGGGTCTGCAACTTATGTAGAAAACGGATTGAGATTTCTGAAATGGTTTTGATCAAAGACCGCCTAGAGCTCTTTCAGTACTCTGACTCAGGTGTCTACAAGGATTTCCGAACTCAGCAGCGAAGATATACTCTTCCTTGATTTCAAGAAGTTTTCTCTGATCAGAAAAAGCTATAAAAACTCTTCCTTTCGATCAAGAAAGACTTTGATTTCGATCGACTTTTTCACAATGCGCTACTGTATTCAAATACCTGTTGATTTTGATAACTCGTGGCGCGGAAAATCGATTTCTCGCAGAAAAGATGGACATCGGTCCAAGCCGTCTGAATATGTCCAAGACCTTGACGCGTGTGAAGTTAGGGGCGACGATTTCCGCCTCTGTATCTGATTTCGGGGAGATGTCGGGCGGCATTCCGACGAACTCGTCCATTTCAAGTGTGCGCATCAATTCTTGAGTTCTGCGAAAAGCGGTTTAATACACAGGTTTTTTATTTATTAACCGCAGATGACTAGGGTCTGCAAACCCAAATACTTATGACATTTGCAGACCCTACTAAAGGTTAACTTGGAAAAAATAAAGTATTCATTTAGCCCTCGTTCCACCGCGTTCCTTCTCTTTGAGTGATTCAAAAACTGGCCCAGTAACGATCCAACTTTCTTCAACCCGGCGCAGCATCGCTGGATTTGGAGCGAGCTCTGACATAATTATCCTATTAGTTGCCTATGATAGTCTTACTTCGTGAACGCTGAGGGCGAGGCTGAGATGGGCGCGCGCCAGTCCGCGGCGCAGCTTTTTTGTTCTGACCATTTCTTCTATTTTCGGATAATCTGGCGGAAATTCAGAACAGTAGAAGCCATTGTAGAGGCCCGATGGCTCGCGTATTTGGTGAAACTCCTTAATAATAAAAATGGCATTAGAGCGCATTCGAACAATCTGGCCATTGAGCTATGGATTTATCCCAATAGACACCCTTAATCCATGTACGTATATTTACCTCATGTATGAGCGACATCGCGCAGAAGTAGTGACTCAATGCTCGATAATGGCAGGCTTTAATTTGCACGACAGAGTTCCATGTTGATGGCAAGTATTTGACATATTGCGTGTCGGAGGTCATTACGCTTGTAACGAGCTTGTACTTTTCCGAGACCTTGGAAGCTTCCGACGATGTGGCGATGAGTTTTTCGACTGTAGCTTCGTGCAGTCCGCCAAGCATTTTCTTTTCGAAAATGCCCTCTTGTGCCTATACACTTCTTTCGAATCGACAATAGAAATGTGATCAGTCACCTGCGCAAGCATAAGATTGACGATTCCATTCAAGAACGATGCGCTCATATCAGCCGTCGGAGCATTTGAAAAATTCAGACGAATGTAATTAAATGCTCCTGCTGCTCGTTGAAAAGTTTCAATCGCTTCTTCAATTCCGTCTCGTTTAGTTCTTTTCATTTGAAATCGAAACTCTTCCTTGATTTCAAGATTAAATCTCAAAGTACAGTTCTTTCTTTCTAAGAGCGATTTCCTTTCCTGGACAGTCGCGATCCAAGTTGAGTATAAAGAGCTCCGATATTGAATAGAACGCATGCTGAACGACAAAAGAGAAAGTGCTCAATAAATTCAATCTCTCTGAACTTACCTTTCTCAAAAGCGCAATTCCGCTGGATACTCGGGATGCCCGTAAGTGAATCAAACCAAGCCAAGTAAATCCCTTTAATTTAGCGTTTTTGGAGCGCGTAAACGCAGATAATACAAACCTAATGGACGCGACGGTGGAAAAAATCGATTGTCGATAAAGTAAAGTTGATTGTAATACTCAAACAACAGGTCAATGCCTTCCTCGTCGCGAGTTGGGGTTTGAGTTCCTTCGCGCAGCGAGTTCAGCTCGGCAATTTCCGGTTCATATTTAGACCCTTCGTCCGAATAGTGCTCAAGACTGCAAAGAGTTGATTTTCAATACTTTTATTTCAAAAATTACGGACTATAACGGTCTGTTTTTATAAAGATGATGGTTATCAACCCAAACATAAAGTCATTAAGCACATTAGTAAAGTCGATAGGTTTCGTCTCCTTCAATCCCAAGGGAATCATCGGCATGGAAATAGTCTCTGATACGCTCTGGTAAACATTGAGCGTTCCATTGATTTCGACAATTTCGTCCTTCAAAATCTCGACAGCGGCCTCGACGAAGCTAAGCTCGAGGGAGACGGTGGATTTGACTTTCGTGTTGCCCGTGGCGCGGTAGAGATTCTCCGCACCGCGCAACAGTTTCATTTGGTGATCGAGCGAGTAATTGAGCTCGGCCCGACGCGCTTGGAGCTGCGCTCGCTTCGAATTAAGATTTTGATTACAACCGCGCCGGAATGTCTTCGCAGGTTGCACTTCTTCAACTGCTGGTTCTTGGTCTTCAATTGCGTTGTCTTAATCAATGTCAAAATTTGCCGGAAAACTCCTTTTATACCATTTTCGTCTGATTCGGGGACAAGTCGCTCTCCAATCTCAATTTCTTCAATTTCGATTTCCTCATCACTATCCATTCTGATTAAGTCCAAAACTCTTTAGCGAGATTTTTCAATAAGAACATTTAGTGAAGACATAGAAGAGAACAGATGAAGAGCAAGTAATTCTACCCACTAACATGATCAACTTTCGTTCTCGGAAACTTCCGTGGAGGTTGATCTGTCAAATTTTGCTCGACTCTTCTTTTGACAGTACTCTTGCTGTCTATATTTACTTTGTCGTGTAAGTCCTCCATTCTACTGTAATAATGGTTAGAGAAAGTCGAAGAATAGGTTACATGTTTTTTAAGTTGTCAGTCAAGAAATTAAGGATTCAGAATAATTTTTGAGAAGGAACAAGGGGAAATGAATGACTTTGAAACAAAAGTTGAAAAGGATCATTTTGCCTGAGAAACATTATTAGGCGCAGGCTCGAAATTGGTGGGTGTTGCTGGCGCAGTACTGGTCCCACTTGCCAGTTGGGAGCTACTCGAGTTTGATCGATCAAATTGCGCCTGTGTAGTTTGAAGAGTGATCTGAAAGGAAACACATTGCTAGGGATTAATTTCGCTGATTAATTGGCCTCACATTTGTCTCGGCAGAAGCGGGCAGTGCGGGCTGATTGGGTTGAATGGTTGTTTGAATCGTTTGCCCCCCGATGGGATTGATTATCTAAAAAGCTTTTATATAAAGAAGCAATAAAGTAATCATGAAAAGAAACGCTCCTACTTGACGAAGATAGCTGACCTGACTTACTGACTGTTGAATGGGCTGCTGTTGAACTTGTACAATATTTTTGCTAGAATTAGCCATCATCACTTGCTGGGGTTGATTTGCGCGCGCGTTCCCGCCGCGTGGGGCTTGCTGGACCATCACTCGTTGCTGTGGCTGCTGCGTTACGAACATTCGACCTCCCTTTCCTTGCTGGGGCTGGAGTGTTAGAATTTGACCGTTGTTCGTTATGATTTGTTGACCCTAAGAAAGAGATAAGATAAAAATTCAAAAAAAATAACCTGATTGAGAATTATTGGTTGGTTAATGTTTCCAGTTTGTTGAATGAAGATTTTGTTTCCTTGAGGAATGATATTTCCTGTCGACGTTTGGACGAGCAGTCGCTGTTGGGGAATCATATTCGACGGAATAACGAGTTGTTGGGAGCCATCTGGCTGTAAGACTACTTGATGCGGAGTTCCTACGTTTTTTCGTTAACGAAATCGGTGTATTTTTCGTTCTTACCAGAAGCACCGGAGTTCTTGATGTACAATTTCGGTGGACCGCCTTGAGAACCGATGACTTTCCCGTGCTGATTGATAGAAATGTACTGGGCATTTGGTTGGGGGATTTGAATAACTAAAAAAATTAGGATTGATTAATAAAAATTGTCTCACTTTGACGGCCTTGATGACTGGCCAACGGCTTCAGAGTTATTTTGTTGCCTTCATTGCTCTGGACGTAAATCATCTGCGGCTGATCGTTAACTTGTTGCTCGACAGTAGATATCACCACGGACTGATTTTGACCCTGCTCGTGACTATCTGGTGGTTCTTGCTGAAATGGGACGATATTTTCATTAAAATCAAGGAAGACTTACCTTGGGATTGACGACGGTTTTCACGAGCTGAATTCCCTGATTCGCGCCAGAAATCGCCACCTGCGGAACATATTCGGTTTTAATCGGATGTTGATTAACAGGCGATTGAATTTGAATACCACTTGAGCCAGTATTGATCTAATCAGATTAATACTTTTTCGACAACGAGAAAAATACCTGAATGGGCTTTCCATTTTGGATAACGAATTGCTGATTTGGCGGAACTTGTGCTCTATGCTGAACATGGTGCCCTGGTCTTGGCGAATTGACCTTTCTTGGATGAACTTCTTGAGGGGATGTGTAGCGTTGGACTTGTTGCATGCCACCTTGATAGAAAATCTTTTGCCCGGGCCCACCCATCGACTCTGATCCAGGCCTTTTTCTCGCGTTCGGCTGCTTTTGTCGAACTTGAACATGGCTTGGCATTTGCTGAGGCTGTGTTCCGGGAGGATGCCATTGATTCTTAATTGGTCTATTCGAGCTCGGACTAGAGGGCGTTCTTGGCGTGCCCATAGGCGTCGCCAAGGGATGAACACCTGCTCTGGCGTTGTTGAGTTCCTGAGGCAGTCCTCTGTGTTTGTACTTTTTGATGATTTCAAGAGGCGTCAAGCAGGCATCAGGATTGATTCCGTATCCCTTTATGATCGACCGGTGACCTTCTTTGTCCGGATAGTTTCCGTCTTTATCTTCCCTTGTTCTTTCAAGCTTGGGAATTGGCTTCAAAATCACTTGGTTGATATCACGGTGGCGCTCGTCTTTCTTTATTGTCACATCGAGAAGATCATTAAAAATCGTCTTGAAATGCTTCGACATAGAGGAGTTGTTGTCTTGTAGGTACATTTGCGCAGTTTTACTCCTCATTTTCTGTCCAGCTTTTCTATCAGAACCAAGAAGTTGAGCTTTTTTGGACACTTTCGGAACTTTCTGGCCTGGAACAATCGCTGGTTTTCCTTCTTCGCGGGGGATTATTTCATTTTCATAATGCTGTTTCGCACTTGAAGGAGAATGATACGAGCTCGAGTAAGTGTTGATAATACTGGCGACTTCTTCCCAATTGACAGGGACATTCGAATTTCGGCAAAAATCTTCAACAGCCATCGCGAGCGTCAATTCATGATCGATGAGCCAAGGATGGTTTGAAAATTGGGTCTGGACGTGTTGGGTTTTTGGCTCGTTCTTGAGCTGCTTCCTGTGGTTCATGATGGCCTTCGTGTTTCTGTGGAAGAAGCTGAGAGGAAGTTCGTGTTCCGCTTTGGGAAGAGGCGACAAGATTGGACGCGTCTTCGAAACCGACAGGGCCATTGGCTTCGATTCGTAAGCGCTTTCCCAGAGCTCCGTGCGGTAGTGAACAGCATTGATATTGTTTACGTTGCCGTACGATGAATCCATGGTCGACTCCCTCGGTGGGGTTGGCGGAGCCCAAACTGGAATCAACTCTTGTTTTCGATCAACAAGGGTTGCCTCGAGAAATTCAGAAGAAATAAACAAATCATCTTCTTTGAAATTTACACTTTCAAGCGGATCGAAGAAGCTGTTCAAATTAGGAGCTGGCGATACAACTGATTCAGTCTTCCTACTGCTCAAATTATTGTCGTAATCTATTTGTCTCAACGCAAACTTCTCGATGGACGTTAGCTCTGATAGAATTTGATCTTCATCGTCCGAGAAAATCGTTTCCGAAAGAGAAAGACAATCGGCGTCCGTTTCCATATTCTCTTCGTCATCTTCTTCTTCTGTTGGTGGGAGATTCATCAGTTTCTCCGCGATTGAAAGCTCTTCTTTATTACAAAGTTTCAACTGCCACGGAAGGGCGGAAGCTCTTCGTCGATCTTTCAGAGGATTCATGTCTATTGGAACGACGCTTGTCAGAAGCGCATGGACGCCTTGAATCGTCTGTCCGTAAATTTTCGGACTAAACGTACAGATTCGCTCTTCTACAGTGTCTTTTGCAACCATTCGGATCACCATCTATGTTTTGGTGAATAAATTTAATATTGAAAACTAATAAAAAGCTAAATTTATCAATTTACGAATCATCATTTCACCATTCCTTTGGATTGATTCGCCAAACAGTATCTTCATCGAAAATCTGTCTAGCAGCGGGTAAAATTTCATCCTCATAAAAATAAATATTTTCAATTCCGATCGGTGGGAGTGGTAGATGCCCTGCGCGAGTGTTGAATAAAAGAAGTTTCATCGTTTTCGAAAAGTTGAATTGATGGATAAGACGGTTTTTCTCCTCTTTGGTCGCATGTGGAGAAATGTAAACAGATTCGACTTTGAGCTTGAGGAGGAAGAAAGATCTGACAAGATCAGCGCTTTCTTCCGATCGGACACAAATCATCGTCTTCATTGGTCTTTTCTTTTCCGCATTATCAGCTTTTTTAATCAATTTCTGATGGCGCTCCATCATAATCGCCAAATTTTCGAGTTTTGTGGAACAGAAAAATTGCATTTTAGCATTTTCATAAGCAAGAAGTTTGTTCGGAGTTTCATTATTTACAAATATTCGGGGGTAAAGCTCGACCCTTCTATATTTCACAGGCACATTTGAAACAACGCTAGAAATTCCTTTCAAAGTGCTTGAAAGAGCCCAGGGCGATCTTTTCCGATTTTTCAATCGATTGGAGAATTCTAGCGCGCCTCGTCGGGAAGAAGAATGTTCATTGAATTTTATGCGACAAGAGGAAATCGTATCTTCGTAAATGCTATTCTGCCCGGAGAAATCGTTGTTTGGGAAGAAAATCTTAGGCTCTGGCTTGTCAGACTCGATTTGGAATTCATCCTCAGGCTCGGACTTGATTGTTTTTTCCTCCTTGATTTCAGTTTTCTGCTGCTGATTTTTATCATCAGCTTTCTCCATGGGTTCTTTCATTATCTCACTCTTCAACTCCTTCAATCGGGATTTCTCAACACGAGAATTTCGATTCAGAAGATTGGCGGGCTCACTCTCGAAAATTCCTCGAGAAGATTTGACAAAGCACAACTGAGAAAGAAGAGAATGAACTGGCTTGCAACTGGTTTCGCGATTTATTTGGACTTGTTTGGTTTTTGGAAGTTTTCGGAAATCGGCATGGTTGCAAACTCGAAGAAGTCGTTTAACAGCGCTCATGACTCGATCAAGGTCTTGGGAATCCAGATCTTCTTTCGATTGAATCAACATGTCCTCGTAAAGAATTTTCTGGCGCTTTTTCATGGCACATTTGACCGTCTTGTAAATCGTATTTCTTGGTCGATCTTTGTCGGGAACGTTTGCTTGCGACCTGGCAAAGGTAAAATTTCCCAGTTGTCTGGACGAAACGAGACAATCGGGAAAGAGGAGGATCGAAACGATACTTTCGTTTTTAAGCGAGTTGGAGTTGGAATTTGCCTCGTTAGATGTTGGCTTTGTGTGAGTGACGGCGACTTTGTGGTTCGCGGAAATCAATTTCAACGTCGCCAAAGCGCGACTATCAATATCTTTTGATGATGGAACATTGTCGAAAACCAGGGAGTTCCACCTCGTCGAGAGCAAAAACTCCGATTTGGAGGCGATCTCGTAGGTTGTGATAACCAAATCGACGTCAGATAAAACATTGGCGACATTTCCATCGTGCATGCAGTACTTGAAATCGGGGCACTTGTGACTCAACTGAGCCAGCCAATAAAACAAATCCTGGTTTTGAACGACGAGGAGGGAAGTGCCAACCGAGTTCTGGAGGTATACGATGATCTGTGTTCTCTTAGCGAGGCCCTTTTCATCTGCGAGGTGACACGGAAGACCCAACGTTCTTGAATTGATCATCCACTTGATCCCTTGAAGCTGGTAGTGGGCTAGTTCAATGTCAAAGCGAAAGTTGTGCTCGATGTTTTTGATTGTTTGAAGCTCTTGAATTCGCTGCTTGAGCTGATCTGCTTCGCGAAGGTCTTTTTCTGCGATTTTGGGAAGGTCCGATCTTTTGACTTTTACGTCCGGGTAGAGTTTGTCCAAATCGCAAATCATGTGCAGGGGAGTTTTAGCGTCTTCTTCCAATAGCTCGATTTCTGATTTGTGATTCGTCTGCTCGAAGCAGCTATCATCCGCTGTGTCTGGCGTCAGAGGCCGAAGATTTAGCTTCTTTTCCTCGTTTTTCTTGCTCATCAGAATATTGCGATACTCAGAAAGCGCGCCTAAAGAATTCCACCACTGGCGAACAATTTCGCTAACAGCCGCAGCATTTCGCTTTCGCCAGTTAATTTCTTCGATTTTCAAGTTTTTTCGTCGCTTCAATTCTTCGCAACAGGCTTCAGCGAAAAACTTCGCCGCTTCTTTCTTCCAACGCCGTTCTTGGTAGAAATCCGTAGCCATCCACTTCACCTCGTCCAGAAGATAATCCCAGTGTGTTTTTCGCCGTTTCGGTTCCAAACACTTTGGGAGTTTTCGATTTTGAACTTTTGAAACTTGCGCTGCTTTCAATTCTTTTGCCTTTTTCGTCTTCGGCGGGCGGCCAAGAGTTGGAGTACTCGGCGGAGGAACGCTTCCAGTTGGATCGAAGCCCTCCCCATTTTCGATTTTGATCTTCTTTTCCGTTTTCGCTTCTAACTTCACTCGTTTCGCCGGTGGTTTTTCTTCGATGGCGATTGTTCGCGGCGCTGGTCGTTGCGGCTCGACTTTGATAACGTAGAGTTTCTCGGGTTTCGAAGGAATTTGGGTTTTTTGTTCTTGTTTCCCGGCTGCTTGAGAGGGAGCTTGCTCGTTGGCAGGCGGAGACGGAACGGTTATTAAACGGCCCTGGTCGATGAGCGACTGCATCTCCATTTTCTCCGACTGAAAATGAGATTTAAGACTCTACTTGAGGTCTCTTACTCCCAAAATTGAGCTCAAAAATAACCCACCTTGATGTCATTTTCAATGTTTCGGATCTTCTTTCGAGCTTCGAGCTTCAACTGCTGATGCTCAATATTTTTCGACATTTTAGTTTATATTTTTTTCTATTTATTGTGGCAGCAGATTTAAGCGTTGATCCGATGAGGCGATTGTCATACTGAAGATTTTAATGAAATGATAATTTTTTTTCGAATAATTTCGGCGTTTTTTCTGAAATTTGAATTGAGTATGACATTGAAGAAAGAGACATTTTTGGTTGTTATGAAAGATTGTTTCTGAAACTGAACTATATCGGCAAACGTAAAATTTCAAAACTTATAAATAATAAAAAAGAATAAGAGGGGGAAAGAGAGCCACCAATAGTATGTAAAAATGAGAGAAGAAGCATTTGCAATTCTTGAATAGTAGAAAGAAAAGGTGAAAAGTCAAGAGTGAGGACAGTAGTTATATTTTTCAGTTGTGGAGAAAAGGGGGTGAACGTGAAGGAAAAGGGTGCGGTTTTCTTTGTTTACGGCTCAATAGTTTGGATGAATTTGCATGCGGCGGTAAACTGCATCCAGTAAAACGAGTCTTCTCCGGCACCAGTCTAAATTGGATTGTGGGCTCCTCATTAGACAGTTCAATTGCTTACCGGTACAAAAGTTTCAACATATTGAATCATCGACAAGAGAGCAGGAGGATTGGCTTTAATAATTACATAAACCAGAACTGGAACCAGATCATCTGCACCAGGAACGTTTGACGGGTTCGATAATTTCAGTAAATTCAAAATTGCCTGAAAGAAAAATGAATGAAAATAGATTTCCCAGGTGCTACCTTGCATAGACGAGTAGTTTGCATCATTTTTTCCGCCGGCGTCCGGTAAACTGAGATCAGACGTGCTTCTTCTTGAGCACTCGGCCACGGACTTTCTCGGCAATATTTCTTTGGAATTTGAAGTTTTGGGTGGTCGGTCGTGATTTTCGCCGAAATTTGCTCGATATGATGCGTGAAAACCTATTTTAGAATTGAAACTTGGAAAGAAAAGAAAGGCGTACCCGATCGCGTTCAATGTCGATTTCTCTGTTGGGGTAAATAATCAGGTGATAAATGTTGTGTCTGGTCAGAAGGCTGCGATGGACGGCCGCTTGGATCTCTTCTAATTCGTCGTGATTCGTATGTTTCCATTCTGGCTCTTGCTGGATCTAAAGTAGATTGCTACGAACCCGACTCCAGAAATTTGAGAATCACCTGTCCGAACAAGAACTGTAGTAATTTGTTGACCAAAGTGGCCTTGTCATCCATCGTCTGTTGCCTATTGAAATGGCCAACGAAAGCTTGAACAGAGTCCGACTTCTTTTTCAACAAAATCGAAGCCGCAACTGATAAGAAATGCTGTCGACCGCTTTCTTGAGCTCTTTCTCCTGATCGCGACATTCGCTAGAATTTTCGATAGAAATGGAAGAAGAGTGAAATACTAACCCTTATGTGAGCAAGAGCTCCAAGCAACTTTTGCCTGGCTCTGACGAGATATCGGACGTAATCTGATCTTCGATTGTATTCTTTCCATAATAAGTCAAGCACTTGCTTCGTTTGTTTTTGAGATAATTGTTCAACAGCTCTAACAGTTTCCTAAACACAAATAAAAGTCAAGAATGGTTTCGACAATCGAACTTGTAATTGGGCAGCAGTATTTCGATCCTGAATGGCGAGCGCCTCGTACGCCTGAGCTCGTAAAAGTTCCAAGAGTTTTTCATGTTGCGAAGTTGTCCGAGTTGTGGGCATCATTGGCGAAGCGTCCACTGGGTCAGCAGCGGAGAGCACATATCGGAGCTTTCGGCGGACATCTTCCAGTCGGGCCTGTTTCTCGTCTACAAAAAAGAGGTAATAGAACCAGAATTGGCAATACACGTACCTATACTCTCTTTCTTCGTCTTTTCATCCCTCCTTTCCAGTGGTGGCGTTGGCGTAACGGGTGCTTCAATATCAATTAAATTTCCAGTCGCTGGTTCGTCTTGTTTCTTGTTCATTTGTTGATACTTGGCCATAACGTCAAAAGCCGAAAAATTGCCCGGATCGCCAGGAGCAGAAGTGCTCGTCGTTGCCAGCGCGGGAGGCGTGAGCGGCGCTGAATTCGAATTTTTCCTGAGCGCCGAGGGAAGCAACTTGTTCGGAATCGACGGCTTCGGTTTCATCACATTATTGCCTTTTCGGAAGTTTTTGATGCCGAAGGAGCGCCGATTTCCGATTTTCGCTGGTTTTGAAGAGTCGTCCGATTGATTTTCTGTTGGAGAAATGCGTTCTCCAGTTGTTTGTGAAAGGGCGGCTTGTTGAGCCCGCCAAGCTAAAAAGACGAATTTCAATAAGGATTTCTGAGTGAAATCCTTACCCCCCTTTTTTATTAGCTCATTTGAAAGAGCGTAAAAAATTACCCTAAGTGAGTCGGAAAGATTGGCGAATTTTCGAACTTATGACGCCATAGCACGTGACGGAAGTTACGAAAGTACCAAACTTTGGACGCTTACCATTTTAATGTCGCTTAAGCTAACCTGACATGCAATACATGAAAATGATCGTCTGATCGAGATCTTGGTGTGCATTTAGGTTTCATCCCTCGAGGAAAATCTCATCCCTTTTATGAAAACCAGGTACTAGTGATAAAGGGTTGAATTTTTTTTTTTGAAGGGATGAAACCTAGATGCACACCTAGCTCTCGTCGCGACTATCATTTTCCACTATCACACGCCCTGATAGCTAAAGTTGATCGAAAATGCGGAGCGTCCAAAGTTTTGGTACTTTTGGAACTTTGGTCACGTGCCATGACGTCATTTCGAGCGAAATTTCATCTTTTTTGGGTGAATCTAAGATAACTTTTTACGCTCTTTCCAATGAGCCAATAAAAAAGGGGGGTAAGGATTTCACTCAGAAATCCTTATTGAAATTCGTCAAACAGCAATTATCTTTTTTTAATTTATAATTGATAAATACCTTCTGTGTTTTGAAGAACAGACGGCCTTGGCGATCTGTTTTGGCCCCTTCCATCGTCACTACGATTGTCGTTTAGATCATTGGAGGAGGCGTAATCTCCCGCCCCTTCTGGCTTCTGACCCGAGTCGGAGCAAGCGCTAGAGATGGATTCGGCCGTGTAGCTCAATCCGGGAGTGGAGGCGCGTGATCGCACCACATCCTCGGCCGGCGGAGAATGTGGACCTTCCTCGTCCTCGTTATCACTGTCCAAAGCGTTACAAAAAAGAAGGGATGATAAATTCAAAATGATGAAAGATCTTTAGTTTAGAAAAAAAACTGCTCACATATCAATAAGTAACCCTGAACTAGGCACAAGACACTCAACGCTCCAAATATCCGATCGCGAATCTTCTGGTGGAACTCTCAGTTCTTCGGATGGATCTTCCGCGATTTCCTCCAGCCGCGAAGCATAATCTGCTTCCGTCAAGGGCTCCGAGTGCTCACTAGCAGCAACATCAGTGGACCAACAATCCGATCGAGTGTCGCCTCGGTCGTTGCCAATGTCAAAACGGACTCCAAGCTCGAATTTGCGCATTCGATCTTCGATACTTTCGCGATTTGTTGGCATTTTTTCGTCGAGAGCCTAGAATAAAAACCGGGTAGAAAATTGAGATTGTTTGCAAAGAGAAAATAATTCAAATTACCTGTAGAGTTTCATCCCTATTCGAATGAGGGTTGGATTCAGCGATCGAGTCTGTTTCGTCCTGAAGTCTATCAACTTCAACTGGAGCGCCAGCAGAGCCATGAAGCGAGGATAAATGATCCGAAACAGAGCTTGAACTTGTTCGATCATCTTCAACGGAATAATTGCTCTGAATCAGTCAGGTTTTTTATCGATTAAAACGAATAGAAATAAATGTGATTATTTGTTGATTATTTTGCTTCTGTGCTGGGCTAAAACTAACCTTACTACCGCGGCTTACCCCATCATCATCAAGCGAAGCGCGATCGTCGTCTAGCAATTCGCTCTGAGTGACGATGTCCTGTTCCGACAAGATTTTGAATTCTTCGTCTGTTCCGGGAAGGTTGATAATGAACACAATTTCACGAGTTTCTTGTTTCTTTTCCGGCTCATCGTCGATTCTTAGTTTGTCAAGTCCCTTGATTCCTTCTTGCTGCAGCTGCTTGACTTTGTTGTCCATTTTGTCGATGAAGCTCATCGCTTTTTCGGCGAACTTCGGCGGTGGAGATTTACTCACCATTGGAGAACCAAGAGGTGACTTTTAAAGGTTTTGGAAAGGAAAATTACTCAAAATCTTCAATAGCTTGGAAATTTTAAAGAGAGTAAAAAGGTATCTGAAAGAAAACAACTGAACTGAAAACAACTTGTGCTAAAACAAGCCATGTTTGCTAATTTTTAATCTTCTATTGCTACTTGTAGCAAAATCATTCGTGAAAACCCTTTCCTGGGTCGCTGGAGAAGTCATTTTAAAATTCTTGACCAATTGATTGATTCCTCCCAAAGAAACTCGATCCACTCCTTGAACTTCTGAAATCTCCACTTGTCGCATGAACATAATCAGTCTTTCCAGCTCTTTTCTTGTGCACAAGACAGCTCTATCTTCGAAGGTAATATTCGCTTGAGTACTAGGCTCGCCAGAATCAAGTGTGAGGATTTCTTCCACCATTCTTGTCAGGAATCCGCCCGAGTGACGGACACCACCCGAGATGACCGCTTTCTGCAATTTTTGAGCGATTTGGATTAAATTGATTCGCGCTGTCTCGGTAATCGGCAAATCTCCAGTGACTCCGTATCGCTCTGGATTGACGATTGCGAGGCATATGAAGTCCTGAAGAAGCAAATCGGCGGCCAGAGTTCGCGCCTCGTCGGGAGGACACATTCCGCCGTCAGAAACGATATTGTAAGAGCGAGCGATAACGTACGCGATCGCGCTTGGGAAACAAGCAAGGGACTGCTCGATCGCAGCGCTGAAGCGTTTGACGTGGTCGTCTAGGCGTTGCTGGAATTTATGTTGGCAAAAATTGAGGTTATTTTATTCCAAATTAATAAAAAAGAAGAATTCTAACCCGGATTTCTGCAAGAGTTGCCTAGCCAAGTGATTAATTAGAATTTCAGTTTTCATTTGCGCTTTGAAATGACAACATTTCCTGTGTGTTTTTACAGAACTCGGCGACTTTCTGCTTGAAGGGTTCGCTTCCTCGCTGACCAAAGCGCAGCTGAAGCTCTCTAGGTGAGAAATAATCACAAACTTTGTCGGCATTAATCTCGAGCGGGGGCCCTTCGTCCAGCAGAACTTGAACGATGGGTTGGTAAAGCGCGGCGGTGAGGAATAGACGCGATTCAGGAAGAGCCTCGACAAGGAGTCGATAAGTAGTAATGAAGGCGCCGCGTTTCAAAACGTCCCTTGGTCGGTTTGTCGCGCCGATTTGGTGAAGCATCAGACACTGGATGAATTCTAGCAACGCGGAATGATTCTGAAGCAGGGCTCGCAATACGGAAGTCGAAAACTACGATAATTCTGATTTCTGATTGACAAATTTTCATTTCTAATGTACAAAAAACTAAATTAATAAAATCTCTCCTTCCATTTGAACCCTTTTCCTGAGTAGCACACGATTGCCCGTACAAAGAAAGCACAACAGTTTCCAACAAGGAATTAAAGCCCGTCGCAGATTCTAGCTGCATTTTCTCGCCGTAAACAAGACAAGCCGCGACGAGTGTGGGATTGTCCTTTAAACTCTTCAAAAACGGCGCTATCATTTCTGCTTCTTGAAACGGCATTTCGCAGAATTCCGCGACTTGCAATCTGTTGTCGATAGAAAAACATTCTCCTAAATCTCCGCCGGTTTCCGCGACGTAGTGGTTCGACTGCAGCCGCCGAGTTCTGTACAGTTGCTGCAGAAGCTTGTAGTGGTCTGCTTTCAAATCGTTGTGCAGCTTGCCGAGACTCTCGCGCTCCGAAGAGACGAAGAGAGACTCTTGCCGAAGTCGTCGCCACAGCTCAAGAACGTCTCGATTTGGAGACATTTTCCTGATCTAAAATCATCTCTTATGCGAGAGAAAATGATTCTTCCGACGGAATATATTTAGCCGAATCGCTTTAACACAAAGATTTATCGAAGTCTAGCATCATTTTAACGCAATTTTGACAGGAATACTTCAAAATCATAATTTTCTACTTATACAAATTTAAAATTAGTCCTTTAAAATTATATTGTTAACAGCATTATTTCACAGTTTTTGAAATTAACTTTCATCGCTTCTTCTTCCATCATAAAATCTCGTTTTTTTATTTTTGAAAAAGAAAGAAAAATCATTTCTGACTTTGAAATCGTTGATTTTCACACTTTTCTCGCATCTGCGAAATGGGGAGATTCTTCATTCGAGGAAAGCGGGCGGAGGACTCTTCAGCGGAAGACTCAATCCGTGAGAGCGCCACCTCGGGCGAAGACGCGGTTGATGGAAGCGCCGCTCATGGAAGACAAAATATTTTATTCGAGGACAATTTATTCGGTGATAGAACAATCAATGTTAAATTTCAAATAATTTATATTGATGAAATAATTTCTCGTTTTTCTGGCAGATCGTGTTATTCTCCGAAAGAGTTTTCCTCGTCCATCGCATGCATAGTTTGCAGCAAGGCTGTTGATTGCCTCATTAACTTGGATGTTCTTGTCGCAGAGGTCCTCGGAATCAAGGCCAACATCGATCGGTTGCTTAGATGTAAAGCCATTTTCTTCAAAGCAAACACTTTCGAGGCTTGACAGTTGAAATTTTCTCATCACTCGTTCCATTTTGTTGGTAAATATTCTCTTTCAATGAGTTTGATATAAGCACGAACTTTTCCTGCTAATATAAATTGAAATAAATTAAACCTATTCCTTGAATTTTTGTCCAGACAGAAGGCTGACTATCCTCTAAACTCGCTGTTTTTATTAGAAAAAAACACTGCGTTACCTTGATTTCTTCTTGAATTTCGTTCATAAACGATTGTGGAGAGAAGGGGATAATTTCGAAACTGAAGCCAGAAAAGGTGATATCAATATCCGAGTCGAATCTCAAAATAGCGGATCCACTTCTGACGAGAAAAGACATCTAATGACGGATGAATTTACTAAAGGCATTCTTTCGAAAATTTGAAGAAAATTCGAGTGATTTCATATTATCATCCTTCCCGGAAAACCCTCACTGCTGTGAGGCATCTTCACGACTTCTCCACGGGGATCTTCGAGATTAACTGGCATCTTTTTCCTTCTAGCGTTCATATCAACGGTTGAATTGGTGTTTGATCCGCAGAAGCATTGTTCAACGCCGTCGGTAGTCACACAGACGTTGTCAAAAGGGCAGTCACCAATAGTCTCTTTGAAATATTCATGACCTTGCTCCAAAGGTACCTCAACTTCGAATACTGTTGGAACGATTTCGAAGCTAGAATCAAGGTCGATTTGCCATTCACAGCGCGCTGAGTCGGGATAATTCGACGGAAAGAAAGGAGAAGTTATCGTCTGCGTTGATGTGATTTTTCCTCCGCAATCGAGATGAAGGGACGTTGTTGTTCAAATTTTGGATGCAATAATTTAATCAAGGCCATATTTAGAAAATTGTTCTGCCTAGCGCCGGGACCGACAATTGCCGAACTAAGTGAAGCTTTGCAAATTTAAATTTTGGAGATGTTATTGCATATCCCTTGAATCTAACTGTTGTTGTTGATGTTGTTGTTGTTGTTGTTGTCGTGTAATAATCTGATGTTGTGTAATAGCCGGATGTGTAATAGCTAGTTGTGTATTCGTGCGACGCGTAAGCTCCAATTATCAGAAGAAAAAACTAAACATCGATAAACAACGTTGACAAGTTTACGAACTACCTTCATAGTGATTTTCTCTGATAGTGGCTCTGAGAAAAGTTTGAATATATATTGACCGCGACTGAAATTTGAGACAAAAGAGTCGCAAACTCAAAGCTCCATGGATCTTCATCAGTATTTTATTTCTATTTCGTGTTTTTATCCCCTTGATGGTTAAGTTCAGCGATAGTTTTAAAACAAAGAGAAAAAATTCCGCAGAAATTGTACGAAATTTAGTTTGGTATCAAATAAAGAGGCATTTTAAGAAGCAAGGGTAATTTCGTAGGCTTGTGGAAGAAGATGCCATCTTTTTTCTTCCATGTTGTTGATTTGTTCGTTCGCTAATGTTTGAAACTCGTTGTTTTGTCCGTAGTAGACAAAATCATTGAAACAGCTGTAGCAGTCTTCCATCATTTCGTAAGTCGCGTAGTACCGCCTATCGAGCGGTATTCGAATTTGAGAAGAGGAATGGGAGATCAGAGTGTTTTGTAGGATGTACTCGTCGTTTTCGATCCTATCTAGGATCATTTGGTGGAAGTCAATACTACCGTTTGGGTTGAGATAAGCGCAAGTAACAGTAAGAGGGCGAGTAAAAATGAAGTTTTGGTGGAGAAGAACTAGAAGAAGAAATAAAGTTTACTGAGGCTTACCGAAGATACCTTGCTTATAGTCGAATGATCCTTCAATATCTTCCATTTTTGCCATGTATCCAAGTGATTTAATTATTGTCCATCCACTTTCATTCAAGAAGGTTTCGTATTTCAGTCGTTTGAGAAGCATATCAACATCGTTTTCTTGAAAATCTTGCTCTTCTTTTTTCGGATTAAGATTGAAGCCGGCAATACTTCGTGGATAAATCAACATTGTCAGAGTTGTGAAGATGCTTTCGAGAGAAAAATATTTAGCCATTATGTCATCGCTCATTTTCAAGTCATTTTTTATTGCCCATCGTAGAAGAATACTGATAGAAAGAGGCACGCAAAGCTCGCTGTCAGTTTGGTCAACAACATTTTTAGTCACATTTACAAAATTCTTGTTTGGGAACCGACTCATTCGTTGCTTCAAATTCGCCATTACGCACGATTTTGTCAAATTAGGATCGTCGAGGCAATGGTCTAACGTAGCTGTTTCGAGGGAAATGACTTTTGTGACTCCTCGAATTTGTTCATCATCGGGAATTCTGTTCGTTAACCAGTCAGCATTGAAGTTCTTTGGAAAAAAATTTCGAAATTATGGTTGAGAAACTAAACTGACCTTCAACTTTTCTTTAATTCTTTCTCGTTGACCCTGTTCGATCGGATTGAAAAGAAGACTCCAAGCGGTTTTCCACTCGCAAAGAAGGAACACGTGACTGCTAGAAGCATCTCCTCCCTGGTTGCCACACAATTGAGGACATCCAGAAAACGCTGGAGATCCAGCATCTATGTTTAATTTTTCAAAAGGAATAGAAATCAACGCATACAGAGATAGTCTTCCGTTTTGTACTTTGTTCCTGACAATCCGTAACCCATTTGGCGATAACTCTTTCTGTCTGTTAGTACTCGAACAATTCCAAAGTCAATCAATTTTGCTTCCCCGTTTTTAAGAAGAATATTTTCAGGCTTTTCGTCAAAGTGAATTATTCCAACGTCAGCTAAGTAATTGAGCGCGTTATTTAACTCCAAAATTATTTTCTTTCTTTCTTCTAAATTCAAATTTCCAGCCTTTAGTTTAGACCTCAAATCAGAATCACATTTTTCCATGATGGTTATCCAGCCAAAACAATCCTCGTCGTTTTTATCTTCGCTTGAAAATATTTGAATATTGGCGAAATTTTTAATGACGTTTTGATGAACTGGAATAACATTTGAGTCGTCTGTTTCACGATTTTTAGCAACGCAATAATCTAAAACCAGCTGTTCTTATAGAAAATCGATTCGTGTATTCGTACCTTTCGAAAGATGAATTTTAAATATGAGTTCTTTTTTGTTTTCAGTAAAAAGTGCGGGATCAAATACGTGAACACGAACAGCAACTTCCAATTTCCCAAATTTCTGCCAAATGACAACCGCTTCTCCTCCTGCCGAAATAAGATTATCTTGTAATGAAGGGGCGAGAGTCCATTTCCCCTTTTCTTCTTTCAATTCTGATCGCTTGATTGTTCTATTCTGCAAATAAGGATTCGCGACGAGAATTTTTTGCTGGACGGATGTCCAACGCCATGTTTCTTGAGCGATTTTTCTTTCACTTTCAAATGTTATTTTCCCCTTTCCATCTTCAAAAGTGACCTCTGTCCAATCAGCAGAATCTTCGTTTTTAAAATCAATTCTCTCCACAGATAAAATTAGCCTGTCAAGATCATTTCTGCTCGTTTCTCTTTTCAATTTACTTTTAAAAATTTCGAGCCATTCTTCAATACTCCTCCTCGTAAGTTCTTGCGGGTGAGATGTCACTTTCATCATAAATTTTGAACAGAAAATCAAAAAGAAATCTTTTTTTTTATTTAAGTAAGAGCCGTTTCTTTACATAGCATCACATAAATTCGCTGTATTGTAACTATCAAACGGTTTTATTTATTTTTAACAAGACGCGTGCAGACTTAGACAATGGAATTTTTACTCGTGAAAAGAGAGAAATCAAGCCGTGTCACTGAAGGTTTGGTAGTAGAAATTTCGGACGGAGGTTTCTGAATCAGCTTCAGTTATGTCTTTCGAGACATAGGCATAGAGAGGCCCAGCACTATAAGCGAGGCTTGCATCGTAGGTGCCTTCTTTAGCTGAAGTTCCATCAAATGTCATTACATATTTGAGTGTTGATGGAGATCCATCGACTTGGCTGACTTCAACCGCGTATGTGTTCCATTCGCCGATCGTGCATTGTTGATTATAAGCGCCACGATAATTGTAGCCATTCGGCCCCGGATCACTAGCACTCACTTCTAAATACCCATTCCAAGGAGTTTTAAAGATCGAAAACTGTCGGTTTCCAGGGACGACTGCATCGGTTTGGTCACTTGTTAGATGAATTATACTTTTCCACGCTCCATTCGAATTCTCAGTGCAGAGAATATCTACTGAGACCTTTTTCAATGGGTCTTCATTGTTGAATTGAAAATTGGACTCACTATAACAAAGATTTATGAGAGAGGATTTCAAATAATTTGAGATAATTTATCTGTGATACTTATTTTGGGACCCAGGGCTTGTAGTTGAGAGCAGCACTTACAGTAGCTTTCAAGGTATTTATAACTGGCGTTATTTCGCAGCCATCGACAAAAGAATTACAGTTTTGAAGACCACTGCATGGATCCGTCGCGCACATAGGAATATCTTCAAATGTTTGGTAGAAAAAATTTCTGACACTGTTCTGAGAAGCAGGGAAGAGATCACCAGAAACAAGCGCATACAAATCACCGGAGCTATGGGCTGCGCTTGCATCGTAAGTGCCCTCGGAAACTGAATTTCCATCAAAACTCACGACATATTTAAGCGTTGCTGGTGAACCATCGACTTGTCTGACTTCGACTGAATACGTGTTCCATTCTCCGATCGTGCATGATTGATCATATGAAGCTCGGCTCATGTAACCACTTGGATCGTTGACTTGGATGGTAAGGATTCCATTTGAAGGAGAAGCCAGAATAGTAAACTGCCGGTTTCCAGGATTCGCGTTATCTGTTAGAGTGCTTGTGAGATGGACTATTCCTTTGTGAGACGTGTCGTCCGTATTCTCCGCGCAAAGAATGTCCACTGATACCTTTTTGAAGGGTGATGAAATACTATTTTATAAATCAGATATCAAGGATATTTCTGTGACCCGAGCCTTGTAGTTTAATGCAGCGCTTACGGTCGCTTTTTGAGTGTTTCTTACAGGTAATACTTCGCAACTGTCAACAAAAGTACTGCAGTCAGCTTGGCCAGCGCACGGATCACTGCAAATTTGATAAAAGAAATTTCGCACGAGTGTTTCGGAATCAGCATCAGTCAAATCTTCAGAAACATAAGCATACAGGTTCCCGGTGCTATAAGCTAAGCTTGAGTCGTATGTTCCCTCTTTAGATGAATTCCCATCAAAGGTGATTACATATTTGAGCGTTGAACTATCGACTTCGCTGATTTTGACCGCGTATGTGTTCCATTCGCCGATTGTGCATTGTTGATTATAAGCGCCACGATAATTGTAACCATTAGGACCCGGATCACTAGCACTGACTTCTAAATACCCATTCCAAGGAGTTTTATATACCGAAAACTGTCGGTTTCCAGGGACAACTGCACCCGTTTGGCTGCTTGTGAGATGAACAATACTTTTCCAAGCTCCATTTGAATTCGCAGTGCAGAGAATATTCACTGAAACCTTGTTCAGGGGTCAATACTGAATAAAAATTAATAAATATAAATTATATTATATTATATAATGAATATTTTCGAGACCCGAGCCTTATAGCTCAGAGCAGCGCTCACAGTCGTCTTGAGAGTGTTCCTTACGGGTACCACTTCACAGCTGTTGACGATAGTGTTGCAGTTAGCGAGTCCAATACAGGGGTCAGTGCATGTCTGGTAAACAAAATTGCGGACCAAAAAGGCAGTAGCTGATGGATACCAATTAGCAGAAATGAACACTTGAAGATCACCAGAACTCAACGCTCCACTTGAGTCGTACGTGCCCTCGTCGATTTGAGCTCCGTCAACGCTGACAATGTATTTCAGCGTCGATGGTGAACCTGAAACTTGCCCGACTTCAACCGCATAATTGTTCCAAGAGCCATCGGTGCAGTAAACGTAATTGCCTTTTTCATTATATGGACCGTTTGGGTCATTAACACCAAAAAAGAGTCCGTGATCGTATGGGTTTCGAAAAAGAGCAAAAGTTCGATCGCCTAGTATAGGGATACAAATTCAATATTTAAATAACATCTTTGCTTTAGTTTGAGTATTTTTGTTTCTCTTGCCTGGATTACCATAAATATTACCAGCAGTGATTTGTAGAATATTTAAACTAGTTCCTTCAAGTGCCATGCTATGATCACAGTAAATATCAGCCGAGGTCTTGTAATTCAAAGCCGCGGTTACAGTTGCAACTTGAGTATTTAGAACAGGGGCTACTTCGCAGCCATTGACAATCGTATTACAGCTCGTTAGTCCACTACATGGATCAGTCGCGCACATGGGGGGAAACGTTTGGTAAAAGAAATTACGAACTAAGAAGGCCGTAGCAGATGGACTCCAACTACTAGACATAAATACTTGAAGATTGCCGGTACTCAACGCTCCGCTTTGGTCGTACGTGCCCTCGTCGATTTGGGCTCCGTCAACGCTGACAACATATTTGAGCGTTGATGGAGAGCCTGAAACTTCTCCGACTTCAACAGAATAGTTGCTCCAAGTTCCATGGGTGCAATATACGTAGTTGACTTTCTCATTAGAATCACCATTTCCATCATTGACAGCAAAATGTAAACCATGATCGTTCGGATTACGCGTAAGGGCAAATGTTCTATCGCCTCGTAAAGGGGTACAAACTAAATCTTTTTCTACCATCCTTTGGCTGTGGATATTTGTTCCCCATGCCTGGATTACCATTACTATTACCACCAGTGATGTGCAGAATATTTTTATAAAATCCGTCCAGTGCCATGCTGTGATCACAGTAAATTTCAGCCGAGGTCTTGTAATTCAAAGCCGCAGTTACAGTCGCCACTTGAGTATTAAGAACGGGTGCTACTGCGCAACTATTGACGATAGTGACACAGTTTGTTTGACCATCACATGGATCAGTCGCGGTTATGTCTTCGAAGGTTTGATAGAAGAAATTTCTAACGCTAGTTTGAGATGCAGACTCGTGGAAACCATCAGATACCATGGCATGAAGATTTCCTGTGCTGTAAGCTGCGCTCGCTTCGTAAGTGCCTTCGGCGATCTGAGTACCATCAATGCTTACTACGTATCGCAGTGTCGATGAACAATTTTCAAGTTGTCTTACTTCGACTGAATATGTGTTCCATTGACCATTGGTGCAGCTTGGATAAAGATTCGCCCGGTTTAAATATCCACTTGCATCATTAGCATTGATCTGTATTTGACCATCCGTCGGTGTATCGAATAATGCAAATTGTCGGTTGCCAGCATTGTGATGTTCAGAGACTGCGTCACTTGTCAAAAGAATAATGTTCCTCCATTCAGTATCACCAGCGGTGTTATTGCAGAGAACATCTGCTGATACCTTATAGTTGAGCGCAGCACTGACAGTGGCGAGCTGAGTGTTCTTGATGGGCGCTATGTCGCAGCCGTTAATAATTGTTTGACAGGTCGCAAGACCTTCGCATGGATCAGTAGCGCACATTGGTAAATCATCAAAAGTTTGATACAAGAAATTACGGGTCAAGAAAGCGGTTGCAGGGTCGTACCAATCATCAGAGATAAAAACTTGCAGATTGCCTGTAGTTAATGCTCCGCTTGAATCATAAGTGCCTTGATCGATTTGAGTACCGTCAACGCTGACTACATATTTCAGTGTCGAGGGTGAGCCCTCAACTTGTCTGACTTCAACGGAGTAGGTATTCCAAGAGCCATCATTACATGAAGCAAAATTGGATTTTGCATACAAATGACCGTTTGGGTCATTGACAGCGATATGAATCCCATTCTGATTCCATTCTCGCCACAGAGCAAATGTTCGATCCCCAGCAGAGCCTTCGTCGCTGCCACCAGTGACGTGAATTATTTGCTTCCAGCTATCAAGTGGCATACTGTGATCACAATATACTTCAGCTGAGAATTTGTAGTTATAAGCGGCGCCCACAGTCGCAATTAGATTATTTCTAACAGGACTTATTTCGCAGCCATTAACGATGGTCTGACAGTTATTGATTCCAGAGCATGGATCACTTGCGCATGCTTTAGTTGTAGTAGTTGTCGTTGTCGTAGTCGTAGTCGTAGTCGTTGTTGTAGTTGTAGTTGTAGTTGTAGTTGTAGTTGTAGTCGTTGTCGTAGTCGTTGTTGTAGTCGTTGTTGTAGTCGTTGTTGTAGTTGTTGTCGTTGTCGAAGTCGTTGTTGTAGTTGTAGTTGTTAATGTATCTTGAATGCTTCTCCATAAAATTGTGCACTTTTGAGTTTAAAAAAAATATTTTTCAATTACAATTATTGCAGAGTTTAACTTTCGCTGATTATTTGACATTGTTTGTAATGCTATTTTTTCAACGTTTCCTCGACATGTAGAGCAGTTGCAAGATTTATTTTCGTTGAAAATCGCCTGAATTTAAACGAGACGGGGGACAAGGAAATGCCTCCAAGTTTCAGACCATCATCTGTTATCGTGCCATTTTGGAGAACTTCCACTTTTTCAAGGATTTATGATGAGCGTATCACACTTAAAAGAGCACTCCTCCAAACCCTTCCTGTTGTCGCCTCAGAAGTGACGTTGCAGTCGACTAGTTCTCTACTGAAAATCATGGATGAAAAACTGTTCTTTAAAAACTTTTAGTCAAAAATTCCGATCCCTCCTGAAAAGACCATCATCAGTTTCGTTTTTGATTGACGCTTCGATGTATGAGCCGAGTTTTTCTCCCCCTTTATGTTACCTTAGTAAAATGAAAGCTTACTGAAAAAAACTACCTTCAAGCTGAATCGGTACATCTGGAGCAGAAAAAGACGTTTTCCCGTAAAAGCTCGGGATTTCCAATGATCGCGCAACCCTTTCCATTCTGATGGACAGTCTTGGTTCACAGAAGATGTCTTCGATTCGCTTGGATATCAAATCAGTTTGTTCGACGGAAATAGATTCAACCACGTACGCGGTGTAATTTGCTAGACAGATATCAAGATAACGTCGAAATATGGGAATTTTTCAACCTGAAAAATCATCATTAAAGTTTCCAAAGCATTTTGAGTATTCCAGAAGCTGAAGGGTGGAGAGAGCACAGTCATTTGAAACCGTTCCGTTGCTCTCATCAGCAACCAAAAACAGATCCTGCAGATCACCGTTGATCCCACTAGCGCTTGAATTATGACAAGCGAGATCCTTTAAAAATATTCACAGACTTATCTCTTATTCCGTTTTTACCAAAGTAAGAAATGCTCCTGTTTCTTGGCACTCCACGTTGAACAAATTGCAGCTTCCTTCAACTCTGTTAAAAACTAACAAGAAATAGAAAAATATCATCTCAGCAATAATCAATTTTCTCTATGACTTTGCTGAACAAATTTTATACGTATTTGTTAAACTAGCTGCAAGTAAATTTTGTTTCCCAAAGGAAACAATTTGAACGATAAAAATCAGGTTTCTTCTTCCTGCTGACAAGATATTTACTACTTATTTTAAAGAAACGAAGGCCATAATTAGGCTTTTTTTCTGAAAACTGACCTATTCAACGCTGTCAGTCGCAATACGACAGTTTGAACTTTAACGTCTTTTGCTCTATTACGCAGAAGTGTTTAAGAAACAAAAACTAGAGACTAAAATTTAATTCATAATAATCATCATTTTTCTACGGTCCATGAACTTATGTGTGGTTTCTGGAAAAAACCGGATTTCAAACTTCATCTTTTTCGAGTGAGAAACATTCTATCAAAAGTGACGGTACTCTGACATCGAGTTGAATGTCAAATGTTAAAATTGGCAAGGTTACGAGGGGCGCCACGAAACTATTGGAGAAGTTTACCCAGAAAATAACTCTTAGGTTTATCTTTTCAAGATACACTTTTCTTCAAGAGACCAGTCGGGATGGGTATCGAAGATGAAATTCAATCGGATGAAGGGGAAATATGGAATACTAAAATAAAGGTATTTTTCGGATGAAAAGAGTAGGGGAAAATTTATGATAATCAGTGTCTCGATTGCCACTGCATTGGTGTTTTGAGACAGAAACGATCAAAAGTATATCTGTTTCCTGAAGAAGTTCTTTCAACCCGCAGCATCCACACTCAAAAACGCCATCTAAAGAAGAAAACATACAAGAAAAAGGGTCGACCATAGCAAGCCATGGGTTTTCAACGATCCCCCAATTACAGGCTTATCTTGGAGGGGGTTCTCTTTTCTGGCTCATTATCATTCTTCTAAGTACCTTTTTGATTAATTTTAGTCAGTGACATAAAGTTTTAAGCTAATTTTCATTCTTTGGAGAGATCACGGGGCGTGACAACTTTTCTGACATCAACTTGTCATCGAAACTATAAGAAATGCGTGCAGATTGAAACGATGGAACCTGGGCTCGGCAACTTGTTCTTGACTTGCATCTTATCTTTGGACATCAGGGACCCTGATTCAGGGTGATCATACTTTCCTCGAAGAATGGTCGATGAAATCAGGACCCTGAGACTCAGGGCCTGAGTCAAGTCAAAAGACAGGTTGCCGAGGGGAAACGGTCGGTTACAATACCAATTGGTATTCCAATACCAATTTTGGTATTCCAATACCAAAGTCGGCAGAAAATGCCAATTTTTCAAAATTAAAAGTCGGGTGTGCGCTTCGCGCCTGTATTATACAATATTTTAGAAGTGTTTTTAATAATTTCTCGGGCAAAAAATCCAAATTGTCTAAAAAATTTGGTATTGGAATACCAAATTTTGGTATTGGAATACAAAAAAAGCTTTGGTATTGTAACCGACCGTTCCCGGTTGCCGAGCCCAGTATGGACTACTGCGGGCACCTTATGAAGCAATGTCATGAAACGCAGGAATTCATTCTTCCAGGGCCCGTTTCGAAAATAGACCGCAACGAAACATCGCCGATGGAATTCACAAAGGATGAAAATAATGTGAATCGTCGCCGATGCAAAAAGAAGAAGTTTTACGACCAAAAAGTGTGTCGCCATCTTTGTTCGCGAACATTGGTTTTGAAATCATGGAGGAAAAATGCGATCTCGCCTTGTGAGTCAATTTGCTTTGAGCTTACTCGATCATCTGACGCTGCCGGGGAAGTTTGCCCAGGAGAAAAATACTGCACGTCCGGATGTCCTTGTCCTTTTTACGAGTGTGAAAAGCTGGACTCTCGTCAAAAATTGATTCCCGTTTTCGATCTGGCAGGCGAAGCCTCGAATTTCTCGTCGAGTGAATTGTCTGAAAACGAAACAAACTCGTTTTCTTCCGACGAGGAAAAGAAAAGGTTTTCGATAATTCTTTCAGACTTTACTGAGAGCGCAAATGATGTAAAAGTACAAAACTCGGATTCTTTGTTCTCTTATGAACGTTTTTTAAATGATTTTTGAAAAAATAATTGAATATTTTTATGAATTTTCAATAAAAAAGACACAAAAGTCAATCGGTTCTACTTTTCTGAACGGCGCCCACTACTTGGTCGATGCAATGGGCAATCTCATGAAACTCGCAGAAACCGGGTCAGAGTCTTCGTTTTTCATTCAAAGCAGAAATTTCAAAAGGTTTCGTCAATTTCGTCCCGTATTTTTACAAGAAACTAAAATTAAGCACGGGGCTCTTCATTTTTCATTACGGATCTTCTATTTCAACGCACTCGATCGAAATACGAAGAAAAGACCAGGGCAAAAACATCTTCCCTGTCGTCGTTATTTGTTTTTGGTCAAAAAATTTCTTGAGTCAAGATTCTTGAAAGCAGTTTTTCGATCATTTTTTGACCAGCTGAAGCTCTCCTCTAAAAAGAAATGACAAGTGTTATTATTACGCTCCCGACTACAATTTGAATCGATTTGAAACAGCGCAGGGTACGTTCTTTTTTTCGCTCTTTTTAGTTGAATAAAATTGAGGATACATCGCAAGCAATCATTTTAACGCAAAAACATCTTCAATCAGCTTTCGCGGCATTTTTTATCTAATGAGCATGCGACTCGGCGACGGTTGGATAAAGATATCAAGGACGATTGCCTTGAATCAAATAAGAAAAAGCGAAGAGCTAGAAAAAGGATGGCGCAAGGACGAAATCGCCCTGCCGATTGAGTTCAGAGATTTGGAGCCGGTGCATGTTGTTCCTTTGTTAAGGGGGTAGACATCAAGAATCGGATTTCCTGTCAGTGTTTTCTCAAATTTTTAACTTAGTGACCCCCTTATTTTTTCTGCTCAAAATTTATTTCAGGCAATTATCTCTTTCCTATGGAAGCCGAAAATTTCGATTTCTGGAGCTTTCGGGGTGCTACAATGCAAATTCTGGCACCTCCGATTGTCGCCAAAATGGCCATTTTAGGAAAGTTAGCAATCTTTGACGAAAAATTTTGTTGAAAATTTCTTTGAAATTCGAATTTTTGGCTTCCATGGGAAATAGAGAAAGGTCTTAAGTTTTTGTTTCCAAAGAAAATAAGGGTGTTACTATTTTAACTTTGGGAGAAAAGTCTGACGGAAAATGGCGATTCTTGATATCTACCTCCTTAATGGTTCAAGAACCTTTTTGTCTGACGCTCGAAAATAGAGATTATTTTCATGAACCGAATAAAGATCGATCTTGGGCAGCTTTTACTCGTTCTTGTTACCAGAAGCATTACATTGTCAAACACTCAGTACTCATTGCTGCTTGAGAAAGAGGGAAAGTTCTTGACTCTCGGAAGCGAATGGATGGGCTCATTGATCAAGTACGAGCAGGAATCTTTTTGCATCTCTGGTTTAATTGCACCAACAGACCTCGCGTACACAAACCAGTTCGGAACTAACAACGACGAGTGCGAATACTTTATAAATGCAATGGTCAATAATGACAGGATTTATCATCAGAGTCTTGTTTTCGACGCGACTTTTGAAATTTACTTTGACTTAGGAAAGGATGAATAACTTGTAATCGAGCGAAAAAAATGGATTTATTCAACCCGAGAAGATTTAATCGAGATCGACTTTCGCCAACAACAAGCGCGTAAGAAAATGCTTGTAACGAGCAATCCCTTTTTTCATTTCCACGAGGATGTTTTTCCTGGCTTTGCCAAAAACTCTGCTTCGCAGCCGATGTTTCCTCGATCAGCCGAGGCTCTCAACTACTAGTGTTTCTTTCTAAAAATTTTACTGCAAGAATTGAAGAGCCCTTTATGAAGCAAGTAGTTTGGTAGCTCCGTATCCTTTGGCAATCGTTCCTGATTCCTCCTTTCTTTCACTTGACGAGTTTGATCACATTTCTTCTTTTCAAATGGATTTTAGTCGACCAAGAAAATTAACACTTGACATGAAGGACAGTCTCATGAAATTCAATTTATATCAGTTATTGTAAATTTTCGTGATTCTCGAATAAGAAAGCGGGTACAGAGAACTCTCCCTCAAAAATTCTTGCGTTTAAATATTACGATGAAACGACGATTATTGAGCTGAATCTCTTGAAAAATGCCTCGATTTCATTGAAATCAGATTTCTTCGGCGAACAAATTAATGCTCAAGGATCCCTGGACCAGTTGACATGGATGACGCTTGAATTGAAATTTATTCTTGAAGAAGATTCTTCTCATTCATTTCAATTATGGCAAAAGAAAGAAATTATTGCATCGAATAAGATGAGGGAACTTGGCAAAACTAGCGACAAACGAACAAAAGTATTGAAATTCGACGAGCAAACAGAAATCAGAAACGTTTTCTTTTTCGTGAATCCTCCAAGCCAAATCAATGTGATTTACCCTGAGCTTGTCTACAAAACGCCATTTGCTCTCTACGGAGATGGATCTACAAATGTGCTGAAGATTACTCCTTCGCAGTCGACAAAAACGGTCTCCGACGGGACACTTGGATATTACATTGACTTCTGCACTTATGCGCTTGTTAATGATCAGCTGCATATTTTCGGAGGAATTCAAGACAATTATAAGGTAATAATCCTTCGGAATAAAATAAGCAACTTTTCTTTGTAGATTGCTCGACTGGACGGCTGTTCATTCACTGAAATATCTGCTCGTTTGATCGAAAATCATCGTTATGGTCATGCCGCTCTTTCGATCAAAAACGGCAGTAGAGGTAGAGTGAGAAAGAAGGAAAATTAAATAAAGACTAATTTTAAGCAATTGTTTGTTTCGATTATTACAAGAAAACAGGTTGCGAGGATTTTGATGGGCTAAATGTAGCGAAAACGCATGAAACAAAACTGGGGCATTACTACGCTGGGTTGAGCTTTTACAATGGTCTTCCCACGGTGGTTGGAGGGTACTACGCTGATGGTGCGGTTGAGACTCTCACAGACAAAGGCTGGATTTTCCTTACGCCACATCCAAGGTAAGAAACCAACGAAAATCTAAATGCGCTACCATTTTAGGTGGTTCAAATTTGTCCCCGCAGTCGGTCTACCTTCGGGAGCGTTGTGGACTATCGGAGGACTGGACGAAAAGACAAACAAACGATTGGACGAACTTTGGCGATTGAAGAATAACGAGTGGGTTTTCATGGGCCATCTTTCTAAGGTAAGATTATTTTGTTTGGTCGCAAACAATATTCCTATGATCTTCAGGCTGTAACTTCTGCGTCAGTTGTCCTGGTCGAAGATACAATGTTCGCCTTTCCCGGTTTTATGTACGGATTCGAGTCGCCAATTCAAAAAATAAAGCTTGGTAAATCAATTATTGATGTACCAGATTCTCGATTAGTTTTTTAGATTCCGATGAAAATCTCGCTTCAACTCATGTTTTTGCCGACCAAGGAGCTCAAGACTACTTTCCGGTTGTGTTCGTCACTTCAGCTAATTTCTGCATCGACTAAGATTTCTGTTTTTTTCCTAGCTGAAAAATCTTTCTTTCCGTAAAATCTACGATCTAGGTCAAATAAAAATACTAGAAAAGAAATTTAAAAAAAATTGTATCTCGAAGGCATGTCAATTTCAAGCTCAATCATCATCCCTTTTTTCGCTTGATTTCAGGTTGGGTGATTATCAAGAACACGGCAAAAATTAAGCCCAATTATTGAGAGAAAGGATTCGCTCTGTCGCCCTTTCAGCTTCTTTTTTTCTGTTTCTTCCTTGAATCACAAAACGGTCGATGAGTCACGTGTGTGCTTTTCAAACGCCCAAGAACGGCCTTGAGACGGCGACGTAGTAAACGAAAAAAAACGAGCAAAATAAAGAGAACAACGAAAAGTTACGATTACGGCGCCTGAAAAAAAAACAAAGAGATTTTTGCGAGTGATGCTGTTCTGAATAAATAAGAAGAAAAAGATCTTGGCTATTGAGAGAGTACTCGCATGGGAAGATCAAGATATTCGAGGTAAATTTCAGACCGTTAGATTGAACAACTTATCGTTTTACGATCTCATGTTTTTCGACTGATTCTAGCTGTCTAAATTGACGTTGATTAATAATACAGTGAAAACCCATTTTAAGGCCACTTTTTGGATGACACGGAATTTCAAAAGTGGCCTTAAAATGGATATTTTTTGCAGTGCGTCGGATGACAACAGATGTTCCCATATTTTTGGGACAAAAGTGAATCATAAGGGTTTTTAGGGGAAGGCCCGAGTCTACCGCATGTTTCTATCGCCCGAACCAAGTATGATTCCAAATATGTTCTTTAAATTGGACTCTTGGTGATTCTTTCTTTCAAAAATATTTTTCCGCCAACATGTCAGAGAAAATGATCAAAAATCTCCATCAAAATCTTCATGCACTTGAACCAAGCAATCTTTAAGCGATCATGGATCAAAACAGGGCTACTTCTAAGGATTATTTTCGAGAAGAAATCGAGCAGTTTGAAGATCTCGATGTTGCAGAAAATGTTCTGGACAAACAAGAAGAAGAATTGGAGCATTTTCTGGCGCTTAAAATTGATGAAACACGTCCTGGGACTCTAATGGAGATTGAAGAAGTCCCTCAAGTTCAAGTGACAGACAATGCCGACACTGAAAAGCCATCGACTTCAAAATGGCCGAAGACACTGTCGAAGATAACCAGCTTTTTCAACCGAAACTGTAATTTTCGGATTTTGAAAAAAAAGTGGCCTTAAAGTGGATTTTTTTAGGATGACAGATTTTTGGGATTTTCCGAAAAAGTGGCCTTAAAAGGGTGGGCCTTAAAATGGGTTTTCACTGTAATAAGTTGAAAATAGGGGTTATATTTTCAAGTCAAAAAAAAAATGTCGGATATCTCGAATTGAAGAGACTCTCCTCTTGATTAGCTAAAAATTGTTTTTCATTGATTGACGATCATCCTCATAAATGTCCTATTTAGTGGGTATACTGGTTACACAAGATCCGGATATGGTCGATCCTCCCGATACGTTCGCGCTCCAGAGGGAGCTCCCCAACCTAATCGAGTCGTTAGAATCTCCTCTGGAAGAGACTACGGTAGGCAACGAAGATACAAGGACGTTTATCACAATCTTGAGGTAGGAGTTGCCCCGCTATTTTAAATCATTTTGTTTCAGCTTTCAATGAGGGATCTTTATTACGGCGTCACATGTCCTGTCGTTATGTCAATAAGAACTTACAGAAGAAGCGGGCGTTTTGAAAACGTCGATCGCGAATTCCTCGTCAATGTTCAAGCAGGATCTGACGATGGGGACCAAATCATTTTCGAACACGATGGCGACGAAAAATATCGTTATGCTCCTGGCCACGTGATTTTCGCCATACGAGCACTTCCTGCTACTTCTTGGACGAGGACGGGAGATCAATTAGAAGTCAACATTCTGATTGATAGAAATTGGGCTCGATTCGGACAGCCTTTTGAATACAGACATTTGACAGGAACGCGCTAGACATTCAAGATATTCTAGCATTCTCCCCGAAAATATGCACCTAAAATAGCACAAAAAAGGTCAAATTCAGATCTTCGAATTCAAGCCTGAAGCTGGTTCTGTCGAGACTTTTGGAACCATCACCCTTCCAGAATGGGGAATGCCTCGCTACTCCGAACCAGGTCACTTTGGCCCCCTTGTCATACACTACTACCTCGTCAAAGCCAACGCGCCCATTCATGATCCAATTTATCAAAATGCGCTTCGTTGCCGCCCGTATTTTCCACCCCCGAGACGGTAAGAATTGAAACTGTGCTTGCCTCGAGTATGTTTTTCAGAAGGAGAAGAAAGAAGAATAATGACTGCGTTCTGATGTAAATTTAGTACAATCAAAGATCTAAAAAACTATGCCTGTTCACGGTTCATCCTAAACAACATTCCTCTTGATAAACTTTGCAAATTCAGAATATTTGTTTTATATATTTCTTGACAGAGTTTAAAATTCACAGAATTAAAAATCGAATTGGTTGAAGCGAACGAATTGAGGATAGCAGGATTCCTTTTCAGCTCCCTTTCTTGTTGCGGTTTCTCGTTTTTCCAAGTGCTCAAGATAATCGCTCAGGTAGTCGTCCAAATAGGCTACGAAATCTTGCGTACCTTCGTTGTCGTATTGCGTATTGATAAACTATACTTCAAGAGCTTCTGTATTTCTCAAAATCAAACACTTTCCTAAATCGTAATCGATGAGTTCTGCGAGAGTAGCGTAAATGTCCACTGTCGACACTGGCACTTTTGGGTCATCAAGAGTCTTTGGCGCAAAACGTCTTGGATAGCGCCACAAGAATGGTGTCCGGTGACCCGCTTCAGCTTGAGTGTTTTTCTTTCCTTTTAGTTGAACTGTTCTAGTGCCGCCTTCCCAATAATTAGGCAGATCAACTTGTCGCTGATTGTGATCATATTTGGAAACGAAATCTTGTGTAAAAGACGCTGGACCGTTGTCGCTCATGAACATCACTAGAGTATCATCGGCGATTCCATGCTCTTCCAATCTGTTGAGAATTTTTCCAATGATTTCATCCGTCTCCATGATCATTTCGCCCAAGCTTCCAACTTCCGTCTTGTTTCTGAAACGTAGAGGAGTGTTGAAAGGCCCGTGTCCAGATCGCATGCCATAGTAGACAAAAAACGCGTCCTCGTGATTATCGTCAATGAATTTCTCCAGTCTAGGGATGGTCATCTCTTCCGCATTTCGAGTGTCGAAGGATTTCATCACCAGTTGTTGTCTAGGAAAGTTGCAGAAGTAAATTGGGAGATCTTCCGTTTCTTCATCGAATTTCTCGGGTTGTCCAGGACCGCCCATGTAACCTGAGACGCCATTGAAGGTGCAGCCACCCCATTCCGGATTGAAAGAGCTTGCCTCTCTTGGAGTGTGTTCTGGGAATGGGCGCTGCTTGACCCAGGTGTCAACTGGTTCGATTCCCTTTCCATTCTCATAGAAACCTCCTGGCTGACAGCAAATGAAGCTATTAGTAAAAGAGTAATCATAATGGTGATCTTGAGGACCGATTTTCATTTCGTAAATTCCGGGAAAATCGTTGGCTGTGCGCAATTTCGGGTAGCGCTTGCCTAGCTCGTTCATCTTCTCTTTGAACTCGTTATCTAGGCGTTCGGTTTCTTTTCTATCCTCGGCAGTTGCGATGCGATTGACAAGCCAGTAGTTCAGTGGCTGCTCTTTTCCAAAGAGGCCGGTTTTGTATCCTCATTGGTGGTTAAAATTAATTGTGCTCATCCAAGATAAAAAGATGAAGAGAAAGCAGTAAATCTAAGAAAGGATTTCTGTAGCAAAGAAAGGGTTACTTATGAGTCATTGATTTTGAACAACCGCCTGATTTTTTGAACATCTCCGCGAGATGTGGCTCACCAGGCAGAATTTGTCGATATTCATTGTCCTCCATATTGTACCGTCCGGTCATGATCCGTTCCTACTTGGTGCACATCGACTTGAAGCACTGTGTCCATCAAGAAACTTGATTCCCTCCTTTCCGAGCCTGTCTATATTCGGCGTTGGTACTTTCGCTGCCTTGTTGTAGATCTGAAAGTCGCCGATTCCGAAGTCGTCGCAATTTATGAGGATCACATTCGGCCGCCTTGCTCTATTCTCTACAATCAGAAAGCCTATCAAATTCGAAAAAAATTTCATTTTTCCTTTCTGAAAAGATGAAATGAAAAGTGATCGGGGGCGGTTTACTAAATGCATTTTGAAACGTGAACATGTTTAGGATAAAAACAAAGTATAAACTGCGAGTACCGTATTTATGAGTCATATCATATGAGGCAACTCATGAAAAATTAACGACCTGATAAACATCATTTTTATGAATTGGTGAATGTGCCTCGGGTAAAAGGTGCTTCTGACAGAGCGACAAAATTGACTTCAAGACTAAGTTGCTCCTACTCTTTTCAAAAATAAAACAGTCCAGTTAGATATTTCTTGTTTATTATTTTACAGACAGTTAAATTAAATAGCCCACTGGTTGAAACGAACAAATTGGGGATAACAGGACTCCTTCTCAGCGCCCTTTCTTGTTGCGATTTCTCGCTTTTCCAAGTGGTCAAGATAATCGCTCAAGTAGTCGTCCAGGTAGGCAACAAAATCTTGCGTGCCTTCGTTGTCAATAAGATTCTAAAATAATTTTTTATAGATTTGCTTACATTATTGAACTTACATTTTTCTCTTCAGGGTCGTATTTGATGTTGTAGAGTTCTCGCGATCCGGGAATGTATTTGAAATTCTCTTTTCTCAGAGACGCGTTTAGTCCTCGAATGTTTGCATGAGTCAAGACTGGCTTTTTGATGAGTTCTAAATTGGCTTCGCCAGTTTCCATGTAGTTGACTAGACTTCTACTATCAGGGGCCTCGTTGCAATCTTGATTGGTGTTTTAAATATTCAGATCAAAGATTTTCTCGATTATCGATAGGTTTTGGCAACTTTTGTCTAAGTAAAACACTTTCCTAAATCGTAATCGATCAGTTCTGCAAGGGTAGCGTAAATGTCAACTGTCGACACTGGAACTTTTGGGTCATCGAGAGTCTTTGGTGAAAAACGTCTCGGGTATCGCCACAAGAACGGCGTGCGGTGGCCAGCTTCTCCTTGGCTATTTTTGGTTCCAGAGAGCTCAACTGTTCGGATACCACCGTCCCAATAGTTGGGCAGGTCAATTCGTCGCTGATTGTGACCAAAGGTGGCTTGAATTTCTTGCGCGGAAACTGCTGGTCCGTTGTCGCTCATGAACATGACTAGAGTATCATCACCGATTCCATGTGCATCGAGTCTGTTGAGAATTTTTCCGATGATTTCGTCCGTCTCCATGATCATTTCTCCCAAATTTCCGACCTCCGTCAAGTTTCGGAAGCGCAAAGGGGTGTTGAATGGTCCGTGTCCAGATCGCATGCCGTAGTAGACAAAGAACTCGTCCTCGTGGTTATCATCGATGAATTTTTCCAGCCTTGGGATGGTCATTTCTTCGGCATTTCTCGTATCGAAGGATTTCATAACCAGCTGCTGTCGGGGAAAATTGCAGAAGTAAATTGGGAGATCATCCGTTTCCTCATCGAATTTCTCGGACTGCCCGGGACCGCCCATGTAACCTGTGACGGGGAAAGTGCTGCAGCCACCCCATTCAGGATTGAAAGGACTGACGTCTTTTGGAGTATGTTCTGGGTAGGGGTGCTGCTTGACCCAGGTGTCGACTGGTTCGATTCCCTTTCCATTCTCGTAGAAGCCGCCAGGCTGGCAACACATGAAGCTATGCGTGAAGGAGTAATCGTACTGGTGATCTTGGGGGCCGATTTCCATCTCGTAAATCCCGGGAACTCTGTTGGCTGTACGCAACCTGGGGAAACCTCTTCCAAGTTCGGCCATTTTCTCCTTGAACTCATTGTCAAGTCGTCTGGTTTCTCTGTAGTCTTCCGCAGTAGCGTTGCGATTTTTCAGATTGAAGCTTAGCGGTTGTTCCTTCCCGAAGATTCCTGTTTTGTATCCTTTCTTTTTGAACATCTTCGCGAGCTGCGGCTCATTTGGAAGAATTTTTCGGAATTCACTGTCCTCCATATTGTACCTTCCGGTCATGAGCCCGTACCTACTTGGTGCACATCGACTTGAAGCACTGTGTCCATCAAGAAACTTGATTCCCTCTTTTCCCAGTCTGTCTATATTCGGCGTTGGTACTTTCGCCGCCTTGTTATAGATCTGGAAGTCGCCGATTCCGAAGTCGTCGCAATTTATCAGGATCACATTCGGCCGCCTTGCTTTATTCTCTGCGATCAAAAATCCGATCAAATTTGAAAAAAGCTTCATTTTTGCTTTTTGAAAAAATGTAATGAAAAGTGATCAGAACCGTTCCATTAAATGCACTTTCAAACGTGAGCATATTTTGAGTAAAAATAAATCTCGAAACGTGGGTCTCGTACTTACTCTAATAAACCATTCGTTGAACAAGATATCATTAATGGAGCTTCGTTTTGATCCAAAATAAACGTTCGATTTTAGCGTTTTCTTCTGACTCAAAAAAGTAAGCAGCTCATCATGCTTCGTTTTATTTTTATGAAATTAATTCACTAACATATTTGAAGTATGTGGAAAAACTTGACCTCCGAGTAATGCCATTACTGTAATGGTCAAGGACTTGAGTCAGTATGTAGGTCACTTGACCGTCAAGTTCTTGACTTGACCGTCGCTTGTGCTTCAATTTATTGACTCTTCTAAAAAATAAGCCATTACATATTCAAGAGACAGACGGAAAGCTCAAGTTGACCATCCACACGTTCCTTTTTTGAACTCAACAAATAAAAGATCTCTGAAGAAGTTAATTCGTCAGCTCGATAGTAAACCAATCTTCCTTCCAAACATCCCCTTCATCTGATTACCTTTCGCGTTTATTTCGTTTATTAAAAAGCTTAGCCTCAGAGCAAACTAACCCTTGGGTGAATCAATTTTTCCAATTCGCCGCCGAGTGATTGAGTGTTTTCAGCTCCAGTTGATTGCAAATTCAGAATAAGAAGCAAACAGTAAGCAAGTAAAATTAACTGAAGAAGAGCTCGACAAAGCGGAAAGCGATTTTGGCGGTGCAAAACGGCGTAAAAAAGCGCCTCCAGCCAGGGCTTTATTTTCGTCGTCATCGGCATTGTAAAAAGATTCCTTTTGAATGAAAATGGTCGTGAGTCACGCCGCGAGCACTCGATTTTAGAGAGAAAGAGAGACGGGCACACAGAAGCAGAACTCATCAATTTTCAAGAGAGAAAGAAATCTGGTGGTCGTCGCCTCTTAGGGCGTGATGAAGATTCTAGCGGCGATAGTTGGGCTGGTCGCCGCTCAGCAAAGTAGGATTTTTATTCAAGAACATTTTTTAAAATTATATTGAAGACAGTTTTTGTGGAAAGCCAATATGCAAGGAGCTAGAAAAAGGGGCTGCCACGATAACGAGAGCGGACGAAATGTCTATTGCATGTCAAGTGCCAAGAGATTTTAATCCAACAGAGGTTTTTGTAGGAACGCGTCAAAAACGTTTAGCACTTTTTCAAGATTCTTTTCTCTGTCAAAGACATTAGTAATCAGGGACAGGCTTATTTTCGACGCGAGAAAAGGCTACTTTATTGTAACTGATGGAAAAGCCGAAGCGGTGGAGAAGAAGATCGACTATCATCGGATATCCGGAACTAACACCGGCGTTTTTGCTTTCACGGATGAAAACTTCAAAGAAAGAAAAGACGACGCTGAGATCTTCGCAGATTCACGAGATTGCAAGATTGGAGATGTGCGCGTTGTGAACTTGAACAACTTCGAGCTTTACAAATTTCGAACTGAAGGATCGAAATATAGCATCGAAAAGAACGGCGATTTGATAATTACAAAGCAGTTAAATCGAGACCTAGATCAAGATAACTTTGATGCCTGGGAAAAAACGATGAAGCATTGGATGGATCATTTCGTCTTCAACTTGAGCAACGTGGATGACAATAAAGACAAGAAAAACGAGTACTACTTTTCGCAAACCTATAAGAATTTCTACTGCATTAACGAAAAATACAAGGAGAACGAAATATGCAGAAATGGGAAAGTCTTAGCAAACACTGACTTGAAAACTACCAGCTACGAACAAGCGAAAGAACTATTCTACCAAATAAAAATCCCTGACAGTGGAAAACGAGCCCCTTCGATGCAATTTTCGATGTTGTTTGGTCCTCCTTACAACCATGATAGCAAGTTTGTGGACACACCTTCCACGATTTCATTCTACTGGCCACTGCATACAAAAATTCTCATCGGCGCCTTGGTCCTCATTTTTGTCGCTGGTGGAGTTCTAGCGATCATTTTTATCAAACGATACATGAATAAAGAAATCGAAAAGGGGATCAACAAGGCTGAAAGGATGAAGCTTTTGTCTGATGATCGACCACAAGAAGCATTCGAGCACATTATGAGTTGCATGCCGGATCCTCAGAAGAAAATTCTCAAGAAAATCTACATCGACCCAAGGTACAATCATTCGCTCATTAAAGTCACTAAGCAATTCATTAAGCAAAATAAAGCGCGACGGTCGTGAGTTGGGCAAAGGCGCTTTTGGTACAACCCGCGCGGGTACATTACAAAATGACGCGGGAGTTACGATTCATAAAATAGCCATTAAAACGATGAAAACAGCGATCAGTAATGGAATTAATGGGCCTGGTTATGCAACCTACCAGGGAAGCGGCAGTGGTTATCCAGGAACAGGAAGCGCCGGCGAATATTTTGACGGCGAACATGCAAAAGCGATCTTTGACGAAGCCATCCAAATGAGCAATTTCGAGCATAACAATGTCATGAAACTTATTGGTGTTTCTTTCAACCGCTGTGCTGAGCCGGAAATGATCCTGCCTCTCATGGATTGTGGCGATCTAAGAAACTATGTCAAAAATGACGAGAACGAGCTTCTCATTCGTGATGTAAGAGCTAAACGCTAAATTAAGTGAATAATTTTTCTTCTCTAGTGTCTGAAATTCTGTCAACAAGCGGCTGAAGGAATGAATTATCTCGTCCGTCAAGGCGTTATTCATCGAGATCTCGCCGCTAGAAACTGCCTCTTAGAAAGCATGGACAACAACAGGATCAACTTGAGAATAGCCGATTTTGGCTTGTCAAAGACTTTCGAAAATCTTTACCAGGAAGAATATGTGTAAGTAGTAAATAGAAAATTATCAATCTAAATGAGCTGCTTCAGTGCTCAAAGCCAAACAAAGCTCCCCTTGAAGTGGTTGGCCATTGAAGTTCTCGAGCAGCGTATGTTCTCGGAAAAGTCTGACGTCTGGGCATTTGGCATTCTCACTTGGGAAATCTTCACGAGAGGAGCAATGCCATACGGAGCTCTCAGCGACTGGGCCGGTAAGCGAAAATCCCTCCTTTGCTATTTTCCATGACGGCTTTTTCAGGTCTGAAGGCTTATTTGCTCAATGGGGAGCGGTTAGAAATGCCAAATGATTGCACTCCTGAGTTGTACGAGCTAATGATGGAGTGTTGGCACGATGAGACTGAAAAAAGACCGACTTTTGCTAATTTAGTGAGTCGATTCGACCAATTCGTCAAAGGTCACCGTGAGGTAATGAAACTGACCCAGTTTTCACTTTTGATTCATTCTCTCTTTCAGTCTGAGACGAAAAAGGGAAGAAAATCTAGCCTTCCAAGAAGAGGAAATATTTCCTTCAAGCGAGATCATTTTTCGAGAACCAAAGCCGGCTACAAATCAAACCGTGGTAAAAAGATGTCGCCTCCAGTTCCTGCGCCTAGAAAACCGCTACCCGCTGTTCCAGTGAGGGAAACGTCGCTAAGCCCAACTCATGCTGAAGAATTGGTGTAACGCAAACGCTTCTAAAAGCCTATTATTTGTTTTAACAGAGATTTACTGTAAATTAGCACTGTACCATGCAATCGTCCATTCCTAACCTCAACAAATCAAAATTCCAACCATGCCAAAAATAATGTAAAACGTTCAATAAATTCATGAATCTATAAGTTGAAAGTTGAAATCGAAAAATCCAGAAAGCAGAGCTGCAAGCTTTCTAAGCTGAAAATCCATTTGAACTGAAGACAATCCGACCTATCAGTTAATTTTTTAATAAGCGACAGCCTGGAAAGCAAGGCTGTGCTTCATATGATATGAATTATATCGAGGTAAGGAAAAAGTTCGGAAAATTCAACTGTTTTGCGCCATGGATTCCTTCTGAACTTGACGCTGTTCAAAAGAAAACTGATCGCTAAACTTTACTCCTATTTCTCGTCCAAGATTTCACGTTTTGTGGCCTTTTCTGTGACCATGGACACCAGCGGCGTATATAATCAATCGTCGATCGAAAGTTGATCAAGTTTATCTCATAATAATATGAAGCTTTTCAAATATTTTGCCGTTCTAACGAGCTGCATTTATGCTGTGTCTCCCCTGAATAGATGTGTAACTTGTGAATACGTCGGAGTTGCGGATACCGAAGTAGATGCGCTTGCTCAGCTAAGAGGTGATTTAGACGAAGGAATAGCCGCTATTCCATGTAGTGAGCCTCTGAGGACCAAGAACTCTGAGGGCTACACTGTTAGCGACTCATCTGATGCTGATAAATACTGCGTTGCTATATTCTTCATGTTTGAAGTAAAAGATATTGGCAACAAGTAAGTTTATAACTATTATTACTTTCTACGTTCCATCTTAATTTAAATTTATTGAATCGTATTTGGTGTCAAACGATACGTCTCCGATTCGAATGTCTCTCTTTCGCGAGTGAATGTTGATGGATATGAGGATGTCAAGGGTATTGCAAACTCAGTTCAGCAAAAAAACCTCGATGGCGTCTCCGTGCTAAGCAGCTTCGTCGAACGAGGTCGAAATGGTGCTTTTTTATGGGAGATGGTCGAGAAGACCCATTCACAAGCGGTGATATCTCAAAAGTCGATATACAAACCGTCGACTCAATCCAATGTGTGGTATGCAATGATGCCGAAATATTCGGAAGTGCTCCTCTTCAGTCGTCTCGAATCACAATGCCATGTTGGAACCCATCCAAAGAAGTGCCTCCCAGGACTATTTGCACCGTGGATGGATCATGCAAAGAGGTTGTACGAAATCCATTTACATATTGCAGTCCGCATAATGGTCTTTGCATGACCAAAACATGGCAATACAAAACACAAAATGAAGCAAAGGTTGAAACAAGTCACTGGGTTGTTATTTCTCGTGGCTGCGCATCTTCTACCGATAAAGCCACAGTCCAAACAAATGGAATTCCTGTAAGCCCAAACAACAGAAATCTTGTTGCAAACATGTACGTTCGATTCTATGCTGCGACAAATACTGTCTCGAAGGCTAGGGACAATGCCAAATTTCCGGATGCTGATGTTTCGACGCGCATTGACTATTCCAACGACGGACTCGCTGCAGCGCATGCAGACATCAATATTCGACCACTCACACCACAATATATGTCATCTGACGGTTCTGGAGCCCCTGATGTCCCTCCAGTATCTGGCTCTACGGATGAACTCGAATGTCTTGCATGTGCATCTCCCGTTGCAAACACTGACAAACACGATCACTGTGTGAACGCTAAGACTGGAGGCCGAGTCAAATGCATGACACTTGCATGTGCCGCAATTACTGCGAACTTTAGGCTGGGAAAAGAAGCAACTGAAACTTACTATTACGCAAAACGAGGCTGCGCTCCTAATCCTGATGATGGAGTTCTTTTGGAACAGGAACACGCTGATGACTACATTGTCCCAGACGGATGGACTAATATCAAGCAGTACAATCACCGATCAATATCTAAGATTGGTAACACTGGAATTTCCCGCTCTATCTCTATTGCCCAAGTATTTGACTGCTACTCTTGCGAATCCTCCTTTTCAATCACTGTTGATCTAGCCAACCCAGCTGAAATCGATTACGACTCTGTCAAAGAGAAGGACACTTCTTTCTGCTGGCAAACAGTCAAGCCCGTCGCTGACCTCAACTCCTCAACTACCGGAAAATCCGGCTTCTGCACTGGCAAATGCTTCGTCTCTGCTTATAAATACAAAGAATCCACTGGCACAATGAAATCTCCAGCTACAACCTTCCACTGGTACATTAAACGCGGGTGTGACACCCAGATGGCCGTAAATAATAACGAGACTCCTGTTCCTGATCTCTATGGGATTTCTCAGATCAACCGAGTTTGCGACTACACCAACGGCACTCTCTGCAACGGCTTTGTCGAAGGAGACGATATAACCCTCGAGATCGCAACTCAGTCATCCCGTCTTCTCCGGTGTTACTATTGCGAGACTCCAGTTGGAAATACTGACCCTGAAAGTAGATAATTGCCATAAAAACCCAGCAATAAACATTATTCTAGGCCCTTGCTACACTATCCCATCTTCCGCTAAGGCAGTCGAGTGCCCTGATCTGTCCTACACCTCCTGCTCCACCACCGAGACCGCTTACACTTTGAACGGACAGAACTACTACGGCATCAAACGAGATTGCAACAAGGGTGATCATGAAGACTCTTCTAAGTACGTACTAATCTACTTGCTCTTTTTGTGAATTCGAAATTCAGACCCGTTGCTGGATTTGAAAACGTTAATTCTGAGACCACACACTGCATTTACCCTTCATGTAACAGGACCAATGGCAAAACAGCGAACCTCGTCGCCGCTGTAGAAAATACTTTGGGAGCTGATAATCAAACTGAACAATCCGCCATCACTACGGAATCTTCTCTTCAGCCTGGAACTGACAACGTCACCGAAGTAGTCATCGCGCCTACTGAATCATTAACTGGATCTGCATCTGATAACGATACTGAAGAATCGAGCACTACTGCTCAATCTTCCCCTGGTTCTGGAACTGACAATGTAAACGAAGAATCTGGCGCCGATGCCGCTATTATCTCCGCACTCATAGGCGTCAGTTTGGTTTTCTTCCACTAAACTCATATTAATAGCGTTTATTCGCTATTATATCGTAGTCAGGTTACTACTTTTGATTGAAACTTTTTTTAGTTGTCGTCTCGAAACTACTTGCTAATTTTGTATGCAAGATTTTTCGCCTTTGAGAACACATCTTTATATTTGTCAAATAAACTCATTAATTAAAATTTTTCATTGATTTTTTGCTCCTTCTATATGAATCATACCAATTGCATCTCTTTCCTAAAGCATTCTCAATAATTTATTGAGCTAATAATATTGACAATAAATCTTAGAGTGGAAAGTCGAAGAAAAGTTCAAAAGAGCAAAATGATTTTTATTACCGCAACTCGTGATCTTTTTTTTCTAGTCATAATCAATGATTATTAATCATCCAAGTTGTAACTTTTCACAATAACTAATTAGTATAAAATTCTTCTTGGATGAGAATCCTCATGATGAACGCCGTAAAGAACGATTTTTATAGTAGTTAACTTAGATGTGAGTTCTGAGAGAGCAGGACAGAAAGAGAAAACATGAATTTTTGAAAAAAAGCAAAATCTGAAAATTGCATTTTCTTTGGGCTTGATGAGGATTCTATGGGTGATAATTGGGCTTGTTGTTGCGCGCCAAAGTAAGATAGATTATAAATTATAAAGTTATAAGTTATAATTGTAAGTTATAATTTATAAGGTATATAAAATCATATAAGATAAATAATAAAACTCACTTATAAAATTAAAATCTAAGCATGTCAAAATCCAATATGCAAACAACTGGAAAGGGGAAATACAACGATAACGAGAGAAAATGAAATGACCATTGCATGCGAAGTTCCAGAAGACTTTCACCCTCAAGAAGTTTTCATAGAAACGAGTCAAAATTGAATTTTAGCTGAATTTATTTTGGTCTATCTTGTCAGATATCCTCTTATTCTAGGACTGAGAGAGTTTTTGACTCAGAAAAAGGCTATAAAAGACTTAAAAATGATGAAACGACTGAATTCGTTAGGATACAGATTGACTATAATTATCATCGAAAAAGTGGAACGAATACCGGAGTTTTTGCGTTTTTCGAGGAAACCGATGACGAGAAATTTCGACAAATTCAAGAGGAAGTGGGGATTTACGCAAATACAAAAGATTCAAAAGATTGCAAGATTGGAGAAGTTCGGGTCGTAGACTTGGACGACCTTAAGTTCTATGGCTTTTTTCAAAGAGCAGGATCTTATTATAAAATCGATAAGAACGGTGATTTGATAATTACGAAGCAGCTAAATCGAAACCTCGAAGGAGATAAATTGGCTGCTTGGAATAAAACGATGGAACATTGGATGGACCATTTTGTATTTTATTTGAGCGACAAAAGACATGATGAAAAAGACCATAAAGAACACAGCGAAGATCAAGAACATGATGAAGAACATGATGGAGAACATGATGGAGAGCATAATTACCATGACAAACATAACGATGATGAGAAAAACGAATACTATTTTTCAGAAAATTACAAGAAGTTCTACTGTGATGACAAATACAAAAAGTCGGAAATTTGCAATAATGGAAAAGTTTTGTCTAAAGAACACTTGAAAACGAACGAAGACGGTGGTAAGCTATTCTATCGAATAACGATTCCTGACAGCGGAAAACGAGCTCCTTCCATGTATTTCTCGATGTTGTTCGGTCCTCCAACGGGCCATAAAGGCCACAAACACAAAACAACATATATTGTTTCTTCATCTGAAATTTTGTTCCGCTGGCCACTGCGTACAATACTTTTGATTGTCATCCTTGTCCTCATTTTCCTTTCTGGGGGAGTTCTTGTTGCAATTTTCATCAAGCGGTTCTTGAACAAAGAAATCGAAAAGGGGATCCACAAGGCTGAAAGGATGAAGCTTTTGTCTGATGACCGACCACAAGAAGCATTCGAACATATAATGAGTTGCATGCAAGATCCTAAGAAGGAGATTCTCAAGAAGATCTACATCAATCCAAGGTACACTCATGAGCTAATAAAACTTAAAAGCCGCTAAAAACAACAAACCTACCAATTAAATTAGTAAAATCGAGCGCGACGGCAATGAATTGGGAAAAGGAGCCTTCGGTACCACTCATGCGGGTAGATTAAAAAACGACACGGGAGTTACTATTCATAAAATTGCTATAAAGACGATGAAAAGTGCGGTTAGCAATGGAGTCAAGGGTCCTGGATATTCAGACAAGTCGACATCCCTGGGAAGCAATAAATATGCCAGTGGCGATTCAGGAATAGAAAGTTGCGAGTATTTCGACGCAGAACATGCAAAAGCGATCTTTGACGAGGCAATTCAAATGAACAATTTCGAACATAACAATGTCATGAAACTCATCGGAGTTTCTTTCAACGACTTCGCTGAGCCAGAAATGATTCTCCCTTTGATGGACTGTGGGGATCTTAGAAACTATGTTAAAAATGACGAAAACGTGCTTCTCATTAGTGACGTAAGTACTTTAAAATAGAACGATTGATTTTTTTTTCTTTGAAAGTGTCTCAAATTTTGTCAACAAGCTGCTGAAGGAATGAATTATCTCGTCCACCAAGGAGTCATTCATCGAGATCTCGCCGCTAGAAACTGTCTCTTAGAAAGCATGGACAATAACAGGATCAACTTGAGAATTGCAGATTTTGGTCTTTCGAAAACATTCGAAAAACTGTATCAGGAAGAATACGTGTAAGTTGAAAAATCAAATAGAAACAGTACGAACCTTCTTCAGTTCTCGAAGCCAAACAAAGCTCCCTTTGAAATGGCTGGCCATAGAAGTTCTTCAGCGGCGTATGTTCTCAGAAAAGTCTGATGTGTGGGCATTTGGCATTCTTACTTGGGAAATATTCACGAGAGGAGCAGTTCCGTACGGACCTCTAGGCGACTGGGCTGGTAAATGAGAAAGTCCCTATATCAATGTATTATATATCGTCCGTATATTGAACATACTTTTTTCATTTACACCTTTTCAAGGTCTGAAAGATTATTTGCTAAAAGGGGATCGATTGGAAATGCCGAGTGATTGTTCTCTTGAACTTTGCGAGTTAATGATGGAGTGCTGGCACGATGAACCTGAAAAAAGACCGACTTTTGCCATTTTAGTTGGTCGAATTGACCAATTCGTCAAAGGAAATCGTGAGGTATAAAATAAACTACAATCTTTAATATTTGTTTTCGGTTGATTCATAGTATGAGTTTCATACATTGTATTTTCAGGCTGAAACGAAAAAGGGAAGAAAATCGAACCTTCCGAGGAAAGAAAGCATTTCCTTCAAACCCGATCATTTTTCCAGAGCCAAAGCCGACTATAAATCAAATCGCGGTAGAAAGATGTCCCCTCCGATCCCTGCACCTAGAAAACCCCTTCCAGCTGTTCCGCCGAGAGACACATCTCTGAGTCCAACTTTTGCTGAAGATTTAGTGTAAACTTTACACACTAAACTTTGTGTGATTTGTCCTGACGAACATTTACTGTCAATTCGCACTGTACCATACAATCGTCTTCTCCTAACCTCAACAAATCACAAAGTCCAACCTTGCCAAAAATATTGTAAAATGTTCAATAAAATTTATGACTTTTGAAAATATAATCGAAAACAGAATATTCAAAAGTATAAATGGAACATAGACACGAATGAATAATGTCAAAGAACTTAAGTCAAGTACAGGGTGTCATTTACTTGCCTGCAACTTGCAGGCCAACCAGCTGGTCAAAATCGATACCAAAAAAAGAGGCGCGCATGCAAAATTAGGGCTTGAATTTAGCTTTATAAAGAGATCTTTCTTTTCACGACTGAGCGATTCCATCAGTCACGGTTCCGTAACTTCAGTGAGAAAAAAAGGCACTAGATTTCAGATAATGTCAGCATAAATAGCTCAAGGGCGGGTAAAAGTCCGCACTAAACGTTGAACAGCATCGGATCCGTTCGTAAAGACATTAAAACAAAGAGACAATGAAAATGGGCGAATAAAGAAAAAGGAAGTTGAAAGGCTTTTATTATGAATTCCGTTGAGCTACAACCGACTGGGCAAAATGGAGAGATAAATGGTGCGGCGGAAGAAAATGTTATTTATTCAAGAGAAGAAAATGTAGTTGTGACGACGATAAGAGAAGATAATGGTCCTGGAGACAGGAAATATTTAATAAAATTGACCCTATTCACTGTTTTAGGAAACGGTCTCTTTTTTATTTTTGTAACAAGGAAAAACAAAAAATAAGACCGTAAAAAGGCGGCTTCTTATTCGGCTATGATACTGGAGTCATCAGTAGTGCCCTTCTTCTGATAGAGAAAGACTACCACTTTACGACAATTCAAAAAGAACTTATAGTCACCATCACGCTAGCATGCGCGGGTGTATTTTCCCTGCTCGCTGGGCCGATCAATAAAATTTTCGGAAGACGAAAAGCTATCATTGGCTCTGCAATTCTCTTTGGAGTCGGTTCTCTAATTCTTCTCGCAGCTAAAGGATTAAGTGAGCTGTTGATTGGAAGAGGCGTCGTTGGAATCGGCCTTGGAATTTCTTCAATGGCTGTTCCCGTGTATCTGTCAGAATGTGCCCCACCAAGTGTCCGAGGAAAGTTGAATACGGCGAATCAAATCAGCATTACATTTGGAGAATGGGTTGCTGCTCTGCTTGGAGGAATGGTGGCAAAGATCTCGTTTGGTTGGAGAATATTGCTTGGTGCTGCTGTTCTGCCTGCTTGCATTCAACTTTTCGGATTCCTCTGCTCTCTGCCTGAGAGCCCAAGGTATCTGCTCGAACAGGGGAGACGTGATGAAGCAGCTAAAGTTTTGAAAATGATTCGGAGAGCAGAATGCACTCAGGAGCTGAACGAAATGGCGGCTGCGATAGATTCGGAACGAAGAGACAAGAATCAGTCGGTTTTCATCGGAGTCGGAAGAAAAGCATTGATTCTAGCGTGTGGGCTTCAGCTGGTCGCACAACTGAGCGGAGTGAATACAATTATGTACTACGCGGGATCGATTGTTTTCAGCTCTGGAATTGTGCAAGAAAGGTCTTCAGCCATTTGGATCGTTCTTGGCATAATTTCTGTTCATTTCGCGACTTCTTTCATTGGCTTCATTACTATCGACAGATATGGAAGGCGACCGTAGGGAGTTAAGTTTTTGATAAGTGATTAAAAAATTTTTAGACTCATTCTGATATCACTTGGATTCACTATCCTGGCTCTTTGGATTCTCTCTCTCGGAACGCATCTGAATAACAGATTCGAATCGCCAGTTGACTTCAACAGCTCAACATGCCAAAACCTCGAAAATGCAGAAACCTTCCTCGAGCCAACAACATGTAGTGATTGCTCAAAACTGTACGGCAATACTTGTGGATTTTGCGAAACAGAGGACTCAGGATATTGCACGACAAATTGCACAACAGGCGAGCTTTGGATCGACTACTGCCCTGCTAATAAAGCGTCAATTCTGCCAGTAATTGGAATGCTTCTTTATTTAATAAGCTTCAGCCCTGGTCTTGGCCCGGTTCCTTGGGCAGTCGGATCCGAGATTTTCCCCAATCAATCCGAGATACCGGTAAGTTACAAACCTGAGAATTAGTTCCAAAAAATTCTAGGAATGGGACTCGCTGTATTTGCCCATTGGGCTGGCAACACAATTATTTCCGTTTCATTTCTAAGTCTGGTTGAAGCAATAGGCCAGCCAAGTTGTTTCTTCATTTATTCTGTGATTGCGCTAGTCTCCTTTATCCTGCTTTACTATTTTCTGCCAGAAACGAAGGGCCTGCCGCTAGAACAAGTTCCAAAATTGCTCAGTGGACCCTGGCGCCGTCAGAACAAAGGCAAGTACACACAATTTGAATAGATTCCTGCTACTTCTAGTTTATGATATTTTCTGTACAAAAATAAACCTGTCACAAAATACACAAAATATAAATTATTCTTCGGCTTTCTGGCATTCGCTCGAATCCGGAACATTCTTTGTAGTCGTCGGGAAAATCTCCGACTCGAGCAATTCCCGACGAGGCCTATCCAGAATTTCATGGCATCTTGAATGGTAGCGCTTCAATGTCAAAGGCAATTGCAAGAAAAATGGCTGAAATACTTTTGCTGGACTCACAATTAAAAGTTCTTACAAGAATAGTCAAGACAAAGCCAGCAACAATTGTGTAGTTAAACCAATCCAGCTTCCCAGAATATTTTCGGCGATCGATGATCGGCTTTACAGCAAAACTGAGCAATCCTCCGACAATCTCAATAAAAGCATACGCGACTCCCATTGTAGAATACGGAAAACACATCTCAATGCTTAAGGGGGTACACACCGCAAACCGGATCAACTACGACAAAATAAGCGAGGGCCAATCAAATGTCCCGAAATATTTAGTGGTGGCGCTTCTCGGGATTAGAGAAAAACATCGGTAAGCGGTTTACCCCCTTAAGAGATATTTTCAATCTTATTCAAGGATTCTATCGAAATACATGTAGTTAGTTCTGTAGTTGACCTTGTCGTTATCTCATTTTATTGGTTCTATCATTATATTTATTCTATCAAAATGTTACAAAAAATATCAGAATATTACATTTTTACATTATACTTTTTTTGAACTTTATTGTTATCCCTAATCTGCCACATAAGCAAATATGAAACCGCTAAACACATTTTGACAAGGATAAGAGAAAAGCCTTGTCAGGGGGTCCTAAACATGGCAAGGGTATCGTTGTCAGTATATTATGCGACCGCATGAAGTCAGTACTTCGTCCCGACCCGGTCTCGAAATGGAACACGGAACGAGGCATTTGCTCCAGCTCTGTTTAAGACCCCAGGCCTTGTCCAATAAATTTTCCGGTAAATCCTCTTAGCAAGAAAACAGTGATTCCGCAAAATGCAGCCGCGTAGATCATGATCTCCGAGATCTTGGCGTTTTGTGAGGGACAATTCTCTATTTCATCTTGCAAACAGTCATGTCTGTAGTAGCCTTCTTTCTTGTACATTGATGTAAGAGCGCTCCATCCAAAGATCAAGTAGGAGTGAAGTAATGCATCGAATAAACCCAAGCAATATGCAATGCATTTTTGTAACAAATTCATAGTTTCTCTTTTACTTATTGCGCTTGTTCATCCAAATTTAAGCCTTGTTATAAATAGGCATTTGGACGCCCTCATAAGATCTAGGTTAATTATGCTCCCGGAATAACCCTGTTATTTTGATAAGTGGCTGCTCTGCAGGAGTCCCAGGTCGTCTGATCTCTACTCTAGCTGATAGCCTGCTTGCTGATCCAATATAGCTGATGGAATGACTGTCTGTCGATGCGGTCGCGAGACGTATACAAATGGGCTCACAAAGAGCTTTCTTTATATATTTTATTTCAAATCATAATAAGTTAGTCAGTCCAGATCTCTCGCTAACCTAGCTATTTATGGTCAGTAGTGATAGCGCCTAATAAGGGCGCTCTCACTTACTTCCTTCACTAACATTCTTCCCCTCCTCGGGGGGGGGGTTCATAAGACTCAGTTAATGAGAGATACGGTAGAAAAATAACCAAAAATTGATAATGAGAATGGCTAATGTAGAAAAGAACTCAGAACTGATGACAAGGAGAGCTTAAGGAAAAGGTTGAGAGTAGAGACAGAAGAGAATGAATTTTTTTTTTTTTTTTAACAGAGTGAGAAGGTTGTTCATAAACAAATCATTGATCTTTTTTAAGTATGTCATTCGAAAAGGTCGTAATCTTTGAACGTGATCAAGCCCCGGCTGTCGTGGATTGAGCAATACACTCGTCAATGTATTGTCGTTAATCCATATCGTAAAGATTGGCGAATACACGAGATCGGTAGCCTAGCACTTCAAATTGAGTACCACTCCATCGATTATTTTTTTGACCAGAGAATGTTTTTGAACCAGCATCGTCCAGTAACCCTTTTTCGTTGCTCCCAGTGCGTTTTTCTTAGCGATGTCCGCAAGACGGTGCAAAACCATGCCCGGAGCCAGCATCCGGCTGACGGAGGTCAACCAAGGGAGGAGCACGTGACGGAGGTCGGCCGCGTCGTTTTAAGATTCAAGCGGTTGCTTCACAACTCGGCTCTTGGTCTGCATTCCCAGGCAGAGTTACTGTCGCATTATAGTGGCGAGAATGACCAAAATTTTTCGCTGCTCCACTCTGCCCGTTCCGTTGGACTAAAAGATTCGCTTTCCTGTCCGGCATTTCGCACATTTTTCTTAAGCGTCTGGGAAAACTACAAAGATCGTGCCGGATTCCAGGAGCCAGTACGTGCTCTTCACGCACTGTTTCACTTACAGGTTGGATCTTCGGCAACTCTGACGCCTGGACGAATATTGCCCTCACGAGCCCCACCTTCCTGGCAACAGAACCTTTGCCGAGAACATCCCGAGCAAGCGCAACAAATTTGTTGCGTAACTTACGCCGCAGTTTTTGAGCACGCTCCTTGTTGGGATCAGGTTGGCCAGCTCGGATATGTTTGTGGCTCTGGAAACCACTATCTATCCTTGTCTGCTGCGAATTCGATCTGGCGGACTCGACATGGTGAAGGTTTGATTGTTATTTTGTCATATTCACTCATCTGTTCTTAGGAGGAATTGCTCCTGAAGACGAGAGACCATTGGAGATTTCGGTTGAGCCAGAACTTCTGAAGAAAACGGTTCCTTGTGTTTGTCGTGACCTGGTCCTACAACTCCAAAAGTCGTCACATTATGGCCCAAATCAAGAAAACGAGACCATCATCCGTCTTTTGTCTTGCCCTGCGTGTTACGCATGTATCCTATTTCCAAAAGAATAAATCAGTTGACACTTTGGCGTCTTGTTGTTTTCAGACTTCCCAGTACGGTGGGCATTTTTACGACGGTCCAACGCGGCATTTTTAAGGGTATCCCCTCGTTAAAAACAAGATAAGTGTTAACGACGTAAGGGTATGTCGCAACATCGCTTTGTCCAGCTTTTTTTTACGAGGTATCGAAGCCACCACCACTTAAGGGTATCTTTCGTAGAGTGCCAAGTTTGACATCGCGCCGCTAAAGATTTCTCAGGTCTCCAAGTCATCGCCAAATAGGACTTGCAAAGGAAGTTAAGGATTGAATTTTCTGATTAGAGTTTGATTGTTTTGAGGTGTTTTGATGATTCGTTAGTTCTGAGAATTGGGCTTGTCAGAGCTTGTAGATTCAGCTTTCTCACTCAACATCCATAAGCGTTTGTTCATTTCCATGATGAACTTCCTTTTTGATTCTTCCTTCTCATGTTGTTGGCGCGTTTTGGGCCCGTACTGTTGTGTCATTGTTCTTTGTTTCTTGTAGTCGAATCCAAGAAATTGGATTTTTACCCCATGTTCCTGACTAAGTCGTTGACACGCTCGATGAAGGGATTTTTCCATTTCTGCTTTTTCCTTGTCTTGCGACTTGTCGAGCGCTTGTTTCTTCTGAGGCGAATCTCCTTCTTTTTGTGATCGCGTTTTTCTCTTTCCGTGGCCACTCATTTTGGATAAACTCGAAGAATGAAGTTGCTGACCAAGCAGAGGGGTGGAGTCTTCTTATGAGGGGCGTTTTCCAGTTTTATACTGACCGCTCAAAATGAGATTTCAATAGCATCAATACATTCCGGGGAAAATTGACGTTGACGGGCGCGCATGTGCATGTACCAATACATAAGTTTATGTACTTGGTTAGCGCTCACTCGGCTGTCATGAAGCTGTTGCAATTTAACGACCGCTCACCCTGGCGTTCGGTCCTTGTGAGTAGGATCGTAAACCGGCAGCGCCAGCGGATCACACCATTTTTCAATGGAAACAGGATAGTTAGAACGCACGCTGGTTTGAAATTGACGTAGAAGCAGCTTGTCGCAATACTCTGGACACATCATTTTGTTAAAACGCAACGAAGTGTATTGGCGTCACTTGGCGTTTCACGAATTCACAAGTCCACCTCCACTCTGATTGACCGGCTGCGCGCTCAAGGTATCGTTAGCTCACCTAGCTTCCGTGACAGGTCTTGATGGCATTTGGGCGGGTCGCCAGATCTGCGGTTTCTCAGAGTCAACCTTTGACCTTTGTGGTCTTTCAGGAGCCTTTGATCATACCGGCAATTCTGACTTTCTCAGAGTGGGCTTGACCTTTTGTGGTTCCGATAGCTTTTGATGTTTTCACCGGTGTTATGGTCTTCTCAGTGTAATTATCATTTTGTAGCCTCTCTTTGATCTTTTTGCTGAGTTCGGTCATCTTTATCTCCAATTATTTTTCCTCTTTTCCTCATGATTTGTAATTCTACGTTACACTGGACTTTCCAGGGCCTTTAAATCTTATCTTCTTATATTAGTTTTTACTCTTCGCTGCATTCTTGAGCAGGGATATCGTCCTTTTGTCTTCTCACGATAAAGTTAGTTTCATTTTCGCTGAGCCAGGGGCTACAAGAACCTTCTTGGGCGAACCCTACTGTATTTTTCGGGATTAACCATCCTCTGGCGAATAATGTCCATTTGTCCCTGTCGTTGCTTTGTGAAAAACTTTCTTTTTAGTTGAGAAGAAAATAAGGGCGATGTTTCATTAAATTCTTGGATAAATGCGGTGCGGCTCTCTTAACCGCCGGAGATGACGCTCCCAGTTTTCGGCGCGGCTCTTCTTACCGCGAGGAAGTTTTGATAGGACTATCTTCCTCCAAATTTTTGATACGGCACGGCTCTAATAGCCGTCGAACTGGTCCAAGTTCCAATCGTAATTTAAGCGGCGCGGCTCAAAGATACAGGTTGTCAATCTCTATCTGTCCGCCGAGGTGTCTCTGTTCCTCCGAGGTACGCGTTGTTCTTTACCAACGTAAGTCACCAAATGTTATTTGGATAAGTGGCTGCTCTGCAGGTAGTCCCAGGTCGTCTGATCTCTACTCTAGCTGATAGCCTGCTTGCTGATCCAATATAGCTGATGGAATGACTGTCTGTCGATGCGGTCGCGAGACGTATACAAAGGGGCTCACAAAGAGCTTTCTTTATATATTTTATTTCAAATCATAATAAGTTAGTCAGTCCAGATCTCTCGCTAACCTAGCTATTTATGGTCAGTAGTGATAGCGCCTAATAAGGGCGCTCTCACTTACTTCCTTCACTAACAACCCTCTAAAATTTAGACTCTTAACAGCACTGAATATAATTATACTCTTCAAAAGATTCCTTTCCAAAAAGCCTGTCTATTGACGACTTCGATATATTTCTGTAGCTTTATGTAGATGCAATGACAGTTTTTTCGTTCTTTCAATTATCATATAAGTGTAATTATATGCCATATTAGACTTTTACGAGACTCAAAAGTAGACAGCTAATCAGAAGAAACAATTTTTATGTATTATGTACTTGAAGTAACTCTCCAGAAACATCCTGCTTCACTTCTTTTTACTAAAAGAATGCTCGCTGCGAATTTGAAACAAAGATATGAATATACAAATTATTTATTTAGTGGAATCCCATGAATCTATCAATCAAATAAGAAAACGCAGCAAAGCCTAGTCCTCCATAAAGACCAGGTTTGACTCCAACTCGTAGTCCCATTACTCCACCGACGATAAACCCAGTCGTTGGGGATGAGGTCCAGTCATGCCATCCTCGATAGCCATCTAAGTTAAATTCAAAGTCTGAAAAATAAAATGTGCGTACCAAGAAGGCATTCAGTTCCAGCAAACATGCCACCAATGAGGCCAAAGTTTTTGCCCGATCGATGCATTGCACCCTTCATCATTCGCCACTCGGCTCTCAAACCCTTCGGCTGTTCTCCCACAGTTCCAGTTGCCATGTTCATATCAGCCTGTCCACCGTAAAGGAAGAGACCCATCACGCAACCGAGCAAGTATCCCATTCCTCCGGCGATACCAGCTTTGACCCCGCAATGCTCGGTCATGTAATATCTAAATATCATAATTCTTCGTCGTCTTCAAGGCTTTCCTACCTCATTATCGGTCCCATAGGATCGTTTAGATAAGATTGTGCTTGAGGAAGAATCGGTGGTTGAAAATCTGGGTACATTTTGTTGTGCCATTTGTAATTGAGCCAGGTTATGACTTCGGACTTTCGGAGAGCTGGGTCGTGGAAATTCGGCGTTTTGAAAACATCTGGAGGTATTTTACTGGCAGTGTGCGAGTCATCATCCGACATTCTAGATGGAAATAAGGGCTGAGAGGATTGAAGGAATTAGAGATCCTCGCGGATCCAATTATTTTCGTAAACTTGGTCCTTAGGTATTTGATCTACAAAGTCTCTTCTCTCAAGAATAACTAGTGCTTCTTTGAACTGTATTGCGGGTGGCAGCGGCTCTAGAAAATCGTTGAATCGTGATAGAGATTCGATTCTTACCTATTCGTATGTGACTGTATTGAGCAACGACGCCAATATTTCTGTAGCTCTCAGTAAACGCCATGACGGTTTCCTCGTTGTTTTCCATTATTAGATGAGTGAAATTTCTTCGCATAATTTCCTCGTTTGATAAATCTTCCGACTTGTCATATTGCCAATTCTCGCAAAGTTGGCCAAATCTGGAGACACCTACGTAAAAATTTATTGAGATATATTTGTAATTTTGAAAAATTACCAGACTGAAGCGCTAAATTTGTTAAATGAACATTCACGTCGAATTGACAAGGAACATTGTTGTGCAGCTTTTCAAAGGCATGTCCGCCTGGATAATTGATTGCAGAAATAGCGGCAAAAAGCGTGGTGCCCAAAAATTAACAACAATTGTTCCGAATACACCAGTCCACACAAGACGCCAGAAAAACCCTCCACTCGCTTTTCTTCTTTGAAAGAATTCAAGTCCACAGGCGGAGGTGATGTTCAGCAGCGGAAAGACGTAAAAGATGAAGCGCAACTCCTTGTGAGGATTGAATGAATATGCGAAGATGAAAAAGAGCGAAGGTAACAAAAGTCGGTTACAGTGCCCAGGTCGCTGGAGGAATCCAAAAGGGATGAAAAGAAGGGACGTGAGACAAGCTCTTGGCAGTGCAGATTTGAAGTACCAGAGGAAAGGCATCACTCCCCAGGCAGAACTTTTCCCTTCGATCGCGTTGAAAATAAAGACTTGTCCTTCTGGCCAAATCCACTCGCCCCAGAACCATGAGTCAAAAGGGACTGTGGTAGCTAGAAAATGAATTAAAAATTGAAGAACGAAAGGATTCGCACCTAAAGAAACAATCGTTGAAAAAGTGCCAACAACAAGGAGTCGTCCAATCGAAATTTCTCTTGTCAAAAGTCCCATTATCAAGAATGATCCCATGAGCAAAGCAAGTTCGCATCGAATTGTCAGAATAGAAAAAGCGGAAAGAGCGATGAACTTGGCCAGCTCATTCCCAAGTGGCCAGCAGGAAAATGCGTAGAGAACGATGGGTAGCGAAATTGAGTTCGGTAGCGTTCTAGAGGCGTAAAACATCAAGTGCGGTTGAGAAACTGTCGTCAGGAGAAATAGAAAAGCAGCGGCGGAGGAGACCTTTTTCGGATGATTTTGGTGATTTTCGAAAGGGAAAAAGAGGTACACAGGCCAAGGAGAAGTCGCAGTAGAATCTGCATTGACGGCTTGTCGAGAAAGAACTTCATTGGGCGGATGATCGAGGAAAGAATGAAAATTGGCGCAGCTGTTCTTGGAACGACGCCGGGAAACTTTCGATGGTCGAAAGAATCAATCGAGTCTTCGTAAATGAAATCATGCGCGGCTTGGAGATAAAAGGACTCTTCTACTTTTGTGAAAGGCGCGATGAAGACATGGGCGGAAATAATAAGCTGGTAAATGACGATGGACCATTCCATTATCTGAAAGGTGGAGATTAAAAAAATGCATCGTTTTTCAAGTGTATTTTTGTGGTAACGAGATGTAGAAGAATGTTTTTGAAGAACTTTGAAGAAAGAAAGACATGCAACAGAAAGAAGAACAAAATGAAGAAATAACATTGAAGTTAAATTAAGAAATTTATCAGAAGACATAGGCCGGCCATGCATCTTCCACACGTCTGTCAGAAATGCCGTGAATGTAGTCGTTGTCCCACGCAGCAATAGTGGCGAATCCGATCGGCCGATGATCAGGCATCGTTTCCAAATGCACGGCGCCATGCGTTTTCAGCGTCGCGAACATTTCCGGAAATTGCTTCGGCATTCCCCCTTCAACGAGGACTTTTCCGGCGCTGCCGATTGTGACTCGCTCAGAGAACTCGCCGAAAAACAAGCCAGAGTGCTTGAGAAGCTCAGATCCAGAATTGACTATCGCATCAGGAGTTCCTGTACAAATTTAGTTGCGAGAAATTCAGAGTTTTTTTACCAGAAAGAGAAGTATACCGCCCACAAACGCCACAGTTTGGTCTAAAAATAATCGGAGAAGGGAAAATAGAATCAGCAACGAGCGGCTTTCCATAGCTAGAGAAGCAAATCATCAATCCGTTGATGTTCTGGCAATTTCCATTTTTTCTTGTTCCGACAGTTAGGGTTAGAGAAATCACTTCCGCATCGTCTCCAATCACTAAAAGTGTAGATAATTTTTTCAGGAATAATTCCTTCGTACCATTAACGAAAGCAGCGTGGTAGGGATTTTTCCAAGGCGAAGCGAGAGGTTTCATTCCTTGCATAATTTTCTCCTCGTCGTAGAGAATTTCTTTGTAGATTTCATTGATCGCGCGGGTGATGTTTTCCATGATGTAGTTGTAGCCTACTGTTGAAGCGCGAAACATGGCGTTTGCTACTGTTGTTGGAAACATAGCATCTGATCGTTTGTAGGGACTGAAAAGAGGATAAATTCTGGATATCAGAAAGTGGAATAAATTTGACTAGAATTGTCAGAAGTTCTGACTCAGAACTAACCTTTTATCCGGGTACCCTCCCAATCCCTGGGCAAAATCGAAAATCCAGGGATTCGGAGGGTCAAATCCAAAATGTTCTAGAAATGTCTTTTAGCTATTTTACATCGGGTTCATTGATAAGTTTTTCTAATAATTCGTTAGGGTTGAAATCAAAACATCTTTAGCGAACTTATTTTCATGCGTAAATGCAATATTATTTTGCATGCATTAAAATGTAAGCCTCAAAATCGTAATTAATATCGTCTGATAATTATACTGATAAAAATGTCGGTTGGAAAATTACTTTTTGCTTCTATTCGATTTCCTCCTTTAAGGGTTAGTGTTGAATCAAACATGACATTCAAGCTATCTTGTAAAACCCTTAAATTTTTGATATATTTTGAAAAATGATGAATAAAAGATGTTTTTTGATCACTTGTAGGGGTGTTCTAGAACATCACCCTCCGAATCCCTGGACTTTCCCCAAAAACCCAGGGATTCGGAGGGTGCCCAGGGATTCGGAGGGTCACCCCTTTTATCGATCAATCCAAGCGCAAACAAAATCCTGGCTGAGTCAGGATGAGCCTCAATCCTGCCATTCGTGATATTCAAATGAATCGAATTGACTGGTCTGATCTTCTTGTCGAAGTCGAGAAGCGCGTGATAGCTCTGGTTGTTCCCGTTGTTGGACAAAGTCGCCCACAAATCTCCTTTTTCCAAGTCAGAATCGCCCTTGTCATAAAAACTCCTGGGATTCTTCGAAAGAAGTTTGAGACTTTTGAGAAGACTGGCAGATGGATTCAGGGGCATTTTGACAGGATCGTCGAGGGGTCGTTCAATGAAATCGATCGCCTTCAGGATGAGGTCTTCTAGTTTTGTGTCGATGATCGGCAGTTTTGAATGAGTATAAGCAAAGGATGGGATTCGGTCGAAGCCGTTATCGTAGCTTGCCATTTTGCGGTTTGATTTTTGCTTGAAAGGGTTGGTTTCTAAGCTTTAGAAAATGAAAAATGATTTTCTGATGAATTGTTTTTAATTCTATTCACTAGAAAATGTTTTTCATTGATTTTAAATTATTTTCATTCATCCTGAAAACCGGTTCACATCCTAAAGCGATTCGATAGCCTGCCGGTCAGAGGTCTGACAATTCTAGTCTTCGAATAGATCAACCAAAAAGACAACCCGGTCCTTCAGATAAAGCATGCCAGCCATAAAACCAGGAATCGCCTTGTCCTCTCCTCTTCCCGTAAAATCAAGATATTCGGTTGGTCGAGAAGAGTTGATGAAAAGCATGGACGCCATTCCACCGCCACCGAGAGAAACTTGCTCCGGATTCGTCGCCAAAAGACACAAACTCGTCAAAATCGCAGCGTCGTAACTATTCCTGGTGAATTTCAAATGATCGCTTCCGAATTTCGAACAAGCAGAATTCGAGCTGGCTACGACTCCGTGTTGCTTGATCGGACCTTTTCCCAGATTTGCCTCAAAAATCATCGCGATCGTCAAAACAAAGGAAGAAAACGCGAAGCAAAGACAAAGGCCTCGAAAATCATCGCTCCTTAGCCAGCGGATGAATTTACGAAGAGGATTTTCGAAGGGATCTTCTGAGACTTCGCGGAATTCGGAATTCGACATGAGTCAAATTTACGATTTTCTCTTAAAATAAAGAGTTTTGATTATTTTTTGAGATCATGAACTTTTAACATTTTCACTCTTTTTCAGCAACGGATCATAAACGTCAATGTTCACAGAAAAAGAAGAAGACTCATTTTCGAGCTCCGGCAATTTGAAACGGTGATTTTTTAGAATTGTGAAAAAGTTGACTTGGCGGAATTTTCGCTTCTTTCTTTCGACTTTGTGTTGTCCCATTGACTTGATCAGTTTCGCGGATAAACCATCGATTCCGATGATGTTGGCGAATCCAGCTAATGCGTCTTGGATGCACTTTGGGACTTCTTCAATTAGGCTCGGATTAAATTCAAAAATTCAATAAAGAAAACTTAAAAAAAGACGATTCCTGATATTAGGATAAACAATTTAGGATATAAAACAAGCCGAAAATTTAGGTGAATGCGTTAAAAATGGGAGCCCGAATCTGTGTCGACCAAAACAACCTTCGCATTTTTCTTCCTGATCGCATTCATCGCCGATTTTCTTCCCAGACAAAAACCATTCTTCTTTGCCTTCTCCAACGTGTATTCCTTACAGTCATCTTGTGCAATTCGTATCAGCTCGTGAACTTGTTCTTTTGAAAACCGTCGTCTGGTGGGAGGAAGAAGCGAGGCTTTGATTTGAATGTGTTTCTTTCCCGCGCTTTTCTGCCCTAGAAATTTGTAAAAGAATATTCGATGAAGATGACCACCTTTTTGCGTCTTTGTTTGGGTCATTTTGCGCAATCTCCCGGATACAAGCAGCCGTCCCTTCTTTTCTTCGATTTCAATCAAGAGAGCCCTCAGGCTGAGAGAAAATGTGATTAGTAAATTGTGGACTATCGGTGGTAGAATTGATGGAGTGGAAATTCCATACAAGCAGGTTTGAAGAAATTTTTTAAATATTTTAGTCTATATTTACCAATCAAACAGGAAAATTAAAATACACGGACTAAAAATTTAGAAACCTATTTGTGGTTTTCAGAAATCGAGAAAATTCAGATTTTCTCTTTCGCCTGAAAAAGTCGATAAATCAAAACCTTTCTGAAAAAAGGGTTGAACAATCGGCGCTCTTCCAGGAGTTTCCTCTATCGATTAGATTACGTCAGCGCGGCTCAGCCAATCAGCAACTTCAAACTCCGCGAGACGTGGCCCGGGCTCTGCCGAATTTTTCGGATCATCCACTTTTTCAACAAGAAAGAAAATGAAGAATTGAGAGATTCGAAGAAAATTTACGAATAAATGAAGATCGCTATCAACTCACGCTAGAGACAACTAGAAAAATTCAAATAATTAAATTGTTAAAATGCTTCATGACAGATATTTCGCTCAACTTCCCTCCATATATTCGAAAATCATTATTTTTAGAAATTAAAATTAAAAAACTATTTGCTTTTATGAAGTATCAACATCTTTGTATCATTATTGATTAAAATTTTTAGATTGGGTCGGTGATCGGAGCTACCTAGAAAAAACGGTAAATAAAAGCTCGAAAAAAATCTCTTGTTTTCACGAAGCTACGATTCTGAAAAAAAAATGTGTCTCCCCTTCTCCAAGATCTCAGTGTTAAACCTTGACCAAAAGAAATTTCTTATCCTTTTACTAAAAATTCATACTCAAGGTTTTTTGCTCTAGAAAACTTGCTTCGTCGAAAGCTGCTGATAAAGAGTTAATTTTGCGATACCGTTATTGTTTCGCAAAATTCAATTTCTTTAAAATTTATTTTTTTGAAAAGTTTCGCTAATTCAGTGGAGACCCTTATTGTTCCACTGAATTGAGCCAAACAAAAACGGTCAAATTTATTTCTGGTCACCAAAGTCACCAGAAGGTGGTTTTTCAATCTCATTTCACCTTCTGCTGGCTCTGGTCGGCATCTCCCCTTTTTCATGAATTTCAATGAGACTTCTTTTTCAAAGATTTTTTCCCAAAAAAGAGAATCTTTGAAAAGCTTTCTTATTAAAATTCATGCTTTTTTGGACTATCCTCCTGTTTCTGGTTTCTCGATTTTGATCCAGGTCAATGTGGGAAATCAGTAGCTTCTCAATTACTAAATTAACCCTTTCTTCATTATTATTTATCGTTTAATATTTTATGTTTCGTAAAGAACGTTCAAATTTGGATTTCCCTTTTTAAAATTGTTGTTTTCATAAAGAGCCATGGCGGATCTTGACGATGCACTTGTCTCTTACTTGAGCGACAAATACAACGGAGAAGGAAATGGAGACAACGACGCAATTATGAATGAAATTGACGATCTTCCTGACAGGTAAAAATAGGCCCCTTCTTTTCTGGTTGAAATCAAGGAAGAGTAACTCCAAGAAATCCTCCCTAATTTTCTATTCTAGCGCGTCTATGGCCGGTTCTGACCGAAGTTCTTCCTCTGACTCTGATTCTGGCTCATCTTCTGATGCTGATACTGTGCTTGATGATAAACGAGCTACTGATGAAAAAGACAGGCTTCGCAGAAAGAAAAGACGAGAAGAAAAGCGCGAACGGTAAGCCTTCCCCTAAGATGAGTTCTTACATTACATGTATTTTCCAGAAAGCGCGCGAAGGAGGAAAAGAAACGAGCAAAGAAAGCGAAAAAGGAGCGCAAACGAAAACGAGAAAAAGAACGAGAGTCAAAGGACAAGAAGCGAAGGCGGGACAGAGACTCCCGAGATCGCTCCGAATCCCGAAGCCGAGATTCCCGAAGCTCGAGTCGCAGAAGAGACGATCGCTCGAGCTCTCGTTCGCGACGCTCGCCATCGACCGACTCGGTCCGATCATTCCGGTCCGTCCACGCTGATTTTCGATATGGAGACAAGGAGCGCTCCCGATCATATTCAAGAGCTCGCTCGCGTTCTCCAGGTTCTCGATCGACTCGTTCCGAACGTCCTTATCGACGAGATTCGAGTTCTTCTGATCGTGATCGTCGACGATCTCGCTCGCGCTCTCCTGACCGAAAGAGCCGCAAAGGCATCAAGGAATACGGCAGCGCTGGAATGAAGACCATCCCGCCGCCACAAGATCTCTATTCTAATCGAGAGCACCCCGAAGAAAAGAAACACTCGGACGATGACGAAGATGATAAATATGCCGGAACCGGGTTGACAAAAGAGGACAAAATGAAACTCCTCGAGATCGCCAAGAAAAACGCACTCAATGTTCACGGTGGTTTGAACAAAAACGAGTCTATTGCCATGAGAGCTGGTGGTTTGACGATCGAGCAGTTGACTGCAAAAGCGGCGCGAATTCAGTCCGGAAAGGACGATCCAATTAGTGAGGATATTCCAGATGATATGTTGAACCATCCGTTCGCTGTTGAAGAGAAAGCGCCGGAGCAGCTTACTTTTAGGCCAGGGTTCAAGATAAAAATTCATATCAACATGGAATCTAGTGATTTCTTTTGATGATAACATATCATTCATAAGAACTTTATTGAACCTTGTTTCAGACCAATCTTCCTCAAGCCCAAGCAAACCGATCCCCTTGCCCTCCCAGCTGATGCTTCCATGGCGCAATTAACAAAATCCTTCCCCGTCTCTGCCGGTATCCAGCATCGAGAAGTCATCACCGACTACAACGAAGACGACGGTGTTGGTGAGTGGACAGAAGGCGACGTGGGCGGTGATGAAAACGAAGAAATGGCCGTGGACGAACAAAACGGAGAGAAAAAACTGAACATGGGCGATATTCAAAGTGCCATCGCCGATCGGGTTAATGCGATGCGCAAGCTTCAAGAAAATCCCGAAGACACAGAGGCTCAGAATCAAATGGCAGCAGCGCAGGAGCTTCTTTCTAAGTGGAAAGGAAGCGACCTTCCGGAAGAGAACAAAATCATGCCGATGTCATGGGCTGAGCTCAACACTGGAAATCCAGCCTGGGCAAAGCAGGAGCAATTCCACGTAGCAAGAAAAGTCACTGGACTTGGTCGAAAGCTGCTGGAAAAGATGGGCTGGCAGGAAGGCATGGGCTTGGGCAAAAATGCCCAAGGAAACGCTGAACCACTGGTCTTAGACTTTAAGATCAACAGAGAAGGTCTTTCTGCAGCTGAAGACAACAAAGAGTCACAATCGTTCATGGGCAGAAAGGTTGAAAGATCAGGGGGAGGATTGAATTACAGATATTTTTAGGGTTTTGCTGGTGGAATTGTAAAAGATCTGTCTGGTAAGCACCCTGTATCCGCTCTTATGGAAGTTTGCTCGAAACGACGATGGGGTCAGCCAGAATTCACTCTTGTTACGGATACCAGCGCAGGGAATAATCGCTCCTTTTTATACAAAGTAAGTCACATGCTCCCCCGACCAGTTCTTTTATTTATTCAGGTCCGCGTGTACGATACAGAGTACCAGCCAGCAACACCTTCGCTCAACAAAAAGACCGGCAAAGCTGCGGCAGCCACGGTCGCACTCCAAGCTCTCGGTCTTGTCCCACGCGCCGCTTCATAAAAAAAGTCTATCGTCTTTACTTTCTTCTTTTTTCGTTTGAAACTCACTTGCGCCGCTTTAATTATTCCTGCCGAGAGTCGCCTCTTAAAAACCACTAGTTGAATTCATGTTAAAAAGCCTGATTGTATAAAACTATCGGTTCAGAAATGGATGAACCACCAGCAGAGCCACCAGTTGGTGGAGAAGAAGTCAACCCAGCTCCTCCGGGGGTTCCATTAATCACACAAAGTAAGATAATCCCTCTCATTATCAACTAAAACCTCCACTCATCTAGCCTTTGGGAATATAAGCGGATTCTTCGCTGCTTACGGCTGGTACATCGTTGCCGGATTCGTCATCTTCAGCTTCGTCTGGAAGAACCTAGAAGAGAAGATCGCGCGATTCCAAAGATCCATCGAAGACGGTCGCATCAAAAAAGATCCAGACACGGTAAACAGAATGGAAGAAGAACGATTCAACCGACTTGAGCGGCTTCAAAAAGAATTCGATGAGGTAGTGATCCTTCATTTTATCGAGATTAATTTTTTCTTAGAAAGCGATTATAAGAAAAGCTCGAGAAGACGAAATCGCCGCTGAGAAAGCTGAGCGTGAAAAACTCCGACAAACCCTGAAGTTGCCCGATATGAGGAGGAGAAAGCTACAAAGGCTGGCAATTCCTCTTCTTCTGGAGCGCAAAAGAGCACTTCCGGTGCCAAGCAACGTGGAAGCACTTTTAAACGAGGCGAATACAACCCGTTGACTGGTGCTGGCGGAGGAAGCAGTAGATTCAACCCAGGTACAATATTTTTTCTCAAGAGAAACGACAATAATGGAACATTCTTCAGCTCGACGAGGCCCTTCCCGAGGCGGATGAGGATAATTCCTGCTGGTTGTAATTAAATAGCAACCAGCGTGCCGCTTGAAGCTGAGATTCACTCAACTTTCTTGAGCCAATGAAGCCTGTGAATCAAACGGCTACGGTCGCCTTCACTAGCTGACAACAATCTCAAATAGCTTCAAGAAGTAAATTCTCTATTCTGAAGTGTGCAATTCAAGTGAATTTCTTTGATTTCTTTTTCTGTCATCCTGATTTCATTAAACTGATAACTTATTATTACTAACCTGTTTTGATAGTTTGTTCAAAATACATTTATTCATAGATCTACTCCTAGAACTTTGTCTTTTTGAATATGGGTCGCGGAGGTCGAGGATTCGGTGGTTTCGGTGGCCGAGGAGGTTCTCCATCTCGAGCTCCTCCAGCAGCCGCACCTCGAGCTGCTCCTGCTCCTCCAGCAGCTGCACCTGCTGCAGGTTAGCATGCTTTTCCGTAGAGTGCGTTGTATCTTATTCTAGCTCCACGGGCTCCTGGTCTTATGGGACAAATGGCAGCCACGGCTGGTGGTGTTGCTATTGGATCCGTCGTTGGTCACGGTCTTTCTAACGTAAGAAATTGTCGCTGATATTCGAGAAGCGGCAAGCGACAACATGAACTCTTTGTTAAACTCGTTTGTAGGCTATCTTCGGCGGTGGAAGCCAGGGTGGTGCTGCTCCAGCTCAGGGGGCCCCAGCTGCTGCCCCTGCCGCCGCTGGCGGAGCTTACGGCGAGCAGCAAGCTCAGCCCACTCCTTGCGAAGGCGAAATGGGTCAATTCGTTCAGTGCTCGCTCAACGCTGGGGACATTCAGGATTGCATCGGATATTTGGACATGCTGAAGAACTGCCGAGACCGAGTGATGGCTCAGTACCAGTAAATCCCCTGTATCTGATTATTTATTGAAAAGAAACTTGTACCAGAAAGAAAAATGATTAAATTAGTTCAAGGAAAATAATTCGCACAGTAGTCTATTGAAATTTGGCAATAATTTATTGCAGTATCTGACAAAGCATTTGAGCTCGAGCAAGACACAATCATAGCAGCAAAGCTGATCTATCACTATTTTTGTTCAGAAATTTGATCTGAAAAGAAATGAATTCGGAAAAGAGTCTGACAGAGCTCATAAAATCAATGCAAATCGCTAAGAAGCATGTAGAACCGTCAAATATCAACAGGTACCTTTTCCTCCGTAGTGCAGGTGATTACAGTTTTATTCAGTGTATGCGTTTCATTTGATGGTGAATCGATTGTTACTGCTTCTGATGGCGATACAGTCACGTTGTACTCATGTGCCGATGGAGGGATGAAAAGATTACTTCATTCGAAGAAATATGGGTGCGAGAATGTCAAGTTTACGCATCACGAAAGCCAGATCTTGTACAGTTCCTCTAGAGGAAATGATCATGCGATTCGTTATCACTCGCTTCATACCAACCAATACATTCGTCATTTCCAAGGTAAATTTCCCACAACTTGCATAAATACTTATTATTTCAAATTAGGACATACTGATCGAGTGAGATGTCTGGCAATGTCCCCGACAGATGACTACTTCATGTCTTGTGGTGAAGACAACACTTTGAGATTTTGGGATTTGCGGTCCCCAAATTGCTGCGGAATGATGGAAACAAAAGGTGTTCCGATTGGAACATTTGATCCTGAAGGGTTAATCTTCGCCGTGGGAATCGACTCCCATCTCATTAGACTTTATGATCTTAAATCGTATCATCAGGGTCCATTTTCGACATTCCAACAAGTGTAAGTCTTCTATTATTATTCCTTCCCTCAGTTTAATTATTGTTCAATAGGCCAGATACGAGTCTAAATTGGATAGGACTAGAATTCTCGCTCGAAGGAAGCAAAATCCTCATTTCAACAAACGGCCAGCACATGAAAATAATCGACGCATACGATGGCAAAACAAAAGCGCTTTTAGGCAATTATCAGAATACTGCTCAACTACCGCTCAACGCTGTTTTCTCGCCTGATGGAGCTACAGTAGCTTGTGGAACAGAAGATGGATTTATTCACCTTTGGGAGTCAGAGGTATTTTGTTATCTCTTCGTAGTTTTCTCCGAAATTATCCGGGCGTTCTTTTGAGGACAAAAAGTGGGAGTTCAGTTTTTCTCAAAAAAAATGTTAATTTCATCATAATAAAATTTTTATTCCTTTATACTATCAGTCATTTTCTAGCAAGACCTTATTGAATAAATATTCATCTTGAAGTTTCATTTTACAAAAAAAAAAAACATTATTATTCTGCAGCCAGCTGATCAAAACCTGTGTAATCTTGAAGTTTCATTTTTGCTCGTACTTACGGCCAGCAGTCGCTCTATTTTATTGGGAATTTCTTCCAAAAGAGGGCGTACAGTAATTACCGTTGCGCTCTCACTTTTGCGGCGGTGAAAAATCTCGATCTGAAGCCCCATCAGATCGAGATTTAGCGCGAGGCGTGTATTTTCTGAGACGTACAACACCTACCACACTCCCCGCAGATCAGAGACGCGCTTTTTTTAAGGTTGGGCAAGTTATTTCACCCACTTCTTGATTTTAAACCCTTGAACACCATACATATTTGGAATCAGCAGGAAATTTTAAGAACTTTGACCGTTTTAGTTTCCAAAATTTCCACTTCCGGTCCGATTCTAGAGCCGGAAGTTGACGAAATTTTGAGTTTGGCCAACTTGTGACCTATCAAATTGATTCTCAGAAGATTTCCTATCATCTGAGAGAAAATCAATGCCGACCGCGGTCAAATCAACCGCTAAAAACTGAAAGAAAAATCAGAAATTTATGCCTTTTTTCCTATTTTTGCCGGTCGGTTTGACTGCGGTTGGGACGGTTTCTTTGAATGATTTTAAGATGAGTTTACTCAAAATTTTCTGAGCATCAATTTGATAGGTCACAAGTTGGCCAAACTCAAAATTTCGTCCACTTCCGGCTCTAGAATCGGACCGGAAGTGGAAATTTTGGAAACTAAAACGGTCAAAGTTCTTAAAATTTCCTGCTGATTCCAAATATGTATGGTGTTCCAGGATTTAAAATCAAGAAGTGGGTGAAATAACTTGCCCAACCTTAAAAAATGCGCGTCAGAGCTTTCCCGAGCGCGCACCAATCAGAGCGCGGCGTGAAATAAGCGCCCTCACTCGGAAATAAAATCAAGAATGAAGGTTAATTAAAATAAACGGTTTTTTGACAGGATTAATGAATTGAAAACTTATTTTTTTCTTTAAGGACCCCCCCATCAAGATGAATTTGGTCAAAATTATCTGTATTTTTTGGTCATTTTGGGTTCTTTGGACAACGAGGAGAAACTTTTATGTTGAAAATTTTTCGCTGCTATAGAAATTTTTGACGAAAATTGGCTTTAAAAAGTGGAAATTTGCATTATATTTTTATGAAAATCCTTGGTTTGCTATATTTTCTTTATAATTAAGGGTATACCCATCTTAAAATGCATCTCCATCACAAAAACAGTTAGAAAAACATAATCGAAGGCAGTTTTTTAAAGAAAACTTAAAATTGAAATCTGTAAATTTTTCTTATATTCGACTTATAAATTTTTAAAGGGTGTGTCCTCCTAAAGTTCGTTGACCAAAAACTCTCAAAAGAGAAACGGTCGTAGCTTAGGGCCTTAACTATATCCTGTAAAAAAATTAAGGGTATACCTCAACTAAAATCCTTAAAAAAACTTTCACTAAGCAACTTTACCTTTAAGGGCCTGTATACCCTTAAATTTGTAATCGAGAGATTATCATAAGGGTAACGGTTGCAGCCGAGGGTTGAATCTAAAGGTAGCAAGTGAAAGTAAGGATCTACCTAAGATAGTTTCTGAGAAAAACTTTCACTAAAATGGCTCATTTTCACGATTCTTGATGGGGGGGTCCTTAAAAGGCGGTTATTTTATAATAATCTTTTAATAATATAATATCATAATAATAATATAGGTACATATAATGTAGTTTAAATAAATTAATCGATTATTAAACTAAATATTATTGGCTTTTCCACACTCAATCCCGGCTTCACCAACTTTAATCTTTGCTTCAACAACTTCGATCCTAGCTTTACAGACGTCAATCCTGGTCGCTCCAGCGTCAATCCCGGCTTCTTAAGATCCGATCCGGGCGTCACTTTCTTCAATCCGAGCTTCTCAGATGCCAGTCCCGGCTTTAAAATTTTCTTTTATTGCTTCTTGAATAATAATCAATAAAATTGACGTTGGAAAAGGCCGAGAAAGGCCGTCAAGCCCCTTAAATTAAAAAATCAAGAATCGGGGCTGAGACGGCCCGAAGGGCCGTCAAGCCCCTTAAATTAAAAATCAAGAATCGGGGCTGAGACGGCCCGAAGGGCCGTCAAGCCACTTAAATTAAAAATCAAGAATCGGGGCTGAGACGGCCCGAAGGGCCGTCAAGCCCCTTAAATTAAAAAATCAAGAATCGGGGCTGAGACGGCCCGAAGGGCCGTCAAGCCCCTTAAATTAAAAAATCAAGAATCGAAGAATCCTAGAATTAGGATTTTAGTTTGTGACGCTAGGATCGGCATTAAGAAGCCGAAATCGACGCTGGAGATGCCACAATGGACGTTCGAGTCACCAGGATTGACGTCTGAAAAGCTAGGATCGAAGTTGTTGAAGCTGGGATTGAAGTTGATGAAGCCGGGACTGACTGTGGACAATCTTAATCAATTCACATCGCATTTTACCCAACTTGGGGAAACAGCGACTTTGGCAAACGGAGACCACTCGATTATTTTGTTTATAATAAGATGTTAAAAGACATATCAGTTGAGCCAGTAAGAATATGCAGAAAAAACTGCACAAGAAAATGTCTTAATTACTTTTATAATTATATTAAAGAAGAGTTTCTAATTAGCAAAGGAAGATTTTTCCTCTTCTTAGAGCGCGCTGCTCCTTAGCGCCCCCACAAGGCCGACCCTCAAGTCAATTTTTCCCCTGCTTCGAGAATGTTACGTCATTCCGGGTAATAACCACACCGCAGGCCCAAGCGCAAGTGCGCCTGGATTTTTAGCGCACCGCCTCGCGAGTGAAATCGCAACGGTAATCCCCTCTCAGCGGGTGGTGATCGAATTTCGATCATCGATCTTGATTCTTATCGTTCTTTCTCTTCCTGGACCAGGAATCCTGGTAACTTATGTTCGAAAATCGAACCAATTATTTTGTTCGCATATGGGCCCACCAAGTGTAGGAGAAAAGTTTGAAGACAAGTCACTTGTCGCAAATTTTGTTAATTTCTACGTCCGAAAAGTCGAGGTTTCGAAATTGAGTTAAATCTTCAGAAAGGCGAACACATCGGGAAACTCGACGGTCGTCATCCAAATGCTGTTTGTGCCGTCACATTCAACCAGTCATCAGATATGTTCATTTCCGCTTGTTCTCAACTGTGTTTTTGGCTACCCGACGAGAAATATGACTAACTATCTGTTCTGCTGTCTGCCTACAGTTACAATAATTGTACTACTGCCAAATGCTTCATCAAAAATCTTCTTGAGCTTCGGGTTTTCAGACTCTTTTATCGTGAAAACAGAGACCTTCGAAATTGACCCTCTTTCTCGCGAATGAATGATGAGATAACCTCTGGAAGGACTGTGGAAGTAGAAGAGTACTATTCAGATGAGGAGGACTACGAGGATCCAAATCCACCGCAACAGTCGATCTTCCAACTTTACGACCACGACGACTACTTTTCCGACGACGATGGTGGCCCTATCTTCCGCCAGGTCACCGAGCAGATCATAGACACGAGCGGTCAGCGGCGGAAGAATTACAAAGTTCTTTATGGCTGGCTATTTGGAAATTTACTGGGCGAAGGGAGCTATGCCAAGGTTAAAGAAGTCCTTCACACAGAAACGCTCCAGCGAGCCGCCGTCAAAATCATCAAAAAGCAAAGGCTGAGGAGAATACCTAATGGAGACTCCAATGTAAAAAAAGTACTGTAGCATAACTGGAGGTATTCTGCTTACAGCGATTTTTAGGAGCTGAAAATACTCAGAAACCTCAAACATTCAAATATCATTCACCTCATCGACTTCCAATACAACCCCCAGAAGGAAAAAATCTATTTCTGTATGTTTTGCCTTTTTAGTACCATTTCAACAGTTATCTTTTCAGTCATGGAATATTGCGTAATTACACTTCAAAATCTACTCGACCTTGCGCCTGACAAGAAATTGCCTATCCACCAAACTCATCGTTATTTTGTACAAGTTTGGTAGCCATTACCATCCTTCAATTTCAGCTAATATTTTTAGCTAATCAATGGCCTTGAATACCTTCACAGCATACGCGTAATTCATAAAGACATCAAACCTGGAAACCTTTTACTCAATGCCGAACAAACCCTCAAAATCACCGACTTCGGCGTAGCCGAGCAGCTAGAATTGTTCCAAGATCACATGACCTGCACAATTGCAAATGGAACGCCCCAGTTCCAGGTATTAATAAACTATATTTTCCCCAGCCCTAATTTTCTCCTAGCCACCGGAAATAGCCGCTGGAGAATCGGAATTCAACGGTCCGGCAGTTGATGTTTGGGCAGCGGGCGTGACCCTATTCAACTGCTGTACGGGCTCATATCCTTTCACAGGTAAAGTCTGGCAATGAGATACCGTCTCGAACTCATTCAGGCGAAAATGTTTACAATCTCTACGAAAAAATCGAAGAATGTGTTCTTATACTGCCAAAACTGGTAATTTTCCGTTCAATCCTTCAAGATCGTAGGCTCTTTTTAGACAAACGATATTCTTGCAAAAGACTGGGATACTATAATGCATGGCATGCTCGCAAAAGACTACAGACAACGTTTTACAACGGCTCAAATCCGAAAATCGATCTGGTTCCAGAGGCATCGGCCGGCGCTGGAGCCCGATTTCTTTGAGAAAGTCCCGGCTATTCAAAAAGAACTGAAGCAAAACTCATCATCTTGTTATGCTGCGCTTTGTAGAATGCATGATATTCCCATGTAAGTCGTTTTATCAAGCTTGATTACTGCGTACTTCTCTATGATTTCAAGAAGTTTAATGTTTATTCTTAGTGGGGAGGATTTGCTGCCAGAATCACCAACAATCAACATAATGGAAGCAATAAATCAAATATCGGTAACAGACGGGGAAATCTACCACTCGGAACCGATGATGCTCGGTCACGGGCGGACTGCTAGTCTTCCTTACAGAGCTGTCATGGCCACCTCTAATGTTGAGGTAGCTGATACAACGTCGCTCGCCAGTCGTCGTCAATCAAGTGAGTTTCCTACTCATTTGCGAGTTCTAACTCGTTTATAAGAATCATCAAAGTCAAAGCCAGGTCGCTGCAAGCCCAGCTAAACGAGTTCCAATTCATAAGCCAAAGAATGATTCCTCAAAGTCCAAATCAAAAACAGAATGAAAAAATCCATATCAACAACGGTGTCCGTTCTCGCAAGTCAATGTTCTACTTCTACTATCTTCTACCAGTTATCTCTTGTTCTACTATTCATTTGCTTTGCTGCTATAAACTTAATAAAGTGCTTCTTTGATACATTGGAAATAACTCGAAGAAATATTCATGCTGCATGAATCATGCATATTATATCCATGATATTTTTCAAAGAGGAAAGATGAATGCAGGTTTATATTTTTATTAAAATATATTTCATACAGTTATGCTCGATAACTTATACAGGTCCTGATATTTTATACCGAACATATGGTCGTATTCTTCAGAGGTACAGGTAATTTAGTTTTCATTTTATAGTTTGATTAAAAACAGTCCCGCGTATGAAAGTGATATTTTGCCAGCAGCAACGAGTGAAAACATTATTCATTTTAAATTTTTTTCCATAATAATTTTACATGTGTAGTTAACCAGTCTTCCCCTTCAATTTATGCCGAAGTCATTCCAAAAGAGGGCGCTACAGAATGGTGGATAAGACGTCAGATGGCAATCTAAGATACCCTTACTCTCAGCAGGAGAACGAAGGGGACTAAAATCAGGATGGTTATCTAAGGTAATATTTCAGGTGAAAAAATTTCCTCCAAAAAAAATCAACAGAGTGGAGATAAAATACATTGAGCATCATAGGCGTCATTTTCCTAGACATATATCTTTCCTAGCGAATTTTAAGTGTTTCACTAAGTCCCTAAAACAGACAAAACAAACTACCCGCGTCTGCCATGCAATTAGAAATTGCACAAGTCCTGGAGTTTAATCTGCTTATAAACAAACAGCGACAGTAGTTAGGTTGAGTGATAAGTGTCGTAGCTAGATAATCGCAGCAGTGGCCAAGTCAGCTGCAGCTCTTTTATTCAAATAAGTGAGTACTATGATCGTCACCTTGCCAAGTGCGACTAAAAATGTTTTTCCAAGGCTCGCATGCTCAGATTTAATTTAATCTGAACTTTTAATCCGCGCTCAATGATTTCGCCGCTAGTTTTGCTTTTTGCCTCGTGTTGCGCACAATATTACTGTAAGAGAGACAACTCCTAGAAGACGAATGAAACTGACAATGATTTATAGATCCTCCTTATCCGCCCATACTCGCCTACCCGCAGCAATACCCGTTAGGCTATGCACAGTCATTTCAATACCCAAGGCCGGGACCGCAGGTTTATTGCGCTAGAATTTACTCCATCAATGACAATCGCGGTATTTAATCATAAAATTATCAACAAAAGTTAAACGAACCTCCTTATTTTTGACATAAATTGAATAAATAGAGCGATTTAAATTAAGATATTTGCCCCAAAATATAAAAAAAATAATTTTCTTGCTTAGAATTTCATGAAAAAATATTATCTTATCAGTCTATCAGATTAAATTAAACCGGAAAGATGAAACGTTCTATAGGAATTTTATTTTATTCTGGTTTCCGAAAATTCTACGTCTTTTTGTTTCAGCTGAAAATATTTTCTTTCAGGACAAAAATGCGGGTTCAATGGACGCAGAAAGTTATTTTGCCTTTAAAGATGACGAAAAGAAGGAAACTGTTGGCCAAATGCTTGTCATGCTGATTGATACTATAAACAAGAAGATTGAGGTACTGTTTATATGCGCCCAATTATCACATTACCCGTATCAGTAGTAATAAAAGCGCTTAAAATTAATTCAGGTTCAAAATGAAAAGTCAGAAGACTTGGAAAGCCTCATTCAAGAAATCGCACTAGGTACTCTTTTTACAAAAGGTTTGATTATTCTAGAGGCGTGTTTCGTTAACAGTGCTGATAGATTGATACTTTTAAAGATTTACAGCGCGAATAGTACCTTTTGAACCCTTGTTTTAGAAACTGAAAAAGGGTCAACCAACGAAGATATGGAAAAGTTCATCGAGCAGAAATTCTCGCTGCTGAATGCGAATTTGGAGCTTCAAATTGAAAAGCGGGTGGAAGACCGGCTCAAGTTGTTATCCACTCGTATGTTTAAAAAAGGATGTTTCCAATGTAGGAATTAAAATTTTAAGAAATGAGTGCCCAATTGTCGGAACTAATGAAGGCCCGAGAGGCTAAGCTGATTGAAGAACTCAGTCCTCATCCGGGCGCAGAGAGAGGAAACTCCCGGAAACAAAACAAAGGCCGCAAGAAAAATGGAGGCCATCATTCTAGGAATAAACAAACGGAAAAGGCAGAAGCCACGCCCGGCAATATTCCAAAATCGACAAATGAGCAACAACAAGAATCTGCTTTTAGGATCAACAAGAATCCCGAAGAATCCAAAAATAGAGCGGACAAAGTCGAAACAACGACAGAGGGTTCGCAGAACATGAATTATGACGAAAATAGAAAATTGCAAAAACAAAACCCCAAAACACAGCAGCAATTTATCATTCCGACTATTATTCCAATTACCTCAACATCGGGAAGAACAACACAGACGCCGATTACACAGCAGCTGACTTTAACGCCGCTGTCAATCGGTAAAGCAACGATCAAATCAACAACAACAACTAGAAAGACAGCACCTCGACCAACCACAAAAGCGATCACATCTACCATGAGACCCCAGAAAATGCAAAAACCATCCGTTCAAATCCGATTTCCAAATACAACTGAATCATCGACGACAACGTCAGCAACAACTACAACCACGACAACTAGAACCACAACAACGACCAGCACAACAACGTCAACAACAACGTCAACGAAGACTTCAACCACAACTTCAACGACGACTTCAACAACCACTACGACATTAACGACAACGACGACGACAACTACTACTACAATGAAAGCAATGCCAACAACACCTCTCCCGGCCTTCGAAACTGAAATTTCTCCCCAAGAACTGCTATCAAAGTCAGAGAAAAAAAACTCGCTTACTAGTCTTAGAGGACTTTCCGCGAGCTCGTCCAATTTTGCTAGCCATTCTGACGACATCTGGGCTTTCTCAAACTACCTCACCGCCAATTTGGTAACAGAACCTCCCGAAAAAGACCTCGAATTAACAACAGCGGTGACAGTTAATTACACAACAGACTCAACAACATCAACGACTACCACGACCACAACTACGACTTCTACTACCACGACAACGACGCCGTATCTATACGATTTCGCCGATTTCGAGCCTATTTTCGAAAGGTCGTCAAGAAGTATCAATTGTAGTCAAGGTTTTTAACACTGGTAATTATTCATGTTCGAACAAAGAATGTTCAGCTTGCTCTGGCCATAGCGCGCGTTGCAGCTACTACAACGACGAAATAACATGCGAAGTGTTGGGATCAGATAATTACCAGTAGCGTTGTTGAAAATGACTAGGAATCGTAAGCATTTTCGACATGATGTAAACACATGGTCTTCTACCTCGTAGAGGCTCGTATAATGATCCTATGTGAGGTTGTCTACATAACACAGTCGGCCGCTTGTGCAATCGATGTTCCCAAAACTTCTACGCTGATGAGAATCAACACAAAAGCAGCTTGAGCTATTGTCAGCCCGTAAGTTTATACCAGCTAATTATTGCCAATCTAGCAACTTCTTGTTGATAAGTTGAGTAATCTCGTCAACTTGAGGTGGGAATCGTTTTGATTCAATCGTACTTAATTTAATTTGCTCCACGTACTATTGCAAAAATGGGGATGCAATTCAAAAACATTGAACAAATTCTTAAAATACAATTGTCATTTTCAAAGTGTTGGCAACTTCCCCTTTCCGTCGATTGTCTATTTTACCCTTTTTACAACAAAGGAAAATCCATTCAAAATTTATTTACTAGTGCTTTATATTCAATCATTTGCATTTTTCATCCAGCATAATTCTCCAAATTTCACCGTAAAAAGCACTTGATGAAACTCTGAAAAACAAAGAATCGCTAAGATATCCAAAATTCAACGAAAACCCCACTATGCAAGCACTACTTACAACTTGAGTTAAATAGTGCCCCTTGGTACAAGGAATTACAAATTTGCGCCTTGTTTTTTGTTTTGCCATCCTGAAGCAATTTGTGACTAAGTGGCTTAGGTCTATTTCTTTTCTCCTTTTTTTAGTGCGATTGCGACATGCTTGGAGCTATTGATACAAGATTTGGGTTTCAAACGATCTTCTCTCTTTTCTCTAGCATATTTGATAATATTATTGGCAAAAATGGAACACCGATGCGGATATTGCGATGCACATTGGTTCATATTTGATTTCGAGCAAAATATTCGTATTTTAAGCGGCCAGTTTGTTTTGACAACGAAAGTAATGTTAGAGTTCCGCAATATCAAAGAGCAACAAAAACCACTGTTCACGTAAGAACCTGTTTTTGAATCCAGAAAAAGATGTGGCAAGGGCGGACAATGTTCCTGCAGAAAAATAATTCCGCTTATAGGAAGCGTTTTTTTCTTTTGAAATTTAAAATTGACAACTAATTTCATAAATTTGATTATTTATTTTTCTTTCAAAAACGCTCGAAAAGACGCCCAGCCCTCATCAAAACGTCAGAACTTGCCGATTCTCGTCGGTTTTCGAGGAAGAAGATGCGATGAATGTAATCTGTCGCCCTCGGACGATCCATCTCCAGGAGCCTGGGTTCGACAAAAGGTCTGTTGAGCATCAAAAGGAGCCGTTAACGTTAACTGCGCACGATTTAGCACGGGTGTCGATATCTTTTGTGCGAGAAAACGACGAATCCCTGCCTCAATGGAGGCGAGTGTGTCTCCTACGATGCACCTGCTATTCAGCTTCGCGGTGGAAAAAGATTTGAGACCACCACGAAGCAGAAGAAATGCGTTTGTCAAGATGGCTTTATTGGACAAAAATGCGAAATAGGAACGGATTTTTTATTGAACCCACTTCTTCAGAAGTACCTCCTAAATTTGCCATATCACTAATCAAATCCACTTTACAGAAGTTCCAAAAACTAGCAGTACGAATGCTCCGAGTCTATTTTTTGCATCACTGTTTTCACTTTCAATTGTGCTGCTCATGTAACTGGATGCTCGATGCTCTCGCAAGTTATCATCAAAAACTGCCATGAACAAAAATAAAAAAGAACCACTCCCAATCAATCCACATTTGCTCACTTTTAATGTAATATATTTACAGTTAAAGCATAATTAATATGTACACAAAACAATTTTTAGTTGAAACAGTTTTGAATATTATGAATAGGGGCGTTTTAGCACCACAGAAATCGATCTTTCGAATTTTTTATCGAAAAAGCTTTTTGGCACCGGAATTTCCGAAATCAAAAAACCGCGAAATTACAGTATATTTTAAATTAGTTTTTTCTTTTACATTTTCGCGTATGCAGCTTGGCTCTGGTTTCGAATGATGGTCGAGACGGAAAACGCCGGTTGGGTGTAGTTCATCGAGTTCTGGACGGCATTGTAGATCGGCCCAACGGTTGTCAGGGTTTGGAAGTCTTTGGCGCTAGAGTATGGCACTTGATGGCTCGATTGCTCGATCTTCGGCGACTGACGGAGATGCTGGGATGAAGGAGACGCGCTGGGCGATGGTGTCTTCCCGACGAGGCAAGTTATCGGTGCTTCTTGAGAAAGAGGCGGGGAAGAAGCGGTTGTTGTTGCTTGAGCATTCGGAAGCATGGAGACATTGTATTCTTGGTTGTAAATTTCTGACTTTGGAAGATGATCGGGACCATCAACTGCTGGTGGCGGGTAGTGCTCGATCGCAGAGGTGTAGTGCGAAGTAGGAGGAAGATGGGGCGCCGGCGTTGATGGTGGAGGCGGGAGACTGCCGACAGGAGATGTTCGGGATTGAGGATAACGCGAGCCGTCGAAGTAGGAACGCTCCGTTTTCGTGATCACAGATTCATGCGACACTAGAAAATAAGATAAAGATTTCATATCATATATAGAAAATTCATTAAATAAAATGATGATATCTTTAGATGAAGGGCTTTTATGAACACTAAAATGTATTTGCATAATTTCACTAGTGTTACCTTGCTCATAATCCGGAGAAGCTTTGGGCTGCTGGATGGCCTGCCTTTGATAATCGTCTGATCCCTGGTCGAGTTCCGTTTTTGTAGTATTGTCCCGTCGCTTCCGCTTTCGCCTAAATATTCGCGTATTAAATTTGCTGTTCCAAAAGTCGTCGCGCCCGCATAATAGAGCTGGCCAGATAATTATCTTCGCGGAAGTAATTTTGATACAAACTAGCAAATTTCGGGACCGCCGCGACTACTAGAACATTTGGACGAAAATTCATGTATGCCAAAAAATCGAAACACAAAAAGCCGTGTGTCGGGTGACCACAAAAAGGGAAATTATTTCTAAAAATTTTCAATTTCGAAAATTTTTTTTTCTCGTTCTGTCGAACTCTAGCTCTCTTTTGAATGGATTAAGATTTCTTTGGTCACTCTCGATTTCAAAAGCCTTCCAATTCGGCTGTTTAATATCTCGGTTATAAATATTATTATGACCTGAAAATTTCCATCTTGTTAAAAAATCTGAAAGCAGCGCCGCCCAAAACGATTTTTTTTTCATAATTTTGCTTCTAAATAAAGAAACGGGCGAATATTTAATTACCCAAAATGAAATAAAAAGCTGCAAAATTGAGGGAGAGGAAAGATTGTAATTCGGGCTTTGACCTATTTGGAATGGCAGCAAATAGGCCTCGACCCCGGCAAATTATCCCAAAATACGAGGGGGGCCTGGCTTGCTCCGACAAAATGAGATTTAATTAATTAAAGATTGAATTGCCTAAAGGACCAAAACGAGGACTGCGCCAGCGAGCGTTGTTGTCACTACATTTGTTCCTTGATTAAATCTTGAACTACCTCTTCTACCCGCCGCCTCGGAAACTATCAACACACGGAACAGATTATTTCCATTACTGCTTCTTCTGATGTTTTGTTTTGGGAAACAAGGAGGACTTTGATTCCATTTTCAAGAAAAAGTTTTTAAAAAACAGTTTTTTTCGTCAAATTTTTTTTTAGAAATTTACCTGAAATTGCCATTGTCGAACATTTTCTCGCAATTAGGATCGAGCGTCCAGTAGTTTCCCTTGCCCGGGTCATCTTCATCTCGTGGCATCTGAAATTTCAGAATAAATAAGCGTAAGAAAATGCCCCGCTTCCATGTGGCCAGCTACTCATTTTTATTTGATTTGGTGTTCATAATCCTGAGTTGACGGTGAAATTAGCGGATACTTTTACGCAGGTTGACGCTCGCGGAAGTCGATACCCACGTTCGCCGAGACAATATCACGACAGTATTCACAATAATATACCGAAAACGTGAACGAGCTTTTGAAAATTAGTGTCTCAAATGGCTCTGAATCACTCTTATGAATGTTCCATACAAGTAGGTTTCTCTAAGCCTAAGAGTCTAAGGACCCAATTTTTAATTTTCTTTGTACCCTACAAAATAGCTAATTAAGCTCTTGGTGAAATAAATAAGGGAAGGTGTCTGGAACCGACAAAAAAATTTCGACAAATTTTGCGTGGAAATTTTCAGCCAATCAGAATCCTGGATTTGGCAAACCGGCCAATCAGCAGCTGAGTAGCCGCCCACGCAAAATTTGTCGAAATTTTTTGTCGGTTTCAGACACCACCCCATAAATAAGGGTGTCACAATACAAACTTCAAAAAGCAAAAGAAAAATCTTTTTTCATGATACCTGCCTTCGAGTTTCAAAATCACCTTATTCTCATTTACCCCTTGGTATGGATATAGAGACAGCCTTGTTTATCGAATAAGAAAGCCTCTGAAATTTGAAATTTCAAATTTCGAAGAAGGTATTTTGAAATTCTAGGGCAAAATCAGCAACCAAAAGCAAAACCACCCGCGACCCTGTTCAGCTTTTGAAACCAATTTGTAATCTCTATATCAGTAGAGCGTAATTTAGTTCGTAATTTGATCGACCTTCGTAAATTTAATCAAGTGCTTCTAGTACCCTTTTCTTGTTTGTTGCCGGTCGAAGGAGAGCCCGCGATGAGTTTTTATTTATTTCCCAATATAAACTCGAGTGGCTTATTTTTCCGAAGAACAATTAGTAAAATTAAGGCGCAGATGGGTTTTAGGCTCAGCACATGCTTTTGCAGGTACTTTGGATAATAGGCTTTGTAAATAGCGAAAGACAAAGTAATGACTTGTTGAACCGCATGTAAGAATTTTGACACTTGAGTTTTGATCTCATTTTTCTACCTTTTTGAAGCAGTCGTTGAGCGACAAATTGTGACGAATGGAATTTTGCCATCCCGCCCTGGACTTCTTGTAAAACGGGAAATTTTCAGCCACATATTGATAAATCTGAAATTTTACATTGAAATCACGCGTTAATTTAGAATGAAATTAGGGCTGTTGATGTTCAAGAGCCGCTAAATGATAAACCAAAAATACGAGAATATTTTGGTTTTTAACGGAAAAGTATTTTTACCTGGGACAAGGTGAGTTTCTTTTCTGGGGCGTTTTGGATCGCCATTGCGATCAGGGCGGAATAGGAGTATGGAGGTCGGACGAGTTTGAAGAGATCGGTTTGGCTGTGGATTCCGAACCAGCTTTTCAAGGTTCATTAATTGAAATATATGATAATACTTCTTGATTTTTGTCTCGTGATTTCGGGTCTATACTGGCCTCTGATTGGCTAAAAACCCCATATAAACCCATATTCGATATGGATTTGAAATTACTACCGTAGAGGATCTATTTTTATATTGTGAGTATATTATGAACTTTGCCTAAGATCCCCGCCGGGAAAAGGTGGCGGAAACATTCGCTGCGAGTTGGTATATCCGGCTGCCTGCATGTATGCGTTGTTGTAGCTTCCTGACTGACTCGCTCCTAAAAATGGAAAACATGACCATCTTCGTTCGCTGTGTAGAAAACTTACCGCCAAGCCACCCCAAATACGCGCTGTTTCCGCTTCCTGCTGACGACTGGCTGAAAATTTTTTTAGTGTTATGAAATAATCAGAACGCTCTTTTTTGGGAAATATTGTTAAGGGTATCAACAAGAAAGAAAAAAAGCCGGAAATGGTTATTTTTCCTATAAAACTGTTTCTTTTATTTTGGATTTTTATGAGTTTGACTGAAAAAGAACGGCTGTTTTAAGCACTAGAATTTGGCTGTCTCAATTTTTATGCATGTTTAATTATTCCGGTGCGTCTAACCCAGAAATGTAATTAAGATATCTGAAGCCAGATTGGCAGATTCTTGCACTCTCCTTGAAGCCGATTTCTAAGTTATTTAGGCCAGGTTCTAGTCGTGGTTGACAACGTTCCAATAAGCGATAAGGTTTTAACTCAAATCCGGCCAAAGATGCTTGCTGTTACACCACCACATCCGTTAACGTGCTTGTTTACCCTATCAACTATGCCACACGCTCAATAAGACGCCCAGCCAGATCATCAAACAATCCCTGAGCTGTATACCAAAACACAACAAATTATGAAACAATCTCTTTAACCTTCACTATGCTAAAAATTTTTTTTCGGAAGAAAAATTTCAAGAAGATGGATCATTTCGAAAAAAGTTTAGGTCAAGGTGAATTTAATGCTATGTAAATCAAATTCTGATTTTTAGCTATACATTATCGAGATACCCTTAACTTAGAAATCTTCGAATTTAATGTAATGGAAATTTAGTTATAGATGTCCCCATAAAATAAGGAGATACCCTTTGATAGTTTTCAAAGTTTTATCTTAACATTATTTAGGATATCTTTCAGCCGTTATTCTAGAGTACTTACGCAGTCTGAGGAGTAGAACTGTAGTCAAATCCTGTTGAAGTATGAGCAGAGTGGGATGGTGTCCCAATCGCTCCGTTGTAAATGTTTCCAAGCATGCTAGCCGCCATTGAAGCTCCTGAAACAACTCACTAGAATTCCCAAATTTCATATTTCTCTCTCTTACCTTCGATCATTTGCGCAGTACTGGGTCCTGCGTAGCTTCCCGTAGCGCCAGGAAGAATCGTCGGTTTCAGTGGCGGGGCCAAACTTGCTGCGTCATTCTCGTTTACCATTTTTTTATTTTTATTTTTGGTATTTCGGTCTCTTTGTTTCTTGTGAAAGCTCTGATATTTTTCTCACAAATATTCAGATCTATCTCGCCTTGTGATGATATAAAATGATAACTGGTGGTGGAGTAAATTAGTATCCGATCAAGCGCAGCGTTAAAGCGTTACGGCGCTATTCGATACCGCCTCGTGTCCCCTTAGCGCCACCGCTTGCCAAGGAAATTCTCGATTCTCGCAGCGCCGCCACTAAGAAACGATCGAATAACCAACAGAGATTTTTACGTACTAGATAATGCTTATCCGACCCCTACAACTAACCACCATATGTAGAGCTTCCTAAAAGTAAAATACTGATTGACGCTAACTAATACACAAATCCGTGGCGGCCATTTGGGGCCAATTGGTTAGGCTTTGATAGCAAGATTCAACCAAAATTGGTCTGAAAGAAGGATCAGATGTCATGGGAATATTTTCTGACGTGCTCGGCGGCGAATCATGACGAGCTACAGTTATATAACGGTGAATCGTCGTAAAAGTTCGAGAAAACACTCATCTTTGAAATGAATACTAATCGGTACAGTCATCTACTGATCACGAGGGCACCAAATGAATCGACCTGTTTAATTTTAACCTTTTCCTACTTTTTGAGTCTTCTTTATTCAACATATTCTGCATTTTAACCTGGCAAAGTCAGTGTAGCGCACAAGGTGTGAGCGAGAAGGTGCTTAACATAAGAGTTTTTATTAGGAAGACTGATCCCGTCAAAAGTTGTTGACACAATTGCGGCTCAGGAATTTGGGCTCAAGCTCCACTCGGACTGCTGGATAATCTCTGTAATGCATGAACAGGTTAACAAATCTCTTTCTGAAGATTTGCCAGATCCTCCTGCCGAGATTGTTGTGCTTATAGATGTCTTGTAGTACGGTAAAGAACAGATTTAACCTTTTTAATCTTTCTAGCTGATTTTCAAACGCCGAAAATAAAAGTTCAAAAAGGAGAGGTTTTTCTGTATTCTGGGATTTTCGGACTCGTATTTCGGTCTGAGATAAGCTAATTTACGTTACGTCGTCATTATTATTAGTCAAATCTCGCGCATTATTATAATCGACAACAAATAACGTGAACAGCGACTTGTCCATTATTTTCAAGAGTATCACTGATATCATTGCTACATGAAACAGATACAGAGGCGCTCTTTTATCCTGTTTATACTGAGACGAAGGAGCATGTTTTCAGATTAATATAACGATTTTATTTCCATGTTTAATAAATTTAGACGACGAGAATGAAAAAAGAAGAAATCTGATCATTTTTTCTGAACTCTTTCTTCGAAATTTTGCAACAGTAAACTGATATTCTTTTAAAGCCAAACACGAATTGGCTTCTAATCAAGTCTGAACGGAAGTTGTGAATTTTTATCAGTGTCGCGGATGGTCACGCGAGCTTGTTTGCTGTTATCAATTACGCTCTGGATGCTTTTGATAGTACCTAAGAAGAGATAGACAATGAAAAGGCCAAAAGAGAAACTTCCCACCAGTGAGTCGCTATCTCCTTCCGTTTTATCCCATTTAGAAGCGATAACTCCCTAAGTCCATTGAACCGAAAGTACACAATTGTCAATTCTCCTTCACTAAATTTTCAGATACCAAAGATTCCTGAAAGGCCTCTTTTTGCTACTGATAATCAATAATATTGATAAGAAGAAGGAAAAAGCTGTAAACATAACTGATTTTCCTCCACCAATGTCGCCTCATTTCCTCCGGTCCTGTACTCAACCGCAGCGGGTAGAATCGGCCCCAGAACAACTGCGTTCCAGAAGTAAACGTAGAAAGTTTCCGCTCGAGCTGGCAGCAAACAGTGTGGCAAATTCACTCGGTAATTTTCTTTTCAAGACAATGATAGATTCACCTTGAATGCGGAAATCTGTTTTGAGTATAAACTCCGCCAGGGCGATTTTGTTTTTGTTTCAGCAAAAATGGCCGAGATCCAAATTCTTTAATAATTATAATTTCATTTTGTAATTTTACTTTTGGAGGTTTTTCAAGAACAACTACAACTAATAAACACAATTTCGAATCATAGATGGCGCTGTTTTATCACGGCCAATCAGAACGCCAGGAAAGAAATTAGCCTTTTTTGATTGGTCGAAGATTTTTTCACGGAATTCTCTAGCGCTGGTATTTTCGTGCTAGAATTTCTAGCGAATTATTAGATGATTTTTTTATTTTTAGATTTTTTGGATCTTGAGAAGCGTTAATTTTAATTTGAGCTCAAATAAATTATCTAAGAATAGAGCGCTAAATCAACCTCTTTTTAGAAATTTGATCGTTATATTCTATTTCGCTTAGCAACGTAAAAATTTAATTAATGATATCCCAGCAAGACTGCATTATCCTAGATTCGAACGTTTACAGTTTCCATATCTGAGTCCCTTAACTGAGGGCTTTTTGTAAGAAATTTTTTACCAAATGAATTCCGGTCCAAGCCCCGGAAAGAAACATTTGTCGGGCCCTTTTAGTCGGAGGGATTTGGACCTCCGATCCTCTCTGGGCGGAAGACTTTGCTCGTTTGTTGTCATTCAAACTTGCGAATGAAATAGAAAACAGTAGATTTATCAAACGCTCGCAAGAATAAATTGCTTGAGTCAAAATGGAACGTTTCTTCAGTAATTCAATAAATCAAAAATGGTTACTTTGCAAAGTGGGAGGAGCCTTAGAGGATCTTGTGTAATCGAGGAAATCCGTCGAGTTTTGAGGGACAACCTCAATTACAAGCGCGATTGTTTTGGTACGACATAACTAATGACGATCATTATTCACTGGTGTTGTAGATGAAAACATCAGGGCCGAGAAAGCAAAACCTGCCGACGCTTTTTCTCTTTTTATTGCTGTGTTTTGAGAAACTCAACTGATCTTGGCCGAACAAATTTAATATTCAAATACGACTTTGGATTACTTTGGTACATTAAGTTTTGTTGCGATTGAAAACTGACTGACGCAATCAACAAAGAACAGGCACTGTCTGTCAGCCACTGTAGCTGCATTTGATCTAGCAATTCCAAGCTCCAATTCTTGCTCTATATTTTAACAGAAAATACGAGTTTATACATAAACTTTCAAAAAGGAATCGATTCGAGTCATGAGATAATTACAGAATCAGGCGATATTATTATGTTGTTAAAATTTCTTCAGGGATTGTGTTTCTGGCGTGATGAGTAGAGTTTCCGACGTTTGACGCACCTTGCTGCGGAAAGTGTAAACCGATCGTTCCGAACGATGCGTCTGCGACAGCTCGTCAATCGACAACGCTCGGTCGATGAACTGCGGAGCTTGGTTCGCGGCGAACGCTGAGTTCTTTGACAAAGTTGGGTACGCAGTTGGATAAGGAGGAAGTGGCTCTTCTTTTGAGGGACAGCAGCGGTTTCCAGCGACGCGGGAATAAACAATACAAGCTAAAATACAGTAAAGAAGAATGTTTCTGACTGCACTTACAAAGAAAAACGGCGACGAGGGTAATAATCATGACAATAATTAAAATCGTATCAGTTTCAATATTCAAATCTAGCTGGATGTCGGTCTTTACGTTGTCCACTCTCAGAATTCCGGCTGGTCCAAGCTGATAATCGTCTTTTCATGATAAAAAAATTGAAAGTGAAAAAAATTCTCCGTGTCGGGGAATCGAACCCCGGTCGCCCGCGTGACAGGCGGGAATACTCACCACTATACTAACACGGATGGGAGAAGGACTATGTAATAGAATATATACAATAATCAATTTGCTGCCGTTGGGTTTGCATAAGAAGCTTTAGTTATATACCGGTGAAAGCAGACTCAAATCCGGGGTTACGCCGCCAGTAAGGCCCTCCAAGCTTGTGATTGGTCGATGGAAAAAAGATGTCTACAGGGGTGGAGACATGTTTGAAATCCCTGGTAAAGGCTTGCTTTCACCGGTATTATCATAACTTATGATTCATAGGTTATAGGAGCGTTAAAAGTCTTGACCAGCCCATATTTTATCATTAAAAACTCCTCTTTATTGAATACTAACGACCTATTCCAGATTGCTCTGTTTTGGAACCATGTTTGCAGCTTATAATTGATGTGATGTATAACCAAAACTACATAACATACATATAGAATTTGATGTTGGTGCATCAACTGCTTGATCTTGTTGTCAATTAAAATTAATATTATGTTGTGCTCTCAAACTTGCATGCTTCATTCTCCCGATCATTTAAACTAATCCAAGAATAAATTGACCACTTGATCTTACCGTAGATATTTCTGGAGAAAAAAAGCACAAAGATTGTTTATCATTTCCTGAAGCGCCAAAGTCAGCGTCTATTCTTGTGTTCATCGTCATTTTTCCGTCCAACATGTCTTTGCTTTCTTGGTATCCGTCGTTTCGGACTCCGTATCTCCCAGTAGGTCCGAAAGAATAATGATTTTGGCACATTTTAACTCGATTTTCTTCCTTTTTTCTTGTTGTTAATTTCTCAAATTGTTCAATTGAAAAAGTCAGGTTCTACTACAATCGTCAAGTAATCGTAAAAACTGTCGAGAAAGAAGAAAAAATAAACGTGATTAATTTTCTGCCGTGGTCTGGTGAGTCGTAATAGGTACTTGGCTGATAAAAAAAATTGGGACCATTGTTTCGCCAAATCACTTTCTTGGCTGAGGTCAACGGCGAAATGGATAAACAATTCATCGAAATTTGGCATTTACAAATTTATTTTCAATGGTTGGTTTATTTGAGACAGTTATTTTTTGAAGATATACGTAATAGTGGAGACTACGAACCAACCGTTGTAATGTAATTTATAATCTTGACGCAAAAAATAATTTTCTACAAATATTCAATTTATGAACATTTATAGAAATTTTTTCTTCACAACTGTTTCATTTCAAAAAAGTGATATCCTCCCAACCCAAATTGGTCTCTTATACCGTCAAAAATATCCAGCTGATTGGTAAAACCAGAAGGCCGCAGATCGTCGGTCGACTATTTGTGATCTGCCAGCTTTTCCGAAGCAGATTTTACAAATTGACGGTTTCATCGTCTTTTATCTTCAGAAATTTACTCGATTCTGCGGTAGATGAAAAATTTGATAAAAAATTAATCCGAAGAATAATTGTTTATGATAGTAAAATATTTTTATGAAGACTATGAAGAGAACGTAAAAACGCCCAAGATTTTAACACTTTTTACAGCCTTGTCGCCAATAACGAGCTAATATCTCTCGTAAACCAAGAAGATATGTTACTTCAAGGGATAGAACTGACTCATGAAAGGACAAAAATTGCACTTAGAAGCGCATGGAGGTGCTTGGTGGAGCCGATTTACGTCAGCGGGCGGCGTTAAACCGCCAATTTGAGAAATGAAACGGCGCGTTAACGACACCCTTTCGACATAACTTCCACCTCATCCTTCGCGTATTTAACCTCGGCGGCCGCTAGAATCGATTTAGATTTTCAATGTTGAGATTTTCCCCTTTTTTTGTATTTTTGCCAGTCTTTTCTTCAGAGAGAGTTTTTCACTGCGACTTTGAAGCTGACTGGTGCGGGGCAGAAGACATTCCCGGCGACTTCCTCCTGTCGGAAAGCAATACAGACACTCCAACCCACGGCACTGGCCCTCAATTCGGCGATCACACATCCGGAAATGGCTACTTTATTTTTGCAGAGTGTTCCTGGCCGCGCAAAGAGGGCGACAAGGCTGGAATCGTCGTAAGAAACTTATTGTGCTCAACGGGATTAGGAAATGTACAAGGCTATCTAAGCAGAAAAGGAAGTGATGCCTCGGCCTTCCGTGTAACAAAGAGGGCTAGTAGTTACGGTAATTTCTCAATTTGGAACGATGATGAAACGCTGGGACAAATTGATGTCAACAGATCGGTCAAAGAAGATTGGGAGTTTTTCGATTTCGATTTCGAAAATGACCCGGATGAAAAATTTGAAATAGGGAATGGGCCCAAAGATTTTTTTCTAGGAACGAAAGTGGATTTTCTAAGTCACGTGACATTTTTCCGCCAATTTGTAATTGCTGTTTATACCTTCTGTTGCAACATAATTGGGGCCAAAAAAGTGTTCGAGTTTACATGTAATGGACATCTGGGCGACATCGCTCTGGACGACATAGCTGTAAATTGTGTTGACGAAAACAAAGATACTTTTAAGGACGAGGAACATAGTCGTTTACCGGCAAGACAAATTAAGGAATACAAGGATGGCTCAGAAGAAGCCTCTTCTTGTCAAAATGAGCAGACAAGGTCGCTGAGTTGCAATTTCGACGATGAACTTCTGGATTCAGACGAGTGCGGTTGGCGAGTCACTGGCCTAACCCGCTGGGAGGGAGAGACTTTTACGCCTGGGACGGGGCCAAGTGCCGCGCAAACTGGATCTCATTACGTTTACTTGGAGTCGTCGGACCTCTCTCAAGGGAGCCTGGAGTCTTTTAGCTTACAAAGTGGGGCATCCATTTGTCTTACTTTTGCATATCACATAAGGGCTCATAAGAAATCGTCGTTGGAAGTGACAGCGAATGATGAAGTCATCTGGCGATCTTCAGGAATCTGGAACGAAGAAACCAATAAATGGAAGAAGGCCCAACTAGACATTTATATGAAGAAAACCGGGAAGATTAAAATAAGTGCTGTCGCGAAAAGCGTCCAGTCTGATATTGCAATAGACAGTATAAAAGTTTCAGGGTGCCCGTGCAATTATGATGAGGACAAGCAATCTGTTTTGAACTGCAATTTCGAGGAAGAAAAGTCAACTTGTGGATTCACTCCATCAAGTTTCATTAAACTACGTAAAGGAATTCTCGTTAACCCTTTTGGCAAACTAACTTCGGCGAAAAACGAAGACTCTGGTTGCTTGAGCATCGTGTACAGAAGCACCCAGGATAAAATGAAGCTTGCTGCTTATGACAACAGCTCGAGAAAGAACCGGCTTGTCTGGGAGACGACGCAGAATACACGAGGCGCCTGGGTCAAGGAATCTTTCAACGTTGGCAAACATGGACTGACGTTTAAAAATGAGCCATTAGATCTTTCCAATCTCTTTGGAACTGGCTACGAAATACAATCGACGAGTTTCAACTTTCTCCCTTGTCCTGAAAAAGCCGAATGCAACTTTGAATCCGACTTTTGCAATTTAGAATACTCGGAAGCGGAAGACAAAGAACTGATGCAAATTGATTTTTATGGCAAAACAAAGAAAGGGGTGCACTTGGAATACGGAGAAAGCATTGAGGGGAAGAATCATTGGCGAGTCGGATGCCTCAAAGTTTGGAACTCGGCGAGAGGCGTTATTTATATTCACTCTCAAGGAAGGGTTCATTTTTGACAGAAAAATATAAGAAGCTACAGAAATAGGGCGAACTAAAAATTCTAGCATAAAACCCTAACCTTTGATTGACCCAGTTTTTCTAAGTAGACCCGCTCAAAAGGCCGACGTCACAAATCAACTCCGTCATTTTCGCGTCCTTGGCAGCTCATTCAAACGACATTGTATGCCGGATCGTATCAGATAAAAGCAGAGGATTACTCGCTCATTAGCTCCGTGAGCTTGCATTCTGGCCCGTGTCTTCCTTGCTGTCAGAATGACGGAATCGGACAGCTGTGGTCTAAGTGTCGCAACGGACAATGCATCGCTTCTGATGACCTCTGTGACGGCTTCGACGACTGCGGCGACGGATCAGACGAAGCAGACGACATTTGTGACAGGAGTAAAAATCAATGCGGCGTTTCTGAACTGATACTGGATCAAATGTCCTCTTCATCTGCTAAAAGCTGGGAAGAGCTGCTCAATTTGCCTGGATTAGGAGGAGAAGAAGGACCTCGGCTAAAGTTGGCGGGAGGGCATATCGGGCGAAAATCGCAGTTTCCTTGGCTGGCACTGATTTATATTTGTATGACTTTTAGTTGATTGCGAATGAAAGCAGCAGATATTTCAAAGAATACTTTTAGTTTATAAAGGAGAGCAAAAAGTCTGCGGCGGTGGAATTCTTGACAATAAGTGGATAATAACAGCTGCTCATTGCGTTCAAAAATACGACTCGATGGAAATCGTTCTTGGAGAACACGACCGGCTCCAAGACGGAAGAAACGAGCAAAAGTTCCAGCAAGATATCGTCGTCACCCACGAGTACTACGAGCACAGATCTGGGCGATCTCCCAAGAACGATATTGCGCTGATAAGGTTAAATGACGACATCATCTTTGACGAAAATGTTCTTCCAATTTGCTGGGACACGTGAGTTCTTACTGATTTACTGTCGTTGATGGTGTTCTTTTTAAAGAGGGTTCAATGTCGGATTTACCGGCGACGATTGCGCAATTGCCGGCTGGGGTTACACTGAGAATACCATCGATAATTCGGGTATAAAATCGCGCTTTTTCGATCTTTTGAATTATTGATAGTTATTCAACGATATGGTGCGATGCAAATTCTTGAAAAAACCGACTGCCAAGAAAGATGGAACGGGACGGAAATCCCCGAAAATACAATCTGCGCTGGGGAACGATATCAAGTCTCTGCTTGCCGAGGAGATTCAGGCGGGCCACTGGTTTGCAAAGGCCCTGACGAGCGATGGCATCTTCGAGGAATCGTCAGCTTTGGCAGGGGAAAATGCTCGACTAGAAGTCCTCTGCCGACTGTTTTCACCGACATTCCTAAGTTTAAAAGGTGGATTTCTCAAAGCATCCGAGACAACGCATCCTGTTGAAAGCCCATTAAATCTTGTTAATTTGTACACAACTGTAAAATCAGTAACAGCTGATTATTTGATTTTTATAACTGTTACCAACAGAAATATAAAAGACTTAGCACCTTTTGACTACCTTGGCCATGCCATGTTTATGACGCATTTGAGGAGAGCAATAGAGAAACAGTGGTAAATAAATCTAGGACAGGGCGTCTTAAACACTTTTTATAAGGATCTTATAAAAAGCGAGCGACTCGGGCAAGATGATGAATATAATGGGAGACGTCAGCCCTTTCTTAGAGCTCATCATTTGGTGCGTTGCGCTGCTTGTTGTCATCTGCACCGTCACAGGTTGTTATTAAAATGTTTAAATTTATGAACTTGCTATTCAGGCATCGGGCTTGTTCTTACTTTTATTGGAGGAGTCTTGACTGAGAAGGTTTTAAGGAAAGGTACCGTGATTCTTCAATGAAGGATTTCCTTTGAATTAAAAAAAACTCAATTTGAAAAATTGAAATTATTTTTCAAGGTTTCGTCATAAATTGACCGGCTAAAAAACCCGCATTTTATGAATTGAAAGATATTCAAAGAAATCGAAATATTCAAAATTTTGAATATTTTATTGGTTCTTTGTTGAAATTATTAGCTGGAGATAATTTCAAGTACCTTTAAAAAGCAGCTACGAGCCTGTACCACTGACGCATCGGTATCCGACGAGTCAGTTTTGAAAAGTCAAACTGCGCAATCGCTGTTTTACCGTGGAGCAAACCGTTTGGTAGTACCAAAACATAGCCCCTTCGAACCCTACGCGCTTGTTCATCGATACCCTACTGAAGCTTGGAACCCTTGAGAGGGTGTCAGAGTTTAATATCGAGAATTTGTTCTTTTCTCTTCCATACTGCCGTGCATTTATTGAATAAAATATGAAAAATTAGAAGGACAGCTGTCAGGAACTACTTGTATAAAAAGAGGGGAGGATTATACTTAGAACTGATCAGAAATCCTTAGTTGGAAATGAATATTCTTGTTGTTTTGTTTTGTGCAACAAATGCCGGGAAATTTGCAGGAATCGGTAAGAACACAGCAATAAGAGATAGAATTTTAAAATCGACTCAAAATTTAGGATCGTACATGAATCGTCGTGGGATTCCAGCAAAAGAAATTTCGGTCTCGGGACCTTTTTATCTCCTTTGTACGATGATGTGTACACAGTGGACACATTGGACCCAACTAACTTAGAATACGACCAACCGACCCACAAGCGCGGAGGAGGCGATTTCAGCGCTCGAAGCGGACCTCTTGTTGCCTGGTTCAAATGAGATTTTTCACCTTTTTTCGATTCTCCATTTTATTTTTTAACTGTTTGGTGTCTTTCTTTCATGTCGAAGCTTTTTTCCGATAAATGAATCTTAGAACAAATTTGTCTTTCACGGTAATTTACTAGCAACATTTCTTGTTGTCCTTTATTTTCAAGCAATTTTTAACGAGAAATTCGAATTGAACAGTTGCGGAAACAGAAAATAATGTGCAAATTTGAACTTATAAGGAGCTTTCGGATGCTTTAAGACTTCCTATTCCCGACTCTTCCCAGGATTGACTCTTGTCATTTGATTTGTCTAATGAGGTTTATGTTAATTTGTGATTGATGGTAATCAGGTTGCTTGCCTTTATTAGCCGAGTCGTGACGTTCCAGATGATTATTAGATATTTGGGCAAGGCCGATTGTTCTGGGCAGTTGAGTGTCCGAGCTAAACGGATTATATTTTTGTCTGGACGACTACGAATCGGGAGCAAACCTTCTTGGCAGTCGCTGGGTGACTGGAAAGCAAATTTGTTGAAGCCGTGATCTCCAAGTTTCGGATCCCAAGTTGTTTGGGGACTTCCAGCAACTGAAATATGCTTGAAAAATGCTACAAAATAGATGCCTTGTAGACAATTTTAGGCAGGTCATCTATTGTAATTAGAAAATCATCTTGTTCATCATCAAAGATGCATAATCTGGACCTTCAACGATGATCATTGACATTTACTGCTCTACACTGACATATATCCATTTCTCCGCCACTGTATATTCAGTATACGATGCCGGTTTCACGAGTTAATATATGCGACCATACGGTTTTTTGTTTCTGTTTTTCGCTTCTGTAAAAACAAAATGCGAACCTCCACCAGTCGCGTTGACTCTTCTCCGGCGTTGCAGGAATTGTTAGCTGAAAATATATCTTTAGTTTGTGCGTCACAAGCTCTGTCTGTCAGATTAACTGACGTTAATAAGAGGTCCAAAGGGGGTAAATTAAATGTATCAACGTCCATATAAGACAATTCAAATAAATTCAAGAGAAATGAGGGCAATATTTGGTTGGCCTTTTTGTAGTAGCATCTGAAACTGACCGTTCTTTCATTTCTTGATCCAGCAAATTCCCGGACAGCGCGGCGCAGGGACCGTTGGAACTCGTCATTAACAAATGCATAAATCACAGGATTCAGAACAGAGTTAATGTAGCCCAAATAGATCTAAAATCAATTATTCTTTGCATCGGATTTTTTGATGCTCCTTCATCAAATTATCGAAAAACTAAGAAAATCGAAAAAATAGACATGACAAGATGAGTGTCTAATTTGAACTTTTGATTCTCCGGAGAAAATAATGAACTCACTGATAAAATGTAGATCTCCTCGAAAAGGCCTTCAGTTGCTTTGATATTCGCCAAAAAGCAGCAAATGTAATAAGGCGACCAGCTTAAAATGCAAAATTAATAAAAGCCCCTCTTAAAAGCATCCTACCAAATGCAGTAAGTTCCGATGACAATGAGAACTCTAAATGTAACCCTTCTTTCGTACATTTGCATATTTGCTCGTTGAGATCTTCTGCCAGATCTTCTGACGCGTCTTACGATCAGGCCATACATAATGATCACGGAAAATAATGGCATCAGGAAATTGACCGTCACCATCAAGATAAAGTACTCTGTCTTTTCGCCCCACTTGTTGAAACAAACTTCGAGGCTTTCGATAACGTCCGTTTGCATGTATGTTGGCACTGTTAGAATGTAGCTTTTCAAGGTTCGATTGACACTTTCAATGTTAACATAACACGGGTTTACGGTTGAGAAACTTAAAAATACCTTTCGAACCTTTCCTTACGAGCCAAATAACAGCGCAGACAAACCAGGCTTGATTAGACGTGAGGGGTCTATTGCAATGAATCTAATCCACGGTTCAAATTCGAATACAAAAACAAGCTTCAGTTGCTGATCTGTAATTTGGTTGTTGACATGTATTGGAACCGTGTCAGGACTGCTCGATCAATCGAAACGGCAATTAAACAGAGTGCAGATGTAAGCTGGTGGCATTGATCAAACTTCAATTTAAATCAAAAGAATACCGATATATTAAATATCATATAAGTTTATGGAGCAATCATGAAGCAATTATCCGATCCATGATCACGAGTATTAATATACAAAAACTTGAAAAAAATCCTCTATAAGGTGATTTAATTCCTTTCCGAGACAGTCATCTTGCAGAGGGTCTTTCCAAAAGTCCACTTTTTATCCACATGAAGAAAAGAAATAAATGGCGAATCAAAGAGCAAAAGAAAATCTGCCACAGCTATAAAATTTTTTTAAGAAATGAAAGATTTATGAAAATTATTTGTAAGAAAAGCGTTCAAAGATTTACATGCAGCTTACCCAAATTGAATAGATATATGTTGGTAGGCTTCTTCAAACGAGTGTGCTTAACGAGGATAAAAAACACCAACGCATTTCCCAAGAGACCGATGCCTATCAATCTGTTTGAGAAGACAAGTTTGGGACGCAAACGAGTTCACCTGATATTGAAAGAAAAATGCCAATAACGAATCGTTTAATAAGAAAGTTCTCTGGCTCGTCATAAGAAGGAGAAGCATCTACGCTCTCAATAAAACAGACAAGTTCTTCGCGGGACGGACAATCCAAGTTTGTTATCTTGAATACAGATTTATTTCAATTCTTTTCGGATCAAGAAATTATATCTAGGGAGCTGGCGAAAAGCGACAAACAAAAGCGAAGAAAGCCACAGTAATTGGTGCGACAATTTTCAACCAATCAAAATGTTGCATTCACCTTGAGTGCCAATCAGATTTCAGGGAAAAAATGTCGCAAAAATACTTTTTTTACCGCAAGTTTTTGTCGCTCCCCACCTCTATCCGATTTATCCAATTGACCCATCAAAATTGATCGGACTAACAAACCTTTAAATTTGTACAATCAGTCGTATTCGGAATACTCTTTTCGGGATAACAAACTTTCCACATACAGTTCATAATATCTGGATGTTCCACTTTGAACGCATCCGGAAACAAATAATTTTCACAAGGGTCATCAAGGCTTAAAAAAGTTTCATTCATCTCCATTTTAAAAACAATATTTTGATATCTTATTATTATGAAAATAGCGGCGGTATTTCGGTGCATTCCGCGCTAAGCGTTTTTTCGGCGAAAATAGTATTGGCTCTTGAGCGCCTTCTTCTGAGCAATTTCGACGAAAATCAGAAGAAGGCTCTCCTCTATGTCATCAATTACTGTCAGCTAAAATCAAATTATACCAGTTCTTGCGATGAAAAATGCTTAGCAAGTATTTCAAGAGTATATTTATCTTGTAACATTTACTTTTAGTTTCTCCCTAAAACCTAACCCTAACCTGGGGGCTTCGCCCGGGACCCCTCTTAAATAAAAGTACTTAGTTCCTACCCCTAATTAACCATACAAGATTCTGCTAATTTTTTGAATAAATATTATTTTTAAGTAATCCACAATTAATTCTAATTCCGACCGCATACACTGTCATACAAGGCCAAATGCTTCCCTGCAGGCATGTCGAATCTATCAATTGCCGGATAAATCGCCGGTGAAGTTCTAATTTACACTGTAGCTCAACGATTGGCGCATTTCCAGAAACAGGTTCTATTTGCTTTTGTAAAGGACTTAGGGTTAGTTTGATGTTTCCTCATCTGAGGGAAAGCACTTAAAGATTCATTGAATGAGCTCATCAACTTTGATGTTCTGGTTGTAAATTATTCACCGCTTGGTGTGAATTTCTTAGCAAAAATGGTCGAGAAATCCCGGGCCCGAGGATCGAAACTTTCACTTCAAAAAAGAGCGAGTTGTATTTTGAACCATAATTGAAGCGTAAAAATGATGTGGCGTTCTCGGGCTCGGAGCTGTGTTTGGAGCGAGGCCACCAATCGCGATTCTTAGTTTTTGAATTTGCTCTGTTTTCCGCTCAGCCCCTAGCAGCTCAACCAAGCCAAATAAAAGAGCAAAGATTTGAAAATTTTAGTGAAAAGAGATGATCCGCCACAGTTAGAAGAAAGAAATTCTTAAGGAAAATGAAGGTTGTTCAACTCAGGTAGGAACAAACCCGGATACAATAGAACCGTTAAATGCGATTAGGCTTGTTTTTATAAGGTGATAAAAAGACCCCGTGGAAAGAACAATTGGTTTTTATTGCTTTTTGAAAAGAAAAGTTTTTAAATCTTATAGTTAGTATAGTTCGTATACTTATAGTCTTATAGTTAGTATAGTTATTGTCCAATTTCAAAAAACACAAATATTTTCAAGGCGCAGTAAAACACGTGTTCTAAGTTTTTAAAATAATATTTTTACAACAACAAAATGCCTAATAACATTCTTTTTTAGGGTCCGGACCGTTGCATTTGCCGTATTTTGCTTCCTCGTCTGCGTAATATTTTGGCATGTGAAGCAAGAATACCCCAAAACAGTAAAACTGAAGCACAGATCTGATGAAAACCAGTCCCTTGGTCACAAATACGCCGAAGTCGTCAAAAAGTCCGACTCGCATCATTCCCCAATCGTACTAAAACGACCAGATGAAATGCCTCCACTCCTGCCGAGACCGCTCGGAGATGCGATAACAGAAGGACAAATGGGCAAATCTGTGAAACTCACTGAAGAGCAAAAGAAAAGTGATGAATACAAAAAGATCGTCGATAGATTTATGGTCAATCATCTGGCTTCAGAAAGAATATCGCTGCATAGAACAGTTGGAGAGCACAGACACAAGCACTGCGTGGCCTTGGCTAATAAGGGCTACAGGTGAGATTAAACTTTTATCGTAATTTAGGTGACCGCAAGTTCGCGCGGCGAATCAAGGACCTATTTTCTTATCAGCGATTCTGAGAATTTAATGAAACGTTAGTTAAAAAATACGGCGAATTTCAGCCTAGTTTCTATAACTTTAAATTGCTCATATCGACCAAAGACTTTTGAAAATATCTTCAGATATGACCAGCTTCCAACAACGTCCGTAATCGTCACATTCTACAACGAAGGGTGGACTACTCTTCTCCGAACCATCTATTCCATCCTCCACACCTCTCCCGAAGTACTCCTAAAAGAAATCATTCTTATCGACGACGACTCGGACAAAGTCGAATTCCCACGCCTTGGCCAAGAACTAGAGGACATCGTCGCTACGATGCCACGAGTTAGACTAATCCGCACGAAGCAACGTGAAGGTTTAGTTCGAGCGCGGTTGCTTGGCGCTGAACTTGCAACTGGAGAAGTCTTGACATTCCTCGATTGCCATATTGAATGTAACGATGGCTGGCTTGAGCCGTTGCTTCAGAGGATCGCTGAAAACGATTCAGTCGTTGCCGTGCCGATCATATCGACAATCAGCTGGCAGGATTTCGGTTTTCATCACAGCTCTGGAAGGTAAAAATTATTCACGAAGATATCCGTTAGATTCTTGAATTTATTTCGACAATGAGGGCCTTAACACTCAAACGTTTATCATCTATGTTTGGTCAACAATACCGTTATTTAGGGGACAAACTAAGGGAAGGAGTTCTGTTTATATTGATATGGTATCCCATATATGATATGTTATCAATAAAACTTCAGAAAAAAAATAAATAAAATATTCAGTATTGAGCCCCAAATCGGCGGTTTTGACTGGCGCTTAACATTTCAATGGCACTCAATTCCTGAAGAAATCCGGGCGAAAAGAATAGCGGATACTGATCCGGTTCCAACGCCGACCATGGCTGGCGGTCTTTTTGCTGTATCCCGACAGTATTTTAGGTAAAAAATTTATCTGATGAAACATTGTCGACATGCTTTGGATGTTTATTGGCCCCTTTCAGGTCCATCGGGTCTTATGATACTGGAATGGAAGTTTGGGGCGGTGAGAATCTCGAAATGTCCTTCCGCGTTTGGATGTGCGGCGGATCACTGGAAATCATCCCGTGTTCTATCGTAGGTCACGTGTTTCCAAAGACAGCCCCTTACGAGCGAAAATCCTTCACGCCAAATACAGTTAGAGCTGTCGAAGTCTGGCTGGACGATTACAAGCGACATTTCTACGCTAGAAATCCCCCTTCGAAGCTTGAAAAATATGGCGATATTTCTGAGCGCGTCAAACTGAGAAATGGTCTTCAATGCAGATCTTTCCAGTGGTATTTGGAGAACATCTACCCAGATCTTCCAGTACCAGAGGATCTTCCTGGCCAATACGGAGCGCTGCATAACAAAGGAACTCCTAGTCGATGTTTAGACTACAATCCGCCGGAGAATGATTTAACACAGTACGTTTATTGAATTAAATTGTTACCAAGAACGATGTAAAACTTAATTTAGCGGCACGGTGGGGACTTTCGGCTGCCACGGTCAAGGAGGAAACCAATTCTTCGAATTTAACTCCAAGGGTCATTTGCGATACACGTCCCAGTTTGAACTCTGCATAGCAAAGAAGGTAATTCTGGAACAATTTAAATTACTTTTTGATTAAAAATTAAATCCAGGACGATAACTCTGGAGAAATTGCGGCAGTAATGTGCAATGGGAAAAATGTGAACCCTCCGGCTCGCGCGATTTGGATCAAAATCCCTCAGGATGATGGAAAAACATTCCAGCTCAAGAACAAGTCAAACGGACTCTGCATCGCCACGGAGAAAACTGGTGGCAACCCAAAAGTCGTCTTTGAAGCGTGCAAAAGTACGAGCAGATATCAACAGTGGTACTTCCAAGAATAGTGAAATTTCGACGAAAAAGCGAAAGTACAAGTGCAATAGAATGTTTAAAACTGTAATTCATGAATTTATTCTTCAAATGCTAAGATTATTTTATATTTAAATAAAATTCTTTACATAAAAATCTTTCTTATCAATCATTTTTTCACAGAGGCGCTTCGTTTTATTGAGTGTAAAAATGAATATCTTTCATATCGAAAAAGCGGCACGGGTGGTTTTTCTGTTGATGTAAGTACTCATGTCGTCTTCGGATGTACTAAAAATAAAAAATACGCCAAAATAACTTTATCCGCAATACATACATCTTGCATGGCGCTGCTTCTTTGACGTTTTCGAACAAGGTGGTTTCTTATGTAGGCTTCCATGGCTGCACTTTGAAAATTAGTCCCCTCCGGCACTCTTCTTCTTAGCATCCTATTCTCAGCATTACTTTCGTTTATGAAAAATATAGCGAGAATTATTTTTCTAAGTTGCATTTTCAAGTCGACGGTTTCTAACGAAAATACTTCTTTGGCCCTTTTATAGTGAGGTGGTTTTAATGAGCAATACATTTGACATGCAAATGTCACTTTCTGGTCTTTTAAAAATACTCTTTAAGTGTATTTAGTTGTTAGATTTTTACATAGACACTTGTCCTGTCACCAATGCTCCTAAATATATTTAATAAATGATTGTTTGATGTGCTTTCAACAGAAGAATCAGCTATCTTCAATACAGCATTATTTGTTTTTAGACAAAGTGTTCATAATTGTCATCTTTTTACTTAAATTTTCGAAAATATAACCGTTTTTTTCATTTCATTGGTGATGCTGATCGCAGATAAACATCAAACCTCGCGCAAGCAAGGATTCGAACTTGCATTTGCACAAAAAACGGATTTTTTTTCCACCAGCGAACAAAAAATGGAAGAGAAAACTGCTCAATTAAATACGCGAGCATTTGGTAATTCGATGTTTCGTGAAAACATAAAACCGAAGACAGCGAAGAAGAGTTGGTTCGCAAAATACGACGAGCAAAAGTCGAAAGGTTTTTTAGAAACAGCTTCAGCTGTGTATTTGAATGAATTTAGACATGCTTGTTAACGATAGCATTGTTGAGACTTCGCTGCTTGATCTTGAAGAGAAAGAGAATGATGCTCCAGACCGAGGCTCTCAGAAAGGTTATAAGCCAACCATCACTCAATTAGGGGATCCTCTCAAGATCAAACCAAAGAAGAAGAAGAAGAAGAAGTACCTTGGATTCGGAGAAATAAACTCGGTAAAAATTTCTATCCTGAATGATTTATGAACGTATTAAGTGTCCCTGTCAGCAGTCTTGCGACTGCGAATATGAAACGTCCTCGGATGAATTCGTTCCTCAGACTTGGGACGAATTTGAGCCAAGCCCTCAAAAAACTTCGAAGAAAGTAACGTTTGCTGAATATCTTCCCGCTATCACTAAATCTGGCGATTCTTTCAACGCAAAAAGAAGAAATGTGAAAAAGTACCGCGGATTCGGCAAACCGGTTTCCACGGTAAAAAAATAATATTCTGACTTATTTATAAACAACTTTAGTGTCCACGAAAATCAGGCGATATCGAATCTGACACTCCCTCTGAAGAGTATGTCCCTCAGACTTGGGATGAATTCGAGTAAGAGAAAGTTTGCTGCGGATTTTATGTGCTCAATAAAATAGAAATGATTATAAAAATGTGTTTATTTTTGCGAAATTGATCTGTCAGAGAGCAGGCAGAAGTTTCGATAGAGATGAAACTTAGTCTTCCAAGTTGTGGAGCTTGAGGATGTTGAGCTGAAGACGATCGCGTCCAAGTTGCACGAGAATCAGCTCACTTTCGTCGCCGAACGAGTTCAGAAAGAAGAGAACAAGCAACAAGAAATTCCGATCGAGATCGTCGATACTCCTGCTCTTGACTGAGATAGTCGATCTTCGTTCAGTCCTTTCTTACCTGATTTTACGGAAAACACATAGATACAGTATCAACCTGCAATAAACATAATTCTGATTCGAAAATTTGCTATTTATTCCGGATAGAACCAGACTCCATCGCTTAGCGTCATACCGCGTAGAATAAACCAGTTCTCGTCCGATCACTGAAGTCAAACTACGACGGGCGGGGTTAGTACTTACATGGGTGACCGGTTGGGAATACCTCGTGCGCTAAGCATTTTTGATTTTTTTTAATGGATCCTTTTTACGCTGAGGACGCTTTCGCATCGTATTTTTGATAAATCAAGTCATCAGCCATCGAATAAAATCCAAATGTATGAGTAAAGCAAGCATTGAGCGTTCAGCTTGCCTGGCGGGCGCTTTTCTGAAAAGAGGCCGAAAATAGGAGCGTGCAGCGACAAAACGACCTCGAAATCAAGCACCCTCTCTCTTTACTCATCCCATTTTTGAGTCCGATTTCGATTGTCTAACAGGTAAGAATCGTCTCTATGCCCTCTCTCTCCTACCCCTCTCGCCTCTTACATACGAAAACTCTACTCAAAGAAATTCCCATCTGGGTCGTGACCCTTTTTATAAGGTGGGCCAAGTTTTTCACCCGCTTTTGATTTTAAACCCTGCAACACCATACATATTTGGAATCAGCGGGAAAAATCTAGAAACTTGACCGTTTTTGTTTATAAAAATCACTTCCGGTTGCGATTCTACAACCGGCAGTTGTTGAAATTAACAATGAATGCATGTGACATATCAAATTGAAGCTTAGAACATTTCAAGTCATCATTCAAAACGAATCCAACCGAACCGCTGAGACTGTTTTTTCTACTGAATTAATTATGAAGTGACTCAGAATTTTCTGGGCTTCAATTTGAGAGATAACACTTAATCAAAACTGCTATATTTCAACAACTGCCGGTTGTAGAATCGCAACCGGAAGTGATTTTTTATAAACAAAAACGGTCAAGTTTCTAGATTTTTCCCGCTGATTCCAAATATGTATGGTGTTGCAGGGTTTAAAATCAAAAAGCGGGTGAAAAAACTTGGCCCACCTTATAAAAAGCGGGTCACGACCCAGATGGGAATTTCTTTGAGTAGAGTTTTCGTATGTAAGAGGCGAGAGGGGTAGGAGAGAGAGGGCATAGAGACGATTCTTACCTGTTAGACAATCGAAATCGGACTCAAAAATGGGATGAGTAAAGAGAGAGGGTGCTTGATTTCGAGGTCGTTTTGTCGCTGCACGCTCCTATTTTCGGCCTCTTTTCAGAAAAGCGCGCGGCAGAGGGCGCTTTTTCTCAAGTGCCACGCCGCCCGCCAGGCAAGCTGAACGCTCAATGCTTGCTTTGACGTGCTTTTTTTAAGGTGGTCCAATTTATTTCTCCCATTTTTTCCTTTTTTGACACAGAACACCATACAGATTTGGAATCAGTGGAGAAAATCTAGAAACTTGACCGTTTTAGTTTTTCGGAATTCACTTCCGGTTACGATTCTAGAGCCGGAAGTAGGCAAAATTTTGGAGTAATGGTAAAGTGTGACCTATCATATTGATGCGCAGAAGATTCTTAGTCATCTCATCATCAATTAATTAGATGAAACAGTCCCAACCGCGGTAAAACTATCATGCTTTAATGAGAAAATTTTCAATTTTTACCGGTCGTTTACCGGCGGTTTTTGACCGGAGTTGGATTCGGTTCCGATAATTAATGACTGGATTTGTTGTAAGCTTCAATTTGATAGTTCATAAGCATGCTTTTCTTGTAAATTTCGTGAACTTCCGGCTCTAGAATCGTAACCGGAAGTGAATTTCAAAAACTAAAACGGTCAAGTTTCTAGATTTTCTCCACTGATTCCAAATCTGTATGGTGTACTGGGTCAAAAAAGGAAAAATGGGAGAAATAAATTGGACCACCTTAGAAAAAGCACGTCTTTACTCATACATTTGGATTTTATTCGATGGCTGATGACTTGATTTATCAAAAATACGATGCGAAAGCGTCCTCAGCGTAAAAAGGATCCATTAAAAAAAATCAAAAATGCTTAGCGCACGAGGTATTCCCAACCGGTCACCCATGTAAGTACTAACCCCGCCCGTCGTAGTTTGACTTCAGTGATCGGACGAGAACTGGTTTATTCTACGCGGTATGACGCTAAGCGATGGAGTCTGGTTCTATCCGGAATAAATAGCAAATTTTCGAATCAGAATTATGTTTATTGCAGGTTGATACTGTATCTATGTGTTTTCCGTAAAATCAGGTAAGAAAGGACTGAACGAAGATCGACTATCTCAGTCAAGAGCAGGAGTATCGACGATCTCGATCGGAATTTCTTGTTGCTTGTCCTCTTCTTTCTGAACTCGTTCGGCGACGAAAGTGAGCTGATTCTCGTGCAACTTGGACGCGATCGTCTTCAGCTCCACATCCTCTGGAATTCGAATTTCTTTTGTCCAGACGTGGGTTGAGAAGATCTTCAATCCGTCTCGTCGAGTAGACTCCGTTTCAGTCACGGTCAGAGTGCGGCTCTTCTCGTCCACCTTCACGTGCAGTTCCTCGGCCTTGGTGGGGATGGAAGAAAGGTTGATGCAGCTGCACCACTTGCTTGATTTCTCAGCAGTTTGGCAGCATCCTCCACGCTTGTTGGCGGAATGGGCAAACTCAGAAAACAACTGGTTCATCAGGGGTTCGAAGTGTTCGTTAGAAAAAGTAAGCATTTTCGTTCGTTTTTGTATCTATGGTGTGATGAGAAAACCATCTCTCGTTCGGTATTTATAGCCACTGATGATTGTCGCCGTTTCTTCCAGAAGGTTTTATTTCCAGTGTAGAATGTTCTGGAATCTTCTTTCTGAAGAATCTACAGTGAAGATACGAGTCTTCTGGAATGTTCGATTTCTTCGGGAATTTTCTACCATGAAGTTTAACTCTTTTGGGAGAAAGCCTCTGGCCCCCTTCCCCGTATCCCGCGCAAGTCACTGTCGGGGAAGTCTAGAAAAACTCTTTAACGCTTGCTTGGCAGCTTAGAAGAATTTCGAGATTCTGAAGAACAGAATCTTGAAAGTCCGAGCCAATGAGAGAGCCGACAAGACTTTGCGCGGCTTCTCCCCAAATTAGGCGCGCAAAGAATGAGCTACTGAAAAAGTCAGTGCATTTTTCAGTAGCTCAGATTCTCCATCTCCCTTTAGAGCTCAACTCCATGGTATTATATTCTGGAATATTCTACACTTGATTTCACGAATGTTCTCGAAGTTTTCAGCTGTATAAAATGGGCTTGTTTCAGCAAAAGCACATTCAAACTGAAGAATCTTTCCAAGAGATTCAAAAAGCAAAAGATGATAAAAATCGCCGCATTTCCTTTTTCTCCCGAATTCGACCGTCCGATACAGCGCAAATGCCGTTCTCGTCGCTTCCAGCCCTACTCCATTTCGCAAGAAATGATCACTCCTACAACCTGGTCAGCAACAGTCGATCTTACTTCGCTTCCAACGCAGAAAGAAGACCTCAAAATCACCAAAGACGAGTTAAAGAGAGCTGCAAATCTCTGGCTCATCAAAAATATCTGAAATCATCGAAGGAGTGAAGATCGAGTCATCACACAACTGGAAGAGAACCCTTTCTGTGCCAAAAACAGTTGCCTTTGAGTCACTCTCCTCCAAATTCAATGGCAAAAACCTTTTATTCACTGCTGATAGACAGTTTGGTACTAACGTTCCAATCAGTTTTGTCCAAAAACGAATAAATGACATCCACTAGAAGACGTTTCTTTCACTAGGAATTCTGTTTCTAAGAGGCGAGAGGAAAGGAGAGAGAGGGCATGGAGACGATTCTTACCTGTTAGACAATCGAAATCGGACTCAAAAATGGGATGAGTAAAGAGAGAGGGTGCTTGATTTCGAGGTCGTTTTGTAGCTGCACGCTCCTATTTTCGACCTCTTTTCAGAAAAGCGCGCGTTAGAGGGCGCTTTTTCACAAATGCCACGCCGCCCGCCAGCGAGACTCAGCGCTCAACGCTTGCTGAGCGCAAACTTTTTTCAATTACTGTTGAATTGATTCAACAATTGTCTTCTTGTTATCTATGATGCAAAAGTGTCCCGCAGGAAAAAGGATAGATGATTTCAAAAAACTTTTTGTGGGGCCGGGAATCGTAAAAAATCTGTAAGTGCAGTTTTCTTCAGCTCGTCGAGACGAGTCAAATGATGGATGATTTCAAAAAACTTTTTGCCCGGCCGGAAATCATGAAAAAAGTGCTAGTGCAGTGTTGTCAGGCTCGTCGAGACGAGTCGATTGGTATAGGTCACTCTTGAAAATTTTAAGGATTTACCGGTTAACCGGCTGATTACCGAAAATCACGTTGTCAGCTCCCGTTTTTGTTCTAGTCGTCGGATTTTCATGTTTGAAGCGTCAAAATGATCCTTATGATCAGGGCTTCTGTAGCCTCCGAGATGAGCCCCATATCTCAACTCCTGCCGAGCTTATCACTAAAAGTTTGATTTTTACGCACTTTTTGCACTTTGAAAGTTCCTAACGTAAAATTTTTACGGTAAATACTAATAAATCTTCTGCGGTTTTGATAGACAATTGAAAATTCATAATACCCACCGTTCAAAACCTTGTAACCAGCCGGTAAAAAAGCGCTGAATCAAAATTATGCCCTCAAAAACCACTTTTTTTGATTATATTTAATTTTAGCCTGAATTTTTATTATAATTGAACTTAAACCCATACAAAGCTTCTTACAATCGTAGCTGAGCTATCTTGCGTCGGCAATGAGCCAATCATAAATTTAGTCTAAGACCAAGTTGGGCTTGTCCTCTTCGGGCGTTCCGATATCATATCGGCGATATGGAGCACTTCTTGGGCTTCAGGAGGGCACTGTGACATGTTTTATAACTTGCCACAGAGCTAGCGGAGTCTTCTGACGCATTAGGGTTCATAAAATCGTGCATTTAAGATTCAACATGTGCAAACATGATTTTTGTCAACGAAACATGACAGAAAAGGACTGAGAACATGAGATGCATTCAATTGTCTACCAACTCGTCCGAGCTGAAAGCGAAGAGAAGAATTCGAAATTAACTGGAGTTTCCTCAAAGCCGAGTTTTCCAAGAAGAGATTTGCTCATCCGGGGGCTCGACAAAACATCTTAAATGTCCTAGAAGGCATCAAATGTCTACTAGAATCAAACTTGGTCAACCTGAGAAAAAAGCGAGTGGAAAAGGTGATAAAAGAAGTTCCAGTTATGGAATCCAAAATTAAAAAAGACCCCTTTATTCTCCGAAAAATCCTCTTTCAAAAGAAATAGCATTGATTTTGCGCAAAAAGGTCCAGCTTCTAGTTCCGATCTAACTCCTGATAACTGTCAGGATTTACCGGTTTACCGGCTGGTTACCGGAAAATACGTTGTCACCCGCCGTTTTTGTTCTAGATGTGGTAAACAGATGATCGACCCAGGAAATTGTTCCTTATAGTCGGTTCTACTCTAGGCTCAAAGATGAGGCTCGTATCAATACTCTGAAGAGAGTTATCACAAAAACAGTAAATTTCACATGCATTTTGTTGTTGCTGCACGTTCCTGATTTTTTGTCCCATTTCTGCCATAAATAGTATTTTAGTGATAACTCTCTTCAGAGTATTGATACGAGCCTCATCTTTGAGCCTAGAGTAGAACCGACTATAAGGAACAATTTCCTGGGTCGATCATCTGTTTACCACATCTAGAACAAAAACGGCGGGTGACAACGTATTTTCCGGTAACCAGCCGGTAAACCGGTAAATCCTGACAGTTATCAGGAGTTAGACCCATCATTTGACTCGTCTCGACGAGCTGAAGAAAACTGCACTTACAGATTTTTTACGATTCCCGGCCCCACAAAAAGTTTTTTGAAATCATCATACTTCTCATTTGCAAAAAGTCAAAATGCTTAGCGCACGAGGTATTCCCAACCGGTCACCCATGTAAGTACTAACCCCGCCCGTCGTAGTTTGACTTCAGTGATCGGACGAGAACTGGTTTATTCTACGCGGTATGACGCTAAGCGGAGGAGGCCCGTTCTAGCCACGTTATATAGCAAGTTATTGGATTAGATTTTTGTTTAGTTCATACTTATTCTGTATTTTCCGTGAGATCAACCAAGAAAATATGGACAATGATTTACTAACTCAGCGAAGAGCAGGGGCATCGGCGATCTCGATAGGAATTTCTTGTCTTCTTCTTTCTTCACTCGTTCGGAGACGAAAATGAGCTGATTCTCGTGCAAATTGGACGCGATTGTCTTCAGCTTCACATCCTCCAGAATTCTAATTTAATTGTATTTGTCCATACGTGCGTTGAGGAGATCTTCAATCCGTCTTGTCGAGAAGACTCCGTTTCAGGCTCTCAAGACACGGTCAGATTACTTCTCGTCTAGGTTGACGATCTACCTTCACGTGCAGTTCCTTGGCCTTGGTGGGAAATAAAGTTCTTTGACTTCTGAGCGGGTTGGCAGCATTCTCCACGCTTGTTGGCGGAATCTGCGAAAAAGATCTGGATCATCAGCGGCTCGAAGTTTTCTGCGAAAAAGTAAACATTTTCGGTGTTTTTGTCTAGTGTTTTATTTAGCATTTATTCGTTGATACAGTATAAAAATGATTATAAAAGTGAATATTTACAGTTTCGAATCAATCCAATCAGACACAAGCTGCTCATTTATGTCACCATAGATAGCAGGGAAGTTTTCAATGTGGCAAGTCTCTACAAGTGACCCAACTCCAACGAGTGCAGCTTTTCCGTCCTCATTACAAAAATCGGCGTTCCTGGAATCAGATCCCTGGAGATCGCGTCTGTCATGCCGTTGTTGTTTAGATCGGGAAAGCCGTAGCAAAGCTCTGATGGAGCGAGCTTGACTACTGATTTAGCACTACAGTAGTCTTCGCCAAGGTGATTGATTGGTTGAGCGGAACCATCTTCGGCGTATGTCCAGCAAGTTTTTCCTGGGCTGGGTTTTGAAGATCTCACACAAGCTTTCTTTTTTGTTCAACTCAATTTTTAAGCATGAAATTTTCAGAGATAGTATAAAAGCTTTTCCTGCATGGAACTGCGAGTCCATGATCATCAAATCGAACCAAGCAAAAGTCAAAGTTCCTCATGGTTCCATCAGCAATGTCCCCATAAAAGCCGTTCACGTGAACATCTGAAGCAGCTGCGCCACTTGGCATTGTTACGGACTCTGCGTTGAGGCAGCAGGTAGCTGCGGTGATCAGCCACTTATCGTTGATCGCAGTGGCTCTACACTTGCGGTCGGAGTCGATCGTAAGTTCGGTGACCCAGGGCATCTTCGAGGAGTTTGTACTTTCGCGGATGCCGTTGCAGTTTCTCAAAAGCGGCATTGGGCTGAGCGGTGAGAACACGACCTCTTCAGCTGGCTCGCATCTTACATTCTCGTCACCTTGAAAATATCATTTATAATATGAAAAAATCCATCATTATTCAATCATATCAATGCCTTACCTTTAAGATAAGAGAGATTAGTCTTGAAGCATCTAATCCTCACATCGGCTGTTAAATTTTCATCAGAGCAGACAGCTCGACAAACTGATGCTTTAGTAGTTCCATCACAAGTCCACTGGCCGGCTCCAAGAGGACGGTTCGCGTTCAAGAACGCAACATCTTTACAGTGATTTGGTTTCTTCTTCCCACCGCCGGCCGATCCTCCTTTATTTAATTTGTAATTTTAAATATCTACTTCTACCTTCTCACCTCCAGGACAGGCTTTTTGAGCATTAGAGCCTTTGGTAAATTTCCACTTTTTGGGATGACCGTTCGGCTTGACCTCGTCGCATTTTGCTCGAATTTTGGATTTTCCTTTTCCGTCGCAGAAGATGTTGTACTCTGTCGTGGCACCTCTAGTTTTTAAAAATTTCAAAGACCCATTTGTAATGGTGATTAGGTTGTCTTCGCATTTGTCTCTTCTGCTTGTTATGAATCGAGCTTCTTCATCACTAAAAAATGTTCGTTTTGCGGGATCATCATCAGACAAGCAACAATAGCCGGTATTTCACGATACTAACCTTATGATAGAAGGACAATCCACATATCCACCGACTCTCAGAACCGGTCCGGCAAATCTACACATGACTTTGACCAGCCCGCTTACTTTGCCATCAACATGGCAGCGATTCACGCACTGATATTCTGTGCTAGGCTGGTAAAGATCGTCGCATTCCCAAGTTCCCTCAGTTTGATTTTCGTCCAAAAACGTCTTCAATTTTGCAATACAAAGGTGATCAAGACGGGGCTGATTCTGGTTTCTCTCGTTGTGCTTTTCTTGGATAGCTTCCCAGCGATCTCTCCAACTGCATTCTGCCAGTTTCAATAAAATTGAAGATTTGAGTAATTTCATTTTATTTTTTAAAAAGTAAAAGAATTTTCAGTGGGAAACAGACACGAGACCCGGGAGAGATGGCGCACGCGAGCGCGATAAGAGCGTTCATGAGGATTACTTAGACTTCAATTTTTTTGTTTTGGCCATTGTTCGATAACGGACCTCCGCCGGATTGTTATTACAAGCAGAGAAGTACACCAGAACTGTCGTTAGTTTTGACGATAAACTGTATAATAGGACGGCAATGGAACTTGATACTCAAGATACAAATGGGGTAAAGTTACAAAGCGCAAACATTACTTCAGCAAATACCAAGAATTCAAGAGAACAATTGCTCTTCTCAGAAAGGGATGTCTCCTCTTAATTTTTTGAAATTTATAAATTAGAAAAATAAATAAATATCCTCATGTCAATTTCAATCATAAGGCAAACAACATCCTTTTTTCTCAGAAATGGACGTAATTGATTTCGTAAAAATGCAAGGTCTCGGCAACGGAAAGGGAATTTATTCAACTATTACCTTAAAAAAACTCTCGCCCGGTTGAATAATAAACGCAGATTATATATTCATTGACACGATTTCCAACGAGCTGAGTGTAACACAACTTGAGCAGCTGCAGCAACCAGCGAAAATTGCCGCTCTTTGCGATAGAAATTTCGGTGTTGGAGGTGACGGACTTGTGTTTATTTCCTTGGAAGAAACTGGTGGGGAAACGGGGGATGTTTTTGGAATGAAAATGTTCAATGCAGATGGATCAGAAGGGAGGACATGTGGGAACGCTCTCAGGTGTATAGGTAGGAGTACCTTAAAGATTGATCGATTAGATAAGCTCCACTGGAGTCTCTAGCGATCAGATTATTGTGCTACACCTGCTGTAAAATCATAAAATGGGTAAACCTGCCTTATTTGACTGTAACTTAAAAATGAAGCCCGAAATCCAAAGTAAATTGTAAATCCATTAGGGTATTGATACAACCTTATATTTAAAAAATGAGGCGTTATCATTTTCAAAAGCTTTTGTTATTGATATGACTTATTAATTTCAGGACATTATCTGCAAAAATCTCAAATCGCTGAAACAAAATATATGAAAATAAAGGTCTGATCAATGTCAAATTCAAATTTTAACGTCGTAATTATAGACCGCATCTGGCACGGTAAATTTGATAGCGCACGAAGGCGATCAAATAGAAGTCAACATGGGTTCGGTGGAGCTTATGTCATCCCCCGAGCCGTTGCTTTTAGAAGATGTCAAGGAACCGTGCAAAGAAAATAAGCGAAAACTTGCGCTCGTCAATCTTTTTACGGAATATAAAAATACCCAATTTTCAATTTCAACGTGGTCTTAAAATAAGCACGTCGTGCAGATCCCGTTTGCGGATATTGGCAATCAACATGCTGTTGTTTTGAAAAGGGTTTTCTTATTCAACTGAACACTTTTATTTTTGCTAAAAACAGAGCTGGTGCAGACACCAAAGTCATCTTGTTTGCATCATAAACCCTTTCTGAGATGGAGAGCAAGAATTTTTGGTTGGAGGATTTTGGCGATATGGTTGCGAAAATCAACAAGTTTGCGGAGGCAAACTTCGTAACCACCGTCAATGTTAATTTCGTACGTGTTCAACCAGATTGTGTTGATATTAGGTAACGTCAAATTACAGAAAAGTCTCTTCATCTTAATTTGAAAAAGAACGGTAGAACGTGGTTCTGGAGAAACTCTAGCTTGTGGATCTGGTTGCTGCGCCTCCTTTTTTGAAACGGGTTATTCAATAGTTATTGACAATTACGAGTTATTGTTCTGGATTAGTACATAAAAACGAGTTTCGACAAAAATGAAGATTTCAATACCTCGTTATCAATATTTAATAAACTCAAGATCGAATTAAACCATCGTTCAATTCGTACATGCTAATGTTCCGAGGCATAACAATACAATAATTAAATTACCAATGAAACTAAGTGTTGCTTTAATTTCCCTGCTCTCCAATTAGCAATTTCTTCTAATCCGGGAAGAGTCCTCAATCAATGCGGAAAGTTACCGAACTCGGAAAAAGTGAAATTCAAATGCAAAGGTGGAGAAATGCTATTGTCGCTCGACAAAACGACCGTGAAAATGATCGGGCCCGCAAAAATTTCATTTACTGGAAAATTTACGCTTTGAAATTGAATAAAAAAAATAAAATAAACAAGAATTATTTCTGATAGATTTTGGGCGTAATAGTTCTTGAGGGTTAGAAAAGATAACGCTGGGACATAATGAGCGCTAGAACCGAGAGGGCTTGATAACTCGTTATCGCTGATGATACGGAAGCCGCTTACCTGTAGATGAGAAAACGCGAACAAGCGATGAGCGAGGCCGTTGCTTTGCAACAACGTGAACATATTTCCATCAATCAAAAATTGTATTTTCAACCTGCTGAAAATCGACGGCCAGTATTAAAAAAATAAGCTGATAACTCTCAAATTTTTCTTCTAATCTTCCATTTTTCCACTTGAGTATAAGGGCCCTGAGAAGCTCAAGAAAGGGATGAAATTAAAAGCCAACATCCTTTATTTTTGATGATCCCGAAGAAAGGAGCTCCAAAAAGATCGTTTGAAATTTCAAATAAGTATTTTCGTGAATTTTATTTTCAGGTAATCAAGGTAAAATAAATAGAGCAAACAAACAATTTATGTTTCAGAGGAACAAAATAAACAATCTCCCATATTAATATCCATTTTCGTTAGTTTTTTTAGTACAAGATGGCTTCGGCTTCTTCTTCTGAAATTGGCCTGGAAAAAATTGTAAGAAAGGGGAAGAAAAGATATGAAAATTACTTTCTCTTCATGTATTGAATTCCTGCTCGCACGACTTCGATTCGGTCTGGCTCACCAACAACGGCCCAAATAGATGGATCTCGTGGTGCAATGAGTGGCTGGGCGGCCTGGCTAGCCTTGGCAGCAGCAGCAGCGATCTGTTTAATGTTTTCTGGGATGACGGGCCAGTCGGGAACTAGAAAAAATCAATTTGAATAGAAAGAAAATAAGGGTGTCGCCTTACTTTTAGGCGTCCAAGGAGCACGCTTGGGAAACGCAATTCCACGGATATGAGCGGCTACTTTTGGAATATTGCTCATTCTAGACAGAAATGCGATAAAATAGGGAAAAGACGAAAGTCGATAAGAGTTATCTTTTATTGCTATGTATTGGGTTAGTAAGTAAGGAATATTTACAGTAAAACATGTGTCAATAGAAATTATTCTTTTTGTTTTTGGTTTTTGAAGGAGAATGAAAATATGAAGAGAATGAATTTGAGTTTTATCGAGTGCAGATTTGTTCTGTGCTGGAGTTATCTACGGAGGTTGTTCAAACGAGCTTCTAGGTCGGCGTCCAGGTCAGCTGATGGTTCCTGAAAATAAGGGTTAAGAGAGAAAAGGGGGACACTTCTGGAAGGAGAAGGCGTTTTCTGGTAGGCCTACTCCCGTAGGGGGAAGATGCGTCTTGCTCATTGTTACCTCTGATTGAGCTGGAGTAGGCTCTCCAACGGCTGAGGGAATAGCTCCAACTTCCACCATATTCTCAAGTCCGAGTTCGTCGAGGACCTTGTTGACCAAGTTCTCAGTTTCTTCCTCGTCGTCTGATCCGCCCATCGCGTCGTCCATAACGTCGTTCATCATTTCTTCTTTCATGTCCATGATTTCTGATTGCTTCTCGAACTCTTGCATAATTTTCTGGATTTGGGGCAGCTTCATCGTCTTGTTCATTCGGCCCATTGCTTTTGTGACGCCTTTCATTGCTTCGGACATGGCGTGTTGCGATTTTATTGTGGAAATTTTCAACGAGACGGCCTTAAAATAGTTATTAATTAATTGCCTAATCTTTAAAATGTTCAGGAATCTATCTCTGCTAAGGTAGGGTTTCAATTTAATTGCCTCGGCCAAACATTTCGACACCCTTAGACATCCAAATATTGCCGGAAATGAGTCCATTTTGACTTTGTTTGTGGCTTTATAACTAAATTGAGCTCTTAAAATGATTTTATACAAGGTACTACAGTACTTTTTTGATAGTTACAAAGTATGAAAAACCGGTAAAAATCCGATATAAACCGGAAATTGGAAAATCCGCTATGATAACGCACTAGAGCTCGATGAGACGATTCTAAAAATATATGGTTGTATGGGGTGAATGTGTAAACTGTAAGAGCTAGACCAGAAGTAAGTTGAGGCAATTAAATTGAAACCCCACCTAAGTAAGACTAAAGCCACAAATGTCAATTGATCTTTAGGCAATATGCAATTTATCACAATTGGTTCGATTTATCAGTCAAAAAAATGGCTACAGAGGCAATATATTATAGCGAATCTTTCTATCCCGCCCTCTCATTTGTAATTCCGTTCATTACCTGAATATTCGCACGCATGAGCATGAACTTCTTGCAAGTATTTCTCGTACGAACAAGATCCTTTGCCATAATCTTCACCGTGGCCATTTCGTTCTTCTTGGCCATCTTTTTGATATCGGCAATGATCTGTTTCTCCTGTTTCTCCATGTTCATCCTCTCTCGATCAAGATCGCGCATCGCTCGCTGAAGAAGTCTCTGGTTCTCGCGAAGCATTTGTGCCGGCGTTTTCTTTTTGCCGAACAAGAAACTCATTTTTCTGAAAAATATAACTTTGACCTTTTGGTAAATTAGAAAGCTGAAGAAAACGACGACAACGCAAATATTGAAAGACGCCTTTGTCCTGATACGTAGGAATGAATAGGCATGTTTCCCTTACTCATTGAGGCGTAAATCGTACTTACGAGTCTCTTGTGGAAAGAAAAAAAAAACTCATCTTCAATAAGAATCTTTCCAGGGTTTCAAGGTGCACATTGCCTCAAAAAATAGGGTCACCTGTTGGCAATCGTTAAAACATCTGCACCATAAGAACATATAAGTAGCAATCTATGGTTCGAAGATATAAGAAATAAGATGAAATCACGATTACCTTCGACTATTTGCTCTAACAGGTCTTTTTAATTCGATGAATTAATCTGATGAATGAATTCATGACATGAAAAACGACCTGCATAATAAAAAATAATGAAATGAGAATCGTGGGAGTTTTTGACATTTATTTTTCGAAACTTAAAAACTACGGGCAGTCCAGAAAGTCTTACAATAAATATAGTAATTGAGGCTTGAGAGCGAAACTTGGTGGGTAGGACTTCCCGAACTGGACCCGAGGTACACACATTTTGTAAATTCTAGAGGAGGAGAAGGAGGTTGGAGATTATGGGGAGCGAAAAAGAGCAGTAGGTGAAGATAACAATCTTTTCAGTTTTTTGTTGATTTCAATGACTCTTATTGCAGGGATTCGATGAAGGCGATCAGGTTCTTTCTGTCTCCCTTCTTCTTCAATCCGGCGAAGACCATCTTAGTGCCTAAAAATGCTTTTTAGCGGCCAGTTTCTAAAGCTTTCTTACCTGGAATCATCTTCTTGGGGTCCTTGAGGTACTCGTCGAGGCTTTCGGCGTTCCAGGTGATGCCAGAGTCTAAAACGGAATTTATAGAGACATCAAGGCAATGGTGAGCTTACTCTTGTTGGCATCAGTGTAGGAGTAGTTCTCAGCCTGGCCAGATTGTCGTCCCCAGAGGCCCCAAAGGTTGGGTCCCTGGCCGTGCTTGCCGCCCTCGGCGTACGAGTGGCACTGCTGGCATTTCTGGACGAAGACTTTCTTTCCCTTGGCAACGGACATTCTAGCAAAAGAAATATTTAATAAAATTGATATATAACAAGAAAAAAAGGGCTAAATGAGAGTTGACCGCTTGGGAAAATGACGGTATTCGATTTTGACCTTCGAAATAGACGTGTTTTCCTTGAAAAAGACATGATTTTATCCTTGTGAATCTGCAAATCTATGAAAAATCGCTTTTATTAAGTAAAAATTCAAATTCTCTTGTGCTTTATTAATCATTTTTTCAGATTTGGGTCAATGCAATAATGTCTAGTTTCACAGAAACACGCCTCTTTCCAAGGTCAAAATCTAAGTAGAGTTGCTAAATCTCTGAAAAAGGGTGTGAACTCAGAAGAGTACTCTCTCGATCTTCGTTTTTCAGTTTAGATCCAGCTTGTGCTTTGGCGAGGTGGTGGTTGCCTCCAGCCTACGATAAAACGACGGTTTGCGCCAATGGGCGATCGAAACTAGCGCATTCTCGATGATCAAGGTCTCTCATTACGTAACCATTTCTGTCTGATGAAAGTCCGCGCCTCCAAGTCAGAGGATTTGAACAAATAGATTCAGTCATAAAAACAAGCAAAAGACTTTCTTATTTTAAATTTTACAAAAATAGTTTTTTTATCTTTGATAGAAATTTAGTACAGTTATTTTTGTTTTGGGAAATGAAGAAAAATCATTGTTACAAGAACTTATTCACATGCATAAAAGTTGGAGTTTGTCATATTTTTACGAATTTCAACAATTTTGATAAAAAGAATTGAATTGAAACAAAGAAATCGCATATTTTCGTAAAGCGGGATTTGTGTATCTACTTGGAATTGAGCCTGGACGCTAGAAAAGCGTCGAATTCAGAAGGGCCGGATTGTGAAGGTTGTTCTTGGTTGAGCCAGTATTCTGAATTGCCCGCTGCGTTCGGGAGAGGAGGCAATCTTCCTCCTGGAGGCGGCGGAAGAGGGGCATTCGAAGCTGGAGGAGGAGTTGAGTCTCCAAAATCTATCAGCACTCCCTCTGCAGGGCCAGATGTTTCTTGGGGACTCGATGCAGCTTCGTTAGCGGCTACAGTTTGCGGACGGGAGCGGCAGAAGCGCTCGTAGCGGAGGAAAATATTGTTTAATTCGTCGTTGACTCTCAGAGCGTCCATGAAGATTTCACCGTGGACGTCTGGGTCCAAATTTCTGAAGGTGGAAATCAAGGAAGAGTATAATTATCTTGCATCAGACGAGGAAGAGTTCAAGTGGCGAACGATCAAATATTAATAATTTTAATTATAATTAATATAATTTGACTACGGAATACTTACGATAGCAACTGAGAAAGCCTGTCTTGCATTTCGTGGCAGCTTTTGTCTAGTTTTGGAAGGAGAGCCGCATCGTTTGCGTTTTCTGTTCCAGGGACGGGCGTTTCTGTGATGATGTCCGAGAATACTTTGATGTTTTGTTCAACTATTCCGAGATCGAGCTTCAGGCGCTGGATTTCCTGGGCCGCCATTTTGTGTGTATTACAGTCTTAAAAAAGGTTGAAAAGGGAGGTGAATTAACTTTGATTAGATTGGGAGAACCAGGAATGATTCAGGCAGAATGAGGCCAACGGGCGCTCGTTAACTGGAACAAAGATGGAAGAAAGAAGGTCCTAAATAAGACGATCAAAAAGACGATAAATGCCAATTCTTTTCTTACAGTAAGATTGGGCGAAAACAATTCGTGGTCGAATATCTGAGACGAATCAGTTGCGGAGGCAATTTGAAATAAGGCAGCGAGAGGTTCGAAATTTTTGAAAGGCGGCTTGAGCGTGAGCATCTCAAGAATGGTGCAGCCAGCTGACCATATATCGCTACGGCGGCCACAGCCATGGCCGCGGACAACTTCTGGGGCCATCCAGTACGGGGTTCCTACGATGTCGCCCTTTTTGCTCCTTTGGTCGTAGCGCGATTTGTCGATGAAGTTGAGCTTCTTGGCGGCGCCGAAGTCGGCGAGTTTGACGAGTGAGAGGGTTGCGTCGAGGAGAATATTTGATCCTAAACGAGTGTCTTACCGAATTTCCCCGGATCAATCTTGCCTTTTACATCACGATGAGCAATTTGTAGCGAGTGGAGATATTCTAGCCCACACAAGACCTGCTTGGTGTACATTTTCGCTAGAACTTCGTCCATCACTCCGTATTTCTTCAAATACGTATGAATCGTTCCCTAAACAAATGATCATCCTCTTTGAATCTTCATCTATACGTTACCCCCTCCATCAGCTCCATAAATACATAAACAGTATTTTCATCCTTTCCACACGAAATGTACTGAATGATATTTCTGTGACTCAGCTGTCTAAGCGTTTCAATCTCTTCAAAAATATGCTGTATCTCGGTATCATCTTCTTTGTCAGTATCGACGACTTTTACAGCTAGTCGTTTGTTCGTCTCTTGGCAGATTGCAGCATAAACTCGTCCAAATCCACCTCTGCCCAAGAGCTCTGAGAAAGCTTTTTCAGAATATTCCTATGATTCAAAACGACCTTCAAGTCTTGAGCAAATGTAATAAAACAAACTGAAAATGTTGAAAAAACTGCCTTGAAGATCCCACTCGCTGTCTTCTATTGACACATCATTCTCTGACGCAGCATCTGATGGCTCTTGGATGAACCTATCGGACTCATGAGACGAAAGGGGAGAGCGTTTAGTAGCTACTGGCGCTAAAATTGGATCATCGACATCTTCAGGGATGAAATAGCCGTTGCGTTGCGAAAGAAATTCGTTCTCGAAACGATATGGAAGGGAAATGTTGTTTCTGGCAGTTGATTGAGTTGGAGGACTCGTCTCATCGACAGTGATTTTGATTAGAACAGCGTCAGAATCGGATGAGTCATCCCAGTGAATGCGAAAATTGATGAGGGTTTCAAAATCTACGCAGCTTATCGGTCGAAAGACATTGTCAAAGTGTTCGTAGTGCAGGATCAATCGGGTACATTCGTCAAGTTTGAACCTCTTTTGGCTCTCTCTGTAGAACTCCTGGTAAATTACAGGATACAATAGTGAAAACTTTTCAACTCGCCCATTATGTTCCACAATAAAACTTAGCTCGCTAACTTCATTGTCTCTTGTCATCGACTATTCAAACATCTAAATTGCCAACTCAAAATCAACAAAATTGAATACTAATAGTGTGTGGCTGTATTCTTGCACATGAACAGAAACATGTAAAATTGCTACGAGAAGTAGTAACTGTGAAGGGAGATTTCGATGATTTAGTGGTAGAACTCGTGCTCCATTTCGTCCTTGTTTTTGAGCTGGTTCTTGTAGGCTTTTTCGAAGTCCTTGGCAAGAACGACGTATCGGTTCTCTCTGAAATCGACGATGAAATCAACGAAGAAAATAGCCGTTTTACCTGACAGCAATCATACCAGCTTCTTGGCAGATTGAGTGGATATCAGCACCCGAGATCTTGTCCGGTCGAGCAACGAAGTCTTCTAGGTCAACATCGTCGGAAAGGTTCATTTTACCAGTGATGGTTGTGAAAACAAGTCGCTAGATTGATGTTATTCCGGAAAAAATGGTAATTTTACCTTTTGTCGTCGATCGGGAAGAGGGAATTCGATCTTTCGATCAAGTCGACCAGGTCGGAGAAGAGCGGGATCAAGAGTGTCCTGTCTGTTTGTAGCCATGATGACTTTAACATTGACGGTCTGATCAAAACCGTCCATTTGGTTCAGCAACTCGAGGAGAATTCGCTGCACTTCTCGATCGGCACCAGTTTGGGCATCGAATCGCTTGGTCGCAATAGCATCGATTTCGTCAATGAAGATGATTGCTGGGGAGTTTTCTTTGGCAAGGCGGAAGACGTCGCGGACCATTCGTGGACCTTCACCGAGGTATTTTTGGACGAATTCGGAGCCGACGACGCGGATGAAGGAGGCAGTTGTATGATGCGCCACAGCCTTAAGATTTTGTTTAGAAATATAATGTAAAATCGTTGATTACCTTGGCGAGCATAGTTTTACCACAACCAGGAGGTCCGTACATCAAGACACCTCGAGGAGGATCAATACCAATTTGCTTGTAAAGCTCAAAGTGCGTGAGTGGAAGTTCAACCGCCTCCCGGACTTCTTGTTTCTGTGTGTCAAGACCACCAATGTCGCTGTAGCTGATGTCTGGTTTCTCATCGGCGCCGAGCATGGTGATGGAAGAGTCAGCCTCTGGTGGAAGAACATCGACCAAAGCGTTTGAATGCTTGTGGAGAGCTACCGAAGCGGATGGCTTGAGCAACTCACGGTCGATTGTAGAAAGAATTCTGAAGGTTGATTAAGATTAGAGCAACAGCTGATTTTGGGTACCTGACGTAGTAGTTACTGCCAGTGGTACTTCCAACAATTGCGGAGTTCTGATCAATTGCTTCCAAAAACTGGCCAATGACGAGAGGAATCGATTGGATTCGCTTTACTTCCTCCTGAGCGTGAAGGTATTCCTAAAATGTATTTACCAAACGAAGTCTAAAGAAAAACTGAAGAACCTTTCGAAGGTTGCGCATTTCATCTTTGATGTATTCCTCCTGAACATCCAAGAACTCAATCTGCTTCTTGAGCTTGACGTAACGAGTATACAAGTCAACATCAGCAGGATCAGCTTGCTGCTTGGCTGGTGCTTCAAAAGTTTCGGTCTTTACTGGCTCGATACCCAGAGGATCCATTTTATTTCAAAATCTCTTTCTAAATAAGGATTTTAAGAAGATAATTTTTGAAGAAGTGAGGCTTTTTATTTTTTGCAGAATAATCAAAATACATGTTATGCTTGAGCATTTCTTGCGATAAAAAGGAATTATTTTTGAACTTTTGGGCCAAAAGTTTTGGCAATGAAAGAAGGCAGACTTTAATCTCTAAGGCGAATTATTCGAATCAGGGGATAAAAGTTTGTTTGTAAGATGTTTTTTTTCAATCGGTACACAGTGATCGACTAGTAGGATTGGTAGGGTTTCATTATATCTCCGTACATTTTTGCAAATGTTCAGCAAATGTATTCTCGCGTGGCTTGAACGTAAGCAGGACTTGGTATGCTTCATCTGAGAAGAAATTTTAAGGCTTGTACTAGAAATTTTGTTTTACCGATTGTCAATGTTCTGAACATTCTAGCGATAGATTCTAACGTCGAAGAGAGGGGATTATCTTCGTATGAGCATTCTTTGTCGAAAGAAAAGAACTGCAGCGGTCTGGAAGCTAGCGCGGCAGCAATTAATTGAATTGCGAACTGGAAGAAAATTGGTCATGAATAGGCAAAAAATAAACGAGCTTGCTTACTTTGAACTGGACATTTCCTCCAAACGCACCACATCCCCATTTTCCAGTCGCAATCGTGGCTGGAACGCAGCCTTTGAATCCAATGAATGCTTTGAGAATATCCCTTCGAATGCTTTCTTCGTCGAATTGAGATCTTCCGTGATCGCCGTATCCGTAGTTGACAGCGTCGATCGCGAGAATCTGCGTCCCTTTTCTTCCGTAACCATCTCTCGGCTGAGTGTCCACAAAATTGCCGCGAAAACGGAACGATTGAGAGTAACCAGAATATCTTGAAAAGCGTTCGGAGCCGGTAATGATGATCGCTTCTGAATCAGACATTCTCTCGAAAAAAAGCTGCGCCACAGTCAGTTCTGGTGAGATCAAGAAGCGAATTTCTTCCTGAAGCGTGTCCCATCGAAGAGTTAGTCCGCCGATGAATTCATCGGCGAAATCAAGCTGGATGTTGTTTCGGCCTTTTTACGGATTAGATTTGGACTGATTAGGGCCTAGAAAGATATCATTAGATAAAGTATATAAATTGTGTGAGGAATTTGCCTAAAAGATGCCCCTTGAGAGGAGCTTTTTCGTCAGTTTAAATTCTGATAGAGCAGATATTATCTGCGGCAAATAATCAAAAGCTAGGCGATTTTGGGAAAATGCATCTGCTTGTTTTATTTTCTAAAATTGAGAAATTGTGCAATAGTCAAAATATTATGGTTTGAAATCAGCCCGTTCCTTTATCCTCAATTAATCCATCTGGCACAAAACAGACTTCTTGCCATTTAATATTCGGATTCTTCAAGTCAGGAAATGAAGAAGCGCAAATTCTCTTGAAAGAAATGACTCCCACTGGCATTTCGTCCGTAACGCGTTTAAAATAATGCAAGAAACACTGAAGACGAGGGAAGATTTGCCCGTGGTAATTTGAGGAGTATTGGAAAATGTGATCGAAGTTGATGTGATTATAAGTAGCGTTTTGGCTTTTATACATTCGAATTGAGCTTTCTGGCCAGCAACAGAAAAACGACAGAACCAAGGCAGTAACGCATTGCTCCTGCGTCATCCAAATAGATTTGTTCATCCCTGTTTTGAGGAGACAAGGCGCTTCGGTGAGAATATTCGGTGCCTTTCGCACGATTTTCTGCATTTTCGGAAGAAGCGATTCGAAGAAAAAAGACTGCTCGTCGGGAAATGTTTTGAAAAAAAGCATTGAGGCATTTGAGAGATCTGACGGATTTATTGTAAGAAGTGATTGCAGTTTCGAGTTGGGAGAGGTTCTCAAATTGCGCGTCGCAAATTTTAGTTTTGATGGTTTGCCAATAAGAATGATCAGAGAACGGCATGTCGACAAAGTCATCCTTGGAGTATTCTCCGTTGAAAGTCTTCTTTGATGGAAGAATACGATCTTTTCCAACAGAAGTTACATCGAAAAGAACTTGATCAGTTTCAAGAACCTTTTCCCAATCAGATGTCTTGGGACAGGCGTCATAATAAGTTGGGAAAGGGATGATACTCATTGTCTGAAATCAAAACTATGAGACGGCAAAATTATTAAATATACATGTTAAATTAGAGAAGAATTGAATCAGAATCGGTTAATCAAGGCAGTGCGATGAAAGAGATTTAAACATAGTCAGTTCCTGGGGTCGGCTCAGGATCGTTCTTTTTCAGGTACTCGGAGAACTTCTCTCGTCCAGGTTCGAACTCAGTTAGAAGCTCGAAAACATAAGCTGAAATGGTGATAAGTAGATGAAGGAATTCCTAGTCATTTCTTACGGATAGATTTCTTCTCAATGCTGCACTTGATTTCCGCGAGCGTTGATGATAGTTTCGCATCACTGCGAGTCATAAGATCGTCGAAGCAAAAGTACCATAGAGGTCGCTGGGCAAACGCAGCGGCAATCATTTGAATCACAAACTGAAGGATATAAGGAAATATAATTTTCATAGTTATTTACCTTGAGCTCCGGGTCTCCTCCAAAGGCGCCACATCCCCAGTTGCCTGTAGCGATTGTAGCTGGAGTGCAGCCTTTGAAAGCCGAGTACGCTTTGAGAATGTCTCTCTTGATGCTCGTTGCAGAGAACTGGTCATGAGGTGTGTCTCCGCGATAGGGATACACATAGTTGACAGCGTCGATAGCAAAAACTTCAGTTGGAATTCGTCCGTAGCAATCTCGTTTGTAGCTTACAGCAAGAGGATCATTATAACTGCCTTCGAATCTGAAGGAATCAGCGTAGCCCGAGTAGTTTGAGAATCGTTGGACGCCAGTGACGATGATCGCCTCTTCTTTTTGCATTTCTTCGCAGAGTAATTGAGTGATGATGAGTTCAGGACAGATCATGAACCTGATTTCTTCCTGAACACAGCCCCGGCCGAGTGTTCCACCGCCGATAAACTTGTTCGCGAAGTCAGCTTGGATGAATTTATCTCCTTCATCTTCGATCAACCCTTTTCCTTTAATATGGCAAGGCATCCACTTAGCGTCAGCAAACTCTATGTCTGGGTCGTCCAAGTTTGGAATTTGTTCCTCATATGTTCGTTTGAAGCTGATCACTCCTTTAGGCATCTCCTTTGTCACAGAATTGAAGTACTCAATGATACACTCGAGCTTTGCGAAGCAAGATGGACTCGGTTGTAGACTAAAAAAGCGAGTAAAGTTGATCTCGTTGAAACGATCATATTCATCTTCTTTGTTTCTAGCAGATCTTTTTCCACTTCGCTTCGGCCAGCAACAGAAAAAGGAAAGAACAAGCAAATGAGCACATTGCTCTTGAGTCATCCAAATTGTACGTTCTCCCTGAGTATGGAGTTTTTTCAGCAGTTGAGGAGCTTGAGTCAACACTTTGTCGGCATTAGCAACCATTTTGCGCATTTTAGGAAGAATCCTATTGAAAAATCTTGGCTTCTTTTCGGGGTTTTGTCGGAAATAGCTTTCGAGGAGTGTGACATCTTTCACTTGAGGATTATACTTTTGAATATTTTTCAATAAATCATCCGCTGAAAAAATTGCAACACGGTCAAATCCTTCCAGATTGCCAATTCCATCTAGCACCTCTGTCCATCGCCCTTTTTGAACAGGCTCAGGTTTGGGCTCGGGTGAACCTTTTTCATATCCAACAAGCCTCTTTACTCCGTCGACTATTTGCGTTTTAAACCCTGGGCCAGATGAACTTGCGCCTTTCTTTTTGAGAATATTGCTCGGTGAGAAAGGCATTCTTACATGATCGGAGTCCCATTTATCACTGAATATCAAAGGATAGGGAGGAAGAGAATGAGGTGCATTGATGTCAAACAAGAATTGATGATTCTTCTTCGTCTTCAGCTCATCCCAATTCGCGTGCTTCCTAACTGCCTCCGTAAATGTCGGAAACTGGCATCTCTCATCATCGCTTTCAGAATTGTAAGCGCCCTGCATGCTCTCTTCTACGCAGGGTTTTTCGTCTCTATCAATTCAGGCGACCATTTCCTTTTTCGAAAAAATTGAGTTATCTGCTGCTTTTGCTGCTGCACGCTCTCCGATTTCTCATCGTTCATATCTGTAAATATTGACTCGTGAGATTTACACACTTTCCCTCTTAAAGAGCCCTGAAACGCAGCCTCTGTAGAACAATTAGAAATTTGAATTTCAGATCTATTTATTATCAAACATTCCGTGATGGTTATTCAGATCATATAAATAATTAATTTGTCGCAGTTTTGGTTTAATAGGTTGTCTCTCCATTCTTCGCGGGTATTTGGGCTCTTTCGGGTACCAAGATTTGATGACGGGCATTTCGATACCGCTGGGTAAGCCTGCGGGCCTGGAAAGTGGGAATTCCTCCCGCGCTTCGTAAGCGAATTTTGGCTCCGGCATTTCGAGGATTTTTGAAAAGGTTTCGCTCACGCTTGAATCCCATTGAACTAAAAATAAGCATCAATATTTTGAGCAGATGCTCAAAATTACCTTGTGAGAAGCGGAAAGCAGCAGGAGTCAGAATTTCTTCGTTATCTTTTAAAAACTGCGCTGAAGAAAATTGACGATTGGAAATTAATGATCCGTCGATAGCTGGGATCTCTAATCTCTCTGTATGATGGTAAACGGTACACACAAGTCGATGGTAGCCAGAGCCTTTCGCCGGAATGGGAGGGAGGTAATCGCAAAGAACATCGCCAGAAGTGGATTCATTGACGTTTGAAACGGCGTAGTGAAGGATTTCTGGCGTAGAACCATCGTTTTCGATAAAGTTACTAAGAAACGTCATCAGAGAAGCAAGACACAAACTAACTCTACCTGTCTAACGAAGAAATAACGACAGTGTAAAGAGATCCCTCAGCATGCTTGAGCTTGAACTCTGGTGCTTCCTTCATGTCTTCAGCTGGGATTTCATTGCCCCAAAAGCTCACCATCTTTCCCCAAGAAACTTCAAAAGGAACCACGGAGCAAAATCGACCATTTCCAAATTGATCCTTATTTTCAAATTAGAAGCCATTTTATTGAGAAAATCTACCTGAAGAATGTTATAATGTTCCTGTGCCGTATCGATAGCTCCGATTAGATTTTCCGTCGTCATATTAGTAAAATTATCGAAAAACGCCGAGTTGATTTTTCCCTCGTCGACTTTTAGCTGCCCAAGAAGAATGTCCTTTTTCATCGCGATTCTTTTCTCCTTGGAAGGCTCTTCAACTTCGACAGGATTGGGTTCAGGAAGATAAAATCCAATGTTAACTTTTTCAACTTCGCTTTTTGGGAATATCTGCCAAGACTGTTTGTCAGCAGCGCCTTCTTCCTCTAGCTTTTCCATGCCAAACCAAGTGATTCGGTGGTCATAATCAAAGTCCCAGTCAGCTGGATGGTAGCTTTCGAGTTCTTCTTCTCTTGCATCAAGCGCTGCTCTAGAATTAACTTGTCATTCGGTTCGATGAAAGATGGATTACCTGTAGTATTCTTCGTGACTTTCCCACTTGACCGGATTGACCAAGAATTTAAACTTGTCATTCGGCAGCACTCTGGATCCGTAAGGCACGACTTGTTCAAAATGGTACAACTCTGGTTTCGCTTTTCTCAAAGTCGCAATGTCCGTAGCATCCTGAAACTCCTCCTCGCTCGCGAAAGAATTCACATCTTTCTTTTGCAAATATGGAAGCTCTCTATTTTTCCGATTCCAAACTATCGCTGCTTTTCGCAGTCGTAGCATTCTAAATCAGATGAATTCGAAAAACGTACTCAGAATAAGTGAGTGATGTTTATTTCGATGCTTTTTGCTTGAGCATCTCATCTAAGAAATCAATAAGAATAGTTTTCGCCTCCGCTGCCGCTGGAATCAAATGTCCCTTATCGTGAGTAGCAACTTTAGTTTTGTCAGGATCAAAGATGGAGAGCAAATCGTGGCTCATTTCTGGCGGGATGACTCCGTCAGTTTCGCCGATTGTATGTACAGTTGGAATTGTCACCTTGACGTCCTAAAAGAGAGAGCTTTAGAATTTGTCGAGATGAGTTTTTATTACTTCGTAATATTTAGCGTGTTGAGATTGTCTCGATTTGTACCCAGCACCGATTATTGCAAAGTCAAAGCCTTGGAATCGCTCGTCTCCCTTTTCCTTCAAGCAGCAGAGAATCGCTGCGAGACAAGCTCCTTGTGAAAAAGACAAAATTCCATCAAACGGCCCCTGCTCTTTGAAGACCTTGGCCATGTACTCAATACTCGCATCAAACCCTTCGTCAAAATCTGTGTACGCGATCGCATCGTATTTACCAAGGTGGCTGAACCACCAACCGAAATCTTCAGAATCCGGGACAGCATGTGGTGCGTCAAACCAAATGTATTCGCATCGTTTCTTTATCTTTTTGCGAATGCCGCCTACTTTTACGCGATAACTTGCTGCTGACTGATGGTATCCATGCATCATTAGCATTTTTAAAGGCTTGGGATCTGACATTCTAGTAGTTATATTTCTGTTCAGAACATGCAATTTTCATTATACAAAGGGTATATTTTCAGGCAGTATTGCACACAAAAACCACTACATTTGCAAGCTTGAAATAAAATTAAAGAAAGAATCTTGAATATAATTGAACTCATGTTTAAAGAACTGGGATGCAGCAAAAGTAAATGTAAATGAATAGTTTTAGGTGAAGAACATTTGAAACTTAAAAATGAATAGTACAGAAAAAGGTCAGTGTTGTAAGTTGGTCGTAGTTTTGATAATGCTTGGTGAACTTTTATCGTGAAGAGGTCTTTGGTGAAGTTGAATTGGCTCTAGAAAGTTTCATCATCGTCATCGTCCCAAGCAGGGGCTGTGTTTTTGACGGTGTAGTTATCTCCAGCGTCGTTCTAGAGAAGTTATGGTTGGAATCAACGAAGAGAGCGAGTAGCGCACCTGGGTTGGGCAGTCCTCTGTTTCGTGCTTGTCAAATTCCTCACAAATATCGCAGTACGATCTTGTAGGTTTCTTTGTCAGAGAGGATACGGTGGTGTCAAAGAATAGGGTCGAATCGTGTCCTAGAGTGAAATTAAGGCTGGGTAAACGGGTCGGTTGGCTAAAGAAGGATAAAAAGATTGTCAAGAAAGAAGGGATAGTCAGGTAGAAAAGAGATAGAAAGAAAAGAAGGAAATAGATAGAGATAGGAAAGATAGAGAGGTAAACTTAAGGCTCTAGGTGTTTGTTTAAAAAGTGTCTTCATCCCATAGATTTTCGGTCGTCTCGTAATACATTTGAATTCGACCACCTTGCCGATTCATATAAAGAGTTTCGAATGGCTCCTGATTCGAGGTTTGAAAAATTTCTTCCATAATTTTGAATATTTCTATCTTGTCAAACCTGCCTCAGGATCGAGGTCTCTATGATTGCCACCAATACCCATGGGAAGATTGGGCATGAGCTGATTGCCTGAGAGAAGAAATGAAGAGAAAGGAAAGAAGGAAGTGAAAGAGGAAAGAAAAGAAAGACACGCAAGACTCAAGAGCAGCGCGGAGTCACCCGTATTCCGGCTATGAAAAGCAGCAATACAATAAGCCAAAAGAGCATAACCGGGATTGGAATGATGAGAGTACCTGGAGGAGGGGAGGGCGCAGGATCATCCACCAACATCGCTTCGAGCTCTTGAATTCGCTCGTGAAGCTTAGAGATGTCTTTTTGTTGCCCTGAGTGGATTAGAACGCTGTTTTGCATTAATAAAACACTTGGATCAGTATTCGTTTTCGACTAGATGACAAAACTTTCCCAAAAGTCGTCATGCTCCCACTAATGCTCAATTAATTTGAAATGAGCGGCTAGGAAGAGAGAATCTAATCCAATTCCTGCAATGATTGAGTTCAAGAATTCAGTTTGCACGGCTGAATTATCTGAAAAGTCAAAATATGAGAATTATCGCAAATGGTTTTTTTTGAAAATTTACCGTCTCCAGATCCGTTGACATTTGTGATGCTAACGACTCCGTTTGATATCGGGCTTTTTTCAAGCTCTGAAATACGCATTTGAAGCGTCTGATTCTCTAACTCCAAAGTGTCTGCCAAATCAGCTCGCTTTCGCTTTTTCGCTGAAAGAATTTCATCACTCAAAAGCGTTCACTAAGGTCATCCTACCGAGTTTCTCGTTAACTTCTAGCACCTCAGATTCTTTTTCCAAAATCTCATTTTGTAATGACGATATTTGGACAGTAAACTCTTGAAGCTTGACATTTTTCTCCTTAATTTCCTCCTCCATCTTGAGATTGAGCTCTTTGACAGCCTCGGCCTTGGACTTTTCGTCTGATAGGGTTGCTTTTAGGTCTTCGTATTTTTGCATAGTTTTTTCTTGCGCTTTGATAGCTTGGTCTTTTGAATGAATTTCGGCGTCAATTTTTTCGGACATTTCCGTAATGCACTTATTTTTTTCTACAAGGATGTCGTCTAGCTCGGCCGATTTACTGCTCTGCGAACTTCTTAGCGTTTCGATCTCCTTGTCCTTTTCAATGAGGAATCTTTCCAGCTGTTCGATTTGGCTGGATAGTTCAGAGATGTTTTTTCCATATTGGCTGACTTTTTCGGCGTTTTCTTTTGAAATCTGCTCGTTTGATTGTTTCAATGAAGCGATTTCGTCGTCCTTGGACTTGATCTCTTCGATTTTCGAATTGAGATCCTCCAAGGCTTTGTTTTTCTCCTTCGATAGGAGCTTATTCGTTTCGTTGGTTTCTTCGCCGAACTTTACCTTTTTTGGGTCTCCACAATATTCCCCAGATGAGAATCTTTAATTATCAACAATTATTTTGGAAAATGACTCCTAGAAACATCCTATGAGTAAAGGTGCTTGGAATCGTGACTTGATCAAACAAACCATTTCCATGATATTGCCTGGCGTCAATTATGATTTTACTTCGACCGCATGAGTTTTAATGTGCGACTCATCAAATTTCCAACGACCTTCAGTTTGTTGCTAAGATCCACATTATTTTTATAGGAAATTTTACGCAACTCGCAAGTATTAAAGGAGAAGGTGCAGGGCTTCCTCATTCAGATTGAAAATCGACCACAAAAAAAAGCAAAACCAAAAACTCAAAAATGTTAAAGTTCAAAAATATGATGACCAACAAGCTTATGCAAGACGATAAGAAGCTCCTGATCAACAAGACCAGCCCGAGATCAAGTCCGCGAGTCATGAAAGCGAATAAAAAACTCAAAATGCAACGCGAAAAGAAATCCGACGAAATTCCCCTGGTCTTTTACGATTCTGAGTCCCCGCTTTCTCACTCGCCAAAAGCAGTACGATTCGCCTTTGAAGTGAAAGTCCACCACAAAAAATATTCCTCCTTTTAGTTTCTTTTAATTTCTGCATAAAATAAATTTCGAGACCCGTTCCTGAAGATCACTGAGTTCCTTTGACAAATTATAAATCGTTTCGGATGCTTCTTTGTGCTGACTGTCTTTTTCGACATTTTCAGCTTTTGCATCGGCGAGCTCGCGATTGAGAGCTTCAGTCTTTTCCTTCAACATTTCGATTTCTTTCACAGAAGCCGCCATGATTTCAGATCCTTCGCTGATTTCAACTTGCGTCGATTTCAGCTGTTCCTCAAGCTCCGCGCGTTTTGAAGCCTCTTCTTGCTTTTCCGAGGTCAGAGTCGCAATTTGAGACAGAAGTTCTGCGGTTTTTGCTTCAAGCTCACCAGATGATTTTGAAGACATTTCTTTGAGCTCTGACAGTTGTTTCTCAAGAGAAACGATTTTGTCCGAAGAAACATCGAGCTCTTGATTCGCAGTAGTGAGTTTTTCAGTTTCAGAAAGAAGCTCGGATTGTTTTTCTTCCAACAGTTTCTCATTGCTTGCTTTCTCAGCGACCATTTTCTGATGATCGGCTTCAAGGGCGGCAAATTTCTCTGTTTGTTCGCTCAACTCCGTTCTCAGTTTCTCCAGCTCCTTATGTTTTTCTTCCGAAGAACCAGTAGCGCTGGATAGTTCGGTTTTCAATGCTTCAAGCTCTTTTCGAACAGTTTCAAGCTCAGTCGACAATTGTTCTTTATCAACTTCAGTTGTTGATAGCAAGGACGATTTTTCCTCGAGATCTTTTGAAGCAGTTTGGTACTTTGAAGACATAGAAGAGAGCTCTTTTTCGGCATTTTCGGCTTTGTCTTCGGCTTGCTTCAATTTCTCTACAAGAGTCTTCATTTCTTCGGAAGCATCAGCCGAAGATTTTTCGGAAAGCTCCTTTAGTGAAATTATCTCAGCTTCGAGTTTTTTGCAGCTTTCTTCGGCAATAATCGCTTGTTGGGTCTTTTCATTGAGAGATTTCGCCATTTCGATCGCGTTCCCTTCTGACTCTTTCAAAAGCACACGCTCTTTTTCGATTTCTTCGGAGAGGGACGAAACTTCGTTAGTCTTCTTCTCCAGATCGTTTGATCTTTGTCGGAGCTCCTCGGAGAGACTTTGAACTTGAACTTCTAGTTCGGTGGACGATTTCGATGATGATTCCTTGATATCGTTGAGTTGGCTTTCCCACTCCTTGGCTCTGTCAAGCGCAGTTTGAATCTCGGAGGTTTTCTCGGACAAGGTGCATTCAAGAGAAGAGATCTTCGAGTCGCGCTCAGAAATTTCATCATCTCTTTTCTTGAGCTCTTCTGTAAGAGCTTCATTTTGTGATGACAATTGCTGCAGAGAACCTGAGTGTTTTTCAAGCTCTTCTGTCAGATTTTTGATAGACTCGTCCTTTTCTCTTTGCGCCGATTCTGAGGACTCTCGAAGCTCAGCAAGCTGTTTTTCAGCGCCCAAATGATCATTTGTGACCTTTTCTAGCTCGGCAGATCTATTCACAATGGACTTTTTCGCCTCTTCAAGATCCTTCTCAACAGACTCAAATTTCTGCTGAAGCTCGGATCTTTCTGACTCAAGTTTGCCGATTTTCTCTAAAATGATTGTAAACAAAGTGGAACGCGAATGAACTGGCATGCCTGATAATGACTGTATTTCTGTTGATTTTTCATTATTTTCAGACGAGATGATGTCAAAAGAGCTGATTAACTCGTTCAGCTTCGTTTCACTTTCAGACAAGGACTTCGTTAGAGCAGCTTTTTCTTCAGCGAGAGAACTGGCACTGGAGTTTCCTAGAGCTTCAATTTCCGCTGCGCGTTTCTTTTCAGCAGCAAGGTCACTGAAAAACGAGTTCGCTTTTGATTAAAAAACACCCAGCACCAGGACACCGACATAAAAAATGAAGGTGAACGTACCATATGATGGGTTGTAAACTACATACCATGCAAGCACTTCGTTTTGAGAGACGATCTCGGCGAGCTCTTTTTGGATGTTCTCAAGGGCAGTTTTCGATGTTTTCTCTGCCTCGGAGGTTGAATTTTTGAACTCGGCTGAATCGACAATAAGTTGAAATTGGAAGAATTGCTCTTACAGAATTGTTTCTCCGTCGCATTCTTTTCTCCCTCCAATCGAGCGGCCTCATCTTTGGAAGCTTCATTCTCTTCCCTCAGCGTGGAAATCTGCTCATGTGCAAGCTCCAGCTGTCGCTCCGCATTTTCCGCTTTTTCCTTCGCAAGTTTGAGCTCTCCTTGAATCTGGCCCGCGGATTCCTCGCTTTTCTTGCCCAGTTCTTCTTTCGCCGACTGGAGCGCTCCACACTCATCCACCATTTTCTCCAGCCTTGTTGCCAAATCGGCCGCAGTCTTTTTGCTCTCGTCCAGTTCATTTTTCGCCTTTGAGAGCTCCTCGGACAGAGTGAGCTTCTCAGACTCGTATCGCTGTGTTGCATCGGTTATCTGGGTCGAAAGAGTTTTGACGGATAACTTTGCCTCTTCAAGTTGAAACTCGAGATCTTCAACTTGTTCTTTCTTTTCATCGCTAAAATTGAGGCTTTACTAAGTTGTTCTCAAGGCGAAATAGGTTGGAAATGGAACAGAAGACAAAATATGGCACTTTTTACGAACGAGGTAACTTTTGAATCAGACAAACATGCCAGTACCTGATTTGGTGAAAGAACCGAAATGTTAGTTTAAAAAGTTCCAACTCTATAGAAAAAGAAACGCGGGAGGTACTTACAGTTGAGCGAGTGTTTGCGTGACTTCTTCGCTCTGGCCTTCTGCAGAGCTTTGAATCTTGCCCTTCAAATCCTCTATGTTGCTGTCAAGCTCTTGGATTTTCACGACGAACTCTTCTTTCTCCAACTCTGTTGTTTGTCGAAGCTCTTTTTCTTCATCAAGCTCGGCTTCGAGTTGTTCCACTGCTTTTGTTTTCACTTCAAGTTTGGCTTTGAGCTCTTCGCAGAGGGATTTAATGTCGTCAAGACCAGCCTTAAAAATATCCTGATTAGAGGGCATATGATTTTTAAGGCTTTTCACGACCCGAAATAGCATCAAAAGAGTCCTCAAATGGATGAAAAATGTCACATTATTAATGTGGCTGTACCTGACTACTGTTTGAATTTTCCGCCAGTTGCTTTTGAAGTTTCTCATTCTTCTCCTGCTCTGCCGCTAGGATTCCCTCCCATTCGTGCTTCGAGAACTCTCGCTCTTCTTCAAGATCCTGAAGCTGCTGCTTCAGGTCTTCTATTTCTCCGAGAAGCATCTCATTTCCGCCTTCAGCATCATCGCCAAAGTCTTCCAGATCGTCATCATCCGTTTTCGATGTGCTTTTTCGCTTCGATTCGGATTCAACAAGCTGTTGGCGAGTCGATTCAAGCTCTGCGCGGGTGGCTTCCAGCTGATTTGTAAGATCTGAAAATTAAGTCAAGGATCTCTCTTGATAGTTAAAGTAGAAAAATAAGGTTTTATCAACATCCCGCATCGATAGAAATGTCTCGGGATTTTTATAGGTGGCGCCCTTTCCTGGCCTTTTAAAAGTGGCATGCCGCATGTAATATAAAAAATCAAGGTTAAATAAAACTTATATTCAACAAAATGATCCAAAATTGAAGGAGACGTCTACATACGTCCTTGCTGTATGAAACAAAAGTTCTTTTCGTTCAAATCAATAAAGAAAACATAATGCTGTACCTAAAACTTGTCCGGAGATCTTGACAATTTCATCTCTGTCCAATTCCCGCTCCTGAAGCATGCTCGCAACTTGTTTCTCTTTTTCGTCCATGATCGCTTTGAACTCCTTGGAATTGCACTGTAGAGCTCTGGCCCTCATTCTCTCTTCGTAAGCTGCTTCCGATCGAGCCATAGCCACGGAGTTGGTTGAAGCGACGGAGCCGAAGGAGGATACTGACCCTGCAGGAGATCGAGCTTTAGTAGAAAATGTTGAGTTAGTCTATTCTAATCCCATAACCAATAAAAAAATAGATTCTTACCTCTTACAGATCGGTTTGCCACAGATCCTGGTCCTTTTGCTCGACCACCCTTTAGCTTTGTTACTTTGTGGGGAGGAGCAAAAAGTCCAAATTTCGGAGGGCATTTAAAGTAGCTCACTCCTTGCACGCTTCCGTCATTTTTGCCGCTTGGTTCGTTGAGCTCGATTCCAACCCAAATGCCTTCTTTGAATTCGGTTCTGCCCATGAAACGGACAGTACCGGACTTTCCGCTGTATAAAATAAGATCGCCGACTTTCAGCGCTTCTGCTTCTGATGGAGATTCGGCGGAGACCCGCGGCTTGAGCTTTGGAGAAGGGGTGGCGGGAGTGGTTGGCGTGGCTGTTCGAGACTTGTCCATTTCGAGTTTTTCTGGACGGATAAAGATTCCGCGGTTTTCGCTCGTTTGGAAGTAGCGCTTGCCTTTGATCGAGCCATCATTTTTGCCTTGAATAATGATTTTTATTCACTTTCAATATTATTCATTGTTGGATTGCTGTAAAAATATTGATCGTAAAAATATTGATAAATAAGTAACTTACCAATGGGTTCATCAAGCACAACTCCTGCCCAAACTCCCGACGCAAATTCCGTCTCTCCAATGAACGCAACAATTCCAGGCTTGCCGCCCGCTATTACTCTCACACCGACGGCGACTTTCGGTGGCCTAATTTTCGATGGGGGCTTTATTCCCGACATTCTAAAAAGCCGAAAGAAAGTTTTTTGTTTCAATGAAGAGCTTTGGCGAGAAAAGATGAGGACGGCACTTGAAGCTATTAAAAAAAGTAGAGATAACCCGGATAGCCCAGCTTGTAGCAATTACATGGTCGGCAACCTACATGGGGTTGGTGGTTTGATTGGCCCAAAGCTGGAAGCAACGACCGGTCTCTAGGGCCAACAACATACCGTAAATCCGCTACCCTGCCCATTTAGTACAAAACTCGTTTTTAATCTGCAGCCTATTGTTTAATATCTGCTTTAAAAATAAAGTAATCTCTCTTTGGCGGTCGCTCTCTCATAAACAGAAAAATAAACGGAATGGCGTATGTTCGAATGAAGAAACAAAACTGCCGAATTCATCTTGATAAAGAGAAATGGGGCCATGTTGAAAATAATGCTCAAAAACAACGATTTGATATCCTCCATCAGATATCAAAATAACGGATTTCTGGGCACTTTGAAAGATCTCTCTTATTTCTAAAACAGCTTATTCTCTCTTTTGAAATTTGCTCCTAGGAAAATGTACCGTTAATTAGGTACCGAAAAAAGAATCGATCAAGTCCCTCGAGAGGCCACAGAATGTGCAAAGACGAGTCCCTCTTACCCCTGCAAAATCTCGGTCAGGCGAAAAATTAAGGCGTTGTATTAATTTATTCTACAGATTCCTAATCAGCCAATACAGTACAGTACTATTTCTGTAAATCAAACACGCTGGTCGTCGAGGAACTTCAAAATAGCAGCCTTGGGGTCTCCTTTGGTAGGAATAATGTGTCCATCCGGGTGGCGAACGATGGTCGTTTTTTCTTCGTCGAAATAGGTGGCTAATTCATCGCTCATTTCGCGGCAGATGACTTGGTCTGTTTCACCGATGATGTGAAGAGTCGGGAACGAGACTTTCACGTCCTACGAAGTTCTCAGACAGTTCCATTATTTTTATAATTCACCTTGAAAAACTGCTGATGCTGTTCTGTCCTCGATCTGTACCCAGCCGCGATAATCGCAAAATTAAAGTTTTGAAACCTCGCATCTCCTTTTTCTTTCAAACAGCACAAGATCGCCGCAAAACAAGCTCCTTGCGAGAAACTCAAAATTCCATCAAACGGACCTTGTTCTTCAAAAACCTTGGCGACAGAATCTAAACTAGGGCTCGCCATAAAATTTTGAAGTCGCGAACGAGTATGTTTTTCTGATTCCCCATGTCCTAAAACCCAAAACTCCCCATATAACCACACCCTGAAACCCAGCCAAAAAAATTTTAGAGCGAATTTTCGATAAAAATGGCCCTTTTTCGGGGTCTGATCGCTTAACCGAAAAAGCTAACAAGTCAAACCTCTCAAAACTATTTATATTTGATATTAACATAAAGCTGAGAGTCTGAGCTTTAATATGCAGTGTTGGTTTTGGTTCTATCTAAGAATTTTTATTGAAAAAAATGGCGTTTTTTGAGAAAAAATCGAAAATTGACGTACTTTTTTCCCAATAATTCATTTTTTTTCGATAGTTTGCTTCGATTCTCCCCAGATCTGAGACAAAACTCTTATAGAATAGAGCGTTGCGCTTCTTTGCTTTGCCGGGTCGGGAAAACTTGGGGAACTCGAGATATCCAAGGTTTTCTGGTTAAAATTAGGCCGAAAAACTGTGAATTTGAGGGATTTTTAGTAGGATTTTATTGGGATTTCTGGACAAAATCTTGATCCCACCTTCGTAAGTAGCTTATTCAAAAGAGCATAAAAAGTTATGCTCGAAAAATTCAAAAAATATTGAAATTTCTGGAGAAATGACGTCATGGCACGTGATCGAAGTCCCAAAAACAGGATTTTGGGCCTAGCTCTAGAATTTTTTCCCCAAGACTTACGCCTGACAGAGACATATCATTCGAATCAGGAAAGAACGGGGATCATTTTTAGGTGCGATTCGTAGGGGAGAATTGACATCGACTTTTTTTTGGCGAGCCCTAATCTAAACTCTCGCCAAAGCCATTATCTTCTTTAGTCGTCGCACAAGCGTCGTATGACTGTCCCTGGCTGAACCACCAGCCGAGATCTTCCGAATCCGGAATTTTGTGAGGAGCGTCAATCCAAACGTACTCGCAGCGTTTTTTCATCACTTTTCGGATTGCGCCAGTTTTTGTTCGAAAGCCTTGGCCCGATTGACGGTAGCCGTGAAGACACAGCATTTTCAAAGGCTTCTTTTCCGCCATTCTTGACAAATGATAATTTAATAATATTATAAAAGTATTTTTTTTTAGAATTGTTATATTTTTTTATTGCACAGGTCATAAGTTTCAAAGAAAAATGTATTATTGAAGAGAAAAGAGGTAAAATTAAGATTTTCAATGCGAGATGTTTGATAAAAAATAATCGTTTCTTTTGCAAAGCTTGTTACTGAAACATTTGTGTAACATGAGTTTTAATCAGTAGGTCATCGTAGAAGTTCATATTCGGAAAAAGGATTAGAGCTCGAGATTGAAAAGAGATATCGACTTGTTTCGGTTGATTGTCGCTACGCGTCGCATACTGTGGTCCACTTCGATATTCAAACACTAAAATTTAAGATTCAGAAAAGTCGCTTTTGTTGGAATCGAAACCTGTCGATTCAGCGCTGCGTGTTTGGCAAGAGGGGTTTTATCGGCGTCGGATACTGAATCGTGGCATTCTTTACAAACTCTGACTGGGACAAACTCGAAACCGAGTTTTGGCATGACAGTTTGGTTGCTAGCGCATTTTGCGCAAAGCGCTTTTCCGCATTTTCTACAGTGGTGCTGTCGTTTGCCCATTGTTTTTTCCTCCCACATTTGTTTGAAATTCCAGAAGAAGGGGCCTTTGCAGATCTGAAAAAAGAAATAACTGATGGTTAATTTCTATCGCTTGAATTTACTTCACAAGAGTCGGATTCCGTCCACTCAGGCGGAGGACTCCTTTGTTTCGTCATGTCCCAGCGGACGATTCCTCCATTGCTACCGATTGAGTACAGTGACATGTCTTTGAAACTTAAATTGATAGGTATGTCTTGATGTCCTTGAAGTCGCAAGAAAAGGCCCTTCTTTCCACCAATGTCCCAGCACATGATCGTTTTGTCCGTCGAACAGGAGAAGAGGAAATTCGTATTTGGCTCCCAAAGAATTGAAGTTATCTCTGAACTAAATTACCGCTGAAATGAGCGAAGAGAGGTTTAACTTTACGTGTGTCCCTGTAGCTTATTGACTTCGCTACATACTCCGTCGGAAGAAATGCGAACGAGGATGATAGAGCCTTCAGATGTACCGCAAAACAAAACTCCACTATCTGCGTCGATCTTGAAATTTACTCGAATTTAAGACAGGCTACAAAACACTTCTTACATCAATATTTTTCGGCACAATTGTACAACTGAAGTCGCTAACTTTGACTCCGGAACCGATCTCTGAAATGCTGATGGTTCCATCCGCACCGCCGGAAATTATCCAGTTTTTCTTCTTGCACAAAACCAGGTCATTTACTGGAACATTGTGTGCGTTGAATACTCGTTTCGAAGCGAGGACATTTAGGTCTTCCGAGAGTTCGAACATTTGGACTGTCCCGCTTTCTTGTCCGATGAACACCAGGCGAGATTCATGATCGACTAAATTTTATGCTTGAATTTATAATACGATGATAATAGATATTTTTTATATAAGGAGATTTTATTAACTCTTTAACTTTCGGCCAGCGCTTGTAAGAAAATGACATACAGAAGGCCAGTACTGCCCATTTGATCTCTTGAGCCAGACACGGACTGAATTATCGCTGCTCACAGTGATAATCCCGTCATCATCTCGGATAATAGCCGTTGCTTTTACCATCCCCATTGATGGGTCTGCTACTTCGCCAACAGCCGACATGCTCAAAATGTCACTCTGAAAATGTTTTTCCAATTAACACTTGAGTGAATCCTTATTGTGATAATCAGCTGATCGAAAAATGTTGTTTTGAAAAAAACTTCAAATTAGTACCAATTTTCATTTCATTTTGAAAAAAATGCTCTTGTTTTTCCTCTTTTTGGTCTCTCAGAGCTTTGGATTATCGTCAATTAATGCGCTAAAGAAATCAAACTGCACTTGGGCTGACGTTGAGAATCGAGTGTCCTGGAAAGAGACAGGGCGGGTGAATCATTGCCAAACATGCAGATGCATTGATATTCAGGATTCGATTTATTTAGATTGCCAGAGGTAACACAATTATTTCCAAGGGCTGGAGAGCGAATCCGAGGCAAATAAACCTGTCTCTTTTTAGACAGATCAATTCAATAGGGTCAAAAAAAATCGGTCACTATTGAAATGACGAATTCTCCAAGACTACTATATTTTTTAAGAAATTTCTAAACAAATTCTGTTTTAGTGCCCTACGACCTACTGCCTGGCCTGCTGAGTGCGTGCCTAAACAAAAAGGATGCAGAACAATTCTCGTAGAACGAAAGAACCCAAAAAAACGCTGCCCTGTGTTGGCCTACACCTCTTACCGCCATCTTCTCTGGGTTGCTGATCGGCCTGAACGTACCTGGCCCTTCCTTGATTTCACTTTTCAAAATATAATTTTAGCGGACTACACTTACGAACAGAACGATTTTGAAGGAAGCGCAACAGAAGTTGTTTTTTGAATTGTTTTTATTTCTCTATTATTTTGATTTCGAATAAATAACATACAGATGCAGAAAAATGATGTTTTACCAGATCTGTGCTCGGCCCATGAGGTTACCTTCCTGGTGGAAGCCTCGTGGTCGGAGCCAGATTCGCTGATTCCAGACTTCTTCGGGCTGACCGTTGGCGTCGAAAAGTTCTCTGTGGATAGTCTGGTCTCGGACGATCTAAAATTCAAGATGTTTAGAGTATTTCATCAATTTGCGCATGAAAATTGATCATTATTGAAAGGTACTTACATCGCCAAGAATCAAAAGAGTACCCACAGTAGCGGCAAAGATTTCAAAAACGGAAACTTCAACAGTAGGTCGGTTTGCGAGACGATGAACGTTCTTTCCATAGTTGTCCGCGATGTATTTCGAAAAAGATCGGGTAGAAAGCCGAGCACCAACGCGAGACAACATTCTAAAACGAAAAGATGTCCTATTTAATTTCCAATCACAAACTTTTTGAACAATAAACAGAACGGCAAGGAAAGAAGAAGGATAAATACAGTAAGAGGTCAGTTTCGCCCGGATCGCTCAAGTTCATTGTTGACCAAAGTATACGCTGGTTTAACGATCACTTTTCCAGTGGCGTCCTTGGAAACGAGGTCTGGATTTGGAAATGTTTTCGATTTCGGGCCAATGGAACTGTATCCGCGGTCGTAAAGAATACAGTAAGGAACGTAAAGTTTACGAAGAAAGCCCCAAATATCTGTATAATCCCAAGTTAGAATCGGATTCACTCGCATGTATTCAGGCCAACCTTGAAAACTATTAATTGTCAAGAATACGGATTTTTTGATACCTTTATCTGTGTCTGTTGGTGAAAAATCTTGAAGATATTTTCCATGCGGATCATCGAAACGAGTACCCATTAGAATAGCTTTGATTTCAGGGTGAGATTCTTTGATTTTGACTAAATGCACATAAAAACTCACATCTATCTATTGTAACTTACACAAGGCTTCCTTGATTCCACCGTTGGTTCGTATCACATCGATGCCATATCTTTTGTGCGAAATCTCCAAAAACTCGTCCATCTCCTCGAACATTTCCGCCTTGTCGGATTCGATGTAAATCGACTTTATCCTCGTCGTCGATTTGTTTTTCTTCAACGCGGCAAAGTATAAATGAAGAAGAACTGTACAATCCTTGCCGCCGTTGAAAGCCAAACTCAATCCATCGCCATATTTTTCCATGGCGCTCTCAATCACTTCCATCGCCTTTCTTACTTTCCCGCCGAGAGCAGAATCTTCCTCTAGAAGTTTCAGCACATCGGCTCCCTCGAGGGTCCAAGGCTCGCAGTTAATGTTTTCGTCGACCATTTTTCCCGACTCTATTCGCTCTTTTAGATAGTTCTGGCAATCTTGGACTCTTTCCAAATTATCGCTATCGATTGTTATCAGCACTTTTTCGTAGTTATTTGTCCAGCTCGGATAGGAGCCGATATTTACATCTGAAAACAACTTTGAAGCGTCTGTAAGAACATCGGCCACTTCTGTCTCGTGACACTTCAGTCGGATTGTTTTCTTATGAAGAGTTATATCTTGAGCCCAGTATCCGACGATGTTGGATATTGCGCGCTCGAAAAGAGATGGAATGCCGGGCAGTACGTAGACATTATTGACAGTCACGATAGGGTAGCGAAAAGGAGTCCCATCGGGCCCTTTGAATAGCAATTTAGAGGACTGCGGAATTGTGCACAATTTCATGTGGGGTGAATCGTCCTCTACGTTGCCAAAAATCTTCCTAACAATCTTTGCTAATTCAGAATCGACCTCTACGTCCTCATCAAAGGCCGCAGCGACAGATTCGAAGGTAATATCATCATGGGTTGGACCAATGCCGCCAGAAGTAATTACCACGTCGAATTTACGCGAAAAAAGTGCTACTTGCTCGGCAATGAGGTTTTTATCGTCTGGAAGGACCGCGATTTGGCTCAATTTGATTCCGTTTTTGAAAAGGGTTGACGCCAGGAAGGCTGTATTTGTGTCTTGTATGTATCCCTGAAAACCCCAATGATTCATGAACTTGCTTTTTGAAATTCACCTTTAGAATTTCATCGCCAATGACGATGCTCCCGACTGAAAGATGTCTACATCGCGAGAGAACAGAACCCCTGGACCGAAGCATCAGTAAACCATCAAAACGCATAAAAGAAGACGTTGTGTCTAGAAGGGTTTATTCACGACTTTACTGTATTCACTGTAGAAATAAAAAGGTACACATGTTTGAAAATGTAGAAAGAATGAGCGAGATTATCATAACAAATTAAATTTTTCGTCGATAGAGATCGTGGCAGCATGGAGCAAGTAGATAGGAAGAGAGATAATTTAAAATTAAAGATAGGATTAAATTATGAAACTGAAGTGGGTTTATTGTCTGGACTTCCCATTTGAGTAAGTACACGATCCAGCCACTGCAATGGACCATTTAGGTGGATTTCAATCCAGCAAGGCGTCGATGTCACTTCCTGTCGGTGGTAGTCCGCGCCCCAGCCTTTTACAAACGACATCCGTATCGTGCACATTTTCTGCAGCTCGAAAACCTTCGCATATCCCTCGTTGACTCTCTGGGCTAATAACGTAGCGAAAACCTGAATGAAAATTGTTTAATTAGAGATGGAGTTAGGGTTTAACTTTGTATTTGGGCAAGGGAAACGGTTGAGTATACTCAACTTGAGATGAGGATAAGGCGCTATTTGAAGATCTAACCTGGTTATTGAAGATTTTTAATGAGTTTCCAGGGGGTATCTTGCAAACAGTAGTCGGATGAAAACTGTGCGTGTGATTGCAATTCTGGCTTTGAACGAATATTGCTGCATCAGAAAGACATTCGGCGAACACTTCGCCGCCGGTATAATACAGATGGACTCCTTTTCCAATGTGCCGCCTCGTATTTTCTGATTTGAGCTCGTTATTTGAAATTTAGAGGGATATATAATACCTATCGTAGAATTCCGGTTGACATTAGAGAGCAATCCAAGGCAGAATCGATTGGCTCCAGATGACGGATCCGTAAAGCCATCTACAGTAATGGCTTTACTCTCACAGTCGAACGGAACGCCGACTCGATGATTTAATTCGTAATAAGTGATCTGGCACCAGCACTTAGGCTCGGCATAGTGAACTGGCGAAACGTCCTGAGTAGAGATTGTGCTGTTCACCCGGGGTTTCGGCTGAGGCGAGTTAGCCGACATTGATTCGTCCGAACCAGGAGAGCTTGGAGATGGAGAATCCGGCTGAGTTTTGATGAAAGGCGCGATGTTAGGTCGTTGAACGGGGCTCTGGGGAGAAGAAGGCTGGAACGGAGAGTTGAAACTAGAGCTCTGACTGAGTGGAGATTGGGAATGGAGAGGAGATGATGAATGAATGGGGCCGGTTGTCGGGGGCGGGGAAACAGCTCCAGGAGATTGTCCGAACGGTCCAAGAGATTGCGGCGATGATTGAGAATGAGGAGGCACCATCGATTGGGGATGGAACTGTCGTGGTGAGGGAGAATGCGGCGAATGTGCGTAAAGCGGATTTCCATTTGGAAACGAAGGTCTTAAACGGTAAAATTAAATTTCATTTCAACGTAACGTTGGCTACCTAGGTTGGAACTGGTTGTGTTGCAGATAGGAGCCGCTATGCGATGGTGGTAAGGTCTGATGAACGGAAGAAGGCGTAGAAGGTGATGGCAAATTCGATGGAGGGATTGGTTGGCTGAAAATTGATTGAGAGTTTTTACAGGGAATTTTGTTATACCTTCTAGGAGGCGAGTGAAAGTTGTATTGCGGAGGCTGACCCTGGGGATTAGGACTTCTGGGTGGCCCTCCATGACCAAAGTGAGGCGAGTTTGTTGGTCCTCCAGGATATTGGGGATAGTTTGGAAATTGTCCTGTTTGATGAAAGTTGTTGTTCGAATTGTTCAGAGGTTGGACAGGCAGTCGATGCTGTTGATTGCCGTGAAGCATGCTGTATCCAGGCACGCCAAAGTGGTTCTCACGGGGGACCAAGACCGGCGGCAGCATGGGAGTCTCAACGCGCGTGTAGTGATAAGGGTTGATGCAGACGTCTTTTTGATGCTTCGTGTCGTAGGGAAACTTGCAGTGTGGCGTTGCTTTCAACTCATGGTGGCTCTAAATATCAATTTTAAAGAAAAGCAGAGCTGTAGGTACCACCTGTAAATCCGGCCAGCGCCAAACTCGACAATAAATCACATGCGGTAGTCCCTTTCGATGATTAATCTGCAATCTGCCGTCCAGACTCCGTTGTATTGTTATGCATTCTGTGTAAACTTGTGGATCTTTCCCGCTTAGAAAAATGTTGGTACCATCTGTTCAAACAAAAAATTTCAATTCTCTTACTGTTTGAGTGCCTTTTCTAGCGCCTCTATGGCACCTTTCTTCTTTCGGAGCTTTTTGACGAGCGTTTGAATGGCGCATTCGGCCCATTTCTCTTCCTCATCGCCTTGCTTCCAGCCGAGAAGGTTTTTGACGGCCGAAGGGGTCGAGTGAAAAAACGAACTCATCAAAAACTAGCTCGATTCGTTTTGGTTCTTCATGGTCGAGGATCGGCGCTCTAAATACAAATAAAAGGTAAACAAACCACCGACTTCCGAGCGGAATACTTATGTACAGTACGACAGTAGTACGGCATACAGAAAGGTTAAGAACATAAATAAAACGTCTAAAGGCCGGCTGGAATCGCGGTCGGGTCGTCTTCGTTTTCTTCTTTGTTTTCTTCCGTACTTTCCGGGGCAGTGGTGTCGTATTGGCGAGCGATCGCTTCCAGAGATGGAATTCCAAGGATTTTGTTGAGAGAGTTGAAAGCCATCAGTCTCAGAGCATGTTGAGCGCTAGAATTTTTATTTATGAAAAATGTTTTACTTACGAAAAATTTTAAAATTCATTTTTTATTTTTTTCTCTACCTCGAAGTAATATCTTCTCTGTCCTGATCTGATAAGTCTTTCATGGCGTCGACTGGCTCTCTTTCGCAGGGGTCGATTATTCCTTCGCCGCCTGATTAAATTTATCCATCTGAATCTACTGCTGTTCGTTTTTCACTGACCTTTGATAATAAGACCACCGGCGAGGACAGAAAAGATTCGTTGAACGCCGTCTGAGATCGGAAGTGCCTTTCCAGCTGACTCAAGCCCTTTCTGTACTAAAAGCTGAATATTCCAATCCGATAGAATGTTCCACGTGGGCACACGCAGCGTCATGTCACGAATAATGCGAGCGACGGCCGTGCAGTTCTGTACTTTTTGGGCACACACGTGATACCATTTCGCGCGACGAAGCTCGGCCAGGGCACGGAGACATTGATCGTTGGGGATGTATTCTACTGTGGGGTCTTCAGGCTCCGCTAAATTTCAAGTAAATAGAGGGAATTTGTGAATTCGTATTTTGTACCGCGATTGGCAGTCCTGACTGACTGATTTTTGAAAGATGCACATTGACGTTACAATTCTCCATGCTAAAAACATAGGAGATTTGTAACGTAGATTGCGTAGGCGTCACTGGTTTGACGGAACTCTCAAAGAAGAGACACTAGAGTCAAATTTTAATTGGTTGATTAGCTATTTCACTCGAAAATCAGAATCAGTCAGTCAGAAATGCCAATCGCGGTATTATCAAAGAAATCTCTCATCGAAGAATTCGCAAAATATCTCTGAAAAAATGAAAACTTTAGCATCTCTTACATTTTACTTCTTCGGTCAAATTCAGTGGCGGTCTGCATTTGGGCGAGGCCACCGACATCAGAATCGTTACCCGCGGCTCGGCCAATCTGAATAGCTCGAGACCCCCAAGCTCTCTGGAAACAATCACTACAAATAGATTGTGTTATCGTTTTCCCACAGTTCAGCGGTAATGAGAAGGTTGCTCACCTTTGTAGTTCTCATGATAGGTTTGGCTCATATGTTCCGATATCTTATGCGCTAGTTTCTCAAGCAGCGCAAAAGTTGGCTTATTTTTCGTCATCAAAACTGCTAGGAATTCCGTCTCGCCTTTCAAATTGATCTGCCCGGCTAGCGCCCCGACTTGCATGACTCCAAGAATTTCCCTCAAAGCTTCCACGCTTTTTATTTCCCCACTTTTCAGCTTTGTCTGGGTGTCTGGATTGTCCCGTTCTTCTTGTAAGAATCTATCGGAAACTTCTTTTAGCGTCTTTTGAATGTGATCCATGAAAAGGGAAGTCGCGGTGTTGAAGTTGTTGATTGGCATGATCGATTCTAGCTTGACTTTGCAGGCGTATTCATCGCGCTCTCGCTTGTCCATATTTTTGATAGGTTTTGGTGGCTTGAGTTTTTCCGGAGGATCATTGTTTATTGCTGCGGCTCGTCTAGGATTGATCCAAATTCCTGAGAGAAACTGTTACTTCCTAATAAAAAAGTTTCATATCAACCGAGAGAATAAAATCAATCTTTAGTGACACTCGGCTTGATATCATCCCCCACCGAGAACAATATTGGAAATAAGGTCGACCCCATTTTACGATTTCATCGAAATCAAGCTGGGTCACAGTGTGATTTTGAGATACTATCTCTATTAGAGCGCCCTCAAGAAGAGATTTATAAACGATTATAACGATTCTACTGCGGAAAGTATTATAAATATAAAAAATGTAAACAGTTACTGGAATAAGTTATTTCAAATAACACGAATCGACGTGCAAGAAAATTTTTTTTGTTCCTGATAAAATGATTGTATCAGAATAATAATCCTTTTGTTTCATTTAATCATTGAGAGACTCAAAAAATGAGATGATGTTATCTTTATTTTTCCCTGCTAAAATGATACTGTAAAATTTACATTATGTAAATAGTTTGGTTTCATTTTATAAAAATTGTATGCCCGAAAAAGGCCGAAGTCAATTTTTTCCCTGCAAAAAGTTTTTTAATTTCATCTTACAATAAATGAGATGATGTGAGTTTATGTTCTTTATTTACCTGGTCCGGCAACATTAGCACCAATTTTGCCATCTCTGAATAGACGCATGCATAATTCAAGCGCAGTTTTCTTCTGCGCAGCTTTTTTATTAGCAGCTGAGTCTGCATACGCGTATTGTTTTCCATCGATCGTGAAATCAAGCTTGGCAATGTAAATTCTATGACTTGGCATTCCCTTTTCCTCCATAATGTATTCTAGCGCGATTTTGCGTTTCGCCAAGAATTCATGGAGCTTTTGTCGTGCTGTATCAAGCGTCCAGTCACCAGTGGCTTCGTCGATTGTTTCTAGCGTCGTTTTCTTCCCTCCCTGATTTTTTATATCGTTCGGTCGTCGAAGCCGCGATCCGCATTCTTCGATCATCTTTGCCAAATAGAGTTGCTTGACGATCGACCAGGAAACAAGAGCATTCGCTGTTTTCTTCGTTCGCGCTTGTTCTTTCGCATAAAATTCTTTTCCATATTTCTTCAGGGTCAGTCGAAGCTCGGCGATTTGGATTTTTGCGTGGTCAGGTCCCATCGAAGAGTTTTGAATTTCGCACGAGACTTTTTCCGTACTGCAAAATGTCTGTAATCGCTTCTGACAACTGTCTGGTGTCCAGCCGCCCGCTTCCTCGATGTGTTCATTCGTGACGATTTGATGCCAGTCTTGTGGAATGCTTCCTGCAGCGTTCGTCGCGACCTTTTCTTTCTTCGGGAAGTCTTCTTTGTCCATGAAGCCAAGTTCCGCGAGTTTATTGCAATATTCCCAAGTTGCTTCGTTTTGCGCTTCTTTCTTGCTTCTCGCTTCTTTGATTGAAATAAAATCGAGTCCGCTTATTTGAATCGAGCAGCTAAAGAGTTTCTTGTGTCGATTTCCCAGTTCTTTGTAGTTAAATTCTGGTGTGACTCTTCGTTGATTGCACCAAATGTGCAAGTAGCCCTTTATATCATTCGCCTAAAAAATCTTGCTTAGTCCTTTGAAACTCGGTCGGGCTTACTTTGATCCGAGAGCTTTTCTGGCCATTTTGAACTTTCCAGTTAAATCTGCGGATGTTATCCATCAGATCTTTCTTGTGTTTTTGGCCCATGTAATTTTGAGCAGCGGAAAAGAGTTTTCTGATAGTCTTCATCGTGGATCATGTCCATTTTACTGAAATACAGGTTTAAAAACTTGTATCTAGCCCTCTTAACCTTTTCTTAGCATCGGGTCCCTCATCAACCCTTTCTTCAGTGTAGTGGCTTTTCGTAACAACTTGTTCCTGGACGCCACCTTCCACATTTGATTTTTGAACTCCTCCTTTTACAAATAACCCTTGTCTATTTCCCTGTGAACTATCAGAACCACCCAGCCCTGATCTATATTTACTGCGGTAGTCATCCATTGCTAGAAAATCAAAGAGACGTTAGCCGATTGGCCCTAAATGACGACAATCGAGAAAATTGAATAAAAATTATTGAACAGGAGTAGGTTCCAATATATCGAATAAATCAATGATGGAATCAATAATTTTAACGATAATTCAATATTTGGATCCTACTCAGTCGACATTTGTGGTCAATCAGAGAGATAAAAAATAGAGTCAGATAAGTTTATCGAAAACATATCAGAAACTATTGAAAGAGTAGCAAAAGGTTTTTTTATTTGTCACTGTCTGTTTTAACAAAAGCAACTGAAGAGGGACGAGGCCCAAATAAATAGTTTGAACACATAGAATTCCATTGAAGAAGTCCGATAGATTTGCATGTGCTTGAGATTGATTTTAACTTGTTGATGTTGTATTTTAGACAGCAAGGAATAATTGTAATAACTTAGTTTCTCAGTCGAGCGCAGATGGCCTCAGTGAATTCAGTGCACTAGAAAAATATTTAAATGGGAGTTATTTGAGGATATTGAATACCTTGGCGGTTCCTCCAAGATCACCAGTCTTGGTTCCAGAGGCGATGGTATCGAAGCAGGCGGTCTCGATGGCGGAGGCGATCTCCATGTAGTTCAAGTGTCTCAACATCATGACGGCGGAGAGGAGAAGAGCAGTTGGGTTGGCCTTGTCCTGACCAGCGATGTCTGGGGCAGAGCCGTGGACCTAGATTTTTAAGTAGAAGAAAGAATTGGTAGGTCTGAGCATACAGATTCAAAGAGGGCGACACCGTCAGCACCGATGTTTCCAGATGGAGTAAGACCGAGACCACCGATGAGACCAGCTCCAAGATCGGAGAGGATATCACCGTAAAGGTTGGGCATGACGAGCATGTCGTACTGAGAGGGATCCTGGACGATCTAAAAGAAACTATTGCGCTTTGATTAAGAGGAGTCTCTCTTACTCGGAGGCAGACAGTGTCGAGGTAAGCATCTTCGAACTTGATGTCAGGGTATTCTTCGGCGATTTCTCGAGCGACTCGGAGGAAAGTACCGTCAGCCTTTCGCATGATGTTGGCCTAAAAGATATGAATTCAACATGGAGCCAAAGAGGATTCGCCAACCTTGTGGACGCAGGTGATTCGGTCCCGACCGTTCTGTCGAGCGTATTCGAAAGCGTGTCGGCAGACGTTTCGGGTAGCGGTGTCAGTGATAAGCTTGATGGACTGGACGACGCCGGGGACGATTTCGTGCTCGATGCCAGAGTATTCACCTTCAGTGTTTTCTCGAATGGTGACGATGTCGACATCTTCGTACTTGGTCTGGTGGCCGACGATAGACTGGGAAAGAGGTAAGAAGATAGATTGAGATGGTTTTTGTTACCTTGCATGGTCGGACGTTGGCGTAAAGACCGAAAGTCTTTCGGAGCATGAGATTCATGGAGGGATGACCAGCGCCAATAGGAGTAGCAAGGGGACCCTTAAGACCGACCTTGTTCTTGTTGATGGATTCCCGAGCGGGCTCGGGGAGGACCCAGCTGCCATCTGGCTCCTGGATAGCGTAAACGTCTCTCTCTTCCCAATCGATTGGAGCCCCAGCGGCGTCGAAGATCTTGGCAACAGCAGCAGAGATCTCTGGGCCAATACCATCGCCAGGAATCAAGGTGCAAGTGTGCTTGGATCGAGCAGACACCATTCGGGTAACATTTCGCAAAAGCTTCGACATTTTTGGTACTCTGAATTGAACATTCTCTTAGCACTAGAATTTTAATGAATTATTGAATGTGCATAAAGGAAGGCGAGCAAAAAAGAAGAATTGAAAGAGAATGGCAGCTGATTGGAGCAGAGTTGGGATTAGCGCACAGAGAAAAAGCGCTCTACATGATAAATAAAAGAGGATGAATTTTTTCAATACACATGGACTATTCTAGAGACTGGGCTCGAACTGAAGTTTATGATTTGTGTTGATCCAGGGCTTCCAAAAGCCGTCATTTTGGTCCGGCAAACCCGCTGGATCCGGCTTTGGCCAGCGGCATGGAACTGCGTTGGAGTTATAGGCAGAGAGCATGTTTAGCATTTGCTCGACGATGTCTTTATTTTCGTTTGAAATTTCAAAGTCTTCCAGTGGATCGTTTTCGATATCGTACAATCGTACGTTTAGGTCAGAAATAGCATCGAAATTATTCGTGTTGTCATTTTTACGATCAGTTTTCGGCCATTCAGGAGGATAAATATGCCCAGTTGGATACCCATCACTCGACGGCTGTCCGGTCAGCAACTTCCACTGCTTCCACCTCAATCCGGACTGTACTCTCACGTCATAGTCAGAATTCCATGTTCGATTATCTGGCGATTTCTTGTTCAAACGAAGCGGGTCAATGTTGATTAGGAACGAGTCATTCTGTGACTCATCATTTTCAACGAGCATTTTGGCTTGGGACTTGCCATCGAATTTCACTTTTCGGGTGTTTGCGCATTGTGTGAGATCGAGAAGAGTTGGGAAGACATCAACCACGTGCATCAGCTGGTTTCGTTTGTCGGCGGAGACTCCCGGGATCTTGATTGATCCGATTCCTCTTATACCGCCTTCCCAAAGAGTGTTCTTCAGTCCTCTTAGTGGCCAGTTGTTACCGCCGTAGAGGGTGCTTCCTCCATTGTCCGTGGTAAAGTAGACAATGGTATCTTCCCAGAGGCCTTTGTTCTTGAAACTGTCGATGATTCGACCTACTGTATCGTCCATACTCTTCGTCATTGCCGCGTAAATGCGTCGATCTCGATCCTCAATCCATGAGTACATGTCAACGTATTTCTGCGGCGCTTCCAATGGGTAATGAACATTCTGAAGACCAACATACATGTAAAAAGATTCCTCTGGGTCATGAGCTTCGACAAGCTTTTCCACTCGATCAGCAAAGATTTCTGCGCCATATTGACCCCAGCTAGAATTCGTTGACTTGCCCCCGTCGCGAAAGTCCACTCCACTTTGACCTTGAATAAACTGCGAGTGATTGTAATGTCCCTCTGCCCCGATTAGATATCCGTAGTGACTTTCGAACCCACGATTTTCGGGGACCATCCTCTCATCGTAAAAACCAAGGTGCCACTTGCCCACCATGTGAGTTCGATAGCCGCAATCTTTGAACAATTCCGGCTGGACAGGGTCGCTGAGGGTAGGCCATTAGGCTGAGCACCGAGAATAACCGCGTGCTGGAGACCAGTGTGAATTTGATAACGACCGCTATTGATAATGACGATTATAAAGATAGGGATGGGTTGGTTTAGGTTACCTCATCAGAACAGATCTAGTGGGAGTGCAAATAGGATTGACATAGTAAGACTGAAGATGTAGAGATTCTTGAATGAGGCCATCGACATTAGGAGTCGAAAGAAATGAGTTATGTAGGGAAATATCATTCCATCCCAAATCATCAGCTACGATTATCAAAACATTTGGTTTCTTCACCCCTTTGCACGAAACCTGGGGAGCTAGAATCAACCCCAGAACTGAAATCAATTGCATTCTACAAAGACATCAAGAGTTTTTGCTTTCCTTCTGTAGTATATTCTGACAACTACTGTAACTAAAAGTAAAGAGAAGATAGTAAAGAAGAATGTGTCGGATAAGTAGCATGAGTTGGACTCGAAATTTTAAGCATAAGTTGAACTTTATAACAAAATTAAAGACAGTGACTTGTTTGATGGCGAATGAAAGTTGCTACAGAGAAATTGACCATTACTCTGATCAATTCAATTTAAAAGAAGGGTCGGTTTTCATTTTAGCAAAAATTTGGTTTGGAAACATCCGCATTAATTGAAATCCGACTCATACCGATTTCCAACAGATTCGTCTTTCGAAATCACAGTCATGAACTTTCGAACAGAAGGGACAAGTAGTAAGAGCGTGTGCTGATTCTCTCATGATTCCGAAGTAGGAATCAGAACGATCAGGGAGACTCTTTATTCATTCAAACTGCCAGTGTGGGATGATCCCTCACCAGCGGCTTCCATTTTATCAGCTGCTTGGCAGAAGTAGTCAGCGAAGGCGCCGAAATACTTCTCCGGAACTAGAAAATCAGTGAGGAGGAAGCTCTCAAACAAGTCTTACTTGTAATAGCCTGACGATAATAGCGAGTCTGCTCGGTGATTCTCAAGAAGACTCCTCGCTGATTTTGACCAGCGTCAAGGAAAAACTAAAAAACACATATCAAATAATCTTCCGTTTTGATAAATACTTAAAATATAAAATAAATATATTTTTAAATAATTTATTAGAAAAAACAACATTTGGAACCTGCTTGTTTCGCTTATCGCCAATCACATGAGGCTTTGGTAATTCAAACTGATCTTCTTCGATCTGTCCGTACTCGTCAATCAATCCAGTCAGGGTGTCTCGGAATTCAATCATCCCTTCACGCATACATTAATTACAAGCTCAATTTCAAGTGTAAATTATACCTTGGGCTGGGAGAACAATCTGGGGTGGCGGGCCTTGGTTCTGGACCTGGCCCTGTCCGTTGTAGGCAGTTTGCTGTCGGATACGAAGGTATCTGAAAGGGCTTTGAGCTTGGACTCGATGAAGAGAAATTTACCGTCCGCGATTGTTCTCTTTCAGATCCAAAAGTATCGTCGGCTCTCTCGGTGAAGACGCTCCGTCTTCAGTGGCTTCTGTCTTTCTTCTGCTGGCTGAGCAGGATCCGAAGGACCGAGCTGTGCGTAATGCTCGATGAAATCGCCTTAATTTTATTGTAAAATATTTATTATTGGATCAATGATTCATTACCCAACAAGTCGCGGAATTCGGCTGCAGTAGCCATCGAAAGCGTCAATCGGGACTTGTTGCCCCCTGGGGACACTTCCGCTACTTTAACAAACCTAAAACAGCAGTCAAAAGACAAATTTTAGGATTGATTCTTACATTCCGCGGTCGTTCTTTTTGACATCAAGGTAAAATCGCTTGTTCTGAATGAGGACCATCTTGGAAGCGAGTTCCTTGGTGTCCCCATTGCCCTGCTCTAGCTGATCGTTATCCATCGATCCAAACCTAGAATTATTTTATTTTTTACAAGCTTCGTTTTGAAAACATGTTTTGAATCGACAAAAACAGAGCTTCGACAGTTGGCAGTACAAATTTTAATAAATCATCTTCTACGGTGTCGATCTCTGTCTCGATCGCGCGATCTTGAGCGGGATCGCCTATCGCTTCTTCTAGAGCTTCTGTCTCTCGATCTGTCGCGGTCTCTGGAGCGATCTCTGTCTCTTGATCGGTCTCGTGAGCGGCGCCGCGAGCGGCTTCTGTCACTACCACCTCGGTCATCGTCTCTCCGACGGCGCTCTGATCTGTCTCTATCCCGATCTCGGTCACGATCGCGGTCTCTATCCCTGTCCCGATCGCGGTCTCGTCCTCGATCGGATCGTTCAAAGTTTCGTCGGTCGCGGTAATCCTCGCGATCGCTTCTTCTCCCATCATGTCTTTCTTGTTTTACATCTGACAAAAGTATTAAAAGTGGCCTAGAATCGAAACTCTACCTGGGTTGAAGCCTGGAGGAAAGCCAGGAGGCATTCCGGGAGGCATGCCAGGCATACCCGGCCGCGGGGGAAAGCCAAAAGGCGGCATTCCAGGCGGCATCGCCGGCATTCCTGGCATCCCTGGTCGCGGAGGCATACCAGGTGGCATGCCGAATCGAGGCGGCATGAGGTGCGGCGGTGGGCCACTGTCCTTGTCTGATTTGATATCTAGAATTATGACGTAAATTTGCTTGCTTACTGGCGTACTGTCTACCTGGTGGTCCTCTGCGGTCACCCATGCTGGCATTTACTGGTAAACTGCCGTTGGAACTGATAACTGGAGGCGGGTTAGATCTGTTGAAGTTTTCAGATTTGATAGGCGATGGTCCCATTGGAAGGAACGGCATTCCAGGTGGCGCAAATTGAGCTATGTTCGTCCTTGTCCGTAGCAGGAGCAAAGCTCGATCTCTGAGCGTTCTCTGCTTCTCCGAGTACTTTCTCCATGAGGTTTCTTCAAATCTGAATGAATAAATTATGAATGGATTGAGAATTTATATTTTATATACCCGTAATTAAAATAATCTGATAAGTCAGCGCCAGGCTTTTGCCACGGCTTATCCGTGAGTGCATCTATTTCAGGATTTGGGATCAATTTTCCGCTTGAAGAAGTAATGAGCACTTCTGCTTGCTGAGGCGTCTTGTCTTTTTGTCTTCGCTGTTTGCATCTTTCTGGAAAAAATCAATTCAGGGTCGGAAATCAAGGAAGAGAACGTACTGGGTTTATGTTTATAACAGCTTCGCCGTCGATATCTCCGATCATAATATTTACATCGTCGTCCGAATCATCGTCTGAGTCGATTTCTTCTGCTTCTGATTCCTCTAAAATCAATTTGACGGAACTCAAAAGGAAGTGCGATTTTACCTTCGTCGGGTCCTTCCTCTTTCTTTTCTATTGGCAACGCGGTAACTGAAGAATCTGTCTTCTCAGGCGTTGCTTCCTGACCATTTTCGACTTCTGTTGTCATTCTTTGATAATCAAGTTTGGATATTTTCAATAGACCGTAAAATTTTGAAGGTAGTGGATTTGTGAACAGGGAATACAGACAATTTCTTGTGGGAAAAGTTAATACGACATCTTTTTTCTTGGATCCTCATTGGAGGGGGCAGGGGCAGGCTGTTTCATCCACGGTGCGTTCTGGAGATCGATTTTGCCATCTTTGCTTCCTGCGAGGACGGCCATCGAGGCCTGAGCAGCTGCTTGAGCCCAGTAAGAAACATCAGCTTGGACTCGTTTTTCGTTGAATCTCTTATCCTCTTTTTCGAGGAACTGTTTTCGGGTGTCTGTGATGTCCTCGTATTTGTGATGTTGTCTGAATTGATCTTGAGTAATTTTTTTGGAGAGGAAAAATAAACCTGTTGTAGAATTTCATTTCCTTTCGTTTGATCGCCCATTTGGTTGCGAAATCCTCCCATTTCTAGAATCATTACTGAATGAAACGAAAAGGGATTGTGATTTCTTACGTATTTTTGCTCGAAGTCTTGATCCCAATTATCGTACGCTGATTTTCTGTATTTGCTGGCTCCCTGCCCGTGCGTCTGATCGTAAGATAGATCTTTCCACTGATCACGTGCCATTTCAGATTCACGGTAACCCCCATATCCATACGAGTCCGAAATGAATTTATTTACGCCGCCAGATCCCACTTTCAGATCCGGTTCCGCCTGAGTAAAGAGATTAGAGTAATTTTAAATCTTGGTTTTACCTTGTGATCGTAGTCCCAGTGGATTTCCTGACGACGTCGGGATCGTGAATTTTCCTCGCCAGGCTCGACACCCATTCCTCGATACATCGTTTCCGCGGCGAGCTTGGCAGTGGTGATTTCTTCTTCTTTTTCGCGGATTTCTTCTTCGAGTTTCGCCTGTTTCGCCAGACGAGCTGCTTCTTGTTCTTCGGCAGTCATTGGCATAGGCTTAAAATGCGTGAACATGGAATCAAAGAAAGCCTTACTTTTGGCTGATCTGGATTTTTAAGATCATCGTCAGTATCTTCAGCTTCTTCTGCCGCGATTTGGGCTTCAATTTCGGACATCGGCGTTGGATCGCAAATCGTGTCTCTCGGGTCGAGCTGAGAACCGCCTCCGTACATCACTGACACTTTGATATACGTTTTGCCGCTAAACTCGACTCGTCCGTTGGTGACCTTCATGTACTCCTCAGGCTCCTCGTCGCGCTCCATCCAGCCGCTGGGGAGTTCGAGCAACTCTTCGTCATCGGAGTCTTGTTCCCACTGCTTCATTTCGAGCCAGGCAAGCTGGTCCTTCGATGGCAGCTTTTTCTCAAATCCAAAACCACCTTTTCTGCCAAACATGTAATTTCGATGAAAGCAGGAAAGGAAGTGATCCCAAAGCTCCGACTCCATCATCTCCGCGAATTTACCAGTTTTGCATCGTCGCATCCAGGTAAGATTTGCGTGTACGTTTTCGGGCTTGAGGCCACCCAGAAGGCGCAAGAATTTTTCAGCTTTTTGATCGGTTCGGAATTCCTCCCGAACTTTTCGCGGCATATCGTCCACTGTAAGGACTCGCCCTCGCTTCTTCTTCTTTCGACGCTTTTTTACTGGAGGCTCAGCGCTAGAAAATGCCTGTATGAATATTTTCTTTACTGCCTAACACACCTTTCTACAAGATCTCTTTTGCCAAGTCCTGGTAGTTCCTCATTATCAGATTCATGGTCCGACATGTTTTTGATTTCGCTGAATGGATGTTTTCATATATTTGAACTCATAGAAATTTAGCGGGAATTTTCAAGCGGTCGCCTTTTTTAATTGAACTACAGAAATGAACTTGCGACAGTAAGGTTTTGCTTTAGCTAGTAGTAATAGAATCAAGTTGAATTCACAGTAGGTATTGCACTAAATGGTAAATGGACAGCAGTTTTTAAACTTTAATAAATTCAGAAAAAATCTAACTAATTTTGGATAAGATTTTGAACTTGATTGTATGCAAGAAGGCCGAGCTCGTAGATGTCGTTGCCAAGGCGGGCGATTTGGCTCTAAAATTAGCTTAAGGGTAGAACATGAAATCGGCGCGCGGCGCCTCACTCGCCCAGCGCCCCGCCGTGCCCTACTTTTCAGAATGCCCTAAAATCGGAACGGATAAAGCTTTTTCAAAAATTTTTTCGGATTTAAGATTATCAAAGCCTTTACTTTTCACAGATCAAAAATGAGCAGAATCGTCAAAGAAAAAGTCGGAGAAAATGACATGAGTTGGTTAAACTCTATCTCCTCTCGCAATTCTTATCCGATTTTTTCAAATTTAGATAGGTCGAAAGTGCTCCGTTAGACCTAAAATTTCGTAGTCTTAGAATTAATTTTGAAGCTTCCTAACGTTCAACACGGCTTCTCAAAACAAGTGCTTTCACGCCGCGCCGCTTTTTCTCTCACGCTGCGCGCCTCACGACGGCGCAGCTCTCATTTCAAAAGCTCATATAAAATTCCAAAAAGCTTTAAAATTAATTCTGAGACTACGAAATTTTAGGTCTAACGGAGCACTTTCGACCTATCTAAATTTGAAAAAATCGGATAAGAATTGCGAGAGGAGATAGAGTTTAACCAACTCATGTCATTTTCTCCGACTTTTTCTTTGACGATTCTGCTCATTTTTGATCTGTGAAAAGTAAAGGCTTTGATAATCTTAAATCCGAAAAAATTTTTGAAAAAGCTTTATCCGTTCCGATTTTAGGGCATTCTGAAAAGTAGGGCACGGCGGGGCGCTGGGCGAGTGAGGCGCCGCGCGCCGATTTCATGTTCTACCCTTAAACCGAGGGAGAAAACCAACTTGCAAACCTGGGCGCAGCAGAATCTTCCAGCAGCGACTTTTCCAATGAGATCTCCTGTCCAGACGATTGATCGACCGATACCCTCGAAGATGTTGGAGAAGATCTTGTCGATGTTGTACTCGAGCAGGAACTCGTGAATGATTGGAAGCTGTTTTTGGATGATAGCAATAGTTGTTTCAACTCTTTCATATACAATAGATTGAACTTCAGCAAACTTGACGGATGCTTGTTGTCGATACTCCTCTATGATTTCAATAAGGAAAGAGTACAAGAAGAGAACTGACCGGTATTGACAAGAGCAGCATTAGCGTATTCTTTACTAGCGCGTTGAACTTTAGCAAGTCCCTTGAGCGTCTCATCACGAGCAAGGGCACTGTACTTGTCGATTTGAACTCGCATGTCAGCGATTCCTTGTTCGCAAACTACACCCCAGTTTTCCGCGAGAACATTTGCCTAGAAAAGGTTAAAAAGAGCCTTTCCTCCTGATTTTACTTGTTCTCGAAGTTGCTTGACCAAGACTGTTCCATTTTTGACAGCGTTGTTGAAAAATGGCTCGAGTTCCTTTTGAACATTTTGGACAGTTGGCACGACATGAGTTTGGACTTGCTCATTCAGACTCGTGATCGTTTTATCGACGTGGTCTTTCAAATGAGTATCGTAGAGCTTTATTAGCTTTTCAAGTTGAGGTTGGCCGTGAGCAGCGTAGAGCTTCTGGAGCTGAGCAATTTGTGGCTCTCCGTATTGTTTATACGCAGGGATGACGAATTCTTGTACATGTGGGTCGACGTATTCGTCGTATTTTGGAATGACGTAGGCGTCGTAATATTGCTGCAAAAGAGTGTTTTTCACTGAGAAATCAACGACCTTACCTTGAAGTGTTGATTATAAATAGGCCGAGTACACTCAAACTGTGAGCTTAGACTTGTGAAAAGAAGGAAATACATAATGTAGGTAGGTAATCGGAGGAGGAAGCAAGACGAGCTCTCGGCTTTTCCGCAGATAGCGCCGCTTTTCTTCAGCGATTTAGGACCAGCTGACTTTGTTTTTGACTTAGGAGGTGTCGCTGTGACTGGTTCGTCAAGGGACTTTTCGATGATGGCTCTATTTTTTGCGCTGAGAGTGGTTTCAGGAACGGATTCTAGGACGTATTGACAGTTTTTTTTTTAAGGGGGCCCGGAGAACTTTTTGAAAAAAAGGTTCTTCCCATGATCGTAGAGGAATGAATGAGGGCTTGGCTGAAAGAGCAGCCCGAGTTCTGTTTAAAAAAAATTCAGCGAAGATTTTGATAGAGTAGTTTAGCTGTAAATGCCTGTTGAAAATGCACTAAATAACAATAGATTTGGAAATGCGGCGCGCTGATTGGCTGAGGCGCTGCTATTGTTGAAAAATGGGCGCCGTGGCGGCGCGCAAGGACCGACTCGCCGACAGAAAACCGGCTGATACAGCACTCCTGCTGATCCAATTTTTTCGTCGAATTTTTTTTAAACAGTTCGATAAATGGGCTATCAGATGAGCCTTTATTCATCCCCGTACGATGTCGGGAAGTACCTTTTTTAAAAGTTCTCCGGGCCCCCTTAAAAAAACTGTCATTGGACTTGGAGCCTAAAATGATGGTAATGTTTGAAGGTGGAGGGAGTTTTCGTACCTATAGGTAGATGCTAATGATTTTAGCTTCTGAGTACACTGAGCTGGTCGATTTTCAATTCCTTGCAAAAGAATTGGAAGCGCATTTCCTTGTCGACCAGTGCCAATATGCGATAAAAGATCCTCGACCCAGTTCTCATCAGGCTTTGTAAATAGACGTGCTCGGACGGAGAGTTGCTCCAGCTCGGTCTAATTGCAAATGAAGCTATGATTATTAGAGATGATGATCTACCTGGACGTTTTTGTTGAGTTTGGAGTCCGAAGCTGCAGTGATAAGAGCGGAGTAGTTTTCGGAGTGACAGAAATCTTTGTCGAATTGGTACGATGCGTTTCCGTCAATGCGTTTTTGATCTTTTTCGAAAGCTAGATGAGGGGTAAAATGACGATTGGAGGTGTCAACTTTACCTTTGGCAAGACTTCCGCAACTTTTTCATGTTGAGTCTCGAGTAAACAAGAGTTTCTAGCACCGCAAAAAGGGCTGTAGGTTCAGTGGATTCAAACAACATGAAAATAATGGACAGAACTGCTCCGGGGTGAGTTTCAGTGCCAAGAATATCCTCGGAGATATTGGCTACTTTTGGATACTTTCGGACGAGCATTTGGCCGACGCAGCGCCATCCCCAGGCATTTTCAGCGCGACGAGAGGAATTGATCAAATTCGTCATAATATGAACCAGGCAGGGGTCTAAATATCAGCCGAAATCCTAGTGCGAAAGCGAAGCGAAAGCGAACCATTTTCAAATTTTTGCGAAGCGAAAGCGAAGCGAATTTTTCGCCCATGTGCGAAGCGAAAGCGAAGCGAAATATCATTGAAAATTGCGAAAAAAAGCGCAAATTTTTTTCGCTTGAATTGAAACGCATTCTCTGGCAAGAATCTTTAGCAATCAGACACTCAAAACTTTTGAGTCAAAAGCGAAGATGATTTCAAAAACCTATTTTTGGGGCAGAAAATTACAAAAAAATCTGTTACTGTATTTTTTCAGCTCGTCAATATAAGCCGAATGGTGGGTCTAACTGTTGATTATTCCAAGTTAGTAATAAACTCGATATCAGGGGTGACCGTTCGGACATCGGGAAGTCGGGGAAAACGGACAATTTTCGGTCAAAATGTGTTCGGCCGGGCATTTGGACGGCTCAGCCCCTTAAATTTGGCCGGGCAAAAGCGGGCATTTCGGGCATTTGGGCAAGTTCGGCACTTTCGGGGAATTCAGCGCTTTCGGGCGGTTGGTCAAGCCCGCGCCGAGGAAAATTCTTAAATTTCGCATTCTTTACAACTATTTTTGCTCTCTTGCTCCTCTAACTGAATCAAAAGCCTCTCGAAACTTATTTTTCTAGCCCTTATCTATTGAAAATCCCATCACCAGCTCGACCGGGCATTCGGACGGTGCGACTCTTGGCCCTTGATTTCGGCCGGGCATTCGGATGCTCAATCGACGATTTCTTGCCCGAATGGTCACCCTTTCTCGATAGGAGATGAGATCATCTTCGTAGATAAGCCCTGTTCATAAAGATCATTCAAAAAATATTCTAGCATACTTACAATAAAAAAGGCTGGTGGCAACGTGTTTTCCGGGGTAGGACCAGCTTGATAACCAGTCAATCCTTGGATTTATTGAGAGTTAGACCCACCATTAGACTCGTCTTGACAAGACTGAGAAAACTTGAATTTATAACGGCATCAATAATGCCCCTCTCCAACTCTTTGATAAAGAATCTTCCGAATAGCAAAGTCGCTTGCTGTGCGAAAATTTATGCGAAAATTTGGGAATTTTTGCGAAGCGAAAGCGAAGCGAATTCTGCTCTCCAGTGCGAAGCGAAGCGAAAGCGAATTCGCTTCGCTTCGCATCGCTTCGCAATAAAGCGAATTCGCACTGCGAATTTAGACCCCTGAACCAGGAGCTGAAGTGATCAAATTCAAAATGAAGAATAGAGGTTATTTTACTCACGCTTTTTTGATCTTCGACTTTGTTGAGTCGCCCAAAAAGTTTGTCAAAGGTATCCTTGACCGGCTTTGTCAGCTTGTTCATTGGGAAATCCTCATGGCTGTATGGCGGAATACTTTCGGGTGCCATAAGAGAGCTTCCGAGTAAATTGGAGGCATCGAAGATTGAAGTCGATTTCAAGAGCTCCTGGGTTGTTTCTGGCGAGAGCTCAAATGGCTGTCGCTTTGGTGGGCCCTTCTTGACGGGCTAAAATGACTTAGCTTCGAGGAATCATGATTTAGATATGGACCTTCTTGGTAGCTGTCGCCTTCGATTTCTGACTGTCCCCAGCGCCAGTATTGTTCGTCTTCAGGACGCTGACTTTCTTGACCTCTGGCGAACCTTTGGCCGCTGGCTTCTTTTTGGAGTCTTTGACGACTTCCCAATCGGATTTAGCCATTCTAACAATTTTTCTCTGTTTTTCAAGCGATAAAATTTCAATAGTCTTAGATTTAGAAAAGCAAAATGGCAGGATGACAGATATCGACACGAAAAAATAATGAACGGTTGGAAAAAGCGAAAAGGTATCGTGTTATGAGATCTCTCTCTTATCTTTCTTCTTATCTTTTTTGTCTTTTTTCTCCTTCTTTTTCTTCGGGTCTGAAAATGACGTTGAAAGCATAGAGGAAAATAAAGCGCACACCTTTTGATTTGTCTTTACTCGATTTGTCTTTTTTCCGCTTTCTTCTAGGGGCTGTGTGAAGTTCTTCTACTAGTTTTTCAGGCAGTGCAGTTGCACCCACATTCGACCTTGAAAAGTTGAAACAAATTGATCGAAGTGCATTTTTTACGATTGGAGACGAAAGCTTTCCATTTGATTAGCAGTTAGATATTCAAGTGGCTTTGCGATGGGCTGAGGTCCTTCTATCAATGCTCTGATGCCAGTTCCACTCTCTGCAGGGGTGTTTTGAACACCAGGAAGATCAGGGAGGAAATCCGAAAGCGTCTCTTTCAGCTTCTTTTGGCAAAATTTATGATACGCGTGTTTCAATCCTTAAAAATCTTTGAATATAAGAGCTAGGAACGATTTTTAACCTCTAGCGACAATGAGATTATTTGCGCCAGTCTCTTGCGTTACTGCTGGAATGTGACGATCTTTGAGTAAGTACACGGGCTCGATTCCGAGGTCATCCATGTTCTAAAGCGAAGAAGTAAGAAACGAGGTTGATCGAGTGAGTCTACTGTAATTGAAGAATGTGGGAGGCGCAGGAGGTGAATCAAAATCTCCTGGTAATCAGTGATTTTAGTGAGGAGGTTGTAGGAATCGTGGAAGAGTCAGGATCATTAAAAATGCGTTTTTTCTTTGAAAAATGATTGAGTTCGCATGAGGCAAAAAAGGTGTAACGGGAAGTCAAAATAGTCTAAAACTGTGAAGGAAAAAGACACTACAAGTTTTTCACGAGAATTTTTACTGGGTCTTCTTTTTCTCCGGATTCGCCTTCGCGTTCAAGTAAAATCCTAAATTGTGGAAGACACCTGCGATGACAAAAACAGCAGGGAAAAATATCACAAGATGAGTAAACTTCATCACGTTCAAAAATGGATAAACCCATTTGCCAGTTTTCTCATGAATATGAATCAAAAGAGCTCCGTAGAAGCAAGCGTAAGAGGAAAGCCAGAAAGATGAAGATTTCTTCGAGAAATTAGGTCGTTCGAGTGAAAAGATGTTCATCAAAACGATTGGGAGGATCCAGAAGTGCTCGTTCAAATTCATCCACATCGGGTAGTAAGGATCGAGGGCCCTAGGGAAGATAAGCTCCCGATCAAGAAACCAGATCGCCCAGAACATCGAAAAAACGATAGAGTTTGCAGCGAAAGAGACTCCGAACAACAGCCGTTTTCCCAGATAATGACCTAAAAACAATCATTTAATGTTATTGTACGAGAGACTATTTACATTTTGACGAAAACTGGCCGAGAAAGAGAAGAGCATTCGTAAGCGTCAAAATCTGAAAGTTCTGATACGTCAAGAATCGCCAAAGACCAAGATATGCTCTTGCCCCGTCTAAGTGGACAGGAATATCGAGGTTGTTTCGACAGTATGTCTCGTAAAACATGTAGAAAATGACGAAAAAGCGCACCAGATTTATCATTCTAAAATTATATCCTGATGATTTAACAGCTTTTAAGATCAGCTATCAGCTTCTATTAAGTTTTCTAATTCTTCAGAATCAGACTTTTTAGGCCTCCTGCTTCTTTTCGTCCGTATTTTAACGAGTCCTGAAACCCCGATGAGAATGCTTTCGGCTTCATTTTTCTCGATTTCGTATGGAAGATCGTCGCATTTGAGCCGTTTTACGACGGTGGCGAGCTCGCTCATGTTCATATCTTGTATCGACGTGTTCAAAGTCGAGTAAATACAGGTCCAGGCGGGCTGTGGAACTTTTGAAGAAACAAGGGTAGTTAGAAGATGAGGTTGCTCGTCTACTGGCGTTTCTGCTATTTTATCGAAGGCGTAGGAGATGATCCTGCGTTGGTTGAGATGCAAGTCTTCATATCTAACTGCAAGCCTAAAATATGACAGATGATCAAAAAGCAGATAAAATAATTTTGGACTCACTTTGGTTGTTTCGCGTCTGTCAATGATTTCAAGGCGCATTCGTATTCCAACGCGCGAAAAAATGCTTCAAAGCGCGTGACCCGGATTTCATAGTGCTTGATCAGCTCCGTCCTCAATGTCAGCCATCTCTTTGTTGTCCGACCTTTTCCTTGAGCAAAAGTGTTAGCTTGAACTTTGAATAGGTAAAAATGCTACCTTTTGAACTGTTAAATTGGTGAATGAGCTCTGTGAGAATTAATTCGTTGAGGGAGAAAAGCTCGGTGCAGGAGATTAAGTTGTGCCCTTTTCGGAACCAAGCAAGTAGATATTTTAAAAAGTACCAGTATGCTCGCTCATCGATTGACAACGTATCGAACCTTGAAAATGTCTTCAGCCATGCCCAAAATGCCCTGATAACAAGATTTACTTACGCATTGATTGCCTCTGTTTCATTCAGCCCTTGATCCACATAAAATCGATAGGCAAGTTGCTGCCCATTTCTCGTATAAATCGGGAATTTGATCTTTGCCGTTCTTTGAAAATTCTCGATTGATATCTCCGAAGTCGCCACTTTCTCTTGGAGCAAAGAATGAACATCTAAATGCGTCATTTCAGGCTCGCAAAGATATAGTTTCTTCTGCTGCGGAGTAAGTTGTATTTTCCTGTCGGAATACGAGCTTTTTAATCGCTCAGTAAGTGCTCTGGAAGCTGTTTTCAGGTAGAACTGTCCAAAGAAATTTCTCAGGTACCATCTTCTATGCATTTCTTTCGTGTCACTGACTCCTTCTTGAATTATCGAGTCTAATGCTTCGTCTTCTATTTCTCCCACGTGACTTCCGTCTTCCAGGACGACGAATCCGCTGTATATTTTTTCATCGTTCACCAGTATGCTTTTCGATATCTCCAGCGCGAATTCCTCTGCTCTTTCGTACATCGCTTCATATTCCTCATAATCGTGGGTGCATAATCTCATGTACATAAACATCTTTCTCAATGCTTCATTCTCACTACTGTCCAATAATCCCATAATTTCATCTGCTCTCTGATTCTCGATTTTCATGATGTCGACGAAAAACTCCCTGAAGCCATCTTCGAATGGAAGTTGGGACATTGGGACGATTCGAGGGGGCGCAGGTTTCAACTGTATTTTGTACTTGAATACTGAAGATAGAGCTCGCCGAGGGCCGTGTTTTAGTAAACTCATGATCTCTCTGAACTGAGTTTTCTGTTCATCATAAGTTCAAGATGATTCATAACTTCAAGGCTACAGGAGATGCTTTCATACCAAAAAGAATAACCTACAAATAACTTGTTCAACAAAAAAACTTTATTTTTATATTATTTTTATTAACCTATTACGATAACGGTTCGTTGTTTGAAAAGATAAAGGAGGCAACAGTTGGACGAAAGAGAGTAATAAAGACTTGCTTGTCAGGGCAGAATGCATCTTGGTATACAAGTAGAATGATTAGTTTTTTCATCTACGGCAAACAATGGCTTGAAGAAAAGTCAGAATTATTGGTTTCTAGCTATTAGTCGTTTTTAACGGAACACTGCTTCTCGGCGGAGTCGGGCAAGATGTAAAACGAGATCGCGGAGAGTAACTTCGCCAGGCAAAGAGCGATAAAGCAGACGAGAAAGTAAAGTGGAATCAGGACACCCATCGCTTTGTAGAGTCCCAGACGCTCGAGGAATCCATATGGCCAGTAGCCGGTCGACAGGTTGTAGGAAATACATACGACGCAGTAGAACTAACACGGGGATTCAAAATATAATTTAAAGGAGAACAGTTTTCTCTGCATTAGAGGGGGCCAATCGGGTGCTGGTCTTTAGGAGATAGAATAGACTTCAGAATCCCTTGACGATAGAAAAACAAGGGCATCTTTCATCGATCGTCTTATCGAAATTTTGTGGCGCCCCATGATCAGCTCGTTTACCATTGCGGGAAAAATAGCTGTATGAAGAAGGAAATCCAAGCGCTCAGGAATGTACTGAAAAGTCAAGGAATAGTGTCAGATGAAATTAAAAAACTTCACTTGAGGCAAATTTTCGTAAAAAAACTTTTTCGTGCCCAGAAGAAAGAGCAGAAAAGCTGAGTCGAATGGACTAGATTTGACCAAAAAATTTAGACTTTATGACGTCACAAATTACGAAATAAAGTCCAAATTTGTGCATTTTGAGTAAATTTTGGGGCCACTTTTATGGGGGTTTCTGTTAGATTTATTCGACGTTCTATAGCTCAAAAAAATCGTCGTAAAAAACTGAGGGGGGGTTTTTAAGGGTTTTGAAAAAACTCAAGAAAAAATTTTTGACCACTTTTCGACCGGTCGGTTTGAAGGTGTTTCTCTTAGAATTTCTCGAAATCCGCGGAGACCCCCCCTCAATTTTTGATGACGATTCTTACGAGCCCAAGAACGCCGAAAAATTCAATCGGAAACCCCTTCAAAATCGGCCCCAAAGTTTTTTGAGGAAAATTAGTCATTATGACGTCATTCCAAAAAATTATAGAGCCGGAAGAAGACCAATCGACTCAGAATTTTCCATTCTTTTATATGAGGCCATAAAATATTTTTGAAAAATTTTGCCTCAAATAAAGTTTTTTAATTTCATGATGATTTCAAAAAACTTTTTGTGCGGCCGGAAATCGTAAAAAATCTGTCAGTGCAGTTTTCTTCAGCTCGTCGAGACGAGTCGTATGATGGGTCTTACTCCTGATAACTGTCAGGATTTACCGGTTTACCGGCTGGTTACCGGAAAATACGTTGTCACCCGCCGTTTTTGTTCTAGAAGTGGTTAACAGATGATCGACCCAGGAAATTGTTCCTTATATTCGGTTCTACTCTAGGCTCAAAGATGAGGCTCGTATCACTACTCTGAAGAGAGTTATCACAAAAACAGTAAATTTTACATGCATTTTGTTGTTGCTGCACGTTCCTGATTTTTAGTCCCATTTCTGCCATAAATAGTATTTTAGTGATAACTCTCTTCAGAGTAGTGATAGGAGCCTCATCTTTGAGCCTAGAGTAGAACCGACTATAAGGAACAATTTCCTGGGTCGATCATCTGTTTACCACTTCTAGAACAAAAACGGCGGGTGACAACGTATTTTCCGGTAACCAGCCGGTAAACCGGTATATTCTGACAGTTATCAGGAGTTAGACCCATCATTCGACTCGTCTCGACGAGCTGAAGAAAACTGCACTCATAGATTTTTTACGATTTCCGGCCCCACAAAGAGTTTTTTGAAATCATCCATCTCAGTTATTCATACGACTCCTACTTCTACTGTTTTGGGATTGCGCACGAGCGAGGGATCCTTCATGTACATTGCCCAGTAAATAACAAAAGTTGTAGTCGTTTGAGGTATCACGTAACTTTGGAACAACATCGAAGCCATTCTCCAACGGACAAGACCGAGATCAGCACAAAACAGCGCAAGAAAAGCGATCTTGTGGGACATTTGATTCAAGTGCGTGAGAAAAATGTAGCGACCGATTGTGTGCTTTTTGACAAGGTTGAACTCGTCGGGGACGATTTCGTTGACAGTTTTCTGATCGAACCACATTTTGATGAGGAGGCACAGCCAGCCCAGGCGAAAGGAATTAGTGAGCAAAAGATAGATCCATCGGAAAAACGAAATTCGTTGCATCTAAACAGCAGAATTTATCGTTGAAAATGAATTGAAGTTAATCGGAACCGTTTGATGGGTAGATTCGGAAAATATGAAATAGGTAATAACCGTTATAAACAAATACAGAAGCTGAAATACAAAATACAGTATACACACACAGGAAGAAACTTAAATTGATGGGTTGACAAAGTTTGAAGCAGGCACGCTCGACCATTTATCATCGACGGCCATAGAGAACTCCTGCTCTACCAGAGCGAGTCGCTCTGGGTGCTTTTTTGAACGTTTGGATAGGATGAAGTACGAAATGAAGATAGCCCAGGAGAGGGCTAAAAGAACAGCGAGGACGTTGGATTTTGTTTGGACGGCGGCAAAGTGCTCTGGGCTTGGATCCATGTGGTGACACTCCGCGTCCCAATTCTAGAGAAAGAGTAAGTTACAGGTGATTCTTGAGCTTCTACCAGGGGGATAACGGGAAGCCAAGCTAACTCCAGCTGGTCTAAGGGGCAAGGACTTTCACCACATGTTTCAGCAGTTAAATCGGTGAACTCATCGTCGTTTTTGTACCAGATTTCCACACTGTGCGTTTTGGAAGCCTCATCAAAATATCGCTCGAAAAGAAGGGCTAAAACAAAGATACAGAAGCCCCAGAGCGTTTGAACTTACCAGAAGCGTAAAATGGCTGTTTAAAATTTTCTTGTTGCGCGTTCATGGCTACTAGAGCTGCTGCAAGAGTCGTGTCGTGCGCAGAATAGACCAAGTACTTGACTGGGTCGTCAAAATCATATTGTTGCAACGGACTTCGAAGTCTACAAATGTCAAGCTTAAAAGCTTTAAAACTAATACTGGTACTGACTGTTCCAGAATATCTCCAAGAAGGACGCCTCCTTGCATTCTTGAAAGCTCAATTCTTCGATTTCCCTCAACATCAGTAAAGAGAGTTTGCATGGCGAGTCCTGCTGCCGCCGATAATCGATCATAGAGTGGCCCGGATAGTAGTTCAGCCGGAACAGTGTCTGAGAGTTCAATAAAAAAGAATGAAAAGTAGAACGAGCTAACCTGTGAAGTTATTGTATTTGTGGCAGTCGACGTTGTCAAAAATCGTCCACATGTTATTCAAGTCATATTCTTTTGTATCGTTCAAAAGTTCGGACATTTTTTTGAAGTCATCTGCGTATTTTTCGTTCAAAGCCTTGTATCCTGCAGTTTCCTGGATTTCTAAAACCATTTCGTCACCCAAGAGACCAGTAAATTTTCGAACCTTTGTTCTTTAAAATGTCCGCAAATCGTTTACAATTCATATTCGGATAGCGCAGAAGATTATCATTTTCCGTCGGCATTGTATGAACTGGAAACGGGACCATTCCGGGCGTGGAGACATTCAGGAAAGCGCCCAAATTCGCCACAGCAGATAGCAAGGTTCTATCTCTATCAGTAGATCGAACATAAATGTCTTTTCTTCTATAGTCTTCGTCGAAAGGATAAAAGTCCTTGTATCGATTTCTCAGGAACCTCCCAAGCTGTCGATGCATTTCCTTTCCATTTTCCGTGAGTTGTCCAGTCCCGTCCGGCCAAATTTCGAAATTGTCGCCGATCGAAGAGGTTTTTGAAAATTCCATGGGCGATCGCGCGCCATGCCGCCACAGGGCCAGAACGAAGTCGAGTTTCTTCTCAGCCATCGTTAAATTTAGAGAACATAACGAGATGACGATTCCGACGATGAAGCGGCTCATCAGTCTATAGAAAGGAAAAATTTAATAAAAACTAATAAGAAGTATTGTGAATCATCGAATCATGAATAAATATTAAAGAAAAAGAGAGTTTGTGAATTAAATATCAGCCTCGGCCGCTTGCATTATCCTCTGGCACTCGACTGCGTAGCTCCCATGATCGCCATATCGATTCTTCATGCTTCTATATTTCTTGAGCTGGTACAGCGCCAAAATTTCTTTTTCGACGAATTCTGCGTGAAAGATCAGTTTTTCGATTTTCTCCGGGTTTTCTTCTTGGCTGTTTTTTCGGAAAGCGTTCGACAGGGACCTAGTAAACTGGGCCTGGCCTTGGTGCCAATCTCGGCCAAGCCAGAGCATTCTTTTGTACAGATCAAGTACTCGCACTCTAAAAATAAATTGTTATATCACTCTGAGGGCGGAAAGCCTGCATCTGATAGGCTAGAAATCAATTTTGGGCATTTTGATTTGTTAAAAATCGAATTTCGAAAAATCTTTCTCCTCGATCTTTGGCAAAAATAATAGTTACCTTGTGGCCATTTTTTGACGGACCCCGATTTAGAGAAAGATCTTCTTTTAGAACCGGATAATCTCTTTCCTCTTCACGAAGATCCTCCGCGCGCCTCGGTGGCAACTGGCGCTGATTGGCGCCGAGCTTCTTTTCGTTCAGGAGCCAATTGAAAGGAAAACAAATTTTCCGCGCGGAGGAAAAGGGTTGAATTTGAACGCGGTATACGATTGGCCTTAGAATTAGCAAACTCTTTATTGTGTCCATGAAATCTGATTTTATAAAGATAGTTTCTAGACCAATTTTGCTTTCATTATTCAACTCTATCTATTCTTATTTCTCTTGCAAAAGAAAGAGAAAATGATTTATTTGATTGTTGCATTTTTGATACAGTCGTTCTTTGCAGCCGATATTACATGGATTGGGACAGATCCTTTGTCGATTAGCCTCAGTGACTATTCCTTTTTCGGGCTAAATGGTGATCCAATTTATGAGTTTGACGGAAGCTCCGTTTCTAAGGTTTCTTGACAAATCAGTTCTTCTTTTTTATGACGTTTTAGCTCAGTGACGGTACTTCAGACACCACTGCTATCAATGTTAAATTTCAATCGGAGTCTTTTATCAAGTGTGGAAGCAAAATGTGTCCAGCGATTGTTCTACTCGGTGAAAACGTTAGTACCACGATTTCCTTCTTAGTAAAGGCTTTTGTAGAAGGGAATTTCATTGAAATTGACAAATGCGACACTGGAAAAAGACGTCTTCGCATTAGAGCCCGGAAGCTGGCCAGATGCAGGCTTCGACGACGTCAAGAAGATTCTGACGTATCCAAGAAAAGTTCGCGAAGAGTTTGAACACTACAATTTTCTCTCAATCTTGACCTCGGAAAATGGCATTGATTACTCAGTTTACACAGGCAGGGGTCATCTTTTTAATCAATCTTTCAAGGAAAAAAATTGACTCTTTATCAGCAAAAATCATGGAGGAGAATGATGCTCTCTCGATGCAGGGTTTGATGAACTATGCGGTCAATACGACGTTTACTTCGACAAGTAAGCTTGTTCTTTAGACCTCGATGGTAACAGATTATTCAGCCTACAAAGATGCAGGCCTGAGCATGGTTAGAGCAGCAGTTTGCGTTCATTATTCGACCAATTCTGGCTCAAACACAGTCTTGTTCAACTCATCTTTTCCAGGTTGAAACGGACAGTTTTCGATTTTCGACCATTTCTTAGAACCTGGTGATGCGATATCCGAAATCACTTTGACGGGCGCAACAGATTTGAAGATCCAGTTGTCAGAAGCATCGACTGGAGGAATGTTCCTCTGGAACGTCAACAGCTTATTTTACTCATCCTTTGAGGGATATCTTCCGATGCGATTGAAATTCGTAAGCACTATATTGCGATGAAATTTTAATTTTTCTAGTCTGGAAGCAATTTCCCACCGAGTGGAGAAACTATACTTTCATTTGTTAGCGGCGAGTTGGGGGATTTCATGGTGATAACAGACACTGGAAATCCTGCGCCAAATAATCGAAAGATTTACTACGGCAAAGAGGGGTATTTCCGAGTTAATATCGAAGAAATCCCTTCTTTTGGAGGTTCCAATACGGACACTACGAAGTTTGCTTTACAGGTAGGCTTTACTTTTACGAAAAGATAGTCAATATAATCATAAAATTTAGTCGATGAGCAAAATCATCAAACTCCCATCTGACGAAGCTTCTTTCCACTCTGCCTCTGATATCTACGAGCTCAGTACTCTCACAACGACCCAATCCGCCTCCAAACCATGCGTGATTCAAAAGAACTCATTGGAAAACAGCACTCTCATCCTTGATTCCAAAGAGAGCGTCAAGCCCGTTGCGACTCTTCGCGGAACAAGTCCGGTAGCAGTTGTGGTCACGACTTCAGTGCCGAATGAAATGGTTCTTTCTTACGAAACTGATGATTCTCGTGATCAGAACGAGATTTATACGAAGAAAATTAGTACTTTGGTAAATCCGAAAGAAACTTCAAGGTGAAATTCGAATCAAAAATCTTCTATTCATCAAAATTATTTAAGAGATGAACCCGGTACACGAATCGTTCCCTTCGTCTCCTGGTACATAACAGACACAGTAATGAGTTGCACAGAGCCTTCCTTTTCCGTCTCCTTGCTTCACTACGGAACTTGCCCGACTGAGACTCGATTAATTGAGCCCGATGACAATGTCGCAGCCGGAAAATGGGTCTATGAAGGATTACACTCCATGACTCACTTTTTTCTTTCAAATATATTTCAATTTCACGTCGATGAAAATGGAAAGCTGACGAAAAGTAGCGAGACGAAGACATATTTGGAATCACAAGTTGGTTTTACGAATTCTGAGCACAAAAGAGGCAGTGGAAAGTGTACCAAAGTCAACTGTCCTTTCCAGGAAAAGATATTTCATTTTTGGCGATCCGATTTTATTGTGAAAAAAATAGAAAATTTTTCACCTTTTTTGGTCAGTATCTTTTTCAAGCGATATTATTACATGCCTAGTTTTATGATCGAAGCAAACGTTGGAAAACCATTCTTTCCAGAATTCAAAATTGTCGACGAAAACAAGCAGGAATACGACTTTGGTTACAAAGAGCACACACTTGTTGTTCTTGGCGAAATAACCGGAGGTTCTGGCTTCATGGGCACCAATGAAGAAAGAAAGACGTTTAACTTGGTCAAGAATACGATGGAGCTGATGAATTCTCAGTCCAGATCGTATGCGCCGCTGGCGAAAGGGATCTTAGAAATGAACGATATCAATTCCAATACTTCTGTCTATCAATACACTTTCAATGGCCAAATGGCCGGCTGCACCGGTGCTCACCAATCATACATCGGCCAGCTAGATAAGATCCTCCTCGCTCTCGGAAAGTCACGTGATTCCGTCTTCTCCGAAAACGATTTCGACTTCAGAGATGTCTGGAATCGACAAAATTTCGTCTCTTGTCGCGACAATCCAAATGCTACAATTCCGGACGAGACATTTTCCGAACTAAATTCAAGGCTCAAAGTTCCAGTTGAAACATTGGTTCAAAATCGAGAGAGCATCAACAAGCGAATAAGAGATTCTGTGATTGAAGGGCTCTTGGATGAAAATGGAGAGTACGAAGAATCTGTCCTGGACAATTTGCTTGAGGTTGTCTTTGAGTTGATAAGATTTTGGATTCTGATGGAATAAATTTAGATCCCAGAAAACGCAGAAAATTTCACTGGCTATGCGCCCCTACTGTGCTCATCAGAAGGAATCACTGATGGTGGTTGTACCAATCAGTTCATCTTCACCAAGCCTGGTCGATACGTCATGAGCGCAATCCTCCTCGACCAAAATGCCAGTGGATGCGATCTTCGGGTCTCATTCATCGTCAAAGTTAATGGTAAATAATCCTCGATTCAAATGCTTGCTTGCTGACTGGATTTAAGCCCTGCCCGATATCTCGCTTTCTGCCAACAAGCAAATGTTTCTGAGCACCGCTGCGATCACAGTGCTCGTATTCCTTTGGTATTTTGTTGAACCTTGCTTCTCGAGACAAAAAGATAAGCTTCAAAGCAGAGTGTCTCAGAAAATAAGTATTTCCTACGATCAAGATTACTGAAGCCTTTTGTTCATTATTATTGATAAATACTGCCGTTATTTCAAAAATAAATCCTTTACTTCAAGTCGTTTCTTTCGAGTATACATTTTGATATTTTCTGGGAAATTTTTTTCTGAAATTTGATTGGTTCACCGGTCAAATGGGGAAATCTGATTGGTTCGAAATTCTGTTAAAAATCATGGGTCGTAATTTACGACTCGTAAACAGTCCATCAGTGTCGCATAACCTTGTTTTGGCAATGAGGTAAAGGCTTTCATTAAAAGCACACTAATCGAAGCTGTAAAAATAGTGGAAGTTCGGAGTCGAGAAAGCTGGAGGGAAGATAAATAGCGCCCACGCGCGGACTCCGATTGGCCATTTCGACTGTAAAATTTCCTCCCGAGAGACAGATCCGCATCCTTTACTTACTGGAACATCGATGATCCTCCCTGATCGTAAAACGATTCTTCTTCCTAAGACTTGAAAAGAAATGATTTCTCGAGAACGAAATTGAAAATTGCTCCTTTTTTGAGAAATTCTTTCGAGAACATATTGATTTTTACCATTTGCCGGTCGATACAGCCTTTATTTTCAGCGAGAAAAGAGATCTTTGAATAAGTAACTTTTTAATTTTTGATTTAGAATGGAAAACCCCTCGGCAGACGTCGAGATGGACCAATTCGAAACGGTTTCTGAACTTCCAGCTGACGAAAACGGAGCTGGGAAGGAAAACGTCGAAAAAATGGAGACGGACGAAAACAAAGCGCCAAAAGAAGGAGAGGTCAAAAAGAGGGCACAAGCACCACCAATCGTCGTCAAAAAAGAACTTCCGGTTGAAGATGCTGACTGGGAAATTGTAAGTCTGAAAGAAAGTATTTCTGATTCGAACAATTCTAGGGGTTCGAAGACGAAGCTGAAGTCGACCAAGCTCAAGCGAAAGTGGTCATCCCTAACTTCAAAGAAAACCTGATCGCCAACATGACCAAGGTGAAGGCGGACAAGGACACTTGCGACGTCATCCTCCGCGTCAAAAAAGGCAACTTCTACTGGGCTTCCTTCTGGGCTCATCGCTCCGTCCTCATCGCCAATTCTCCCGTTTTCGCCGAAGCGCTCGAGAAATTCACCACATAGTAAGTTTCCCCGCTTGGTGGAAATAGCTCTCTTTTACGCGCCAAATTTAAAGCCGCCTTTTTGGCGGAATAAAAACTTTTTTATTTCTTTTACAATTTGAAACTTGAGATTTAAAATTTTATGAAAATCTAGTGGCCTGCCGGGCGTTGAAACGGTCTGTCGACCAAACTTAGTCCTCCCTCGGAAAATTCACGGCGCCGCTTTGGCTGCCCTTATTGACTGGATGTACACTGGAAAACTTTGCATCCAAAATCAGAAAGCGCTCGGACACCTTCCGCTCGTCGCGTATTACCTGAAGGTATCTTTTACAAAAAATCTTCACAAAAAGAAAGAGTTTCGACGAGTGCTTTTCTTTAAAAAATGGAGAGGCCTTAAAATTGCCTGTAATCGAAATCGAATGGATCAGTATATCACTGTACGCGACAGTAAAGCTACAGTAATAAGTAAAACAGCAATTGAACAACCGACTTTTGACGGATTCGGTAGTAGCGAAAAAACAGCCCCCTTGCTTCATTTATCATTTTTTCTAACCATTTTTAGCTGAAGGATCAACTTGGAACTGGATCTGCGCAAAAACCCCTGTCCATCTCAAATCGACATGGACAGAAGCATGAGCAATGTTTAGGTTTAGTCCTTAAAACCGGTACTTTTTCCGTTAGCCTAGCATTGATAAAAAACACCATCCCTTTCGCGCCGCAAAATCCGTCAAATTTCGCACTCTGGCTTTTCCAGCTCCAACTTTTTTTGGAACTGACACTCATTGAAAAGTCGCTCACCACTGGCTCTCAACTTTCCAGTTTGGCTAGAGCGACAGCTTTAGAAATTTCTTTCTTTCTTCATTCAGAAAACAGCGAATTCTCTTTTGAGATAGTCGCTAAGAAGTTCTTTGATAGAACTGTTAATGGATACAGCATTTGTTAATTGAGTTTTATCCAGGTGCAACCATTGATTGACGAGCTGGATAATATTTTCGGAAAATTTTCGAGTGCCGGTTGCAAACTCATTGATGAAGAGGTCGCCGATGCCGAGGCTGTTGGAACGGAAAATGACGACAATGAAGGTAAGATCGTCCCAGGGACGCTGTCCCTCTTACCCTTTTCTCATTTCATCTTTTCTTGCAGATGAAAAGAAAGAAGAGAAGAAACGCTCGCAAAAAGACAACAAGTCGTCGGAAGAAGCTAAAGCGACCGAAGAAGCTGCTGGCGAAGAAATGAAGGAAGAAAACGCCGACGCTGAAGCTAAACCTGAAGAGGAAAAGAAAGAAGACGAGAACAAACCAAAAGATTGGATCGTCAACAAATGGCTCAAGCGCAAATGGGCGGCTGAACTTCCAGCAATCAAACCCATCCCGGGCTTCTGTAAGTCGTTCTCATCCATGTCTCCAATCAACTGATCTGTTTAGACATCATGTTGCAAGCTGATTCGCACCGCGTAAAATCATCCAAGGGAAAGAAAGGCGAAGATCCCTTCGACCCTCCTCCATCTGTGCTCGACACCAACTGGCTCGCAGCTTACAATCAGTTCAAGGCCAAGGCGCTGTTAAAGAAGAACAACCACCAGAATAACCGTGGTCGGGGCCGTGGCAATCGAGGCAACCACCGAGGCTTCGGAAACAACCGCGGTGGAAACAACTGGCGCGGAAATGGTGGACCGAGAGGTGGATACCGAGGAGGATGGAATGGACCTCCACAAGGTTGGAACGGACCCCCTCATGGTGGATACAACCACGGAGGATGGGGAGGACCACCAGGTATGAATTAGGAAAAAATTCTCGTACGTCAATTCTTTTCCTAGCCTACCATCAGCAAGGACCAGGATACGGCGGACCAAGAGGTGGTTATGGAGGTCCAAGAGGCGGCTACGGCGGACCTAGAGGTGGATACCACAACGGCGGCGGCGGATACAACAACCACGGCGGCGGATATCACAATGGTGGAGGCTATGGCCAAGGATATGGCGGTGGAAGGGGCCGTGCTGGAGTTCGTGGACGCGGCCGTCCATATTAATGATTTTCGTAAGCAAAGGACACGGGCTTGATCATCACTCATGTTGGTTTTTAGATTCTTTCTCCGATCGTTCCTTCATGTTTATAGCCCCAGTTTGTGCGACTCAGATGAGCGGATCCTCCCACACTTATCATCACCTTTCAACATAACTTTCAACTGACTCCATTTATTTCCTTATTCCCTGTTTCTTTAATTCGAACTGCCATGTCAGAGTTCTCCCTCCTTTGCAACACCTTGCATCGGACCTAGACCAATACAAAAAAAACAAAACGAAAAACAAAATAAAACTCACACAGAATTCACTCTCAACCTCGTTTACAAATACAATCGCTTCAGATGTTTGGCCTCGGGACCTTGCTCGAAGCTTGTTTGTTATTTGTGAATGCAGTCGCGGTTTTGCATGAAGAAAGATTCTTGAAAAAATACGGATTGTTACGGGTTCAAAATAAGCTTGAATCAGACACCAAATGCAGATCTTGGTGGAATTTAAATTTGAACCTGAATAAAGGTAGAAGACTCGGCAAACAGTTTCGGTCCTCCTGGCATAAAAGTCCAAGTTATCCGCCTCATCAACGCTGTACGAACTGTCATGAGAGGTAGGATCTTTGATTTTCCTCCCTAATTCAGACACTTTTTAGTGCCCTTAATCGCAATAAACATGTTCGCAATTGTGTATCTCCTGCTCCTCGGATGAACGGATTAGAGATAGCGCCAACTTCGTAGTGCAATTCACCTTTTTAAAAACTAAAAACTTGCAGCCTTTTCTTCTCACACATGTTACTATGATAGCCGATTAAATTCTGTACTAATCGAAACAATAATTCGAAAGCCTTCCCTTTCATGTCCTTTTTGACAGGAGCTAAGCTTCAGTCAGCTGTTCAGGCTTGTATGTTCGCGCTTTTTCGGCGCTTCCGCTTTTCGAGGGATGAACAAGAAGCTCTAGAATGATCAGTGCAAATCGAATCGTGCGCGTTCTCCGTCGCCATGGCGCTGCAAAAACAAACCAAACAGGTTTTGGCCGCGAGCGCGAGGCTCGCAAAGCCCAAATGTCATCCGCTACGACGAAATGACCAAAGACGCGCAGTACACCATTAACTATGAAAATCCTTCGCTGCCAACGTACGCTGCGAAGGAGTATTTCGATGATTTACTGGGCGAGCGATTTGAGAATGATTGGAAAAGCGTCAGATGTGCTCTCTTGTCGCCTGCAAAAAAGTGTGCGTTTGTGACGGATCCGAATGAACAACTCATTGAAACGCTTGAATCTATTGGCGCTCAAAACATCATGGGAACTTTCTCCAGCCGCGCAGAAACCGTTCTACAAAAAGAACAAGAAAATCTCTTAGAACTGAAAACTGAGGGTCCCGGAGAAGGGATGACAGAAGCAGAGCATTACAATAAACTCATCAGAACGCGCCTTCTCGTCGAGCAAATGGAATCATCAATAGAGGCTTCTAGACAACTGGTTATTTACGCAACGCCTTTAGGAAATTTCAATCAGCTTCCGAGACCTCTAGCGATTAATAACGGACTCAAAGACTTCATCAAAACTGACTTGGCGGATGTCTTCGTTGCTCTGGCTCACGCTCCGCGAGCTTCTGAAAATTGCTTGTTGCTAAATTCAGAAGCTGAAATTGTTCCTCTTCTTCTGCGAGCTGCACCTTACTGTATGTTTTGTCTCAACAACGGAGAGTACAACGCAGCGAGAAACGTCATCGCGAGTGTAAAAGAATACCTCGATCCAGACAACACTGAAGAAAGAATTCATGCAAAAAGTGATAAGACATTGAAATATGGCGAAAACTTGGCCGATGATATTAGCGAGCATTACATAAGGGAAGGCGTATTTTCGTCAATTTTACTTGACGCTGAGAGCACGAATGATCGAGTTTCCATGAACGAGAATTCTTCCTTGAACCTTTTTCATCCTAGCCACACGCACATTCGTCAATCGTTGCCGATTTCGCAGAAAAATCAGTTGAAAAAGGAAGGGATACGTATCAGCAATTGTAATTCCCTAAAGTAAGAACTTTGCTTTGCCAATTTGAACAAAAAGCGATCCTAAAATAGGCTCTTCAATTATGCCGTCCCGGCGGTCATATAACCTACGTCAGCAATACTCTCAGTCATTTACAGAACGAGTACGTCGTCCAAGCCGCTGTCAAAGAGGTCTACATCGAGCATTCCATAACAGTGCGCTCTGTTCCGCTTCATTTCATACCTTATTGCTTGCCTGAGCTTAACTTTTACTCTGAATCAAGATTGGGTCAAATGGTAGTGCCAGATATGGGCAAAAACTATGGCCCGAAATATGTTTGCAAGCTATATCTCGAGTAGCTTCAAACTTAAATACAAAACGAGATGAAACTGTACAAACTTGAAAGAAAACTTGTCACCTTTGATCATGATGCTTGTCTCAAAAGAGGATGAACCTTGACGGTGACCTTTGACCCTTGTTTCTGTATGACATCAGCGCTGCTTCACAAATCGTATTCAGATTCGGGCGAAAATCGTGCAGAAAAATCTGAGAAAAAATAACGAAACTCTTCGAGACTATTTTGTTGGGATACTTTTTTTGGAAGAAGAGTTGACCTCAGAATAAGATAGAAGCGTCGGTGCTCGAATGTTCCGTAAGAGATCGTTTCTAGCAGTGTATTTGATACTTACTTTTGCACCTAGAGAAATAATTGAAAGAAGGCTGAGAAGGAAGAATGAGCGAGAAACAGAATAACTTTGTGAAAATATGGGCTGTTGTGGCGCCATTGGCGGCTCTAGCGGGGCTTTATTACGTTCACTCGAGAAGAAGGCGAACTGGTGAGATATTGATTCATGAGCTTCGGGTCATATCTACTTTAGATGCTGAGTATGTAGCACCAAGTATCAAAGAAGTTGCGAAACGAGTTGATCCACCACAAAGCTCGAAAAAGGCTAAAGCAGCTAGCAAGACAGGTGATCACATAATCACCTCCCATCGCTTTCCCTAACCATATTTCTTATATAAGCCGCTCTATCTTCCGAAGAAAAGGAAAAAGTTCCTGAGAAGGCACAGGAAGATGTTAGTAGACCAAGGGTTGACTCGGGTATTTCTACCATGGATTCAAGCAATAGTCAAGCTCCAGAGCTAGTAGCACCTGAAACGATAGAGGAATGCTCTACTGCTCAGCTTGAAGCTGAAACTCCCCAGGTAGAAACGAATACGAAAAAGGAAGATCCATCAGAAGATGAGGAAGAGGAAGAACTTATTACTGTTTCGAAAGAAGTTGTTTGTGTAAACTCTGCTCCTGCCGTCCTTATGGACAGTCCAGAGCCAGAAGCAGAGGCACAAGAAGACACGGAAGAGATTGTTGAAGAAATCGTGACAGAAGAGAAAGTCGAAGTTGAAGCTGTAAATGGCCGATGTTCTTCGGAAAAGTCCTATGAGATCATCGAATGCGCGGAAGTTAACGGAGAAGAAGACTCACGGGAGTCACTCGAATTCGAGATTGACACAAAAGAGCCACTGACAAATGTGACTGAGATTGTTGAAGAGGAGTCTACTTCTACCTCTGCTTCTTTAACGACGGGCGCTTCAGGCGCTACCGCAGCATTGCCAAAGCACATGGCGCTGGATCGTCGGACAAGAACGGAATCTGAAAATCGAGACTGGGACAATTGGGCTGATTCTCCCACGATGAAGGTGAAGAACACCCCCGTTGTGAAGGAAAATGGAAGCTCAAAGAGCTCCAAGTCGAATGGAAAGGCAAAGGAAAATGGAAACACTCCAAATTCGAGAAATTCCGAGAGAAAATCCAAGAACGGTAGCTCCAATGGACTTTCTAAAAAGGAAAGGTTCTAGATCACTTTTCACCTCTAGATTCACCCCTTTGAAATCCCTTGGAGATTGAATTTGAACCACACAAAGGCTAAGAACTTGAAGAAGGTGATGGAGGCTTCGAACGAAAACGATAACAGAGATTCGACGACTCCTGACTCTGCCAAAGAATCGGACGCCTCAAAGACGAAGTCGAAGAAGCGCAGAAACGGAAAGAAGAAGAAGTCCTCGAGCACTTCCACATCCAAGTCGTCAGTGAAAGCTCCATCGAGCGATTCAGGAACGGCGACTGATGACAATATCGAGCGATATATGGAGATTTCCGGCTTCCCAGCGGTAAGATCTTTTAAGAAAGACTCTTCTTTAGTTTTATCTTTTAGTCAATGGTTGGTGCGCTCATTGGTCGAAGCGGCAAGAACATCAAGACCATCCAAGAGCAGTCAAAGTGCAAGGTCCTCGTGAAGGAATACCCAGTCGAAGGAGGCGGACAATACATTGCTATTGAAGGTATACTTGCTATGAATTCGCTCCCATGCTCATTTGAAACCCAAAGGTACGAGCAAAAACATCCTCAAGGCAGTCAAAATCCTGAAAGAACGCTTCCCAGACGTCAACTTCTCACAAGAACTGCTAGAGGAGACCCTTTCTAATTCGCCTCTTGTCCCACAGGTAGGAGTTTCCAAACTGAAATGACATCTTCTTATTTGCATCTGTAGGAGCCTGCTGGTACCGGCTACGAGGACTACTACTTTGACTACAGCGCGACTTACGAAGGCCCTACTAACAACGAGGTCATTTTAAAATTGTTATCTCGTGGAATGAACTCAAAATCTAGGGACAAGTCGAGCTCGTCCGAGGTGTCCCAGTTGAGGTGCGAGTCACCTCTCTTGGACCAGACTTCAACGATGTCTGGCTTCAGCCCTATACCCACCCATCGCACGACAAGTTCTACTCCTTCGAGTCTAGGTAATATTTTATCACCTCTTATGAGGTTTTTAGCCCGCAATTTAGCATGTGCGAGTTTTACAACGCCGACGAGTCCATCTCCATCATTCCTCCGTCCCAATACCTGCCCTTCGGCTCTTACGCGGCTGTCCTTCATCATACAACTGATGAAATTACTGGAAAGGAAGTCGGAAAGTGGTACAGAGTTCAGGTAATTGAATGCAGTGACTTCTTCCCTTTTATTCTTAGATCTACCAATACACCGACGATTACAACGCAATGGTGCTCTATCTGGACTTTGGAAACTACGCTTCCGTCCCTACTGAAATGATCCGACAACTCATGTAGCTACTTCCATCATTCTTCCAGAATAATTGACTGAATTTAGGCCTGAATTCCATCCCCATGAGTGTGGCATTCCTTTCCAGGTTGTTCACGCCCAACTTGAAGGTGTCGAAAACCCGACTGATAATGTTATGGGACCAGTAGTCTACGATATTATCCGCAAATCTCCGCAAAGCTCGCTTGTGGTGAGTTTTATTTTGGGAAGACATGAAATAATAAAAAATTAAGGCGGAGGTAACTGGCTATGATGAGCTAGCAAAGCCAGTCGTAAAGTTGATGTATTATACTGGAGGACAGAAGGTGCTTATTAACGATATTGTGAACGAGACGGTGACAGCTCTCAAACGAAAGCAAAGTAAATCTGCAGAAAGTATAAAGCCATGGTTTGACAACTTCTTTCAACAACTACAATTTCTCAATCAAATTGAAAATTGAGTTAAAAACCCATGCTAAGATTGTTCCAGACACGAAAAATTCGACAGTTGCAGCTAGTAGTTAAAAACAAGCCCCAGTTGTGTATTTATTCCTAATATATATTAATATTATTATCAAAACTGATACACTTGATGTCAGCACTTGAAATATGGCGTTGCCACATTTTAACATTTTTATTTATGTCCATATTTCTTTCCATTTAACATATCTTCACAATTTTGTTTTGGAGGATCTCGATTACATTATTGACTTACTGGAAAATTGCGCGTTTGTTTGAGCGATTCCTGGAAATCTGAAATATCCTGACTCCCATTTTAGACTTTTAAAAGTTTCTTGCTTCTTCAAAGAGCTCGTTTTTTGGCTCTTCAAGAGCTGGCTGGATATGATTAATTTAGAATCAATTTTAAATATGCATATGCTCCATAATCGTGTGCCCATATCGTAACACTGACATTCGTAAACAATTGCAAGTCAATCATATTTATTACTTTTTTTTCCATCTGACATCAAAAACAAACCCAGTTATCTGCGATAACAGAAAAGACAAAAAAAGTTTCGTGATCCTTTCTTGACGCTTCCCGCATTTTATTTCTGACATTACTGACTACTGTGTACTGCTAAATATTTTTACTACGCTGCAGTGAGCCAAGTGCTGCGAATTTGGTTCAATGATTGATCTTTGAGAAGGTTTTTATTTGTGAATAAAGCGATGAGCATTTATGAAAAAATTATCAAAGCAACAGTTCTTATTGTTGTTCCATTGTGTCTAATTGTTGAAGGCAATTTTTGAAGCAATTGATGATCTGATAGACGCTTTTATCAAATAATTTATGATTTCACGACAAGCATTTTCAGCAGAAAATATTGCAAGAAAATGGCCTCCAATTTTGAAACTAAGGCCTAGTTAATCGTCTGAATGACTGGGTAGTACCCAGTGGGTACTAGCAGTGACATTTAAAAGTGCGCGCGTGAGAGCGTACTGTTCTCGTATTTTCTTGGTGAGGAGGAGCAATAAAAAGTCTCTTTGAAACTTGTTTCGCAGCTTATCTTCGGTAAAGCAGTTGCTAGAGACCGTTCGCTATGGTAATAGAAGAAGAAACGGAAGAAAAGAGTGTCAAACAGAATGACCAGACCAAAGTTCAGGTATCATTTCCGAAATCATAGTTTGAATCAAGTTTTAAAAGTGTTTGGATTGTCTCTGTACTGGCACTCTCAAGCAAACGGATGATAAGGTTTACTTATTTCCCGAAGGAGGTTTTTCCCTACAGTATCAATCCACAGTTTCAACACCTGATTTGGGGAAACGAACTTTCAAGCAAAAATGCATAAAGAAGTTCTCCCTAGCGGGTCATGGAAACGCAACAGCGAAACAAAAGGCAGCATACTTGACAAATGCTTTTCTTTTCTGGTTAGGAATCATACTTATAGGTGAGCATTAGAGTTGACTTGCATTTTTGTAAGTTTTTAGCGAATAATTTGTCCTTGGAAAAGATCTCTGGAATCTCTAGTTTTTCAATTTGCCACCGCGATTACAAGAAATGCATCCAAACTGAAAAAATGGATCTCTGCGGTCATTCGATGAAGCAATGCTTTCAAACCAAAGAATTCATCTTCCCAGAGCCTGTTGCAGAAATCAGACAAATCGAAAGTGAGCCTCTTGTCTTCACCGAAGAAGAAAATCAAATAAATCTCCGTCGTTGTCAGAAGAAAAAGTTTTACCACGCGAAGGAATGCCGTTACCTTTGCTCGACAACAATTGTTTTAGAATCAACAAGATTTAAGCCTTACTCCCCATGTGAATCAATCTGCTTCGAGCTGACTGAATCTTCGCTTTCTGCTGGCGAAATCTGTCCATGGGAAATTCGCTGCGAAACTGGATGCCCTTGTCCTTTTTACAAATGCGAGAAAATAACCAAATCAATTCAGAAGTTGACTCCTTCTTTTAACCTAAAAAAATCAGAATCGGTCGATAGTTACAGTTTCAGTCACTACAGCTACTGGTATCTAGGATTAATAACACGTCGCTGGAGTGATCGATGGAACACTGAGATGCGAAAATTTCCAATTATTCTTTCGGATTTAACGGGAAAGGAAGACCAAGTAAAAGTCAAAGCAGACTATCTTCTTCCTTATGAATGTTTTGAAATAATATTTTTCATGCTTTATTGACTGCGTTTTTATGAATATATTATTAAAACAAAAAGTCAACGGGCGCCACTTTTCTCGATGGCGAGCACTATTTAGTCGATGCAATGGGTAATATGATGGTGATCGGGGAGACTGGCGATTCATTTTTTATTCCAAGTCACCAAAGATATATGTAAGTAGAATTCTCGCTTTTTAGCACTCAAAAACTGAAATTCATAGAGGGTTCTTTCTTTTCCACTTTGCTTCATCTATCGGAACCCATCAAATTGAAATTCGGTTGAGAGAAGATGATAGAAAGAAATTTCCCGTCGTTGTCATCTGAAAAGGTCGAAAAAGGGACTTGATTTCTGATAGATATTTTTCTTTTTGACCGCATAAAGTTCTCCCACTGGAAGGTCGGATAAGTGCTTCTACTATGCGCCGGATTACAACTTGAACCGTTTTGAAGTAGCGCACGGCTTCATTGCCAGTAACCACTTTAACGCGAAATTATCTTCTTACAGTTATAAAGGCTATTTCAATCTAATTAGTATCAGGCTCGGTACTTATTGGATTCAGGTTTCAAAAACTCAAGCATCTGGGCTCGACATTCTGACTCGGACTAAGTTCAGTTGAACAGAATCAATTCTGTTAACTTGTTCATCAAGCAGGTACCTCAGATAGGTCGTTACTCAGGTCTTCTGAGTAAATCAATAACTCGTGTCAGAGGTGCGAGCCCAGTGTTGCTCTGAATAGAATAAGAAGGAGTGAAGAACTGGAAAAAGGGTGGCGAAAAGATGAAATCCCCCTTCCATGGGTGCTCATGGATTTAGACCCCGTGCATGTGATTCCACTGACAAGGATTTAACCATTTTCTCAATCGTCTAAGTTTCTAGCTTAAAACCTACTAAAGATCGATGTCGGGCGTTTGTTGCTTATTTTGGTTTCTCGAAGCATTGAACTTTCGAATACAATGTACTCTGTCCTGATGGAAGGACCGGGGAAGGGAGATAGAAAGTTTCTACTTCTTGGAAGCGAATGGATTGGTTCTCTTGTCAAATATGAAGACAAAGTTATCTGTTATTCAAAGCTGTTTGCTTCAGATGATCCTTATTACACGGATCAAAGCGGGATCAACAATGATGAATGCGAATATTTTATAAATGGAATCGAGAACAACGAAAATTTTTTCATTCAGAATTTTGTGTTTGATAGTTTATTCGAAATCGAGTTTGATTTCGGAGAGGATTTCAGATATTTTCCCATTACAGAGCTAGTATTCTCCTTTATTAATCCTCCAAAAAGATCACCTAGAAGTCAACTTCATTCAACAAAAATCAAAAAAGAAAATGCACGTAACAAGCAATCCGTACTTTTCATTTCACGACGACGTCTTTCCAGCGTTTTCCAAAAATTCAGTTGCTCAGCCTCGATTCCCTCGTTCTGGTGGCCCCATGTCTAAAACAATCATTCCGGATTCTTACTTCTCCTCGCTGCGAGCATTGAAACACATTTCAACCGTCGAACTGAGTTTAAATGAAACAGAGAGCTTTCAACTAGAAATGAACTTCGGGGTAGTAAATTATCATTAGATTTATTTTTAACCGAGCTAATCAGAGAGTGTCGGAAACAAGGAAGATTTTCGAACTCCAGTTCTTCGATGGAAGAGATCTTTTGAACGTTGGAGTTTTTCAAAACTCCTCTATTTGGATCAAGTCTGATTTCTTTAAAAAGCCTGTTACTCTGAATTCAAAGGCGCTAAAATTGACTGATGCTTGGGAATTCAGGCTTCGCTCAAATGACGTGTCGGAGTCATCAGTCTTTGAAATCGTGCAGGAAAAGTTAGCGTTTCGTTTTTTTTTCTTGAATTTAGTTGAGACTTTTCCGCAGAAGAGAAAAAAATCTGAGATAACAAAGTCAAGTGGTCCCTTGAATGGATTAGAGGATATCGACGACAAAAAAATACGGATTTTCAAGTTTGATCGAGAGACTGAGATAAAGAACTTTTTTCTTTCTGGCGATGAATCAAAGCAGATAACTGTTATACTACCAGATTGGTACGAAAACCATCCATCTTACGCTTTACTCGAGGATGGCTCAAAACTGGCATTGTCTATAAGGGCTTCATCTTCATATGAGAGCCTTTCTGATGATATAGTTTACTCAAGATGTGCAGTTGTAAAGGATGAACCTCACATATTCGGGGGATATTCAGATCCAAAAAGAGTAATTTTATCATTTCAAAATTTGAAATTCAAATAGTAATATATTTTGATAGATTGCCCGCTTAGATGGGTGCGCATTCACAGAGTTGTCAATTCGACTAAGTAAAAATTATCGATCTGGACATGACGTGTTATCACTTGAAGAGGGTACTAAAGGTGACTTGTCAAATCGTGAACTCTGAACGATTTTATATTTAGCACTTATTTGTATGGATTACGACAGCGAAAGAGCTTGCCAGATATTCGACGGAGTATATGTCATGACTACGTTTGGATTATCTAAAAGGCACTATGGTGGTGCTATGGCTTCTTTCAACGGCCGTCCTACCGTTGTGGGTGGACACAACGCGCAAGGCGCTGTAGAGAAAATGACTGATGCTGGCTGGACTTCTCTTTCATCGCACCCTAGGTCTGAGAGTAATCAAAAATAAGGGGGGGCGGGCGGCCACGGTACAAAAGTGAAATTTGTACCGCGGGTACAAATTTTGCACCGCCGGTACAAAAAATGATAATTTTTTTGACAATAAATACCGATTTTTACCCAAAATAATACTCATTTTTGGACAGAACTCCACCTCATCTATACCAGTAAAGAGTTTCCTTCAATTCTAGCGTGAAGCGCACACTTTTTCTCGGATTTTGTTTTTGGCTTGTACCGCCGGTACAAATTTGTACCGTGGCCGCCCTACAACCAAAATAAGAAGGGTCAACTTTCAGATCGCTATATTTTCATTCTGGAATTGGACTATCTTCAGGAGTTTTGCTGACCATCGGTGGACGTGATTATAGAAGCTACAGCACACTAAATGAAATTTGGACATTGCAAATAGGAAACAGATGGTCATTAATTGGTTCTCTTGCACATGTAAATATTTAAAAAAAATATTTAGTTCTTCCATTTTTATTCAAATATTGTTAAATAATTAGTTATATAAAAATTCTTATTTCAGGCGGTTTATTCTTCATCAGCAATATTAATCGACAGAAAAATTTTTGTCTTCCCTGGTCAAATGTATTCATCTCCATCTTCAATTCAGCAAATAATTTTAGGTCAAGGATTCGAAATCTTTAGTTTACTTTTTCATCGGTAATGCATTTTAATTGTTAATTCGAACCACTAAAGACAACACCGATGATTACATAATTTCAACTCAAATAATTGCAGATCAAGGCGTCCCAAGAATCACTTCTCCGATTGTATTCACAGCTCCTGTTGGCTCCTGCGCTGTTTGAGAAATAATAAAACTTAGTAGTTATCGATTGTTCTTAAAATCTTTCAAATTTTATTTTCATTCTAGCAGCACCGTTTACTTTTAGGTTCAGGCAGCTCTAAATCTATCGTCGTCATTTCTCCTTTAGGAGTCAGCTGGCCCAGTTTCCTTGCCAGCCCTTTCAAGAGTCCTTCAGTTCCGATTCCCAACTTTGAAGAGTGCTTTGAAAAGGTAGCGTTAAATCTATCTGCCAGTAAGATTCCTTCTTCATCGGGAATTACTTGCGGAATGTCGGTTTTGTTGCAGACAATCACTAAAAATCTCATTGACGAAGTAAACAGTGGCTCTTACCGACAGCAATGGAATCCCCACGGCTCTCAGAGACAAGATCAGCCCAGCGAGTAGCTTCCTCAAAGCTAGAACGCTCCGTGCAGTCGTAAAAAATCATCACTCCATCGGCATTTCGAAAATATTGCTTCGTTATCGCATGAAATCTTTCTTGACCGGCAGTATCCCAAAGTTGCAAATGCATCTAAAACACGATTATCAAAAGAAAATGGCATGTTTAGCAATAACCTTGTACGCAAACTCTTCGGTTTCAAGCTCCAAAACAGAATAATCGACTCCGATTGTACTTGAAGCGATGGTATCAAAATCTCCTGACGTTACTCTTCTGATGAAAGATGTTTTGCCAGCGCTGAAAATGCTCTCGGAAATAGTCGCTAACAAAGCTTACCCTGCCGAGCCGATCATAACGACTTTGAACTTTCTCACATCAACTTCAGGCAGAGCATCCTGGATTCCTACAAGTTCTTTTACGGAAAAACGCCGGCCTTTTTTGTCCTAAATATATTTTGCTCTCCCAATTCAATAATAGAAAATTGACCTTTTTTGGACTCTCGGGAACTAAGGGAGAAAGATCTATGTTGACTGAATTCGCCTTCTTTCGATTTTCGAAGGGCAAAATTGGCTCTGATTGTCGACGAATTCTATTCATTAAAAATTTCTCACAAAAATGCCTCTAAAAGTGTGATAATAAAACTCTAACAACAAATCCTCGAGCGGCCTCTTGAAAACATTGAATCCGGTCTCACTGAAATCGAGTTTTAGTTACTGACCGTTCGCAGAAATGTTGAGTAGGGTGCCCTTTTTATTGAATCATGAATTTGAGAAATTTATTTTGTAAAAATATACAGTATCAATTTGCCTGAATGTAATTTTTGCGTAAAATTTCTTCAGGGTGCACAGAAGCCAAGTGGAGAGGTGAAAACAATCGGGAAATAAACTCTCGATTGTCCAGTTTCTTGTCTTGCTCCAAAACTGGTCGACAGCACATTCTCTTCCGGGTCTTATTCAATGGTTCAAAAATATATTGTGAGGACTTTCAATAGTTTCACGGTGGAACTTCCACCGCTTTTATTCAATTTTGTCTGAAACATTGGCCTAAATTTACTTTTTGGATATACGGAGGGCTTGCGTCTCCGGGAAAAACATAAATAATGCGGTCGCTCATAAAAACGGATGCAAAGGAAATAGGCTGAAATAGATATTTTAACTATTTCAAAAAATTGATAAACTAATACGTGTAAAAGATCGCCGATTATGTCCCATTTATTGTTCATCAGTCGCCAGATTTCTTTAATGTTAACTTGTCCACCCCATCCCCAAGTTTCGAATCCTCCGAGGGTCAGCATATTTCCAGACGGAAGTCCAATTATCGAACAAGCTTCTATCGATCTAATGAAAAAAACAATGCCTATTTTATCAAAGCTTTTTTTACCTTGGATGTGGTTTTAATGGGATCCACTCCGCGTCCATTTGCGTCTCAAATTCATCTCTTATGTTGAGACTCTCAACTTTTCCGGAGTCAACCCAAGATCCTCCGACAGCAGTTGGGTAACCATTATAGAAGCCAAATCCACCATACCAGTGTCGATAATTTGGTTCGGAGATTTTCTTCACTGTTTTTCCATTAAATAACTCACAAGCTTTCCCCTCGTAATAATCGAAGCAAACTATTACTAGAAAAACTTTTATTATCATATTTTTTAAAAATCTCAACATACCTTTACTGCCTTCCTCAACGGTTAACGCTGCATGTTCAGCTTTATACTGCTCAATGAATCTCGCAGTCAACTCTGTGAATTTGCATCCTTCTAGCCGAGCAATCTAAAAATTCGCTTATTTCTCAAAGAAAAAATCTTATTATTACTTTGTGTGGATCATGATATCCTCCGAAAATATGGACCTGGCCATTGAGAAGTGCTGACTTTGAGTCGTGAGCATATTCGGAAACAGGATTATTATCGTACTTAGGATGATACTCAGTTGGAGCGTGGAGAGACAAGTCGTTGGTAATCGATCCATCACTCAGTAAAGAGTAAGGTTGGTAAGATCCGAATTTGTTGGTCATTACGACATTGATTTGGGTCGACTCAAAGACAGAGTAGATAAAGTTTTTGATTTTTGTATCGCGATCGTGCTTGAAAATCCGTATTTTTTTGCTGCTGATATCTTCAAGACCACTTAAAATTCCATTTGTTCTTGTCTCTTTGTTGTTATCAGAAATCAGTTCACAGAATGATGATCCTAATGAGGAATTCGTATTGAGCCGAATTTCAAGTTCTGCTAGATCCGATGTATTCGTTTGCAATATAACCGGTTGGTTTAAATAATCGGAATCAATCCAGAGCCGCCCATTATCAAAGATTTCAAAGCTCAAAAATGTCTTCCCATTGAAAAACTGGAGTTCGAAAATTTTGGCTGTCCCTGTAACTTCCTAATTTTTTTGTTAGTGTTATTCAAAGATTATTTGCTTTACCTGGAAGTCAATCTCTAATTGAAATGTCTCTCTTTCATTCAGCTGAATTATAAGAGTCGAAATATGCTTAAATTCTTCAAGTGAGGAGAAATAATTGTCCGGGATGATTGTCTCGAAGGAAGCGCTAGATGAATAGAATGGTGGCTGATAGACGGTGTTTTTAGCGAAAGCGGGAAAGACATCATCATGAAAGGCGAATATAGGATTGCTTGTCACATGCATTTTCTTAACGGCTTTTTGTTGGACGAATTCAAGCTCGATTTTATCTTTATAGAGGTTCTCAAATTTTCTTGTGCGTATTCTTTTTATAATAGTTTTTTGGGGCCTCTCCGAAATCGAATTCCACTTCAAATAGAGTTTCAAAAACATAACTTTGGAAAAATATCTTTTCATTGTTGATGATTCCATTGCCAAAGTACTCGCATTCATCGTTGTTTTTTCCAAGAATATCCGTGTAGAAAGCGTCATTTGAAGCAAATATTCTCGATAAACAGATTGATCTTTCTTCGTATTGAATAAGAGACCCAATCCATTCGCTGCCAAGAGTCAAGAACTTTCCGTCCGCTTCTAACAAAACCGAGTAGAGCGTGTTAGACAGCTTTATGCTTCTTGTGACTAAGATCAGCATCAGCCGACCTACATCAATCAGAGGTATAACATGAACAGGATCCAAATCTCTAAACTCTGACGGCAAGTTGATTTCATTTTTGCGCCACCCTTTCTCGAACTCCTCGCTTTTTCTTATTCTGTTGAGAGCAAAAGTTGTTGAAAGCTTGATTCGTCGATCACCGAGTTGAACACTCATTAGATAGAATACTCCTTTGAAGCTGATAGAAGATGTTTTCGCGTTGAAATGGTTGCTGGCGATGAAGCCTTGTGATTCTTCGAATCGATTCAAATTGTAGTCAGGAGCATAGTAGAAACATTTTTCTGATCTTCCAGTCGGAGAGCTTTATTCACGGTCAAGAATATAATATCGAAAATAATGACATAAAAATTAATCGACCCTTAACAAACAACAACGGCAGGAAAAACGTTTATTCCGTCTTCTTTTCGACGAATTTCAATTTGATGAGTTCCGATCGAAGAACCAAAGTGGAAGACAAAGAATCCACTATCATGATTTTAAATTAGTACCCATCATTACTATGGTGTAAGGGAAGAAAACATTACTTACATTCCTTTATGAGAATTCGGTATGAAACTTGAAGACTCGCCAGTTTCTTTGAGCCTCATCAGATTACCCTTTGCATCGACCAAGTAATGCTCCCCATTGAGAAAAGTAGCGCCCATAGACTTTCAAGTTTTTGACTTGTTTCATACGCGTAATGAAAAACTCATGAATTTATATAATAACATGTAAAAACGTTCATAAGGCAGAAGACTGTCTGTTGCATTAATACTCACCCCTTTCCCACTTTCGATCAAATCGGAAAGAACAAAAGGAAATCTCCTAATCGAAGGTACCCGGTTATCCCATCTGCCAGTTATCCATTCGAAAGGCGAGTGCTCGTTGATCATATTTTCTGTATCGATTTTAAATTTTCCGAAATATAAGAAAAAACTAAAATTTGAAACATTCCTTTGATTTGAGAGGGATTGACAGTTTCTGATTCTCGAAGATCAAAAGCAGGAATCAGTTTCTGAGGAGAGTCGTCCAATTTTTCACACTTGTAGTAAGGACAGGGACATCCATTTATGCAGTATTTTTCACCAGGGCAAACATCACCAGCAGAGTCAAAAGATCGAGTGAGTTCAAAGCAAATCGACTCACAGGGCGAAATCGCGTTAGTCCTCGTTGATTCCAAGACGAGCGAATTGGAACAAATGTGACGACATATCTTGGCATCGTAAAATTTTTTCTTTTGACAGCGGATGAGATTAACTTCATTTTCTTCGTCAGTGAAGACAAGCGCTACGGGCTGGTTTTCTTCGATTTTAGAAACCGGTTCTGGAAGGATGAATTCTTTGGTTTGATGGCACTGCTTCATTAGGTGCCCGCAGTAGTCCATGTCTGAGATTTGAACGCATTTCTTGTAATTTCGATGACAGGTCGAAGTAAGAAAGGTTGTTACCCCACGTGATTTCTCCAAAGAGTAATAGTTTGCTTAAAAACTTTAGAAAACCGACTCTTTCAAAAGGTTTACTTATAAGCATGATCGTAATCCAGAAAAGAGAGCTTGTCCAGAGAAAATGCTTTTTCTGCTCCATTGTTGAAAATCCATGCTTTGAGAGTGAAGGTAGACGGAAGGTGCTCTTTTTCTTGTGGGTCGAGTTTTTCAAGTCGTGTTTTTGTGTACGAATACTCCGAGAAGTTAAAATTTCTTCAGAGAATAAGTACACATTGTTGTCATCATTGCCACTCTGCTTGAGAATTCCGATGCAATGACACTCCAAGCACTGAGGAAGTTAAAGGATGATCAATCATAAAACATTATTAATAATAATAATAATAATAATAATTTAATAATATTTAATAATATTTAATTTAATATAATATAATAATATTATATTTAATTTAATAATAATTTATTATCTATTTACTAGTGTACCTCAACTCTGCGCCCCTTTATCTGATTGGCATCTACATTTATCTCTTCGTCTTTTACCATAACTACCAGAGGGGTATATATTCACTTAAAATGATAAGCTTTTTTTAGGAACCCTCGGTGAGATGAGAATGAAAATGATTCTAGTTGGTGAGAAACACCGAGGCTTTTTGCCCTGTGTTTTGACAGCTGGATAGCTTTGTCTGGGACAAGTTGTCACTAACGAATTTAAAGAGAAATGTCAGTCTATCAGTTAAGAAAATTTAAAATGTTTAGTACCGATTCCCAATGATGACGATTGCTCCTTTGTCGGCAAAAAAATAAGATTTTCCGAATGAACCACTTTCTTATTTATTTTAATTTTTCTACCCATTCAAAATCCCCACTTATATTTGCTCGACATTTCAAAAACACAGTTCCGTTCCAATTACGGTTCATGCTCCACTTGTTTTGGGCTGCGTGGAAACGGACTTTTTCAGAATACAGAAACCCTTTTTACCCGCTTTTTATCGAATATTGTTTCAATTTGAATTATTGTAAGAGATTGTAGCCGATGTCACAACCAATCCAGAACTCTCCATCAAGTAATAGCGAGCTTCCGCCAACTCCAACTGATTTTGTTCCTCCATCCTTCCTGACAGCGCCGGAACAATTCGATCTTCAAGAAAAAGAACCACAAACAGGTTAGGGTGAGGGTTTAATAGATACTAGTTTATTCTAGTTTCCAAAGCTGAGTTTGAAGAAAAAGTTAATCTTCTATGGAAGGCCCTTGGTGACTCCCAAAGAGAGAAATACGAAATGAGGGCGAAGATGGAGAAAATGACTCTGCAAATGATGCAAATGGACAGGCGAATGCAGGAAAAAGAACAAAGAGATGCGGAGTTCAATAAAAGTCTACGAAAAACGCTCACAAGAATGAATAGAAAAAAAGAAGAACAACTGCAAAAGATGGATGCTGAAATAAAAAAAGAGTTCTTCATGATCCAGAAAAAACTAGACGAAAAGGCTGACAAAGGTAAGTTGTAAATTAAAAGATTTCGTCCATTTTTTCGATAGTTCTCAGTCCTCCTCTAGGATCCCATCGTTTCGAGTCCTTACCCTGATACCCACACCCACACAACTTGAACATCATTATCAAACCAGCTTTTACAAGGCATACAAGATTTCCCTGAACTGCCGAATCCACTAGGCTAGTCAGCCACTATCAATTGACTCTGTAATAAACTCACAACATGCACCCCTGTGATTTGTCAAAAAGATTGTTTATTTTCTCACAATACAAAGCAGAAAAAATAATTTACTTATTTTTACAGTAGAATCTATAAGATATCGCATTGAGCGAGTGTGCGTTCGTACTTGTCCATGCAGTAAGGAATCTGTCCAAGTTTCTCCATTGCTCCTCGGTAATCACCGTCGACTGTTTTGGGGGTGACGCAGAGGTCAGGGAATAGCATTTCGTTCATGGCACAGTAACTCATACAGGCGCGCATTGCAAACATTGTGGCGGAAGTTTCACAGTCCTTGAAAATGGTTATTCTTCAAGATCATTTGGAAAATATTCATTTGAAGAATGTTTTGAGCTTTTTGTAGACCTCTTTGATTTTAAAAATCAATTAAAGAAAACATTTTATCAAAGAAATATTCTCTTTTCAAACAATTTAAAAACATACCGCTTTAGCTGCTCGTCTCATCATCGCATGAGGAATATCATAAGCTGCCGCAATAGAAAGCATTATTAAATTTAAAACTCTCATTTTATCTTCTTCGTCTTTCGAAAGTAGGTCTAATTATTGAGTACGCTCCTTTCTCGCGTGGTGCTTTTAATAAATGGGATATCCGTCCTCTGCTGCCACCGGCTGGCCTATCTGCAATTGTGCGATTCATCCCTTTCGTAGGATAAATATTAAGTTTGCGCTCTTTTTCGAAGTTGGATCGTCTTCCGTTCAATGATTTTTTATTCATTAGAGGTATACTATTCATTGGTGCTTCATTAAAATTTAGTTTGTTGAGTGCTCAAATCTAGGTTGCTATCAACTTTCTTGCTGAAAAACTAAGACACGAGTAGATACAGTGATAATAAATGTATTTTGTTCAAGTTTGAGCAGAAAATACTGAAGCAGATATAGAAATAAATAAAGCACCGACTGGCTATGAAGTTTAAAAATTGACCTCGACCTCGTCGGTTCTGCTGACCTTTTGACCTCGACGCAGCACTTGGCAGGCAGTTTTCAATCGCTATGTCTGGAAAGGGTCAGGCAGGGTAGGAGTTGACGAGACGCGACCAACATAACTCCATAGGAAACTCGGATATCCAGCTTATATTTTCTCCAAAAGCTCATCTTCAAAAGTCTTTTTATTGAAAAATAAAATGATTTAGTATACCTTGGAAAACGTCAAATTGAAAAAGATTATGTACAAGTACAGGAGAGTCGTTAATATTTACAGAACTAGCTATAATATTATACATCGTCGTTGTTGAAAATTCTGAAATTTCATCTATCTAAGCCTCTTCATCATATTCCTCCTCTTCAGATTCTTCTGGTTCTTGAGATTCGTATGACTCATAATCAAGCGCCAGCTTTTCATCTGGAAGTTCTTGCCAACATGAAAGGTCGTTGACTTCATGTCCGACATGGTGAAGGGTCATTCCCTTAGAAAAGTCAACATTTTAAACAATCCAGTATTTTCATACAGGCGAAACGGAGAGTTTGGAATAGTTTACTTAGAATTAGATCAAACTAAAACTTTCATAGTTGTCCATTTTGTCTGTAATTTATCCGACATTCAATTAATCATTGAAGAAAAGCATGATGGAATGCTAGTTTGATCGACTTTTTCCTTGACAAGTGACTTGAGGAATTTCTTCTTCAAGTTTCTCAATTTGAAAGTGAAGCCAATATCCTTATTGGGCGCGACCTTGAGGTCTGGATTGTGACTGTTGTCCAGATCGCCAGCGAGAAGCAGTTGATTTCTACTCATTTGAAGCATCTTCGCGGTGGGACCACCGTAACGAGCTCCTTCCGGAATATCCGTGCTAAAATTGAGTAAATGCGGGGCAAGAGTAAACCGCGCGGTTAGGAATTTCCATTTCATGCTTCTCGGTTAGCTTCGGACGAAAAAGGCGGATATTCTGAGGTGAATATTCGAACACTTATTTTGAAGTGTAATAATAGAAGAAATTTGAACCTGTCGAATGAATTTTAGATAATGGAATAATAAGCCTCATATGAAGAAGTTATTTACCCAAAGGTCACCAGGAGCCGCCATTCTTCTGGGATTTGAGATGGTGATCGAAACTTGACCTTGAATTTTATCTGATTCAATTTACTGTCGCGCTCATCTTCCCAGTGCTTCAGTTTTGAGATTTTGCCTAAGAACGATTATCATTTTCAGTTGGCATAAAACACTCTTATTCACCTGGATGAAGAAATGGGCATCCAGTTTGGCAGGTAAAGGAAGGCATAGTTTTCCAGGAGCATTTGGTGTCAGTACAGCTGCAGTTGAGTTTGTAAGTAGCTTGAATAAAAAAGTAAATTACTGAAGCTTAATAATTTCAATATAAGAAAAAGGACGTACTCATCTGAAGATCCATGCCATGCGCGGGAAAGATAGATGATCCAGCTTTGCATCCAGCTGGATAGATACCGCCCTTATTTTTCGGCTTAGCATCTTTCTGCGAAATAATCATGTTCTTTGGCAAACTATCTTCGGAACACATCTTTGAGCACACTTGACCGTCGCCAAAGAAGCCCTCATCACAAGTGCATTGAAAACTTCCTCCTGTATTCTTGCAAAGCGCGTTGGTACCACAAGTATGCGTGCCTAGATGAATAATTGAAGCACTTTCTTACAAAAATTTTCGAGGAGCCGTGTACTCGGTCATGTTATGCCCAAAGAAAATCTGCTAGTTTAATAATTTACCTTCTTCGCATTCATCGATATCCTTGCAAGATTTGCCATCGCCGCTGTATCCATCCTTACAAGTACAATTAACCCTACCTCCTTTTATGCTGCATTCAGCATTCTTATGACACGTCTCAGTTTCGCACGTTGTTCGGAGAAGCTAAACCAGGCTATAGAAAATAAATTCAATTATATCTATCATGTTAAATGATTCAAATATTATCCGGTATCATATAGAATCTGTCCGTTCAAGCCTTGTCCTTTGATCCAGCCTGTCGTTTGTAGATCATCCTCGATCGGCAGGCTTCTCCTTCTCCATCGATTCGTTTCTTTGACTGACACTTTTTCTTCCACCAAGCAAATTTGAAACAACGTTCCATGTCTGTTGGGTCGCTGCAATCTGCCCAATCTGGCACAAAAGCCTTTGCATCCATTTCAGCCAGCAAATGTATATCCGCATTGCCCTTATCAATAATTAGAAACAAAATCAGACAGTGTTAAATACCTGATGGATAGAAAGTCGCTGGAGGCATAAGTTCTGCCAATTTTCTTGTAACACTTTTATCTTCGTAATATGTCTGATATTCATATTTTCGTAATAATTAAACGTCGTGGGGAATTCCAACGAAGGCACTTGGTAGTTTATTGCTTGTTGCCACTCGTTGCCACTGTCTTCCATCCAAATATTGATGAGCATTGACTCAGAGGGCTTATTTGATGCCTGCTTCAGGGCCTTTTGAAGAGCTTTCTTATTTTCATCCTGGCAGAGTTGGACTTGAAGAGTAAATTGCGCTGAGCAGTCCTGTCCGTCTCCCCTACAATATGTTTAACACTTTTCAATAGGTACAGTTCCGAGATGTCAAATACGATGATCTGAATCGACTTTCTTGGGACAAAGAAAACTCGATTGAACCTCAAACTACTTTTGACAAGAATCGGCAGTTGCCAATGAAAATCTTACCTGAATCCGGGTCGACAAACACACTGATGTTCTCCAACTGTAGTGGTTAGACATTCTGCGTTTTTATGACATTCTTGCTTGCATAGGGAAGTTCCGGAATCGGCGTTTCCGTAAGCAATTAAACTTGAAAATATGATTGTTTCTTTGAGCTTCTTGAACATTATTTTCTTTTTCACTACTGCGTTTTGCTAATACTGGATCAAAATTTTATTAAGTTTAATTATAAGCAATTATTTAACTCGTGCCGGTATTTAATCTAGCAAAATATACGCGAGATTCTCAGAAGAACAAATTGTGGCAGGCACAAATGCTTCAAATTAAAATTTCAACGATATCTATTCAACGGGATTATCTGATGATCCAATCTTGTAACTTCCATTCAACTCTCTGCGCTCGTTTTCTGTCACGTGATGCGTACTCTTCTTGAGTCTCTCTATCAAATTCAGACGGGAAAGATTATAAAAACTTGAAAAAGTGATAAGTAACTACTGATAAGACAGCCGGACACGTGGGGCATCTTCCCGATCTGTCGGACATGACAGCTCCACCATGTGGAGACCGCGGCGGAAAATTGCATCATGATCGCGAGGAGACCACCAAGCGAGGATCAAAATCATTGAATTTCTGACTTTCAAAAGAATGCAAAGTTCAAGCCCAATACAGCTGAGATATCCGTATCATGGGTACGATTTTTCATGCTGATAAAAGTCTGAGCAGAACTATCAAAATGAAGTCCACACCCTTGAAAAGGCTGAACTCTGTCATTCATATAAACTTAGTGAAACGGATAAATCGAGGAATCTTTAACATTATGTTAGCTTTTTAAGACTTTTTATTGCTTTGATCAATTGAAAGATTTTCAAAATATAACATGATACTAAGTTTAGATTTATGATCTCTGGAATATATTATAATGAAATGATTCTGATGTATGATTTGTGGCTAGTGGTCTCGAGAATAATCTTTGAAGATTTAATTCTCTTAAATTTCAAACTCAGCGATTCTTGGGACGCCGTTATCTGGCCTGCAATTTCCATAAGCGACCGCCTGCTTTGAATAAAAATTATCAAATTAGTCTCAGCGTAGAAATCATTCAAACAAGCACTTCGGATTGAAATTACTCTTATTTCAATAATTTATTATCTGCAATTTTCTGATGCAGATTTCATTATAGAACTGCTTTTTCGACGGCTCTTGATAAGATGCCAATCAAGGAAATTTAGGTTTATTATTAGGGAGCGCTTCAGTAGTCGTTTTGTTGGCAGAATTGGACCATATGATTTTTGGCAGTGGAGAAGTTATCGTAATTGGTGAGGCGAGTTTTGATCCAGTCAGGAAGATGGTCTTTTACTCGGGACTCGTTGTACCGACCATCGCAGAAGATGATCAAGGAGGAATCGTCTCGATGTCGAATTGCTCGGCCGACGCACTAAGAATTTGATACTTTTCCAAAATTAACTTTCTTTCCAATATAATTAGTGTCTGAGTTCATCGTCAGATTGACGCTGGTTACCGCCCCGTTACAGCAGCATTTGGCGATTAGCGGTCAATTTGGCCGCGCGTAATGATTGAATTTCCTTTACCAAATAATATATCAATTCGCTCAAGCCAAATTACCCTTGCTTACTAGGAATTGTCATTGAGAGGAAATACCTGATTAACAGCGCGCATGCATAAGCCTGTGTATAACATCTGTCCGCCGCCAGGTCGTTTAGCATTTAATGTGTCCATCCTTAGCTTGATTTCGGCCGATTTTATATCTATCGAAATAGAGTTAATCATTTGTTGCCGACAAAAAACGCTTATAAACCTGGATAAGGGACACCAACCATGACAACAGCGCGACAAAGACCATCTGAGAAGTTGATCCCTTCTGATACTTTTCCTCCAACAACAGCGAACAGTATTGCCCCTCGGACACGTACAGACATTTCGTATTTCTCCAGTAAGGGTGCTACGCCTGATGTTTCTTTTGGCTCACGGAAAAGGGTTTTCACGCTTTCTTAGAAAGGTTCAAGTTCATTGACTATAAATTAATCCTGTTGATTCTACTAGTCAGCAGATTATTTTAAAAATAAATGTTTCGCTTTCCTCTAATGACCTTCTTTATTAATAGAAATTGTTAAAAGTTAACGAACCATGCCTATTTGCTTGAGAAAAGACGACTTCTTGAACATCTCGTAGAACATGGCTTCCTGCTTATAGCTGGCGAAGAAAACCACCACACCAGACGGAACAGTTTTAACAATGTCAACTTGATTTGGGGGCATGGTTTCTCCCTTTCCACCTTGCGAATGACTAATTAATTTTCGTTAGCAATTTATGCTTCCTAATCAACTGACAATGGCCCATGAAATTGAAATATCTTCCTTATACTTCTTTGCTTTTCTTGTGAGAAAAAGGAAGTACTGCTCAAAAGACTGTATTTTTAAATATTCATCACATTCAAGAACAGAAGTTACGCGAAGAATAATCCACGTGTTATAATCATGTCAGTCCTTGATTAAACCTAAAGAAGAAATCGCCCTGGTCTAAGAAACAGGAAACTGTGAAATTTAAATTCATCTCCCCATTCCCTAGCGCTTTTCCTAGATCTTGTTTCATGGCGAAGTTATCCTTGTTGCTGTGGTTGAAGATGAACCGCTCATTTGTAGGGCCCCGCTGGAGGACTAATGCGTTCATTTGAGAGTCTGAAATCACGTGCTCGCAGTTAAACCAGCTCTGTTTGTCGGAAGGCACTTCGGCAAAGAGCTGATCCTTCAGTGTCTGGTACGGTTTCATCGTACCTCCAGCTTTTTAAGTGGTATGAAAGATTAAAAATCTTTGCTTATTTTAAGTTTGAACCACTTTCCTAAAAGAACAGCTCGGGCATCTTTGCTGATCTCGGAGAAAATACTCGCTGGGTTGAGAAGAAAAACCTTCATTTCCGCCTTGCCATCATTAGCATTTTTAATGATGCGTAAATCCGCTCCTGGGGTGATTAGAACTGCAAGGAAGATTTCAACTTGAACAAGTGCTCCAAGCTGAAAATTGGGGATTTTCTTCTTCGCCTCAACTTCGGGCTCGGGTTGCGGCTCGACTTTCGATTTGCCTTTGTTTTCCGCCTTCTTGAGCATTTCTTTCAAGAAGATCAGAATATGTGATCGCCTATTGATGTTGAATGTTGAACTAAGTTCAGTAATAAATTTATAAAACTTCCGACCTAGCTTTGAGAGCATTTTCCTTTGGCTTGACAACAACTTTAGGAGTGTTCGCGACTTTGTCCGCAAAGCCCTTCACCTTGTGGGCGATTAAACTTTTACTCATGTATTTCAGAAGGTCGAATAAATTAATGTTGTCCAACTTGGCATCGAACAGTATTTCCCTGACAGTAACTATTTTCTGGTCTTCAGTGTTGTTGATTCTTTTGAGATCTTTTCCAAGGCCAATAAGGACTGCTAGCAGCTGTTTGACATACATCAGATTTTCAGGGTTTAGTCGAGCGCTGAATTTCGTCCTATAGGCGCTATAAATAGGCGATCAGATAAGCAAAATCGGATTGAATAATAATCAGAGCATAAGATTTATGCCATAAATTCAAAACGGATATAATCTAGGGTTCATTGAAACTCAGGATAAATTTTGAGAAAATGAAGCACTAGGATCTCATCGAAACTTTTTTAATAGCAAACGCAATTCAATAAATACAAACCTAAGTTGCTTGTACGCTTCTGTCAATGCATTGAGAGTAACACCAACAGAGTAGCAAGATTCAATCGCTCCGGCAAGATTATGAGCCTCGTCGATGATAACAACCGAGTTCTTCAAATTGATCCCACAGCTTTCACGAGCAGACGGGACAACAAGCAAGTTATATGGCAGCACGCATACATCCACTGTAGGTAGAGCTTCCCTCGCGCCATAAAATGGGCAGCATTTATTTTCGTTTCCAAATTTTACTGTGTCTTCTATGTCCATTAACGTGTTGTTCATTCGATGGCTGAGAAGGCTCAGGCCCTTTTTTGTTTTGAACTCGCAGCCTTGATTCTTGTTCAGCTGCTTGCAAGATTCATTCATTTGAGAGACGGTGGAGAGTTTCTTGACTTTTGGGTTGACACAAAGAGTTGCTCGAGAGGCGATGGGAGCTACAGTAACAGATTCTTTGAATGGTGATTTCCTTATTTCTTTGACAAACTACAAAAGTCAAAGAAGATTTGTTCTCGATGGACGAAAACCTGTGAAAGTTGCGAATGGGTTCTTGAAGCATAGTAAATTTTCTCGATAAACTTCTGTCCCTCTCCGTCATCGTCGTCGTAATCTGAGTCAAGGTCTGCGAGTAAAAACTCTGCCTCTGCTTCATTTTCCTTTGCATCAGGATTCTGAGACAACTTCATCAATTTTCGAATTTCCGCATTGACATCGTCGGTATCATCTCGTTTCCGCTTTTTTCGGAATTTCTTGACTTTCTCAACTTCTGTCATAGGATAAGATAAAGCTTTCTAAAACCGTTACTACAGTGATTTATTATCTACAGCACATAATATGGTCTAAAAACAGCCCTAGCCTATCAAATAGTATTATGAATTGGTGAGCCACAAGCGCGGCGAAAACTAACATAACGCGAGCTTATATTTTTTAGAAGGTCTTAACCTAGTGTATCCAATAAATTTTCCACCAGCGGACCGCGAGGCCTGAACTTACTGCGAACTCTTACGGAAGGCAGAGCGCCAAATTGCTTTTTAATTAGCCGATCCTTGTGTCTTTTTTTCAGCAGATTTCTTTTGCTTCCATTCTGTTATCTTAGCTTTGTGTTCCAAAAAAGAACAAACACTGCTGATAAGAGTTCAATTAAACTATCCTACATTGATTATCATTATTGGAACACAAAGCCAGTCAAGCTCCCCGTCATCCTCCTTGTCTTCTTTTGGTTGTTGCTGAACAAGTTGGGCACGATTGCGGTGATCCTTTAGCCACTTTATAGCGCTGCATATAATTGACAAACCTAAAAATGAATTTGAATCTGACACCCGCAGTAACAGTCTGTGAAATCGAAACACGTTATTTTGGGGATTCTTTTATAGAGTCATTTCTAAAGACGGGGACATTTCGAAAACGAGTATCAACGTGGGCCAATATTAAAGACAAGTTGTCTTAGACAACTGTGGAATTTGTCCTAGAGGATGCAAAATTTGATGCAGTAGAAATTTCTGCGTATCCTGAGTCAGTTTACGCAATTGTGACTCCCACTCCCGCCCCCGTCGGCCAATAACGCCCCCTTTTCTTTTTCCCGGCTCAAATTGGCCCTTCAAAATTTCAAAATAATGGAAGAGAACAAAGAGAAAACAAAAAGCCTTGAAAAACCGGCAAAACTCAAGCCAGGACGAGTACCCGACGCCGTCAAGTCCCAAATAGTGTCATGGTCGTCTTTGATGACCAACAAGAAGTTTTCTATTCACCAAAAGAAGGAAATCGTTCAGTTACATTTGGAGAACCCTGAACTTGGATACAAAAAGCTGGTTAAAATAATCCCTGAGAAACTTGGCTACACAATTTCTCGATCCTCGCTCCGCCTTATTCTCAAGAACAAGCAACTGCTGTTGGAAACAGTAACATCAGAAAGGTCAACGAGAAGCAATTTCATCAGCCCAATTATGAATTTGTTCCGAAAGACCGTCGTGGCGAAGATAAATGCCTTAGATACAATTGCGACAAATTCTGAAATAAAGAGCATCTGCCTTGAAACCGCGAAAGAAGAGGAGTTCAAAGATGATGCTAAATTACGGAAAATGACATTTTGCGATGACTGGGTTGGCAGTTTGAAGAAGGACTTCAATCTCAAATCAGCAACTGGACAGTTTGGAAAACTACGTAAATAGTCCTGTATTTAGAAGAATAAATTATTTTATTGATAGTATCAAAAAAGTTTGTTGATTGAATGGCAAGTGCAGGGGTCGCCTCAAAATTAGCCACTGGTGTGAGTTGAGCTGAGTGATTTGCGGCTTGCTCGGTAACAATTTCGCCATTTTTGGCTTTTGGAAATTTGCGGCTAAGGAAATTATGACAGAGTGGAGTGATAGTCTCCTATTGAAGTGCGATATTGTTTATGCCACAGCAACCACACAGACGTTTCGGCCCGCCGTCGCCCGTGAAATTTAATTTTAACCAGTTTAATATTCGACCAAAATATGCAAGCCTATTTTGCATCACAATGACATTCATTACGACCCCCATTTGTCTTGTTTTGCTGCTTCTAGTGGAGGCCGAAAATCGAAGAGATGAAAAATTCAATTTGTCAGTAGCTGTCCGCCGATAAATTTCCACAAAAGAAACGGGCGGTTAATTTTCAGCGTTGTTCGCAAATCGCGCCAGTCAAGCGGTAGAAAATTCATTTCCGGTGGAAAATTCGATCATTATTAAAAGAAACACCACTTAACGTGATTACTGGCCGGGAAAGCATACAGCTTTATTGTATAATTAGAAGTTGCCTGAGCTGCGAAAACTAACTGTAATTACTGACTACTTACTTTTGCCAGTTCCAGTCGGGCTCTCAAAAATACCAATTTTTCGATCTTCAATAGCCGTGTAAATTGCCTTCATCAAGTCTTCTTGAATTTTATACGGCTTTTCCACGAGATTCAAATCAGTCAATCAAATTATAACAATTTGTAAAACATGAGTTGAGAACATCATAATTTAGCGCAAATTCAAATTGTGATAACCTCGATTCCTGAAAAGGAAACTCAAACTCATCAGGACACTTGAGCCGGGCTTCCGACATCGTCTGAACTAATGAGCAGAGTCAGCTTCCGCAATAAATTATCGATGAACGATTATCAAGGTCAACTCAATTTGAGGCCACATTAGTGACGTTTTGACCAATTTCCATCATTTGTGCATACCGGTGAAAGCAGACTCAAATCCGGGGTTACGCCGCCACTAAGGCCCTCCAAGCTTGTGATTGGTCGATGGAAAAAAGATGTCACAGGGGGTAGAGACATGTTTTAAATCCCGGGTAAAGGCTTGCTTTCACCGGTATATTCACCGTAATCTAGTCTTTTAGAATTGTCTCTTGATGATCGAACTTTTGATTATGTCAGATTTTTTTATTGAAAAAATACAGTTGAAGAAGAAGCGGTTATTTTTTAATAAATACTTTCTGCCAGTCAAAAAAACAGTTTCGACTAGCGATAAAGATCCGAGAACGGTCTCTTTTCAACGAGCTGATTCCACTCAAGTTCGTCCTTTGTCGAATAGACGCTTTTGATGATTTCTGTCGATACAGTTCTCTCGAGATCATGAATAGCAAGGTCCAATGTCTTCGCTCTGTATAGACCAGGTTTGGTTGGGTGAAGCAGCTTCAGTTTCTTGAGATTTTCGATGGCGGTAAATTCGTCGAAATCATGCGTTTTCAGCTTGGAAAATTCTTTGACCCAACGTTCAATTTTCTCGTCGATCTTCTCTAACATGAATTCACGAAAATGGCTATCAAAAATATTCTTACCGATGGAATAGCCGTCAAAATCAGGTCTTCCTCTTGCCACAGTGTCTTCGTGGATCAATGCACAATAAAGAAGAATTGAGCTCATGAATCTTTCGTTCTCCGCTTGATCGATGATTTCATGAACAACACCGATGTTGTTTGAAAGGTTGTTGTTGTACAAAAGATGAGCGATGGTCGCATCGTATCGTTTTCGACGATAATCGTAATTGTACCAGAATCGATAAAGAACAATTGTTATCGGCACAAGATATTCTTTCACCAGCGCTGTCTACAACTGGATCTTTACAAGGCATTTTTGATATTAAACTACCTCGGTCAGATACTGCCAAAGAATCGTACTAAAAGAACCAGCTACCGTCGAGTACATTATCAACGAGTTCAGCGAGCCCATACGCTTGACATTATCAGGGAAGAGCACTTGTAACGAGCCACGAGGGACGAATTTAAAGCTTTTCAGCACTAGTTTCTTGGATTTTTTGGGCCTCAAAATGATGACGACTTTTTTGAAGAAGAAATCCTCATGAATTGGGGTGGATTTGAAGAAATGTGCAACGAGAGCTTGGATGCGACGAGTGATTTGGATTCGCAAATTATCCATTGAATCGTAGTATCTTCACTTTCGTTAGTATTGAAATGAGCAAAAGAAGACTCACTGGGATTCAATAAACTTCCAAATAGAATCATGAGGCTCTCTCGTCGCGAATCGAGCTCTATCTCCAAAGAGTTCTCCCTTGTACCACATTTCCACAAGTTCATAATCGGCCAGCTTAATTTTCACTTGAAGCCCTCGTTCGGGTACTTCAACGTATTCTGCCATCGAGTCCACGATTTCTTGGGGAACTCGATTATATTTTGCTTTTCGGAGAGTTGGTCTAAGATGGCCCAGAAAGGTGGATTTGTACTGTTCGATTGAAATATTCTGACGGGTTTGGACAGTATCTTTGTCTGGATTTAGCGGATCGTAGAGATCTTTCAACACGAGAGTATATGCTCTTGATTTGCCGATAATCGTAGCATCGATGAGGCTAAAAAGCTCTTTTGCGCGGTTGAAATCAAGGAAGAGAGCAAAAATTAAGAGCTCCGGATTAAGAGTCCAATGATCAACCGTTTTCTAAGATTTTTGGCTGGTCGAATTCGGGAAATTTCGTAATGAGGCTCCTGACCAGCGAACGTCTTAGAGGAATTGAACAAATTCGCTCTTTTAATTTCAATTTCCCCTAATAATTGCTGTTGTTTAACTATGAGTGCGGAGTTAATGAGGCTCCTGAAAAACTTGTTCAATTTCATAGCCTGATAGCCTAGAAATCGGGACATGCTCCCTGCACACAAAATGCCCGCGTTCGAGGCGATGCACATTGTAGACGTGGTTCCTTACTCTCTGCTTTAATGCACTCCACCATTTTGACATTCTAGCAAGAAAAATGTCAGTAGGTCTTATGCCTGTATATGCATTTAGAAGTCAACGATGATGAAATTTTAGAAGAAATTTCACTATTTTGTTTCCGGTATAAATACTCGTATTTATTATAAATTATGGGTTAAGTTTTTTTTCTATTGAATGAAGACAGAAGGTTTGGAAGAAATAAAAATTATAAATATCACCAGAATTATTTGTTCAGAAAGCGATCGGAAAAAATAAATATATTGCAGCTAGCGAAGGGGTTCGGGATTTGTAGTAAATTCTGAAGAGCGTAGTAGGAATCTGACAGGACATTTCTGTCGGACGATTAGCTTGATCTGATCTCTTCAGTGATGACTTTGTGGATCGCGATCAGCGCTGTTTTCGGAAGAAGGGTAAGGTCGAATTGGAGATCAGCTTCGTTTTCACAGTATCTAAAAAAGGCTGTCACCAAATGCGACTTATAACGATTATTTTACCTGTCGGAAGACTTGTAGTGCGACTCGTAATGGGCGAAAACAATGTTCATAATTTTTCTCAGCTTTTCGTCATAGACTTCTGTCTCGTCCTCAGCGAATTTGATGAATTTCTATAAAATGATAGTTTATAATAGCTAAAAAGGGAGTCTACCTTTTGGATGAAATCCATGTCGACATCATCAGACTCGTCAGATGAGCTTGATTCGATCAGGGAGTCGCTGTCTGACGAGTTGGAGTCTGACAATTCACCGTCATCGGAAGGAAGATTCTCTATAAAGAAAATTAAGCATGAGAAAAATTGGAAATATGAATACCTAAGGTACTCGCGCCCAAAGGAACCTTGGGAAGTTCTTGCTGTTCTGTGTGACTGAGAACACTTGCTGGGGAGCGATGCTTGGGCGCGTCAGTAGCAGGAGAACGACCGTAGGAGTGGGCAGATGAAATTGGCGTCTGGGGCATTGAATTGGCAGGAGAAGATGCAATCGAAGTTTTGTCACTAGAAGATGTGTATAAGCAATCTGCTTCGGAAATGCGAGTAGATTCCATTTTTTGATAATTTGATTTTTTGGCTTTTTGAGTTTTAGGGGATGTTTTGAGAAAAAGGAGATGAGGGAGGGTTTATATATCCGAGCAGCTGGAGCATTCATGACCCGCTGCGGATTGCGAGATTGCTATCGAAACATAGCGTGTGATCTCAGGCAGCTTTCCGGGCGATTATGGAACTTCTCAAAAGACTAATCTATATTTATAGATTGCCATCGCTTCCTGCTGCGCCCCATTTCACTTATTTTTCTAATAATTCCTACCTTAGCTCGGAAATATCTTTATTCGCTATTCTTGACGTGTGCTTGAAATCCGACTTTGGCTCTTCTTTGACTTTTACTTCTTTCTTTACTCGTTCCGTTTTCCGGCTTGAGATATCCGCTCGATATTCTGACGCTCTGTATTCAGAGCTATTTCTGGGCTCACGTTTGATTGAAATCTTCGGGATTGGTGGGTACTCTGGAGATATTTTTTCCTCTTTTATCTTTTGCTCCTTTATAAACTGCTTTGAAAGCGGACTGAGCTTTTCTGAACTTCGCCCACTTTCTCGTTCCTTGCGACGCTTTTTATCTTTTCTCCTCCTAAACCGATATAATATTAATTGATTTATAACATCAGCTGATATGACGCGTGGATAAACTACATCAAATTTATACGATTGCGAGATTCGAACCTTTCTGACTCGTCCAGTTTCTCATGTAAGCTTGTATCATGTTTTTCTTTCTTCTTCTTTGTCGGTGGCTCCTGAAGTCGATATTTAAAAATAAGTCTTTCTCTTGTTGGGTCGCTCATAATTGGTAACAATTTTGGATGAAGAAGGCGTTTTCGAACTTTACATAAGTCAATGAAGATGAATCTATGCGATCTAAGAAGACGATACATCCGTATCAAACGGTGCTTCATTTTATGGAAGAGACTATCGATCGATAAAAAATACCAGCTTGAATAAAATGTACCTCAGACGGTTGTTCCTCTGTAGATTTTCTCTTCTTTTCGATCGATGGACGATCCTTGTCTCGTATTCTTGATCAGGGAAATAAAATTTGACTCGCACCAGAATAATCTCTTTTTAGCGAAATTTAATTGTTTCCCTTCCTATGAGATTCCTTTCCATCCGATGTTGCGATCGTCTCTCTTTTCTTCTTCTTTTCTTTTTTCTTTTCCTCCAAATTAAGCCCTTCGGAGCGTCTCAGCTTCTCCCTTTCTTTTCTCCTCTCTTCTTTTTCTTTCAGCCGCAATTTTTCGCGATCAAGGTTGACACTGCTGCTATCGCTTTCGATATTAGAAAGTCGTTCTTTGTCCTTGTCCTTTCTCTTCTTTTCTTTTCGATCAGAAGAGGATTTTTCGGACAAACGATCGCGAATTTTCTCCTCTCGGCTCTGGAATTCCTGTCAACTGAAGAAAAGAAAACTTTGTCTCACCGATTTTGAAGAGTGCGTTTTCTCCGATCTAGCGGCTTTTTCTTCGAGACGATCTTTGTCTCTTGATCTTTTCTTTTCATCCTTTTCTCTTCTCTCTTTCTTCATGGATTTTCTCTCGCTTTTATCCGATTTGGAAGGCTTGGTTTTCGATCCCAAAGTAGGAGGGCTCTTTGGCGGGGCTTTTCTTCTTGAATAGCAACCTCCTGCTATTAAAATCTTGCGAAACTTGACGTCTGGATTTTGAAAGGATATCTGCTCTGTTCTGAAGCTCAGGCTAAACAATGTTTCTAGTGCCAATAATGGATTAGTAGGGGGCAAGCGTGAGCGCAGGTCACTAACTGACCCTGGCGATCGCTATCAAAAAACCTGGCGAGAAAAATTCTAGCTACAGATTTTGATCTATTGGCTAAATCTGAGAATCAGAAACCGTAGCTATCGAATTTGATATCTTTGCCGTGACAATAATATTTACGCTATAGAAGTAAATATAAAGTTTTCTTTTTTAAACTTTAATAATAGAACAAAGGATTTGCTACGTAAATCGATCATGATAAAGTGATTGCAAGCACGTGATTTTTTCAAAAAATAGCAAATAGACTCTTTCAATTATAGAATGTTGCTTTGCCAGTCCTTTTAGCAGCACAATCGCGTCCAGTTAACAACTGAAGCTCGTATTTCAACTCAGTAGTCAGTCCGTTGCGAAAGACTATCTCGATTGGGACCAAGAAGCCGGCATAGCCATTCTCGGTGATTTGAAACGGAACGCTCTCTAACAAGCGATGGGGATTAGGAAAGGTCTCGTGGAGTTTGAATGTGACGCTCTTGATGTACTTTTCGATCTTGCCGCCTTCTTTGCCTCGGAGATAGATGGTCCATCGGTGGGTCAGGCCAGGGTCAATAGGCTGCTCAAGCCATTGTGCTGGAAGAAAAATTAGTGACTGATTCTTATAGATTCAAATACCATCGTGTCCGATATCGATTTCGGCGACAACTTCATTATCACTGTCCGACATCTTGTCTTAGATTTTCAGTTTGAAGAGGAATTTAGTGTTCTTGCGATTTACTGTATTTTTGGCATCATAATGAACTCGATAACAGGGGACTGCAGAAGGAAAAAGGGGCAAAATATATTCGGAATTGCGGATACGGGATTTTTGAAAATATGAATTACAGAAAAAGATGAAGAGAAGCGTATTTAATAAGGTTGAAAAACAGATATACACATAGAAGCAACTAGAGCTTGAAACTAAGAAAATAACCTTGTTATAAATTCTTTATTTTGGTTATTTTAGAACTAGAAAGACTGAACTTTTCACCAGGAAAGAAAGCTAAAAGCAAAGGCCAATAATTTATTCGGATTTATACAGAAAATGAGGTAAAATTTCAATTTCGTGTGGCTTTGAGTAAACATTAAAAACGTACAAATTCGAATAAAACGAAACAATTTAGCGGGCTTCATTTTTAAGTATTTTTTGTTGCGAGTTGTACAAATATATTTAGCAAATATATTATAAATAAAATGTAACAAAATATGTATCTAGCTACATAAACTAATTAAATTAGTTTGGTTTATATCTTAATCTTTTCAAGAAAAGACATATCAATATCAAGGGCATTTTTCGGGTACTCAAGGCACATAAGAATATCTCGAAGGTCGCCCCATCCTCCATTTCTGGTGATGGAACTTGATTTTTTCTTCGCCAGACTGGCTACAGTGAGACTTTGGGGAAACATTTTCCCAGAATTCATCAGGACGGCTTGGTCTTTTTCGAACATGGATTTGATGTTTTCGAAGTTGCAGCCACCTTTGGCAATTTTGATTTAGATAATTAACAAGGGCTCCTCTACCTTTTGTAAAGTGAACTCCACAGCCAGTAATTCCCAGATGCTGTGACCTAGGCAAAATAGGAACCATGACTTTCCAAGGCTGTTTTCCTGGTTGTTGTGTTAGAATCTCTCTTGACAGGTGAAGAAGCGTCCAGTCCCAGTTATAGTCATCATAGGCACTTTCAAAAATATTAACTCTGTATCTGTAGACAAATCTCACCAGAAGTCGTAGGCCATGGCGATGACATCATCAACCCATCGTTTTGAAACTGCCATCGCCATGTTGTAAGCGCCAGAGAACCACTCTTCCACTTTAACTTGCTCTGGAGGTGTTTTTGATAGCTAACGCAATGAAATATGTATATGATGAATTTGATAGGTAGTTACCTTCGTCCCAAGTTTTAAATTGTTCGTGTAGTGTCCAAGGGCGATCAAGTCAGCTCCTACAAATCAGATAAACGTCGGCATAATTTAAAACAGTGAATTACCCTTCTCAACTCTGATGTCTTTCATGAGATCGAGAACGTGAAGAGCATCTTCAGATAACGCATGATCTTCTTCGACAAGGATCAAATAACCAAATTTAAAGTATTGGTTCACGAAATTCAATTTCCACCACCAATGATGTTTGATATTAACAATATGAGGCTCTCTATATTCTATTTGGTTTTAGCGTCGTAAAAATACTACTACCTGTAGTTATCGAAAGTGTCAAACCACTCTCGATTTTGGCATTTTGCCTCTTGCGCTCCATCGTAGCCGATTTTTACTGGACAATCCTCAGGTGAAGAGGCAGGGAATTCATTTTTGTAGAAGAGAACGGATTTAGGAAAGAAGATGTTTACAAATGGAATGTCCAGTCCAGAGTCAGCGATGTTTTGGGTCAGGAAGTTCATGTCCTCGCGCCAGATATCATGGGAAATCACTGAAAGGGGCTTAAAAATTGAAGATATTCGGGGCTTTACCGATGAGATTCTTGGATTTTGAAAGATTCGGCTGCTTCGAAACAGTTTCCAAAAAGAATTTAGTGAAATCAGTACGAGAATGCACTTGAATCAGGAATATGTTATCATAGTATTCCCCAGCGTCCTAAAACTGATTAGCAAAAGACATCAAGAAGTCAACTTGCCTTTGAGTACGGCCCATGAGCTGCCTGATCGTTTATCAGTTGGATTTGTTCTCTTACTTTTGTTAAATCATCATCAGTCAGGGGGTTCTGCGTCGTCGTCGTTGGAGGCCCAGGAGTTGGAGTGGGTCGGTCGGTGATCGTCCATTCACGCTTTTGGGGATCGAATTTCGCCCCAGCTGCTGGTGGCTTAAATTTTCTGTTGAAGAAGGAGCCTTTTATTTAAAAGTACCTTCGCCGGTTTGTAGCTTTCATCTACTTTTCTATTTTCGAGCAAGACCTTGTATCTCTGATCAGCAGCGACCCTGGCTTTGTTTTTCATACCCTGGAAATTCTTTTCCTCAATCTTTTCTCGCTCGGCGTACATGAAACGTCTCTTGTCATTGAATAGCTTCATGAACTTGGCGTCATCCTCGATCGACGATGTGACAGGCCGGAATGGGTTCATGGAAGGCTTCGGGACAAGTTTCTCCGCTTCTTCGCGCATTTTGAGCTGTTCAGGTGATGGTGTTGTTTTCTGGGGAGGTCCTCTTTGAGCGACAGCGGGAACGGCGGGCACAGCAGGGACTTGGGCAACGGCAGCTCCTATAGGAGGAAATCCTATACAAGATTTTCAGGGTTTTTCAACAAATGATGGTTTACTAATAGGCTATTAGTAGTAGGGTATTAGCGAAATTTACCGGCTTTATCAACAGGTGAATTGATAGTAGGTGCTTTCGTGCTTTTCGTGGTAGTAGTAGTGGTAGTTGTCGTCGATGTTTTTGACCACAAAAGTTTACTCGTTCTCACTTTTGATTTAATCGCTTCTGCTCTATGTGGGTCAATCTTGTGCTGTTCTTGAGCGTTACTTATCAGTTTTAGCATAGCATCAAAGTGGTGCGTTTTGAGTGCCTCTGAATTTCAGCATTTGAAACGATTCGGATTCAGATAAAGCTTCGTTAGTGCAAGTAAAGTGTTAATACAACAGCTTGTCTTACCGAGTTCGATGACCTGGTCTAACATTTCATTGATCCTGAAGCTGAGATCGTGCTCCTTTTCAATTCGATCGTCGAAGTCAGAAGTTTCCTCGCTTCTGTGGCCGAGACGCACGAGAGTATCATCATACGACGATGAAGACCTCTTGGTCAGCCCAAGCTCGTCATTTGCGTGGAACAAGTGTACAGCGCCAAGAATGGCGACTGCGCCGACCACGAGGTAGACGGCAGACATCAAATGACACCTCATAACATTCTAAAGACGCGAGCGTTAGAAAACAACCGTCGTTGTAAATATATATTTTAAATAAATACGATGAAGTTGAGGTAGTTTTTTAGGAAGTCGTCATTTTAAAATTCTATAATTCTTCAAAAATCCTATTCTTCAATTCTCAGCGCTTTGCTTTCATCCAATTCTTCATTCTTCAAAACATGAAAGAAGAGAGAATCAACAGTAACGGATATCAATAATACAGAAATAAATCCAACAAAGCTCAAGAACAGGAAAGGTATCCCCGTCTTCACTCCAAAAACAGGCAAGTATCCGAGAGTAGCAGTGAGCAAAAGACTGAATATTGTGCCGATCTGAGCAGAAACCTTCCGGTGTTTGCTGAAGAAAGCGACGGTATAAAGGCCGAGAATGGGGCCGCCACAAACGCCAAAATTGGTCATTGCTAGTTTGATGACAGAATCCCCGCTGTGTGCGATTCCCAATGCTCATAAAATTTTAGAAAATTGGAAAAAATGTAAGGCTTACCTATCAGATAACAGACGAGGCCAGTTATCACTGATATCCCCCTTCCTCCAATTTCAAAATCCAGTGCGATTTTTCGCGACTTTCTCTCTAACAGATCTACATGGATGGTCGATGAAATAACAGCGATTATCGAAGAAGCAGTCGACAAAGCAGCAGAAATCATACAGCCGACAAAAAGGCCCCGGAAGAGTCCATTCCCGTAGTTTTCGAAAATGTAAAAAATCATCAACTGGTCCCGTCGCGTGATAGCTGCTGGCAGACCGGAAAAATTAGGGTATTTTATCTCAATCAATGCTCCGAAGCCGACACCAATTAGCAGAACAAGAAGCAAGGCCAACATCGTAAATATGATTGATTTCTTTGCAGAGGGTCTCTAACTAGCAGAAAATTATCTAATAGAATTGTAGAATTGTCTATTTTTCGAAATGAGAATCACCTCTAGTAGAGGGTCATCTGATATCCACTGCGAATTAATTTAAACTCATAGAATATTCAATGACTGCGCCATTCGGTCAATTTGCATCAACAAAATGTTTCTTTATTGGCGAAAAACAACGGTTACAGACCCATTCCTTGGCATCAGAAACAGAAGAAGCACTCAAATATCTTTGGATGGAAGCTTGATTGACGCCGTACAGATACAAGCACATAAAGAAACCGCCAATTCCAGAATCCCAAATAGAATAAAGCTTGAATTTGTGGACATCGTATTCGTACTCCGGAAATTTAAAAACAGTTCCATTTGAAAACGCTTCTTGAAATCCAGAAAGAAGAATCCACGACTGTCCAAAAATCATCACAAAGCCAAAGAAAAGATCACTAAGGAGCACCGCTTTCATCCCCCCAAGAGCAGTGGTGACGATGCATACGAGAAATAAAACGGAAAGGATTGTCTTCAGACCGGCAGAGGGGAAAATGACAGCGAGGGCCTGGGCAGGAGTAAAAAGCGTGACGCCAAGGTAAATGGTGCATTGAAAAAGATAAATACTGATGGCGAGTTTTGATGTAGATTTGTTGAAACGCTTCGTTAAAACCTTTTCCCAGGTTTTCAGGGATGTAAGAAAATTACTTTTTGATAAAGAAGAATCTCTTTTGAAAACCATGCCTCAAATGAAGATTCAAAATTATGTCCGCAAAAACGCGGGATAAAATATTTACAAACAACGAGCGCAACGGGTAAATATGTCAGCCCAATAATGCAATAACGGGGACCAAATTTCCAGTATTCGGATGGGACGCCCATCATCGCGATAGAACTACTGAAGGTAACGACGATTGAAACAGTGATTGTCAATAAAGACGCTTTCGCTTTTCCTGCATTTTCGCCGCTGGCTCTGTTTGCGATGCCGATGATCACGGTTATCGCTAGAATCGTACATATGATGACGATTTCGACTGCTGCCAGTTCTGACATTATCTAAACCAGAAATTCACTTCTCTCTTTTATACTGAAGACTGAATAAATTGAAGAATGAATAAAGGAAAAAAACGGCGAAGAGGGAAAGAGAGAAAATTATTTGCTTGTTGAAGAGTTTAGGAATGAAAGTGCCCAGTTTGTCCAGCTTCTTTGTCTTTTGGAGAGGTCTGCTTCCGACTTCTTAGAAGACTCTGGATACAGCTCGCGACGCAGACTCTCAAGCTAATAAAAATAGTCATCTCTTGATTTCCTTTTTGATCATTTACGGCTTTTTACTACGATGCTTTTTACTCAAGCGCTCGTTGAAATAATTTAGAAATTAACATAATGGAGTACTCCTGTAATTATGGGAAAGAACAAACCTTGTGCTTTTTAATCAGAATATCGAGCTGCGCCTTTTCCATTTCCAAAAGCTGCAGCCTGATTGAAGCAGTGGTGTAAATTGTAATTACGATAGTTGAAATCAAGCCGGCAATGACTCCATATTTGAGCAAATTCTTCTGATAATGGACACTTTCTTTCATATTCTGCCACTTGACGCCGATCTGCGTAAGCGGCTCATTTTTGATCTTCTGATCGAGTTTTGCATTTGAAAACAATTCGGACGGACAAGAAGTTTTTTCATTTTTTATTTTTTTTTCTGAACGTTTATTGGTTGAAAAAAGGGCTGAAAGCAGTTTTTAGGTAAATGAATATATGTCTCGGAACTTTGAAATAACAAAAAAAAACAACAGAAGTTGACAATTTAAGGTCAGGGTAGCTTTTACTTTGTATGTTGCTTTATAAATTTTCTATGGCTTGGCAAGTTAGAGAAGCTTTTCTTCGGAAAGAAGGGCGTAGACAGAAGAAAAGTCCTTGTCGGCGAAGCGAGGATCAGAGGACATGACTCGGTAGATTTGGTGAGCAAGGGATCCAAGTGGGATTGGTGATTGGGTGTTTGTGGCAGCGTCTTGAGCGAGGCCAAGATCCTAAGAAACAGATGAGAGTCGAAAGATCATCGGAGGATCTACCTTGGCCATAAGAGTAGTACCAAAACCACCGGCGTATCCATTTGAGCTAGGGACGCCTTCAATAACGCCTGGGACGGGATTGTAAGTGTCCGACGCCCAGCATCGTCCAGAAGCGGCGTTGACGATAGATGCGAGAATCTTGGGATCAAGGCCGAGTCGCTTGCCAAGATTGTAAGTTTCGGAAACGCCGACCATCGAGATTCCAAGCATCATATTGTTGCAAATTTTTGCAGCTGAAAAGAAGCATAAAATAGTTGTCGGTTTTGTCGGTGATCGAACCCTGGCCAGTTCCAACATCTCCACACGCGACGATTTTTGCCCCCATGTGCTGCAAGATGGACTGTCCAGCTTCAAACTCGGCGGCGGGTCCTCCAACCATGAAGGTCAAAGTGCCAGCAGCAGCAGCTCCGACACCACCAGAGACAGGTGCATCCATGAAGACTAGAATAATCACAAGCGTTAAATATTTGCGGAGAGCATTTGCCTTGACAGACCTGTTTCCTTCTCAAGACACATTTTGGCGACCTGAATGGAAATGAATGCATGTTTTTTTAAACAAATAGCTGATTTAGTTGAAATGGCAAACGCTTACTGTCTGTGCGGCGGCGGGGTCAATGGTCGAACAATCGAGAAAGAGAGTGCCAGCTTTGGCTGTGGAGAGCAAGCCTTGCTCCCCACCAAAAGTGGACATAACGTGAGGAGAGTTGGGAAGCATGGTGACAATTCTGTCGCAATTTTCCGCAATTTCAGCTGGAGCCGATGCCGCTTTGGCGCCGGCCTTGACGGCTTTGTCGACTGAGTCTGCGCTAAAATGGTTGATGCGTTCATTTATTTCGTTGAAATCGAGAATCGTACTTGACATCGTAGACCCAGAGATCTCCCTTTGCCTTGTTGAGGAGATTCATGGCCATGGGACCACCCATGTTTCCGAGACCGATAAATCCCAAAGAAGACGCATTTCGGACGCAGACGAGGCGAACACCTTTTGAAAGCATTCTATAATCATTCGTCATTTATTCGTAAATTCTAGTCGGAAAAAAACCTTTTTCGTTCAACGATTCCTGCGTAAAACAAAGCTTGGTTTATATTTGGTTAATTTATTTTTGGAATGTGGGGTAAAAATGATCAGCAAAGCAAGGTTAGTTATCTTTCGGTTAGACGTAAAGGATTGGAACTTACATGGACAATTGTACAGAAGAGTGATTGTTTCTCTAACTCTACTACGGAACTTTTCAACTCTCCAACTTAGGACAAACAGACACGCCTTAATCGAGGGATTAACACTTTTCTTCAGAACAGGCGTGTTTTGTATTGAGCGAAAGAGGGCTTTAGCCTGCAGAAGAGTAACTTTTTTTACGAACGATGTAACAGGACATATAAACAGAGCGAATAGATTAACTGTTAAATTAACTGCGACGAAAAAAGGCGAGCGCGCCGACGACTCCAGCGATGACTCCAAGGGCGCTGACGATGACTCCAGGATCATTCGGGTCTGGCTGTTGATAGTTGACCACGTGATCGCGGTACTTTCTGAGTCCTTCCCAATCGCCATTACTTTCAATATAACGGCTAAAAAAATATTTTAATTGAGTTTTTGACAGTGAAAACTTACCGAAAACGCCTTTCAATAAATTTTTCCGAGACATTCTTCAGTCTCGATTTGAGTTCATTTGTCTGTTGGACGGATAAATCATCTTTACACGCTTGTAAAACGATGTATGAGCAGTTCAATGTGTTCAAAAGTGATCGCCAGGTTGGATTGTCGACGACTTTGTCGATTAAGTCCTCGAATGTAAGTTGAAACCAATCGATGTTGCTAAGATTGTTTGAGCCGCGATCTTTGAACGCTCTTTTCAGTTTTTCACTGAAGTTTTTGAAGTGCGTCGGGTTCTCGTTTCTCATGATTTCTACTAATTGAGAGGCTAAAAAGATCAGTTATGCTACTGAAAAGGTTGTTTTTTGACTTACCGATATCTGAAATTTCTTTTTCTCTGCCGGTTACTGCGTGAGTTGATGGAGACTGAAAGACCATGCGGTGGCAAATTTCGCCGAGTGTTCTTTTGAAGCCGTCGGATTGAGATCGATTTGATGAGGAGGAAGAGGAAATGGTTGAAGATGATGTTGCTGGTTGTACAGGGAGATTTGGAGGAGGGATGGTTGGATCTTGATCGTTTCCAACTGTATTTGATTGGGTGCTGTGGAGCATCGCCATATCCGGATCGATTGAATTGGCGTGGCTGTTAAACACGTCGTTGGCGACGTCAGCGTTGGAATTATAACTTCTGTTAGACGAAGGCAAAGAAACAAGGTTGGATTCCAAATTGGAAGATTCCGTTTCTATGCCACTTTCATCACTCGATGAGTCGGAGCTAGAGCTTGTCTCTGATCCGGAGCTAGAGCTCGAACTCTCACTGTCCGAGCGGTTGATTAATTGGTTATTCTGAGAGTATCTCTGTGCGTTGCTGTTCTGATGTGGATTCATAAGTCGATGAGGAGAATTGTCTTCGTTAAACTGTGGCGCAATCATTTTTTCCCTTTGGGAAAACCTTAAATAATTATTGAGCTCACGTGATTATTCCCGAGTAAAAGGTAAAAATGTTGAGTCTGGTGATATCTTCCAGACAAAGTCGTAAAAATCGCATTGTAAGGCACTTTCTTTACTATCTATTTTCGTCCTTACAATTCAAGGTCTGGCAGTAAAGTCACTGAGGCAACAAAATGAAGTCTTGATGTGCGAAAAATGTGAAAGGGAAGCAAAATGTTTGATTCGCAATTCAAATTCAAGACTCTGGAAAGCCCTCTTTTCGCTTGAGAGGTTCAAGAGGATTCAGATGGCTGGTTAGCAATGACTCAGAAAGTTGATCTCATTAATTTTCATGGCGAATAGTTTCTTATTATCCAAAATTAAACTCTCGTAAAAAAAAGCCTCTGATTTACCATTTTCGTCTTTATGCCTGACTTCTTTTAGTTTCTCTGAGAACATGGCCCTTTTAAATGGCGCGTCGCTAAATCCCGCGCATTACCTTGATGAATGGCAGATGTTGAAAATACAAAAAAAAATGTCAAAAACCAACACTCAGCCAGAATGTTGTTTGAAAATTTCGTGGTTGAAATTGGCCTCTTATGAATCTAATTGCTGTGAAATTTCATTCTCACATGAGGGCAAACAAATTTCGTAAATTCAAACAAGACAGATGTATCCTTGGCAGATTGGGTACGATGAATTCGTTCTCAAGGTGAAATAGAAAAAAAGAACGTACCTCTCGGTTGGTAAAGAATTTCTTGGAAGGTGTCAAAAATCATAATTCAAGTCATTCGTCTATCCATCAAGATTGAAAAATGTGCAAAGAAATCACAGAATAGACTAGTCACAAAGTGAACAAGGTCGTCCTGGAGACAAAGAGGAGTGCAAATTTGATTGAGAGCTAATAAAGCCTTCAATGGAAAAAGCTCCAATCTAAGCAGTTAAAAAACGATGGGAAGATTCAATAAAATGGCATCCGTAAAGAGTCGTAAAAGCGGTTTACTAAGATCAAAATATCCCCATCACGAGACCTTAAATTTAAGGCGCAAGTCAACACTCTTTGTTGATTTCAGAATTTTTCTTTGGCAATTCCGTTTTGTTTGTTTGATGGCCTTCAAAATTGAAGGGCTAGAAGTCAAATTTTCGTTTACTTTAACTGCTAATAACGCATAATGCGATCTTTTCAGTAGCCATAAAGACAATTGGACGTTAATCATCAAAAACATGAATAGAACCTAAGAATATTAAGCTTGTTAAAATTTAACGAGCGAGGATATTCATCGATGGAAACATTTTTACAGAATACGTCTGCATTCCAAGACATTTAACGATACAGCTCCTACGTCATTTTTGAATGAGATTCTGAAGAAGTACACAAGTTGAAGTTCAACGTACTCAATTCAAATTTGCTCTAGAATTGACATCACAAAGAAGACAGATTGAGAAATCCCACAGTCGAGAATTTGAACTCAACAAAGTTGGAGCTTGTACCCTCAAAGTACAAAAGTCCTGTTTGAACAAGCAGTAGTAAAGAAAAGAATCAGGATATGAATAAGTTAGGGAAAAGCTGATTTTCTACATTGTACTCGTTAATGACATTTATGCCCTTGTAAACCTTGGTGAATAATTCATCAAAAATCGTAATTATTGTAGCAAATTTGCACCAATGGCACCGTGCCCAAGGAAAATATGTGCGAAGACAACAACATAAGTGACATCGCCGCAGATGTCAAATGTTTAGAAATGAGTAAGCTTGAAAGACAAGGTGACGAAGAAAGGGATGAGGGCGCTGCACTGGATGATTCATTCCTTTAGAGAGAGAGGAAGGGCTCCTCGATTCTAGTGATTGAAAGTTTCCCAGTTCTCATAAGATTAGCTTCGAAGAAGTTACAGTAAGATTTGGATCCAAAGAAGCACATAAAGTTCGATAAGAGCCGTTACAAAATTACCGGGGCAATCTTACTTTTGCTCTAGCTCCGAGGGGTTACATGGTAGCCCCAGACATCTATATATGAATCGGCGTAGAATTTGAAGCTCTATGCCTGTATCATATCAGATTTCCGATATCTCCGAAATTGCCGGTTTTTTTATCGGTTTTTCATTGAAATTATCGGTTTTATATGTTATTCTGATTCATTTTCGACGAAGAATCTATCTGTAAAAAAATAACGCCGATATAACAAGAAAAAACCGGTAAAAATATCGGTTTTCCTAGTAAATTATCGGTTTTTCATGTAATTTCGATGCGTTTTCTTCTGCAAGCTTACCTGTTTATCCTCAAGAATAAATATATCGGATAATTACCGGTTTCAAAGCTATAATATGATCTAAAAATCGGTTTTCCGGCTTTAATTCTAGTGCGGTCATGATTTTCTCACTTACACTTATACTGAAGTATATTCTAAGCTTTCGAAAGACCCCATATTTGTCTATTTTCAATAAATCGCCGATTGCCAGGAGATTATCTTTGGTAAGGTTGGTGTGAATGTCCTCTAGAGCTCGTTCTCTGCCTTTCCCCGGTTCTAGAGGCAATTTTCATCTATTTCGAGTGCATTTTGAGTAAAAAAAGGCAAGGGAGGCTTTTTAGACCGACGGTTATTGGCCGAAAAGGCAAGAAAAACCTGACGAAATTCCGACAAAATCCGACAAAACCCGATCCTACGTCGGGTTTTGAAGGGTGAAACCTAGGAAGTAGGGTGATTTACAAACCAACCGGGGACTAGGATCGTGGGGACAGGGTTCGCGACGAGAATGGGGATTTCCGCCATTTTTGCCCGAGTCACCGTTTACCCAACATCGCCGTTTGCCAAACTTGAGGAAACGGGGACTTTCCACAGTCAATCCTCGCTTCTTATCCCTCCCAGTTTCGAAAAAATGGTCAAAACTAAGATGAGCGAGTGAACGCGAGCAGAGCCTCCCAAAATTTTTCCGTGAGTGAGCGAGCGCGAGAAAAGGCTCCAAAATTTTTTCATGAGTGAGCGAGCAAGAGATTGGCATAATAATAGGCTGTGAGCGAGCGCGAGCAGAGATCTCGCATTTTTAAGGTGGGTGAGTGAGCGCGAGCAGTGGCCTTGAAGTTTCACCTGAGTGAGTGAGAATGAGCCCTCGCTCGCCGCTCGCGGTCATCATTTTTTCAAACATTGGTCTCTCCCTACTTTACCAACTTCAATCACGGGTTCAACAACTTCGATCCTGGCTTTTAAGACGTCAATCCCGACATATCGATCGTCAATTCCGACTTCTTTACGCCGATCAGGACGTCACTAACTCCAATCCTTGCTTCTCAGACGTCAGCCACGGCATCTCAGTTGTCAATTCTGGTTTCTCAAATGTCCCAAGATTTGGTTGAAATTGATGAAATTGATGAAGCCGGGATTGATGTTCGAGAAGTCGAGATTGACGTCGAAGAACCCGGAATTGACATTGAAGAAGGCATATTGAAATCGGTGACGCCAGGATTGAAGATATAGAAATCAGAATTGTCGTTGGAGAAGCCATGATTGATATAATATAAATGATATTGGAGAAGGCATGATTGAAGTTGGTAACGTCAGGATTGGCTTTGAAGAAGCCAGGATTGATGTTTGAGAAGCCAAAGAATGTTTAATGATCTACCAATATAGATTTATTAACATCGCTGTTTGCCCAAGATTACCGTTTCTCCAAGTTGGGCAAACGGCAATTTCGGGAAACGGCGACTTGGGCAAACTCGAATTCTTTGGTGATACCAATTGTCAACAATGTTGGAAACAGAACCTGCGCTACAAGCTGAGCACAAAAAATATTGAGGTCCCGATTTTTCTCCGCAAAAGTCATTTTCATCTATCTTTACAGGTGCATAGGAGAGTTTAAAAAATTAAGCGGCGGAAAGCAGAAAAAAATTTTGCGGCTATGAAGGCAGGATTGAGGGCCTTGAAGCCAGAATTGACCTATTTTTTTAATGATCTTGACCGATACTTTGACCGAAAAGCCCAAAAACCGATTATAATTAAAGTTACATATTTTGTATAAGATGAAATTAAATAACTTCACTTGAGGCAAATTTTCGTAAAAATTTTTTTCGTGCTCAGAAGAAAGAGCAGAAAATTCTGAGTCGAATTGGCTAGATTTGACCAAAAAATTTTGAATTTATGACGTCAAAAATTACGAAATAAAGTCAAAATTTGGGCATTTTAGTTAAATTTTGGGGCCACTTTTAAGGGGGTTTCTGTTGGATTTATTCGACGTTCTATAGCTCAAAAGAATCGCCGTCGAAAACCGAGGGGGGGTTTTTAAGGGTTTTGAAAAAACTCAAGAAAAAATTTTTGACCATTTTTCGACCGGTCGGTTTGAAGGTGTTTCTCTTAGAATTTCTCAAAATCCGCGAAAACCCCCCTTCAATTTTTGATGACGATTCTTATGAACCTAAGAACGCCGAAAAATTCAATCGAAAATCCTTTCAAAATCGGCCCCAAAGTTTTTTGGGGAAAATGAGTCATTATGACGTCATTCCAAAAAATTATAGAGCCGGAAGTAGACCAATCGACTCAGAATTTTCCATTCTTTCATATGAGGCCAAAAAATTTTTTTGAAAAATTTTGCGTCAAACGAAGTTTTTTAATTTCATCTTAAGCAAAAATTGAATTAAGAAGGAAAATGCATCCGAAAAGCTTTGAGAACCGACTTTTTTATAAAGAGTTAAAAGGAAAACCGATATTTTTACCGGTTTTTCTTGTTATATCGGCGTAATTTGTTTACAGATAGATTCTTCGTCAAAAATGAATCAGAATATCATATAACGCCGATAATTTACTAGGAAAACCGATATTTTTACCGGTTTTTTCTTGTTATATCGGCGTTATTTTTTTACAGATAGATTCTTCGTCGAAAATGAATCAGAATAACATATAAAACCGATAATTTCAATGAAAAACCGATAAAAAAACCGGCGATTTCGGAGATATCGGAAATCTGATATGATACAGGCATAGAGCTTCAAATTCTACGCCGATTCATATATAGATGTCTGGGGCTACCATGTAACCCCTCGGAGCTAGAGCAAAAGTAAGATTGCCCCGGTAATTTTGTAACGGCTCTAAGTAAATACGGGAAGACGTAAAAGAATGCTCAACTCTGCAAATACAAAATCTACTCATTATAGACTCAACAAATTATCATGTGACTCTGAATATCTCCATCATCAAAGAAACTACACGACTCAAAATGTGCATTATTCAAAAAGAAAAAAACGAAATTTGAACGTAAAACTGTACCTTGTTACCCCAGAAGCCCTCCAGGAAACGTTTTCTTCTGTAAAATCTCTTTTCAACAAAGGAAAAAACAAGGTTTTACTTTTTTTGGTTATTTTTCTTTTTTTTTTTCTTCTCCGCTGAAGGCTCACGCGAGCTGCCTCAGTCTCATGATCTCGTGAAAAAGCATTTTCAAGGTCCACTACACCAAGCTACCACACCTCCCTGAATCGCCAATAATTCCCAGCAGCGCAGCCAAAATGGCTCATCGATGAGTCAGCTGGCGCGCGCCCTGATTGGCCTCTTCTTCTGGCCCTTTCTCGCTCATTGCTCGCGTGAGCGGCATTTCTTCTCAAACTGGAGTCTCATTTGCCCAGTTTGAGTTTGAAAACGGCCGAATTTGAGCTTTCCAGTTCAAAATAAGGCCCAGGAGCGTTCAGAACGCCCCGAAAAACCTCAAAAAACTCCAAAATTACTCGAAAAAAACTCTGAAAACGGGCCAGATAGTCGAAAAAGTGCGTTTTTGCACCGGAAAATAGCGTTATTCTGGCAGAAATTTGCGTGAGATGAGCTCCTCGGACGAGTCAGATGATGAGCCACGACGGAACCTTCAGGCGGAGGATTCCGCTTCAGATTCGGATCAGGATACGGGACGACCTCAAGCCAGGATCAACGACTCTGCATCGAGGTAGACGAGAGTTGATAGCGTTTTTAATCGAATTTAGTGTTTTCGAGTCGAAAACTTATGCTAGTTTTAAATTTCTTTCATTTTTGCCTTTCAAGCTTCGTGTTTTCGAGTCGAAGAATTATACTGAAGGACTTTATTTGCTGGGTGTACTTACATTGTCACTTATCAGCTTTTATAAAGTTGGAACGAGAACCTTTTTCAACTTCTTTGTTTGCTATTTACATTATCGAAGAACTTGTTTGCAGCTGTTCGGAAACCGAAATTCTATTTTCTAGCGACGAGGATGAAGCACCCCGAGCGCGCAATAACCTCGATTCGTCTGATGACAGTGACGACGAGCCAGTGAGTCGAAAACCAAGACAAGCTGATTCGGCTTCTGATGATTCTGACGGAGAAAAGTCCACGAAAGAGCAGTCGGATGATGCAATGTCCGGCTCCGATGATGAGAATCCAAAGGAAAGAGTTTTTCTCAACTCATTATTCTTTGAAATTTTCGTAGTTTTCTCAACTAATGAATTCCCCTTTTACTTAATTGAAACTCTCGAAAGGGTCATAAACGACCAGCAGACAGCGATGACGGAGATAGCGACGATTCCGCCGACGAGAAACCGAAGAAAAAGAAAAAGTGGAATCCGGCTGATTTTGAAGACAAAATGGCGGAAGAAAGTGAGAATGAAGATGAGGAGCTTTTGAGAAACCCCAAAAAGTCGAAGAAATATAAGAAGATGAAAGTTCTCGAGGACTCTGACGATGACGAGGACGATTCGGAAGAAGATGGAGATCTCGAGGATCTGATCGACGACGGAGAGGTCGAGGAAGAAGCTTCTGGCGAGAGACGTCGAAAAAAGAAGAAAAAGAAGCGAAGAGATGGCGATGATGCGCTGCGAGATGACAAGCTCGACGATGACGATTTTGATTTGATCAATGAGAACTTGGGCATCAATGTCAACAGGTAAATAGAGAAAATTTTTTCACAAAGTTGTAACTTTTCATCCCTAGGCGTCAAAAGCTCAACCGAGTTGTGATGGACTCCGACGATGAAGAAGACGCGAATGAAGATCTAGACGATCGAGATCGAATCCAGCGTGACATTTTCGACGAAACACTCGGCTCCGATGACGACCAGCCTATGGAACCGCGCCGTGCTCGACGAGAAAAGGACAACTTTGACTCTGACTCCGGTTCCGACGACGAGAACAACTTCATCGTCGATGATCAGGGCAATCCTATTTATACGAACAAGAAGTCCAAAGGCGGAAATGTTTACGTCGACGAGAATCTTCGCGAAGCAGCGAATATCTTCGACATTGATCCGACTCAGCTTGGGGAAATGTTTGAAGATTTCGAAAACGAATATGGAGAATACGACGAAGACGAGCCGCGGCCTGTGAAGCAGAAGAAATCGAAGAAAGCGCTTACAGATCTTTATGAACCGGACGAACTTGAGCGACGAGGCTACAATGACGAAGCCACCGCGATCATCGACGAAGATCGTCCTGAGCGCTTTCAAACTCGAGGAGATGGTCAATGCCCGGTCAAGTATATCGAGATTTCAGACGTTCAAACAGACGCAGATGCGATCGAGAACGAACTTGAGCTGGAAGCTCGATGGATCTTGGAGAACGCTTTCAACTCTTCCATTTCCAATCAAGAATTTGAAGATCCAATGTTTCGCCAGGAAGTCAAGCAATTGCCTGAATTCAAGAAGAGGCCAAGAGAGGGTGAAGAGCCTGAACCAGAGCCAGAAAAGATGCCGACTGTTTATGCAAGCCCTTATCCCAAGAAGAGAATCGACGACGCTGCTAAAGTGTTTTTGAAATACAAAGACTATGAGCCGTTGCGAAATCACGAAGACCGCGAACAAAGACTAAAGTACATCATGGAATACGGCAGAAAACACAACACATTCCTCTTCAAGATTTACAAGGCGCTTTACAACTTCCGAGTCGGAGAAGGCATTTCAAACGGTCTTACTGTACTTGAACCGGCGTTTATTTACAAATATAGGCAAGAGCAAATTCTCCACTGGGATCTGATCGGAAAATACATCAAGGATGAATTCGGTGTGCCACTTAAAGATTTCATGAGCGAACGAGAAAGTGATTTTCCAAGAGAAAATGGCTCTATGGCTGGCAATGACGGCTGGGGTAGTAGCACCGGTGATGGCGATTGGGGTAACCCCGAGATGGCTCGAAAACCCGGCGGATGGGGCGACGCACCCGCGAGTCCCGTCGGTGGCGGTTGGGGCAACACATCTAATGATGCTGACAAACCAAACTCTGGTTGGGAAAATAATGATACCTCAGAAAAGTCATCTGCATCTCCATGGACTGCTTCCGAGTCAAACAAGGAAAATATTGGTGAGAGCCCATGGGCAAACACAGCAAGCAGCAGCTGGGGCGGCGCCGGTAGCACGGGCCAACCTATGGATACTTCAATGAGCATGAATGGGCCGCGTCTTGGTCGTATCAACCGCAAAATGAAAATCGGTGATCATGAAGGCAGAACTCAGTTTCTAAACGAAGAGGAGCTTCAGAGAGTGAACAAGGAACGTCGCGAACTTGGTGATGCCGATATCACCTTCGACGAGCTCCTTTGGTATCGAAAAGAGAAGAAAGGCGAAGAGGGAGATGACCGAGAGCGAATTCCAGAGTGCGAGTTCCCGAATGAAATTTTCGAAACCGACTTGCCTAATGTCAACGAGTCGCGACTCAACTACATCGATACTGAGCAAAGTCTTGACTTTTTCGATCTCCACCGAATCCTTCGATATGATGAGCACTACATGAAATTCTCTCAAAAGAAGATCAAGCTCCACAAGCTCTTCCAGAACATGCTTAATTTCCAGTACGACGAAAGTCAATCTGAAGACTTCAAAGTTTACCGATCCCTTGAGCCTTCATACGTCAGTAAAGTCGAAGAATGCAACACTCAAAACGAACTCGATGATTACTTTCAGTTCTTCCAGCTTCATTTTGGCCGGGATGTCCAAAAAATGAATCAGAAAAATCGAAATGAGGACGAAGAATACAATTCTGGAGACACAAAGAACATGAAGCAGGCCCAGCGAAACTCGAACTACAACTTATGCCTGAAAAACAACCTTGGCGAAGTTGCTAAGAAATTCGGTCTGACACCGGAAGAATTCGCTGATCACGTCAAATGCGACTTCCAGAACCACGAAGTCAATCAATGCGACGAGCAGCCAGAGGAATTCGCATCATTGTATGTGACAGATCAGTTCGATTCCGCCGAGAAAGTTCTCCGCGGTGCCCGTTTTGTCGCCGCTCAGCAAATGGCTGTTGAACCCGAAGTTCGAAAGGTTGTTCGAAAGCAATTCTTCGAAAAGGCATGCATTTCCACCACGCTGACGAAAAAGGGCGAGCGTGCTATTGACGAGGACCACCCCCTTTATCGACTTCGATTTTTGAGCAACAAGCCCATAAAGGATCTAAAAGGCGCCGAATTTATTCACTTGAAAAATGGAGCCGATGATAAGCTCATTGAGATGGAAATCGGCCTTGAAAAACGACCTAGTCACCGATTCACTGACCCAGACGGAAATGGCATGATTCTTGACGACATCGAAGAAGACCTCTTTGATCTTTACAACAAGGATCTCAATGATGATCTCACTGTCAAGTGGAACACGCAGCGTCAGATGCTAATTCAGGAGATGCTCAATCAAATGCTCTATCCCGCCTTTATCCAAAAACTCAAGCTCAAGTTGATTGAAGAAGCAGAAGAAGGAATATACGAGTTTGCTCGGCGAAAGTTCCGTGCCATCGCCTCTGCCGGTCCGTGCATTCCGATCAATAATCCCCTCGAAGATGAAGACTACGAGCAAGAAGATTTGCTTCTCTGTCTCCACGCCAGTGACCGAATTGAAGTGCCAACCTTTGGAGTCATGCTCAAGCAAGACGGTGAAATCCACATGTATCGAAAATTTAACCGAATCATGGCTCCTGCAATGAGAGAAAGTCACCCTCATCATCAGTCGATGAAACGCGACATTGACCAGCTGAAGCAGATTCTTTCTCGATACCGACCCTACGCTATCATTTTGGCTGCCACTTCGATGAAATCTCGAAACCTTATGACCATGGTCAATCGAGTAATCGAGGAACTCCACATCGAAGACGGCTATCCCAAGCCTGTAGTTGAATTCAGAGATCCAATGGTCTCTCGTGTCTACTCTGTCGCCAAATTCGCCCAAGAAGCTTATCCTGATTATCCAGAAGAACTTCGTCTCGCCATTTCATTAGGTAAAATATTTCTCTATCACTAAAGCTAATGCTTTTCTAGGACGATTTGCTCTTGACCCTGCAATCGAAATCTCCCAGCTCTTCAACCCAGATGATGACATTCTTTGCCTCAATCTTTCGCCAAATCAGTATCTTCTCAAAGATCGTCGAACTAAAGATCTCCTTCGCAAAGCACTTGAGGAAGAAATGCAGAAAATAGTTTGCGACATCGGAGTCGACATTAATCAGGCTATCGCTCTTGATCATCACAGTCAACTTCTTCAATTCTTACCAGGTATTTACAATTGACTGAACCTCTTCTTATATTTACAGGTCTTGGAAGAAGAAAAGCCGATGCTTTCCTGAAGGATTATCGTCGCCAAAATATCCGAATCGAGCATCGACAAAAGATCCTTGGCGTCAACGATGATCAAGTCCGTTCGATTGGTCCAACCGTCTTCGTCAATTGTGTCGGTTTCATCCGGTTGAACACTTCCGAACTCGGCGACGCTGAAGAATACGTCGATGTTTTCGACAGTACTCGTATTCATCCAGAAAGTTTCGAATATGGACGAAAAATGTGCAAGGATTTGGCTTGTCAAGTCGCTCCAGATGAAATGGAGGAGGACGAGTACGAAAATGAGGAGTATCGAGCTGTCAACAAGGTAATTTATGACGTTAAAACTGTTTGTCATCGAATCTTAGGTCATGGGAAAGCCGGAGTACCTGCAAGGCCTGGATCTCGAAGCATTCAATGCTGATCTGATTACACTCAATCACAATGAGGGCAATTTCAACATCTTCAACAAGATCTGCACGCTCTATCAGTTGAAAAAAGAGATCGGTTCTCCATTTAGAGACAACCGCAAGCCTCCCAGACAAATTCATTCTGACGAGCTCTTCTATCTCCTTACTGGTGAAACAGCGGACACTATTTATCCGCAAAAGATGGTAACTGGAACCGTTCAAAGGTACACAAATAAGTGTTTATGATGTTTATCAAATCTTAGGTTCATGTACTCGGCGACTAAGAAGGATGAAAACGGACAAATGAGCGAGGAAAATCTAAAAGATCCCAAGCGAGTGGAAGGAACAGACTGCTGGATGTGCCCCTGGTGCAAACGAAAAGATTTCACGGAACTCAGTCAAGTCTGGACTCACTTTGACACCCTTGACAATTGTAGGATTTTTAAAAATGATCATCTTGTTAAATCAATGATTTAGATGATAAGTGTCCAGGAGAACTTTGGGCGGTTTCCATCAAGCTCGACAACGGCCTTTCGGCCCTTGTTGATAGAAATAGCATCTCCAGTCGAGACGATGGGTACGTCGAGGATCCAACGACAAGAATGAAGCTCGATCAGGTCGTTCGAGGACGCATCAAGTCCATCAACTTCGAAAAGTTCCAGTTGCGATTGACTACGAAGAGTACCGATCTACAGAACGATAATTTCGGAGCCAATCACAAAGAGCAAGACAGGCATCTGGATAAGACCAAGATGGACATGGTCCTCGCTCAATTTCAGAATAAGAAGAAAAAGGCTCAAAATCAGTCTCAATACACCAAGGTACCCTATGAAATAATTCGGTATTTTCATAAGTTTTCTAGCGCGTCATTGCTCATGATAATTTCATGAACATCTCCTACGGCGATGCGATCCTCAGACTGCAGTCCATGGATCAAGGCGAGTGCATCATCCGACCAAGTTCAAAAGGATCTGATTTCATCAGCGCCACTTGGAAAGTCCACGACAACATTTACTCGCAAATCACGATTCACGAAAGAAACAAAATCAACAGCTACACACTTGGTGAAAAGCTCATCATCAACGGCGAAGAGTATGAAGATCTCGATGAGGTTATCGCACGATACGTTCAGCCGATGGCTTCGAATGCACGCGATTTGATCGAGCACAAGTACTTCAGAGATATCGGGGGTGCTCGTAAGGAAGCAGAGGCTCTTTGTAAGGAAGCTAAAAGAGCTGATGCGAAGAAGATTCCCTACTTTATCTCCTGCTGCCGCAAGGACACTTGCGGCCCAGCCGAAGTTGAAGGTGATCTAATTTCTCTTCAATTGTTTGATAAACTTTATTTTCAGGGAAATTTATGCTCTCCTTCCTCCCTTCATCGAACAGCTCTGTGAAGCACGAATACATAACAGCACTGCCAGACGGATTCCGCTACCGTCAAATTGTTCACTCAACTACAGCGACTCTCTTCCAGTACTTCAAAGAGCATTACCTCGAGCGTCCTCCAGCTCCTGTCCGTCGCGATCCAAAACAAGGCCTGGCAGAAATCGTGAATTCTCTCAATCGACAACAACTCAAGGAGCTCAAAGGTGGTGCTTACACTCCTTCGGATCCATTCGAAGAATCACCGCGCAAACCAACACTCCAAAGAGTTGATGATGATGGATTCAAGAAGCCTTCTCTTCTTAGAAGAGTCGATGATGATGACGGCGGCTGGGGCAGATCATCTGGTAGATCCGGTGGTGACCGTCCAGGAAGAGACGATAGAAATTCTTGGGGCGGTGGCCGAGGCGGCGATAGAGGTGGCGACAGAGGATGGGACCGTGGAGGAGATAGACGCGGAGGCCGAGGCGGTGGACGCGGCCGAGGACGTGGTCGTGGCGACTTTGGTGGACGAAGAGACGGAGGAGATAGACGAGATCGAGATGGCGGTAGCTATAGGGGAAGAGACAGAGGAGATCGTGGCTCTTCTTTCAGCAGAGATGATCGACAGCCATCCTGGAATAGTTCAAATGATAGAGACAGGTAAGAATCGTGCATTTTGTCTGCATCTCACAATTTGTATAGTAGAGAGCCATCACCATGGGGCGGAAAAGGAGGTCCATCAGCCGAGAGAAGTCCATGGGGAGGCAGCGATACAAGTGGTAGAGACCGAGATGACGGTGGAAAATCACCATGGGCTGCAAGGGACGCTGCTGGCGGTGGTAAGTCACCATGGGCCGGTGGTGATGCTCGACGAGAAGGATCTAGCAGCTGGGGAGCCCCAAGAACGCCAAGAGCTGACGAAGGTTCTTGGGCTGGAAGCCGCACTCCAAGGGGCGGTAAAACTCCACGCGGCGATATGACTCCACGGGGCGATCGAACTCCAAACCACTCTTGGGGTAGCAATCCAAATTCACAGTCGAACTCCAGCGGCTGGGGAACGAAGAGCGGCTCGAGAACGCCTTCGAGCCCGTGGGGCAACAAGAGCAGCAGCGGTGGTGGAAACGCATGGGGTGGAAAGAGCCCCGCTCGAGATGGCGGTGGAAGTAGCTGGGGAAATAAGAGTCCAGCTCGAAGCTCTGGTGGATGGGGCACCAAAAGCCCAAAGAAAAAGAATTCCGACGCGTGGAGTGATGCCGCTACGATGGGCAATCGATCACCCGATGGAAACACCGGTTAGAAAACTTTTAATGAATGAAATTAATCATAAATACTTCTAGGCTGGTAATAAGTTCAAACTACCACTCCGCTTTGTTCAAAAATGCAAAAAATACAAACGTCCAATTGGAAAATAAGGTCTACAAACCACAACTGTACAAAGATTTCTAGATAAATAAATTGACTGCCCAAAACAAGACAACCTTTATAGACCAATTATTAAACCCCTTCAATCTTGCTGATACCTGCAAATAAATATCGCTTGATTTAAATCATTGCGTGAGTTTTCTTTTTTGTGATGACTGTGTGTTAGTTTGTGTAAGGGTCAAAGAGGGTTCAGAGATGAGGTTGAGTGACTAACAGACGGCTTGAATTCAGAATGGCTTTTTCAGACATTGGAGCGACGAGAAAATGAGTGCGGTCATGCCAAGAACGGAATCTGTATTTGAGGAGTTCTCCGACGCCAAGCGGAAGATTCAGGAGGTCTTCGAGCAGATTAAAGAGCAAATAGAAGCAGTACAGGAAATGGCTCAAATTTTTACGTCTCTATAAATTATTTCAGCAAATTTTAGCCATCATTATAGACATTCATTGAGACAGTGGTTACGACTGACACCGACCATGTTCTTTCATCAGACACGATTGCAGAGCTCAATGAGCTTGTCGTCAAAGTAACAGGCGTCCACGAGATCCTTTCTCGAGATCAGATGAAGGTTGCCTTCTTCGGGCGCACCTCAAATGGAAAATCAACATGCATCAACGCCATGTTATGGGACAAAGTTCTACCTTCCGGGATCGGCCACACAACTTCCTGCTTCCTGGCTGTTGAGGGATCGGGAAAGCCCAATCCGTATATCATTACTGAAGATGGAGAAGAACAGGCGGTAGAAAAAGTTCAAAAGCTAGCTCATGCACTTTCTGGCGCCGCGGAAAAATTGACAGAAGACAGTTTGATCAAGATTTGCTGGCCGAAAAACAAATGTAGACTTCTCAACGCTGAAGTGTGCATTGTAGACAGCCCTGGCGTGGATGTGACGCCCGATTTGGACCTGTGGATTGATAAGCACTGCTTGGACGCGGATGTATTCATTCTCGTGGCGAATGCAGAATCGACAATGATGCAGGCGGAGAAAAACTTTTTCCACAAAGTTTCTGAGTGCTTCTCAAAGCCGAATATCTTCATTTTGCACAATCGATGGGATGCTTCTGCTCAGGAGCCTGATATGATGGATGAAGGTTAGATTTTCTTCGTTTTTATTAATCTTAATATTTATTAGTTCGAGCTCAGCATCTTGAACGAGCAGAAGCTTTTCTCACCGACGAGTTGAAAATTTACAACTCCTCTGAAGCCCAAAACCGTGTGTTCTTTATCTCAGCTCGGGAAATGCTCAATACAAGAATCTCAAGGACTAAAGGTAAGAAGACTATTCGCTTGAGATAATTAACGATGGATTTTAAGGCATTCCGGAGAACCCAAACAACTTCCCAGATGGCTTCAAAAGTCGTCAGCTCGAGTTCGAAGAGTTTGAGAAGAAGTTTGAAGAGTGCATCACTCGTTCAGCGATCGCAACGAAGTTTTCTCAGCATGTATCTGGTGGAGAGAATATCGTCAAACACTTGTCAAAAATCCTGGCCGATTTGAATGCTGCCGCACTTGTCGTAAGAAATATCTCTAACGACGAAGCGGATACACAAAAGATGAGGAAAAACTTCAACAAGGATCAAATGGAGAAAGTCACGAAGAAAGTACATGACCAGATTAGCCACATAACAGTAAGTAAAGTCACTCCAATCTAACCTAAAAGATTCGATAGGACAATGTATCAAACCAAGTAGCTGCGGCACTAGACATCGAGCTTGGAAAAGTTTCTGAGTTGGTTGAAAATTTCGAGTTCGAAAAATTCCACCCCTCAAAATTTGTCATTGACGCTTATCGAAAAAAGCTCATTGAACATGTCGAAAATGGAGTACGCCAAAACCTCGTCTCCCTTTGTTCAGCATCTCTTACTGAAGAAGTCAGTCGGGCAAAGATGGAAATGATCGAAGGACTAACAAATGTCATCAAGGTAAATGGAAGAAAATTATCTCATTCTATCGGTATTTCAGGATAAAGAAAAGTGCAAAACCGAAGCTAACCGACCATTTTCACTGCAATACGAGATCAATTTCTTTGCTCTGAATGATTTCAAAGAAGACCTGAGCTTCAAGTTCTCCGCTTCTCCCACGCGGTAAGACAATTCTAGCTCTTCCCATTAATCAAATCATTATCAAGCCTTCTGGAAAAAGTTCCTTATCTCGGAAAAGCCGTTACTTCTTACAGTGTCTTATCCTTCATTCAAAATATGACTGTCGGAGCCTGTTCTAATTTGCCATCGCAGATAGAGAGCATCACAAGTAAGCCCCCATTCAAAAATTCCCCTTTCATAGTTGAAATTAGACGGAACAATTCGAGCTCAAGATGTCGAAACTGCAGAGCGATTCCTTCCCTCTGGTGTTGTTGCTACAGCAGCTTGGAAATTCTGGAATAAATCTGGACTCTCAACTATTGGAAATCGAATAATAATCGGGGGAATCTTTGCTTATGCAGGATACTACGCTTTTGAAAGGATTCGATGGACGCCTGCGAGACAAGGACAAGAGTTTAGAAAGCAGTTTGCTGATCATGCATCAGAGAAATTGCGCCATTCTGTTGAATACACCGCTTCGAAGTGTTCCAATCAGGTTTTTATAAGAGAAAGTTATTAACACTGTTATTAACATCTTATCAGGTTGAATCTGAGCTGAAGGAGACATTTACTCGGTTAGAAATGACCGCCAAAGAAGTCACCAACGATCTCACGGATGAAATTAATCTCTTGGAAGGTATTGAAATCAAAAATTATGATCGGCTCTAAAATCGATTTAAGAAAAATCCCAAACCTATGACGGTATCGCGGAGATGGCGAAAAAGTGGAAAAACAAATTCGACTGGTTAGAAATCGAGCTACGCAATTATCGAAACGACTTCATTCCCAAGCTACCCTCTCGTTTGTCCTCGCAGAAACTTGACATTTAGCCAAACTACTCACTTCTATTTTTATTTCTTTCCGTATTTTTACTCACAAAAGTACTGTACCTGTTACTACCTTCAACACTTGTCCAGCTTAAACTTGTCATAACAATCTTGAAAGTTCTTCAATTATTTATTTGTAAATTAAAAACTAAGCTACTACTCGGAAAGAATGAAATGAAAAAAGTATTCTTGCTGACGGATATTTTATTCATTGTTTTCTATGCCTCTAAAGTTGCAGCAAACATTCTCCTACTAGTGAAATTTGCAGACTTATTGAAAAGGATAGATTCTATCCGATAGATATTCTATCTATGCATTTGGATCTGTAGGAGTTTTCCAGAATTTCTTATTTTCGAAGACACACTGGGTCATGTGTCCTGGGTAGTCTCCAGCTGGCATAAGGGCGTTCGCGAGGGTGAGGAGGCACCAGTCCATTCCGAAGGCGTCGAGGAAGTTAACCTTATCGAGTCCGGTGAGGAAGATTTGAACATCGTCAGAGCCCATGTTTTTGGTTGGAACACCTGAATATGTTTGAAATAGAAGATCGAAAGAACAGTACCTGATTTGAAAGCCCAGGGAGTATCCTTAGTGACAACCTGAGTAGACTCAAACGAAAAGCCTCCCAACGAGTACTTTCCGTCGTTTTTGAAGTAGACGTAGTTCAAATCGTAAACATCCTCGGTATCGACAAGCTCGACTCCAACCTCTCCAGATCGCATTTTCTTCAAGAAATCGTTACCGCAGACATCCTTGGTCCAAACGATGAATCCTTGGTAAAGATCTGTTCGAGGGTTGACTGGGGCGTTCTTCACGCGGAATTTGGCAGAAATAAGAGCCGACTTCTCGTTTTTGTAAATGTATTTGGCTGTTTTGCGCTGAATTTTTTGCTTTCATTTCATGCTCAAATAAAAAAATGAACTTACCCCCTTCCACTGTGGTGTCCACGAATCATCGCAAACATCTTCTCCAGGTTCACATCGGAAGTTCCCATTTGTGTTGACACACTGCTCGAATTCATGACAGTGATGCGCTCCAGTGAGGCACTCATCGTGATCGACACATTCTCCATTGTCACAGACGAATCCAGATTCACATGCTGGCTCACAGCTGCAAACCGATGGAGGTTCAGTTGGTGGCTCGGTTGGTGGTTCAGTTGGGGGCTCGGTTGGTGGTTCCTCAGTTGTTGTTGATTCACAGTTACTAGCATCTCGACAGATGCATTCGTAGCCCATTTCCGAAGCTGCATCGTTGGAGCAGTATCGATCATCGGGACAGTTATGGCTTGCGCAAGGCATAGGAGTAGCTGGACCATCACCTGGCTGGCAAGAAAGGAGCAAATTGTATCCATTCCATGGATAGTCAGCCGAGAATTCGCCATGTCCACCTATGCATGTAGCATCATGATCGGGGTTTCCGGTAGCAAAATATCCCCATGCGCCAGGTGAACCAGCATAATACCAACCGCTCCCTGGTTCCCATCTGAGCTCTCGATTGTCGGGCTGACAAAGGTACTTGTCTCTGTCATTATGGACACCATTAGGAGTGCAAACAGCACCGCTCCAATTCACGTTGATGTGTGTGCAACAGCCGAGGTCAGTTTTGGGGCCTTCATCACAGGTCGCGAGGCGGCCATCTTCGTCCTCGCCATCCAAGCAATCGTTGAAGCCATTGCAGAATTTGTGTTCAAAAACGGGTCGGATGACTCCAACTTCATCTCCGAAGAGACATTTTGACTTGGGCTCCATTGGATGAGTTGTAGCTTTCGAGTCTTTGCAGTAGAGATCCCAACCTTGTTCCGCGTCGGTTGTTGTCAAAAGTGGGTGAGAGGCGTAGCTTTTTCCTGAGAGAAGAGTAAACCCACTGTACATGACGTTCGAGGCAGGCTCGAAGGGATGACCAGTATCGATCCATTGAGCAGGGTCGATGTCTCCTGCATCATCGCGAGGCTCGATCCAATCAGCATAATCAGGTCGATCCTGTTCGTGAAGGTATCCAACCGCATGAAGGAACTCGTGATGAACTCCACCGATGGTGACGCACCAGTTTGGAAGACGAAGTGCTTGCCAACCTTCTGGAATATGCGGTCGTTCACCTCGACCACAGTTGGAGCATTGGCCAACATAAGACCAGCATCCATCACCTAATGATGTTTCTCCTTCGATCCAAACACCGTTAGCATAGGTCGCATCCTGATCATGAATGAACTTCAGACAGCTCATGGCCTTTGAGAAATCAACAAGCTCGTCGTGAATCTGTTGATGATGTTCAGCAGGGACCGTGTCGCCAATGGCATAGGGTACGAGGTATGTTCCGTCGGCGGGATCAATCTGACCTTGCCAGAGATTAGCCCAGGTAACAAGGCCTCTTCCGGTTGGACTCACGCTTGGAGCATCGTAGTCGATGTTCAACTTCTCTTCAAGATAGCCAAGAGCTACCAAGCTTGGCACCTGCCATGGCTGGACACGAAGATCACCATACTCTCCGTTATGCCAGTCAGCGACCTCTGGGTGAAGCTGGTAAGGAGTCCCAGCGAGCACCTATGTTAATTTTATATAAAGCAATCAAAAAAATCTCTTTTTATTACCGTCGATGCTGTGACTGCAAAAAGCTTCATCTCTCTTTATGCAGAATGAGAAATGGAGTGTCTGCAGCGTTAATTTATGCCTTTTCGAACTGATTTAGAAGCAGTCGGAGAATCTCCGATGCATTTATCGCCGATATCTTATCGAGTGCATATCCCTACGATAGAAGCTATCTCTTTATATTTTAAAGCAAGTAGCGTCTTTTAGAAATATCATCGAAAAAACACTTTTACCTTTCGAATATAGCCTTTCACTTCCTCTACTCTAGCTTGACCTGTTTGAGCAACACTGCTCAAAACAAAAATAGGTTTCATTTCAAATAAGACTGTTAGAAGAGTATTTCTCCTTAAGTTTGATATGATGCAGGTTTTGGGAGGCTTATATACACGTTTACAAGAGATCAAATTTTAGAGTTCTGAGATTCTAATCGGCTAAGCTTGTTTCCAATAAGAACTCTCAAGTGCCGAATATCAAGTTTTCTAATTTTCTTATGAAACCTTGTCGAGTTTCGAAAACTTATGCGCTATAAATTGATCGAGTTTACAATTCATATTTAAATTTCTATAAGATTTATTCGGGAATTATGCTTTTGAAATGTGAAGTAGCCCATCAAGAGATCAAAAGAAGGTTTTCCAGCGCTCCTCTTCCGCCTTGAACGATTCGAACGTTAGGCCACGTGTCGTAGTAGCAATCTAGATTTGCCCTGAGTCGCGGCGAATAGCGCGTCGCCGGTGCCACTGACGTGGCGATTTACCCCAGTCCGCGTTCCTACTGGCTTTGCTCGTTTAGTCAAGAGATTCAGCCCCGACTACTGAACGACTCATGAAGGTTTTTCTTGGACTACTTGCCCTTTTGGGTCTTGCCCATGCTGAAGAGAAGAAGGGACCACTTGTTACTGATAAGGTGAGCTTTTTTTAGAGCGAATTCTCAAAAAAAAAATGGTTCAATGCTAACCGAGAACTTTTTATTCAATTCCACCGTAGGTCTTCTTCGAAATGACCATGGGAGGCGAAGACATCGGTACCATCGAGATCGGCCTCTTCGGCAAGACCGTCCCCAAGACCGTCGAGAATTTCTACACCCTCGCCGCTGGCACCAAGGGATTTGGCTACGCTGGCTCCAAGTTCCACCGAGTTATCAAAGACTTTATGATCCAAGGTAAAGACTTTTATGAAACTGATTTTGAATGGATTGACAAACTCGTAAAGATATTACAATTCAGTTCAATACGAATACCGTATTCTGAATACGTTATTTGATTTTTCGATCTTATTGATATTTGAGATTTAGGTCACTTGCGTTCAAAATGTGAACTTGATTATTTGTCTTGCGTTAACTCATGTTTTCAAGGTGGTGATTTCACTCGAGGAGATGGAACAGGCGGCAAATCTATTTATGGAGAAAAATTCGCTGACGAGAACTTCAAGCTCAAGCACTACGGCGCTGGCTGGCTCTCAATGGCCAACGCTGGAAAGGACACCAACGGCTCCCAGTTCTTCCTCACCACCGTCAAGACCCCATGGCTCGATGGACGACACGTTGTCTTTGGCAAGATCCTTAGTGGAATGGTAAGCCAGCATTCTCAATTTCCCTTACTAACAAAAAACTCTAGGATGTTGTCCGAAAGATCGAAGGAACCAAGACCGGCGCGCAGGACCGACCCGTCAAGGACTGCGTCATCAAGGCCTCCCGACACGAAGCTGTCGCCGAGCCCTTCGCCGTCTCCAAGGAGCCCGTCAAAGAATAAACTCCCCCTTCTCCAGTGCCCTGCCAAAACTGATAGAAAAAAGTGCCCCCAACTTCAAATTCGCCAGTTTTCTCCAGTCGATGAAAACGCAACCGCAAACCTACTATTAGACAAAATTATTAACTGTCCAAATGACTCAAGTGCAATTCTATTAAAAGGTCCAATACAATTAATATGATAACATAATTTTGTTTACATCGTTTTTATTTTATGCAGCGTCACTTTATTTATTCAATGGATAATTATGTCAGAATCACTGTCAGAGTTAATAGCTGTTCAAAGAAACGAAGTTGATCAGAAACCCTGAATCTCTTCTGCCTTTTCGGATGAGGGCTCCTCACGAACAGTGACAACGGTAAGAGGCGCATCCTGAACGACAACCGGAGCGATTGCCACAGAGTTCGATGGATCCTTGTGATGAGATCTTATTTATGATAAAATTTCATTTCTGTACCTGGCAACAGCATGTGCATCCAAAGTAATTTGCAAGGACGAAGGAGACAGACATAATAATCGTCATAAGGAACCATTCAATAACCAGCATAGAGAGATAAGCCCATTTCATAGCTGAATTTTCTTATAATCTGAAATTTTCTTTTAAACTTACGATGTGACATTCCAAACCAATATCTAGATCCACCCCAGGTTGACAGACTATAAGCGACAGCTCCCAAATATGTCGCGAAAAGCAAAAAGCCAACAACCGCGACAGATCCAGCAAAATTTCCCTGAAAAATGAACATAAATGAACATACACAGTGATCAACTTACCACGCAGGCAACCGTTTTGAAGCTGATGTAGAAATCAGGCCCTTGCTCTTTTTTAGCCTGCGTTATTCCCAGCCATCCAGCTATGCCAGGCACTATCGAAATCGCTATTCCACTGAGAAACACTTCCAATGCAAAGTAAACTCCGTACTTGACGCCGACGCTGATGGAGAAAATCTGCGTGACAAGGAGAAGACATGAGCATGAAAAGAGGAGCTTGCTGATTTTGTCGATTTGGGTGTTCAAAAAATTATACATTTTCGTCGGTTTTAGTGAGCTTTTTCTGTGTTTCAAATAGAGAAAGACATACGATTATATACGGCGCGGATCATTTGTTCGGTAATTAAAATTTACTGCGTAGGACTCAGAGGAAAGTCTGACCTGGAATTCTGTTCTCAGAAGAATGAATCATCATTCTGAATGATCGACGTTCTTTTACTGACGTCATATTTATGGAATATTTAACGCTGAAGAAATTTCTATTTTATCGTCTAAGATTCTGAAATTAAAAACTACGGAATCTTTATTGATTAACGAATAATTAGTTTATTTATTGAGAACGTTAAGAAAAACAGTTATAGTCCATCAGTTATGGGTTGCTGATAATGAGGTCGAAAATTCCAATAGTCGAAGCATCGTTATCAGAGACATTACCAACGAAGACAATCTCGATATTCTGGTCGTAAAACCCGCGGTTTATTTCTTGTTGCCCGCAAATTTTTTGTCCTGAAAGTTTAATGGGATAATAAAGATCGATAAAAGATAAATTGAACCTTGAATTTTCGCATAAACTTCCTCGCAATCGTATCCTGCAAAGTCTACACTTCCCTTGACTTTTTACACGATCAAATTATGTTTTTGTTTGGATTTATCGAAGGTATAGTAAAAACAGCTTGATCTATTCCTGTAATTTGACCATGAGTACGAAACATCACATCAATTGAACATTCAAGCTCGTTCGACACTTGGGGGTTGAACTCAGCATAATATCTGCCGCCAAAGAAAGTAACATCGTTACCTCCTGGAAGAAGTACCAATTCGTCAAGCGGGGCTTGATTTTCTTCCGTTGTCGTGCCACACCAAGCTTTGTCAGTTGCCATCATTGACTTTGGATCCAGTGCTATGTAAAGGACAAGGATAATCACGATAAAGACGATCAATCCTTTCAATCTATTATTTTCTTTTTCTTCTCTATAATAAATAATTTATTTATTACCGCCTTCAAACAGTGTTCAATATGAATTTGTTATATCAGTTCACTATAACTTTTCGATAGATCATCTGTTGGGAACACCGTCTCTTGGGCGTATTATTAACGGGACCCGGGATAATCTGCTGATCTACAGTAACTGCGACTGGAGATGGCAGAGGCGAAGTTTGCGATTGACGAGGTGATGGTGGATATGGAGCTTGGTTCGTTAGAGGAAATTGGGACGCTTGAGGATATGGAGTTGATTGAGCTGGAAAACAATAACTTGGAACATTTGATCCGTACGACATTTTTACAACTGTTTATTTAAATAATCGTAAGGCATCAACCCGTTTGTTATTCTAGAATTATGGGACAGAAGAAGATCAGCTAATTTCTCACAGTGCATTGCCAATAAGACTTTATTTAGAAATCACAGAAGTAATCCAGGAAGACAAGTCTTCATAAAACTTTTCAGCCGTTTCCGGGAGTTCGTTTGTAAGTGCATGAGCTGCACCTTCGTAGGTATATAATTTCGAACCTTCGATGTTCTTCTCAGCGAAGTAACACCCTTCAGGTGTGCAAATTTCGTCCTTCGTTCCGGTAAAAAGAACAACTGGAAGTTCTTTTGGGAAATTTCTCGCTTCAATCCAAGCTTGAATCTTTTCTTGGGCTTTGAGCATTCGAAGAGCGAATCCGCAGTCGTAGCCTCCATTGTCTCCGTATTCTTCGATATCTTTTTTTATCCACTCAGCGTGTTCCTTGTAAACATTGGCATTTATGCACAAAAAAAAGTCTAACCTTATTTCTGGTAATCAAATCGAGATCCAATGGAAGAGGGCTCTTCATGCTCGGGTAAATGAAACCAATAACTCGACCAAGAGCTCGAAGCCAAGCTGGTGCTGATTTTTTGTCAATCTACGTTGAATCGTAAGCAAAATTTTTTTTTAGATTTTACCTGGATTGCTGGAGCTAAAAGCATGAGCCCATCAATATCTGGTTTTTCGTTCATCACTGCTACAAAACTTATCAAGCCGCCCATAGAACAACCGAGCAGAAGACATGGAAGGGCTGGGTATTCTTCTCTTGCGATTTTGATTCTAGCGCAGAGATCGCTCGCAGTTTCATCGAAACTCTTAAGGATATACCCGATAAAATTGAACTTTCATAGCGTCGAAATGCGACGTAGGATCATTTATATTTCAAAAGCAATTCTACGTTAAAATGCACGTAGAACTCATATTTGGTACTTATTTATATTTTCTCATTTGAATTTTTCTCTTTAGAGCGATTTCAAATCTTACTCTCTCGATTACTCGAAATTTTTGGACTAAATCGGTCGAGATTTTTCGATAGATAAGTTCTTTAGACCTTTATCTACAATTTTGATGGTTTACTTTTCGTTAATTCCGAAGGAAACCGATTCTAGAGCCATTTCATTGAGGGCTACTCAGCGCGTGAAAGCTCTACAAAGCGGCGCGCTGGGAGCTCGCTCACTCGAGTCCTCTTTTCCGAGAGAAAGTGCGTGGTTGAGCGCACCGCTCTGATTGGTAGCACGCGAAAAAACGCGTAGAGAAGAAAACAAGGGTAGAAAAGAAGAGAACACTAGAATGAAAAATTCGATCGAGTTTAAGAATTTGATCCCATCAATTTTGTAGCTTAGCATCATTGCAATACAGAATACGGTTCAGTTTTAGCGATTTAGTGGAAAAATTTCGAGAAATCGAGAGAGTTCGTTTTCAAATCGCTCGAGAGAGGAAAATTCTTATGAAAATTTCTAAAAAAGTACCAGAATTTAATTTAAAGCACAATTTTAAGTAGGATTGCTTTTGAAATAAAAATGATCCGACCTCGTATTTAGGCGCTATGAAAGTTCAATTTTATCGGGTATATCCTTAATTTGACATCGATCGCGGTGGGTTCTTTCAAAAGGACCAGATTTTCCGTGAGCATAGTGATCATGACTGAAGACAACGGCGCCAAGTTCAAGAAGCTTAGGCAGAAATTCCCGCGTATAACCGTGGTTTCCAGCCCATTCGCCATAGCCATGACAGAGGTAGAAAACGAACTGAATATTTTTAAACACGTAAATTCTCAATAAACATACTTTTGGCGTTCCTTCGGGCTTCCATTTGTAAGTTTCTAGTTCGTAGCCAAATTTACTCTTGAATCTTCCGTTCTCCATTTGAGTTTTCGTATTTTTCTTGTTAAAAAGACTTGGTGTGCTTCTTCAAAATTTTTATGGTCGTGGACAATAGAACCAAGCAAAATTAATTTTGCTCCGAATTTGAAAAGCTTTTTTGAAAAGATGACGCCCCTAGGCTTCTTATTGACTCATCGAAACAAGCACGCTATAATCAAATGCAGTAGGCTGCATGCTGTACGTAAAGTTTCTATGATATAAGAAATGACTAAGTATTCTTGTTTTCTTGCAGCGGTTAGAGACTCTTCTGATGCATTTGAAATCGCAAAGGAAAAGTATAGGAAATCGCTTCTATTTAATGTTCTGCAAATACAGCATGAAATTAGCCGCTCTTTATAAAATACATGCTGAGAAAAGCACCTCATTACCAGTATCAAAAAACTAAGAGATGCAAGACATTCTACCCGCATACAGCTCTTTCAACTTCTGCCAAGACTACGACATTCATGTTGCCTTCATCACTGCCTGCTTTTGGATCAGCTACAATGTCGTCATAATGGGAGTTTCTTCGTACTACGGAAGCAGTGTTACGCATAGAAGCTTGTCTGGTGATTACTACTTTCTCTGGTTTCTTTTCGTCCTCAACTTCACATCCGCAGCGCTTCTCATGAACATCTATTCAAAAGAAGATCCGAATTTAAAAGTCCTTGATGCTTGCATCGGCCTATCTTCAATAGGTACACCTCGTTTCTATCTTCGCCCGTTTTCATCAAACTTCCTAGCCATTGGTGTTTCAACTCTCATTATTCTCAAAACTGTTTGCAGAATATGCACAGTGAGGATCGAAATCCAAGAAAATGATTTGGAAAAATCAAAACCAATCAGTCCGGAAAATCAAGTAAAATCAAGCGAGGAGCGTCTTCAAACCTTCTACATTGTCCAGATTTTATGTAAGGATTTCGTTTGCTTTCGCGTTTTTACTTATTTAATTCTAGTGATGCTGGTGAATAATATTTACGCTGGCGTTATCGTTGGATTCATTATACATTTTCTCAACGCCTGCTAGTAACTGTACAAAAAGAACTGTAAATATATGAATCTGAAGAACAGAAATTTTCTCCCTCAATCAGAATCATTGTTATGACAAAATTTGACAGTAACTCACAATGGTAGCATTATTCTTGGCAGCAGTTATGGTCCTAGAGAGATAGAACCTGTCAATTTTAATCCTAACTCAAACGCCGCTCAGCATTCTATTTTTTGATAGCTAGATTTGCTTTGCCTCCGAAATTTCGTCAGAGATTCCCAAACTACTGTCATTGAAGGTCAAAAAGCTGCGCTTGCATGTTAATTTTCTTTGCAGAATCTGAAGACCTTGAAACTTTCAAGCATATAAACAAGGCTCGAACAATTTTCGACGTTTTGCAGTTGTCCATGTCAAAATACTGGACAGCACGCTCTTTCAACTGTCTACAAAATTCGTTTGCATCCCAGAATTTCTCTTCTTTGTTTTCGAAGAAAAATCGACAAATAGCGAAGATTCTCTAGAACATTGCTCCAACAGAAAAAGTTTTGAAAACACCAAATCAGTTTAAAATTTGCACCTCCGCGAGATGATCAATCCAGTCCAATTGTCTCAGCTGAAGAATAATGTCGTGTATCTTTGGATTTTGAAGACGACTGCTGCTCTTGTCACTATGATCCCTGTAACTGCTGGGTAAGCTTTGTTTCTGCTTTTTCGATTATTTACATATTTTAGGCGAACCGCAGTGATCTATGCTAAGCAAATCATTGCATTCCTTCCAAGCTTGTTTATGGTCGCAATTACAGTACTTACTATGCTTTACCAGTCTTGGACGCATTCTTTGGCGAAAAAGAAAGGTAAATAAAACAGTAACTTTACAAATATTTTAACTTCCTTTTCAGAAGTCAAAATTACAGAGCTCGAGGAGAAACTGAAAGAGGAGAAGAAAGAGCGAAAGATGCTCCAGCGATCATCTGAACTCCTCCTTGATTGCGTCAAGGGACTTCAGAAGAAGCTCGACTCCGAAGTCATCTGCCGAAAGAACTTCGAAAGAAAGCAGCTCAAAAAGCAGGAAGAATACAAACATGAAGCTGACAAGTAAGTTCTTGAGAACACGCTTTAAATTCACCCTTTATTTAGCCATAAAGAACAACTGAACTCACTAAAGAACGTCTTGAAGGAAACCATCTTGGGCATGGAAGATGAGATAAAATCAACTAACAAGTTTAACTCTCTCCGCACTTCGGGAAGTTCTGGCGACGCTATTCGGGCTCATTAAATACTGTACGAAACGATCAAGATCAGTTAAAGCTTCAGATTATTCATAAGTGTGCGCATTTTCTTGTAAATATTGTATATATTTAATAAAGCAAACCTTTTTTATAAAATTTACCTTCGTTTTTATTTGCGGTTATTGAGGAGTTTTTACTGTAGATTTTGAGTGAGTTTTCTATCGAATCGTATTAAAATATAGACTTTTACGTTAACGAGGATTACTGTAAGAAGGATTTGTTATTGCTCAGCTTGAAATAACACGTGTTCTAGAAAAGAGCTTCTTTTCTGATTTTATTGAAATAAAAATAAAACGACGGGCGACCAGACAATATAAAAGACAAGATCCAAAAACAAAATCTGCAGATTTGTACACAGTATTAAAACCCGGATATTAGAGGTCTTTGTTGAACGTGTGGAAGGTGATTTTACCGTAAGTCTTTGCAAACTCGTATCGCGATCCTTAATGCATTTATTTGTGAAGGGTTATTTTTCTTGATCTTGGTTGGATCATCCATATCTTGACAGAATACGACAGAGATTCTTTGATTCTAACCTGGAATATAACCGGTATAGCCTGGCTTCATTCCCATTCCTCGCGTGAGACGCGAGTCAGTTTGTGGCCGCTCATGTGGTTTCAATCCTTGTCGAGGGAAGGGACAATACCGTCCTGTCTGTAGTTCGGAGTCCATTCGCGAAAGAGCTGAAAGACAAAATCAAGATCATCGACATTTAAATCCAATAAGCTCAATTTAAGAGTCAATTTCCTCAACTTCCGAAGCTATTTATGGAGCTGCGATTCGGCCAAACACTTAGCAGCTGAGTATTTATTCAACTACTGTACCTGATGTGCTGACGGTTGATAGACCGGCGGCGTAGAAATCTCGTGATCTCGGCAGATATCCTGTATAGCCAGATTTATGATATCGCTCGGGATTATCTTGGTTCATAAAGTAGCTTTTTGGAGGATTTGAAGGTGGCTGAGGAGCATTTAGATGAGGATGTGACATTGGATGGGCGGAAGAAGATCTTTCCGTGGTTAATATAAGGGTCAGTAATTGATTGTTTAATATTCCTAAAGGAAACTTTTTAACCTTGACCTTGATATTTTATTCGGCTCATTTGTCAGTCGCTAAATAAAGGAATGATGGTAAGAGTTTCCTGAACAAATGACGTTCTCGAGGAAGCGATCCTTCAATCACCGATTTTGATATTTGACAGTAAATGTCGATCAGATGTTTAGTAAGACTTGTCAATATCCGGCGCGGTCCTCCTGTTTGACCTTTTAAAGTCTTACCTGCTGAAGTTGTTGAATTTCGGCCGCTCGGATGTTCGTCATTTTGTGGGCAGTCCTCTTATTGTGCGTGTCTTTCGGCAGAGTTCAAAAGCAAGTTAAAAGTAAAACTGGCCGAGGAATAGTGGTTACCCAACTGAAGATTCTGCGGCACAGGAAACTCCCCATAGGAAGCTTGTATTTGATTAAATAAGGAGAGAAAAATGGGGAGAAAACACGGGATAGAACTTGTCCTTGACTACGAAAACCGTTGAGCGCACGGACAGCGTATCGCTCACCAATACCTTCGTTTCCATGACTCTTCGGCACATATCCTTAATAATCAGTCAAGAAATAATCAGATTACAGTATTTATCAGAGCTGAGGGTGAGAAGTGTCAAATACAATTGAAAGTTTGATCGCTAAAAATCCAATTTCGAGGAAAAAATCAGAAAACGAATAATAAAAAACCGGGCGGACATCCTTTCTTATCAAGATAATGCAGACGAACAGGAACTGCTCAGAAGGACATAGCTGTGTTTGATGATAAATATCGATGTCAAAATTTTTTGACTGGAGATTTATGACAGGAAGAGGTCAATAAAGCAAAGTGTACCTGTATATCCGGCTGGGGGCGTATTCGGGATAATCGAGCTTTGCGGTCGTCCATTTTCGGATTTGAAACTGCTCTGCCATGAACAAAAAGCTCCATTTTCGGCGACTAAAATTACTATTCTCAAGAACATCTTCCGGTCACTCACTTCTTTTCTACGGGATTCAAGAGATGTATGGGATCTCTTGCCAAGCGAGCCGCCAATGTAATAATTTCTCTTTTCCAGGTAGCCAGTGTATCTATATTTGATTAATTCTTCCGATTCTTTGCTGTGTAAAAATTTAAATTACCCTGGCTTGAAATGCGGCTCCGGAGCCATAAGAGTTTCGACTGTCATCTTTCGCCTTCTCTCTAAAAGGAAATCTCTTCTATGTCTTCAGTTGTGTTTTTTCAATGAAAGAAATGACGTTTGAAGAACGTGAGAAAAAGACTTTTTACGCGGGGAACTCTCAACTCTTGCGCTTTCAAAACATCATGAATTTGGGGTCGCCCGGGCGTAGTTGTTCAAAGTGCCACCAGCTTGCTTGCGACTTGATTTCCCGTTACTGCTGGTTACCAGCAGCTTCCATAAATATCAACAGAAAATAAAACTAGCAGGAAGTGGACCCCCAGTTCGTTGACTTGCCTATCTCTTCTCAAGAGAGTCTACTGTCAATAAATCTATCGACTACAAAATGATTGCTTGTTGATTTCATATTGCATGTTCCGATAAGTCCAAGCTAGAGCTCGAAATGCTGATCACTTTGATTTTCCTATACTGACTGAAAATCGAAAATCTGAGCTAAATTTTTAAATAAATTTTGTATTTTATTACAATTTCAAGATTTATTTCTATTTTGGAAATGTTGTCCAAAACAAGAAAACTCCTAGAAAACGCAGATGCTGCTCCTATCAGCCATCAAAACTGTCATTAAAGTTTCACATGCGTTCAAAACCTGTCGTAAAGCTCTTAGGGAATTAAGCCTATCATCGATAAGACGTAAAACATGCAGTGTTCAGCTTAAGGGACCCGGGCGAGTAACGCGAAGTCCAATTTCACGCGCTCGCCATTAATCTTTTTGAAAAGCTTTTTTGAAATTTCTTTTTGTTAAACATATCTTCATTCCCTCAGCTTTCACCTCCAATTTTCAGATTTTTTATATCATTATTATTTCTTGAGCTAGGATGAATAAAAGAAGCGCAACTTCAAAAGGATTCAGCTCCTGCAAACTTCATTTTATTTTCATGAAACCAGCACCATTGAAAAGCCCATTAAATTCTGAACAGATTCCACTTAATGCGCAAAGCTGAAACTGTACTTATTTGCGATAAAGGTTAGAAAAACAAGATAACTTAGCGCGCGCCCAGCGGGAATCATGTCCCGGGAGCCCAAAATAACTCAAAATAGCCCGATCGGAGCGTCCTGCCGAGCTTCGAGCGCTAACTTCTTTTGTTTATCAGCGCGTGAAGGGCAATAAGTACAGTTTCAGCTTAGCGCATTAAGTGGAATCTGTTCAGAATTTAATGGGCTTTTCAATGGTGCTGGTTTCATGAAAATAAAATGAAGTTTGCAGGAGTTGAATCCTTTTGAAGTTGGACTTCTTTAATTTACTCTAGCTCAAGAACTAATTATGATATAAAATATCTGAAAATGGGACGTGAAAGCTGAGGGAATGAAGATATGTTTAGCAAAAAGAAATTTCAGAAAAACTTCTTTAAAAGATCAATGGCGAGCGCGTGAAGTTGGACTTCGCGTTACTCGCCCGGGTCCCTTAAAGCTATCAGCGGATTTCTAGCAGATTTTGCTTGTCATTTCTGATGCGGACACAAATAGCGTTCAAAAGCTGCGGTAAATAGAAAGAAAAATTTTCTTTCAGAAGAGCGAACATGATACTGGACATAAAGGAACAGCACGCGTTTTGGCTACATCAAAGATGCATTCATTGACATTGAGTTCAAAGTAAAGCCAGGCCGACGGAACGTCACTGTGAAAGTTATATTTGCATATACGATTTCAGAAGGCATTTTTCATGCTGAAAGAAGTCAATAAGTTTTGATCTACTAAATCACGATTTATTCTTGAGATCAAATCTTGCATGTTCAAATTTCAGATTTCGATCAAAATTTCATCTCCTATCTTCAGATGCGCTAGCTCGCCCGGAAATGATTCCAACGAGTAAGTATACATTGACCATTGCTCGGCATGCTATCGACGCGGCTTGGCAGATTTTGACATTTGCCAACAGATCGGCCAAAACATACGCCTTTCTTTACCCCAAATCTCTTCGTTTAAGAGATGGATGGTTGTTTGTTGAGGATTTTATTTATCGGTAAATGTCCCGAATCAGAGCTGCTCTGACGTTTGAACATCTGCAGATACTCTTGCTCGGCGCCCGTTCCAATTTCGAAAGTCTCTTCTGTAATCGTCTCTAGAATGTTCAAGTCCCCTTTGTTGACCGACGGTTTCGCAGTCAGATAACCTGCAGATCCGGTTTCAGCGAAAGAAAATCACAAAATGGGCTGGCAAAAGATACGAGAGAGCTTTTCCGGGAAACAAATAAAACAAAGAGTTTCGGCAGTCGCTAGAAATACGAAGATATCAGTGCTTGATGCTCCAATACGCACAGAATTCGAGCCAGATATACTTGCAAGACTTCCAAAATTAACGTAAGATTCGGATTCTTTTCTGCTATTAACAAACGATTTAGCCATGTTCACCCGATGGAGCAGATCAGTTTATTCCGTGCAAAAATTAAGTATTGCTCCGAATTCTACTCATTCACGAGCAAGGACGAGACGGTGAGACGATACCGAGAACATAAATCGCAAACCTTCATCGAGTTCGCCGAGCAGGCGAAATCTTCACAACTTATTATGAACGAGTCCATACGAGAGGATTTTGTCACAATGCTGCATAAAAATATTGTTCCGCCGATTCCAGACTATGACGATGAGTTATCAGAAGAAGAGTTTAAGGTACGTTCCATTTCATTTTCGTTTATTATTTCTTTCTAGGATCCACAATTTGAGCACATCGGCTTCGCCCTAAACATATTCGCGCTGATCCTGAACAACCGTCATTTCAAAGCGTCGAAAATGAAGAACATAATCACCCAGAGTCTTATATCAGATTTATTCCAGCAAATGAGCCATCCAGACGAGCGAATCCGCGAAAGCCTAAAAACAGTTATCCACCAGCTTTACACGAATTTCATCGCGCAACGAACATTTATCCGACGAGAAATGAACAATTTACTCTTGGAATTTATATACGAAGACGACTCGTATAGAGGGGTCCCGCAGATACTCCAGATTCAGGGGAGCATAATCAGTGGACTGAGCACGCCAATCAAGTCGGAACACAAAGTTGTTCTCGTCAAAATTTTGCTGCCTCTTCATTGCTCAAGGAAGAGTTCGTTATTCTTGAAAGCTCAATTTGTAAATGTGCGGATATCGAACTCAACGAAAGAAAATACATGGCGTTTTCAGCTGGCCTTTCATTTATAATGATTCAGTTTATGCGGAAGGAACCATCACTAACAAATACGATCGTCGACGGAATAATACGAGTTTGGCCTGTTCAAAGTGCAACTAAAGGCAAGTCTCTCAATTTTACCGTTCATATTTTTTAAGTAGAAATCGAACTGCTCGACGAAATAGAAGAAATTCTATCCTGTATTGAGCCAGACGAGTTCGAAATGTGCTGCGCAAGCTTGTTTAGATGTTTGTCGAAATGCATGTCAAGCTCGCATTATCAGGTAATTCAGTGAATGTCAAACTCTGATCTTTGATTGAAAGCTTTGCTAGTTCCATAATTCCTAGCTCAGTTGACTTCGTCATGGAAAAAGATTCATTGACATCATCAAAAATAAATTATTGCCAAAGAAATTCCTTGATTTGTAGGATTAAAAATTTTAATAACATATTTTCAGGTTGCTGAAAGAAGTCTATATTTCCTAAACAAACCGTATATCATCGAATTGATCGAAAGCAATTTGAATCGAATCATGCCACAAATCTTGCCAGAGCTTATTGTCGCCGCAGAAGGCCACTGGAACTCATCGATAGTTCATCTTGTCTGCAACATTCTTCGCTCGTTGATGGAGCTCGACGAGGATCTCTTCTCGAGGCTGGTCGATGAAATCATGAAGACAAACGAAGACGAATGTCCAAGAAGATCGACAGCGAGAAATACCATCGCCCGAGCAAGTCAAAGAGCTTCTGAAATGGAAAGGAGGCAAACAATAGCTATGGAAGCCCAGCCAAATGCCAATTATTGACTCGTTTCTTTTGATTTTTATGCATTTTTCTGTACAATACGAATACAAATCACATTTTCAAAATCCGTTGAAGCTTACTGATTGATGCAATTTGTAGGATTCAAAAGAAATCTGCGAAACAAATATTAAGCCAGTGAAAATACTTTTAATAGAAGAATTAAAAATAGGTAGCACAAGTTTCATTTTCTAACTTTTTTCTTCGAGCGATTTTGATCGCAGCGCTTCCAATGCTTTTATCGAGTCAGTATCTAAAAAAAATATTGAACTGTCGATATATAAAAGATTATTTATTGATGCTTTCAATTTCGCTAAAGGACTGTTACTACCGATGATCTGGTCTATGAAGAATGTTTTAGCAGCTTTGAAAGCATCAATTATTAATAATTTAGTAGCGTCACACTTTTATGTCTCCTTTGACGAAACTGTTGCCGTTTCTACTCTATTCTCTTTTCGATACCTAAAAAGCCTTGGCAAACGGAGGCCCTCTGCTGACTACAGAGTGGAGGAGAAGTGGAAGTTGTTGCGATTGAGCTGCGCCGTTTGAGATGTTCGGATTTTGAGAAAAAGCCGATGGGAGTCTTTTTCAGAGGTCAATTTGATTTGAGCACTTTATCGTATATTTCTCGCCCATTAGCGTGCGACAAGAATAAATCATCCGTTCTATTCTTAGCAATAACCTTTCATCAGCAAAAGCATTTCGCTTTAACGACGCTCTTTTGTAATCAATAAAAAATAATTATTGCAATTATAAATCTATTCCGAGCTTTACGCAAATTTAACACCATATAAAACGCTTTCTATGTACAAATTGGCAATCTATTTTTGTTCAGCAAAAATGTAGTGCGTAATGATGATAATGAACCTACTTCGGTTTCTGTGAACAGAAATGACAAGGTCAAACCCATTTTCTGAGACAAGCGAGTCTTAGTTTCGGTCCCCAGGGGTAATATTCAGAGGATAAAATGAGGATAATCTAGGCGAATTGAGATCAAAATTTGTCTGGGCTGGGTTCCTCGGGATAACAAGGTATCCCCCTGTATATTAACTGAATATACAGTAGTCTTTCTTATAACGAAAAAAGAGACCCAAGAAAATAATGAAAGCTGATTGTTATAAAAAGGAAATGAATTGAGAATGGACCGGAAATAACTATTCAAAATTTGCTCAAAAATTAGCAACCTCTTGCCCAAATCAAGTCGTCGTCGATATCTGTGCTCTCCTTGCTAAGCTCTCTTTTCGGCTGTGGTCTTATCTTCTGCGCGTTCGGTCCTGTTACTGACGAGGCGGTGCTACTCATCTCTTCTTGCGCTGTTCTCTTGTTGTTGGTACTGTCCAAAACTGAAAAAATTTTTTTTCGTTTTTATTTTTTTTCCGCTGCGTGTAAGGGATATTCTGTGTGCGGCAAAAGTGGGACTGTGTTGGTTGTTCGCGCTGACAGTCGCTGTCCCGCGCTGTCTTGCGCCGTCCTCAGGCCAAAAAAATAAAATAAAAAAGACTTGCAAAAGACGGGTGAAAACAGATCTATACTAGCGAACCTCGCTCAAAGGGCAGTGCCATACTTTAGTCATCACTGACCTCTAGCAGGGTAAACAGATGGACTCCCTTTGTCTTCGGGGATGGGAGATTTCGCGGGACCTTTCTAATGAGTCAAATGAGTTTGAAAAAATTATTGTCACACAGACGATGCGGCGTAGTTCCTTGAAATACCGGTGACTTGCGGCAAGAAAAAATGAAACTTATAAAATTCAAAAATCAAGACTCCCGTCGGAAAATCAATGATAAAAATTTGTCTGATACCAGGAGGGGGGAGTTCGCTACGAATGTGGAGAAACCTTAGTCCCAAGAAATAAGAATTTTCAAATTTAACTCAAATCTACAAAGATTCAAGTTTACCCTGAAATTGGTCAAAAGAAAGGCTAAAAAATCTAAGAAATGAACAATTTTAAATGGTCTAGTTTCTCCAAGGGGAGACTGATTGAAATGACCTTTTTGAAAGATGACAGGTTTACATTCAGAGAAAAGAAGGCCTTATTTAGACAAGGAAAATCGAAGAAAAGGATTCGCAAAAAGGAACATCTTCAAAATGATTGATTAGCGCAGATGAGCATGTTCATATCTGACGGGATCCATTATCCAAGAACCACAGAGTGAGGCACACTAATTAATGGAACCGGAGAGTGATGGGACTGCGCTTGGCTTTACGAAACAGTAAGATGATGGCCATTTCAACCAAAAAGATTATTTGGAAAGGCCCCTGGATGATCCTGAGCCAGACGGGCGAGTTATCGGCGTCACGAAACTACAGTAGTGTTGGCACATCTGTGCTAACCCTTGGGCTCAGTGGAAAATCAATCGCGGAAAACTTAATACTCCCGCGTCTGATGTCAAGGCTCTTTACTAATTCAAAATGACTTGTGTCCAAAAATAAATTGTCATTTCCATAAAGCCGCATTTCCAAAACTAGAAATCCTCTTTTACAGTGAAAAACTTACTGTGATAACGATGTTCTCTTCAAATTTCAAAAATAGATTCTCTCGATCTTTTCGAGAAAAGAAACCACCTGAGTAGTTTAAACCCGATCAAATGCAAATATCAACCGCGGATGCATTTACGAGCGCCTCTTAAAATGATTCAATCAAAGTTTTTCGAATATAAAATATCCGCTAGTCTCTGAGAAGAGAGTCATCGCTGATTTCAAAAAAAGTTTTAGCTTTATTTGCACTTTTGTGTGAATTTTTTATTTGAAGCGGGGAAGAGTTTTTATTGGGGGTAAGAATCATCTGGAGAATTTACTCATTTTTTTTTATTAAAAAAACATTTACCTTCACAAATAAGTATCATCTTTTTTTTTCAGGTGAAAAATGAACTGATTCTCTTTTTTGATTTTTCTCAATAAATAATTTCAACCACTCTTATTATTTTCAATTTATGGAAAGAAATGGCGGCGCTAAAATCCCACCGTCGCGATAAAAATGCATAAATTATGTGACATCAATCAATACGGTAATTTTTACCTGGTAGTTTTTGCGAACTGGTGCTACGGTGACTTTTGCTGCTCTCTTTGCGTTTCCATACTCTGCGAAGGATACTTTTGAAGGCAAGAAAGAACTAAAAAGAGATGACTATCAATTATTCGGGGAGGTTCTCAAACAGCACCTTATTTATAGAAGCTGGAGATTAAAGTTCAAGGTCCGAGACTTAAAATCTGAGCCAGTACTGTAGTGAACGCTAAAATATTCAAGCTCACAGACTGTGAGTCACAGTAGTTAATATCTGAGAATCTAGTCTATCTCTATCTGGCGGAAAGCAAACTTTATCAACAATTCATTTGCGGCTAAAAACTGATGGAAATTCCGCCGGGGTCTTGTCTATCCTCGATTCTCTTTTTTAAAGTCTACTGTGCAGATTCTCACTCTTCATTATTATTAGTTTTCTTTTCTAATAAAGATGTCATGAGGGCCTTTTTTGGCAAAACGATATTGCCAATAGCATATTGAGACTGCTCAATTTTCATTTGCAATTCAAAATTCAAAGCTGTGGCCTTGAATCAGCGCCAGTTTCAGATGATTGTTTTGGCCATCAGAATAAATTAAGCCTCAGTAAGGCATCGCATGAACGTCAAAATACCCCTATTCCGTATTTATGCGAAAGATTGCCGAAAATAGAAATGACGAGCCGACAGATTTCAGCGTTTTCAGACAGAACGACGTTTCAAAATGACTAATTCAAATAATTATGACGATCCGAGTAACCGGAAATGATGGAGGATCGAAAAAAAAGCTTGAATAAATCAACGATTCTTACCTTCATGATGAGAAAATTACCCTATTCGGGACGGGTACTGCACAAAGTTCATTTAGCAATATTCTTATCTACAATATTTTTAATCCAAAAATAATATTAGTTTTTAAATTTTGAACTCTGATCCTATCTCTTAGAGTTTGGAAAATGCCCGCTCTGGCCTCTGAGTTTTATTTTATTGGCACCCATTTGAGTCGTCTATGATTTCAAAATTTTGAAAAACAACTTTTCCCGTCGAGTTTTCTCCCTCGGCGAAATTCCGCAAACGCTTTGCAAAACGGCAGCTGCTTCGCTTTCAATTTCTGTTTTGCAAAAAGCGTTCTACGAAATTCCCCCAGTGGTCAGCCGTTTAGGTCATTTATGAGGATGGGAATAATGAAGAGCGGGAGTAAAATTCGCTGGGTATTTATGCTGGTGAAATCGCTTCCAGGATAAGTTTCAGAAAATTAAAAATAGACGCCGGGCGCGTTGCGCTGCGATCAAAAAAAGATGAGAGGCCTGAAATAGACGCCAGAAAAGATCTGTATCTGAGAAGGCATTTCGAATTGGGCAGTGGTAATAGAATTAGTAATTCTGAATTACCCATCTAAAAGCTTTTCTTTCTCGGACACTGTTGATGTCTTCCAGTAGATCATCGATGGAGAGCCTGAAATCCACATTCAGATAGATATTAAAAGCCAACCAGCTCAATTTCGAGCCCAACAAAAGTGACATCTTTTGTCTACCAGACGATCCCCTTCTCAAAAGCCACCAACTCGGTCTCAAAATAAAGTCTTCTCTACGCATGCCCGTCATTAACCAGAAGCTTTTTCCTGGAGAAAAAGTCCAACGAAAAGGATATTCCGATGGCATATGATAGCCGCACTGTGCCCGGAAGGCTGATTCAGATTCTGGAAGATCTTCGATGGAAAGCCGCGTAGCGGCTTTTTCAATAACGGAGCCGGGGTTTATTACATGGTACAGATCCTTACATGGTACAAATCCTTACATGGTACATTTCCTTACACGGTACAAAAATAAAATTGTACCATGTAAGGATTTTGTACTATGTAAGGATCTTTGTACCATGTAAGGAAATTCGAAATAAATGTTTTCGAAAACAAAAATTGACACATTTACTCAAAACATTATTCTACTCGACCCCCTATCGAGCAAAAATTTTTATTTCAAAAATTTTATTTTCATTATATTTTCGTATTTGATACGAAAAGTTAATTTTCGTAGTTAAATTTACTCAGAATTGAACTCTCCGACACTCGTTTTAGTCGGTTGGTCGATAGTAAGTCGATGTTTTAATGTGTAGCACTAACTCAAATTGGCAAAATCCGCGGTCGGTTGGGTCGGTCGGGTCCGATTATCGGTCGGTTTTTCATTGCGCACAAATTCTGAAAATTTTACAATCAAAATAGTGACTTCGCGGATGTGCGTTAGAACGATAAATTTGCACCCCACTTCTTGATTAATAAATTATATATCGAAAAACTTCGAAAAAATTGTTTCTAAATCGACATGTCCATTTTCAGTCGTTACTCTAAAAATTTCTTCATAACGACGGGGTCTTGTTACGATCTGACCATGATTGCAGGGAGTTACAGGCGTCGGAAGGTGCTTCATGTTCAAAATGGATATTTTGGCCGATGGGGGTTAAAATCATCCATACCTAAAAAAAAAAGGGAATTTTATAAAGCCTAAGCAGAGTTTGAAATTTTCGTGACTCGCGAGCGGCTCACTTGAGAGCGAGCGAGCACGAGCATGATGCTCTTTGCGCTCCCGAGCATATTGATTTCTGCGCTCGCGCTCTTTGCGCTCGCGAGCGCATTTCATTTTGCGCTCTCGCTCTCTTGGCTCCCGAGCACTGGTCGAATTGTGCTCTCGCTCGATCGGCTCTCGAGCTAAAAAAATTGACTCGCGAGCAGCCTTCCAGAGCCTAAAATGATTCGAAGGCCCCGTGACTAATTCCAAATGAGTCCCTCTCCCAGGAGTTAGCACCTCGCGGTGGGCATGTTTTATCTGTTTAATCTCGGCTTTACGCGTTCTACTGCCGAGATAACGTACCTAATGAAGCTTTCACAAAACGGAAAACACGAGAAATTGACCCAAGAAGAAATATATTTATGAAAGTGAATAATTATGCGAAAAATTTTTCTTTTAATTTTGCTCGCGAGCCGCTCGTGAGTCAATTTCATGGCGAGCACGAGAGCAGCCGCTCCCGCTCGTCTAGCTCCCGAGCATTGCCAACATATGCGCTCGTGCTCTCTGCGCTCGCGAGCGGTTTCAAGTCTGGGCTCGCGCTCTTTTGGCTCTCGAGCCAACTTCATTTCATGCTCCCGCTCCCCTGCTCTGAGAGCAACGATAAATTTTCGCTCTCGCTCTTTTCGCTCGCGAGCATTTGCGAGCATTTCAAACTCTGAGCCTAAGTTTCAAATCCAAAAGGCCGACCCGTCCCGACCGAACCCGACCATGATTCTGGCCATTTTAAAATAACTCGACCCGACCCGACTTTGAAAAAGGGTAATCGGCACCGACACTGGACCCGACAACTTATAAGTGTGTCTAAAAATTGAGAACAAATATGAAAATATAATAAAATTATTTTTTTTGAAGTAAAAAATATGCTCAACAGGGGTGTAAAGTAGAATTATGTTTTGGCTGAATGTGTCGATTTTTGTTTTTAAAAATTTTTTATTTTGAATTTCCTTACATGGTACAAAAATCCTTACCTGGTACATTTCCTTACCTGGTACAATTCCTTACATGGTACAATTTGATTTTTGTACCATGTAAGGATTTTGTACCATGTAAGGAAATGTACCATGTAAGGATTTGTACCATGTAAGGAAACCCCAACGGAGCCGCGAGGCGGCTTCGCCAATATTTGAAAATATCTTGTTAGATTAAGTTAATTTGGCGAAGCCGCTTCGTTCTTTCCTGTCTTCCGGCGACTATCTGTATGTCTTGCTTTAGACGTAAACCTAGTCTACAGTCCTGCAAAAGAAAGAAGAGAGAAAAACCACGAAAAATGAAGCTGTCAATAATTGATTTGTTTCGTTGATCAGTTTCTTTTGATTCGATTAGAGATGATATATATTTTTATTTATATATTCCAGGGATGGTGTTCGTTGGCTAAAATTCGAAATCTCGATGATACATGAGCGTTACAGGAAGTCGGATAGGGAGGCATTGTGGTACAAATTGGTGACACTGTTTGTACGCGACCAATGCTTATCCAGACTTGAAAAGCAAGATGGCGACCTAAACGGGAGAATTGTTAGAGCTTGAACGGATTAAAGGAGTGGTTACCTGGCCAAGGTAGAAGTAAATAAAGTGCTTCGTCTCGTGGGTGACGTAGGAGCCGAAGTTTCGGCCGACGATGCAGTGCCAGGTGGGGCTGAAGAAGAAAGTGTTAATTCAAAGAGGGTCAATTGGGAGATTAATTTACTGTATGTAAGGAAATTATATGAGCGGAAATGCATCCTAATTATCAGTCTATTTTCCAGTGTATTTTCAACGCCAAAAACCTAAATCAATTCATCTCCAAGACTCTTGGACCAAGAGAAATGATCTCAATCGATTTTTTTAAAAAGTGTCTTTGGATTCTAGAACGCGAATTTATAAAATTGTTTGTTCCTTATCTGGAGGGTTTGAAAAGAAGGCTTACCCATATTTCTTGTCGAATTCTTTTTTGATGAAAGCAGCAATGTCCTTTTCGATATTGTACTTTTCGAGGGCCTGGGTGGCGCATTCGACGGCGTCGGTCTGCATGTCTTCCGACATATCGGCATTCTTGATCACGGCCTTTCGCTCAGTCATCTTGCTTTGTTCTGAAAAATACAAACTGTTATCTTCGTAAATACTTTCTTTTAAACTAAAAATGACGAATAAGAATGAGAATTGTGCGTTTGTGTTTGAATTAGACAAGAAAATCGATAAATTTTGAGTCAAAAAAGAAGCGTTACTGTAAATTTCTCTGTATAAGTTACTGTATTTTGTCTCTGGGTGCGAGAGCTCCGCTGTTGGCTATTTTGCAATTTTCAGCGAAAAAATGCGAAAATCGTTGCTTACCTGATGAGTGATTCTTGGTGAATGGAACTGCAAGGGGCGCGCTGGTCGAGTTATATAGTGAGTGGCTAGATCTGAGCGCGCGCGCTGATTGGCCGAGCCCAACTGGCTAGATCTGAGATCCCATGTTGCCATGGCAACCTCGCGACGACGTCGAGCTAGGGAGTCCGCGAAAGCACGAAATTCGTTTCTAGATTGCCTTTTTCGCGAAAAAGTTGTTCATTTGCAAAAATCGCGAATTTTTTTCAAAAAAATCGGATTTTCATCAAAATCCGCGGATTTAGCCATGAAATCATTCTTTTTGTGAATTTTAACACTTCTCCATGAAAATTCTAGCACTTAGATTTCTTATACTGCGAAAATGGCGGTAAAAATCGCAATTTCGTCGAGTAAAATCGGTAAAATGTCATTATATTACTTATTATTTCAATAGAATTTTTTCTAGCGAAAGAAGGACACTGTCGATGGCCAGAAAATTACTGGCAGTGAATTTTTACCTCGAAAAGCGTCTGAATTACCTCAGTAAAACTTGATTTTCACCAAAAAAGCATTGAAATCAAACCTATCCCGGTCGCAAAAACGGACACCCTAGCAACCGAAAATTGTCCTTGAACTTGGAGCACTGCTCATTTCGGCGATTACTGACTCTATTTTCGTAGAATAGATAATAAGCAATCAACTACCAGCAACTTCCATTTCCAATCACGTACACTTCAAACTTTGAACTTACAGATTCCAGTCAGTTTCAGGAGAAATGTTCAAAGAAGCTTGTAAATTATTCAAGCACTTTTCTTTCAAGAGCTTGGGAAAAAAAGACCTTGGCGATTGCGTTCTAGCCCAACTGGAGAAGCTCCTGAGCTTGTCGAAAGAGCAAATTTGCGCTAACAATCTCCGCGCTGACATTTGTTGAATACGTCGACTAGTGACGAGTACTGTGCATTTCAATGTGGGCTAGAGGCAAACAAAGAACGTCTCGCGAAATTCCAGCGATAATTACATCGCAGAGTCGAAATTTTCAGACAATGAACGCATCAAATATTTGTCCAGTTTCCGGTGTCCAGTGTCCAGTTTGACTTCAAGTCTTGTCTTCATAAATTTAGAATCGTCTTCGTCGACCGAAATTCTATTGTTTCGAGTGATCCAAAATCCAATGTCCATGACGAGATTCTTTTCAGACTTGAATATTTTCAATTATTAAGACCATAATTATTAATTAATTTACTGACCATCCACGACTGATTCTTCTTCGCTATCCTAAAGCTTTTATTTTCCATCATAAGTGGATAAAGGCTTTATGATTGAGCTCTAAAATCCAAAGAAAAGAAGAAAGATTATCCTTTCACAAGCAATTTTCTTGGCAGTCGCAGGTATCACGCCTGAATCTTTGTCTGCTCACTTTCACCAGCAGTCAAGCGCTACCTGTTCTGCGATAATCACTGAAGATTGCTGAAGAAAAATAGACGTGGTCGTCAGAGTTCATTTCAGTTTGCAAAAATAGCCGAACCGATTGTCAAATCGGTGAAAAATCTTGGCGCTAAAGGACATTTACATCTGCCTCAAAATCTGATAAAATGAACGAGTTGGTGAAACTTGTCCGCATTTGCAGTTATAACGAGAGATGGTGCTTGACGGTGAGTTTTTGTTTTATTTGATCGTAAAATTTACTGAGCAAGATTTTTGAAAACATGCGTTTTTAATAAACACTAATATACAATCAGTGATATTTGATGAATTAGAATCAAATCATAAGTAAATTTAACATCTCTTAATAAAAATTATAATTTCCAATTATTTACTGGTCCTTCTCGGAAGCTGATAGAAATTCATTATCAATAAATCCGGCTAATGATTTCACATATTTGCTTTTGTGTGACACGCTCAATCCGTAAAATCACCCGCTTGAGCGCAATGTGTGGAGTTCACGGGCGCGGCGGGAATTCAAATCGCGCGGGAAGCCGTTGCGCGCCACTGATTGGAGGACACGATTGTGCGCGTCCACAAAACGCAAAGTGAGCTGAGCTCGCGGCAAATTCAAAAAATAGATTTTTTATTAAAGAGATCTAAAAGAAAACCTGTAATTGAAGAAAGAATTAAGAAAGTAGAAGAATGCGACCAAAGCGGGTGAAGACTCCATCTTCATCAGATGTGGAGATGGAACCAGTAGAAGTCTTTGCGAGGATAAAGACGGTTTCTCCAACTGAGGTAAATTTTCTTTATTTTCTTCAAATATTTGTCTTTACCAATTATTCGCTCAAGTAAATTTTGACCTAAGCAAACTTAATCAAAGACATTCTAGCACAGTGAATTCTGGCCCAAATATACAGTAGTTACTGTTTCTAAAACGGATATTTGATTCATAACATTTAACGATTCTAGTTGTAATAATACACTTCCTCAACAACTTTATGACATCGTTTTCAATGGCTGACTTGTTTCGTTCTGAGAGCAGCCCGCTCTTTTGGATATTGTTTTCCCAACAAAATGATAAACAAAAGGCCTCTTATACCAATATCATTCTGAGTGTTCTATTTAGGACACATGCGTCGATTTCGTGGACGAGCGAACGGTCGATTGCAAGCCACCGCCAGATGTGGTTAGCGACAAGGGCTCGCGAGCTACTTTCACGAAGGTGTTCAACCAAGGCGCTGCCCAGAGCGCGGTCTACGATGAGATCTGTAGGCCGATGGTCAAACGGCTCTTGAAGGGCAAATCGGGACTGCTGTTCAACTATGGTGTGACTTCCTCTGGCAAGACTTACACCATGACTGGTAGTCCCAATCAGCCCGGCTTCCTCCCCCGCGCCATGGAGATGATCTTCTCGTCGATTGATGGTCACCAGACGAAAGAGTTCCGCGTGACATCAGACGATCGCAACGGCTTCAAGCTTCTGAGTGAGACTGACATGATGACCCACAGACTGGAGAAGCGAAACGAACTGGTCCACAGTCGAATTGCGTCGAGAGGCTCAACCAACACCGTGCCAAACTACAACATTGATGAGCACTACATGGAGAGCCTTTCTGAGGGCTTTCAATATGCGGTTTTCATGACATACTGCGATATCTACAACGAGTCGCTGTATGATTTACTGGCACCACAGAGCAAGACCAGGAAACAAGAGAAATTGAGAATCAGGGACGAGTCACTAATTTCTATGATAAAATTCTAGTTTCTAAATCGAAACAAATTTGAACTCGAAAAAGGGATGACCCTGAGCGCGGAGTATACGGGCACAATATAACTGTCAAAGAAGTTCGCTCGCTAGAAGATGCGCTGCGAGAATACGAGCGCGGCCTGAAGCAGCGAAGAATGGCAGAAACTTCTCTGAACAGAACCTCCTCACGCTCGCACGCGATCATGAGCTTGCACGTCGTGAGGATACCGTACGACAGGAACACTGGCGACGTTTTTGAAGACCAGGTCGAAGATGTCACCAGTTTTGCGTCGAGTCTGCATTTGGTTGATTTGGCAGGCTCGGAAAGGCAGTCGAGGACGAATGCGGCTGGCGATCGACTCAGAGAAGCGGGAAATATCAATAACTCGCTGATGACGCTCAGAAGATGCATTGATATTCTCCGACAAAATCAGGTAAAACAAAATTCTTTCAAGAACGATCCTTAAGCTTGTTTCTAGCGCACTGGAGCAAGAGGAAACGTCCCCTATCGCTCGTCAAAGATCACCCACATGTTCCGAAACTTTTTCGAAATTCTCGGCGGCGTGAAACTCGTCATTTGCCTGAACCCGGCGGCCTCGGAATTCAATGAAAACCTCGACGTTCTCAATTTCGCCGAAGCGGCGCAAGCGATCGTCTGCAAGCGTGAAATCAAGGAAGACATCGAGGAAGACTTCACAGCTCGGGAGGAACAGGCCGCGATGGCCAGAGCGAAGAAGAATAAGAGGAGGACGATCTTTCAGCCTTGGATGGTCAATGAAGAGGTAAATCATAGAAGAAATTATAGTGTTTTAAATTTGCAAGAAATTTTAATCGATATTCCTAAGAATTTTTTTCATAATTATTGAAATATTAAAATTTTTTTTAATCCCTTTTTTTATTTATAAATAAGTTATCTTTATTCTGAACAAAAATTTCTATCGGCATCATTTTCTGCCATTTCTTGTGAAATCCGCCCTTGCGCTCTTCTAGACACTGTTTTCGAGCCAAACCGGTTGCCCTGCTCTCGCTCTTTTTTCACTTTTTCTTCATTTTTGCGAAAGAGAAAATAAGAGAAGCACGAAATCTTGGAAATGGAAAAGCCGGAAAGTCTGTTTTCTTGGGTGAATACGGCCAAAAGGGGAGGGAACAAGAAAGAGAAAGGAAATGGGATGAGTGGGGAAAGAAAGGAGGCCGATAGAAATAGGCTCAAAGAAGCGGCCACGGTAATTTTGAATGATTTTTATGAAAATAAGGTCTTTAATTTTTAGGGATGAAAGTTAAAAGATTAGGTAGAACAGTTATTCCCTTATTCACTTATAAGAATTCCAAATTTTCCTTTAGATTAAGTTAATCTTTTAAAATTGATTCAGGCTCTCGCTCACGGACCACCTCTGCCATGCGTTGAACTCTTCAGTTGTGACGACGCCGAGATGATACCTCAGCTGATCGACATCATCCGGCAGCGAGTAGAGCGTCGCGAAATCATCGGGGAAGAGACCGATCGGCTGACGACAACTTTCCGCAAGAAACTCAACCACTTTGAGAGGGAGAATGTCGATGCTCTTGGCAAACTGCGCATTCTCGAGCCTCAGGTTGAGAAAATCGAGGGCGAGAATGATCGGCTCTTGAAGGACAACAGACGATTGGAGAAAAAGAACAGAGCGCTTATGGAAGCCCAACGGGTTTACGAGCTCGATAAGAAGGAAGCTGAAGCAGAGCTACAGGTAAAAATCGAATATGCTAGACTTAGAAGCTTATTTATTCTTTTAGGCGATGAACAACAAGCTCGAGAATGAGAGCAAATCGAAGCGGCAGATCGAAGCCGCTGCAAAGCGAAAGATGGAGGATGAGCGACGAAAGTTGAACATGGAGACCTCTAGAAAGCTTCGTGAAGCTGAAGAGAACTCCAAGAACAGGCTCAACCTGAACGAAGCCAAGATGGATCAGCTTAGAGTAAGAAAAGCGATCGAAATCAATTCTAACTTCTTCTTTTAGAATATCCTCTCGAAGAACTCTCCCCGAACGCCCGTCTCCCGTGTCAACCGCGAAGTTGAGCGCGTTGAGCGAACTCCTGTATCTTCTGCACGCACTGTAAGTATTCATTGTATTGGAGAATTTCCATCATTTCAAGGATTTCAAGAAACCAGCGATCGCGCCTAAGCCCAAATTTGACCCACAGGTTGAGCTTTTTTGCGACTAAATTCACGCAAAGCTTACTAAACACGCAAACGATCAAAAACTAACTCACTAAATACCCCGTCAAAAGTCCATAGACATTTACTAATCATTTCTTTCAGCGTAACCTTCGCAAACGATCTGTCTCCGAGACTAGAATGAAGGAAGAAGCAGGCATAACACCTGGTATGTCTGTGAAGACTCCTTCTGCTTCGAACATCAAGGAAAATCGACCCCCACGCCCTGGACGATCTCAAGAACGCGGTCGTGGACCGGTAAGTGTACTAATTTCGTCATCTTTAATTAACTCCTACTTTCAGACAACCGATCATCTCGCGCACAAGAGACGATCCAAGTCGGCCGACAAATGGCTTGCTCACACGCCCAAGGAAACTATTGACCCTGGCACTGTTCTTCAGGTAGAATCAGGTTGTTAGCCCAAATTTCTAATTCCAATGTTTAGCCAAAAGTCATCGCGAAGAAAAATGTTCACATTCCTTCCGTGGGTGACCTAAAGACCGTCGACCAGTATCTCCTGACGCATCAGGAGCTCGGTACCGGCAATCAAGTCAAAACGACGCTTGTGAAAGGCGAAGTCTACGGCACCCGCACCGGCGGAACTCAAGTCAGATTCACTGGCAAAGAAAAGCTGACATCTGGCACATCCAGCGAGTAAGTTAAAACGGTGTGAATTGATCGGTAATTGTTGGTGTTTAGCAAGCGAGGAGTAAAGAGGCGATCGAATGAGGAGCCCGAATCTCTAGAATCGGCATCATCCGCCTTTACGGATATCGCAGCGCGTTGCGATCTCGCAGTCGTTCACGAGAAAGGCGCCTCATCTGCCCATATTACTAACTCCAATAATAAGTGAGTCCTTCATCAATTATTGATCGAAATTGAATGAAAAGAAAAGCCAAGATAATTAACGAATAACTTCAGGTTCCGTCGCAAGTAAAGAAAAACCGCTTCACAAAAAGACACACTTCACCCGTTCCAAATAAACTGTACTATAATCTCCCATTTTTTGACATTTTTTATCTGTATTGACCTGTCTCACCTCTGCATTTTCACTCCCACTTCAACTGTTCAGAAATAAACCTCCTACTGGAAGTTGAATGCTCTTTTTTCTTTTAATTATTAATTTTGATCTTCAGAGATCGAAAATAAATGCCCGAAGCGAACTCGGACTTTTCGGACATTTCTCTTTCCGGAAGTGAAGCAAGCACCGATCTTTCTGAAATCAAGGAGGACAAAGTTTTCTTGACATCTTCGGACTCCTCCCGTGATTCTTCGGAGGGCGAGTCGACTGAAAATGTCCGAAAACGCAACCATTGTGACATAGCAGGACTCAAGAAAATCATTCTGAATCATTTGCGCCCAACAGATCGCAATATAGTCAGCAAAAAGAAAGAGTCAAGCAATTCAGTCGAAGAGGCCAAGATTGTGCCGGAAGTAAGCAAGCAGGACTCGCTGGAAGATGCTTCAGATGCGAAGAGAATGTGCTACAGACACTCGGAGTCAACCGACTCCATGATCAGCTCGCCTGATTCCGAGTACGAGCTCGATCCATTGATCATCGATGCATCGAATTATTTGGATGAAATGTTGACCGAAGAGGAATTTAACAAGGTCAGCTTTTGAGCATTTCCTGATCCCTAAAATCTCCGTTTTAGGCTTTTACGAGAACAAATCGCCGGGTCGCTCTTAGAGGATTTCCAGAAAAGACTAATCGGGATGATATTATGTGCTTGTTGGCAAAAAACGACTTGGAATTCGATACTGTTCATATGGATAAAAATGGCGCCTCGTGTAAGGTAAAGACTCTTTACTAAAGAGACGGACTAATTAACCCATTTTAACTAGGTCTTATTCAAAAACGAGGAAGAGGCAAGAAAATGCAAGCTTTTAGCAAGTGAGCTTGGAAAAGATTGGAATTGGGATCTTGTTTGGAGGAATACTGAGTCTAATTTTATGATTTGGTTGGTTATCTTGAATTATTATTTTGTAACGTAGAATAAGTGTGTCCCATTTACCCCTTCACTGGACGGAAGAGGAGCTGAACAAACTTGTTTATCCATTTGGTGGAACAGAAAAGTGTTTCATGGTCAAGTCTAAATATCTTGATGGTCAGTCAATGGGTTACGCCTTTCTTGAATTCACTTGCAAATCATCTGCGATTCGGGTATACAAACAAACTGTGAAGTAAATAGTGTAATACTCTTTTATAGATAAGAAACGAGCTTCATAACTCTCCGGTTGAAGGAGCGATCCATAGGATACAAGTGCACTGGGTCGATCGTGTTCATGATGTGTTCAAGAGTTATGAAAACGTCTATAGTAAAGTTTTGTTTATTTCACTGCCGACTGTTGATAACTTCAAGTTATGGGTAAGCCTTAAAAAAATTTTGATGGCTTGAAAATTGTTTTAGGATCTCATAGGAACAATAAGGAATCATGAAAGACCAATCTACATTGCCAGAGTTAACATTGAAGATCCAAAGAACAAGTATTTGATTACCGAATACAGTAAGCGCTACTGATCAATCACAGTTCTCATTTTCTCGTAGATACGCCCGAGAAAGCTGCCCGTGCCCATCGTTTTATTCAAGAATCTGATGATTTTAACCAAGTCTCCTTTTGTGTTCCTCACTATTCCGCTATTGTTATTCAGAAGTCATTTGAAACTGTCTACGATAAAGTAAGTTAGACCAGACTTCATTCCCCACTTGTTTTTTGTGGAATCCGAGATAGATATCTCCATGTTTTTAATATTCAAAATTGTTTTTATGATACAATCTTAACGGTAGTCGAGCAGTATTGAGAGACCGCCAAATAACCTCTTCTATCAGTTCAACGATTTTACCAAAAATGATGCCTCCTTCAGTCTTTTAAAGACTCCGCCCAGAAGAAGCCTACCTAGAGAAATCTTAGCTCCCAGAAGTGAAAAAACAACGATGGCATCAGCTCCAATTAGCTGTAGCACTCCAGTAGTCATCCAAAATGGCTTTTATCATGCAAATATAACCAACTCTAATAGCCGATTTTCGTCTCAAAAAGATGGTTTTTCGAGGTACGAGTTCTCTCTTATTTTTCATCATACCACCCTTTTTCTTAGTCGAACTCAAACATACTATGCCTACCAAACTGTCTGTCCAAATCCAAATATGATTACACCTGCAATGAACACTCAAAGCTGCCAGCCTACATTTTCAGCCGAACACCGATCAAACTACCAAACCGCCCAATTTCAAGCCGTCAATGCCCACTTCATTCATGCTGCTGGAGGTACCACTGCTTCTGCCCCACAATTCAAGCCCGCGCATAACTATTCACGAAATTCTGCCGTGCAGAACATGCCCATTTCTTATCACAATGCCGTTTCATACGCTCGACAATCCCAATATCCAGTAAAAGACAGAAGCCTTTGTCAGGATCTCTTCAACGTTGGCACCACTGATCCTGTCACTAATCATGTAAGTAAAACTCAACTCAATCTCTCTGACCAACATTTAGCGACTGGCTCAAGAAAGAAGCCGTAAAATGGAGGAAGAGAAGGCGATAAGAATGAGAGAGCGTTGCAGAATGCAGCAAGCATTCCGCCGCGCCGAACAACAAATTTACGCCAAGAAGGCATCGATGCAACTCAATCGCCCCTATTCCAATCTTTTTCAAAGCAACTCGGCTCCCTCTTATTACGATTTTCATCAAGTTGAAACTGCCTCGTGTGTGTCATTCGCAACCGAATCAGTACAGGTAACTTCATAAGGCCCAACACAATAGAATATAATTTTGTAATAAAGGATTCGCCAAAGTCGAGCAACTATCTTGGCGACAAACTCATGAAAAGCTTGGATCTCGTCAGCCCAGAAAAGAACCCTCTTTCGGTATATTTTCTAGTAATTCAAAATTTATTCACGCATTCATAGTTTCAACCAAATTCTACTGCATCTATCAAGTATGACCACGCATTCAACTCCGGGTAATATTTCTTTTAAAACATGCCTCGAATAACCACTCGTTCAGATCACCAGCCCTTCACACTGGTTTTTCCGGCTAACAAGTTCTCTGAAACGCCCGTCCTCCGTCCTATTAAATTCTCCACATCTTCAGCTTACCGTAAGCTACTTTTAGGCAATTCAACTTTTATGTTCAAAATTTCTTTATTTCAAACGGTTCTTACGTTCAATTTGTCCTTTTTCGTTTCAATTGATTTTGATAATTGTTCTTTCTTCCTCTGACAGATTCACAAGTAGATTTTTTCTTCGTCTGCTGTACTGTCAGTCCTGTGCTGTCCTATGCAACCTATTCAAAATCTTTCAAGTTTCAATATTTCTCTAAAAATCATCTCATCAGTGTTTCAATAAGCCGCGCCACTGATTTCTTCGTGTTTCTTTTCTCATTTATCACTGCCCTTAATTTATCTTTACTACTTTTTCTTCGTATATCATATGCGAAACATATATTCTCTCTCTATTTATTTATCAACTACTTCATGTTCTGCTGTTCAATACAGTCTATTCTCTACCCAAAACGCTCAAGCTTTTCAATCCTTGTTGATTGCTTGAGAGGAAAGTTCTTCGTTTACTTTTTTCACAAATGCAATTTCAGGAAGTAGAGTATTTTTATGATCAAATGAGAGAAGAAAACATGCCTTGATAGCTCAGTTGGGAGAGCGTCAGACTGAAGATCTGAAGGTCCTGTGTTCGATCCACAGTCAAGGCAAATTTTGGGGTGAACAATTGAAGAATCACAAAGATAAACATGAAAACAAATCATTTTGGAGCTTCAAAAATTGCAACTTGAAAGAGTTTGTTTGATTGGATGCCCTTATGTTATTTTCACGCCCTTTTCCTTCTTAATACGACCTGCAAGAACTTAAAAAACTCTAAGGTTTTATACAGAGGTTGTCTGATCCAGATTAGAAACTTTGGCAACACCCAATTACATGAGCTAAAAAAGCCGTAGAGAAAAGTTCCCATCTTAGAAAAAGCTTTCTTTTGAAGATAACTTATTGTTCATATTTTCGAATAAAAAGGTTTTATTTTTTAACCAGTTGCAAAGATGAACACAAGGACGGCCAAATATCGGCATACAAAATAAATAACTGTATGAAGAGATTGAACTAGCCGAATAAAACTCAAAACAAAGTTGTGAGGGGCTAATCTGGGCTTGCCAATCTGTGTGGAAAACCCGAGTCAGGGTCAGAAAGATCCCACATAAAAAGCCACGTATGTGCCTTTTCAAAAACGTAGCCTTTTTGCCCTGACTCAGGTGTATACACAGGTTGCCGACCCCAGGAGCAAATTGAGGCCGAAATTATAAAATAATATGAACTTGTTTCTATGATGAAAAATCATAGTTTCACACTCTCGAAGAATGGTGGTTAAAAGCGGAGAAATGCGAAAAAAAGGAAAGACGCAATAACGGAGAAAATAAGATAAAAAGACGGGAGCAGAGTAACGCTCCAGCTTGAGGAAAACGTTAGAATGGATTGAGGAATAGGTCAACGATAAGAAATGTGATCGGCGACGGGGTATCGCCGAGTCTCGTAAATCAGGCTTTGTTCAAAAATTGGAAGATTTATATGCTTGATGCAAGACAGTCTGCCAGTTTCATTAGTCGAAGAAAACTGTCATGAAAATGATCACTCGCGCAAAAAAATCTCGTCAAAGTTTGAACCAGCCGAAAGAATCAAGGTTTGTGTCGTTTTTCCCGTCGCTCCCTCATTGCGAATGGGCCTTTCCACGTTGAATCTGTGGCCCGCTGGTGATTTAAAAATATGAAAAGAAAAAAATCGCAGCGGCGCGGAAAGGGAGGGAGTCGCCGCGGGAAAATGACGGAAGAGAGGCGAGAGCTGAACTTGGCATCGAAAGGAGGGCAAAAACAAATGAATGGAACTGAAAAAGAATGCTTATTTTGAAAAGTAGACGCCGCTACTGCGGCTGGGGTCGCACTTCATTGTATTCGTGGCTCAAGCCCTTCTTCATTTTCAACGCACTGAGTCGCCAAGTCGGCTCTTCCGTCCAGCACTCGGCGATCACTTTGCAAAGCCGCTCCCACGATTTCAGTCCCGGAGAAGCAGCAATCTCTGAAGCGAAGATTTAGCAATCAAGAATAAAGTTGTAATGCGGTACCATCGGTAGAGGGGAAGGCAGGTCTCATCTTTTGCTGGCAGACGATGAGCTCCATAGCTTGCAGCGTGGGTTCGGCTGAAACGTCGTCTTCGTAAGGCAGCTTGTAAGCAGCCGGGATGTGCCCCTCGTAGAGCTGCGTGCGCGAGGCGATCTCCCAAAGCACGAGCGAAAGCGAATATATATCGGCGCGGCGGAAACTCATGAAGTCCTCGTCCCGGAAATTGTTAGAGAGCAACTCTGGCGGCATGTAGCGCTTTGTGCCCACCAGGAACTTCTCTGATGTGCCCTCTAAAATATTATTATGAGGATGGGGGAGGGCTGGTGTAGTGGCTGGGCTCGGCACCCTGAGTAGAAAACCTGAGTCAGGATCTGAGAGGAGTTTTATTAAATTAGTTTATTTTTTCAAGGAAGCCGTATAGATTGAAATGGTATTTTGCGAAGCCGATACCTATGGTCGGAGTCCATTCCTTTTTTAACCCTCTTAGTCCTTAAACTTTCCTAAACTTTTTAATTCTTGAGACAGGTTGCCGAGCCCCGTTCAGAGAAAAGGACCAGGGAAGAGTCAATTTGACGGCAATTAAGGCCACTTACTCGGGAGATCGATGAGTTGCTTCTGCGAGTCGAAGACGACGGCGAGGCCAAAATCAGCGACGGCGCATTCCCCGTCGCTCTTGACCAGGATGTTTTTGGATTTGATGTCGCGGTGCGCGATCTGGGGCTTTCCCTGCGTACCGTTGATTTCCTTGTGAAGGTGCTCGATTCCGGCGCAGGCGGTGTGTGCAAGCAGCAAAGCGTCAGCGATGGAAACGGTATTTCCCTAGAATTCAACGTTGCGGCTTGATTCTAGCGCTAAAGCAATTCTACCTTTAAATAGTCGAAAAGGGAGCCGCGCTCGTGATAGTCCGTGATTAACCAGAGTTCGAGCGCGATTCCAGCGTCCTTGTTGTCCTGAGCAATGTAGTGCAGGATGTTAGCATGATTGATAAGCGTCGTTGAATAAATCTCCGTCTCGCGCTTCCAACTCTCCGCATCGCGCGAGTCGAAGATCTTCGCAGCAACATCTTTTCCAGACCAAGTTCCTTTGTACACGATCCCGTACCGACCTACAAATTTATTTCGGAGCATTTTCCTTTCAAAGTATTCAGGAAACTTGACAAATTCTACAAAAGGGGGCCAAAAGGACTTCGCTTTTCGAAGCAATTGATCAGTTTTCCTTTTAAATTTTCTCGCTCTTACCTTTTCCTACGAGAGAGCCAAGACGAATTTCGCGGGAGATGGTTGACACGACGAGTTCTGCTTCACCTTGACCAGAACTCGACCCGTCAGGATTTGGGTTGACCATAGTAGACTCGGTGTTGCCACCTTGTAGAATGAGATTGCCAGTTTCGGCTAGCTCCATTTCATCATTATCGGGCCCATCGGACCTGAAAATCAAAAGTAGCTTCTTTTGAAATTTTCCATTAATAATTACCTTTTGAAACATAATTTTTTCTTTTTATAAGAACATACACTAGCTAAGAGAGCTAACACCAAGCAAATAATTGAGATTTTGAGAAAGGAGATCGTTGAGGATCTGTCAGCAGAATTGGGCAATGCGATCGTAGTGTTGAAGCCTCCAGCGGGGCAAATTGAACAAGCAAATTCTGAGTTTTCGGGACAGAAGGAGCAGCAGCACGATTGCTCCTCGATCATATGTTCCTCGCTGCCTTTTTTGTCTTGGCAGAGACTGACGGAACCCAACATCGAATTGATGCTCTTGTACGGAAGGCATTGAAGAAGAACTCTGAATTGATTCCAAATATAAGAAACGTTTATTTATAATAGTAAACTTAGTTACTAGGGGCCCATTTTTCGTCCAAGACTTTCTGCGATGGCCATTTTTTCATCTTAGTGCAACGTGCCGAGCTTGGCAATCTATTCAGAAAATCTGAGTCAGGTTTTCAAATTAGATTTGAAAGGTTATTTAGCTGCTTCGTACGCAACAGCTTTCATTTCAGTTTTTTTCAGATCCTAACTCCGGTTTTCTACACAGACAGCCAAGCCAATCACGTGGCCTTAGAATGAAGAAGGTGACCATTGCAGAAAGTCAAAGAGAAACAGCGACCCTTTTTATATAAATTACTCGAATCCATCTTCCAAGTGTTTGACTTTCTTCTGGCAGCAAGTTGGTTGTTCGCCAGAGCGGACCTCGGTCGAGTTCACCTGGCAAGTGTAATCGTTTCTGACGATGTCATCGTTGTTTGTGTTGACGATACAAGTGTGCGTGTCTGCGTGATCCTCAAGAAGATCACCTTTGATATCGTAGCGCGCTTTTTGACAGTTGCAGGTACTATTCGACGCGTTCTTGGAAATCGTCTTATCCAACAGGAGAAGAAGCAAAAATCTTATCAATCGAGGTCAACAGCTGATTCAAGACTCGATCTGTCCCATTTTAAAGCGCTAGAAAAGTGGCGCTAGAATGGGATAAGAAGGGGAAACCGCGTGGTTGGTCAGAAGGCGTTACGTAAAATCACTGAAGCGTAAAAAGAACCGGTAGTGACCCCTTTTTATCAGCGCTGGAAGGAAAAATTCGAGCTTTTTCCCAAGAAAATTTAGAAAAAGAGACAGATGGAGAAGAGTCACAAGTATGTTTGATTTTGAGGGCGTTTTTTCCGAAGGGACTTACAGTAACTCTGAATTCAGCAGTTGTGAAGAAAACTTGAGTCAGGTTCTGAAAGATTTCTAATGTATAGCCGCGTAGTGGCTTATTTAAATGAAGCTGTAATTCGCATAACTTTCTTTCCGATGAATTTTATTGGAAATCTTTCGGATCCTGACTCAGGTTTTCCACACAGGTTGCCGAGCCCACACTTTGTTAATTTGACTGACGTAGATTAGGACTCCGACTAAAAAGAAGGTGATAACAGTTAAGTCTGTGCGGGACTATTGCTTCTCGAAGAAACTGAACTGTGTAAGCACTGGGGAGAGTCTGGGAGTAACAGCCAACCTGACCCAGTACCTGTTCGCACTAGGTAAGGGCACTTATACAGTTACAATTCTATAAATAGTAACTTCTCTTCTAGGATCTCCCCCGCCGCCGAAAAACTCAAGGGCGTGCTCTCCAGTTGAAAATCTTCTCGAAAGAACGAGTAGCGAAGAATCTTCCTCTTCCGGAAGATCTCTCTTTTCCACTTCATGTTCTGATGACTACGCTGAGCTCAATGCTAGAAGACTCTTCTAGTGTATTTTTCCTGAACTTTTCGAGTGGAAATATATTTTTAACACGAAACCAACATACAATAATTCACAGCATATTATTTTTTCATATTCCAGTGTCAGGTATTTTTCATCAAATTAAAATATCCCATTCCATAAAATGCACTGAAAAAGATAATTTTAGAAGAAAAAACTGAATAAATACAGCTCTGAATGAGTAACCTAAGTTAAAAGGATAATTAGCGGACGCGCGATTCCCATATTCCATATTCAAATGACTTTCATAAAATATTTTTACGATTCTAGAATTGCAGAAGTGCTCTTGACCCGTTTCCTGCATGAAACCATTTACATATTCTTTCTTTGGAAAAGAGGTGACGTGATCTAGAAAAATACAATTCTCTCCGGCGGCGACTATTTAGATAGCTTCCCGTGGCGTGGCGAATCAGCGGTTGTGCTGAGCGCACGGCTAATCAGCGCGCGTCCTGAGTAGAAAGAGAAAATGCGTAGGCGGCGCGTTTTACTACGGCACTCGCTCGCAAGACGTGAAAACTTGGACTGGACGTGTTTTTCTTGTGCTGAGCCGGATTTTAAAGCGAATTCATCAAATTGATGACAATATGTCTACCAAACTGTCCCCAAAGGAATCATAGTATGATAGTTTTACTAGTTACCATCGAAGAATCACAAAGATTAACATGAAAACAAATCATTTTGGAGCTTCAAAACTTGCAACTTGCAAGAGCTTGTTTGACTGGATGCCCTTATGTTATTTTCATGCCCTTTTCCTTCCAAATACGACCTGCAAGAACTTGAAAACTCTAAGACTAGGATTGCTTGATTTTATTCATCACACGTCTCCATAAGTCCGAAAGATAACAAAAAAAAAAGAAAGGTACAAATTAGATGTTACTTTATGTGCAATCAGTCAAAGGCATTTATTTTTACCGACGGGGGCGATTTTAGTACAAATCCGACTTTAGTACAAATCCGACAATAGTACAAGTCCGACTTTAGTACAAATATTTTTTTTGTACTATTGTCGGATTTGTACTAAAGTCGGATTTGTACTATTGTCGGCCTTTTTTTTGCGAAACAGTCTCTAGAATGTTTATTGATCAGCGGGACTTGTACTAAATTCGTCACTTTTTTAAAATTTGTACTAAATGCGACGTTTTTCAAAAATTTGTACTAAAGTCGTCACTTTTTGTCAAAAGATTTATAAAAAATGGAAACACATTTTGCATGAAGACTTTGCTCGACCCCCCTCCCAGATGGTCATTCAAAAAAAAAAGATGACTTATATGAAACGTTCTAGCCAAGCACATACGGTATGTGACATACCGCTTTTCTTTCTCTCCGCCAATCAAGGGCAAAGTTTAGTCCGTTTCGGGAATTTTCGCGGTAAAAAAACAAGTAATATGGCAAATATCCCAACGATATGAATGGTCTCCATTTGCCCAAGATTTTCTTATGCCCAACTTGGGTTACCGGCGATGTGAATTAACATAAATTGATGGATCCAATGACAAGTAAAATGGCAAGTTTGGCAATGCAAGTACTTGCCTTGCCTTGTTTTGCCAAAGGAATTGTTCAGGCAAGTTGATGGCAAGTTAATCGCCGGTAACCCAAGTTGGGCATAAGAAAATCTTGGGCAAATGGAGACTATTCATATCGTTGGGATATTTGCCATATTTCTTGGTTTTTACCGCGAAAATTCCCGAAACGGACTAAACTTTGCCCTTGATTGACGGAGAGAAAGAAAAGCGGTATCCGTTTGGCTAGAACTTTCCTTTTAGTCATCTTTTTTGAATTATCATCTGGGAGGGGGTCGAGCAAAGTCTTCATGCAAAATGTGTTTCCATTTTATAAAAATCTTTTGACAAAAAGTGACGACTTTAGTACAAATTTTTGAAAACGTTGCATTTAGTACAAATTTTAAAAAGTGACGAATTTAGCACAAGTCCCGGTGATAAATAAACATTCTAGAGACTGTTTCGCAAAAGCCGACAATAGTACAAATCCGACTTTAGTACAAATCCGACAATAGTACAAAAAATATTTGTACTAAAGTCGGACTTGTACTATTGTCGGATTTGTACTAAAGTCGGATTTGTACTAGAATCATCGCCGTCATTTTTACCAAAGGCGCCTGAAAAACAAACACGAAGGAGGATAAACTTGAGGTAGTACCTTTGGCACAAGTCAGAAAAAGGGGATAACCTAATTTTATCTTCTAAAAGACAGTCTTTTTGAAGAAGAGCACAAACAGGAGTCCTACGAAACGATCTGTCACTTTTTAATGAACAGTAATTGATGAAATTGAGATTTTCATCTGAAGATGGAATGGTGACTTCGATTGTACTGGGTGGAGTGGCTTGATCAGAAGTGGTAGCTCATTTTCTACGAGCGCGGAAATACGGTGAAAAATGTTTTGGGGGAACACTGTATTTCAACGATAAAAATGGCGTAAATCCTAACAGTTAATTTGGTTCTCAATTTTGAGAATAAAAATATTTCTTTATGAACAGATGTTAAGAAACGCTGATTCCAAAGCCGAATGTAAATTTGATCGGATTCCAATAGAATTCTCTCCATCCCTTTTTTGAGTTCAAAACTTGTCCAGACAAGAAAAAACGATTGGTTTTTTTGCTTGAATTTTGAACTGTTCCTGTTTCGTTCTTTCAATATCACTTTCGGGAACACCAGATTGCTCGAGCGTCATTTTAGCACCTTTATCAGTTTGCTCGAACACCATCGAGGCAGTTGAGAAGTGCGCGGCGGGCCAGTGTCGGAGTCTCCACTTCATCACGATTTTCTTGTCCTGCTCGAGCTCGACGAAAGTTCCAGTGACGATGCCGCCGAAGAGAACGAACTCGCCATTTTTATCCGGCTGAACGGCGGTTATTGCAAGCTTTCTTGACAGAAACTTACATTATACGACTGCATAGCACCACGGGTCCAAGCACTGACTCTTTGTTTATCGATGAAGACCTGAAATCATCCTTTATTGGATACAAAACATGAAAAAGATACTTACATTATAAACTTCAGGGACCGCGCACATAAACGTCTCCTTCAGTACAAGCTTCTTTGTTTTTATTTGTGAGCCAGACGTTGTTGTCGTCGTTGTCTTCTTCGCTTCGACAGGCTTGTTGATCTCGACCTTTTTCATATTCGTAGTGATTTGCTGAGCGTTAGCTTTCTTTTCCGGGCCGTTGTTGGATGCGACTTGGCAGACGCTCTTAGCAAAGTCGTCCCGAAGAAGTTTTCCGTATATCTGAAAGGATGCTTATTTTTGCTTCATAACAGGTAAATCATCACCTCCAATTTGTCTCTTATTAACGAGTGTCCCTTTGCCTTGATAAACTTCAACCCTTCCGCATCGTAGTGCTCATCTTTGTCATACTTGGTAGAGGAGAGATCCCACTCGTCCGGGTCGTTTTCTTGGCTAAAGTTAGGACATTTTATCGTCCCCTTTGCTAAATAACGTATTCAGAGATACGCGTCACAAAAATTGAAATCACTTACATTCGACTTCGTTGCCTTTGTGTTTCAGCTTGAATTTTATCTCCAAAGTGTAGTCCCAGTATGCGATGAGCTTGTTCTTGCGATTGCTGGCCATGGATTCGCCGTTGACTTTGAGATCTTTTTGAATTTCAAACTTTTTCCTGGATCATCCAAAATATTCTCCTCCCCATTTTGATGGGATTTTAGTTGAACCAGTTCCTGGTAGGGTCCGTCTTCAACAACCATGCCTTCAAGCAGCTCCTTGATTTTCTTCTCGGACCACTTGTTCGCATCTAGACCAGATTTTAACTCGTGAGAAACATCAAGAAAAAACGTACCGACTTCTTTCCAATGCCAGTTGTTGACATTGTGTGAATCAGCTCGCTCCTCGACGATCCATCTGGGATCTCCTTCGCCCCACTTTGCCATGCTGAAACTATTGGAAATTTTATAATTTTGAAGGATTTTCTCGATAATTGTGGAACTTGTAAAAACCAAGTTATAAGTTGACAACGACTGGAATATCCGTAAAGAATAGACTGGAACAAGAGTTGAAATGATCTTGGTCACGAAGCTGACCGATAGTTTTAAGTATGAAGAAAATATAAAGGAAGTGAAAAGAAAGAAAAGGGCTCAGCCGAACATTTTTCTCTTCTGCTTGATCGTGAACGCTTTTTTAACCGTGTTGCGCTTGACAACTTTGCTCCCGCCGAAGTTCAGCCCGATTTTGACCTGTTCACGCTGCTCAGGTTCTTTTAGTCCGCCGGGAATAAACTGGTGCCTCATTGACGTCAGCTTTTGCGTGTCCTCTGAAAATCAAAGTCATGAAAACGACCGCTCTTAATGATCATTTTACCCATATCAACACCGTCGACATCTTCATCGTCGGATTCGGGCTCTTTTTGATCTTCGGCTTGACATCTTCAGAATCGTCAGTTGGAGCGGTTGAAGCAGCTGCTGAGTCATCTGCGGGTTCAGTTTTGACCTCGCTGTTTGGATCAAGTACTCCCAGAGCGATTAATCTATCTCGCTCGGCTGCAAAATGTATTTATAACTCGAAGGAAACTGTGAAATTCACAGTGTGGATCATTACCTTTCTTTTCTTCTTTTTTAATTTTTTTTTGCTCCATTTCTTTCTTCTTTTCTTCGTTTCGGGCTTTTTCTTTCGCCAATTGCTTTTGAATCTTTTTCATATTCTTCTCAAGTTTCTTTTCTATGGAAAATGTGAAGAACAGGTAAAAAAGGATGATCGGCTTACCGAGAAGTCGCTTTCTTTCTTTCTCGTCGAGAAGATTGAAGAATTCGTGCTCTTGGACTTCTTCTGGTCGTTCATCGATTTGGTGTTTGGCGAGAGGGATTTTGAAGTCCCAGGGCTTCTTTTGCTCTTCTTCTTCTTCGTCGTCCGATGATTCACCGTCGTAGTTCCGAACCGCTCGTTCCGGAAGAGCTCTTCATCAAAAAATAGTTGAAGAAATAAAGGAGGTAGGAGAAACATACCTGCCCATGTAGTTTTCGTTTGATTTCTCTAGGTCGTCCCTATCGAATTCGCGTTGTTCGACCATCGGGTTTTCCCAGCACTCGTACCAGAGAATCCCCATCGCCGCAGCTTTTCTCTCCGCCTTGTATTTCAATTCTTTGAGTTCCTCTTCTTTCTGCGCCCGAGAAAGAGCATCACGCATCTTTTTGTTTTCATCCATTTCAGATTTGTCGAGAATTTCATCTTCTTCTTCGATCTCTTTTTTCGCCTCTTCGCCAAAGTCTTCTTCTTCCTCTTCCCAACCCGGGTATCGGAGTCCGTGGAAGCCAGGCATTTTCATGTCGCCTCTCGAGCCGCGTGACTTGGACATCATCATATTAAACTTTTTCGTTTCAGAAGCATCTGGCAGCATCAATCTATCCGAACCGGCCATGGAGCCGCCACCATAGATCATATTCGGATCCGTCTTTGCGAATTTTCCAAGTCCAACTCTGGCGAATTCTTCTGGCGCAAGTCGGTTGATGTCCGTGTCGCCCGCGCGGAAGAGCATTTCATTCTTGATCGCTTTTCCTTCAGAATCCGCCATTCTTGATCCCAGTCGCGGCGCAAGCTCGACACGAGATCGTCCACACTCGTGACAGGCATTTCTCTTCGCCCAGTTGATATTTCCACAGCGGCAGATCCAATCGTCCGCTGAAAACAACCCGCCTGACTTGGTCGAGGCTTCTTCGCCGATTTCGCCGCCGGTATCGCTGGGACGGACGAATCGACCTTTGATATTGAAGAAATTCGACTTGGGCCGCGGCTCCGAGCACAAGTTGCATTCGTCTCTGTAGCCAAAGTTGATGTTTCCACACTCATGCCGAGGACAAATCCAATCACCACGGCCTTTTTGTCGGGGCTTCCAGTCACCGCGGACGGTTCTTTCTGCTTTTTCGAAGGCGTTCTTTCCTTGCTTCTTTTGCTTCTCGTAATTTTGCAAGGCCTTGAATTCGTCTAGGCTTTGCAGCCAGGCATCTGAGTCTTTTGGCATCGCCGAATGAGTTGATATTTTCTACACTAGAATTAATGTTAACTGTAATGAAATCGATCTCCCTGAAGGAGAACTCACGCACGGATGACGTAATCAATATTGGTTCTCTCTTACCTATTCTAGAAGTTTTCTTCTCTTATACGACTTTATGAATTTCTTGTAAAATGTAATCTGTCCGCGAGAGAGGGGCGAAAAATCGAAAATTTCAGAGGAAAAATGAAAGCCAAGGGATAAAAGCGCGTTGATTGGCCGAGGCCAATTTCTCCTCCCGCGAAAGTGCCAGAAGAATCGAGAAAAAATAACTAAAAAAAGATATTTTTTCAAAAGAATAAGAGATAAAAAATAGAAAGACAGAATGGAGATAAGGGTGGAGAACTGCGACAGAAAGCACTTTTTGGAAACGACGACTAGAAATAGAGGTATTTTTTTTCGAAGGGAAATCATTGATCAAATTCGTAGTGAGCAAAATGGCTGGCTTATTTGGCTCTCAAAATATCGTTTTATCTGGAAAAGTGTTCGTTGGGCCAACTTGTGTTATTCGTGGAGATTTGGCGCATGTTCGTGTTGGAAAATATTCAATGGCAAGCTGAAAACATCACTTTTCCTCTTTCAACCTTTTAGTAGATCCGCGACGGAACGATCTTACGACCGAGTTTGAAGCATTTCAACAAGGGAGTCGCTTTTGTGCCGCTAACGATTGGAGAACACTGCTTGATCGAAGAAAATGTGGTTGTTTCTGCGGCGCAAATCGGCAGTTTCGGTACTAAAAGCGTTGTTTCTTGGATAAACAGTCCTCTTAGTGAATATTGGCAAAAACGCAGTGATCGGAAAACGAGCAGTCATCAAAGAATGCGCAGTGATTCTCCCCGACGCGGTCCTGGCCCCTGACACTGTTGTCCCCCCTTTTGCTATTTTCGGTGGTGCCCCTGCCAGACCAGTTGGAAAAGTTCCTGACAATCATCAAGAAGCAATCACCGAACTGACAACGACGTTCTATCAGAATACGAAAGTCGAAGATTTTGGCAAAGGAAAATGAAATACAAAACTGCCGAAATTTCAAAAAGAAAACACGTCACAAGCTCTTCATCTTGTCTGTAAAATAACATTAACAGTAACTCTCTACTCTTCACAAGTAAAATTGACACTCCTTTCGTTCAAGATCAAGATTGACGTTTCTCATCAAGATTTTCTCTTCAGAACAAAATGTTGAGAACCGCATCAAAGTCAGCTCGAGCCGTCACTGCTGCTCGCGCTTACCACGCTAAAGTAAGAGTTTTTCATGAAACGTTGCTGGAATGAGATTTTTTAGGTTCACGATCATTTCAACAATCCTCGAAACATCGGCTCGCTCGACAAGAACAAGGTTAACGTCGGAACTGGCATGGTTGGAGCTCCAGCTTGCGGTGATGTCATGAAACTCATGATCGAGGTAAAGGAATCAACAAAGCATTCTCTATCATGGTTTTAGGTCGATGATGACGGAAAGATCATCGACGCGAAGTTCAAGACCTTTGGCTGCGGATCTGCCATCGCTTCTTCTTCACTCGCTACTGAGATGATGATCGGCAAGCATACTACTGAAGCTCAGAAGATTAAGAACACAGATATTGCCACCGTAAGAGATCCCCCTATCTTCCATTTCTGATCAAGAATTCAGGAGCTTTCTCTTCCTCCAGTCAAGCTCCACTGCTCAGTTTTGGCCGAGGATGCTATTAAAGCCGCTGTCCGCGATATCGCAAACAAGAAGAAAGCCGCTGCAGAAGCATCAGCCTAAATCTTCGAAAAAAGAACAATTAATTATTCTAACCTTCAACAAAAAAATGACTGAAAAATGTAACTATCTCAAAAAATCTGACTTTGTTCTGTTCGGCAAAGAAAGAAGGCCTCTTTCGCTAGGAAGAATTAGCAATCGGCCTTCTTTCCGATCCTTTTCCTTGTTCCTGAGACCAAACTTCTGGTGACCTAAAAATACAGATGTCCTTAAAATAAAATTTTTAGAGTGCGATGAAAAATAAAAAACTGGAAAAATCCAGATCAGAGGATATAATAGAAGACGAGCACACATTCAAGATCCTTATTGCGACAGATACTCACTTGGGTTACAAGCATACGTGCAAAGATCAGCACGATGATTCCTTCAATACGATGGAAGAAATATTTCAAATTTACGGGAATTCTCAGCCGGATTTTCTCCTTATGGGAGGCGATATTTTCGAAAAGAACAACCCTTCGTTAGTTCGTGTAAAGCGGATCATTATTAAGACTGATTCTAGGGCCTCTGTCTTGGAGAGAGCGATACAATTATTTATGAAGTACGTTCCTGGAGAGGTTGATCATAAATTCAGACTTCTCTCTGATCCAGTAAAGAACTTTTGTGTCGAAGGCGAAGAAGTTCCAGATACGCTGCCTCGATGGGAAAACGGGTATTTCCCAGTTGCTAAGCCGATCATGACGATCCATGGCAATCATGATAATCCGACAGGAGAGTTAGATAGCACCGTGCTCGAGTATTTTGCCGAGCTTGGTCTTTTGAGGTAAAAATTTGAGAAAGTAATTGAATTAAAACAAAGGATTGTAGTCAATTCGGACGGAGAACGAAGCTTTCCGATGGAATACTGAGAATTTATCCAGTTCTACTCCAGAAAGGACAGACTAAGATTGCAATTTATGGTTGGGGCTGGATCACAGATATGCGCTTCAGGTCAATCGTCGATCTTGGGAACGTGGTTTTTGAGGTTCCTGAAGATCACGAAGATTATTTCAATATTCTCGTTGTTCATCAAAATCGTGTGCCGAGGTTCCAAATGATTAAGTCGCTCAGAAACTAATGCGTTACTTCAGATCTTCGAAGACAGACTATTACCAAGATGATGAGATTCCCGACTTCATCGACTACGTTCTCTGGGGCCACGAACACGATCAAAAGTACGACTGGCGAGCAGACAAGCGAACACTCATTGACCAGCCAGGAGCAACGGTTGTCACTTCGCTCACTAACGGTGAACTCGAGCAAAGGCGTATTGGAATGTTGACGATTCGACGAAAAAAGAACGAGCTCTTTTGGCGACATGATAAAATCCCGCTGGACACGTCAAGAATCTTCATTTTCCGCGACTTTGTCCTCGTAAAAAATTCATTTCTCTTTCCAAATGGATAAAATTTTTAGTCCGACTATGTCGATTTCGAAGTAGAAGATGTGAAGCAGCTAAAGCAGCAAATCGCGAGCATTATCCTCGCTCAAGTGAAAGACATGAAGCAAGAGTGCGATTTAAAACGACAAAAGTCACGCAAATTAGCTCCAGAGATGCCTCTACTGCGATTGAGAGTGCTCCAAGAAGCGGGGATACCAAAAATGAAGCTTCGCGAATTCTTAACCGCGAAAGACGCGAAAGAATATGCGATCAATACCGACATTGTCAAGTATAAAAATCCAATCATGAAGAAAGAAAGGTCGAGCAAATTTTTTGGCTTCGATGAAATGGACGCGGCGATCTTTGCGGAAGAACGGCAGGCGATGCTGCCGATTATTGAGAAGAATTTGGCAGAAAATGAACCGTTAGAATTCCTTCATGAGATTGCGATGACGAATATTATTCAAGGAAGAGATATTCGAATGAAATTATCAGAAAAGATATTTAATTTATCGAGAAAACTCGTTTATGTATCTCCCTGAAGGAAAAATAGATGAATTGGAAGGAGAAACAACACTCAAAGGACTCAATGAATTACCGGATCGTATCAAGGCGTTCAAAGACTTCCTTTATGACCGAGGTTTAATCATTAGCAAAAACTTTTGGAGTACATAAATTTGTCTTCAGCTGCCGCAAACTTCATGAAAGCATATGAAAACAAACAGATCATGACCGAATCGTCAACCGATCCAGTCGAATGTGCAAGAGACATTCAGCGCTTTCTTCAAAAACTCCGTCTGGAAGATCTGAAAGAATACAAACCAGACGAGATGGTCGCGCAAGCGCGAGAAAGAGCGAGGACTTCTCAAAATAAATCAGCGACTCAGAAGCTCAATTTGACGCCGCTCTCGAAGAGCCCAACGAAAAAGCGAAAATACACAAGGAAGAAGGCGAATTGAGAACTTTCGAAATTTATAAATCCACTGCCCTCACTTCATTGTCATTTAACACACACATTCCTCCACTTACTTTAATAAAGGAATATTTAATTTAGAAATGTCGGAAAATGAGCCAGAACTGGACGAGAATGATGTCGCCGAGATATTTGAAAAAAGTGAAAATAAAAAAGAACTGCATCTCTTTGACAAATTTGACCCAAGGTACAAATGATTGTTTGGCAGTCATTGTAAAAAAATATTTCAGTCTAAAACACGTTCTGGTCTTTACCAAAGCCGGCAAACCAGTTTGGGCACGACATGGCGACGAGGAAGTGACCTCGGCGTTGATGGGAATTCTTTACACGCTCTTCTCGATTGTCGAAGAAAATGACGATGAACTTCACGAGATCGAACTCGGAGGGGGTCGAAAGATGGTCTACTATCATGTCGAGCCACTTATTTTAGGTATCCTTTTGTACTTTGAACCATTTTAAGCATTTTAGTGGCAATCGGATTTGGAACGGGGAAACAGATGAACTTTGAGCTGCAAATTGTTAGGGATCAAATTTTGAGCTTGATATCCGGCGGTGAAATAAAAAGACGATACGAAATGAACTCGACCTTCGATCTTCGTCGATATATTTCCGGGTCAGAGAGATTTCTTCACTCAATTTGCGACTCAATAGAAACGTAAGTCCAGGGCACAATCATTAGAAGCGAAATTTGTTTTCAGCGATCCAGCGTTTTTCTTACAGTCAATTCAACTCATTCCTCTTCAAGCATCAAAACGCGATCAAATCGGTTCCATTTTATCGTCTTGCCGCGACCCTGGCGACGAACCTGGCCTTGTTTTCAGCCTTCTCTGCCTGGACTCGCGTGTTTTATGCATGTGCCAGGTAGGAGAAAGGATTGACGAAGAAACGATTCAATTTTTTAGGACAAAAACATTCCGAAATTTCATCCTATCGACATTCTTCTTTTGCTAAATCTTCTCAAAAACCAGCAGAGTCTGAAAGATTCTGAAGTTTGGCTTCCAATTTGTCTTCCAAGACTTGAAGAATCTTATTCTCTCCAAGCTCATATTTCTTACATACCCGAGTGAGTACTTTTTGACATGTATTCCGACTAACTCGATGTCAGATCAGACGATCGAATGTGCCTTGTCCTGATCTCAAACAACCGCTCTCCTGATACTTTTCACGAGCTTCGGAAAGTCAAAGACAACATCGCGAAAAAACTTGCTTCGAAGAAACTAATACATTGTGTGCTAGAATCAGCTGAAAACTACGTTACTACCGATGCAGGCATTCCACAGATCAAACACTTTATGTACTGCAGTAACTCAAATAATCAAGGTTTGTACTTTTCAGTCGTTCTTTTCTTGATTTAAATTTTAGTAACTGTACCAGCTGGTTTCGATGGCGACACTTTAGCAAGATATCGAGCTTTATTTTCGATGATTACTTCTGGCGAAGTGAAGCTACTGTATCGCTCGAATATTCAAAGCGTCAATGTTGTTTGGAAGACAAAAACTTTATCCTCTTTGCTGCTTTCGGTCCCCTTGTCAGAAGAAAAGTCGTCATTCAAAGTATTACAAAGTTGCTTTCCTGGCTTAGGAACCGGTTTTTGTTTTCTGGATAAAAAGGATAGATCGACAAATTGAAAACCCGGAATAAGAAAGAAGGAACCAGACCTATTCGCTACAAAAGACTATTTCTATTGAAACAATCCGCTTCTACCTCCGAAATTTTTCATCCATGATTTTCTTCAGCTCCGAGATGAGCGCCCATTCGAAAGTTTATTTAATAAACTTGTCAATAAAGTTCTAAGACTTCGAAAAAGGAGCAGAATTTCCCTAGAAACCGCGCAATCGCAACTGAAATCAAGGATGACGTCACAAGATTTTCGACGGCATCTTGTGGTCGCCCTGGCGCGCCATTGGCCCACCGGTGCCATATTCTCTAGATTTCGCAGAAACGCTCAGTTGTGATTCGTCACGGTCAAAAGCAGAGTTTCAGAAACACGAGAGACATCAATTTTATTTTTTAAAGAGAGTTGCCCCTATTGAGTTTGAAAAAGTACTTTCTTATTCAAACTTCTTCTGAATCTTCTCTAGAATACTCATCAGCGTTTCAAATTTTTAATCTGACATTATCTTCTATTAATTTTAATTAATTACTCCTGATTTAGATAACTGAAATCGGGATGGCGAAACAAAAGAAAAAGACGCGTCGAACAGTCCAGCAAGTCCGAATTGACCGCCTCAACCGCCGTGGTCCTGGTGGACTTTTTGACCGTAAGTACAAGCCTTGTAATGCCGTTAATGATCTCATTTTTCTTCAGAACATGACCAGAACGAGGCGTCGACGATGGATCAAACTGGAGACAGTCGTTGGAGCGACCTGACGACCAGCACCATCGCGTCAACGGCGCCAGCTCCGCAGCCGATCCAGGAAAGAGATAGCAACTGAATTTTAATACTTTCGCGGGTGATTTTTATCATTTTGAAAAGTTGTTATCTCTAAATAGCAAATCGTCGACAACGTTGCGCTCAAGCGGAAGTCGAATTCGATGGCGACTGGAAACTCGAACTGGGAGTTGACAGACGACCAGTCGACTCTTCGTAACAACGAGGAAACCAAAAGTCCTCCAGCGAAGAGACGATCTGCTGAGAAACCGCTCACTCCAGTTCAACGGAATGGTCAAACGCCGGATAGAACTGAAGAAGCGAAGAAAATTCAATCGGCAAAGAATGGGGCGGAACTCGCTCAGATAGAAGCGCTCGCTGAAAAGTACAAAAAGAATATGGAGGAGCAGAAGGAAAACCAGCGCAAAATTTCTGAGCTGCTCGCTGCCAAAGAAGAACGTAAAAAAGAGCGAGAAGCGCGAAAAGAAGCCAAACGACAGCGAAAAGCGGAGGATCGCGCTCGACGAGAAGCGGAGGCGAAGGAAGCTTTTCGAAAGCTCCAGAGAGAGCGAGCTGCAGCAGCTGAAGATGAAGTATCTGAGTCAGAGGAAGAGGTGGCCGAATCCGAGGGAGAAGCGACTCCAGAAATTTCGACAGCGGCAAAGAAACATGCTGATGGGGAAACATCCACTCGTACGATCACCGATGTCGTAGCCCAGGAGGAAGCAGCTGCCGAAGCTCCGACGGGAAGTGTTAGAGGCTCAACAACATTCGTTGTGGACCAGCAAGCTCCCTCTTCGGTGACGGAGCCCTCCAATCGAACATTCACTATTCCTAAAATTCCCGAGGGCGAAATTACCGACGAAGGAACCTCTGCTGCTGCTTCTGCGACTATCAACTTCTCCGACATCAGTGCATTCGATCCGACCCATCAATCAACTCCCGTTCAACAGCGAGGGCCGCCCGCTCGAATTGCAAAGCCGAAGTCTAAAGATCTGCCTGATGCTGTGAATGAAACTGTCACGATTGAAAGTGGCAGTAAGAAGGCTGAGAAATCCGTGCAGCTCGAGGATATGATTGAAGATGCTAATGAGACAGTCACAATCGGACAGAAGAAGAAAAGAGGCCGTCCACGAAAACACGAGACTGAAAAGAGAAAGGATGCGCCGGAAGCCGAAACCGAGAAAATAGAGAGCGAGGCTGTGGAGAGTAAATCAGAAAAGAAAAAGCGAGGTCGACCGAAGAAAGTCGTCGAGCCAGAGAGCGAGGCTGTCGTGAGTAAATCAGAAAAGAAGAAGCGAGGTCGACCGAAGAAAGTTGCCAAAGAGACGGAGGTTGATTCCGTCCACTTAGCCGAGAACGAAGAAGAGGACACGTCTGCGTTAGAATCTCGCCGGAAGAAAAAAGCTGCTTCAACGAAAACGGCCGGCGAACCTTCATCGAATGAGAGACAAAAATCTCCTGTCATAGAGGCTTCAGAGCAGAACGAGAACACAGCGGTCGCTACTCCTGAACGACCTAATTTCTCGCACTCTGAACTCGATCCAGGCATTTTGGAAGCTTCTGTTGGCGACGATGAAGTTCCTGTTTTCGATCCACCTCCTGTTGAGAACAACGAGAGTATAGATGAGGAAGTAAAAGATGACGACCAGCCGCCTCCTGTCGAGAAGACCAAGCAAGGTCGACGGAAGTCTGCGCGCTTCTCTATTGCTCCCGACGAGGTCAGAACATTCGAGCCAGACCCGAACGAGCACGTAGGACGAGAAAAAGGAAGCAAGAAAAAGTCCAAAAAGGAGAAGCGAAAGAGTGTCATCGCACGAGACGAGATTCGAGCGCAACGAAGTGACTCGCCAGTGGGCGAAATTCTCCTCGATTACGTGATACCGATCAGAACTCCGCCACCTAATGCTATCCGACGGTCAAAACGCATTCGTTTCGAGCGTGGCGCGGTGAAAAAGACCAACGACTTGACGGATATCCGGCCGATGCTTACCGAAGAACAAATCAATCGAGGCGAGTTCGGATTCATCTCCGAGGCCGAGCTGCACAAGAAAATGCCAAAGACTCAGAAGGACAAGAAATGCCCATCGACGATGACTAGATTCGAGCGACTCAAGAGGTTTGGCAAAGCTCCCATCAGCGAGCCTATCGATGATATCTACGCGGAAGAAAAACTTGGCTGGACGATCGGAACAATCACCGACCCGACTGCAACCATTGAAGGCAGTGATGGCGAAATTGAAGATGTCTCTACCTTTGTATCTTCTGAGGTGAGAGCCAAATGGCGAGTTGGATGCGAACCTGGTGAATCCTCTCCACTTGCTTTCACTAACCTCGGACCTTTGGTTGGTCACTTCTACTCGAAGACAACCTTCAAAAGCCGACACTATTCTACTGGAACTCTATTCTTTTCGACCTCCAGCTTCCGTAAGTTAACAGTCACATCAAGTACTTATTTTTATTTTTATTAACCTCAATTTAATTATTAATAATGTATCTTTTAGTGAGCGGCTCTACCTCCGAGATCGAAAACGTCGTCTACAAGGTTGTCTTTGGAGACATCATTGTCACGATAAAAGATGAGGAGAAAGTCTCCTCAGCAGGAAGCCGCTTCATCATTCCTCCGAAAACAAAGGAATACACTATGAAGGTACTATTTTATATATTTTTCGCTTTTGCTGACTTCTTATTTTAGAATAGCTCCAGAAAGCCAGTGGAAGTGGCATGGGAAAGAGCGCTCTTTGATACTTCTGGTCGCGACTCTACTCTCAACAGCACCAAGGCTAGCCTTGGTAAAAGATAAATATCTAGCCAAATGCTCAAACCATATTTAAGGCAACCGCTCTAGAACGAAGTCCTGAGAAGGCAATAAACTGGCAGTGTTTTTTAAATTTCACGAACAATTTACAATTGTCCACCTGTTTAAACTTTCACATTCCTAAGTTCCTACTGTACTGCCTCACTTATCACGAATACACTCCATCGTATCACAAAACATATTCTTTAATGCAGTTCAAACGAAGCAGTTAGCAGGCAAAGAAATCTATTCAGTGATATCAAGATAACCCGGAACCCACCAGCAATCCTTCCAATTCCGGCTTCCAAGTGGGGAGCATTTAGGAGCACCTTCTGGAACCGGCTTCGGTGCAAGATCCCTCATCGTTGATTTATGAGCTTGAATCTTTTTCCTCAGTTGATGGAAAACTGCGTAGTCTTCGTAGCATGAAGATTTACATGTTCGCAAGAGGTTTTTGCGTTCATTTGGGTCGTTTTCCAAGTTGAAGAGCCACCACTGAAATCAACAATGAAAATGAGTGTTGTGTTCGTTACTTGTTGATTTTCGTTCCAAGGATCGGCTGACTTCCAGTCATTATTTGAACCAAGCTCAATCTGGTCTTGTAGAATTGACTTCTCTGGAAAAGAATACCACATAAATGGCTGCTCGTTATCCATTTGTTTCCCTTTCGATAACTCCATCTTCGGCATGCCACCAATTATCTTGAAGTTTTTCCAGCGCATCGCGAAGAGCGGACCCACTTGTGTTCGGTTTTTCAGTTTTCGTTTGTCTGCATAAATGATTAACCTAACGGATCCGTGTACTAACCTGTTCGGGAGTAGAATAAATGTGCTTCCTGCCTTGGCCCAGGCTGTTCAAGAGAAGTGATTGCTTCAAATTGATTGACTCCATCAAGTGCTGAGTTCGTGACATTTTATTCTTTTCGTTTTGTTAATATCTTACCCTCAAGCGGAAGTTTGTACTGATCAGTAGCCGCTAAAAGAGTCGGGAGCCAATCTGTACTTTGGAAAATGCCTTTATACGTTGCACCCGGGTTAATTCCAGGTCCAGATATTAGGGCAAATGTCCTGACACCACCTTCAAAGGCGCCTCCTTTATATCCCCGCAGATCACCAGAGCTCTGAAAATTCTCTACTGCTGCTCCATTATCACCAGCGTAGATAACGATCGTATTGTCGAGTTTTCCTGCATTTTCAAGAGCTTCGAATATTTCACCGATCGCAATGTCGAGAGCTTTAACATTTGAGAAATACATTGCTCGAGCGACACGGAGTACATAATCTCGCTCTTCTGCATCGTCAACGTTGAATTTGAAATTTCCGTAATTTCGTAGAGAATCGCCGAGAATATGTTCTCTCGTAGACACAAACGGTCCTAGATGCGCAACACTATCTAGCTTCACAATTATTGAATCCCTAAATTTGTCTTTAGATGTCGTCCGAATTTCGGAGCATAAACAGACCTGGTTTCTCCTCGGTTTGTCAACGATCTAGGTATAGCAGACTCAGGAGCAAGATCATCAAGGAACTGAACTCGAAGTTCTTTCGGAGCGTGGAGAGGAAAATGAGGAGCATGGAACGCATTGTAAAGGAGAAAAGGTTCATCTTAAAATCAAATGTTATATTGCTTTGTTCTGACTTCTTACTTGAATTCAAGATGATATCCTTTGCAACGTCTGTCATATGATAAGTCAAGTACTCGTCAGTGTTCTTAACGTCGGCTCGATTATAAACATGACTTCGACCATCAGCAGTGGTCGCGTTGTACATGTCGTAACCAGCAAACAAGCCCTGTGCATTTTTGCAATTAGGTGGCGAGGTAGACTGAAAATTCCAATAGTCTGCATAGCCTCCAAGAGTATGGTAAGAAGTGTCGAAGCCTTTGGCAGTTGGAGTCTGCGTCCAATGTCCAAAGCCGAGATGCCATTTGCCGACATGATGAGTCTTATACCCGATCTGCTTGAAATACTCAGACATGAAGGGCATATTTGGCGGAAGAAACTTATCCAAACAGTGTTCGGCGATATAATTGAATCCTGTCTTCTCGTGGTTCCTTCCTGTCATTATTTGACCTCGTGACGGGGAGCATTTAGCAGCAGTGTAATGATTTTCTACAAGTGTACTTCTCCGTCGCATTTTCATCAGATTGGGAAGTTTATCACTCAAGTAGTCATTTGTCCATGGCAAATCACCTTGACCATGGTCGTCGCCGAGCATAAATACAATATTTGGTGGTCTCTTGCGCTTTCTATAGAAAACGAAAGAATAAACTGAAAATCGTACTCTCTACCTTTCAGAATCCAATTTTTGTTTTTGCAAATCATTTTCAACTTTTCCGTCAGAGAAAAGTCCACTTGAAGCATTAAGATTCGCAACAGATCTGTCGCCATTCTGCAGATTTATTGATGATGCGAATGAGTCCGATATCTCTTTGATACCTGCATTTACTTGCGTTGAAAAAAATAATAAAAATTTTCCCTTCATTAGCGATCGCTCTTTGCGTTTCCGCTTTATGGACTTTTCCAAAGTATCATAGTTGTTTATTCATTATCAAAGTAAGAACTCTAGCAGCTAATAAGGCGACGAAGTCGTGGTAAGTAACAATTCCATCACGATTGGAGTCTATTTGACTGAACAGAAGAATGAAAATAATTAAGCTCATTTGATCTTACCTAAGCATTCTTCGTGCTTGATCCTCAGTGATCATTTTACCGTGGTTTTGAAGCCAATACAGCAGTTCTTAATCGATCAAATAAAAGAGATCAAGGTAATAAGAATTACCTGAATTCTCAATCGTTTCATTTGAGTTTTTATCGTAGTCAATAAATAGCTCTCGAATGGGATTTATCGCCACTCCATCCCAATCATCAAATCTTCTCTGGCAAAGAAGAATTAGAAAGTCGGGAAAGGTCATGTTGTTCATGGATATTTCCACTTTTGCTACAAGAAAATAAGCTCTCAATTAATGAGTTCAATATTACCGAGCATCGCTAAGACAAGATTTTCTAGCTCTTCGGAGAATCCATCGAGATTTGTGGCTACTTCGTAAGCTTCGATGATACCATTTTTGTTCATATCGATTCCTTCGAGCAGTTTTTTCAGTTCCACTGACGGCTTTGTGTGATCAATAATCATTCGAAAGGCATCATAAGCTCCAAGATGAACTAAAAATATGAATACATTGTATTTTGACCCAGAATTTTGGGAATTATTTCAGTGCTTTCAATTTGAAAGTTTCAGATACCTATCGATGTGACTGGAAGAGGATTTTTTCGTATAAAATTGAAAATAAGATTACGTCCGTTGGACATTTTCTCTGGGAAAATCTCTCTTGACTCGCAGTAAAATCGAAAAAAGGTTAGCCGGAAAGTTATATTGGGGTTGGCTCGATACCCTTGAGCGGTCAATTCAGCCAGAAACTCTGAATCAAACTTATCTTTTTTGGTAACCTATTTATGTGTTTGCCCCGAAAACTTTTCTGGCATAAATCCTCCAAAAGTAGACTCGGCCTTGGCAACTAGGTTAAAATTGGCCCACGACCAGCTCATTAAAATCTTCATTGCGGAGAAAAAATATCCTACCATTTCTCTTTTGAATCGATCGTCCAAAAACTTTACGGAGAAACATTTTGTGAGAATTAACAATTATCAATTGAGAATTTTGTGAGTTTCAAGTCCCAATTTTGAAACGTGTTAATATTTCACACATCCAGTTTCTACACCTTTGACCAAGGGTTTCAAGCTGCAATCAACAACGAAACACATTTTTTTGTAAAAATATACTTTATTTATAAAAATGAGCTTATTTACAGTACGTAATGCTCAGTTGGTCTCATATCTTGCTTCAGAGTTTCGAGCGAGTTCTGATGGCGTGGATTCAACGAAAATATGTCGACCTTGGAATGTGGTTGTCGTCAAATCGAGGTTCAACTTATGGTGAGTAGCGTCAGAGTCCTAGAAGAAGAATGAAACAATGAAATACTGCCAAAAGCACCTGTCGAGTTCTCGACTGTTCAATCTGGTTGACCATGTTGTGCTTGGCTGCCTGAAGCGTCGCATACTTGGAAGTTCTGTCCACATAATCCTCCCATTTCTCGACCATCTTTCCGTTTTGTCGATACTTTTCGCGAATCTTGTTGAACAACTGTCGCTCCTCGTGATTCTCGTGCTGCGTCTTCGCGACCCTGGAGAAAAAGAATGAATATTCAGTATGAAAATGGATGAATTACTTCAGGTCCTCCTGGAGATTGATAATAACTTTCGCGCGTTCGCGTTTTGATGTTTTGATCGTCTCTGCTGCTTCAGCATCAGCCTCGATTAATTTGGTCTGAAAAATATATGAATATATGTAAAGAGTCATCCGAAACTGTGAGGCTGAAATCAATGAATGCCTAAATAGTAACTTGCTACGTAGGAACTTACATTTTCATTTTCCAATTCATTGAAGACTTCATCCCAGACTTCTCCGATTTTCAAATTAAAATACTTTTCGATGACAGCCAAGGTGACAAAGTCGCCAGATTGAGCTTGAACACCAGGAAGATCGCCGAAACCGATGCGACTCAAAAGACAGTAAATTCTCGTCCTCGTGTTTTCGGACATCTCTCCAAGGGCAGCGCTCTCGAGACCGGGAATGATTTCTGTCTGGTTGATGATCGCATTTCTTTGGCTTTCTCCAGCCTTCAATTGATTTTAAAATTCATCAGAATCAACTATCACTTACGAGAGGGAATTCTTTATCCACAAGCTCGCCAAGAGGGCCTCTTAGAACTCCGATTCGTTTTTCTTCGTCTCGCCAAAGTTGGATAAGAAGCTGTGGCAAACTAAATCAAGCTTAATAAAACCAATGAGAGTCTTGTTCTACCTGATGAATTGATTAGCATTATTAGGGTCAGTTCCTCTCCAAGTCAGCAAGTGCCTGATAGACTTTGGATTCTCAGTCAGCTCGACAAGACTGCTCAAAACGATTGGATGCATTTCAGAGGGCGTTTTCTGCAACAGATCGGCGAGTAAGAAAGCGCCTTCAAGTGCTAAGAATTTATCTTCTGCACCTTCGTTTCCGAGAATGCTGTTGAAAAGACAGTCCAAAACTCCAAGAAGCAGCTGATCGCATCGGAGTCCAGAAACGACTTTACCAGGTAAATCTCTGAGGTAATGAATAATGATCTGCACGAGTTTTGTTTCCACGCAGGCTTCTTTGTGAGCTGGATCAGATTCGCAAATCAATGAGATAATGACGAGCATGTCTTCTTGCATTTCCAGATCAATTTGATCATCTAAAACTGAATATAAAATCAAAGTTTCTCCTCATTCCATACCTTCTATGTAAACAAAATCATTGACTTTGTTTTCAGTGATATTGTTGACATTCGCAAGAGTCAATAATAGAAGCTCCATTACGCCTTCCTGCAAGAAACTCGTGATCAAATGATCTTTGATTCCATCGAGACCGTCTGTTTCAGAGCAAAGTGCTCGAATGACTCTTAGAGCAAGTCGACATTGAGCACGAGCCGATCCACGACCTCCAGTAGCGAGAATTCCATTTCCGTGTCCACTGAAGTCAGTCTGGAAGGACCAAAAGAGGAAGGACATCAGAAGATGGGGTCCAGTTAGATCATAAAATTTCTTTGCTAGTTTTGGCGCTATCGTTGCCAACAATGATAATGATAGTAGCTGGAGCTCTTCTTTCTGAGCGATAGACCATTGATAAACTGTTCTTGTTGGATACTGAATAATAATTTAGCTAATGATTAAGGAGGGCTGACTTACTGTTTCATCAAGTTTTTGAACGGGTAGTAGCAGAAATTCCATAAAATTTGTCTCGCTAATTGCTCTCAACGAGCCCGAGTCCTCTGTTAATATTGTAACGCATGTCAGAAGCATTTGTATAAATTCGAAATCGGCTGATGCATTCGTCAAGTGTCTTGAGCTTTGGGAGCAGCCAAATTTGATCAGGTCAGCGAGAAACTTGGTTTCGATGAAGGCTGCAGCGGGGCATTCCCGCGCAAGTTGCATGAAAATTGTCAAAAGATCGTTGCGCATTTGCTTGTCAGATTCGGAAAGGGGCGATCGTAAAAGCTTCCGGAACGCGGCGGACATTGATGTTAACGATGTCATTCCTGCAAAATAATAAAAACGTGTGAAAACATCGGACCTACCTTTGAGCTGAAGAACAACTTGATCTTTAGGACCGTTTTCAAGCGAGTTCCAGATAAGATCGATCAGCATGTGAAGCAGTTGCTTGTTAGCATCAGCCATCAACAGTACCACATACTCTGGGCCCTTTGCTTTGACGAATTTCTCACAATTCAGTGAACTAGTCATCGTCAATTTTTCCAATACAGTAAGAGTAAAGAGCCGGAGTTTGTGATCGCTACTGTATAGAGCCATGGCCTTAAACATCGCTATTGAATGGATGAGACCTGTCTTTTTACCTGGATAATAGTTACAATAATATTTGATCTTTCGACAATCGACTGTTGATAATCTTTGGTGCAAGGTCTGATCTCGTGAATATTGTCCTTCAGATGTCCGCTTCGAACTTTTCTTACATCGCTATCGACTTGTTCTGCTGACCAGAATGCTTCAATCATTCTTATGATTCCATGCCGAAGCTCAAAATCGCCGATTCTCAAAAGCATGACGACCTTAACAATTGATAAATATTTATAAAAAACTGTTTTCTTACCTTTTCTAATAATTGAACAGTGTCATTTGCAAAATTTGTTTCATCAGAAGTTCTCTGCTTGAGCAGGGCGCCTGTGATTACGGAGATTAACTGTTTGATTGCGACTTTGTAGTCTGGTACTTCTGATAATTTGTCTTCTAACACTGTGAGTAATTTCGTGAACGAGGAAATTTCAGAAAGGAGGACTCCCCCACATGTGCGGGTTCGAGAGGCGAGGCGATCTAGATAGGAGAGCTGACGGCCGTACATTTGGCAGGTTTGTGGAGCCGTCAGCAATTTTAGCGCCGTTTCGATGCTTGGCTAGATAAAATTCTAAGCAGAAAAGTTAACAAACGTTCTTTACCTTTGCATCGAAAGTCAAGTTCTGGGAGTCCTGGGCGATACTGTGCGCATCTTTGATTACCCTCTGCGAGAATCGCGCTGCTGTGAGTGTGGTTGCGCTCATATTCCGCGAGGGATTCGACGACTGCCCATTTTCTTCGTTCATTTCATACTCTAACTGATCATTTCCACGTTTAACTCTTTCATCAACAAAATGAGCACGTTCTAGAGACTTTCTTTATTGAAATAGTTTTTCACTCAATTTGGAGATTGGTGCGTTCCATCACCGTTCCCATGGCAATGAGCTCACAACTGAGCAGATTTTCATAAACTTGACTTTTAAAATCAGTAAATGTTTGTTTTCAAGGGATGAAGGCAATAAAATTCTTGAGCGCCTGGGAAGCAGTTTCCATTTTAGACTTCCTTCTGACGGGCGGCACTTTTAACAACACCTTTTGCAGGCCATAAATGCTGCTTCTATCAAACAATTAGTAGACAGCGCCCTTCCTCCTCGAGTTTATTATCTGTGACATCGTTACTCTTTCTCCTGCATAAAAGGAAGTGTTTTTCATTTCCCTTCTCATATTCGAATATGAAACTCCTTCCAATTTTTCTCGGCGCCGGTGTGAGTGGGTTACAGTGCCATACTTGTACGCTTCTCGGAGGAGAAGAGACGACGCATGAGAACTGCCCACTTGTAGAGTGCCCCGACAACGGTCAAGAATACAGTTGCCAGAACGAAGCTAGAAATCACCACGGCGTCTACTGGGTGAAGAAAGGATGCAAACAGCGACAAGCATGCGAGAACAACGAGAAGAACAACTGGATGAAGTCTGGCCCACGAACTCAATGCGACCCCAGCTCTACAACGAATTCCGTTTGCCGATGTTGCTGTGAAGAAGACAACTGTAACACCGAAGATATTTTCTGCGCGAAAGATTTGCAGAGCAGTTGCGGCGTTCCTAATCTTCCTGAAGGTCTCCAAACAGTCTGCGATAATTTTGACTACAACGGCAGCACATGCAGATTCACTTGCGCGGACGAAAATCGACTTCTTCGTGGGGCCGCTGAGATGAAATGTGACGGTGAAAATTGGGTCTCGGATACAAACGAAGAACCGTTTTGTGAAGCGACTTGTCCACTGCCAAATATTAAAGATGGAGCACTGTCGGGATCCTGCTCTGATCCTGCATCAGGAAGCGTTGTCTGCGACTTTGACTGTCCTCCACTTGGATATCGAATGGAAGGTCAATCGAGGGTCCAGTGCTTGCGTGATGTCAAAGCAAACGTCGCTTTCTGGGAATCTGAAATTCCGAAGTGTATTCGAGTTACCTGCCCTGCATTGGTCAAACTTGAAAACGGAACAGCGACTTGCACTGGCAACAAATTCGAGGATACCTGTCAGTTCGAGTGCAATGATGGATACTTTTTAGAAGGCTTCAGCTCCCTCCAGTGCCTTGGTAGTCAGAGATGGTCTGGTCAATACCCGAAATGTATTGAAAAAGTAGAAGCTGTCAGTGAAGAGTCTCCTGAGGAGATCACGAGTGCTACCCCGAATAGATTAGTTATTATGCCAATTACGACGACTAAGACTCCAGAGCGAAGAATTATTACATCACCAACGAGAATTCAAGAAGCCACGCCAGCTAAAATCATAACAACAACGAAAAAAGTTACCACGACGAGAAAGACAACAACAACGATAAAAACGACAACAACAACGCGACGACCAACAACCACAACAAGGCGAACAACAACGCAGTTCCAGAGAAGAGCGCCATCACCTACAAGAAGAATCGTTATCTTTCCGGAGCAAACAGCGAAACCAACCTTGATTCCTACAACAAGACGCATAAAATCACCAAGGTAAAGAGAAACAAAATTACAACCGTTCCATGGGAATTTGTAGACCGATGCCTGAATGTCCGGATTTGGTTCATGCTGCCACGAAAAAAGTCTGCACGAGGTAAGATCGAATCTATCTTCAATAATTTTGCTCAATTAATTATATTCAGCGGTTTATTTGTTGGATCGACATGTGAGTTTTCATGTCCCGAAGGATACAAAATCGACGGTCCAACTTCCGCAACATGCCTTGCCGATCTTCAGTGGTCAAACAAAATGCCCGACTGCACTTTCAAGGTTCGGTGCGAGTTTGAGTCCGATGAGGATATCATTTCAACTCTCGAAAGGGATAAATTTAACTTCGCACCCTGTTCAAAGGTAATGGTAGAGCGGTGGATCGTCGATGAGGCGATGAAATTGGACTCTAACTGGAGCAAGTATTTCCACTACAATCCAGCCGATTGGGCGGTTAGTGGCAGAACCAACGAACTCATCGAAGAATGGATAGAAGTTGACATCACTGCCGGCTGCCCGACAGAAGAGATGATGGGCGAGCTGGAAGAAATGCTTTATGAAAAAGGAACTGAAGCGGACTGGAGATCGGTAAACAACTTCTGATTAAAAAAGATCTAAAGAAGATAATTAAGGTGGACGCGGCTCTCCTGGCGAATAATTGCAGACCAATCAACCCTCAATAAAACCGCAGAAGAATTCCATTTAGAAGAAACACTGTCAAATATAACTTTTTCGAAAGAATAAACACTCATCAAAAAATGTCGGGCAGACACTACGGTAGACTAAATAGTCGTTGAAATTATTGTATCTGGTCTCTCTAATGAATCCAATTATCTAAACCTTCTGACGTCGATTAAAAGATCATGAGATCTTCCCGCTGATTTTCCACAAAACTAAATATAGTCGGAGAAAAGTTTCCAATTTAATACTCTTGAAAAGAAAACCACCGTGGTCATGTGGAACTCTTTAAATGGTTATTCGATACAGTCTTGATCGACGCGGCTAAATAATTGTTTTGAGTAAATCTATTTATCTTCGAGTCACTTTTAGACTCACGCTTCTATGGTGGAAGTTTCAAAAAGAGCCAAAAATGACCTCAACAATAATTGATACAAAATCATTCGGGAATAAGAGTACTTGAACACTTTCTAGTGCAAAAATCGACAATCTATATTCAACAATACATCCTCGTCTTTGATGGCTACCGAGAACTCAAAGTATGAAACCTTTGTGTTACTTGCTGTTTGCCTAGAAGACATCATTCTTTGCAAAAAGAATACCCTTGACGAGCATCAAAGAAATACTTCATTCTACAACACCGCTAGCATGTAGAAACATGATTATATATTCATGTAACATTTTTGAAAATTGATGTTCCATCAAGTAATTAAATATTTATAATCAACTGATATTGTGACATATAATATATAGACATATTGAAACGTCACGTAAGTACAAAATAATGAATGCGGAGCTCTCCTTGTGACGGGAGTAGATGTCGCCCATCGCTTCCAGAGGCGCTCGAGCCACCCTTCCGATGATATAAAGGTTTATATCGTCCTTGCTCGATCGTAAACACAACAAACATACTCTTGCAAGCATCAATAAACAGGAAATGAACTTCAAAATCATTCTTTTCCTCACTACCGTCTTCACTGCTGCTCAACCTCCTCGATGGCTTGTACACCGTAAAGACGATAAATTCCACCGTCCAGCTCGATTCTTAAGACATCAAAAACTGCGACAGAAACGAGATCGCAGGAGCATACCTTCTGTTCCCAAGACTGGGCTAAGTGGTCGAGATCTCATGAACTTACTTAGACAGCGCCAATAATTCGATAAAACTGTTCCTTTATGTTTTCAATGCTTCTATGGTGCCTAGGATTTTGCTTTTCTGTGCACAACTATATTTTCTGCTTTCTTTTTTCCCGCCTTCTTGAGTCCTAAATCAATGTGTCAAGCTACTGTGTCTTTGCAATGTTATTTCGAAAAATTCAATAAAATTTTCAACTCAATTCTTCCAATTTCTACTTTATTACATAACATAATTATGAAATCAATCGTTTCTCTTTTCTAGAACAGCTGATATTTACAGTATCAATTAAAGCTTTTATCAGTAGTTAAAAAAACCGAAAATCCATTTATCACCTCATTTAGGAAGAAAGCCATTTATTCTCATCCAATCAGAAGGTGAGTGAGAATCTACTCCGCTCCGAGTCTGACAAGTTTTTATTGACTTTTTTGATAAGAGGATCATGATCTAACTCTTTTACACTAATTTCGAAGGAAACAGCCATCACTTATGAAAATTTCTAAAGAAATTATTTATTGTAAAATTTACAGAAGTATGGCGTTTAGTTCTATTTTGAATTTTTCGCAGATTTCGAACTTCTTTCTTTAGAAAAACTGTTGGATTGTCGAAATTGTTGTCAATTCTGAATTGACAAGCAAAGTCGATGCGTTTTAACAGGCGTCGAAGTCGAAGATCAAAGAACACCAATGAAGATTCGCAAGAAGCATCAGGGACGGCGGAAGCTGCTCCTACTCAGTCCCAAAGCAATACGGCTACACAAGAAGGTGCGCAATTAAAATAATTGAATTGTAAATACAGTTTTCGAGGCTGCTAAATTTGCTAATTTATGCGCTACCGGCCTGTGGAAATCCTAACATGGAAATCATCAAGATTGCGTTTTTTAGGAGGAGACGATTTAGGCCAGCCCATTTCGAGCGCCGAGCTGTTAGAAGAAACTCAAAATCCAAATCGTCTCGTATCGGACTGGCTTGAACGATCTGTCCAAGAAAATCCCGAAAACTTGCAATCACGATATGGCCAAAGGAAAAGGTTGTCAACGAATAGGCCTCGCACAAGACATTCTTCTAATTATCTTTCTCATTCGATCAAATTCATAAAATTCAGAAGCCCTGGAATACTTCGGCTTTAATCCCTAAATAAGCTCAATTTGTTCGGTATAATCTCCTATTTTAAGAAATTTAAGGACCCTAATTTCACCATTAAATAAATTTATAACTGTAATTAAATCTTATCCATCGACAATCTCGATCAAGTGTACAAGAAATGAGCACCCACTTTGCCCACAAAGCGATTCGCAATCAGGAAGAAGACGATAATCGTCGCAAAAGTTGTCCCAACGAAGACCGAAATAATATGCGAAAGGCGTCGAAGGTCATTTCCCTCATTCTTGGCGAAGGTCCGTCTACTTCCACGCTTCCAAAAAGAGAGTCAGAAGTCTCAGCTCCAGAACAGGAACGAGAGGCAGTCAACCAAATAAAGGAGCAGGTTGATCTGTCCAAAGTCTCTAAAGAGGAGTTGAGGAAATTGGCGGAAAGCGTTGAACACTTGGGCGAAACTTCAAAAGCATCTGCGCCGGGTTTAAATGAGGATAAAATTATCCAGAACAACTTGACTGAAGAAGCAACAATCGAACGGGAAATCCAACAGACTGGAACAACATCAATCCAGACCAGAACTTCGGTTCAAGAAGCAACAAAAGAATCTAATAAGGAAATGGGTCTTTTTATTACTAGTTTTTAAAGCTAAAAGAATTTAAATTGTGTGAAACTGCCTGTTTTTTTCCAAATTTAACAATCACATCTGTGCTAATAAAATAATTAAATTTTAAATTCGACTTCTCCAATAAAGCACAATAAAGACTCTTTACAGTCAGAGAATATTTCAAAAGCAAGCTTGGAGGAAGATTCTTCAGGCGATCAAATGATCGTAAAAACAGTTTTCTCCTCTAAAGAAATGACTGAAGCAACTGAAAGCGAGCAACAAGAACGTCACTTACAGATAACTGGTGAAAAGCGCTCTGTGCCCTCGCTGAAGAAATTCGATTCCAGATCGAGCGCAGTTTCGTCGATGCCTGCACCAGGAAGATTTGATGAGCCAGCAAAGAAGAATTCTTCAACAGGCGAAAAGGACTTTTACGGTAATTCAAGTAACGACGAAGAAATTGAAGCGACTGACTCGCCGCCTGTCAACGCTAGCAATAATGAAGCATCCGGGTCCTCGTCTCCTATTCCAGACGTCACTAGATCACTGGTAAACATGGAGCCGTTAACATCGAGACCGGAATCACTGAAGAACTCGTCAATAGAAAAAGCAGCTTCGTCAAAGCTCAGTTTCCAGGAGATAATCGCAAAGACATCCACAGAAGAGCTTCGTCGGGTGTTGAGTCAAGCAAGCAAGAAGACATCAAGATCTGATATTATCCAGCAATTGGCTTCCTCGACGAATTTCTCATCACGCGACGCGATTGACGAAGAAACTTCAAATCATTCCAAAGATGATCAGATCTCAGTAAGATCTTTGAGTAAGAAATCAAGCAGCATTCCACCTCACGACAAGACTTTCCTCGAAGACAAAAGCGTCTCCTCTCACAGCTCTAAAATCGTTCAAGAAGACGACCAGAAATCAACATCCTCAAGACGCCTGTCGAAAGCCGAATCCATTGCTTCTATCACTCACTCGTCAAAAGCATCAAGAAGAAAATCGATCAATTCGAAAGTTTCCAATTCGCTTGAAAATTCCTCAACTCAAAATCAAATAGAAGCGACATCAATCGTAGCGTCTCAGACATATCTCGAAGAAAAGGCATCCTCTAGGACTCAATCCGTGGCGGAAAATAAGAGCCCCGCAGATACTCCTCCCGATAACGCTTCTACAAGATCCTCTCGACAAAGTCAGCTTCGTGAAGAAAATCAGACCTCTTCTGAAGAAGAAAGTGTTCCAAAGAAGCTTGTAAGCCAGCTCTTGGACGAAATTCAGAGTGGCGACGAAGCAAACGATATTTCTTTTTCGGAAACTGAAGAGGCAAAAGAACGCGAAGATCTAAAAGAAACACCGAGCAGCAAAAGAAGAATAACTAGAGGCAAACTGCAGTCATTCATTTCGCAACAAGAAATGTCAGTCAAAGGCGAAAGTGTCAAAAGTCAAACCAGTTCTACGCAACGATCTTCCGCAGAACAACTAACCGAGCTTCTCTCAAAAGCTAGTGAAGTTGAGACTACTGATAATCAGCCCAGAAGTTCTAACTCGATTGTTAATTCCGTAATTCGTGACCTGCTGAAATTATCAAAAGAAAAGCTCTCTGAAGTTGCAGTCTCGGAAAAATTATCTAAAGAAGAGATACTAGATCAAAAAACGGAGTCATCGCCGTTGCTTCAAACTGGTGGTTCTTCTTCAAAGGCCTCTGGGATGGAAGCATCATCAAGAGAGGAGGATTTCAAGGTTCCACCAACGCCTAAGCCTTCCAGATCGAGTATGAATCCGGACTCAGGACGAGATACAAATTAATATCTATATTATACATATCTACAAAAGCGTTCTCTTAGATCAATGAAAATAGTCTATCAAAAATACTTTCCAGTATATGTAGATTTCGTTTTCAAATTATATCATAAAGTTATAAATATTTTTAAATGATTGTCTATTTATCAGACCATGATTAGGGGCCCATAAGAATCTTCATACCAAATTCTTAATATCAATAAAACTTATTCAAGCATATGCAGCATATCACTTGGTAGGAGGATAATGTCTCAACTGAAGCATGCAAGACGAAAGAAAATTAGATACTCCAACTAACTAGCGCTTTCGCAATTTATAATCTTAGGAGAAACTTTATTATCTCAAACGCAGTAACTCGCTTTGATGCGCCTCGAAAGTCGGTGCCAGAATCTGCTATTGATGTTCTCAGGCTAATTCAAAAGCCCGAAGATCTCCCCTCTGCCCCTGTCAACTCAAAATCAAGCATGAATTCCGAAAGAAGCTCTCAAGGAGGCGAATCTCAGATGTCCGTCATCGATCCTGAAGCATTGCGAACAAGGAGAAAGACAGTCCCTGAGTCTGCAATCGAAGTTTTGAAGCTAATTCAACAGCAGAAGGATTTGCCTTCAACTCCGGCCAACTCGTTGAATTCACAAAATTCGCTTCTAAAAAGTCAAGATTCAAGAATCTCCCAGACTTTCCGTCAGGATTCTACTCAAGTGGAAAGACGAAAAACTATCCCGGAATCAGCTATCGATGTCTTGCTCGAGCTCCAGCAGCCGAATTCTTCCAAATCTAGCATGAAATCGGACCAAGCTAGCGATCCTGACCTTCACAAGTCCAATGAAAATGAGAGGAAATCTACACCGGCGTCTGCGAGCAATAGCGTTCAGGAAGTCCAAGATAATCGGATTCCGTCGAGCGCAAAATCTGAGGAACATCTCATGACAGACACTGATGGGGAAGCTTTTTCTGACAGCGAAGAAGGAAAACTAATTCAGAAAACATCATCGACAGGGCAGCGACGCATTACTCGAGGAAAGCTTCACTCTTTCATTAAATCAAAAGAGCTTCTGGCTACTGCCTCTAATGTCAGCGCTGCTTCTAACGGAAACAATTCAAAAAAACCTTCTCGTCTTTCGAATGCGCAAAGTAATGTTTCCGTCCCGACGTCTAGGAAGAGCGAACATCAATCCGACAAAGCTTTACTTGACGAGTCAGCGGAAAATGAGCAAATCGATGATTCTACCGAAGATATGATCATGGAGGTAGATACAGCAAATTCTTCTGACATTCAAACAGCACCGACCGCTCTGGAAACTGTTAGACCTTCTCCGTCTCATAGCAAAGCCTCCACGAATCTTCTGGAAGAACAATCTGAAATCAAGAATATGAACTCTTCACATATTCAGAGCAAAATTTCCCTTGGAAGCCGCCCTACTAAATCTGAGGAGCGATTGTCTTCGCAGCATAAAGCGAGCACGACGTCAATTGTCTCGGAAAGTGCGATTATTAATAATGATGATGATTCTTCATCATTAAAATTCATCGAAAATGACATGAAAGAATCGGACAACCCACATTCTACTCCCAGCAAAATCTCACAAACCAGTGAAATTTCGATCAAAGATCCATTGGCGACATCCAGTAGAATCTCTCATAAAAGCAAAGTATCAGAAATGTCTCATAACTCGGTCAAATCTCAAGGCTCTACGACGAAGTCCATATCAGAAGATATTTATGACGCTTTTATGAAAAAAATTATGAGAGAATTGATGGAAGATGCTCATGAAGAAGAAACCGGTATTCCAAAAGAAGAACATTCAGACATCTCAAGCGCTGAGTCGTCAACTTCCGTCAAGAAATCATCATCAACAGTCAGTAGAATTTCTACACGAAGACGAAGCTCGAAAGTATCGAAAGAATCGATCAAGTCTCGTCGCTCATCAACTCGGTCCCAAAGATCTAGCGAAGAAAATCCTCAAGCTAGAACTACCAGCTCCATCGCTAATTCTTTTGTCCGTCATGTTCTCGACGATGCGAAACAAAATTTGCGAGAGGGAAATGATGTGAACATTGAACAAGGTCCCTGCAACGATAATGGCCCACATTCTGAGCTCAATAGGACCCCAAGCAGAGTGTCAACCAGAAGTCGATCTACCAAAGCTTCAAATGCGTCTTCAAATCAGCATGAATCTTCGTTACGTGAAGAATCCGTCGTAAAATCTTCTCATTCTTTGAGACAAGAGAATTTTGAGATCAATGTAAGAAACGACAATTTGAGCAAAGTCTCGACGAGAAGTAGGTCCTCTAAAACCTCCCATCAATCTCGTTCCTCCGGAGAAGAATCTGCCGCGAAATCTTCTCATTCTCTGCAAGAGCAGCGTTCTGAGATCAAGGAAATAAATGGCAATTCAAGCTCAGCTGCATCAATAAATGATGCCTTAGATACAGGAATTGAGCCCAATAAGATACAAGAAACTACGAGTAGAATTTCAACCAGAAGCTCATCAAAATCCGACAAAACTACTAATTCTATGTGTCGATTGACGAATAAGACCAGCGAGATTTCGACGATCTCAGAAAACGTATCGTTACGGGAAGATGTTTCGAAAGAATCTGCTATTGATTTGAATAAACTAGAAGGAAGTTTGAGCAGAATTTCAACGCGGTGTTCGATGGTGCCTGAAAAGTCATCTAATGAAGTCGGAAAAAGCAGAATTTCAGCAAGAAGTCGATCGTCATCGAAAAGCGCTTTATCACAAAAGTCATCTGTACGAGAAGAAAAGTCTTCTACGCATCAATTCGATGATAAAAACTCATCAACTTCAAAGAATGAGCGACCAAGGAAAGTTTTTAAAACGTTAACAAATGTCTTATTTTCATATATTTTCTTATCGAACTTGTCGAAAACTTATTAAAAGAACAAGATCATCATCGCGCTCTTCAAAAGCATCATCGGCGGCTTCAAAGGCTGCTTCGATCCAATCGAAAATTTCCACTCGCTCGTCAAGCCGATTAAAAGGAAATCCAGCTAACTCAAGAGCGTCGTCACTTTCCCTTTCTGACAGTAAAAACTCACAATTGCAAACAAGTTTCTCCAAGATTTCTAAAATGTCCAACGGTGAATCATCTTCTGTACCGCATAAAACTACCTCCAAATCCACTTTTTCTTCAAAGAGCCCAACAACTTCTCAAGTTCAACTAAACGCCCAAGACGATTCCAAATCTGTTCAAGAGAGTGCAATTTCCTCAAGACATTCCAAGCTTCCTCAAACTGAACTGGCAGTGAACTCTAAGTCCACAATTTCAGATTGTAACAAGTCGGAAGGGCAGGTGGCTTTCTCAGGAGCGGGTAACATCTTGTTTTTTTTTTGTTTTCAAACCTCAGTTTCTATCAAGTTCAATTTTTGAACTCCAAAACACAAATAACCTTCTTCAACCCGCAAAAAGACTCTCCTGCACGCATTACCTCAAACACAACTACCTCTATTCCACCAGATGCCGTTTCTACCTCACATGACCACGAGCTGATAGCGACAGAGCCCATACCAAGTCGTTCAGACAGCCCTACTTCTAGCTTACTCAGCGAAATTGATAAGCTAACTTCCGTCTCGCAGCGTAATTTAACTGCAGAAAAACGGCAATTCTCCTCCGGCAACAACGGCTCCAGCTCCTCCTCTGATTCAGATCAAGGAGATTCCATACCAGAGCAAAAACGTTCCAAGGAAGGGTCAGATAAACTTCTTTTTCTTTTAAAGCCTATAATTTATAGGCTATAAATTATTGATGAATGCGGAATTATAGTAAAGAGACTCAGTAAACAAAGCATAACCTTAGCTACCGTTACCTATTTTCCCTATCCCTTTCGTTTTAGATAAAAATCTTTTAGTTTCAGTTGTACCGTTGAAAATATTTTTGGTCACAAGTCCATTTTCCGACCGTTATAAAAGCTCGACTTGCCAAAAAGCGATTACAGCAGTGACGAAATGAAACTAACCGGAGATATTGCAGAGAGTAATGAAGGGATCCTAGCTTCTGCTGAATCTCCCACTTCTAGCGTAGTTTGCCTGCTCTCTATATCTGGACGAGTGAAGAAAACGAGTAAAGTATCTTTGACGTCTGTATTTCGAGCTGGAGTAAAATAGAGGTTAATTCACGAACTGCGTGAATTACCGAATGAAGAGAAATACACGGCGGCGACCGAGCAAAGCTCGATCTAGATAAGCAAGTGACCTTAGGGGACGAGGGAGTCTAACGAATCTAAGATCCCAATACCCCCCATGAGACTGAAACGTCCTCTAAGGCCAAAGTGTGTGATTTTTGCAGGAGTATAAGCGTAAGATGAGTAACATGGCAGGTTCGAAACGTCGAGGCAGTCTGATTCGCGTTAAAAAACCCTTTTTTGGGAAAAAGCTTGAATCAGATGCGAAGTTTTCGTGATGTCCGAGCGGTGATGACATGAAGGAGTAGCTGCACATGTAGAAGAACTCAAAATACGTCGGCGACGGTAAACTGTGATAATTTCCGTACCTTTTCAGGCCCCGGTCGATGAATAGGGGACCTGAGTGGGGCAGTACTTGCGCTTAGTCGTATGACTGACCCGAGTTTGTGCCGATGTTTAGAGGTTCGACGGGCCTCGTTTCACGGTGTGCTCGTTTTGTATGTTTCGGGAGATGAGCTGCTCCAACTTCGGTTAAAGTCGCATTCGGATCGGCGCCGGCTGAGTATTGACGATCTGGTGAAGACTTTGGACGGGTTCTTTTCTTGCTGTTTTCAGTTGCTGAGCCCTCAACTACTGTTGAATTATGTTTATCGACTGACATATGGCTATTGTCGGGCGCAGCAACCTCCGAAATCACTGTAGCATCAGCTGACATGTCCTCGGCAGTTTCATAAAGAGTACCACCAGAGTACCAGCGATCTGACGGCTCGGCTGGAGCTACCGACGAGTCCAAAATAGATGTAGCGGTTGTATCTCCCAGATTTTCCATGTCCAATCGGCGTCTACTTTCCAAAATAGGTGATAGAGATGATCTTGGCGGTTTTTCCATAGCAACCATCGGAGTCGACGCGACCTGAGAAGATTTCCTCCCCCCATGCGACTTCGACCCGGACTTTTCCATCGGTTTGGAAGTAGGAACAGGCGATTTTTGTGGGACTTTCGACTTAACGATTTCGGTTAAATGTGGGAATACGTACTCGGCCTCGTAGTAATCAATCCAGCGTAAGTCGTGATTTCGTTCTGCGGCGTGAACCACGTGTTCTCGATGGATGAAATCACGTTGTCCTTTTTTATCTTCGACCATGACGACCCAGTCGTTGCTCGAAACGGCTTTCAGGGGACCTACCCAGCGTTCCTTCTTGCTTTTAGCGTCGGTCAGGTTTTCTCGCTTAATGTACACGACAGCGCCAGCGGGGATTGGTCTCGGCTTAGGCTCGTTTTTCAGCCTGTGCTCCATGGCTCGGTCAGCAGCTTCCATCGCAGTTTTCACAATGGCTTCCGCCGATTTCGCTAAAGCTCCCACATTGAGACCAAACACCTGAGGTGTTTCCGCTGTCATTTCTGCGCCAGTAGAGTGGGTGAAAGTACTTTTTCGGCCAAACCAAACTTCTCGCGGTGAAATTTTCGTGCTTTTGTTTTTCACACTATTGAGCGCGCGCATCACGTGGGGAACGCAGTCGGCCCAAGTTTTTCGACCGGAAGATGAGTTGACCATGCAGAATAGACTGTTTTTGATAGTCCGATTCGCTCTTTCTGCGAAAGCGTTTGATTGAGGGTGAAATGCGGTACTTATTGTATGTTTTATCTGGTTAAGCTTACACATTTCGTCAATCACGCTTGCGCAGAAGTGGGTACCTCTGTCACTGTGTAGATGTTTCGGCAAGAAATCCATGGGAAGGAAGACCTTGTAGATGAGCGCTTTTGCAGCGCAGATAGCAGTGTCGGACCGCGTCGGAATGCACCAAGTGTAGCGAGAGAAAGTGTCCGCCACCACCAAATAATACTTGAATCCGCCAGCGGGAGGCATACAAGCGAAATCGATCTGAATCGATTCGCCAGCTGTTTTTCCACGACGAAGGGTTCCAAGTGGCGGTTTGGTACGAGTTCCAGCAGATCCTTTTCTGCGTAGGCAAGGGACGCAGCTGTGGACGTAGTTAGAAACATCGTCTTGAAATGAAGGCCACCAAACGTCCTCTAATCGCTCTAAAGTCCGCGGCTCGCCCAGATGACCGGACAAGTCGTGAGCTAGAAAGAGAAAGTGACTTTTTACCGCTTCCGGTACCACCGCCCGCGCGCCAGATTTGAATTGACACATCAAGCACCCGGTAGTGTTATCCAGGAACAGAGCTTTTTCCATCTTGAGTAGAGACGATTGTCGGTGGTCGGAGTCCTTCACCAGCGATTTTATGTCCAGTGGCTCCTAACCAGATTCCAGAAAAGTGATGATTGCACTCAGAGCAGAGTCCTCCCTTTGATAGTCCAGAATGTTATTATAATTCGCTGACACCAACGGAATCTCCATTGGCGCCGCGATAGCCTTGACGTTTACCTTATGTATCTTCACCTCTGATAAAGTGATTTTCTCCGGAAACTGATTTTCGTTCCAGAAAGGGACGAAGACACGTACTGGTGAATTCTTGTCGATTTCGTACTCGCGACCAACGGGAAACTCAGAGTCGTATCCAAGTGATTTGTCGTCCTCGCCAGGTCTGCGGCTCATAAAGTCGGCGAATTGATTTTCTGATCCCTTGATGTAGACAATGTGAAAATCGAATTCTTCCAATCGGCTTTGCCATCGGCTTATTTTAGAATTCTTGAACTTCTTTTTGTGTAGGAAGATCAAAGATCGGTGGTCTGTGTGAATCTGAAAGAATCTACCTTTCAGGAGCTTTTCCAGTCGCTCGCAGCACCAGACAATGCTAAACATTTCCTTTTCTGAAGTGTTCCATTTTCTTTCAGCTTTGTTGAAGGTGTGGGAAATCGCGCTTACTAGGTGCACTCTCCCGCCATACTCTTGTAGCAGGACGCCACCCGCTGCGTACAGGCTCGCGTCTGTGTAGAGATGAAAAGACTCGTCAAAGTTAGGAAAACTTATGACTGGAGTCTCGGAGAGTCGTCGTTGAATTTCCTTGAGCGCCAAATCCGCTTCTTTGGTCCACTTGAAACAATTTGTTTCGTTCGCCGAATTTCGAACATCGTTTATGGGCTTCATTCTGCTCGAGAAGCAACCGGATGAAATAGCTTCGCCCATTTTCGTTTCTAGAAAACCTCGGATCCAATTCAATGACCCGATTAATGAAGCTAACTCCTTTTGGGAGCGTGGGGGTTTCATCTGACGAAGAGCGGAGACTTGCGCAGGGTCCGGTTTGATTCCATCTTCGTTGATGATTCGGCCCAAAAAGTGAGCTTCGGATTGTAGGAAAGAGCACTTTTCGCCCTTGAGTTTAGCGTTAAACTTGCGGAGCGCGATGAATAGGTTTCGGAGAGTGTTGTAATAGCAGCTGAAAGTCTTCCCAAAACACACTATGTCATCGATATAAGAAAGCATCTTTTTCCTGGTGGGGCTTGAGTCGAGAATTGTGTTTACGACGCGCGAGAATATATTCCCCGAGCATCGATAACCGAATGGTAGTCTGCAGAAGGCGTAAGATTTCCCACCCCACTGGAAGGAAGTCTTGTACCTGTCGCTTTTCTTTACAGGGCACTGCCAATATCCACTTCGTAGATCAACTGTGGCGAAAAACTTATTGCCCGGTCCAATGTTCGCAATCGTATCCTCCATGCTTGGGAGATGGTAAGGGTCGGATTTGTCGGAGAGGCATTTGTTCAGGCTGTTTTTGTAGTTGATGCAGAAGCGCATTTCCCCAGATTTCTTAGGAATAGGCAATACCGGGCTGTTAAACCCTTTCTGGTCTTTGATCTCTTCTATTATTTTCGTTTCGAGCAGTTCGGAGATGTGATCGCTGACCTGACCATGAAAAGCTTGCGGAATCGGGTGTTGACTGATGTTTCGACTCGTACCATCAGTCGGGATTTCGATCTCGAACGGGAATTCACCCATTTTTTGACCGTCGCAGCCGAATCTGTCGTCGAATTCCAAACACAGCTCGGCGACCACCTTCTTTTGCCCCGGGTCGGCGTTTGCTGGTAGGGTAATTCCGAGTTTTTGCTTCGCTAGCTGAATGGGGCACCTGGCTGCGTTCTTGTTAGGTGCGTCCAGCTTTGGGACTTTTGGTGGCGGTTGAGTGCGGGATCGATCGCTATCCTTGACCGCTGATCTAGTAGTCAAGTATTTCTTGATTTTGGTCCGCTTCACTCCGTCCAGCTTCACCACTTGAGTCTCAGTTTGTGTGAAGGCTTCGTTGTAGCAAAATGAGAGAGTACGATTCTTATTGTCGACTGTGAAGCTGTCCGTCATCGCATTCTCTAGTATATCGCGGCCCAGTAGACTTGGGTATTTACTGCCTGGCATAATGGTGAGATTCAGGGAGAATGCAGGGCCACCATTGAATGATAAGCGGCAGGGAAGGATACCCATCGGCTGCTCGGCGGGAATATTTGGGCTGAAACCGGTGACCTTGAAGGGACAGGGCTTCAGCATCTGGAGAAATTCGTCGGGAACGTAAGCAGCGGACAGACAGGAGGACTCGGCTCCGCTGTCGACTTCCATCGATACGTCAAAACTTTTAGAGCCCGTAATGATGGTAGCCGAAGCGAAATAAGCCTTTCCTGGTCGCTTCTTCTTCACTGTGTAAAAGTGAACGTCGAATGGTTGGAAATCTTCAACGTTCTTAGTCGTATTTATCTTCTTGGATTCTGGTTGTTTATCGTCTTTCCCATCCTTAGAATCGTTGCTGGCGCGCTTAGCATTCTTCTTCTTTTTGTTCTTATTTCTGTTGAAGTGCTGGGAGACGGTCGCGCTGTCAACTCGATTCTGTCTTGTGGATTGGGCGAGACGGCAGAGTTCGTTGATATCGTAAACTTTTGATAGGCTTGGAAGGATTGCGTTGAAAACGTCTGGTTCTTCTTTCCTAAGATTCAAGTACAGCATCATCGTCGAGAATATGTCAAATATTTCATCGACCCCGGCGTCGGCTGACTTCTCTTGTCGGTAAGAGTTCAAAGTCGCTTGCTTCGCCTCGTTCATCTTTTGCAAGACGTTGGCGGTGTAGTGTGCAAACGGCTTCGAATGGTCGTATTCGACGTCGAAAACTTCGCTTAGCTTCAGTAAGTAGTGACTCTTCGCGGCGAATGATTTCTCTAGCAGCGCCTTGGCCGATTTCCAGTCTTGACAATTCAGAAATTCGGTTCCAAGTGAGCGTTCGATGTTCAAGTCGAAGTGGCTGTACACTGCTGCGATGAAAGGCTGTTCACGTGAAGGTCTGTCGCGGACGTAGGCGCGGTGATAAATGTCGGCTCTGCCCAAGAAGGTGTTGAAAGATGTGTTGCATGCGGCGTCCAGCTTCGGCAAGTCTTGGACGTGACGAGACCAGGTAGTGGCCACCCATGCTTCTTCTCTCATTGTCGCATTCGTAGAGTCTTTTCCTTGATCGAGCTCGCAGGTAAGAAGCGTTGTACTGAGCTGTTCTAATTTTACTCTGCTTTCTGTGATCAAGGGCTCTAGGCTTGGCTTTAGTGATTCGTCATTTCGCACTTGTTCTTCGAGGTAGTTTACTCGATCGTTTATGCTTCTTATTTCGGTGACGGTTTCTAGCAGTGATTTGTTCGCCGCCATAGCTCGAAATATATCGGCAGTAAGGGTTTATGGGCCTTGGATTACCTTTCAGGCCCTCAGAAAATACTGCGACTAAAAGTCGCAATATGATGAGCTGAGGTGCCTTTTTGCGCAAACGCCCGACGATTTCTCTGTCCAGCGATTGTCGAAATTTCAAGGTCTGGTCCAAGGGTCGATTCTTCGTAAACTTCTCTCGATTTTTGGTGAAAAGTGGCGAAAGAATTATGTTTTTCTCAGTATTTTAGGTTTTCCCCGGCGTGCGTGCGTGGTTGCGTGGGCGCGACTTTCGGCGCGTGGGTCGTGGTGGCGCTCGTGTGGTGGCGCTCGCTCGGGGTGGTGTTGGTGTGGTGCGGCGCGGAAAATTCTCTGAGTGGAGTTTCTCCGGCGGCGCGGTGGCGGTTGGTGATTCGGTTCCCCTCGACTCCGCTGACGGCCAATCAGCGTCCAAGTTGCGAAACTTCGGTTGTCGATGGCGGAAAAATTTATCTTTTCTCCAACGGGACTACTCTGATACCACTGAAGGGATCCTAGCTTCTGCTGAATCTCCCACTTCTAGCGTAGTTTGCCTGCTCTCTATATCTGGACGAGTGAAGAAAACGAGTAAAGTATCTTTGACGTCTGTATTTCGAGCTGGAGTAAAATAGAGGTTAATTCACGAACTGCGTGAATTACCGAATGAAGAGAAATACACGGCGGCGACCGAGCAAAGCTCGATCTAGATAAGCAAGTGACCTTAGGGGACGAGGGAGTCTAACGAATCTAAGATCCCAATAGTAAGAGATACAAGCAAGATGTAGCTCCCCTTGATCTCAATCATAATGACGATTGTACATCATGGCTGAATAAACTCGATACAACCTCGTTGCGTGATAAAACTAAAGAGCTGCTAAAAAGTAACAGTAAGTATCAGTTAATTATCAATTTTCTTTATCATTTCATAACAGAAGCATCATATCAAGTACCCATTTTAATCTCATTATGATGTGTATTCATTTAAGTGTTATTTAGATTACACGCGCGAAGAAGTTATCCGAGAACTCGATGATCCGAAGTCTCCTTTCGGTAAACATCTCCAAATTGGCGAGAAAGCTATTCTCCGAAATCAACTGAACGTCTCCCTGTCACAAAAATCCACAACCATCAAGGATTCCGTTCACGGAACAATCGAGCTTCATCCCTTGGCCGACGCTCTTCGCAAGACCCCAGAATTCGCGAGAATGAAGTACATTAGTCAACTCGGCACGGTAGATTATGTCTACCCCTGTGCAACTGGCAATAGATACATCCACTCCCTTGGAACTTATCATCTAACGCGCAAGATGCTAGAGAAAATTGTAGCAAATAACCCCGATGCGATCAAGGACGCTAACATTGATCGAGAAAAAGATCTTTTAATCGTTCAGGAACGAGATTTCGAAAGCTCAAAGATTGACGCACACAGTTACCAAAAAAAGACAATGCGCATAGCTTCTCATATGCGAGTTAATTATAGTCAATAATCTTATGAGAACATTATTAATCTCAATAAGCTCGCTGCATTGCTGCATGATATCGGTCACGGTCCATGGAGCCATTTTTGGGATGGGGAGATGATCCCGAAGAACATGCGCGATATCGAAAGAGTCAATCCACAAACTGGAAAAGTCGAAAAAGTCCACGGTCTTCAACACCCTTACGACCCTTCCTCTATCATAACCAGTTGGTCACACGAAGATGCTTCCAAGGAAACGGTCATTTTTAACTAACTTCTGAAGATAATTCGTTATGCATGGATACCCAAAATAAAAAGGTGCTCAAATTGACCGAAATTAAAGGCAATTGTGAAACACATCTTTGAAACGAACGAAGATGTGAAAGCTAAATGGGCAGAGTATGGAATGCAACCCATCGATCTGGAGTTCTTGATCGAGTTAATTGATCCGACGCCTTTGAAGGGACTGAAGGATAACGCACCCTGGCCGATGAAAGGACGTCCTGAATCGCATGCTTTCTTGTACGAGATAGTTTCAAACAAAAAGGGGGGCATTGATACGGATCGCATGGACTATCTGAAGCGGGATACTCTTATCTGCAAAGGAAACGACTTCGACGTTGAGTACGAGCGTATCTTCGCCAACATTAGAATCAACCACTGCAAGACTAATCTCGGCCGAACTCTCCTTTGTTACCACAAGAAAATCGCCGACGATTGCTGGAACATTCTCCTCCAACGGGACAAAAATCATCGAGAAATCTATCAGCATAAGAAAGCCCTTGCCGCAGAACAGCAACTCGCCCTTGCCTTGGACTTGGTCAAAGACACTCTTCGCCAGAAAGGATCTGATAAGCGCTGGTACACAATGTGCGAATCGATCTTTGATATGACTGCCTACTGTAAATTTACGGAGCTTTACGTAAGATCGGCTATATCGAGTCCTGACGAGAGAATCGAGGCAATGTAAGTATTGTGTAAAAAGAGTATTACACAATTTGACGTCAATTCGCAATTTTTGAATGTATTTGAGTTGAATGATTTGCCCGATAAAATGACAAACTTTATAAGCGCACCTTCGTCTTCGCAAGATTACTTAGATATCTTTATTAAAATCTTCACAATATCGTAAAAAGCTCTTTACTAATATTGACCTCTAGCCAAAGTTCTCATCCTAAAACAGGCGAGCTCCAGGAGAGAAATAATGTGATTCGCAAACTTGGGCGCGCCAAGGAGATCATGGAAGATCTCGACGAGCAGCGAATTTGGCAATGCGTCGGAAGAGCAAAGTTTGAGACGAAAGACAAGGCAACAAACTTCTTCTTCGAGCGTGAATCGTTGGTTAACAAAATGTGCAAGGAGATCCAGAACCTTGAAGCAATCAAAGAGCATCCCGAAGTGCAAGTTCAGCCTGGCCACTTCCATGTTAGCCGAGGGTAAGTTTTGCTTGAAAAATAATTGTTCACTCAAACTTCAGTCCGACCTTTAACATGGGAATGAAAGACAAGGATCCCCTTGAGTACTTGCCTATTTACGAGGACGGCATCAGCGACTATAGCGAGGGAAAGGGTCAAAGCTTTTTCCGAACGATGAACATTTCGTCAGAGTACTGCATCAGGTGAAACAATTGGATCCGATCTTTTTCTAACCCCTCTTCAGCTTTTTTGTTGAAACTGAGACGTATCTGAACGAAGCGAAGATGATCTTCACTCGTCTAATGAAAGAAGAGAAAATCAAGCAAGATCACATCAGTGAAGGTAAGTCATGATGTCGTCTAGTTCTCGTTTGGTACCGATGCATCAAATAGTCATGAAGATTTAGTTGAATGGTCAGTGAAATATTTTTGGCAGACATGGGATTATATATATTGACCGAAATTTATTACTATTGACTAAACGATAGCTCCCTGTATGAATAGATCGGAAGCTCGCATGTGTCAGCTTGAAACCGAAAGAAACAGCTTTGACTGGAAAAGATAGCACGAGAAATGGTTTCATATGCGCGCATATTTTAATGTGTAGAATCTTACTTCCGGTTATTATTCAAGTTCAACAGGGTTCATATACTCGAAGATAATTCTCGATATATTTGTAAATTTAACGTAACAATTTTAGACTTCACGATGACCCCAGACGCTCGACGAAACAAGCGACCATGCTCTCCAAGCAATTTCAACGATTCCGGCGCTCCATCTACTTCTCGCCGCAAAATAGACTTTTAAAAATATAGTTTTCTTCTCTTCCGTTGAGTCTACTCAACAATTAACTACCGTCTTATCCTGTTAACCACTTTCAGATTGATCTCAGGCTTTTTCTAATGCTTATTTATTTCGACAACCAGTCTTTCTTCTGTTGCTATTATTTATCTAGATACCGTTTGCTTCAAAATCTATTTCATTAAAAAAAATAACTTATTTCAAAATCAGTTGTTGTCTCTTTCTTTTCATAATTGAGGGACTACTATATGACGTTATTTGCTTATTTTAATAAGTTGTATAATTGGTTCTCTTCCTTGATTTCAAAAAATATGTTTCCAAGACGGAAAATATCAAGTGTGAAAGAATAAGCTAAGAAACCATAAGGATAAGTTTGGTGACGGTGGCCGTTTTGACGTCACCGCGCTTGGACAACAAATGATCGCTCGAAGCCAGTTTGGGCTGCGCAAACGCGCCCAATCGGCGCACACTGCCGCGCAATGACACCAAGATTTCGTAGTTCTAACACCGACTCTAACCGAACGATGCCGGGGTCATCTCCGACTTCGACCAGTTGGATACCATCATCGTCGTTGAATTTTTGACCTTACATTTGAACTTTTGAGAGAGTTGAGTTCGGCCTGGCGAAATGACTCGGAAACGGAGGGGTGACCAGACTTCACAGCAGGTAATCCATCAAATAACATCGGCTAAAATTCCCTAAGAAATCATAAAATCCAACCATTAAATTAGGTGTCCGGAAAAGCCCGGAAAATCGCTAGAAAAGAAGAAAGAAAATCCAAAAAACAACGAAGAGCGAATTTCCAAAAGAACAAAAACTCTAAAATACTTGAAGATGAAGCTCAAAAACAAAAGAAACAAATTCCCCAAAAGATTATTCCCTCTGAGCCAGAAGAAATAGAAATGCCGAAGAGAGAATTAACGACGATAGAAAAAGAAATGAAGATTGTGAAAAGAGAGAAAAAGAAACATCGAAAGAAAATGGTCAAAAGTCGAGAAATGACGATTGAGGACTTACAAGCCGGCATTGACGAGGACGATGCTATCATTAGAAATATGGAGAGAAAGCTCGGAATCAAAAAGGTACTTTCGCGAGTAGCTGCGATTTTCAAATTTTACCCAAAATTTAGAAAAAGAAGAAGGAGCTGACTACGTCGGATGAAATAAGGGACTCGTTGAAGATCTTTGGCGATGAAGTCGTCGAAGATGATCTCGAATCGGCAAAGAAAGCTGAAGAGGAATCAGCAGGAGCAAATACAAATTTAGACGAAAGTTTTGAGGAAGAGGATTTTTCAGGGGATGAATCATTTGATGAGTTCGACGATGATGCTTTCGAGGTAAGAACTAATGAAATAACTTGACCACTGAGTTTCTCATAGGAAAACTCTGACGAAGAAGAAGTTGAAGAAGATTTAGATAGCGGGACCGCTAAGGAAAGTCAGCTTATGGAGGGCGATTCGGAACCCGAAAGTGACGAAGACGATGGAGAAGATGAACTGGAGGGCTTCGGCGATGAACCAAGCGATTCTGATGGAGAAACCGATGAAGAGAATACTGAAATATTCCAAGCAATTTACGGCGAGGAATCTGATTCTGAAGACATGCCTCCTTCGAAAAAAGATGAGAAAGAAACCTCTAAAGAAGTCACTCCAGAACAAGCGTCGAAGCCAGAAGTGAAAAAGTACATTCCTCCAGCTCTTCGGGCTCAGAATAATGCTCTAGAAAGGCTTGTTCGAGGGCATTTGAATAAACTCTCGTCCTCGAATCTCTATGCGATTGTACAAGAGTTCCAGTCGATCTTCAGAAACAATCCAAGAAAAGAAGTTTCTTCAATAATCACATCCACAATTTTCAATCAAGTCATTCAATCAAGCCAAACTCCCCACTTACTGGTCGAAGACTACTCCTCATTTTTGATGTCAATTCACTACCTTGTTTCTGAAGAAATAACCGGATTTTTCGTTGAAGACTTGATCAACAAATTCTTTGAGCTAAACGAAGAAAACTCGATTGACATGTTTAAGATGAAGAATTTACTGGCTCTGACTTGTACTTTGACGAGATTGAAGTTGTTCAATGTGAAGTTGGTTCTTGAGATTTTCAAACAATTTACGAAGCGATTTTCGCCAGACGACATCGAGTTCATTCAACTGATTCTGTTGCAGTGCGCGTTTACTATTCGAAAAGAAGCTCCAGCGGAGCTGAAGTCTATCATCATCGATGTGCATTCAAAAGTGAACGAGAAATCGGACGAAATCGAATCTGTTGGAGGATCTAGGGCAAAATTTATGTTGGAAATGCTCCTCAACGTCAAGAACAACAATTTGAATGCGATGAAAGCTCACCCTGGTTTTATTGAAAGCGAGCGTGATCAGAATTGCAAGAAAAGGATAAGAGCAGTTGTCGGTCAGGTCCAGATCGAGCCATTTTCCGCTGTTGGATTGTCAGATATTATTGATATTCCAAAGAGAGGAAGATGGTGGCGAGTCGGTGCCTCAGTAACGGTTATACGGTAAGTCAATAATGGGAGCATAAAATGATTCTATGTCTGTGATCAGAACTTTATTCTAAATTGAAATGTCTTCCAAAAGTAATTGTTTTATTTTAGAGACAATTCAACAAAGAAAGAAGTAAAGAAGGTAGTTGAAGTAAGCGAGAAGCTCAAAGCAGCGGCGCGTAAATTACGATTGAATACCGACAATAAACGCAGCGTTTTCTATCTTCTCAATACTTGTATGGATTTTATGGACGCAGCTTCGAAAATTGTGGAAATGCGATTAAAGGGTTCTCAAAGACAAGACGTCCTTTTTGTCATTTTGGAAATTGTCATGAGACTCAAAAAGTGGAACACTTTTTACGTCCTTACTTTAGGTATGAATACGGCCAAATCTCAGTAAAACTTTATTGAAAGAAATCATCAATTATTAATTTTTCTTGCGTAACGACATAATCTGTCTAGATGCTAATTATTATTCTGATGTATCTAAATTGAAGCCATCTTATTTATTCTTTTCAGAAAAGCTTCTTCAGCTTGATCGCTCATTTCTTATGCCGACTCAATGCGCATATTGGGATAAATTCAGTGTACTGGAAACGCTGACGGAACGACAAAGCTCAAACCTTGGTAAATTTCTGGCGCATGCTTTCCATATGAGATGTATCCCAATTACGATGTTAAAGAAGTTTGACTTTACCCAACTTGGCGAAGAAGCACCTGGGGCGTTTTTTAAATCGGTGATGAAAGAGATGTCGACCATTTGTTCGGCCCAAGGTAATGTAGGTTTTTGAAAAGATTTTAAATTTATAAAATAGATGTCTTGGAAATATGTGGGAAGTTGCAGCTATCTTCTGACCTGAAAGAGTTCCGAAACGCATTCTACGTGTTTGTACAACACCACTGTGTGAAAAATGGAGAATTTATGAAGGCGCTCAGTACCGAGCAAGCGAAAATTTTAAGTTATATTTCGAGGAATATCAAGGAAAAGGATGAGGCTTTCTCGCTCTAATCGTCATGACTTCTGTATCTTTGAAATAATAGCTTAATCTTTTTGATGTTTCTTAAGGCTTTCTTAATTAAGAATGGCATCTGCGGACAGCGTTTGCTACACGCTAATAAACCCAAGTAGCGAAGCAGAGCTTGCCACAGAATCCCAGCTCAAGGTACTTTTTATTTTTTCCTTTGATAATCGCTATTAACTTAAAAATCTTCAAGGCTGAGATCGAAGATGTGAAGGGAAACGACAAAACTAAAGCTGCGGCGCTGAAAAAGCTAATTATCCAAACCCTCAATGGCGATAAATTCTCCCCGACGATGGCGATCCATGTTATCAAATATCTCCTCCCCTCGCAAGACCATCATATAAAGAAACTGTTACTGATTTACTGGGAAATCGCGCCCAAGGTCGACGAAGAGGGCAAACTGAGGCATGAAATGATTCTCGTATGCGATGCGTACAGACGAGATCTTCAACACCCGAACGAATTCATCAGAGGTTCAACCCTCCGATTCCTTTGCAAGTTAAAGCAGCCAGAGCTTCTTGAGCCACTCATGGAGCCGATTAGAAGCTGTTTAGAGCACAGGTAAGAGTCAGGGAAAGCTTTTCCGAGAACGAATTATTTAATTAATTGTAAAACTATTCTTTTAGACACTCGTATGTTCGCCGAAACGCCGTCTTAGCAATTAAGACCATTTATGACAACTTCCCTCATTTGATTTCTGACGCGCCGGAGCTGATCTCTGAGTATTTGGCCCAAGAAAAAGACGCCTCTTGTAAGCGAAATGCCTTCATGATGTTGATACAGTGCGATCGAAACCGGGCCCTTGCTTACCTAGAAACATGCATCGACCAAGTCCACTCCTTCAACGATATTCTACAGTTAGTCATCGTCGAGCTCGTTTATAAAGTTTGCCGCTCGGAAGCGTCGCAGCGAGGCCGCTTCATTAGATGTGTCTACAATTTGCTCCAGTCTTCATCAAACGCTGTCAGATACGAAGCCGCCTGGACACTGACGACTATGTCCTCCGCCCCGACAGCGATCAAGGCAGCTGCCGCGTGCTACGTCGAGCTCATTATCAAAGAGTCCGATAACAACGTCAAAATCATCGTCTTAGACAGACTGACAGAGCTCAAGGTCAGCCTAAGAAACCATTTTCAGTGTTGCTAAAAAATCAATTTCAGGAACAGCACGAACGAGTCCTTCAAGATATGGTGATGGATATCCTCCGTGCATTGAGCTCTCCTGATCTTGATGTCCGAGAAAAGACACTCAATCTCACGCTCGACCTTGTCTCATCCCGAAACGTCGTCGATTTAGTAAAATTTTTGGAAAAGGAAGTTCAAAAGAGCGCGTCGGCACAAGGAACCGACGATAATGACAAATACAGACAATTGCTGGTACAAACGCTTCACAACATCTCCGTTCGATTCCCCGACATCGCTTCACAAGTCATCCCCGTTCTCATGGACTTCTTGTCAGATTCAAACGAGCTCGCCGCGGGTGACGTCACAAATTTTGTCCGAGAGGCTATTCAAAGATACAGTACGCTCAAGCCACTCATCATTCAGAAGCTTTTGGAAGTGTTCCCTAGCATCAGAAACTTGAAGATAATCCGATCGATTTTGTGGATCCTTGGTGAATACTGTGACGAGGTAAGTCAGGGCTCCGATTTCTCTGGGATGGTTTCTTTTCTTGTTATGATTTGGCGCATAGACGCTTAAGATGTAACTATTCTGTCTTACAGCTTTGCCAGGCTTAAATGAATCACTTTTCAGCACGACTCTATCCTCGACTTCATGATCGAGCTCCGGAAATCTATCGGTGACGTGCCCATCGTCGCCGCCGAGATCAAGAAGGCAGCTGGCGAGGAAGAAGAGCAGGCCGAGGGCGAACAGACTGCTGATCCAGCACCTAAGAAGAGCTCCGGCCCACGAGTCACCGCTGACGGCACTTACATCACTCAATCAGCCTTGGTTTCTGACAAGAACAAGGAAGAATCAACCGCTCCACCACTTAGAAATTTCCTTTTGGAAGGAGAGTTCGCTACTGGATCTGTGTTGGCTACCACTCTTACTAAACTCGGCCTTCGATTCACTCAGGTACCTTCCAGCCTCCTGATCACATTTTGATTCTTCTCTAGCTCACGGATAACGACCGAAAGCGAAATGCGTTCCTCGCCGAGTGTATGCTCATCATGACATCTGTTCTCCATCTTGGACGAAGCGGCTACGCAAAGAAACCTATCCCAGAAGATGATGCTGGCAGAATCGTTGCATGCATCAAGGTACTTCTTCAACAAATCTAAGAACAAGAACTTATCATACGACTTTTAGGTCTTATCAAATCCAACTCCACAAACAACTCAAATTTTCGCATTCGAGTCTCGAAACGCTCTTTCATCACTTCTCGCCTCCAAAGAGCAGTACAAAAAGCACAGTAACAAGAAAGAGAAGAAAATTACAAAGATCAATCAGCCAGATGAGCCTATCAGTTTTGCCCAGCTCATGGTTCGAGATGGATCCGATCAGCTAGAAGACGAGCTTCAAAGCTCGCTGATGGCTGCTGTCTCTGGCGGACCAAGCAATCAGGAGAAGCAGAATCCACTCTCGTCTAAACTCAACAAGGTTCGAAAATCGATGATGAAATTTTTAGTCAATCTTCCAGACTAGGCTTATGAACTAATTCTGTAAGATCGTTACGGTACATTGGGCCCATAAAATGATTGGAACAAAGATTAACAAGATTAATTCACAACAATTGAGTAAAAATATTTCATCATATCCTTTTAGGTGTTACAGCTCACTGGTTTCTCTGATCCCGTTTATGCCGAGGCATATGTCCATGTTAATCAATACGATATCGTTCTTGATGTTCTCGTTGTGAATCAGACCCCAGATACATTACAGGTTCGCTACAGGTTGTTTTATCGTTGCGTAACTGTTCTATTAGTCCGTCACATTGGAATTGGCTACTCTTGGTGATCTCAAACTCGTTGAAAAGCCCACGCCACTTACGCTCGCACCACATGACTTTGCTAACATCAAGGCCTCGGTCAAGGTAACTCAATCGGTCGATTCCCGCAATAGCGACTTTTCAGGTTACATCGACTGAGAACGCGATCATCTTCGGTAACATTGTGTACGATATCACAGGCTCTCAGTCAGATAGAAACTGCGTTGTCCTTAATGACATCAAGATCGACATCATGGATTACATTCAGCCCGCACAGTGCACCGACCAGGTTTGAGAACCGATCGAAAAACATTTTTGTTAACTTATTTCAGGAATTCCGCGAAATGTGGTCCGCTTTCGAATGGGAAAACAAAGTCACTGTCCATACAAACATCGCCGATCTCCGAGAATATCTTCTTCACCTCGTCGGGGTAAATCCGATTTCATTCAAGCATGGAAGCTCATTCTCTCTTTTTAGGCTACTAATATGAAGTGCCTGACTCCGGAGCAAACGATGAGCGGCAATTGTGAATTCTTAGCTGCGAATCTTTACGCGAAATCGATGTTCGGAGAGTCGGCGCTCGCAAACTTGTCGATTGAGATTGGCAAAAATGGATTTGTCTTAGGTATGCATTCCTTTTTCTGCGCTTTTTACAATTTGAATTTCAGGTCACATACGTATTCGAGCAAAATCTCAGGGAATGGCAATTTCGCTGGGCGACAAGATCAACGACAGTCAAAAGAAAACGTGATGAACCCGCTTCCAGACTATTTCCAACCTAGCCCTTCATCTTTTCTGTTCTACAATTGACTCCAACTCCGTTTTACTTCGGACCGTCAACTCTTTCTTCACGATTTTCTATCGGATCTACGAAAAAACAACCATCTTAGTTCAACTTATATTTTCGAATTCAATTTTAGTAAATAATACTTCCGATACTTTATCAATGAGAAAGGCTATATTTAAATATTCATATTCAACTTGGACGGTAGTAGAAAAAATGGCCCAAAACTGCCTCTTACGGAGTGTTTTTTAAGTTATTAAAAAGTAATATTCTCTAATATTAAAAAAAAATGTGCAATATCTCACGCAAACAACACGTATTCCACATCTATCTGTTCATAAATACATTCTTACTGAATCAAACCTTCGTTTCCATTTTATATAAATATTAATCCAACGGGTGAAATCTACCAATTATCAACCAACAGTACCAGAATTAGACGAGGACGAAATTACATGTCGCAGTAACAGTTTTTATTATTACCTAGTGCCTGATTTCATTCTTCTTGGCCGTGTGTGGAATATTAGAATAATAAGATTTCAAGAAATAAAATTCAATTTCTAAAGCAATCAATCAGCAACTCTAACGCAGGAATCAGAGTTCAGAGGAAAAATGGCGCCAGGGCTTGTGGTGCTGAAAGATGGAAATGTTGTGGTTTGGTCGGGCTCAAAGGTGGTCAAAATTGATGTTCAACAGTAAGTGTACAGACATCCTCAAAGGGCTTTTATCAAAAGCAGACTTCTTACATAAAATATTTTCCGTATCAATGATACAGTATCATAAAAGTTGCATAAAGACACTCTTCCAAAGAGCATCATTTTTAGAAAAGCAATAACGATCTCGAAGGACTTTGAAGGTCTCGTCAATGATGTCATCGAAGATAAAGAAACCTTCCTCGTCTCGCATGACAAAACCGTGTCGATTGTTGATCCTCTGAAAATGGAACTTATTCAGCGTTTCGATGTTCCAAGGCGACCTTCGAAATTATGCGTTGTCGATCAGAAATGGTAGAATCAAGCTATTTTAGCGATGTAAATTAATGATAATTAGCTACATTGCGGATAAATCGGGAGATGTATATTTGGTAGACATGAGCGATGAAGAAATTAAAGAAAGAACGGATGTGAAGACGATGAAACCTATTTTGGGACACATCTCGCTGATCATGGACACATTTGTGAGCGACAAATTTATTTATACAGCTGAACAAGGTAATCGACAATTCAAATATAGAATAAAGATTTAAAATTGTTATTTTTATAAGACGAGAAGATCAAAGTCTCCAGTAGAAAACACCCCTTCATAATCGACCACTATCTTCTCGGCCACACTGAGTACGTTTCCAAAATCCAAGTCGACGAAGAAAGCAATGCTCTATTTTCTGCAGGCGGGGACGGAACTATTCGCAGTTGGAAAAACGGGAAAGCCGACAATGTCAAAGAACATGAGGAAGAAACAGTTTGTCATTCGTTAGTAGCTTCGCAGGATCATCTTCAATACGCAACTGTCAGTTTTGAAGACAACAAGGACTCGTGTATCAGAACGGTAGGTGTTGATTTATGACTTCTTGCCTTATTTAAAATCCAAGGTCGCCAAAAGGGACTTAGCAGAGTACCATACGTGGAAGCTCGAAGGTGGCTCGGTCCCAATCTCGTCAGCTGCCAACTCTACTGGGTCAGTCTACTCTTTCAACCCTTTTTAAGCGGATCTATTTTTGTAGACTCGGCGCCTATTGGCTTATTGAAAAAGAAAAGTCTTTGCAACTTTACTTCGCGAAAGATAAAGAGCTAGAGCTTGTTTTACAAGATGTCGTCGAAAGCTCGTGGAAAGAAGATCACTGGAAGGTGCTCAAGAAACAGTTGGAAAAGTCAGATAGTAAGTCGCCCTTTTGTTTGAGGAGCAATAAACGGGTGTGCTTAGATTATGAAAAATATCTTCAAATGAGAGAGGAAGGCTTCAAAAAAGCTCGTGGCGGGCGCAAGAAACAGAAGAGAAAGATCATGGAGCCGAATTCCGACTCCAATGATGCGAAAAAAGTCAATGTCGAAACAGTTACTGCCACTTGAGCTTTGAAAAAAAACTCGAATGTAATTATTCAGCTAGTAAGATTTTCAATTATAGAATGTTGCGGCAGGTGCTTGCCTGTCCGAGGCACGCCATGCGCAGAGCTCTAGTTACAGATTCTGCCGGCGCCTATCTCGAAATCCCTCACGTGACGAAATGGGCTGTTCCTAAATTCGCTGCAGTTTTCATTTGTGGTATTTCAACTGGAGCCTTCATTAGGTAATACTGATTGTTTTTCTACTTGTATCAAGCCTTTGATTCTAGCGCTCGCGGTGCGAAATTCCTTGAAGAATACGAGCTCTTCGTGCCCGACGATGATGACGATGACGACGATGATTAAATGCGCGATGCCTTCACTGGGCTTGCAAAAGCAGCCTTTGAGTTCTTACATTTTCAAAATATACTCCCTCTCTATCTTATTTCTCTTATCTTCCCTTCAGGGCTACCTCTACTACTGCATCTTCTTGTGTGTATAATTCGAAGCATTCTAAATTTTCAAGTACTCTTTTTCTCCAATCTTCAAGCTATACAAAAAAAATTCAAATAAATTTTCTTTTTATAAAAAGCATTTTTTAAATAATTTACGGTGATCAGCAATGTTGTCTCGTAAATGGAAGCCCTTGAGAAATTATGTGCGTCGAGTAGCTGAAAAAGCTGGAGCTAAGGAAAAAAGTGGCTGGAAGGAAAAACATGAGGACTTTGAGAAATTCGGTTGGAAACCAGAGCCTCTTCTTTGCGAGACGAGTAGATATGACGATAGATCGCCAAGATATAAGCTTGTTGATATGCCTGAGAATTGGTCGCCTTATAAATGGTCTGGCATCAACAGACCTGCGAATAAAAATGACTACATAGCCCTCCCTCTTAAAGTTGACGCGATGATGAATGATCTTGTCGGTTTCCAATTTATGAACAAAATGCAGAAAGAAAATTTCCGCTCCGCAGCTAGAAAGTTTGAGCAATACTGGAAACATAGGCGTATTGCTAGAGCACCGCTGAACGAGGATCAAGCGGAGAAAAAATATAATGAGGCTTTCCTTGCGACTCAAATTGGACCAAAGGTCTGCTCGAATACAATGAAGATAGACAGCTAATTATTTTTTAATAGAGGAGGAAAAATATTGATAGTATTCTTCAAGACTCATCGTTAAAAGCGGTTGTTGGCCCAGCAGAGCAACTAGAAGAAATATCAGAATCAAGTAAAGTAAATGCTCTTGCCGAGCATAGTAAAAGGTCTTCAACGAAATGCGAGAGCTAGAGGAAACTCACAAAGCAATTATATACGACATTGTTATTTCAAAAGTCTGGGCGAAGACTGGCATGATGAAGTCGTACGCAGCCACGTATAAGATCTTGAATGAATTGAAGAATTGCGGGATGGTACCTAGGACTATGCTTGATTTCGGTTGTGGCGCAGGCCCGTCTCTTTGGGCAGCAAATGAGCTCTTCAAAGACTCGCTGGAGGAATATACGGGCGTAGATAAATCACTTGATCAATTACGAATGGCTAGATATGTGGTCACAGGAGGCCATCCGGATCGGGATACGCCCGGAATTCGCTTCAAAAAGAGCCTTCCAGATGGAATTGCTGGCTCAAAAGAACAGTACAATATAGGTACGTCACTCTTTCATGACATGGCGTTCTTATCATTTTATCAGTCATGTGTGCACAAACGCTTGGGGACCTTCCTGATAGAAAATCAAGAGTGTCTGCTATCGATAAGATGTGGAATAAGGTGCATTACGAAGGCGGAGTGCTGGTAATTATCGAATCTGGGAGTATCGCTGGACACGAAATTGTTCAAGAAGCGCGATCGCATTTGATCGACAACATGAAAAACTCCTTTGTCGTTGCACCATGTGGTCATAATGCTCCCTGTGGGTTGTTCCGAAAAGCAGAAGGTCCGATGGCAAACTCTAGGCGGCTTGAAAAGCCAGAATTAGATTTCTTCCCCCGTTGCTCATTCCCAGTGAGATATGAAAGGCCTCACTGGGCATTTACAAAGGGACAGGACGATGGGAATCAAAGGACGATGGTAGTGGAGTCTTTCAATTACATCGTCATAGCGAAAAATGTTAACCAGCTTCCTCCAGCACTTCAGGCTCCGAGAATAATCGGTATGTGAAGAATTCTTTACGTAAGAGTCAATAACGCCCTTTACATAAGAAATTCCAGCTTTCACTTGTGGAAAGTCGTCATCATAGATATGAAACTTCTTCACTTTTGTGCTTTCAGGCAAAGTTGGAGTATCCGGGAAGGCACTGGAGACGACGAGTGTGGTCCTCTGTGTGAATGGAAAGCCAGTTCCACTCGGCTTAAGCAAAGCTCGAGACGGCGATGAAATTGTCCTTCAAGCCCAACGATCGCATGTGGGCGAAACTTTTCCAGTCAAGGAAATTGAGTCCTGGCAACCCACAAAGACGCGGTTTCGTTCATTTTTACCTTCGTTTTACGTCGTTTTTATATTCAGTCTTATCATCCTATAGTATAAAAGAAAAAAAAAACCTGCCCAAAGATCGACTATGAATTGCGAAAGAAAATGCTTGCGGAACGAGCAGCCAAGAAGACGAAAAAGTCGGATCCTGACCCGTTCGCGTTCGAGCATTTGGATTCTGACTTTGAAATCACTGGTATCGAGAAACTGTTCAAACATAGTATTCATGACTCGGGCCTGTTTACCGGAAAAGATTAAGTGCAGCGTGGTTTTAATGCAAATTTGTTTAGAAAAGTTTTGAGAGTGATGCTCGCGAACTTGGCCAGATCAACGAGGAGATACAGGCCCAATCTTTACTACAAAAATGATGAGAGCAAAATGAGTAATACTGTGAGAATCGAGGATCATCCGTAAGTCACAGTTAATTTTGATTGATCTAGCATTGAATAGAAAATGGGGCTGGAAAAGACAACGTACGAATAAAGCACATGCAGAATATCAGTTGAGAAAGACGCTGCTTGAAAAGGATGAGCTGAAGAGATGGGAGTACAACGACTGGGACCTTGAGCAAGAGATTACTGCATTTTGCCATCGAATTCAATGTGAAATGGACCAGTACGAATTCAGCCAGCTTGTGAATGCTGATTTTAATCAGGAATATATAATTGCCGTGCTTAAAAAGATAGTCGATCAGGTTTGTATTTTACAAAATTGCTTCAATTATCCACTTTGACGTTTAAGAAGGTCTGCATAAACGATGCATCAGCGAAGATATGCCAGGGCTTGGCGAGCTTGGAAGCTTTAGATAATGCGGCTAGATCTGTTGGCTTTCATAATCTTGTTCCTAATTATGAGCCAGAGTATTTCGGAAGGGGTTTACATAAGTATTATTAATTATTCTCTGATTTCTGATGATAAAACACATGTTTTGATAATTAAAATTGTTTGATTCTTGAGATAATAATGGAAACGCTCGGTCAAATCTCATTGCGTTAATTTATCGAACCCGCATCAAGGCTCATTCCTATCGAACCTCAAGAACGAATCCGTCATCGAAAATCTCCTTCTCCCGCCATATTTAACGAGCCACAACTTAGTAACTCTTATTCCCGAAGCATGGGAACCACCAGAAACTTATTATGAAAAACATATCGGTAATGTTTGCGAAAATTTTGCAGAGAATAAGTTGAGTTGTAGGATTTATTGAGCCTCGACTGGTGAAAGTAATTGGCGAGAACTCCGCTCTTCCTACTTACGTCGTGGCCGTTTTCGATGATGAGAAGAAATTTCTGGCGTATTCTGTTGGAGAATCGCCACAACTCGCGGCAAAAGATGCCACTAGAGTTGCGCTACAAAAATGTCTTCAAAAATGAATCTAGCTTATTTCCACAACTGACGACTTCTGAATCACTAGAATGTTGAAATCGGGCCTTAGCTGTCGAATTTGGCGCTGCCTAAGCCACACTAATCACTTGAGCGGTCAAAGAAGAAGAAGAAGCCCACATCTAACTGTGTCTAAGCCGAAATGGAAGGAACAAAAGGAGAGCGAAAAGCTTCTGGAATCTGACATCTACGACGAGAATATTGAAATATTGGGAAGGCGTCGTTCCATGTCATTTGTTGATCGCGTGCCTCTTATCTTCCAGGCTGGACATGGCGGGCGAGGAGCTGTGGGTGGCAAAGGTGATGATTCAACAAGTCGGATTTTCAAGTCAAAATAAATGTCTATTTGAAATGACGAGAATTTTAGTTTGAAACTTCGCGAAACTTAATAAATTGTTGTTTTAGGTGGTGTTGGAGGCCTCGGGGGCGATATAATTATTCAGCCTTACAAAGAGATGACTATGAAAATGTTCAACGATCTGATCAAAAATCAAAGAAGTCTTGAGCGAACTACAGACGACGCTTTCGTCGAGCTGTCGGAATCGGAATACAGAGTAGACGAGCTTGAGGTGACTCCAGAAGTGCCAATCGTCAGAGCAGCGAATGGATCCGCTTGTCCAGGAAACATTCGCTTTGGAAAACATGCGCAGAACTTGACGATTACTGTTCCAATCGACACAGAGATCAGGTGCTCATTTTAATCCCTTCGCGTGATCCATTTAATCTTCTGAGCCAATTAATCGATTAGCGAAATAAGAGAACGTTTTCAGAAATGTGGATACTGGTGAAGTGATTTCTCTATGACAAGGTTCTAGCATTTTATATTGTTTGATTGAATTGGGGACATAAATGAGAACCTTTTTCTGGTGATGAAAATCCAGTTATTATCGCAAAAGGAGGGGTTGGTGGAAAAGGCCTAACTGGAAAGCGCTGGCAAGATAGAAAATGGAATTCCGAAGCTGAAAAAGAGAGGGCAAAGTCGTGGATTACTGGACAGCGAGGCGAGTGTTTCAAAGCTTTTATCGAGCTGAAGCGAATCGCAGACGTCGGCTTCATCGGCTTTCCCAACGCGGGCAAAAGCACGCTTCTAAAAGCGCTTTCGAAAGCGAATCCGCAGATTTCAGCAGCGCCCTTTACTACAATTAGGCCTAATATAGGCGTTATAAAGGTAATTTTTCAGATTTCAAATTATCAGGTTGAATTATCTTTCCTTTTTTCAAGTTTGAGGATGGGAGACGGATCGAACTTGCTGATTTGCCCGGACTAATCGATGGAGCTCATATCGGCCGCGGCTATGGTCATCAGTTTTTGCATATGATCGAGAGAAATGCCTGTCACTTGATGGTGGTTGATATCAACGGCTTCCAATTGGATTCGGGAGGGCCTTTTCGAAGCGCGTTTGAAACGATTGTGCAGCTCATTTCCGAACTTGAGCTTTACAACGAGGTAGCGACGAGGCCTGTGCAACGACTGTACAAATATTGATGAATTCATTTAGCACATACCATCAAAACCGTTCAACCTGGTCCTGACAAAAGCCGATATTCCGGATTCAAACAGAAAATATGAAATTTTAATGGACCAACTCGACAACTGGGACACAATGATGAAGAAGCTCGAGCCCGAATTGGGACAAGTGCCCTCATCAAAGCCACGATTCGAATCTGTACACTTTATTAGCCCGCGATTAGAGCTGAGAAATAGGAAAAGGGATGTTGTTACGTTTTATTAGCTCCAAAACAAAAATAATGCTCGTAAAGTGATTTCGTTCGAACGAGACGATTCGCCGACGCGATCAATAAAATTCATCAATCAGAGCAAGAATAGGCCTTAAAAATACATCCCCTTTAGAGAAAAACGAGAAACTGACAGTGAAGAGCTGGTCAATCTCAAGAAGTCGATAAGAAAATTGATAAACAAGTCAAAACTTTACGAAGCCGCGAAAATATCAGTGAAAAAAGAAGACTCTGAATTTGAGGAAAAAAGGAAGAACCCAACCTCGAAAGAGTATCAAAAAGAAAGGAATGAGTTTTAAAAAGGGAAAAATCTATTCAATGACAAAGTATATTATGTGATAGAAGCTTATCGAGGTGCTAAAGCCATATTGTGGTTTGTTTTGGAGCCCAAAATAGCACGTGGAATTAGCCCATTTTTTCAAAGCTCATCCAAGACAAAACAGGATAAAGACGCTACAGCAGAGCACACGTCCGATAGATCCAGACTTACTGCCTCCCGAGAAAACGAAGGATTTCGATTTTTGAACGTTCATTTGACTAAAACCGCCTTCGGCCCTAGAATGATACGGCAACGGCTGTCCTGCTCGATTCCGATTAGATTTGCCAGCCAGAGGTCTATTTTCAGAAGATCCAAGCATGATACAATCGAAATAAAACAGGTACTTTTTATCTTTAAATTCATGAATTAGTGAATGATATTTTTCAGAATTACACAGATGAAGACTTGAAGCTTATCGTTGGCGCGCTGCCCTTGGAACAACGCCAAAAAATGGAAAAATTACTACGTGACAAGAGGCGTAACAGCGAGTTTAAAATTCTGCTTGAGCCTCAAAATCGTAAAGAGGTCCCACCATGGGTGAGTTACAAAAACATATAAACAAGACAGACATTTTTTACGCAGAGAAAAATGAGAAAAAGGTTAACGAAGAAAATTTCAGAAAGGATGTCGCATTGTCTTCTTCCACAATCTCGTTCCATTCATCGGCTTTGGATTCTTCGATAATTTATTGATGATCCTGGCTGGTGACTTGATTGAAACGCAAATTGGAGCTACGATGCATCTGTCAGTGATGGCCTGCGCCGCCCTTGGAAACACAATTTCCGACGTCTGCGGAATCGGTCTCGCCGGCTATGTGGAAGTTCTAGCGTTGCGAATGGGCCTTCCTGTTCCGGACCTTTCCCAAGCTCAACTGAACCACACTAGAGTACGTAACAGAGAAAGCAATCAAACTGGAGTCGAATGAATAATTTTAGGCGCGCCTTTCAAAAGCGACCGGTCAAGCAATGGGGATCATCATCGGCTGTCTAATTGGCATGTTCCCCTTACTTTTTATCAACAACTAGTTCCACTACTATCCAATATCTATGTACCTCGATTTTAGACTATGTTTATGCTTATGTTTCTTGATTTCAAATGTAATTACTGACTCACTTCTGTTCAAAGTTTAAGGTCTAGCAATAGCGCCTGTAAAATTTGCCGAGTCTGTTATATCTATTTCTTGCGCTTATGTTTCTTTCATTTTTGTTTACTACTGTTACACCACTGTTGATGTAGCTCATGCTGTTTTTATTTATTTATATTAACAATGCCAAGCTTCTTCCCAAAACTAATTTTGTTTATAAAACTGATGATATCGTTCTTTTAAGTTTCAATGACAAATAAAATCCCTCGAGCTCGCTTCCCCAGCTCCCGAAATGACTGATATTATTCCGCTTTTTGATTCTTTATCGATAACAATCCCTCAATATATAGCTTTTTTAAATAAGTGCGAAACAAACAAATCTCATTCTGTTTAAACCAAAATACCTTTGATAATAATTATATTTAAAATTTAAAGAAATTGAATATTTTTTAACGATTTTGTTTAGAAAAACAATGAGAAATGGCAAATACAGCAATGATATCGATATTACTTCTTTTGTCGTTAGCAAACGGCCACAATATAGGCAAATAGGCTATATGTAAATATATAAATACAATTTATATAATAATCAGAAAAGAAACATTCAAACAGATTCTTTAGGACAAAACTACGATGAAGTACAAGTTCACTACTCCAAGTTTCCCCTCACCCCCAACACTCCCCCTCCAGAGCAGCGTTACGTTGCTTTTGACAACCCCCCACACGAACAACGAATCATCTCCCCCAACATTGGCCATTATGTGTCGAATAATCAGTTTATGGAGCAAGGAGCCATTCCTATTCCTAAAAATATGCCCTACATCAAACAAAGCGAGAAAGTTCCTTACAAAGGTAGGTAGATTTTGCGACCAGAAAATATTGGGATAATAGGGATGTGGGTTCGCTTTGATCCACCCTTCCTGGACTTTGGAAACACTCACTTGGGCTTGGAAGTCAAAAAAGAAGTCCGCATCATCAACATGCACGACGACGAAGTTGTGGACATCAGCTCGATAGACTCACCCAACAAATACTTTTCAATAGTTCCCCCTAAGCAGCGAAAACTTCAACCCCATGAAGCAGTGACTTTTGAGGTCATTTTCCTCCCGAGAAAGATCGGAAACGTCGAGCAAACACTTTTTATCAACACTGGAACTTCAAAATTAACCCTACCCTACCCTGTAAGTCTATCTCGCTTCTCTCATATCTTACCTATTTTTTTAGCTTTTTGGCGTAGCAACTTCAAATCCGTACCGTTTGCCAACTTTTTTGAACACGAAAATTCCCCTTGGAGAGCGACAAAGCTATAAACTCTCGCTCTACAACCCAGAAGAATGTCCCCTTCAAGTCACGGAGCTTTATTCGAGCTCACCACGAGTACAAATTCTTCTCAACAAGTCCGGTGCTAGGGTCAAGAAAAAAGAACTGACGGTCTTCCCCAATGAAGAAAAGCACATTGCGACGGCAGTATTTATTGAAAAAAATTATACCGGGCTACAGTCAGCTTTCGTCCGTTTTACAGTAAGAAATAGGACTCTCAGCCGGGGTCTTTATAAATGATTCAGGTAAATCGGACGATGCCTTGTGAAAAGAAGCCGCCGTTAAAACTGATTTTTCCGTTCGATGTAGAAGTTTCAAATGTTCCAGCGGTTTATCCGAAAGAATGGATGCTGGACTTTGGGATTGTTCATGAATCGATGAAATCCGTTAAGAAACCGATTATTATTCGGAACGTAGGCATCAACGATTCCGTTACTTTTGACTGGATTCGACAACTTCCTGTAGTTCGTAAGTCATCAATTCTTTGATGATCTGCCTGATTTTTTTTTCAGAAAAATCTATAAAGCTCAATATGAAAAACTCGATGAAAATCCCCGACGCTGGCCAAGAAGCTCTCTTGGGCAACGCTACGTTTTTGTACGACGAGGCCTTTGCTACAGGAAAATCGTTTTTCAGTGGCCTTCTCAGGCTTCACTGGCGCCCGAATATGATTTATAGGGACTTAGAAATGTAAGACAAGCAATAATTATCTGTTGATGACACTTTTTAGTCCTTGGCAAGCTCGGATCTTACGAGGCGAGCTGGAACTTGAGCAAAGTCAGTTGAAATTCCTGCTTTCTGAAATTCGCGAGACGCAAGAAAAAGTTCGCAAGATTACCATCAAAAACACAATGGATGAGCCCATCTTCATCAGCAAAATCGATGTCGACTACGACAGGGACGATCCCGATCGCGAGAATGCCTTCAAGATCCGGTATTTACAGGACTCGCGGATTCTCAAGTCTGGTGAAGAAAGTGAGTTCTTTGAGATTGAGCTCGCTCACTGTAAATGGAATGAAACGATCAAACAAATTGATTGTCCAGAGGATAGAACGATCGAGACCCAAATAAATATTCACACCAATGCCAGGTTCGTTTGAACTTGATCTTCGATTTAAAAGTATTGCTTTAGTGTATTTAATTACGATCTATTATTTTACTACGGTCTGGTGAACTATCAAGTCTCGATTCCCGATCCTTCCATCAACAGCAACTCTTCAAAGATCGAGTTTGGCTTGACCGCAACTGGAGACCAAAAGTGCCAGGTCATAATGCTTTCAAACAAGAATCCGATTGATATCGCACTCGAACGCTATCAAATTGAAAACTTGCCAAACTACGGCATCACGCATAACATGTGGCCGATGACGAGTCTCGAATTCGGCAGACGCGATGTCTCTCATCGGAAAATGCCGTCCGAGTTTCCCCTCACTTTGAAAAAGAAGTCGACTTCTATTTTCGAGTTCTGTTTAGGAGTTGCTGAGCAGCGGCGTATAGAAGGAACGCTGGCAATTGTGTCGCATTTCCAAGTGATCAGAATACCTTTTGAGGGAAAGTGGTACGATGGAAGCATGAAAATCATGGACAGTCCAGTCAAACTTCCACAGAGTTTTCCCGGGAAGAAAGTTTCGGCAGAAATTTCCATGTTTTCTACTTTCCAGCGAGATCTTCATCCCAGTAGCGTGATTCCCAATGAAATCGGCATCGTTCGTTTTATTCCAAATAACAAAGTTGTCCATGCAATGACAAAGACCACCGTCGGCAAATTAGAGTTCGACGGCCGACAGTACTGCAAAGGAGAATACTTCGCAAAGTGCGAGTGTATGGGTAGTCTGCGGCCAGATAATAAATGCGGCAAAGCGTGGCTTTCTTCTTTGGATAGACCCCATCAATCGGCAAAGAACGATGCAGAGCTCTATGATCGCTTCAGAGCCCACTTCAAAAAACAAGAATCAGAAACGAGAACATCTCTGACTATAATGACTCAAGAAAATGTGCTTTACGACTTTGACTTCAAACCAGATTTCACCTGGCCTCGATTAGCGCAAGTAGTAACGAAGGAGACATTCCTACAGCATCCGATAGTTTTTGCTCAAACTGCAGTAACGATTCCACACAGATTACAAGCTCAACGCGTCATCAAAATAAAAAATCCATCCGATGATTACATAATGTTCCAACCAGTGCTCCTCGGTGACATTCAGCAAAATTACCGTATTGAGAAAGCTCTCAAAGATGATTATCCTTACCTCCATCCAAAGAATGATTTCAACTATTCACCTGATTTTGCAATAGTTAGGAAGAATGTTTCGACCAAAAATGGCGAGTATCAGCTCCCTCGTCCAGTCATTCCTCCGCAGTCGGAAGAGACGATTGTGCTGACTTTTATTCCCAATAGAGTTGGAATGCACGAAGCAGTCTTACTGCTGCGTAATAATCTGACTGTACTCGAACCTATTCGACTGATGGGAAAGGGAGTCAAAGAGGAGATAAAGCTAAAAGATGGAAATAGCTACTTCACGATGCTCTTCAGAGACGATGATCTAAAGGACTGCTACTTTACAAAGCCGGGCGAGTTACCGTTTAAAAAGGGCTCAAAGACGACATTGATCTTGGAAAATTTTTCCGTTATCCCTTCGAATATCGTTCAAGTTCGCATTAATGGTGAATACTGCGCGTCAGATGGTTGGGAAGTTCAGGATTGCTCGAAAGTGACGGGAAAACTTTCTGATGGACACATGCCCGTCGGAGATAAAGAGCCTGCGTATAAGGAAATAAAGCTAAAATACCGACCTGATTTCTCGATGCTAGAAACGCAAGCGATAATGGACATAACGACGGAGTTTGGCGGCAAGTTTGTGTTTATGCTTCAGTCCAGAGTGCCAAAAGATCACATTCAAGCCTGTCGTGCCAGCATTCCCCGCCCACCTTGGGAAGCTAGTTGTCGAAAAATCATCGTCGCTATGATGTGGCTTCTCTTGTTTGGAATCATTATCATGGGATACATCGAAGCTAACTGTGTGACACACGACTACTTCGAAAAGTTCGGAAAAGTGGCCACTATTCCAGCAAGTGTGATTGACCCCCTTATGCGCAAAATGTATAGTCACCTCAAACGCAAGCGACCTGAGGCAAAGGTGGCACCTATCCAAAATCACAACTATCCCTCTATCAATAAATTGCTCGATACAAGCCAATTCAAACCTGTATCGAACGATGAAATCCAGAGGATGTTAAAAGAAGGTGAAGCGCTTGCTGCGAAAGAAGCAAAGAGGGAGGAAGAACTACTCGAGAAGAAAAAACCGAAAAAGGAAAATGATCCGCCATCATCAAGGCCTGCTCGTTATTCCAGCGTCGAAGAAATCCCCGCCGAAACTCATGAAGAAGAGGAGCCAGAAGAAAGCCTTCCGGAGTGGGCCGACGAGAGCACGACAATTTCAGATCAATCCAAATACGAGTCCGACTTCAAAGACCTGTCGAAGAGAGCCCAACAGTTGGAGAAGGAAATGGCGCCGAAAACGCCGAAAAAGACTCAAGTGCGCAAACGTGTTAAGACCCCGCGGGACAAGCGTAAAAAGACGAGCCGATCCAGCTCCCTGTCTTCGTCTGCATCGAGTGTCCAGCCGACCCCAAGGGCAAAGGCCAAACCAACAAAAGCTGCGCCTGTTGAGGACATCCCCATATCTGATTCGACTGATTCTTCTTCTGGCCACGAAGGAGCGCTTCTTCCACCGACGAAAGCTTTTCTCACTCGAGATCACATCCGCAGCGTCAAACTCGAGAGTACAGTATCCTTACCGCAGCTCAAGCGCAGTGAAACACCACCAAAACCTGACAGGTATTGTTTTGCAAACACGTTTCTAGAATATAAACATGTTTTTAGCGATGATGAAAAAGAATCATTTGATCCCTTTGGTTTGAATACGATTGGACAAAATGTTGAGCGGGAAATTCAACGTCAAGAAAACATCAGCGCAACTCGTCCAAGAGTCTTCGATCCAGCGCCCGGACGAAATCCACGACCTGGTACATCATTTTACCAGCAGCCCTTCAATTCCTACGATCCTTATCAACCGAGATATGGAGAACTTCGATATCGCCCGGAAAACTACCGACCAGACGATTACCATGAACGACCATGGCCAACGGAAAACAGAGCTCCGTTCCGAACAGACATCTTTGGACAGAGCCAGAGCTTCAGAGAATCTCAACCAGCTCAAAATACTGGCTTCCTTCAGTCAAACAGTCCACCCGTTTCTGCTTTTGAAAGTCTAACGAACCGATCTTCTACGCTTCCGCCTCCTGGATTCGGCAGCAAAACAACTTCTAGTCCTGCCGACATCCGATCTGTTTTTGGAAACGAGCAGTCGTCTCTTTTTACAGGAGAAATGACTTCTGAGGAACGAAAGAAGCAGGACGAACGCATCCGAGAAGCCGTAAGTAATTCGATTATCGGATAAGTAGCCGTTCATGTCGAGACGCATTACTAATCTTGAAATTGGCGCTTTCTTATAAGAAGGAATTAATTAGACTACGACTTTAATTGAGAACTGCGTTATGTAACTCATTATCTTAGTTTTCTGAATGAGTCACTTTGCCTCTGCGGCGTAAAGCTTGCCCTCTTTTCTCTGGGCAAATCAACAAGAGAGATTCTAATTCAACGAAATTCAGGGCGAACGCTACTCTACCAAGATCCGCGGAATCTGGGACAACTAGCATCCAAGAAGAATCACTTAAAATCATTTACGAAATTATTTCATCCCTCCATTGACCTAGTTCCATCATCCCCTTTATTTTTCTAGATCCCATTGACCTTTTCAAACCATAATGCTTTCTATTAGATCAGAAATCAAATTTCTTCAGTTAAGACTTACTTCTATTTATAACAACTCCTCATCGCTGAATCTTGCTTTTATCTGATGTTATCTTCGTAGCTCCCTTATTTCCCAGACTGTTTAGCCGGAAGCATTTATTTTCGAGTTGCTAAAAAATCCGTTGCGAACCCCCGTAATCGCAGTGCTAGTTATCATTTCATCGTTTTTTCCCTCGTTTCTCATTTCAACGAGAATCAGAGAAAAGCATGTTGCAGAAGAATTGATAATTAAACATCAATTATAAGTAGCTCTGACAGTCAGAGTCTGACTGTTATTTATTGACAACGGCACAATATGACAATAAAAGGGTTTAGAAACGGAATGTTGAGGGCCCGCTTGGCTGCAAAGAAATGCAGCAAGGCTGCTTCGAGCGTGCCAATGTCACGATTCGACGATGCCCCAGTCAACTACGAGGGTCTCGCCAAGAATATCGATATTGTCAAGGGCCGACTTAACCGACCTCTTACTCTTTCCGAGAAGGTAAGCTATTCAATCATGAGCGTTGCCCTAATTTATTTCAGGTCGTCTACGGTCACTTGGACAACGCCGCCGAGGCCGACATCCGACGAGGTGAATCTTACCTGAACCTCCGACCCGACCGAGTTGCCATGCAGGACGCCACCGCCCAGATGGCCATGCTCCAGTTCATCTCCTCCGGCATGCCCCGAGTCGCCGTTCCCTCTACCATCCATGCCGATCACTTGATCGCCGCCGAGAACGGTTCCGTTGCCGATCTTAAGGTTGCCAACACCCTTAACCGAGAAGTCTACGATTTCCTCGGCTCTGCTGGTAAAAAGTACGGTGTCGGCTTCTGGGAAGCTGGCTCTGGTATCATTCACCAGATCGTCCTCGAAAACTACGCCTTCCCCGGTGTCATGCTTATCGGTACTGACTCTCACACTCCCAACGGTGGTGGTCTCGGTGGCTGCTGTGTCGGCGTTGGTGGCGCTGATGCCGTCGATGTCATGGCTGGTATCCCATGGGAACTCAAGTGCCCCAAGGTCATCGGTGTTGAATTGACTGGCAAGCTTTCCGGCTGGACCTCTCCCAAGGACGTCATCCTCAAGGTCGCTGACATCCTCACCGTCAAGGGTGGTACTGGTGCCATCGTCGAATACTTCGGCCCCGGTGTCGAGTCTATGTCTTGGTAACCTCTGAAAATCTAAACCACATTATTATCACTGTTTCTAGCACTGGTATGGCTACTATCTGCAACATGGGTGCTGAAATCGGTGCCACTACTTCCATGTTCCCATACAACCACCGAATGCGAAAGTACCTCGACTCCACCGGCCGATCCGCCATTGGTGACCTCGCTGATGCCAACCAGGGTCTCCTCTCTGCTGATGCCGGCGCTGAATACGACCAGCACATCCACATCAACCTCGATGAGCTCCGACCCGGTATCAACGGTCCATTCACCCCTGATCTTTACCATCTCGCTTCCGAGGTCGGTAATACCGCCCGAAAGAACGACTGGCCCGTTGAGGTCAAGTACGGTTTGATTGGTTCTTGCACCAACTCCTCCTACGAAGATATGGGCCGAGCCGCTTCCCTCGCTAAGCAGATTGCTGACCGAGGCATGACTTGCAAGGCTGGCTTCTCCATCTCTCCCGGTTCCGAACAGGTGAATATCGAATTCTAAGCACGCCTCAAGCCTCAATTTTAGGTCCGAGCTACCATTGAACGGGATGGCTACACTGAAATCTTCGAGAAGGTCGGTGGTGTCGTTATGTCCAACTCTTGCGGTCCATGCATTGGTCAGTGGAACCGAAAGGACACTGAGAAGGGCGAGAAGAACTCCATCGTCACCTCCTTCAACCGAAACTTCACTGGACGAAACGACTCCAACCCAATGACCCACGGTTTCGTTGCCTCTCCTGAACTCGCTACTGTTTACGCTATCACCGGAACCCTCGACTTCGACCCCGAAGTCGATGAGCTCACTGCTCCCGATGGATCCAAGTTCAAGGTTTGCAATCATATTACTTCGATTATTCTTACTTTTTGTCTAGCTTGAGACCCCATACGGTGACGAACTCCCCGGCAAAGGATGGGAAGCTGGCAAGAACTACTACACTCATCCACCAGCAGAAGGTGCCGGTGAAGTCATCGTCGATGAGAATTCCCAGCGACTCCAGCTCCTCGCCCCCTTCAACGCTTGGGACGGAAAGAACCTCGAGAACGCTCAGGTCCTCATCAAGGTCAAGGGCAAGTGCACCACTGACCACATCTCCGCTGCCGGTCCATGGCTCAAGTTCCGAGGTCACCTCGACAACATCTCCAACAACTTCCTCATCACTGGTCTCAACTCTGAGAACGAAGAGATGAACAACGTCTGCAACTGGACTACTGGCGAACGAGGTGGTGTCCCAGACATTGCCCGACAGTACAAAGCCGCTGGCGTCCCATGGGTTGTCGTCGGTGACGATAACTATGGTGAAGGCTCTTCCCGAGAACACGCCGCTCTTGAGCCCCGGTAATAAAAATTGCATTTTATTTGATTTGAAATTATGAATTTTATAGACATCTTGGTGGCCGAGCTATCATCGTCAAATCCTTCGCTCGAATCCACGAGACTAACCTCAAGAAGCAGGGTATGCTCCCACTTACCTTCGCTGATCCCGCTGATTACGACAAGATCCGACCCGATGACAAGATCACCCTCACCGGCATCACCGAGCTCGCTCCTTTTAGCCAGGTTCATCTTGCATCTTTATGCTCAAACTAAACATCATCATAGGTCACTTGCACCGCCACCCACGCCGACGGCAGCTCTGACTCTTTCCCATTGAACCACACTTTCAACGACCTCCAGATCAACTGGTTCAAGAACGGTTCCGCCCTTAACTACATGAAGAGCAAGATGTAAAAATCAAAAGTCCCGAACCATCTACTTTCCGTTTCTGTGATAATTCCTTATTTATAAGCTGTTTCAAGGAGCAGCTACTCATGTACTAGCCCCTCTCCTAAGTTCAACAAACCCTTATTTATGGCATTCGGAAAAGGAATGCAAAGACACCAAATATAGCTCATTCTTCATATAGTCTGACTTTACTACAGTCTCTAAATTTGAGAGTTGCATTTCTAGGAATAAATTATTGTTGAGAGAGCGTTCATAGTGCGGGATGCGAATAGAGTGTGACTTTATTCGAATCACGTTTCGTTAATTTTGCAGCTCATAAGCATACGCAGGGGAGAAGATTAATGTAAAAATGTATTTATTTGGACAGAATTAGACAAGGAATTCAGGACATTGCTCGCCGTAATTATTTCTCATCATGAAAACAACTGGGTTATCGAGACCACGTCTTGTTTGTTTTGATTCTTCTTCGATGAAGTTTGGTCTGAGATACTGGCCATTGGCTCCCAATTTTTCTCCAACGTTTATCCATTGTTCAAAGGGAAGACTTAAATATATAAGCAAAGGTTAGTAGTCTGCAGACATACTTAGAATTTGGTTCATTGTGATATTCTCGACCTCCAACGATCAAGAGATGGCGTTCGTCCTGCCAGATAGTTGTATGATACACTCTTGGTGTTCTCAAAAGACCTTCAACCTCCCAGGCGTAGTTTTGTCCCTCGAGGCCTTCCTAGAATAATCTAGGTAAAAATCAATTTTTCCTGATTCCTTACCTCGAATCTCATAACAGCTCGATCGCTGATAGTTTCACCGCCAATAATTTCCCGTAATCCTCCAAAGACCCAGATCCATCTATCGTAAGCGACTGCTGAGTGGTGTATAACTCGGAAGGGAAGATCGGGAAGATGCTCCCATCTATCCTCCTGACTGAGATCTGGAACAAAGAATTCAGATTCGGCATTCGGGGATGTATCTTGGTTCTTCATCTGCTGACCACCAATAAGAACCGCCCTGTTTCTCCACGTAACGATAGCACCATCTGCGTGTCCTTCAGTTGAATATTCGTCAAGACGTTCCCATCTGATGAAAGCCTCTGTGGCGGGGTCCCAGTTTCCACTTAATTTTAACATGATTTTGAGTTTGAGTTACTTGATACCTACATATAGCACATATTTCCTTGTTCTCTTGGCGAGCATAAAACGAGAACATCAGTTCCAATGTCGAAGTTGACTCCAGTACAGCTATGTCCTCGCCAGATTTGCTTATTTTCGGGTTTATCGACTCCATCTTCTCCTTTGATACGAGGAAGTTCTTGTCCAGTTCTTACGCGAAGACCACAGTCTCCAATAGTGTAAACTTCGTTCTAAAGGGAAATATTTTTTTAAGGTACTTTCATGCTCTTACATTTTCGCCCCCAAAAACGAATTGCTGGCCTTTGTAGACAGCAAAGCACTCCGAGTGGAACTCCTCGGTAGGATAAGTGGCGAAATCAGAAAATTCTGAGACAATTGGTTCAGTATGAAGCCAATTATCATCATCGATTTGCTCGACGCCGATCCATTTGAGCAAGAAAGGATCTGACTCAAGCTCCCCGTTGTAACTTTTGTGTGTGAAGATCAATGCAGTCTGGTTGGTAGCTTCATTGCAAAAGTTCGGACAGGGACATCCCCATGGACAGAGAGCGCCACAGGGACAGCTTTGATGACATCTTACAAGCGCTGTTTTTGGGTTATTATTTTGTCAAACGAATAATGAAGTAAAAAAATAACAAATTAACCCGATCCTAATCCACATTTTTCGGAGCAAGGATAGTCGAAGATTGGGCAGTCGTTAAAACATTCGCAAGCTTTTTCATTGCACAATTTTGTACACTGAAATAAGTTTTTTTTTTGGTCGATTAAAAATTTCATTACCAAAACTGCTTCATCGTGGTATAGATCAGTGCATGTATTTTCACACTCCCAATTTCCACCATTCGCATAGCAGGGACAACCCCAAGGACAAACGGCGTGACAAGGGCAGCTTTGAAAGCAATTTTCGTGTATACGCAGGCATTCATGAATTTTGTCGTAATTACCGCCCGCTCCGGCAATACAAATGTTTAGATCGGTGTTACACCCATCTTCACACACTTCCGCCAAGTGAAGAGCGTTGCAACTTTCATTAAAATAGGCCTGTGCTCCGGCAACGAGCAGCAAAAGATGCCACATTTTCTCTCGAAATTAGCCTTAGCTAATCGAAAAACGAAACTGATGTCCAGTTTTGAACATGTGTTAAGTTCTCAAGATTTTTGGATTCTTCTTCTTGAATAGAAATTGAAGTTTACCGGCCAACTGATAGCAGGTGTCTTTAATCACTCGACGGAAATTTTTTTTCTCATAAATTTATTGCACAGAAATTGAAGAAGCATTGCAGATTATTTTTCAATAAGATTTCAATAAGCTAGTTTTGGCAGCCTTCGTAGTATTTCGATAAATAACTTTTTCGCATTGGAAAAAGATTTGCACGTGACTGATCTCTTTGTGCTACAGAAGCTGCTTTTAGATCCGATCTTGTCGCATCGATGAAACTAAAAAAATTTAAATCTGTTGTTCACAACGCTTATTTACCCAAGAACTTCGTCAGGAGAGTATCCAAAGAGCACAAAATCCGCATAGTAATGCTGATAAATCTTCTCAGCAGTAAGCCGAGGCACAGAACTCCATTTCATCTCCTCTCGACCAGCCGGAGACCATGAATATTTTCCAGGGACATGCGTTTGCTCGTTAACGCCAAGTCGTTTTAGTAAGTATGGAGTTTCGTAAAGACTTTCCTCTATAAAATTATAGTGCAAAAACTTGGGTCAAAAGGTTACCTAGATGGATGATATACTCGTATTCAACGGCACAAGGAGCACATTGGCCGTAAAGAGTTCTCCAGTGGTGGTTCATTTTTGAATTACCAGGGTTAGCGACGATGTATTCGGCGAATGCTTGAGTTTGGTTTATTTCGATATTCTGAGGCTGTTAAATCTTTTGCCTCTTTTATTGATACTTGATTTCTTAAAAAACCGTTCCTTCGAATGAAGAATTTCTACCAGCTGGAGGCCGCGAAGTTTGAAAAGGCTTGATTCCGGCCCAATATGGCGCATGGAAGTGGTTCGTCTTGTCAGCAATAATTCCTCGCATGCGCTTCTTTGCTTCTGATATGTTTCCTTCTTCTACAAGTTGAAGAATTCTTGATCCCGAAAAGCTAAAGAGAGGAGGTTTAAAATGTCGGAATATTTGTAGATCGTACTCATCAAAACTTATTTCTCCGTGCTCATCAAGATGATTTCTGCTTTTGTCATTCCACGCGGAAAATAATCTAGCAAAGGGATTTCTGGTGTTCGCAACTTTTCTTTCCCATCTCAACGGCTTGGTCTTATTGCTATCGATTTGCTTGGTGGTTAGAACTGGAAGAAGACTGTATAATTTTGGCGGGTAGAACGTCTCGGGCTCTCGTTTTTTCCCGTCAATAATGGAGTTCAGGGTATTCATTCCTCGCTGCCAATTAGTTGTACCGCATTTTGGTGGTAAACAGATCAAGATATTGAATGGATCTTCTACCAATCTGAAAATACCCGTACTCAAAATTTCTCCTTGCATTTTATAGTTACCTGACAGCAGGGGTCTAAATTCGCAGTGCGAATTCGCTTTATTGCGAAGCGATGCGAAGCGAAGCGAATTCGCTTTCGCTTCGCTTCGCACTTGAGAGCAGAATTCGCTTCGCTTTCGCTTCGCAAAAATTCCCAAATTTTCGCAAAAATTTTCGCACTGCAAGCGACTTTTCTATTCGGAAGAGTCTTAATCAAAGAGTTGGAGAGGGGCATTATTGATGCCGTTATAAATTCAAGTTTTCTCAGTCTTGTCAAGACGAGTCTAATGGTGGGTCTAACTCTCAATAAATCCAACGGTTGACTGGTTATAGAGCTGGTCCTGGCCATCATGGCAAGAAATCGTCGATTGGCCATCCGAATGCCCGGCCGAAATCAAGGGCCAAGAGTCGCGCCGTCCGAATGCCCGGTCGAGCTGGTGATGGGATATTCAATATATAAGGGCTAGAAAAATATGTTTCGAGACTCTCGAATCGAGAGGCTTTTGATTCAGTTAGAGATTTGAGCATGAGAGCATAAATAGTTGTAAAGAATGCGAAATTTAAGAATTTTCCTCGGCGCGGGCTTGACCAACTGCCCAAAAGCGCTGAATTCCCCGAAAGTGCCGAGCTTGCCCAAATGCACGAAATGCCCGCTTTTGCCCGGCCAAATTTAAGTAGCTAAGCCGTCCGAATGCCCGGCCGAACAAATTTTGTCCGAAAATTGTCCGTTTTCCCCGACTTCCCGATGCGGCATCGGCGATACCCGAATAGTCACCCCTGATATCGAGTTTATTACTAATTTTGAATAATCAACAGTTAGACCCACCATTCGGCTTATATTGACGAGCTGGAAAAAGGTACAGTAACAGATTTTTTTGTAATTTTCTGCCCCAAAAATAGGTTTTTGAAATCATCTTCGCTTTTGAGTGTCTGATTGCTAAAGATTCTTGCCAGAAAATGCGTTTCAATTCAAGCGAAAAAATTTTCGCTTTTTTTCGCAATTTTCAATGATATTTCGCTTCGCTTTCGCTTCGCACATGGGCGAAAAATTCGCTTCGCTTTCGCTTCGCAAAAAGTTTGAAAAAATGGTTCGCTTTCGCTTCGCTTTCGCACTAGGATTTCGGCTGATATTTAGACCCCTGCTGACAGCAGATTGCGGTACATTATCAGGTCTGCATTTTCCTGGCGACTTCCACGCGGGCGGTATGGGTTTGGAAACATCATAAATGATTTTATGAAGCTCTAAGAGATTTTCAAATGTGCCAGTCATCATAAGCTGCTGAATCTTTTTGATGACCGAACATCCTCTACGCATCACTTGCTTCCGGTGCTCGAAGGTTGCTTTGAGCTCCTCGTCTATTAATGGAAGATAATTTATAAAAAAATATATTCAATGATTACCTGTAGGTTTCTTTGCACTTTCTTCGTTTCCGGATTCCCTACTTTCGCCGTTTTCATAAATGTTCGACAAATTTTCTTCTTCATATTCATCTTCAATTTCAATCTCTGAGTCGTAGTAAGACTCAAAATTCTTGATGACATCTTCTCTAAAGGTCGACACTGGCTTTGATTCTATTTTGTTCACCATCGCCGAGCGTAAAATTAAGAAAACTCCGAAAAGAAAAAGTACAAAAATAACATCTTTTATCATTTTCAATCGCCATGGCGGTGTCAAGCTCATTGAACGCTCTCTGTTTCTGACGCTCTTTTTTCTTTTTAACTTGAAACTTTCGAGCTGAAAGTCTTAAAAGTAAATCCTTTTACGGTAGGTCTACTCTTGGCTATTTTGAAAAACTGGCCGATAATAAAAATTTCTTTTGTTGCGATCCAACAATAGCGTAAAGTCATTGGAGCGGTTTGAGACTCGCGGCAGCGTTGGGTTACGATAAAGGAGGAAAATAAATAAGCGTTGACATTTGCGCCTATTTTGATAAGCGGTTTCCGATATATCATAATATATTATCGCGAATCCCAGTTATTTATATTCCATATTAATAATTGGAATCCAATTATTGGATATTATCCATGTCAAGATTGTCGATTTAGCATCCTTATTTTCAAATAATAATTTTAAGGTAATTAAAATTATTCTTATTGAAAAAAATTGGCATATAAAATTGTCTAAATTTCCATGAGACTCCAGCAGATGATCACCGAAAGACCATTTGACGCTGTTGACGAAGAGAATTGTTTTCTCTTGCCTAGAAGATATGCACTGGGAAAATACCAGCTGGCACTTTTTGCTTCCAATCACAAAAATTGCGTGCGTTGGATTTCGTGAAAATGATCAAGTTTTTGCTCCTTTTCGGGACGTCGTGGGCCTTCTACAATGAGTCCTGCAATGCCCTTGATTTGTCAAAAGTTTGCGAGGATGAGTGCAATACAGGTACACCAAGTTTTATAAGGACTTATTCTATGCCAATCTATAATAGAGATGAACATTTGCATCTCACTGTCAAATGGTGACTACGACAAGATCCACAAATGCCTGAGAGACCACGAGACTTGCTTCGAAAACTGCCCATGCCATTTGAACTGCATGTGGGGTTGCCCTTGCGGGGACAAATGGAAGTGTCCTCAAAACTGTGAAGATATCTACGAGGAAGAAGCTGGCCGGGTAATTTTCAATTATCGCTTTTCTTTTTACAATTTTATTAGTGCAAACAAATCTGCGATACTCAAGTGTGCAGCTGTGTCAAACAATGCGATACTTACGACAATGAATGTGTCCAAGACTGCATTGATAAACATAAGCAATGTCTCCAGCGGTGTCCTTGCGGCCCTTACTGCCCTGATGGTTGCCCATGCGATGGTTTCTGTGATGAACAAGCTAACCACACAGCTCTCATCATCTCTGAGTGGGGAGGCAGAGACAGCGGTGAGAAGAGGCAAGTGCCATATGTTTTCAAGTGGGTCGTTGATGAATACCATCTTCCGCTACCGAATTACTCTACCTTTGAACATCATGTTGGCCATGGAAGCTGTCATGTCCAATTTCGGGTAAGCCAAAACTAAAAATGCTTAACTTATTCAAAGGGTGAATTCTACATCCTCGGAGGTAGCGGCGGTAAATACGCCAACAACGATTACAGTGACGATAGAGTGTCTCGAGTCGGCCCATGCGGACTAGAATACATCCAACAAGCATCCCTCCCAACCCTCACGGATGGCGTCACTGAATACGGCTGGTCTGGGCATAGTTGCGCAACTGTCAATTATGACCAAGGAGACGACCGAGTGATGGTTTGTTCTCCTCACTGGCCCGCCAACTCACGTGATCGCTGTTGGTAGTAAGTAGACGCTCTAAGCAATTTTAAAGCCATCTTCGAAAAATAATAAAATCATATCAGCATCAAGGATGTCAAAGAAAACTGGGAAGAGCTTCCTCCTGAAGACATCCTAGATTATGGTCACGGAAATGGTGCCATGGTTTACGTTCGAAACCGAGCTTATATGATTGGTGGTGTTGACGTAAATCCGGACACCCAAAACCCAGATTATGGCGAAGAATCTGGCACTCATAAAGTTGAGTTTTATCTCCCAAGAATCGGAAACGGCGAGGGATGGGCTGAAATCGCAGATTTTCCCCGAGCAATCAAAGATCATGCAGCCTTGGCTTACGATCGATGGATTTATGTATTTGGTACAGTAAGTTTTTATTCGCATCAATAATCTTCTGTTAAGGTGGTGTGATTCATGACAATACTGAGCATATTGCTTCCGATCATGTTTACTCATTCGAAGTTGATGGTAACGACGAAAATGATGGCTGGCATCGACATCGAGATATGGCTAAGCCTCGATTTGGCTTCTCTGCAGTTGTTGCCACTCCTCGACAAATTCTGCTTGTCGGTGGACACGATAAACTCGCAGATGTTGAAGGTTTTCCCGAAGATTTACCTATCGACTCAAGCCCGTAAGTCAATTTTTTTTTAATCTCTTTGACTGTTCTTTTAGAATGAGCGTTGAAAAATGGACAAACGAACGGCCAGCACCCCTTCTTGATGAAAACGGTGTTTTCAAAGAGCCTATCTGGACTGATGAGCAAGAATCTGAGTTTACTCTCGATCGCTATATGTACCCAGCAGTATTTATGGTCAACAACCGGTGGATCGAATGGGAGTTCAACTTTGATTGCGATGTTATTCCTGTTCAACCAATTGTCTAAAATTTTGCTTTGAATAAATATCTTTTTACAGTAACAAGTTTCTACTTAGAGCAGCTTTTACCAATATACACCGCGCGCAGCATATTATGCAAATGACAGTTTTTTGTAATGAATTCGAATTTTTCTGTGTAGTCAGTGATGAGCTACTATGATAGTTTTACTTCCCTTTTTACTATTTTCGTGCAATGCAAGAATTTTAACCGTCTTCTGCTCAAACTACAGTGATTGGAGTTGTGAAAACATAGAAACAATATTACGAGGATTTCCTAAATACGAGCTAATTCAAGGTAACCACACAAAATCGTAAACTAACAACCAACAAAAAACATTCATAAAGAACGAAAACACTGCGACAATGTTGAAATCTTATCAACAGGAATACGAAGATTCAATAAAATTCTCCCACCTCGTACTGTTATCGATACAACTTATCCATACAATGAAGACATGAACTTTGCTATTGGCTTTTCTTGTCCCAAAGGATACGACACACTTCTCAGCCAAAGCGCTCACTGGAGCTTTGATCATCGAAATAGGCCGATCACTGTTCCTGATGATAGAACCGGACTACCAGTGGTCACGGTTGGGCACAGATTGGATAATAATTATCGAAATGTTATATCGCTTGGTCCAAGTTATAAATATATCGCCAAGTCGATGTGGAGCATGAAGACCTATTTCAACTGGAAGCGGATAATTATGATCATTCTACCGCTCAAACGTAAAAAACCTCTTTTTAATTCAGTTCGATTGCTATGATTTTAGCTGATAATAGCCCTCCATATTCATCGACAGATTCTTATGACACTGGAAGAAGAATGTTATACATAGAAAAATACTTCAATGAACAATCAGAAGGAACAGCAAAACATATCGTTTCTGCTCTAATAAAAGGACAGCGTAAATTTCTCCCGGGCTCATATTCCTCAAACGAAGACTGGAGCGTTCCTCAGAGCTTGGAAGACATTATTGACTCTTTCGACGTCATTTTTGCTCCGCCAAATGTTTTCAAGGATATTCTTAATAAAAAACATCAGCAGCGCGACGACTCGACAATCAACTGGTTCATCAAGGAGCTCTTGAAAAAAACCTGGGTTCTACTCAATGAATACAATCTGGAAGGCGATCTGGCACCAAGCGGCTTTTTGTCGTATTTGGATGTTTATCAGGAAAGGCTTAACTTGTCTTTTTCGCTTTGTAATAGTGCAAGTTGTATCCAAAGAAAAGATACAAGAACAAATCAATTTTCGACCAACAATTGATAATCATCTCAGAATTCAAATGCCAACAAGTCCGATTCTTCGTGGCTACACAGCAGCTATTGACTTCTATCGTATCTGCCTCGATTTCTACGACATGCAAATCCCCCCAAACGGATCTCAAGTCGTTCAGGAAGTAACTGAATACATCGAAGATCCACGCACTGGAAGACCAACATTCGTTACAAGATACGCCGAACAGATTGAGCTCGACGAGGACAACTTTCAAATCGGTCATTTTTCTCTCAGGACTTGCTTGAAATTAGTTGGAAATAACAAGAGAGCTATATTTCACTCAAAGGAAAGTTACTTTGATCGAAACCTGAAAAACTGGAAACAGCTCATCCGAGTTGACCATGGAGAGGAAATCTATCGCGTCTGCAATACTGATGTTTGCTACATTGTTCTTCAGCGTCTCAACCATACAGGTGACCTTTTTTATTCTGTTTTGTTTGATCAACGCATCATCTAGAACCGACAGAAGATGAAGAGTATGAAGAAGAGTTCTTCACAACTGAGCAAATCATTCTCTTCGTTCTTGGTGGCACTGTTGGTCTGGTCGGCGTCATTTTCGTACTACTAAAGGGATCCGGCTTGTTCATGGACTTTTTGTACGAGCGTCAGCTTATCAAGCTCGAATGGGAAATCCCCGCGTCAAGGATTTTTATGATCCGAGATGCAAACGAAATGGCATCTGGTAACTCTTTCAGACGATCAACATCGAGATCAACAACGCGAAGAGGGAGCAGATTTAATTTGATAGAAGGCGTGAAGATTCCGTCGAGGCGCTTCTGTGAACTTGGAGTTTACAATTTGAAGATTGAGAAATCAGGGCAGCGGAAACGAATTCTAGTTGGTTTACTTCCACTGGAAACTAAACTGCAGCCAAATCGAGATAGCCTCCAATCGATCAGAAGAGTGATCAGAATTGAAGGGCCCAACATCGCAAAATTTGAAGGCATTTTCAACTCTCGGACAAAAAGCTACAGGGTGATTCACTATTGCAACCGCGGTAGCTTGCACCACTTTCTGTCCTCAAATTATTATGCAAATCTTGAACTGACTCTTGAAGTCAAGCTTGTTCTCGCAATCGATATTCTGTGCGGACTCGTTTATTTGGAAAATGAACTTGGCTTTCATGGAGCCTTCTCATCCAAGAGTTGTTTACTTGACGCCTGTTTCAGAGTAAAGATATCAAATTTCGACCCTTGTCGGCCAGCTAAATCTCAACCTGATATTTACAAAGCTCCAGAAACTCTTCGATTTTACGTTTCTCAAAAAGATCCGCCCAATATTCTCAGACGATGCGATGTCTACTCCTTTGCAATCGTCTTCCAAGAAATTCTTTACCGAAGAGGGCCATTTTACATCGGCGACGAGACTTTCACTGAGGAACAGAAAATTGAACAAGTTCGCGCTGTTCAGTCGGAGATATTCAGACCAACTCTTGAAAAACCGACTTCTTCAAATGAGCATTGGCTGACACCTGAAGAAGTTGCTTTGTTAGAAGCTTGCTGGAGTGAAGACGCTTATAAAAGACCCGCGTGGTTCAGAGATATTTTGCCACACTTTCAGTATTCACACTCTTCAAGATTTGGAGAAAAGAGCAAGTCAATCATTGATTCCTTCGTTGGTCTTCTTGAAACTTACGCGGAAAATACAGAGCGTCTTGTGAAAGAAAAGACAAAAATTTTGGAATGGTTTGAATAATTTTCATTTAATTTATTCTCTTAATAATCTGAAAACCAATAGCAGCTTGACGAAAGAGACCGGGTCGATGCGATATCTTCAATGTTTCTTCCACGAAAAGAAGTTGCTCAAATCAGAAATGGTACGATACCGGAGCCAGAGTATTTTCCAAAGGCATCAATTCTCAACTTCGACATTGTTGGTTATACAAAAATATCAAAGCGATCTACACCAAAAGAGATTTTCCTGATGCTGGAGACATTATTTACCCTGTTTGATGATACACTTCACAACTTTCCGAATCTTTTCAAAGTTGAAACTCTCGGAGACTCGTATATGATTTCTGCAGGATGCCCCGTCAAATATGAAAATCATGAGGTCGATCTTGCTCGTTTCGCTCTTCAGGTATCATGGGAAGGTGTAAAAGTCTTGAGTCAAGAACATAGATACGGTGCAAAATACACTTGAACTTTCGGATCCAACACTTGAATATGGAACGGCTTCGGATGCGAATAGGTATTGCTACTGGCGGGGTAACTTCATGCATTCCGAATCTCAATATGCCTAAATTTACTGTCATCGGCGAAGCAGTACAACGAGCGCTAACACTAGAATCCGAATGCCAAATTAACCGAATTCATTGTGATGATGCTACCCACAGTGCACTCGACCAGACTGATCTATTTCAATTTGAAGAATCAAGCTCTGTTTCTGGCCCTGCCTTTTACTCATGGCTTCAACATCAGACTTTTTATCAATATTTTTGATGTAATGAAGCCATAATAAAGATTTTGACAGAATTCAAGAGTCCAAACTACATCACCCAGGGAAGACTCCGACCCAAATCCCGTCAGACGGTCATCTATCGGTAAAGCGGGAAAACTAAAGCTGCTTTTCTGATAAATTTTATAGGAACACAAAGCTCGTTCGAGACGCAAGAAGATCCTTGTCATCTGACAGAATCATGAGACAGGCTTCAGAAGAAGATGATACGCTTGAACCCCTCACTCCTAGATTTGTGTCTATCAATGAGAACTTTTACGATGGGCGGATTTTGAAGAAGGAATTGTCTAACATGCAATCAGAAAGCTCAACGAATCTGCGTCTAAGTACCGCTTTAAAACATTATTCTAGTGTGAATGATCATTTTAGGAAATACCGATCTCAATCTTGATGATCGCGTTTCTTCTGGAACTCGACGACGCCCTCGACTACTGTCACAATAAAATTTCCAATAAATGTTTTTTAAGAAATCTTTATTTAGAAAATTTGAGAAATAGTAATCAGGTTAGCACAAGTTACTCAGAAACAATTTTGAGAAGGGCATCGCAGCAGTCGCCTCGGAAATCTCCGTCAAGAGCATCTTCAAGAGATTTACCCTGGGATATGTTAAATTGATAAAGCATTATTCGAATTTACCTGATCGGCTTCGTATTCTTCCTTGATGTTTCCAAGAATAGTCTCAGAAGTGGAAATGATGTATCTAAAACACATTGAAACACAGAACACAAACAAACTTCAACCTGAAAATATCTTCTTCTTCTGTTCCAAGACCTTTCATAGCCTTGTACAGCTGTCGAGCGTAGAAATAGGCGGGGTTCTTTGCGAGTCGTACGATTGCCTTGTATCCCTTTCGCAAGTCTCCTCTGCACTCTGATTCGATTGCTTCTTCGAGGGTGTTTCCAGCAATGTCTTCATACTTGTTCATGATGACGCGTAGCTGGAGCCAGCTCTTGTGCGAGAGAATCTGTGTGAAAACACTCTCGTCTGTTCCCCATCTATCCTCTCCAGCATCATAGAGAGCCTGGGCATCAGCCTCAGCTTCGTCCTCGTCAATTTCATCGACGCCTTCTTCTCGAGAGCACTGCAGAACAGCGACCAAGAGATGCTGAAAGGAAACCATAAATTAAACTTGCCGGGAGATGACATTTACCTTGAAGTCACCGCGAGTCTCTCTGCATACATCATCTTCGAGGTCTCGATCAAAGACTTCAGCGTACGTTTCTTTGATTTCTTCAAGTTGTCCGTTTGTCTTTGTGCAGATGATTTCGATAAGAGTGCTCTCGTCAGTGCCGGGTCCTTTCATAGCCTTTCTCAACTGACGAGCAGCATATTCAGAGGGGCTTCTTGCGAGACCTTTGAGAAGTCGTCGAAGGTCCTTTCGGCGGATCTTGTCGAGTCGATCATACATGTCCTCGCCATAGAGTCCCTTGTAGTTTTCAGCGATCTCGAGTCGCTGAGCGTTCGATCTATTGCAGAGGATCTCGATGATATCATCTTCGTGGACTCCAATCCGCTCTTAAATAATTTAAACCGCTATCTTTCGAGTCAAGTTTACTATGGAACGCTTCGTGAAGTACTTCGCAATCAGCGTCGCAGTCGAAGTCCTCAAAGTCAACAACGGTTCCTCGAATCTCAAATCCACAGATGTTACCCATTTTCTTCTCTTAGTCGTATTTAATAAGACTCGGAAATAAGAGTATTCTTCACGTCGACGTATTAATAATCAACCAATGATTCAGCAGATTCTATTTGCATTGCAATATTTCTGCAAATCTATCATATTTACGACTGCATATTCGCGGAAAGTCGAATTTAATGCTCATCGTTGCTGATTCCGTGCTTCGGAAATCAACAACGAAAGGTACTTTTTGATTTTTTATTTTAAATTTAAAATCTTATATAATCTCTAGAAGGAAAATCTATTTATGCGACAAGCAATTAATAAATGATAGTTATCAGGATGAGCTCGTAGGGCTTTATTTAATGAAATTCTTCTCCATACGAAGAATTCTCTATCGCAAGCTCACCCTGAAAGAGGTTATCATCTCACGAATAAAATTCTTTTGTCAAAAATTTTAGGCAGAAAATCTTCTAGGCGTGAGCAAAAGCAGCTCTCCGAAAGAGATCAAGAAGGCTTACCTCGAAAAAGCGAAGAAGTATCATCCAGATAATCAAGATTCGGGCGACGCGAAGAAGTTCAGAGACTTGAAAGAAGCTGCTGAGATCTTAGAAAACCCGGCGAAGGCAGAAATTGAAAGGACAGAGTCGAGCTGGGACATAAGAAACGCAAGGCAGCCAAATCCGAATTCGAAATATGAACGGAGGTATCAACGGGATCGTAAAGATGCAGCCGGGCCTCAAATGGAATATCGTCGACCTCCAGAAGCTACGTACTGGGTCTTTGCTCCTTTAATTGGTACATTCTGCGTCTTCAAACTCTACCAGTACTTTAGGTAAGTTTTTCTTTTCAAGGACTTTGAAAATTTATTTCAAACAAAAGAGACGCCGCAGAAGAAGTGCGCCTCGAACCGTACGAAATAACTCCCGAGCAACCATTTGACGAGCAACTTGTGATTTTGCTGGTGCGGATAAAGGTTTGGACGGCATGTGATAAATGTAAATAATTTAATGCATTTGCTTCAGAAACGACGGCGGTATAGATTTTCCATCAAACAGCTCATTCTGGAATACAATAACCACATACAACGCGGTCTTCGCGAGCGGGTTCAAATAATACAACAATTTTTAATAATAAATACAGCAATTGCCAATTCTTGATTGCTGAACCCTTTTAAAGACCCGCAATGCTGTCAAACGCTGAAGTCTATAAAATATCTGTTCTCTGCCGACGATTTGAAGAGCGAGCCATCGAAGTGCTTGATAATCCTGATCTTCTTGACTTTTATATTCAACGTCACGACGTATTATATCTTCCAGAATTATATTCATCCATTTAGATTGCTCGTGCGCGAATAACTTGATCGAAATCCATCTTGACTTGCAGGAGATAATCCAATTCTCATTGTTGTGTTTTCAAAAATTGGGTTGTGCTTATCCATTTATTTGCAATAAAAATAAAATAAATCTGAAGGCTCGTTCCTTTGCAAGAAAGATAATAATGCAAGATCATGCAAAAAGTCTTGAACTCTCACTTGAAGAATCAGGTGTCTTGGATTTCCGCGGCTTCTTCCGCTACAGGTTCCTAAGTGTAAAGTCTAATCTTGTTGCTAAAACGAATTTACCTTTTTAGCCGCTTCAGCTTTCGCCTTACTCTTTCTAGCACCGAATACAGTTCGATAGCTGAGTAGAGCTTTGTGACCTCGAGATAAGTCCCCAGAGGATGTTTTTCTTAAAATAAAATGACCCTGATCAATTTCCTAAAAAATACCTGCAAAGCGTGTAAATAGCAAGAGTTGCCAAAAGCGCAAAGACGCCTGGCAGGCCTAATGACAACGCACAAAAAAGATCTTCTCCATCACATTCCTCCCGGGACTCTTGTAGATCCGGCACTTTGTCTGTCAACTCCTGTGTTTCGTTATTGAACCATAATCGGTTTCTCATCCCCTTGCTGCACCAACTGTTGCAACGAGACCATTCAGCCCACTCTAAAGGAGGGTTACCCTTTCTCAAAGACAAAACTGAATTATTCAAGACCAAAATCAATCTAATCAAAAGTCGACAATCAGAGCTTGGCGAAAGCAGAAATTGAGTTACTGAGCCCACAAATGTGGTTTTAATAAGTCGAATTCTATAGATGCTTGCCACGAAATTCTACGCTCTTTGAACCTAAAGCAAGAAAAAAATTATTTAATGATTCTATTGTTTGAAATTTCTACGAAACATGAAAAAACTATTCATCTTAGCTATCCGCTGTAAAGGTACCTACCTGCAGATATGAACGGAAGGATTGCTGCAATTCGGAAAATTTCATTCATCTGATATTTTCTTTGGGGTCTCTCGAATAATCTTCAAACTCTTAAGACTGGATGCTCCAATAAACCAAGTGATTTCAGCCAAGCGAGGATTCCTAATTGGATTTTAATTTGGTCTTTATATTTCGATCTGGAGATTTGATTAAACTCCGCTAACGGCTAATTTAAGAGAGTTCAACTTATGAGATTTAAACTGCCCAAAAAGGTTCTGGTGTTGTTTTATCATTCATCGAAGAATTATCTGACTTACCTCTTTTCGTTACTATTCAATAATCTTCGTAAAATTGATCCTCTTAATTCTATGCTTGAAATTCAATGAAAAATGCCTTGAAGAGTGCGTAGGACTTGTGACTCTCAGCACTGACGCCTGCTCAAATATAAATGAGCGCTTCTCAATTTTTAATACCCTTCGTAGCCTCAAATACCTCCGCAATAATAAAACCTTAACCTAACTTAACTTTCAGACACTCACTAATGTCATTACTAATGGCCCATTAGCCCTTACTGCTTATAAATATAAATTCAATTGCCTGCCATGAAAATAAGAAAAAAATGAATCCGGCGCTATGCAGACGGATACATCATGAGATGTTGATGTTTTTGGAATGTATTATAAGCGGAAAGGTAGAGAGAAAGAGTAGGAATGTCTTAAGATCAGTGATATGGTACAAAAGTTGGAACGTAAAGAAGTTAAAGTAGAAGTGGGGATCTATATCTTCGACAATCAAAGCGGGTCGGCACCTTCGTTAGCGACAATATTGTTTTCAGGTACGTCCATCAAGCTCCAATAGAAGTCCCTTGGAATGCGAAGCAGATTTTCAGCAACGATCTCCTGAAATGATTTATTAATCGATGAGAATACTTAATCAAAAGAAAACGCACCTGATATTCAGCGGCATCTTTTATTTCTTGAGCCGAAGGTTTATCTTTCGTGAAGCCGACCAAGGAGGGTCCGATTGCGATTGCTAGACGGGATTTTATTAGTTTCAAAATAAAAAATGCATTTCTTACCGAGAGCGTTTTCGGACATTTGGTTTTTCTTCGAATTCGTGATGACATTTTGCAAGTGGACGATGATGAATGCGATGGTGTCTCGATTAGCATCAGGAAGCTTTTTGATGAGCTTCTTCAGCACTTCAGAGTAGCCATGCTTTGCGGCTTCGATAATTTGTGGAAGGAGCTTGAATGTGAGAATTGGTTCGGAGATTTGACATCTAAGGAAGTCCTAAATAATTCTTTTTGCGAGCCGGTTGGATGATTTTAATTTACCTTGACAAACGATGCAAGTGTGTGCACGTCGATATCCGCCCAGACGACAGAGTTAACGTCACCAAATATAACCTTGCGTTTAATTTCCTGGAGAGTTTTAGTTGACCCGGGAATTCGATAAATACCCTCTTCAGTCAATTGCTGATCGACGCCGTGAATAGCGTAATAAATCGCCCCAGGAATACGCGGCTTTTGGGATTTGTCGACAAAGGCTTCAAGTGGCTTTGGACCGACGGTAACTTTCTCGATCGGAACGCTCGTATCTTTGCAGGTGATGTCAAGCTTGGAGACGCAATCAGGGTGGCAGATGACCTTACACTCATCGCACTTGCTCGCTTTCGAATAAAACTTGATGCCTTTGAAGCAAACTCGGCAGGTTTCAAAAGTCAAGACTCGGCTTGTGGTGAATTTGTGCTCAACAAGGTCTGATCTGTTCGATTTGTCAGAGCAAACGCTGCTAGTTCTATCAAGCTTCAATTTTCTCGGCTTTGCAGTGTTGGCGACGATTTGAGGCGTCTGGAAGAAAGAGTCTGCGTTCGAAATTGTATCAGGAGTCGTATCAGGTGTCTTTTCTTCTTGAATCACTTCAAATGAGTCCTCCATGATTGCAGATTGCCTGAAGTGACGACTTTGCCGCCGTCGTGCGGTAGCGCCTGTTGGTTTTGTGAAACCTTGACTGCGGCGTTTCACCGCAGAAACTGTACCCTTGAAGGCGGGTTCAGACTCTTCCATCACCTTTAATATTCATTGAGTAATTAATATTCTAGATTAATTTACCTTTGACTTTTTGGCCATGGAGTCGTTTTCACTGGAGCAAATCGTGCTGGATGCTTCTGGTAAGTTTGTTTCGTCCATTTTCAGCGTATCAACAGACCGTTTTCCACGTCTTAAAATTGTTTATGAAATCACAGTTGATGAAAAGGGGTACCTTGGAGTTTTGAAAACAGGAGTCATCGGCTGAATTTCTTCTTCATCAAGTGTTTCGTCGAAAGAAACATCATCCTGGCTCATGCAAGTCTCATCAAAAAATGTTTCTTCTGCAACCGGTCTTCTTGGGATGAGCTTTTTCATTGGAGTCGCTCGAATCGAATCTGTTCTCTTGACGGAGCACGCCCGGACCAGCCGGTTCCGTTGACTTTCATCGAGCTTGATGTTCTGGTTGTTTTCGAAGATGATATCTTTTACGAGGGCCACAGTGCCCTCCATATCTTTGATTTCCTTCTGCAACATTTCCTTTGCCTTTGTCTCTTCATACAAGGAGTCCCGAGCGAGCCTGTATTTGGTGGAGATAGTTTTAAGTTCGTTTTGGAGAACGTTGTTATTATGGCGCAAATCGATGACTTCGGAGTTCAGGTCGATGTACTTTTGTCTCGTCTTTTCCATTACCATCGCGAGGCTCAGAAGCGAGTCCTCAGCCTCGTACTTTTCTTTTCGTTGAAGTTCGAATGCTTTGATGATATCGTCGTACATCGCGCAAAATGAATCCATTTCTTCCGCTGTCATCGCCCTTTTCTGACGTAATCGCGCTCGAGCGTCAAGCGCTTTCTCCATTTTTAAGATTTTTCTCTGAAAATAGAGGGATGAATGGAGATATTTCGATGACATGTGGCAGTACGATATTGCAAGAAATATTTAGTTAGAGTCAGAGTATTTTCGACGACGGCTTTCGGGTGTCTTAGATCGCTTTCGACGTCGGTCTCGATCGCGATCTCGGGATCTATCTCGAGAACGAGAGCTGGAAAAAGAGATTTTTATTAAGACTATTGGGATATTCGGCCATACCGGCGTCTTGAAGACTCCTCAGGAGCATCGAGATCTTTATATTTCTTGTGTTTCTTTTCCTTTTTAGACTTTTTCTCTTTCTTCTCTTTCTTTTCTTTTCTCGGTGGGGATGGAACTGGTGATTCATAGCCTTCCTCTTCCTTTGCGAGTTCTGCAGCCTAAAAAAGCATTCCTTCAATTATTCACGGTCAAAGTTAACCATTCGTTGAGCCTCTTCTTCTTTATCCATTTCTTCAAGATCTTGTTCTAACGCGCTCCACCGGGGCTTCAAAAGTCCTTGTTCTTCTAAAACAGCTCGTTTTTGCAAACGCGGGAGGATTACTTCGCAAACTCGATCCTAAACTCTCAAGCTATCATCAGTAAATGCCAAATAACTCACCTCGATTAAAAGAGAGTCAATGAATTCGTCAATATGACTGACTTGGAATGCGCCCATTTTATTCATCGTTTTAATTCTTCTAAAATCCGCGAGAAGCTCTTCCAAGTATTTATAGCCTGAGAACATAATTATTGGGAGAAAATATTTATTTGGCTCACATTCAACCGAGTTGCCGGTAAGTCGGAGACAGGGCTCGAAAAAATAAGACTCGGAGTTGACACTTTTACGCTGATTCATTCTTTTTGAGTCGCGCGCCTTGCCAACTCATCGCGACGGTGTCATCCGAGGCGACACCAGCTCGGTGTCAGCCCCTGACACAGTGTGACACTGAAAATTTTTCGATCATAAAAGTGATAATGAACAAGGGAGAGCGACGCGAGCCGGGCTGGGTCGGCGAGGATCAAAATCAAACTAAGAAAGCTTGTGAATCAGAAAAATGGTGTCAGGGGCCCGACTCGGTCGAAGAGCGGTGTCGCCTCAGCCGACACCGCGAGGATGAATCACCGCGAAAAGTGTCAGCGCTGAGTCTTATTTATTCGAGCCCTGGTCGGAGATACATAGCGCCCAAGCAACGCACATATTTGAACTCATCTTGTTTTATGAACTCAATGACGATGTCTTTTTCTGGCTGAATCTGGAGCATTTTACAAAGGAGGCACAGGAACGGAGTAGGCTTCACATGCGCAGCTGTTGTTCCACCAACATACTAAACACCTTGGTCAATAAAATAAAAGAGGGGCAACTACCTTTAATTCAAGCGCTTTGTCAACAAGAAGCTCTGCAGTAAGAGCGAAGCATTCCTCTTTCCAGTATCGAGATTCATAAATTCTGGATCTGATGATCTTTTCGATCAGGAACTGAGGGTTCGTTCCCTTAATCGTATTCGCCCCTTTTACCGTTCTATTCGCCATTCTTCCTGTCTATAACAAGTAAATAAAAGTTCTTCGTTAGATAAATAATTAATAAATGAAAGTTTACAGAAATGATACAAGTTGCGCGGAGACGAATGTTTGACAGACTGGGACAAATGGAGCGAAAAATAGGTTTACTTTGATAATGTTAATTTGTGGAGGTTTCACAGATGAGTTGATCGTCGAGACTCGCGACTTCCACTCGGACTGTGTGTTTCATCGAGAATCTTGTTCTGAATTAGTTCTTCGTAGTGGTGCGAATGTTTTAGAAACGAGTTCGCTTGAATCTTTGTCGGCATCACTTCCACTCGTTTTACGGGCTAGAAAATCGTTAAATTCATAAAACATTAAGAAAAGCTTTCAATGAATAAGTCTATGCTAATTCATCTGTTAAAAATTCACAGAACACTACACTATTATTAAGCTCTTCTACTTCACAAACACAGCTACATCAAGCTACAAGCAGACTTTCTTTCTAACCTCTATCAAAATACCTTACTTTTAAGATTTCATCCAATCAACTTGAAACAAATTGACTTCTACACATTTTTGGCTCTCTTGTCTGTTTTTCAAAGATGTATTTCCCATTTTACCTTCGATGAATCAAAGTGGTAGCCGTTCGATGAAGATACAGTGGTCGTAGATGTCTTTGACGGTGATTTGGGACTTTGAATGGTCGTTTTAGAATCGTTTTTAGGTCTCTTTTGGCGGACTTTTGGCACAGGAGTTTCGATGGGATCTATCGGTTGCTTTGGCATGGAGGTAATAGTGGGAGAGACTTTTATGTCCACTAGGAATACTTTGAAGACAGAAATTTAGTTGAAAAACTTACGGGTTTTTATTTTACTTCGATTGCTCGGCTGCGGTTCAGGCCTCGACCGAGTGGGGAGTGATTTTGTTCGATCGAAAGGAGGAAGTTCTGACCGTTGCTGGTTGGTCATCATTGCGCGAATTAGGGAATGGCTTATTTACTTGATTAGCTCGAAAGATTTTGGAAAACGTACCTTTTTTAATTTGTTGAAAAAACGTGTCATCAGGAATGGTCAAATTGCAGATATCATTTTGCAGGAAGGGCGTCAGATCTTCAAAGCTCATTCGCAAGATTTTCTTCTGGTTGAGTTTGAAGAGAACAAAAGTCGCTGCTAAAACGACGACGTCTCCTTTGAGCATAAAGCAATCCCACAATCGGATTGCAAGACGAAAGGGAAGCCGATCAAGAAAGTTTTGTAGGAGCCACTTTGTCAGGTAAATTTGGGATATCAGCGTTTCAGCTTCGAGATGATTGTAGACCTTTGAAAGGTGCTTTTGAAGGGTGTTATCCCAGTAGGCGCAGAAAAGGTTGAGCTTGGGAAATCCAGGTTTGAACATGCCCCTTTGACTCCATGGGTCTTGGTTCATAATCGCTACAAGCGACCAGAATGCATATTCTTCGTCCTGGAGGACGATCATAAATAAAGCTGCAATTTGACTCATTCCCTGGCAATAAGCGACTTGTTGGTCTAGCGCAGCATAAGCAAGCAGTATCCTAAAGCAGGAGCGTTGATCCTGGCTATATGGTTTGAAGAATTTCTGGTGAAGACGCCAAGTACGCTTGATGTCCAGGTCGATTTGGCGGACGACTTCGACATCGTCCTTTTTACTTTTATACAGGTGCTTGAATTGAGCTCCCTTTTGGTTGTAATCTTGCTTCAACGAAATTGGATCAAGAGCTGCCATCCAATACTCACGCCGAACACTGTTGGGAACACCTTTGAACACTCTATCGGGAAGTTTCTTGGTCAAACTCCGATCGTATTTTCTGAGCATCTTTTGCCATTTCTTCTCTCTTCTGCTCGTAGTCCGCTTGTTCGAGTTAAGTATCTTGGCCTCATTTTGTTTGTATCGTTGAGATTGAAAGAATCCGAATTGATCTGGAACTTTACCCTCAGTGGATATCACTGAAAAAAAAAATTCTTACCAATAGCGGGATGTTTTTACTTACATTCATCTTCGTCATCCGAACCGGGAATTCCAGTCTCATACTTTTTATAAGTTTTTGCTGTCTGTTTTCGTTCCCATTCGGGTCCTTGTCTATTCATTGCATTCTAAATTCAATAATTTTATGAGGCTGCTGAAATGAAGAGTGCTCTGCATAGGATATTCGCAATTAAAGTTGGATAGAACAATTTCTGGGAAAAAAATAAGTTTGCTGTGGAATGTGAAGGGTGTAAGGCAGTTCCTAGAAGCAGGAAAGGGAAGGTGAAGTGAGGTCAATAAAAATAAGGAAAATAAATTGAGTAAAGTAGGTATGTTCCCTTTTATCGGTAGACAGAGTATTCCATCATGCCCGAGGAAGTGGTTTCATTTTGGAGCTCGAACCGAGGCTCGATCCTTGGAGCGGTTTGTCGGTATGCTCTGAATATATTTGAATGGCTGATGCTTATTTTTGACAATACCTAGATGGTCTGTAAGCTAGGCCGATGTGGGAGTTTAGCGAACTTGGGCCACTGATGGCTTCGTCATATTCGATCTCTTCAGTGCCGGATAAAATTTTCACCGTCGCCGAGGCGGACCGCTTCTCTCCATACGGACGCGAGAGCAATATGAGCTGAATAAATAATGATTATTAGTTGCCGAGGAATCATCATGTTACCTGTCCTTCGCCTGCCACGCCCAAAAGTCTCGGCCGGAAGGAAGATAGAATGATCGGCTGGGAAACTTGTGCAATGCCGATCTTCACGAGTTCGATGCCGAACATGTGGGATACGAAGAGGTAGGGTTCGGAGTACTTGAAGTCGAGTGGAAGGGATGACCAGTTGATTCGCTGGACGATTCGGCCGCAGTTGTCTACTAAGTATCCTCCATGTTGCCCACAGATTAGATGCCGCTCCTTGAATACGATAAGTTTTCTATTAAAATCGTTATTTTCTACCTTTCCTCCATCATAAAGCGCAAACATATCAATAGGCTTCTCTTGGTGGGTTTTGCGAAGCTCGGACTCGGCAAGATACGGTTCAGCTGTTTGTTTATGGAAGTCGACTTCGATGATTCTGTCGGTTCCGCAGATCAATGAGCTTGAGGAAAAGGCAAGTGATGATGGAGCACTGTCAAGTTTGACGCGGAGAACTTCGAGGACTTCGTACTCTTTATCAAGCGCGTGCTGTTTAGAGAACTGGAAGAGCTTGATTGTCCTAAAAACAAATTGAGCTTGATGAGTTTTTCCAGATTATTTACGTGTTGAATGCGGCAGCAAGAGCATATTTTCCTTGATATCGTCCTGCCTTGATAACGTGAACTCTTTCTTTTGTTATTCTGTTGAATGTGATTTGAACTTTGCTTCGAATAAGACTTCGGACTCCGTCGGCGTAGAAAAAGACTGGATATCGCTCTCTGTAACCTATTCCAAATACGAGATCTTCGAAGGACTCCAACTCAACTATCGGCGCTTTGGATGCGACGACAATGGTTTTGCCGTCTGTCGCCAGAAGGTTGTCTGTTGAGCCAATGAGGGTATATCCATCGATCTTATGCAAAGTTAGTTTTTATCGAATAAATAAGGGTTACCTGAGTACTGCAACAAATATCAGGAATTTTATCTTGGAACGAATGAACTTTTTGAACGTCGAACTTGTTATGATCGTTTGCAGGTAAACTCGGCGGAGAATTGACGATATCTTTCAATGTCTCGAACCAGTTCTGTTTATCGGAAAGGTTCAGAGCGCAGAAGTACTCCATTTCAGGGCGGTACTTGGAACCGAACGAAGCTGGAATGTGCTCGATTCCGAAGCAGAATTCGTGATCAACTTCTGCCATGAATTTCACGTGATCGAAGCAGACTGCGCCGTGAAGAGCAATGTTGGATTTTAGATCAATTGCTTCTTCAAACGAGTCACCTGCGAGAACAAGCGAGGTGCCTTCTACTCGACCAGTGACTCTAGCCCATTCGCCCCTGTACAGGTAAAGGAGGTTTCCATTGAAGTTCCGGTCCTTCTTTCCTTTTTTGGAATTGCTTAGTAGGAACGTGAACTCATTTGAAAAGCGCTCGTGCGCGATTAGACCAGCTTTTTTTTGACAATCATGTCTCCGATGTAAACAGGCAGGCTGGACACAGCACATAAGCCGACATATGAAGCTGGGAAAGGATCCATTGGTGAGATAGATTTGCGAATGTTGAGTTTTTCTGCAAATGATCGAGGAGGTTTACTTGGAGATGCTTCTCGTGATTTACTTGAAAGCTTCGCTTTTGTAGGAATCTTGTCAAGATCTGTATTGGAACCATAGAGCTTAGATTTGAGCTTGGAATTCTCAACTCGCAATTGATCAATTTGCTTCTCGAGGTCTTTGTAGAGTGGAGGCGGGGCATAATTAGGAGTCATTCCTTTATTCTTCTTTTTTAGCTTCTTCGGGGTGAGTTCTTCATTCTGCCTTTGGAGCATTTCAATAAGCTTCGCTTGCTGATGATTGATCTGTCGGTTGCGCTCTTGGTCTATCTTCAAGTCGCTGTTCTCGTGCTTGAATTGGTTGTTTTTCTCGCGCTCAGCGAGAACTTGTCCGGTTAGCTGATCGATCTCTTTCTGAAGCTTTTTGGTTTCTTTAAAATGCTCCATCGCAGTTGCTTGATCAAGTTTCATAGCTCGCACGGATTCAAGATGATCACGCTCGTACTTTTGAAACTCCTGCTCCATCAGATCTCGCTTTGCACGCTCGCTTTTTAACTTTTTCATGAGTTCAACCACTTGTTGATCTGACTCCTCAATCTGACCGAGTCTCTCATCCTCTGCTTCAATTATTTCGCGGTCTTTTCGCTGAAGTTTTTTCTGCAAATCCCTGTTCTGCGCTGAAAGGAGTTCGTTTTCTTGAGTGAGTTTTTCGCGTTCACGGCCGAATCGTCTTTCTAGCTGTTCGATTTCTTCCTCAAGCGTTTCTATCTTTAGGTCATCATCGTTTGTTCGACGATTTCGCACATTGAATTCAGCTTCGACCGCCTCTGCTCTTGCCCTTTCTTCAATCACGATTTTTTCGAAGTTCTTTCGTTCTTTCTCGCCAAGACGAATCTCGTGCTGAAGTTTTTGAATCTCAGACTCTTTTCCATTAACCTCATCTTCCATTCCATCTACAGCTTCCATCAGAGTCGCCTTTTCTTGCTCAAGAACGCGCATTTTTATCTTCAACGCGCTGATCTGATCGGCTTTGGCTTGCACATCGCCTGAGTTGTCATTTGCGCGAAGTAGTTCTTGTCGAAGTCGTTGGGACTCATCTCTTTCTTCCGCATGCTCTGTCTCTAGTTTTCTGTAGTTTTCTTTGAGCGTAACAACTTGTCGATCTAGCTGGACGATTTCTCTTCGCAGCAAGTCCTTTTCATTTTTGAATTCTCGTCTGGCGCTTTCTAGCTCTCTTCTAGCCTCTTTCTTAGTTTCTGCATCGTCACTCTTTTTCGACGCATCTTGCTGGGAGACGGTTAGAAGAAGATCGTCTCGCTCAGCTTCTAACGAGACCATCTGTGATCTTATATTTTCCAGTTCTGTGTCCCTGTCTTCGACTTGGCTGAGAAGCAACTCGTAATCAGATTGAAGAGTGTCTAATTTAGTTTGCAGACGAGACTCTTGCTCGATTGCCCGGCGTAAATCGGCGTTTTTTAGATCAAGCTGGCTCTGGAGCCGATCTGCTTCTCGGTTTTGTTCGATTCTTGACACTTCTAGAGCTCGTTGACGCTGGTTATCTTCTGCGTTTCGCAGGCGATCTTGAAGGTCTTCAACTTGGGATTGTTTTTCCTCGCAGCTGATTCTCAAGTCCGCGACATCGTGTTCTTTGTCGTCAAGTTGCTGGGACAAGGACTCGATATCCCTGTTCAGTCTCTGATTCTCAATTTTAAGCTCGTCCAAGCGTAGTTTCTGGCTAGCTTCAGATTCGACATCTTTCTTTTGTCTTGAGTCGTGCTCTCTTCTCAGCTGCGCGTGTTCTTCCCTCGCCGCGCTCAACTGGCGAACCAGATCGTTTCGGTCATCCTCGGTGTTCGTCAAGATGGTCTTGAGTTGCGCCATTTCGCTGTTTTTCGCGTTCAGATTCGCCATGAGAACATCTCGCTCGTCTTCAATTTCGCTGATTTTGTGCTCCAAATTCTGCGCCTGGCTCGACTCCTTGCGCTTCATCGATTCTAGCTCCTTTTTTGATTGTTTATAATCCCACTCGAGCGATTGAATCTTCTCGTTCGCCATCGCCAGTTGAGATTGATATTCGTCGGACTCTTGCGATATTTGCCGCACTTGAGCTTGGAGCTGCTTCAGATCGCGATTTTGCTCGTCGATTGTATTTTCCAACTCGTTGATTTGCTGCTCGAATTCTCGGATGATCGCTTCATTTCTGTTCTCGACGTTGGCGCGTTCTTTTTTGATGACGGAATCGTATTCTGACTTGATTTTCACACACTTTGCTTTGGCTACGTCAAGTTCGTTGCGCAACTTTTCGAGTTGTTCGCGTTTTGAACGGGCTTCGGCTTCGGAGACGAGCAGATTTTGGGAGAGTTCATCTCTTTCGCGTTTTATGGCGTTGATCTCGTCGAGCTTTGACTGCAGACGGATGTTTCTATTTTCTAGCGATTTGTAGTCTTTCTGAAGCGTTTGGAAATCGCGCAAGTCTTGCTCGTGCTGATCGATTTCATCTTGAAGCTGGGAAATCTGCCTGTTGAGCTGATTCTTGTCGTTGCTAAAAATGGTCAAGGGACTTAAAAATGAGTTGCATTTACTTTGTTTTCTCCAGTTCAAGACTTTGCTCTCTCAATTTTCTTTGATAGTTTGAGAATTCAGCTTGCTTTCCCGAGAAATTTTCTTTCTCAGCTTCAATGGTTTCTAGCAGTTGACTGATTCTCGCCTCATACTTTCGTTTTGTCTCTGCTCTTTTCGCCATTTCTTTGTCGACCATCTCTCTCATTCCCTAGTTTACTGTTATTTGAGGAATTTTCTATCATTCTTACCTTTTTTACTCTGTCTCGTTCTTGAGTCCATTTTTCTTCTTTCTTTCTGAGTTGATCTCTTTCCGCTTTTAATCTGCAGATTGATTCAATAAGTTTATCCCTCTCTGAGTCCGACATTCTGAATTTCAGAATTCCGGTGATTCAAAAATTAGACGAAAATTGCGAGTAATAATTGTCGGCCAAATACAGCGCCTGCAGCCTCGTCACGGTTGTATTGGCTGATTTCGTTCAAATCCGCCAATGGGAGCGGCGCGCGCTATTCAAACGCTGCGTTTGGCGCGCGGGATCAATCGATTAGATTTTATGCTGATTACGCACCTGATTTACGCTTCGCGGGAGTTTCGGAAATCTCATGCAGAGAGTTTTTATATTTTATTGCTCTATTTTCGCACATTTTCCTGCTTTATTGAACTACCACCGCGCCAATCCACCAGCGCGATTTCTCTGTTTGAGCCAATGAAACGACGCAAAAGGATCAATTATCTTGGAGATGATCTTATTTTTACAAGGAAAAAGTACGAGAAAATGACCTTTTGAAGGATTAAGAATATGAGAATGGCAAAGAATGGATCGATGCGCTACGAATAGTTAAATTCTTCAGCTGTCAGGCCGTTATTTGATGAAATTCTTCCGGCGGGGATTAGCCGGAAACCAGTTTTTCACACAAAATCCCTTTCAAAGGTTTTTCTCGAAGAAAGTTTTCGATTGATGGGTATTTTTAACATTATTTATTGAATAAGTAACGGTTTGTGTCTTTGTGAACTGTTTCAGTTTCGTGCTTGTTTCATTTTTCTATCGGTGGGAAAGGTGGTCTGTTGAAGAATGACAGTGTCAATGTTTCTAGGAGTATTGGTATCGGAAGTACATGTATCCAGCGGAGACGATGGCACCGAGGATTCCAAAAATGAGGACGCCGTTTTGCGATAAAAGCAATTCCGTCATCGATGGTGATTTTCTGATGGGAGCTTCTTCTCGCTCAGTAGCCAAGATGCCTAAAAATAATGCCTTAGTTTGGAACGACTTTTGAAAGATCCTTACTTCTATCGTCGACAATCGCGTAGGATCTGGCTCTTTCCCGACTTTCTTCGTTTTCGAAATCTTCGCTTTCGACCTCGCCCTTTTCGCCGGAAAACCGCTCCGAGATATTGTTGAAAACTCCGGCGCAGATTCGTTTTGCTTCTTCGATATAATCCGACGTGTTTGGGTGGGTAGAAGAAGATTCATCAGTCGAGAAGCTGCTTTCTACGAGCTCCGGTTGCTCTGGAACCAACTTTTGTTGGGTCAAAACGACGGTTTCCGTGATTTCTTCCTCTTGAATTTTGTTCTCGTTCTTCAAGATTTGAGAAGTTTTGAGGGGAACTTGTGGCTGAAATGCTGTCTGTTTTGGCTCTGATTTGAACATCGGAGGACTCGATTTCAGCTGCAGTTTAGGGCTTGCTTGTTTGAGAATCAACTTCGGCTTTGCTTTCAACTTTGGAGTAGTTTTGTTGCTCTCTTCTGCTTCTGATCCGTGTCCCGAATCTGGCTCTGATGATTTGCGACTCTGCTCTCGGAATAAAACCGGCCGTGCAAGCTGAAAACATTCGTTAACTTTTACAACACCACAAAAGGGAGATTCAAAGCATGCTCTTTTCAATCGCTCAATTCAAGTGGAAAATGCTTTTGCGACAAAATCAAATGAATCGTCTTTTCACATTATTTTATATTCGGATTTGATCATACAATTGGGCATATAATATGCCGCATATTATTAAAGTTAAGACAAGTTAAAATTGCACATGTTTCGCTTCTTAGAACATTACTTTTGATGGCTTGATGTCGAACTTTGGAGCGGGTTCTGAAGCTTCGGAGGAGAGCTGAGCGTTCAAATGGTCCTAGAAATCGACAGTTAGCGGCAAAAATAAATAATAAAGGTACCTGGATAATGTCGAATCCAGCTTTGGCAGGGCTAGTTGGTGTGAATCCTGGTTGACTCTGGCCGACAGCAGCGAAGCCTGAAGGCGTCATGACAGGCGTTTCGACGGAGTTATTGTTTGAAGTGTTCTGGGAGACGTTTTCGGAGCTTTTTGCCTGGTTATTGGACTCGTAGAGAGACCACCAGAGCTGCCAGAATTGGGAGAATTCGCCCTGTGGTGGATTCTTGGATGTCCAGGGCTTGGTGCTACCGAGAAAGTGGACGACCTTGACCTGATCTTTGAATCGACGGAAAGCAGGGACATAAGCGTAGGTAGCGGCGGCGTGGACGTTGTATCCGAAGGGGAGAATTCTATCGATGGATTTTGTGGACCAATCGGAAAAGAAGTCGTTCAAGAGGCCTTGATCGCCACCGTCAAAGCTTCCCTCGTTCTTTGCGAATTCGATCAGCTCGTTGAATGTGTCCACGGATGGCTTGAAGACAAAAACGCCGGAGTTGAAGCAACTTGGCCAGCCACAATCGGCAACAGCGGAGATTTCCTCCCGTTGGAAGAGATCGTCAATGTTCTTGACGACCAGGGCGTCAGCGTCGAGGAATACCATTTTATTATACTGGGTCAGTTTCCAGCAATGAAGCTTAAAAAGATAAATTCAACAGGGAGAGAGGAGGGTTTTCGTACCTTTGTCAGTGTGACACCAAGCTCTGGTCGCTTCAAAAGCGTGAGCATAGCATCGTCGTTGGAGTTGAGAACGTCAACAACGATAACATCATCGAATTCGGACGCGAGTCGGGTTCGAGTTCCTTCACTGATAGAATTGCTGACCTAGGAGGGAGATTTATAAAAAAATTAAAATAATAGAGAGGTTTTACCAAGCAGACGAGTTCGGCAACAGTATTGACTTGTCTAAGTGATCGCGCTAGGACGAGAGCTCCAGCAGCGTAGCTGTCAGTCGTGGCCAAGGTGACGAATCCGATGCGCTCGCCGATTGTCATCGCACCTTCTTGAAAATAAAGCAATCAGTAGAATAAATAAATATAAAGAAAGGGAGTCTCTGAGGAAATTTTCGTCTTTTTTTTCAATCTCTGAACTTTGAACGGAAGAAGAGGGAATAAACGGAAAAAGTTCAAAATCTGATTTATTTTTCGAAGTGGCAATAAAAAGAGTAACGATTTTCGAGCCAGATCCTGAAAAAATAGGCAATTCTGTTGTCGATGAGGAACCGGAGGGCACGTTACGTAACCGAATCAGCACTCAATTGCATGGAAAAGGTGTTATGTAATGACCCAGTTCTGGTGGGAAGACGAAAGTTAACTGGTGGTGGCGTAAGCATCATGTTTTTAATGTTTACTTTATTTTAATTTTTTGAAACAATTGATTTTGGGTATCAGATGATTTACGTAACCCCGTCTAGAAATTTATAAGAATAAAGTTTGAGACAAAAGGATAAATTTGTATGTTTTAGGAAAAAAATAACCAGCTGATAAAAAGAAATTTATCATTTTAACGCATTGAGTCAATATTCAGAGTTTTTTTCTCAGAGGTTAGACTTGATGTCGGCAGGGGGCAATCAACGAAGACAACTCGATTAATGATCTCTCCTTGGATCAGCGAAGTTAGCTCCATCTGTTATCTACATAGCCAGTGTCTTCTGGAGCGTTGATGCTAACTCATCAAAGAGACTGAAGTTGACTGTCCAGAATGTCAGCATAGAAAAAAGGAAAATACTGTAACACGGCATTCAAATGGCGGTAAATCAGTTACGGTATGCACTTTCTAGCGTCGAAAAAGCTGATGAGAAGGATAAGCTTGCGGGTGATCTGGATCAAAGTTTAAGCAGGTCCGCAAATACAATTTTGTCAGGCTCAAGAGGTTGCCCGAAGAGGCCTGTCAACCATCGCAAACAGGCAACATCGACTTCAATGGACTCAACTTGACGCGGCGCAAACAGCAATACTAGCGCTCGTGAAGCAAGAACTGTAACCGAATGGCCCGACAGTCGACAAACATGAGTTCTTCTCTGTTTAATACAGTTGCTACTCGATCGACTCTATCTTTGCATTACTATGTCAAGTCAGAATCGAGCTGTCCATCATTCGAAGATTCGGGCTACTGAATACGCTCGAACTTCTCAAAGAAGAGACCATTCTTGAGTAACCGCAAGAACGGCTAATCAACTGTCTAATTAACTGATCATAAAAATATCCGTCGCGTGCGCCTTCCCGAATCCTCGGAAATTCCACACGATTAGTACTGCTCCCATAAACGACACTTTAGGGGTCCCTTTCCGGCTGTCATTCTGTCAAACTCCAATTTTATAGCCTCCGAAGGGCACGTGACCCTTCGGGAAAAAATGAAACTTCGAATGTCGACATAAATCACGATTCGAGGGTATGATCAATTTGTGGTGTCAATATGGGATCGTATGTATTGCAGAGACAGCAATTGATGCCTCAGCTGTCGATTATGAAGCATTAAAGACAACAGTGAATTAGTCAACAGTTAATGCCTTTGCTTCTATCTTCTCGGTACAGATACCAATGATGTATTTTCCCAGGCCATATGGAAAAAACCTACGGTAGCAAATGGGCCAAATATTTGCGTCATTATCAAATGTTGGGTAGCCGCCCTTAGCGTGCGAATATCTCGAGTGCATCGGCGCCCATATTTTGACAGATTCAAATATTTGCAGCGCTTTTTTACTTTCTTATTTTATTCTTTCAATTTCTGTGGCCAAATTCAAGTCATGTTTCATTGCGCGGCCAACTTCTATTCCTATCAAACCTGTCAATTGAGTCAATTAACTTTTAGATGCATGTTTGGCAAGGTCACTGAATGGGATTTTCGACTGCTGTAAGTTTTGTTAAAAACAAATAATTTAGTAAATTTTACCTCAAAAAAGATGGTAAGAAAACTCTGAAGTGATTTAGCTTGGAAAGTATTCATTGAAAAGTATAATTTTATTAACAAATGTGATTTTTGTTTAGTCATTCAGTGAGGTTAGATGAGAGCGGCTGAAACAAGCCTTGACGTACGAGCACTTCCGGCACTCTCTAACAAGTCTCCGTTGATTTACTCATCGGGGCCGAGATCAGCCGATAAATAACGACTTGAGTTTTACGAGAGAACGATAAGATATGACAATAAGTTGAAGCTATATAGAAGTCAACGAGGATTTCCGGGTTATGTTTTGATGATGCTTTTTTGATTTACGCTGTCATTTTACGCCAATTTTAGCGGGTCACTTCATTAATTGACCAACAGATATAAATTCTCAGGGCAAGATCGCTCATTGCTCAATTGAGTTCAATATTTTTTTTTGCAAATCTCTGAATTCCCAGGTTAATATTGATTTGTGACTTTGACTTGTCGAAATAAGTTGTGCTTGTCTGGGCGAATTGAGCGGCTTCGACAGGGCTGTCACTTCAAATCGAAATCTCCGACGGAGCACAACTACTGCTGCTCCCTCGGGAATCGGTCCAAAAATTCAAAATCATTTCGTACAGCTTTGAAGCTTCAATATTCGACCTTGAAGGTGACTCTTCAAAAAGACTTCAGTGCAATTGGCGGTTTCAGCTTTCCTCCATCTCATATTATTTTTCCTGATGCGCGCGACTTCCCTTGTAAAAGTTGATGGATCGAGTGCCGCATCCGGCAGATTCCCTTCAATTACAACTTTATGAATTTGATCAGAATTGTAATGAGGCGAATTTCGACTAATTGATGGTTTCGAAGAAAACCGGCTCAGTTTTCTCGTTCAAAATAAAGCGATTCTGATCTATTTAATTCTTGCGAGTTTCTGCATCTGGCAAAAGAGAATGTCGCAAGTTGAGTTCGAAATATTGAAGAGTCTTGAACTTCGGAAAACTGGAAAGTATGAAAATTAGTGGTCGTAAACCGACCATCCACTTCCGTGTTTCACGAGCCATAAATCTAGCGCGATGTATCCCGGTGTGATATTTCCGCCAATGTCGTCTCAAAATGTCTGGAAAATCAATATACGCCAGCTTTGAAAATGTGTCATTACCGTAAGCCAAATGACATTTCCGAAGCAACTCACTGTTTCCACTTTATCTCGCGTATTCTGGAGAGCTGGATTTTCAACATAATTTGTTGCATCGATTAATTCATTCTCAAGAATAAAGGAGTCATTATTGTCATTCTGTCGGTGTGTCTTGGTCTTGCCAATTCTTTTGAATATAATTTGGGTTTTCGCGTGCTGTCATTTATGTCTTCAATTGTCAGGGATTTGTACAGATTGATACATACAGCCATCATCGAAATCTCCTTCGGTCATTGCTTTATTTATACAGTATTTCATCGGTTTTAGAACTTGAGGTCGAGAAAAAATTGGAATTTTTTCGAAATTTTGATTGATAAGTGACAAAAATTTCCTCCCTCGAGTGGACATTTAGGGCCGCATTTGAGGAAGAAGCTGATAAAGGCTGTAAAATGATTTCGCCTCTCAAGCTGTCTGTGGTGAAGTGTTCCTCACTCCTCGAAGAAATCACGGCTGATGATGATTTAGGGGCAGAAATTGTTGATGATCGTCGAAAAGTAGCGCGTACGAGTAGCGATGCTCGACAGCGCCGCCTGGACGATTTTCTCCTTCTGTCAAGCGCTGTCAAAGAACCAATTGCGTTCTCTGCTCAGAGATCAAGACCGACGTTCTCTTCCGAACCAGCTGGCAAGTCTACAAGCCAGGAGCGATTTCAAGAGAGAAAGCGAGAAAGTCCGACCAAGAGAAACGGCGCAGCGCTAGAAGTCCGAGACACTGCCTCAAGGTAAGCGACCTTCCTGTCACTGATAAGGTTTGGGGCTCTCCCGCCGAGCTGTCAACGCAGCTGTCAGAAGTTGACAGCTTCATGTAATAACGAAATTTAGCCCCGCTGAATTTGAAAAAAAGTCTTGCTTCGAGATTCTAGAGCTACCCCGCCTTCTACTCAATACCGTTGTCACTATCGAAAGCCCTTTATTTTATGTTCGATAGTTGAGAAGCCCTTGTTAGCAAGTTTTTATAGATAAAACAAGAAAAGACGAAGGTAGAAAGAAGATTAATCTGTCCCTGTCTGGGCCAATTAAGAAGACACTGATTAAAGTTTATTTATCCAATAATTAGAACCTCTACCAGTACAATGATCCTTTCCTGGTTCTTTGTAAAAAATGATGAGCGCGAAATTTTCTCGACAGGCGACAAGATTAGCCCAGCAGGAGCTCGCCAACTTCAATAGTCCCTAATAATTTTTACTTCCGATTCTGTAAGAATACGCGGCATTTTACGCAAATATCTATGATCGAAATTATCTTATTTTCCCAAAAGAATATCTCTTCGAAAAATTAAGGGGATCAGCGTCGAGCTAGGACGATTTCGTTTCATCCCTGCCGCGGGACGAAATCGAATCGAACATATCTCTGTGCCCAAAGCCGGATCCGCGTCACATTAAATGCGCGAATTCGAAAAGATCAGCTGTTTTCGACGAGCAGTTGTTTTCTCATGCATTCATTCATTTGCATGCCAAAATCATTGAAATTGAATCGCGGTTTCCTTTGATGAATTTCAATTTCAAAAAATATTCGTGTCAAACGGTCAATAACGATCACAGAAGTTGATTCGATAAGGATGTTGCATTCTATCAGCGCAAGTTTGATGGGTTGTCTCTCAATGACGTCGAGGTGCCATCGGCGACAAGCTTCACGTCAGTGGGCGAGTTCCATCAGTCCTGATCCAGAATAAATCTCCTTCCTCAAGTGTCGCCCCTATTTTTTACGAATTCAGAAAGATCGTTTCCCTTTTTTTATTGCTCTGTATTTATACTCAACTTGGCGCCTAGACTCATTTTCAAATTTCGCGGAAGCGCACAATTACGGCTAAATTTTGGAATTAAATAATAAGAATCGAACTCGGAAATGGCGAAATTGAGTAATTTCAGCGAGTGCGAGGGGCGATTCTTTCTTTCAGGAAATTGCTTAATAAACTCATCCCGTTTCGGTATTCTTGACCCTAAACGGTTGTTGGCAAGAGCCGCTCCGCGAAAATATGGTGCGGAGGGGAGAGAGTGACAGAAGGTAAACAATTTTGTAACGATTTATGAGTGTTTTCCGAAATATCCCTGGAAGCGCAAATTTATTCGATGATCGACGGAAGGGATCCCGGAGATGGCTACGCTTCCGTCGGGCGTAAACAACGAAGAAAGGGCTTCTTCAAATTAGAATGCTCTCATTTTTTCCTCTTCCCATCGTAGTACCTCCTCCATCAAAGATTTTCAACCAGTACATTGACAATGGCCTTCCAAGATGATCTAAGTTAGAACTCTGGTCATGAAAGCTTTGATTGGTAAAGTAAGCTTGGCTACTTTGAGTGAAAGTCAGAAAAGATCATCCCGTCGCGTCGAACATGATGCGCGTCGTCTTTTGATCAGCCCGAAAGTCGCAAGCTTTGTCTTTAATAAGAGTTGAAGAGTTAATTGAGACGACATCAATCAGCGGTGGTGGTTTCACGCTGTCAGATGCTGTCAGCCTTCGCGTTTGTCACTCTCCTCGGGCCACTTCTGTGCTTCTTTCGCACAAGGTGTAACTTTACTCGCGCGGTCTTCCTGGCTCGCTTTTATCCCCTCAAGGCGGGTGTTTTTAAAAGGTTTATTCATCTGTTTAGGACGAGCATAGAAGATATCCATGATCAAAGAAGATTCCTGTCAACTACTTAACCGACTTCACTGAAGATTCTTTCAACAGAAAAGCCATCACGATGTCAGAACAGGTAAATTTTATAATAACAGAACCAATATCAACAATCATTGACTCGATATATTACGACACTGTCTTATACTGACTGGCTGAACCCTAATAATCACTGTTTCTGTCGATTGATGCAGTAATGTGTCAGCCTCACTTAGGCAGATTCGCTGACCTTGATATATTTCGAGTTTGAGCTGATGGTAGTAGTTGAGGCGAAATCGGATTGCGCTCTCGTATGGACAGGGCTTGACGCGAATGGATTTGCTGTCAATCGGAGGCACAGCAGTGCACTGACGGCTTTATTATAAAACTAATAAGTCAATTTTTGAATTAAAAATTAAGCTGACTTGCGTCGGCTAACTCTTTGATTTACATTTTTGTAAATTTGGATAGACTTACTGTAAGTCCCTTTGAGCCCTTTCACGAGCATTACCAGTAGTTCTTCTTTGAGCAGTGAAAAATTCCGTTTTATGTTTACCAGTCGGAAGGGGTCTTTCTTCTGTCGTATCGCCAGACGATAGTGTACCGATGCAAACAGATACCCAACTCAGCATAAATAATTAAAAGTAATTGTCCCGCTTCAGCATATCGTTGTGATGCAGAGACCTGTCAAGGTCACAAACAGAAACTTAGTTTGAGGCCCTTTGAAGCCACCGTTCCGATAGCGTGATGCAAACATGCATTGGGCACACAGAACGTGAGCATTCGAACCGGGGAACAAGAAGCTATGACTTGACAGGGAGAATGGAATTCCTTGATTGACATGCTTACTGATTGCAGTTGAGTTCTAGTATAGGATTTTTTAATACCAGAGACTTTTGATAAGACTGTCTGCCTGACATTGTCGAAAGCAATTCTAGAGCTAGGAAAAAGCTTTGCTGAGCATAAAATTTATACAGTAATCGCTTACATAGCAATGATATGTTCCCGAAATCCTTTTCAAAATCTTCTCAGAATCTTCATACAATGAGAACTCGCACTAGTCTTAGCATTACAAATAGATTGCGCCCTATATTTACGAACATGCACATCGAGATTTGTTGTTTCGCGATGGCCTGAGAGCGCTTGGTCGGATCAAAGCGACAAATCCACCTCCAAACACAGCGGTTTGGGCACGCATCGCACAGATCAGTCCAAACGTCTCCATATTATTCGATAAGGCCGTGCGCGCATAAAATCTCGAGTACCCTACCCAAATCATCGTCAGACATCACGGAAGATGAGGCCGCTTTCATCTGACAGTACTGTCCTTCTCATGAAGATATTTTTTGCTACCACCTTCAATTTTCAGTTTTCGCACCAGATGCCTTCCCCAAGATTGTCAACTAGAATTCTAGTTGTGATTCATGATTAGCGTTTTGTTTTTTTCGGAGCAGAAAAATAGATGAAATAATTTTTAAATTGTCACCTTGTCAATTAAATTTTGGAAATCTTGACACTGTAAATATAGCTTTCAAGCACCAAGCGTGGAATTGAAAGCTTTGTCATGCGAAACTTCTGAATAAGACAAGGGTACTCTCAAAAATCCCGCTGCGGGTAGTTATCTGGCGACATAAAAAGCACCTGTCAGGGAACTATCAGAAAGATACCCCTGTTACTACCAGAAAGTAAACTATCCGTTTTTCCCAGGATAATTTATTTCGCTTAGTAAATACATTTCAATTTACGTCGAGAAATGCTCCACACCTGTTTCTCTATTTGCATTTATCGTAAACTCGTAAATCACGATTGAACGAATAAATGTCTAATTTGAAGCCAAGGCGCTTTCTGACTTTGAGCTTCTTCCAGGTTGAATTCAGCAGATTCTGCATTGCAAAATATAAAGGCAGGTGGTACAACATTAGTCTTAACAGTATAATTCGCTCAAACTTTGGCTTGTAACTAATGGTAATAAAATCAGTTCCCAGGGACTGACTCCGCCTCTCTAAATTTCACGCACCCGTAGGCCTCGTTAACTTTGTCAATCTAGTAGTTAAATGTGTGGCCATTCATCGATTACTGAAATCACTTCGTTCCCAGGCACCTCTGCACAATTTTCGGTGCTGCTGATTTACGATCCTGCATCATCATAATTTTTCAGACGATTTTTGACTTACTCGGAAATCTCAAATATCTACTGTTGAAGGCTCCGAAAACTTTTCGTACGAATTTGGAGAGAACAACATAAATCTGTTATTATTGAAGAATTTATAGTTCTGTTCAGTTTTCTTCAACATAAATTATTTCTAGTTATCCACAAATCGACATGATTTGACAAGTCTTTTACTAAATAGCGCCGGTCTAAACTCGACGAACTCAAACTTGATCGGACCAAGTTTTTTTCGCGATATCTGTAGCAACCTTCAGTAGAGCTTAAGGGTAATGGTATACATCGGCGATGTATACCATGATTTGAGCATGCGACTATTATATTCATAAAGATTGATGACGTTTTTGTAAACGAGGCATTAATTTGCACATATTGGGTGGCGCAATTTTCGATTCCAGTGTTTGCACGCCGGAAAGCTCTTTGGATCTCTGTGACATATCAGTGGATGCATTTTGATACTCTGAATTGCGCCAAGAAACCCACAAGACAACTCCTTTTTTTCTTCCACAGAGAGAGAACTCGACACTGATTCATGGTAAATAGCAGTTGCAAATAGTTGCAGAAGCAACTATCCAGAAGCGGCGATTTTTTAGTTTAGAGAAAAATACATGAAGGAGTGGTTGATCTGGTTCCGTGATGAACCCGAGAAATGACATAGAGAATCCTAATCCTGTTTCAGTATGGAGATGGCTCGATGATGCCAGCCTTTGGACAAGATTTCGGTCCACAAGGAGTTCACTTCGAAGATCCGCAATTGCAGCAAGACAAAGATGTTATTTCAAGGTAATCTTTTTGAATAGATTCGATTTTATAGAATAAGTTTTTGAATTAAAAATTGCCACTCATTTTCACACTTTGATGAGAATTTATTTATAAAATAAAAATAAGCCCTAAGCATAACAAAATGTTTACGCTTTTTTGAATTCGATTATTCTGCTGGTTATGTTTAGAATTATAAATTCGAGTTTATCCCCGTTAATGAAGGCCTCGAATGCAAATGCAGCCGAATCCTTTCCTGCGTCTTTTTTCAAACAAGCGGATTACATGCGCATAAGAACAACATTTGGCGCCAAAGGTGAAATGTTTACACCAGATTCAGCTGGCGACACCAGCATTCACCTCCGGTTGTGAAAGTAAAACGAAAAAGAATCCAGCGCTTCATTTTTTACAAAAATTGAATTTTCTCAAACACGAGAAAAAAAGGCCCAGATGAGAATTTTTTGGGAGTTAAAATTATCATAATCCAAATGGGATAGTTTCATTGTTTATTTCCCACTAAAACCTATTTCTAGCCACCCGTTATTTCCCTTGCTACGATTAATCTTCCAAAAATGCGAGCTCGCCACAGCCAACCCACGTGACTCGTCTGCAGGACCAGCTGATGTCTGTTCTGCTGAGAGCTTTTCTGAGGACATCTCCCGTTTTGCATCTGAAGTAAGTTTTGGAGAAAATGCAATAAAATGTCAGAAACGAACTTTTTCCAATTTTAACATACTTACCCTAATGGTAGTTTTGGCTAAAAATAACATCAAAGAGCACAAGACTCAAAAAGCAGCTCTAAATTGCACTTGGCGTAAAAGTAGTAGCGGTAAAAGTTTGCCATATGATTTGGGTGCCCGTAAAACATCCACTTCCGGGGTGCTGTCAGCCAGCGGATTAAAATATAAAATGATTTACGTTCGCTTTGTCGCGCAACATTTTTACGAGACTTCTTTGAGCAGCGATGAGCTTTGACACTCGCGCCGTTATTACTAGAAAGCCGAAAATTGCATCGATGTTCACATCACGAAATCGAATCCTCCAACTTCCAAAATTGCCTAAAATTGACAGCTGCATTCACATACTTTTTTCTCGCTCGTGTGAAGCATCTTCTACTCCGGAAGTGTTTCTTATCACTTGCGCTCACCGCGAATGGCGATAAGGGCGACTTCGATTTCGGCCCTTGATTGATCGACTTTTAAAAACTACCAAATGCTTTTTTTCTTATCTATAATTTTTTGTAACGAAGGTCTGTGCGCTAGAAAAGAGCCGCTAAATAACCGTGAGAGGTTGTTTATTGTCCGCGCGCTTTTGTGTGCCGAAGCTTACAAGTATACAAGTGTGTAACGACACATGCAAATGGAGATAATGCGGCTGATCAAGCATTTCCTTTACGCCTAAAAAGTACAGTAGCTGACGCATGTCTATTTCAGTTCAAGAACGACCCGTCAAGACAATGGTGCTACGACCCGAACTCCGAGAGCGACCAGCTGGTAAGTGGCAGTGGCCAGTTTCGCGCGCACTGTTTTGACAAGTAAAAGGACGGATTAGGAATTGCCCCGGCTGAATAGCTGTACTGCCGATATCTTTCAAGGACGAGGGCCCGGGAGCCGCTAGAGTCCCTGTCCGAATTGACAAGGTCCACTTTGCCTGTCGCACTGCAGCGAATTACAACAGCTCGGCCGATTAGCGTACCTTGTCGGCCAGAAATTCGAGATACAAGCAATTCCCTCCGCTTTGATTCGCCTTCCCTAATAGTAACCTTTCTCTTTTTAGATGGTGATGGCCATCGGCGTCCTCCGCCTCCACCTGCTCGAGCTCGAAAAGGTTTCCATATTCAAAAAGTTTGAAAAAGCGAAACCCTCTTTTCAGGTGCATGAACTATGTAGAAGCTTCACAGATCGGTACATACAGTGCTTGAAGACGAAAATGCCGGTGGAAATTGTTATCGACGATCGTGACTCGCCACCTTTGTCGAGTAACTTTGACGAGTTCTCAGTAAGTTTTGCCGTAAGTAAGCTCATTTCATCGCTATGAGATTTATTTTCCGCAGAGAGTTCTCGTTGTCATTGGCAAAAATCGACTCGAAAGCGATCTGCAGAAATAAATCTTCGCTAACGATTATTTCGATTCATCATTAAAACGCCATCTTTTTGCTTTCGACAAATTTAAAATTAAAAATTTTCTACGGGCAATTTTTTCTCTTTAAAAATGTTTGGAACTGGAAAGACAGGGGAAGAATGGTTCTTCTTAGAAAGAAGCTAAATCACTTATCAAAAATGACTGTGGTTGGTCAGAACGTTCAAAGTGTGACGTGTTGCCATCAACGCTGCATCACTTGATGTCAGCTGTTGTCTTAGAATGTCATCCAATGTCAGTAGGTGACATTTTGCGCATCCGACGGGGGCGCTGAGATTAGCTCACGTTCGACGACGCTTTTGAACGTTTCTGGCAGCTAATTGACTCAACGAGAAACGGCCCATGTCACCACAAAGCACTCAGACATTGTCACATGTCACACACATGGCAAGAATGACGGCGAAAAGACGTTCCAGAGGATATTTCTAATAAATCTCTCGACAGATTCTGTCACCGTGGAACAAAGTCTGACGTAACTCCATTTTGATTGATCCTAGTTACATATAGACATCAGAAATGCTTAATTTGCCGTCGAAAAAGATCGATTCGCGCAAAAGTGCTTCTGTAAGTAGTTTTGGCAGAAGACGAAAATTGAATTTGATTTTCTCGATTGCCGGAAGCAGACGCTTGGCCTGGCCTATCTCCTGAATATTTTTGGAGCTGGCCGAGACCGGAAATTAGCGTAAAACGGGATGAGCTGCAGCTCTGTTTGGAAAAGAATATCCGGGTGATATGTTAATCGGCGAACATTTCCATCTCGTGGAAAAACAAAGCAAATGCGCGGGTCACTAATTAGCACAGAATCTGTATCCACGAGTTAGAATAATAAGAATAAAACGAGAGAGAGAGAGAGAGAAACATATGGGTGGTGGGAAAATGGTAATGTGTGCGTACACATGAGATTTTTTTCGTACAAAATTTGAACAAATAAACCCATATTTCGAGCTGAATAATCAGTAATATTCATGGCTCGATTCGGAACTAGAACTAAGGCAAGGCATTTCTTATTCCTGAGTGGTAGAATCGCTTTTGAAAACAAGTCAAATTAGACGCATTTCGTAAAAATGCAAAATCGCCAAAATTTACGGTGGCGCTCGAGGTCAACTTTGGCGCGGCGCCGTCCGTCAAACTGGCGAGCCAATCAGCTGCCGGCGTTTGACAGCTCTTCACGGTCAATGCCAGCCTTGTCAGAAAATGCGCCGCGTCGTGACAGCTGCACTGAAAATTTCTAATGCTTTCTATTATTCAGAGCACTGGTAAACTCCCGTTTTTTTTCTTTGGCGAAATGGAAGCCATATCAATTTTTAATAATAGAATTGGCTTGATTGAAGGGCAAAAGATTTTAAATCCGCCAAGTACCTCCGCCCTTATTCTCCTTCTTCAAAGAAGGGGACTTGATGACTTTTCGCGCTAAGGGAAAGGGAGAAGATTTGACGTTTTTAGGCGCAAATAATTTGCCTTCGCCAGGTTGCCATTGCCGGATAATCCCAGCGGTGAGGCCCTTTGTTCCTCCTCTTATCCGATTGCTTCGAGCTGAGACGACTGTACCTTTCTGATTAATTTTTCGAATCAAATGTTGAAAATCGAATACGGTATACGGTGTTTTTGAAGATACAGTTATTTTGCCTATCCATTTTTCCCAGAAGCCAGAATTTCCCAGAATCCCCTTTTCCTTAAATTGGAAAATCGTTGATTTTGTGAAATCGAGGATTCTTGGAAAAACGGTTTCAATTATTTATGTCTCTTAAATCAAATAAGAACAATGAAACGTAACTCATTCCCAGGGGTAAATAATTAATTGCGATTCTTTCGAGATGCATTTGACGAGTTCCAGTGATCCGCGGCGGGTCGATGGGCGACTGTCAACTTGAAGCGGCTCATTAAGAAGAGCCCCCGCTTCCCTTAGTTTGAAAGAATAATGCCCGAATACTAAATAAAAAGGATTAAAACAGATAATCAATTCGATCGAGTGCTCATCCAAAATACAATTTCACGCGCTTCAACAGCTTGGGAAATATAACGCCGCGGGAATGATCACACCTCATTACAGTTTTGAGTACTTGAATATGGAGTCTTTGATCATTACATGCCTTTTCCCGTCAATTTTATTGGCGATTTTTTAGCATCTCTGAGTCCGAGAAAATTGACAATCTTGCGCCATCCCTACGAGGTTTTGTTGATAATCTTGGATCAAGAATGATAGAAATACTCTTCGATAATGAATCATAACCGGGTTAGCAATAAAGATTAACTTTCCAATTGGCAACTTATGCTCTGGAAGATGAGCCGTTGAAATTGGCCGATTTCAGGGCTCAATTTCCGCCGCAGATCTGACAGGCAATATTCAAAAGTGGATACCTTCGCTGCGCGGCTTATCCCGCCCATGAAATTTTCATTTTTGATACCTTACTCCTTCCAGAAACAAATGAGCCAGCTAACAGTCGGTTTTCTTCGTTCATTCGAGAAAAAAAAGAGGGAATCAGATTTGTAAATATTTGCGGATTAGTGGCGCTTGAAAAATGAGTTCATCTCAAGAGCTAGAAATTTGTAGGAAATCATCAGTGCAGCTAATCCGGGAAAGTACAATCTACTAAAAGCACAAGTAGACTCATTTACGCTGCGTTTTCATCATTGACGTTAGCTGGGCAATTTCAGGCCTGTCAAGCCATTGATCCCTAATTTCCATTCTAATGAGCTCCTTTTTATTATTGCTGAAAGAGTTCACGCTCATAAATGAGAAGAAAAAGAAGCTTCTCAGATCTGATAAAGACGTATAAATTGTTTATTCATCTTGGCGCAGTTGTTCCTCGTTAGGTAGCTAATCGAGAAGGTGAATGGAACTTGCTGGTGTATTGATAGGTGCACATTTGTTTAGTTCCCACCACGAGCAAGGAGATCAAGCAGGATCCGGGAAGCAGCGCCCGGAGGAAATTAGCACGTGATAATAAATTCGAGCAACTTTTTTTCGCGAAGCGAGTCACGAATGCATTTGAAAAATAATTTTAAAAATACGCGCGTTTCTCGCTCTTTCTTTCTCACGCCAAAAATGCTATTCCGGATTAGCCCAAATATTACTCAGAAAGCTTCCACCGTTGAATATTATTCTTCAAGGAGGAGATTGAAATGTAAATTGTTGAAAGCTGATTGAAGAACTGACTCAGTACCTGCTGTTGTTGATGGGCGGCTAATTAGTGCTTAATGATTTCGGTGCCAAATCGACACAAGCGTATAATGAGCCGGCCCCCTGTAGCGAGATGCTCGGAAGCTGGCCTGTACTCGCCACTGCCTATAATTGGATTATTCTCTACCCCGACAGGTGTCCCATTAGCAGAATAAATATTCAGCAATATTGTGCATATTTCTTCGCCACAGAAAGTCGACCCCTGATCTGACAACAAAGATATTGAACTGGCCATATGCGCCAAGAAAGAAGCGAATTAAAATATTCAAATCTTATCTGGTCTTGTTTTTGTTCAGATAGAAATGATCTAATCTCGCTTAAATCTACTTCCGATGGGTGCCGAGTGGTGCAAAAATAATCCTCCGCCAAGTCCTTCATAAATAGCACTAATGCGCTTGAAGTGTACTTGGGCACTATCTATTCCTGGAGCAAATGAGCTTGACTAAAATTCAAACTACCGATAAAGGCTCTTTTGCTAATTTCAACCACTTGATCCAAGCAAATGCGGATTGATACTAAAGCAATTTTTTTTCGTCAAAATTAAAATTTTGTTTATCGAGAAAAATGCGCCCTGCTGTGTTAAACGATTCTACTGAAAATTTGTCGAAAACGGAAAGTATGGATTTTCACCGTTTTCGTCGCTTCCTGCTTATCCTGCATCCTAACGATTTGTTTTATAGGGATTGGGCTTCAGCCCCGCAGCGTCGGATAAGCAAATGTCCGAAGGTGAGCCCGGAAGTCCGAGGGCGAACAACTCCAGCAGCGCGATGTCTCAAGACGGTTTTCCGAAAGGTAAAAGTTTAATTTATTACTACAGCATATGCTCGTATGCTACGAATATTGAAGTTATTGTCAATAAAGGAAGTAAGTTATTTTTTCCAAATCGGTGATTCTGGTTTGAAATCCTGACCGACGTGAAAGTTGAAAGAGAACATTAATGAAACCAAAACGTGTAAATACTGGCAACATAAAAGCCCAAAAGACGATTTTGCCTTGACAAGTTAGACAAGCAATCGTAAAAACCGGAAATCCGCTGGGCTGTGATCACGTGATCATCGCTCGTCCGGTTCAACGAACTCCTGAAGCGCGAAAACACACCTTTGGCTCAGTCCCCCGATTGTAAACTTTTGACAATTTGATTACAATTCCTACGACACCCCGAAAACGATAATTGCTTGGAATTTTCTACCTGGCCAACATCCCCGTTAATTTATCACCCGTGTTAGAAGTCGGGAATCAACAGGAATTTTTGTCAATGGATCTGTGTTTCCGGACGAAAATACTTATCGAGCATTGATGATTCCGATTTTTGAACACAAATTCGAGGAGAAAAAATAATTGAAAGTCATTTGCACAAAAAATGACCGCCTGGGAAAGGCGAGGCCGTCAGCGCTAGCGCTGATAAGCGCACTAGATTCTGTCATGTTTTGGCGACGGGCTGCCTTATCTTTAAATTTTAAATAATTTTGCGCTTCCGAGTTTCTTCTTCGTTTCCTTCCCTGTTGTTCCTTCGATAAAAACGGTTTAAATATTTATTCGTTTCTATTTCATCTTCTATCGCTGGCTTCTATCGCTTTCACTTTGAAAATTCTGCATAGAAAATCGCGAAATAGAGGATGATCAAGTTCGAGCTGTCTTCGCGTCTTCGGACTATCCGCTTATAAAGTTCATGTCTAGAGAAGAATACCTTGCTTGTCAAGAACTGAAGCAAGCTGACAGCTGATTTGACCAAGCCCTTGCTTCGTTGGTTGGTCTTTGAGGGCGCTCCAGTGCACTCACTCCTCGACATTGTACCCAGCGCTTGACTTCGGTCCCTGGCAAGATGCAGGAGTGGGGAGCCCGTTCTGCTGGGCGGCGCTGTCGAGCGGCCAGCGTAGCGCTCGTTGAGGATGAGCCGGTTGACTTCTAGAGGCCGCTCGAATGCGAAGAGCTGCCAGTTTTTGACAGACGGTAGCAGCGCCCGAGCAGATTATTTGTACACTTTTCCTTCGGCACAACTATCAACGCGCACACACACCCGTAGCGTGCCCAAACCAGCAGCCCGAGCAGCCAAAGCGAGCTCAGCCTAGCTGTTGACGTGCCCGTGACAGGCAGCCTGACAACTTGTGCCCAGTCAGTGACAGCTACAGTCAGGCATCAGCTTAGAGATTGAAGAAGTCGGTGGTGCTCCCGCCGACATTGTCCACACCGAGATCATTTCCTACGAGAGAGCAGAGCTACCCAGGGAGTGCCAGCCGCGCGCTCCGCTGGGTAGTACGGCCCACAAACCCAGCCCAGAGATGCTCCAGCCCTCCGAACACGCATCCCCAGTACAGACTTTAAAGATGGAACCGATCCACCAGGTTCCATCGTCGCTCCCTTCCACTCCAATTTCAGTCTCACAGGCGGTCTCCACCTCAGCGGGGCCGTCTCCATCAGTGAGTTCCTCGATCTCTGGTCTCAGTGCTTCCTCTGGACTTAGTCCATGGACTCACCACCCAGTTATGATCGAGGGAGTGGTCGGATCCATGAGCCATCATGACCAAATTGACTTAAATTTACACAGTCTTACTCCCCGTAAGTTTTTATTTTATTTTCAAAAACAGCGAACGAATTTTGCTATTCAGAAGCTCCTTCGTTGAGTGAGCTCGAGTCAAGCGGTTCCTCTTCTTCAAAGTACATTCCTTTGCAGTCTCCATCAGTAAAACGTAAATACGGTGATTATAAACTTGGCAAAGCGCTGATAATTCGGGTGGGAAATCATGAAGGTCAAACGGATAATTCAGCACTGAACAGAATCCCTTTTGGTATTTTACCACATTGGCACTTCCTCAATGGATATGCCAAGAGCGCGCCAGGGACTTACAGACTTATCCCTACTTCCTCTTTTTCAACGTCGTTTGATCCTAATCCGTAACATTTTTCTTCAGTGGAGCACATTGAGCACACTAAGCTCGAACCTGTGTCGGAGAACAACCGACTTGGCGTCTTCACTTCCGATCCAAGCGAGTATCCCTCAACTGTCGGCGACATCGATGGAATTTCTACGCTGCACGCGACGTCACCTTCTCTTCTGACTACACCATCTTTGGTCCAGTCTATGTCCGGCCACCCGCCCATCTCCTCATCTACCTTGTCAACATTGGAACCCTCTCCATCAGCCTCATCCCTGGCCACAAAAACACCACCACCAACCTCGAGCTCCGGCTCAGTAACGCACAGTTCATCCAATTCACGAAAAAGAGACTCTACCTCTGATTCACATGACACGCCATCCAGCTCGTCAAAACGCGTCAAAAAAGAAGACAAAGATGACAAAAAACCTCAACCTAAGAAACGAGGCATCTTCCCCAAACAAGCAACTAACATACTTCGAGCCTGGCTTTTCCAGAACCTGACTGTAAGTAGGAAAGACTTCTGCCTTTAGTTATTTTTAATTTATCATTTGTCGAATGTTTTCGAGTAACGCAAAAGCCGACGTTGATCACAGATTCCATAAAATCCGGCTTTTAGGATCGATTTAACCAAGAGTCAATAGACCTGAAGATCGGTTTTGAAATAGCTATTTCTTAGTAAATAAGACAGCAATGGTTGTGTTCACAAGAATAACAGCTAGTAGGTTATCGATTTTTGCACTGAAGCGTTTTGTTGTATTGGATTAATATATTTTTAATACCTCTCTTACTTACGGATATGGATACAAAGTCTTTTCAAATTTGCGCACTGTTCACCGACTAATTCATATTTCAGCATCCATACCCATCTGAAGAACAGAAAAAGAACCTGAGCCAACAAACTGGACTCACGATTCTCCAGGTTAACAATTGGTAAGTGAAACCAAAGTTGAAGTTGACCATTTGCTTCACGGACAGCCCTCATGTTGACACAAGGCGACATTTGTTACGCCACAATAGTCATTAGAAGACATGGAGCTGTCCAACAAGCACAAAATATTAAGACAGGACAAATGTCATTTATCATTTTAGGTTTATCAACGCACGTCGTCGGATTGTTCAACCCATGATCGATTCCTCCAATAGAGCAAGTAAGTGTCAAAACTTGGAATTTCACTCGATTCCTAAAAACATTCGAAGATGTGAAAACTCATGTTTTTCTAGTGGCGCCTTACACCACTGGTTCTTATCCATCTCCAGATCCTTATGGCCCAGGAATGGGAGTATTCCCTCATCCGATGCATCCTGGACTTCAAGGTAGGACTCTTAATTTTTGATTCAAAAGGGTAAAACAATACTTTAGGATTCGGAGGAGGAATGGGCTCAGGCATGGGTCTCCCACCACACTCACTTCCCGCAATGCCTCCACCGCCGATGCCTCCAATTTCTCGCGATGGTGGCATGACGAACATGTTCTCGGCCTTCGGCTCCGGCCAGCTCCCGAATCATCACTCGATGCTTGGCGGCGGTGGCGGCCTGCACGGCATCGGCAACCCCCATGGCTACCCGTCGATTCCAACACTGCCCCCAGATCTCACCTCCCTCTCGAACAGCTGTTGACTGCCAACTCCGCCCGATGACCCCGGCCACTGAGTCCGACCCTTTCCTCGGTCTCAGATGCACCGTGGATGAGTCATCGCGCGGTGCTTCAAAGTGACGGTTCAAAATAACTTTACTTATATTACTATTTTAACTTCCTTCGGGTCGATTTGTAGATAGAAGCACACGGTTCAAAATTATTTTATTGTACATTTTGTTTCTTAAAAACTCACATTCAACTTCCATAATTTATATGCGCTGCCGCGGTTTTTCGTCAACCCATGGCATCAAGTACAAAAAAGAGCTGATTCCGTTTCTAAAAAATAAGTGTTTTGCGCGCCCTAGAATTCGAATACGTACGTTCGCGTAACACGCTTATTGCTAAGGTGGCGGGGAAAATTGCTTCAGTTTAAGAGATAATCCCGGTGTAGGTTAGACAGATCTGACAGTGGTACTTGCCAACCGGGCGCACCCTCGCTAACCGAAGTTGAAAACCGCCGACCTGGCCCGTGTTAGCCCTTAGTTTATTCAATATTCTTATACATACAAGTTACTATGCCACACATACAAACAAATCACGTGATTCATTCTATTCAATGTTCCTTCCTGTACTTTGCAAGTTTAAACACTTCACAATTAACAAATTTTGTCATTTGAAAATATCAAAAGAAAAAATACAAAAAATGAAAAATCACATCTAGTTTTCTTTGTTCGGAATTTCACGCAGCCGGGTAGTAGATCTCCCTTAGCATACCAAAACTGTCAAGCTACAGCAGCGCTAGAACTTCTCGATCCATCATAAAGAAATAATGCAAATTAAGCGAGTATCAGATAAAAAAAAAGAACCGAAACTGAAGAACGCCGAAATAGATAGCCCTCGTGCCTAATTTATCGCTCAGCATCTCAAACGCTCGTATAAACATTCCAGCTCCGCTATAACAAAGAATTTCTCAGATAGAAGGAGTAAAATTAGGAAAAATAATTTCCTCTCCCGGCGCGATAACGATTATATTTGACCGGGAGATTTCAAAGTGTGTTTATTGTCGTAGCTGGCTAGGGAAAAGAGACTGGCATAAAATAGACGGCCTTTAAGATATTCCCAAGAGTTATTTTAATGAATCAGTCGAATTTTATTTCTCGGATTTGCGGCAAAGATTGACGGTAAAACTTCAGTAGTTGGGCCAAAGAATGTAAATTTTGAAACAAGACAGATTGCGGTGAGCACTTGAAATTGTCCAAATAGTCAAGTTTACAAGGAGACTTTTGTAATAGTCACAGCTTAGGAAGTATTCTGTCGCAAATGGTAACTAATCCCTTTTACCATTTCCGAAAGTTCCCAAGGCTTCCTCTCGCCTCCACGATGTCGCCCATGTCGGAACCTCACTGAAGGGTTGGCATTTCATTATGATCATAAAATTTCAGCATCGAGTCGAAAATGCTGTTCGAAGAGGAGCACGAACGTTATGTTGGCATTTGTTAGAAAGAGCAGCTGTCCGTCGATTCTGCTTGAGATGTTGATTTTCTTGACAAAGAGTTGGAAAGAGCACTCACATTCGGTGCTGACGAGGACAGCTTTGAAGGTGGCGATCAGCCAGCGGAATATACGGAAATATTTAGTGAAGATCTGAGCTGGCCAGACGGGCATTTTGATGAGTGGATGCTCTTTCAAATTCGGATCCTGTCACGCCAGTGTCACCTGTTGACGCTAAGAAAGTGCCTTTGCAGCCCTGAGAGGGGAATTAATGTATTTTGCCATTATGTCCAGCCGAATACATGTAGATTACAATCAATAGTGTATTAAAGGGTTATGCAGCATAACTTATGCTTACGTGTGTTCATGTCAATAAAGGAGGCCAGGAAATATACCATTTTCCAAACGCAAATGACCATGCAGGGGGGGGGGAATTATATTTTTCCATTTTCAGTGCATTCATTTTACTCGATGGAAATTTGTTGTTTGGCATGAAGCGTGGACTTATGCGCCGGCCGTCACCTAAGACGAAACTTTGCTCGGCGAAAATTCACTTCGGAAGGGACCCGATTTCAATTTTTCTTTCAATGCTTTTCGCGCTATTTCGGCTCCTTTTTTGCTTCACTTCAGAAATCCAGGCGAAGAATGGAAGTCAATCACTTTTTACTTTCCCTGCTGTCACCGAGATATGCAGCCGCCGTTTGAGCGGAGCCGTGTAATGAGGACCTGTCATCCGATTGTGTCCACCGAGCCTCGGACAAAAGGGACCTCCGCGCAAAAGCAAACTTTCATTCCTAGAATTCTTGCATGCCACGTGATTAGATTTGACCTAGTGGAAGGATTTTTAAAAGTTGTTCGTTCACCAAAAATGTTGCTGCCTGCTTAAAAATCATGCAGATAAACTCCCGTATTCAGCAATATAGTCCAAAAAATGAGTCTTTTCTTTCTCCAAGTAATTTGTGCAAATTGCGTTTCACGGTGTTAGCCCTGAGAACTAAGTTCCGCGCCCGCTTCTTCGCCATATTGTAGCTCCTGTCAAAAAGCGACAGGTCAAGAACTTCATTATGTTAATGAGGCAAAATCAAAACTTGCCACTTGCCGCTTTTTATCAAAAGGAAACCCCGTCTGTTTTCCGAGCTTTATTTTCATATCTAAAAACAGAGATTCGCTCCGTTATTATTCCATGTCTTCTGGAGCTTTTGGTTCAGATTTTACGCCAAGAGCTTCTCGCACAATTGAGTCAGAAATCTTAAAAAAGAGATGAATTTTCTTCTCAAGAATTTAAAAAATAATGATTAACTCGGCAATTTCATATTGGTGATATGAACTTACATGCTTTGTAAACTCATCATAAGTGATATTCCCATCGCCATCAATATCCAAATCTTGGATGAAATTAGCAGCTTCGTCAGGATCAACTTCAGTAAACTCGAGCGCTTTGGCTAAATCGCTCGCTTTGATGGATCCTTTTGCGTAGACGTCAAAGGCTCGAAACGCACTCTGACGAAATTTCAATTACGGATTTCTAGGATTCAGGAAATTAATAATTTTATTTTGAAACTGTTCCTGAAGCGAGAACTCCAAGTCGTAGTAATTGATCGTGTCACCCATCATTTCACAGAACTCAGGAAAACTAAGCTTGGAAGCATTTGGATTCACAATTGCTTGAGAAGGTTTTCACTTACATCTATCTCTTTGTAAAAATTTCAATAAAAAGCGAAAACCCTAACCATGCGTTTGGTCACTTCCTCCTCCGTCGGATTTTGTCCAAATCGTCGGTAGCACGTGATTATTTCTTTCAGTGAAAGTCGTCCATCATGATTCACATCAAATTGGTCGAAAATCGCCTTTAGCGCCTCAACATCTAAACTCGCTTTAACAAAAATTCTCTTCCTTGATTTCAGTACCCTTTCTTGCTTGCTCCGTCACGTCCATTTTGCTCTCTTGTTCTCAAAATTCTGATAGAAGCAAGCTTTGTATAATGGCCGATGTTTTCGAGGAGATAATAACGTTAAATAGAGCTAATGAGCTCCTCTGCTAAACCATTTATCTATTTGTGGTCACTTCGATGCCAACGGGAAGGATAGTTTCGACATTTATCCGAGCTTCATTCCGTTCAAATCAAATTAAAGATGCTCTTTTTACAGTAATAATTATGATAATTTTTGATCATTTATCTTCTTTATTAGGTCCATTTTCGTTAAATTAAAATGTTAACTTTATCCTGAAAACGCTAAATCAGCGTGTTATTGTATTAAATTGTCTGAGAAAACTCTGAAATTATCGAAGAGTGATTTTGATTCTGTGAATCGGAAGACGTCATCGTGGCGTCTTGTAACGAGCACAATCAGCAGCTCACCCTTGCGCGCTTCAGCTCAAGTTTTGGGTAAAGTCAGAGCTCTTTTATTGACGATTGAGGGCCAGGCTTCCTCAAAATAACCCGTGAGACGTAACAAAGACAACATGAGCGAGAAAGAAAGAGAAGAGCTGAAAAAATACCAAGACTTGGTTCAGAAGATTGGCATCCAGGAACAGCTCAAAACTGTGGAACTGACAGGGAAAAATTCTAGTAGAAAGAGTCGAGAAACGCCATTTACTAGGAAAAGGTCTCATTTTAATGATAAATTATGAATAACTTCGTTAATCAATATAATGAATTTCAACATCAAAATGTAAAATAAATTTGAATTCATTAAATATGATCTATAGACTATAGACTATAGTATAGATTCTATACCTATTTTTACCGTTATAATCTATTCATGAACACGACGACAAAAAATGAGGACCTTTGAAAAAGAGCCCTGTCTCGCGAGAATCAATTGAACAAGACTGCAGACTCACTGGTAAACTACTACCCAAAGAATCAGAAAGTAAAAGAATCCGGCGATTTGTGAAGCTACTGTACTTGTGAAAAATAAACGAGAAATGAGTTTACAAACCGGTGAATTTATTAACAATAATGGCTTGGAAACAGTTTGATCGTGAGAGTTGCAATCAAGCAAAAACCTCGTTTGGATTTTCCGAGTCTGTTGGAGTCTTTCGGTAGATTGAAGAAAAATTTGCCATGTGTTTGCGCAGACCTTCTGCTCTGTCTAGCCTCGCTGATTTGCAGCAAACCCACAAACTAAAAAAATATAGGAAAGAAATAAGATCATTTTAACCTGTAGAAAATTAACAAAAGAGGAAGAAAACAAAGCCAAGCAGGACTGAGTTCCGTTCCATGGTGTATAAGTCTTTCCGGCAGTGTTGCAGCTTCTCTCAGCATTGATGATTTTCTCTCTGTTTCAAGAAAAACCTTTTCAGAAACAATTTAAGATAAGAAAAGTATGTTTGATACTCCGACAGTAAGCAAACTTACTAAACTGAGTCGCGGTTTAGACGGATATGATCGATTAGTAAGCAAACGAGTGTATGGTAATCCTTTCTTGGCAACAGAAGCCTTGTGGAAGGGATCAAACTACCAATGAAGGTTAATTATCTATTTGCTTCGTACTCGTACGTATTCGTCTACGGGCGAACTTTTCTTCGTGCGATACAGTTCATTAACTGCCATATCGTGCCAAATGGTCTTCGACCGTCGGAATCAGAACAAATTGTGCTGACTAGTAGGAACGCGCTGGTGAATTAATTAAAACCATCCTCCTTCCCGTTTTCCCGATTGAAACCCTAATTATGTTTTTTCATGATCAATTGAGTACTTTATTATTCATACTCTTTGTGAATCAAGACTCCATGATCAATTCGGAATTCGCTGATTTTGCAAAAAGCCAATTTGTCTGTCGTGAATCACGATATTTGTAGTGCAAGGTCCATCGGTAGCAAATAAAAAATTACTGCACTGGAATCGACATAAAACCAGCATTTTGAGTGGTAACGATTCATTAAAAAAATATGACGGAAGAGAGTTCATTTATTGCGGGAGATATTCAAGTGAAAGAAAATAATGAAAAATCAGAAAGAAATTCTTCGAAATGGAAAGATGCGTTTATTATAGGAAAGGTTTTTAAATAATTATTAAAATAATATATTTAATTTGTTCAGATAGCAAACCTTCAAAGTTCTTGCATTAGCATGTGTTGGTCTTGCACTTGCATTTCCCTTTTCAAGAAAATTTGGTAAAAGAACTTCAAACAACCAAGCTTCCGAAACAATCCCTATGAATGGCATAACCGAAGATGGCCTGACCTCCTATTTGGGAATTCCATACGCATTGCCGCCAACTGGCGATAGGAGACTTCGGCCTCCGGTTCCCCATCCTATGTGGAGTGAAAACGCAAACAGGACAGTTTGAGTTTTTTCAGGATTCAAAAATTACAAATAAAAACTCAAACTGAGTGATGATTTCTCCGCAACGGAATCGAAACCCGGCTGCCTATCTGGAGTTGAGCAGCTAATGCAGGAAAACTTTGGCGTTGATTTTTCCGATGAAAAACGATCTGAAGACTGCTTGTACATGAACATTTGGGCTCCAGATAAAAAAGAAAAAACTGAGAAACTGCCAGTTCTAGTCTTTATTCACGGCGGAAGCTTCCTTAGTGGAAATGCATCGAGGTATGAGACAGTTGGTGACGATGTCGCGAGAAAAGAAAACATCATCGTCGTTTCAATTCAATATCGTCTCGGGATCTACGGCTTTGGGTATCTTGGGCGAGATCGAAGTGAAAACATTGGGCATTTTGAGCAGGGAAATTTCGCCTTGCAAGATGTAAGATTGGCACTGAAGACAATCTACGCGAATATTCACCGTTTCGGCGGAGATAAAGAACAAATAACTGTAATGGGAAATTCTGCTGGAGGACTAACAGTTGCTACACTTCTTTCTGATGAAGCACCGGTTTATATGAGAGCATCTGGCTGGCCATTCTACCAAAAAGCAGTGATTCAATGTCCGCCAATGAATTTGTACATGCGAACGGTTGAAGACATCGTCGCTTTCAATTCCAAAATTATCAACGCCAGTGGCTGCTCCAAGCTTTCATGTTTCCAAAAACTGACGACAGATGAAGTCGCTCAGGCTGTATCATCCTCGACGAATCCTTATTTGATGGATTTGACTGTCAATGCTCTCTTTGGTACGCCATTTGCCCCAATTGCCGACAATATAACCGCTTTTAACCCGTTCCGAAACAGATTCCAACAAGACATCCCAACGATGATCGGTATAAACGCGGATGAACCGGTAACTTTTTTGAACATGATCTTCGAAAGTCGCCCAATTCCGGATGAATATTACATGACTGCTGCAAGACTTTTATTTGGCAAAAATTTAGCTCCGGAACTATTGCTAAGGGTTATAAAGGGTTACTCATTTTATCGTGAAAATATTTGAGGTTAACCCACAAAAAGACTCTTTACCCACCGATTGGAGACAACAGAGATCAGCTACTGAAGATTGAGCAAGACGCGATTTTCGATTGTGGATCCAGACGATTACTTGAGGATCAAGCGGAATCATTTATGTACATCTTTGACGCAGTATCTCCAAAAGCTTATAAACATTGGTCAAGAGATTATCAATGGGTAAAGACAAAAATATCCATATAAACTAATACTAAATATCTAAGGGTAACTGCGAAGAAAAGGCTTGCCATTGCACTGACACTGGATATTTCTTCGGAAAGATTCCCCTTGACACGGAGAATCAGAAGCAAGCGGCGAAGAGAATAAGAAGCACAATAACCAATTTTATCAAGTCCGAAGACACCGGATTAAAAAATTCTAACGGAGGATCCTTTCAAAATCTGATTTTGACAGAGCCAGACAGGTAATTTATTAAAAGAGCGAAATTATCTATTTTTATTTCAGCTCTGTTGAACCAGCAAAGAAAAATATTTGCGAGTTCTGGGATAAAGTCTTTCTACTCTCTGAAAACTGCGCTAAAGGAGACAAAAATAGCTGCTTTGCGAACTGGAGCAAGATTATTGAAGCTGTGCAATATTTACGCTCTCAAAAAGAACAATAAAAAAGGACAAAACTATAAGCTTAAAATTAATATTTATTTGAATATCTATCTGGCAGGTTCTAGTAAATTGAAGGGCAGTTAATTTTGGGAAATATCGAGCATTGGTGGCAATAAAAAAATTTTCAATAATTCAAAATGAGCAGCATCGTGACAACTCGATGGATTACAGATGGCAGAAGATTTTTTGATGGAGCGGTAGTATTTCAGGTAGAATTCTCGACAGCAGGAGCAAAGATTGGCTTCAGGGAGAGAAAGTCATTGGTGAAGTGCTTGTCAATGATTCCGTTCAGGATCTTCTTGAATTTTCGATCGGCCTTGTGGGTCGTGCGGCGCTGGAATTGGTATTTCAGGTGTGCGTACGAGTCGTCTATTTCGCAAAGAGGATCAAAGAGCTTCCATGCCTTGAAAAGATCTTCGAAGAAATTCAGTTAATTTTATTTGCAACCTTTCGTCGAGTGGAGACAGTATGTACCAGTTCCTTGAAGAACGAAAATTCTTGTCGAAGCATCTCTTTTACTGGCCCGTCCTCGATGATCTCTTGAAATGTTGAATGATCCTCTTTGATAAAAAAATGGTCGTATTACCTCCGAAATGTTCCTCAAATCCGATGATCTGATGAAGAGGATAACCTGCGGCCAAAAGATTCTGGTACTGATCTTCGTGAAAACAGAAGATAACTCTTTTCTCGACCTTGAGCAATGATATAATTTTGATAACATGAAAATTTACCTCGTTGATTTCCGGCTCATTTGTTGAACACCAAATATCGCGAAGAAGAAAGTGCTCTCGAGGATCGAAGGCAACGAAGTCAGTGGCATCAACGCTTTTAAATCGGTCGATTTTCGAAGATTTTGCATTTATTTTCAACCGCAGATGGACCTTTTCCTGTAGGGATCAGCAACAGAAGACTGAAGAATGAACCTCACTTTAACCAGTCGATCTGTTTGGTTTCCATTCTCGTCGTGGAGGTAGAGGAAAATCTCGAAGAAAGGATTCCAGTAGAGTTGACCTTGATGTTCTCGCGCATACTGGCCTGTTTATTGCATACCTTTATTGTTCATATAATAGTTACCAGTTACATACTATGTATTTATTTTCAAGAATAAATTATATTGTAAGCATTTCCTTTGTTGACTGGCCCAAAGAAGAATGTATGCCCGCTCGGGGATACATACGACGGTAAACTCAAGTCATTGGCCTCCTTATCCATTTTTCTTATTTTCTTCTGTCTTCCCTAAAGAACAAAAATAGCGCACTGTCAGTGACTCAGAGTCTCTCTGCGGATTTTTTCTCTATTTGAAATGAAGCGTATTTCGTCCCCACAGCGCCACTTACGCAATCAATCTTGCTGACTCTCCTCAACCAACCGATAGTGGCGACTCTCTACCTCAGCTTTCAAAACAGGGGTGGATATTTTGATATCAAATCATTATTTCAAAACTGTCGAATCATTTATTTCATCGTTTCAAAAATTGAAATTTCAATTGAAATTGCAGGAAAAAGCCGATGCAATGGATGAAACCTATTGAAAATGAAAAAAAAGCGTTTTCAAAAGATAAAGATTCGTGCGGAGTTTTGAAATGAATTTGAAACTGCAATAATTGACATTTCAATGAGTTTTTCTTATTTGGCGACTTGAAAGGAATTTGAAAAATGAAATTGAAAAAATGAATCGTTGCAAATTTGAAGAAGGCGCAAAAGGAAAAACTCAGCGCGCCTGCCATCCCTTTTTGACTCCCGCATTTGAAATGGGAAATTCCCAAAATCCCGTATTTTTAAAGTCCTAAATTTCTGAAAATCCCGTATTTCTGAAATCGCAAATTTTGAATTCTGCCGAATCGAGTGTTTGAAAAATGGCCAAAACTTTCGTGAGTGAGTGAGCGCGAGCAGAGGCCCCCAGATTTTTAACATGAGTGAGCGAGCGCGAGTAGACCCTTTTGATTTTTCGTGAGCGAGCGAGCGCGAGCGCAGATACCGGAATTTTTCTGTGAGTGAGCGAGCATGAGCGCTCGCTCGCTCGCTTGCGCTCACTCGCAGCTTTTCAACAACGTTTTGATTTAGTTCTTTGAATGACTTCTAAATATAATAAATAAATATTGAGTACTCTAACGGGAGTAAAAGATAAAATCCAGATAAATTTCATGATTATTTAATGACTCTGTCTTGGGGGTGGATTAACTGTGAGCAAGCGCGAGTGAGCGCAAGCAGGGAACTTTGAATTTTATGGTGAGTGAGCGAGCGCGAGCATAGGCTTCTCGAAATCACATGAGTGAGTGAGAAGGAGCGCTCGCTCACTCGCTCGCGCTCGCTCGTGGCTCGCGCTCACCATTTTTCAGACACTGCTGCAGATTCAGGAATACGGGAAATGCGGGATTTTTTCTTTTGAGTTAGTTGAGCTCAGCTCAATGATTTGAACACAATTTTAGTTCTTAAAACACAGTAAAAACAGCTCTGCTCAGCTCTAATTAGGGTCCTCTCAGTTCAGGTCAGCTAAACTACCTTAAAAAGTCTGCTGAGCTGAGCTCAGCTCAGTCACCTCCGAAATAGGTCAGCTCAGCTTAGAGAAATTTTTACTCAGGTCAGCTTAGCTCAGCTCAGTAATAATAAAGCAAACTCTGGAGATAAGGGCCTTATCCTTTTAAATAGCAGTTGCTGAGCTTAGATAGCGGAATTGAGAGGAAAGTTTAGCTAAGCGTAGTAGAGCTGGCGAAAATTTCGGCTTGAAGTCAACATCTTTGCCAAAATGGCCTATATAAAGGCTTGAATAACTCAAAATTTTTTTAGAATTGTGTATCAAAAATCTTTGGGGACATGAAAATTTCAGTGTTAAATCATCACGAGTGAGCGCTCGTGCTCGCTCACTCATGAAAAAATTTTGGAGCTTCTGCTCGCTCACTCACGTTAAAATCGGTGAACCTTCGCTCGCGCTGGCTCACTGACAAAATAATTTCAGGGGGGCTCTGCTCGCGCTCACTCGCTCATCTTAGTTTCGACCATTTTTCAAACACTGAGCGGGCACTGGGCAAAATGACGGAAGAAACTTACCCGAGGGGGACAGGCTAGGGTTATTTAGGGTTACTGTAGGTACAGACTTGCAAATTTAATTAAGCGTAGCTAAGCTGAAATAGCTGAAAAGGCCAGGGACGTGATTTACGCCAGAGTTGCAAATTTGGCTTTATTTTCGTTGAGCTGAGCTGAGCTGCCCTGTGTGAGAAATTCTCTGAGCTGAGCTGACCTATTTCGGAGCTGACTGAGCTGACCTGACCTGAGCTAGCCATTTTCAGAGGTCATTGAGCTGAGCTGAGCTGAGCAGACCTTTTTTTAAGGCAGTTGAGCTGAGCTGAACTGAGCAGACCCTAATTTGAGCTGAGCTAAGTGAGCTGGGTTAAGCTGTTTAATTACTGTTTTTAGTAGTAAAATTGTGTAAAAATCATTGAGCTGAGCTGAGCTGAGCTGAATAATACCGCGATTATCATTCCTGAATGACGGATGAGAGTCGTTTGGACATTTTACAATGCAAAATTTGTCCGAACGAGCGGTACTTGTCTGAGCTGAGCGGAGTTGAGCAGAACAGATAAATTCATTTTCCAAAATCAGTGAGCTGAGCGACTACTCAGCTCACTCAGCTCACCAAATTTGGAACTCTGATTTACACTGACTAAGGATTTATTTTACACAGATAAGGGCCTTTTTTCACACAGAAAAGGGCCTTAATTTTAATATCAGTAGCTGAGCTTAGATAGCGGAGCTGGTCAGAATTTTCTTCACTGTAGCTGAGCCAAAAGTATTTTTCCCGTAGCTATCTCCGCTACGCAAATTTGCAACTCTGGTGCCACCACATGTCCAAGTGTGTAGCCCAGGCTATGACGGTAATTTTGAGCGCAAGAATTCCTTGTCCCTGGGGGTCTAGGAGGTGGTACAAAGTTCGGGAAGCCGACCAAAAATTGGTACCTTTGAAGAAAATTTTCCTTTTTTCTATAATTTATGAGTCCAACTTCACTTTTTATACCTCTTCAACGCATTGTGTCCTCCAGTGTCCTCCAAGGCTCAGAAATTTGAAATTGATTTGAAAAATGAAAAAAGATTGAAAAAATCTGTCCAGATTTGAAACCCTTTCGCAAAATGCAAAATGAAACAGTTGAAAATTTCAAAAAAGGCTCCGCGCCATTATCATTTGAAATGAATTTGCAATTGCGAAAATGAATTGAAAAAAGGCTTATCTTTTGAAATTTCAAATCAAAAACGGTTGAAATAATGATTTGATATCAAAATATCCACCCCTGTTTCAAAATCAGCAATCATCGAAATGAGTTTTGTCCAGCAAAAGCCACTCATTTTATATCCACGATGATTTTTCGAGATTCACCATCGACGATGGTCCATCGTGGATCATCGTGAAAGTAATTGATCATTGACTGAAATTTCATCGCTCTCTTTATGAAAAAATTGAAACAAAATCTTTGAAGGGAAAGGTTTTCGTTTATTTATAATAATTCATACATAATTTTTAACTAATAAATAATCTGATTGGTACCGCATCTGGAAAAAGAAGCTCAGTAGTATTTATAATTTTGTACAGTGAACAGAGTAGCCTAACAGAACATTATTTATGGACAAAGTTCTGTTGGTGCACTAGTATTTTTTTGGGTTTGGTTTTCAAGATTGGGGTTCAGTTAGGATTCGGCTCAAGCGAGAATAAGCAGAGGTACAAACTGTAAAAGGCTCGAGTACAGTAATTTTAGAGTAGTCGTTATTTTTAGGCGATATTGATAAATATATTTAAATCACGCGGAGGTGAATGTTCTGGCGTTTGAACAGAAGACAAAGAGGAATACGCCATGCTTCCCATTTCTGATTTTGAAGGTTTGGCGTTTAGATATAGCAGTAGGCCTTGGCAATGGAAGCTCCGAGATAGAAGAACCACAGGAAGACAAAGAATGCGGAGGATGCGATCTTGAGGCCGCGGGGACCACCCAATTCACCACCTGAAAACAGTTTTAGAAAGATGGTATTGAGGATTATCTCGTACCGTATCGTCGTCTGAAGAGAAGGAGGGCAATTGCAAGAAGAGCCTCAACGCAGAAGATGACGACGGAGAAGGAAAGAGTACCGGGGGTGACTTCAAGACCGATCTTGCCGTCTCGGCCGGACCAGTAGAAGGCAGCCATGGTCCATGCGATACCGATACCGAGGAAAACGTTGACAGCGTTGGAGCCAGTGACGTTTCCAACAGAGGCATCAGCAGTATCGTCACCGATGGCTGCGGTTTTAGAGGCAAAAGTATCTTAAACGCCGTTACTCCTCTGTTATGAAAAATAAGCTTTTACCAGGGACAGAAGTTCCAAGAGCGACGAATGAAATGGCAGTAACAGCATCAGTGACACCAACAGTGCAACCAAAGTGAGAAGCGAAGTCACCGATGAACTAAATATAAAAATAACGTTCGTGAAAATAAGTTCAGTTTCTTACGGCAGTCATAACACCAATTCCAATGATCGAAACGACGAAACAAGCCCATCCACCAAAGTAATCAGTTGGGGGAACAAATGCGAAGATAAGCTTAAAAAGAGTGAATCATGTTAAAAAAGGGATCAAAAATACCTTCCATGGAAGAGTAAGGTAGTGCATGATGTAGTCGCTAAGGCCTGGCTCAGCATCGGAGTCCTCATCATCATCATCACCTGTAAAAAATTTAAAAGACTTCAAAAAGCGCCAAATTACCGGCAGAAACGGTCAACGCTTCAGTGAACTGTTCAGCCCAGGATCCAGTGGAAACAAGAACAGTAAGATCCTGCTTCTGCATCATCTTGTCAACAGCGTTCTAAAATAATCATCAAGATTCTGATTTAATTGTTAATAAAATACCTTGAAAGCGGGAGAAGCAACAATGCCAACTTCGATTCGCATGGCGTCCTCATCAACTCGAGGTCGACCCTGCATGGCGACCTTAATTTGTTCTTCGGTAAGGGATCCAGATCGGTTCTCGAGCTAAAGGTTCTTCTCAAAAAGCGATATTCTGATAATTGTCTTACAATAGCGTAGAATTCTTTCTCAGCGGGGGCAACTCGGGGTTCACCAAGCTCGACGTAGAATTTGTTGTCCTTTTCGTACTCTTCGCAATCGATAATGTTGATAGTGATGGTTTTCCTAAAATAAAAATAATTTCAAGAATCAAAAATATAACATACTCAGTGACTTCGTCTTCGAAGAGAAGCTCGCCTTCGAGAGATTCGAAATCTCGGCCAGCTTCAGCAGTGTCGGGAACAGTTCGGAATGGAACGTAGACTTCACCTCGAGCACCAGATTTTCGGACAACCTAGATTACTTTTTCAGGACTCAGAAGCACATGACGGAGACTCACAGAGATGCTGACACAGCCGATACCCTCGTCGATGGACATAGTGGTTTCTTCGAAGGAGAAGTTACCCCGGTGATCGTCATCAAGAATAGTGACAGTAGCAGTTCGGTTCTTGCCAATTTCGAATTTAGTAGCAACACCTCCTCGAGTCTGGAGAGCACCAGCTCCATCGACAACTCTATCAATTCAAGTTATTCATGGTCGAGAGGGAACTCTTCAATAATAAAGTGAAAATTGATTTACCTGAGGTTAGAAAGCATCATGAGGAAATGTTCATCTTCTTCGAAAACTTCATCGTCGATAATTGGAACAGTAACAGTGTGGCTGGTCTCTCCGGGCTAATAATATTAATTAGTTTATTAATATGAAAGATCTCGGCCGGTTCAATGAGAAACAACTTTGAAAAAGAGTTACTACTGTTTTCTTTGCTTGATGCAAACGAAAGTTAATTACCTTGAAGCAAAGAGTGCCTTCAGTGTATTCGAAATCAGCACCGGCAGATGCGGAACCATCAAGAGTCTTGTAGTCGACAAAGACGGTCTTGTCCATATCGGGACCATCGCGGCAGATGGTGAGGACGGCACCACCGCAACCTTCCATGACCTGAAAGAGTCATCAGAAATTAATTAAACAGTGACCACTAGCTGGGTGCTAATTTCGTTCATTTGTGTATTTCATCAAAAGTATTGCCACCCGAGCGAGCTGTTTGATAGAGATAAGCTGCTCTGGCGTCATGATGAAAGTCTCGAGCTGTAAATCTACTGCCAAGGGAGTTTTTGTCGAAGAATGAGTAATTTACTTACTCGGTAGTCCTTGGGCTTGAACTGGACTCGGTTCATTGTTGGGTCGGAATCTCCGTCGCCAACAACAGCAGAAATGGTGTCACCAGCCATAGATTTGGCGTCGTTGACCTTGTCCATACCCTTCTTGATGATGTCTCCACCTCCAGTCATGTTTCGAGTAGCCTGGATTCGGTAGAAAGCTCGGGACTTATGCTCACTGAAATTGAAATAAGTACAAATACCAGAGTTTGAAATGCTCGCAAATGCTCGCGAGCGAAAAGAGCGAGAGCAAAAATTTATCATTGCTCTGAGAGCAGGGGAGCGGGAGCATGAAAATGAGTTAGCTCGAGAGCCGAAAGAGCACGAGCCCAAATTTAAACCCGCTCGCGAGCGCAGAGAGCACGAGCGCAAATGTCAGAAATGCTCGGGAGCTAGACGAGCGGGAGCGGCTGCTCTCGTGCTCGCCATGGAATTGACTCACGAGCGGCTCGCGAGCAAAATTAAAAGAACAATTTTTTCGCATAATTATTCACTTTCATCAATAAATTTCTTTGAGGATCTATTTTTGTTGTTGCGGTTTTATGTAAGCTTCATTAGGTCCGTAATATCGGCAGCAGAATGCGAAAAGCCGAGAGTAAACAGATAAAACATGCCCACCGCGAGGTGCTAACTCCTGTGACAGGGACTCATATGGAATTAGTCACGGGGCCGCCGAATCATTTAAGGCCCTTGAAAGCTGCTCGCGAGTCAGTTTTTTCAGCTCGAGAGCCGATCGAGCGAGAGCACAATTCGACCAGTGCTCGAGAGCCAAGAGAGCGAGAGCGCGAAATGAAATGCGCTCGCGAGCGCAAAGAGCGCGAGCTCTGAAATAAATGTGCTCGGGAGCACGAAGAGCATCATGCTCGTGCTCGCTCGCTCTCAAGTGAGCCGCTCGCGAGTCACGAAAATTTCAAACTCTGACAAATACGAGGATATGAATATGTTAGCCGTTATATGTGTATGATATAAGCGCCTGATTTCTGCATATAAGCTAGCTAAAAATTAGCGTGTGAGTGAAAATATATTTTTGCGCGAGCATTTTTATGTTTCTTCTGTTAAAAAATCTACTTGACGTGTAATAAATACCATATTGTCCTTTTGTGATTTTACATACTATTTTCCTCTGAATATTGATCATTTGAAGTGCGAACGAAATTTTTATCAAATTTCATTTTGGCTGTTAGAACCATGTGGATGTGAATGTGGAATACGTTTGACAAAAGTGAAACTTACGCTCGGACGAGTCTGTCGTTGGCAAGCTTTTCAAGTTCTTCGGGGAAGCGTCAGGGTTGTCACGTCGGATCTCTCGGAGAATCTGGAGAAGCTTCTCTTTGTCAACGCCACCTTCACCCATGAGTTCCATCTCATCCTAGGGTTAGGGTTAGGGTTAAGAGAATAAAAAGAATAGACTTACGTTTCCTTCGTATTCCTTGATGACCTTGCCCTTGAGCTGGTAGTTCTTGTGGACATAATCGTAGACCAAAAGTCGTTTGTCAGCAACCCAAGCCCAGACGGTCAAGAGTGGGAAGAACAGGAAGGTCAAAGTAGCTTCCCATGGTTCGACAATACCCTCAGAGTTAGCAACAACAATGTAGTAAAGCCAGACGTAAGCAAGAACAGACCAGGCAGCAGTAACGAAGAAGACTCGCAAGTGTTTGATCTTTCGGGCTTCATCATCGGGAATAACGTACATGCAAATAGCAATAATCATGAAAAGGTTGAAAGCAGCAGAGCCAACAATGGTGGAAGGTCCAAGATCTCCGGCAACGAAACCAGCACCCACAGTCTCGACGACGGAGAGCAAGATTTCGGGAGCAGATGAACCAAGAGCCATAAGGGTAAGGTTGGAGACGGTTTCGTTCCAGATTTTGACCTCGATGGTTCGCTCTTCGCCGTTCTTGACGACCTTGACTTCTTTGGACTGGGAGGTGATGACTTCGATGGCAGCCATGAACTTATCAGCGACGATGGCGACACCAATGAAGAAATAGATAAGAATGAGGAAGTAGACGATACCACGGGCAAAGACTTCAGACTTGTCGAGCTTGTCAGAGTACTGAATACCTTCAGCCTTGACAGCCTCAATCTTCATCTCAGCAATCTGTTCAGCATCACAATCTCTCAATTGGTTTCCGCACTCTTCAGAGAAAAGATCCTCGGGCTGGCCAAGGTAGTAGAAACCTTCGGGGTTTGGATTGTCCTTGGTATACTGGGCGTCGTTTGCATCAAAAGCAACGGTGCTGACCCATCGAGAAACGTAACTATCGACGTTGTCGTTGGTCCAAATTGGGATGAAAAGACCGGTCTTGCATTTGCCAGGTTTGAACTTTCCACATGGACAGTTGACGTCATCAAAAGCAAAAGCGAGGTCGTAGCTGTCAGTGCCGAGTTTCTCCATGCACTTGGCAGCGTTTTCAGCAGGAGTCAATTCGGAGTCTAATAAACACCATTTTTTAAATTTTCCAATGAAAGTTACCTTGGATTTCGTCAGAATCAGGGATTCCATCTCCGTCATCATCGTTGTCCTGGGAGTTGGGGATTCCGTCTCCGTCATCGTCCTCCTGAGAGTCGGGAATTCCGTCGCCGTCATCGTCGTTGTCCTTGGAGTTGGGGATTCCGTCACCATCATCGTCCTCCTGAGAGTCGGGAATTCCATCACCGTCATCGTCGTTGTCTTGGCTGTTAGGGATTCCGTCACCGTCATCATCTTCTTCCAAATCTGGGATTCCGTCGCCATCGTCGTCGTTATCCTGGGAGTTTGGGATTCCATCTCCATCGTCGTCTTCTTCAGAGTCGGGAATACCGTCGTTGTCGTCATCATTGTCAAGAGCATCTGAGATACCGTCGCCATCCGAGTCAATTTGCCGTCGCACTAAGAAGATGTTACCTACCCACAGTAATATCACTTTAGGTCGTGCAAATGAATTAGCACTCGACGCTTTATAATGCTGTGAAATGCCTTTATTGGCATTTAAAGTTTCGCCCAACGACTATTAAGCTCTGTGGGGTCTGCTTATGAAAATTGAACTCAAGTTTAATCGATTTAACTTAGAGACACTATTAGTAGGGAACTTGATTTTTCATAAAGTGACAGACAGCTGCATCCTATTATCTTAATGTGACCGTGAATGACAACGACTGTCAAATGCTATTAAACAATATGCTCTGGTTTAAACTCACCTAATCTGTGCTCGGGAACATCGCTGCGGAGAGCTGTAACTGCAGCTAGCAGCGCAGCTAGAATGCTCAGCCACTTCATTTCCGGCTGCCGGGATCTTAACTATCAGTTAATTCTCCTCTTTGGTAGTCGGCAATCTCTGTTTCGGCGATTCTTTCGAGTGCCGGAAATTGTAAAAACTGAGCACTACTAAAACGTACCGCTAGCCCAGGAGGACAGTTAAAAAACGATTATCAGTTGACTGCTGGGGGGTTCACCACCTCAGTCAGCTGTAAATGAAGAAGGGTCGGGCCCGGCCCAGCGGGCTTAGCGCCTGTGGCTGTCGAAGCGCGTAAATGTAGCTCATTGTGGCTATCAACGATGCTACTTTAGCACAGAAGCGTGTTTTTAAACTTTATTCTTTATATGGTTTTGGTTTCATTCTGATATCTTTTCGATTACATCAAAATTTGACAGTTTTATGTCGTCTTTCTTTGCATTTTTTATGTTTCCGCTCATAAATCATGGTCAAGTTCTGGGTCGAGTGTTGTGATTGAACCTAAGGTGTTAATGAATGTTGTAAATTTCCCCTTGCGAGAAACGTTCCGCAAAAACCAATCGTATGCATTATAGTAAATAATAAATCTACATAGCCCCAAGTGTCGACGTACAAAATTAATTATGCTCATAATTCTGGCTGTTATATTTGACAATTTGCGGATAAGTCGCCTTTTGTTTTTTTTTCACGATTCAGGATTATGCTTCCCAGATTTTTATCATTCATCAAAAGAACAACTTCTAGCCACGAACGAACAGGGTTCTATGCAATTGTTGATGCAAGTACATTTCCTGAAACGAAACGAGCTAAACATGTGTTTAGCGAGATTGCATAGATCAGGATGAAAAGCTTTCAGCAGCTCAATATGGTGCCAAACCTATTATTCAGGCTAGTTTTTCTTTCATATGCTTTTTTTTCAATAAATTCAGGCTAATTTTACCAAAGAAAATCATTTTGATGTCGCACTCAATCCTGGAATTTATTATTAATCTTAAGCTTTTTAAGACAAATTTAGGGCGGAAGCAATTGTTACCACCTTGTTGGTGACAATAAAAAAATAAGAGTTTCCAAGGGCACGCACATTTCATCCCTCTCGCGATATATTCGAAGGAATTTTCAAATTTATAGCGCTAAGTATAGTGTTTAAATAATACTGTAGTGAAAATCAACCACAGGTGGGCTTTACAAAAGGGGTTAGCTTTGTTCAATTTTAGCCAAAAATACGAAGACGCGAATCGAAACTTTTATAAAATTTATAAAAAAAACTCACCTTTAGATTAGATGCATCCGGCGTGTTTTCATTCTTCTCGCTTTTGATTTGCCAATTTCAGTCTAAAAGGGAACTAGTTATTAGTTTTGAGCTTGTTTTACGATTGTGCCATTTTCCACAGATTCAGAACTTTGGCAGGTTGTGAATCATGCGATTTATCAAAAGGCGCTACTCTTTTCCCATCATCAATTATTTTATCCAAAGTAGTTTTTGACCTGGGCCAATCAATTTTATTAACATCCTGGGTTGTTGGTATTAATCTGAATTTAAAATTCAGAATTTTATAAGCGACGTCATTAAATTTGAGTGTTATTCTCAGAACGATGCGGATGATGATGCTAAAATCCTTCCTTACTGAATAATAGAAATGACAGATCTTTGAGCTCCAGTAAGATCTTATAGTATCACGGCTTCAAATTCGGTATCAACTGCCTTTTAATGGCGATTTTTACAATTTTTGCCGTCTCTTTTTCGTCAATCGCCCCCTTTTTGTATTTAACAATAAACCGAAATGATTGTATTTCCTCTGATGAATTATAAAATAAGTCCTTCTCTTGTTTATAAATACAGCGTGCTCGTTAAGGCGTGAGTTTTACTGTAATCAATACTTGTCGCAGCTTTGTGCGATGCGCTCCGTTCCAAAGAGAAGGCCCGTTGTAATCATTTTTAGGACGAGAGTCTAATTCGGGCTTTGCGCGTAAATGCAATCGTTGGATAATTCTACGTCTAGTCTAAATTGCTCGACTAAGGGGGCAATAAGCGGGCAAAATAGCAAGTGTCATTGCTAATGTTCAAAAAGCCGAAAGGTCAAAAAGGTCACTGTCCGGTCTGATGAATCGATAGGACCATGATAGTAGTTCAGTCAAAGGTGGAAAGCGACTTTAGGACTATTTGAGGGTATTGTAAACGGATTTGGCAGGAGATTAAACTGACGTAAGCGACTAGCCGCAAATTACATATTTAGGAAGATAACTCCATATGGAACTCCATGAAAAGAATATCTGATAACTTTGACTCTAAATTTTTGGCAAATAATTGATTGCTATTAATAATTAAGAATCGAGAATTTTTCTTTTGAGAAATTTAAAATAAAATAATTTCAAAAAAAAAGAGACGAAATTTTTGGTTTTTCAAAGGCCAAATTCACAAGCAAAAAAGAAGCGTAAGAATAAAAGATTAACGTGGATACTTCTTTCTCTCTTTTAAAACGTGTGGGAAAGTGTCTCTAAATGTGGAAAGTCTGAGTATAACTAGCTCGTTGAGCTCCGTCTGTGCGTAAAATAAAGCGCTTCGACGTAAACGACGTTGCGCTGGTCACAATTGCCACTAAAAGCGGCTAATTCCACAGCATTCACAGCCACTTTAAATGCCGTGGGACCTCGCCTTGAACTACAAAAAAAAATAATGATGATTATAGTGGATCGGTTAATCTATCGCTATTAAACTGTTCAAATTAATTTTAAATGAAGTTCTTCCGAATTAATTTTTGATTTCGCCACTGAAGTGACGATGTTAATTGATTTCTTCCGAAAAACTTTTTTGGTCTTAAATTTAGATTGAAAGTTTCGTCAATGAAATAAAATATTTACAAGGCCACAGTTGTCGAATAAATAAATCTTTTCATGTTTTCTCTTCTATTTATTCGGGTCATAAAATAACAAATCCGAAAAAGTGTATAATTTTATTCCTCTGACACGACCCTGATTGATCTCTAAAATTGCGATTCTTTTCCCAACTTTAGAATAAAGACAAAGGTGATTTAAAAATTAATTAACGCGGAAAAACAGTGGAATAAGTGATTCCTTCAAAGTTCATCCTGACCCAGTTCAATCAAAGATAAATGCAATATATTCAATCCAGGAGAATAGAAAGCTGTGTTGTCTGAGATAACTTATTTGCGGAGCCACCTTTACTTGGGTGAAACTCAGACTGCTGTTCAAAAGCAAAACCGAACAATCAATAGTGTCAAGTTAAGAAAGCCTTTGTGCGGATTTATGCATACAAACGCGCAAAGAAAGCTCATTAAAAAGCGAAACCCGCATTTTAATGAAAAGTTAATTGTCTATTAAAATATTTTAATAGATTATATTATTTTAATAGATATATTTATAAGCCACGCTCGAAAGTGATGACCGCTGCTTTCATTCTATTCTTATTTTTCTATCTAAAACCGCCGCGGGTTTAAAAATATATTCTGAGGGGATTGAAAATACTAATCTCCTCGCAAAATAAATATGAATGTTTAAAACGTCTTTTGGGAAAGTGAATTATCAGAAATTGGAAAATCCAAATCTGATTTTTTTTTCTTTTCTGAAGATATTTTCTTGAAAGTTCTTCTTTTCTGTATTTTCGGTATCTGTGTCTCTGATAATTTTTTGCGTGATTCATCCAAGAAAGGGTCTTTGAGCACACGTGGTCGGACATGTTCTCGGAGATTTGTTCCAGATCGTGGCGCCCTCACGCCCTCAATAATTAATAAAGAAATATCTGAACTGGCAATCCTAGCCACACACAACAGACACAACAGGAAAATAAATTTTATCGTATAAAAACATAGACTTTTATGAAGAAAAAATCAATGTCGGCTCCATACTATATATACGCACTGTAATAATGGAGTTATTGGCCTCCTAACGGGAGCAATATTGAACAAATCTTCATATAATCAAGTTTTAAAAAGGAAACATAATTTTCAAACAATGATAATTATTAACCCTGCCCCGCCAAATGCACCTCAGGAGGTGCATTTTTCGATTTTTCGAATTTTCAATCATTCATTATATCTTCTACACGATATTATTTTCTTCAAATGACCCCTTATTCAAAAGAACTCATCGGTATCCATAACATACTCTGAGAGTTAAAGTTCAACCTTAGTTGAAGACCACGAAAAACGGTTCCAAAAATTGCATTTGGCGGGGCAGGGTTAACTGATAAATGAAGATTCTTCCAATATTGCCCCCGATGGGTAGACAATAATGGCATTATTACAGTGCGTATAACAATCTTAGTCATTTTCAAAACATATTCTCTATTTAAAAAAAAAGTTGACAAACATGAATAACGAGCAGGAAATGCGTAGCCAGGCGATTTCGTCGAGGGGGAAATTCAACACTGGCGTTTTCATAAAAAGCTTCTGTCCAAAAAAGCAAAATCTGCATTATCTCTGGGCGGAAGACATCGACGAGCTAATCTGACTCTCCCTCGCCATAATTAAAAAAAAACCTGATTATGTCTCATCAACTGGTCTGGAGTTGTTTATAAGTCTCTTTGAAACTGATTCTTTTTCTGAACTTGCAAAGCTTTTTTTGATTTGTACCTGACCTAGATATTAATGAAATTGATCGTTTTAACACCCCTGCAGCATCTGTTATATAATAAGCACTTTGCTTGTAAATCGCAGGATACATCAATTTTTATAACACTGGGCCAATTAATAAGGAATTCGATCACCATATGGTGCCCCGCCGCAATGTCTGTAATTAATTTCGCTTGTAAGTAATTCAATAAACTTTATTGCGGATTGCCCTTGCAGAGAGGCAGTGCAATGTACAGTCTGATAATTCTGCAACGCCTGTATTTGATCGATGCCCGGCGGCTTTTTGTGGCTAAGCTCAGCACCGAAGCCAGATCAAACCTTCTGCGCCCAACTACATCGCCACCTGCAGTTAGCAAAGACCAGAAAATCTCAAAGCAGGATGCAATATATGCACAGAGCACGGATCGAAAGTCTGCTAAGGAGATCAGGAAGAGCTGCTCCTCGTTGATTTCAAATCTACTCTGCCCGTTTGGACGTTAGTGAACTTTATTTTAAACTTTCTTTAATTAATAAATACTACAGCTTGAAACATAAAGAGGTGGCAGCATAAATTAGAAATCAGCGGTTTCGTTGTCGTCCTCGAACGCTTCTTTTTCTTTTTCAAGCTTGACATCGTCCATTTCTACGGCTTCGTCTTTGTCGAAGGCTTCGTTGTTCTTTCCATCTTGCTCATTCTCATCCTCGTCGAAAGTTCCCTCGGGCACGTATTCGTAGTAAAAGACCGACAATCCGACGAAGACAAGCGCGGCGCCTACCATAATCGCCGCCAGAATAAAATATTCTCCAGACTTAAAATATTAATAAATAATGAACTCACTTATAGTGGCAGAATAAGCCCAGTAATGCTGTACCTGAGTTGGGTGCATAGAAATTTCGACAAAGAATACATCGAGAATATTTCCAAAGCAAGTTGTAAGCAACCAAAATGATTGAAGGACTGATTTCATTGACTTGGGCGACTGGGTGTAAGCGAACTCGAGACCGGTCACAGAGTTCATGACCTTGAAATTGTCGTCAACAGATGAATAAGATTATTCGAACGAACCTCGGCGACAGTGATGACGATGTATTGAGGGATGAGCCAGAAGATGTTCATGGTGTTTTGCTTGGAATCGCGACTGATTCTGATTTGGCAACCATTCTTATCGTTTTTGTCCGTGACGACAGAAAATGTCCAGATACTTCCAGGTCCAAATAGGAAGTCATCCTTATTATACTGATCTTCACCGTTGGGATTGGCTGAAAATATAGTTTGAGAAACGGAAAGATAAGATTGACTTACAAGATGTGATCCATTTTGTTTCACATTCTCTGGTCGCGTCAGGAAGGATCCAGTTGCCGTCTGCATCTTTCTCTGGTTCTTTGTCCCACATGCTGGCTTTAATTTTCACAACGCCTAGAATTAAATTTGTTATTGTACCTTATTATAAGCTTATAAATGACCTCGTTCAAATTCGGTGCTGTCTGAAGTGGATGCTTTTCGTGGAGAAATGACAACTGTCTTGTTGGTAAGAATCGACTCATTGTCTCCATTGAATACTTCGAAAAGAGTATAGAACTCGGTTGGGTTGACAAGCGCTGTTCTAACTCGGTTTGATCCAGATTTTTCCACTGGTGAATCGTACTAAACATTGATATGACTTTTTTGATTCGTATAACAATTTGTTATTACCTGTTCGCATTCGAGATTTCCTTTCTCTTCGTAGCAGAAGACACCCTTCGTGCCGTGTTCATGAATATCAATTGGAACCGTGGTACCTTGAAGGCCTGGAGAGCTTATTTTTAACTCTCGCTCTTGATCATTCTCAGGATAATCTGGCTGAATCCAATCATTGCTTGGTGTTCGGAAGTAAGTATTGCTGGCGTTGTAGTCCTGTTGATCGGTGATTTGGGTAAAGACTTTTTGATTGATGGATTTCAGATTCATTTTTTTAACTTGTGTTTGTGCACTTTCGTCATCAACTTTGATCTTGAAAAAGCGTCAATTTAGAAATAAATTGATTCTTGTCTTACATTAGCTCCGACCCAGTAATTCGACTCGACGGTGAGTTCCTTGTCTGGCAGTCCGTTGATCACAAACATCGCGGTTTGATCACCGTATGATGGAATGGGAGTTAGTTCGGAGTCAATCTATCATTTTTTACAACTCTTGCTGAATAAGCTGGAACTTACGCTGAGTTGAACGAAGCCAGCCACAACAAATGCAAGAGCAGTAATGAGCTGACCGCCAGACATTTTTCTGAGGGCAGTCATTTTGAATCCAATTTTGTCGAAGCATGGGTAGATCAGGCTCTAAAATAAAGCATTGCGTAAAGTTAAATAAAGCTACTAATTATCAAACTCTTGGACTCTGGCACTCAAGTCATGTTTGCTAACGTTAAGATTTGTTTAAATATTTGTTGGCAATCGGACTTTCTGGGCCATAAAAATCTTGTCTCGAAGCCACTGTTGTTGACATACCTGGAAGAGTGGAAGGAACAGGAGAATGAGAACTGGATTCATGATCTGCATTTGATCGGGTTTGATCGTAACTCCGCCGAAAACACCATTCATTTGGGTCGCAGTCAAGACGAATCGGGAGCCTTGCATGTCAAACAGAGCCCAGAAGAATGGCATTGGAAGGTACATCACAATGATTGGGTAGACATATTTGAACTCTGTCAATCGCTTCAGCGAGAATTTTTCTGTATCAGCGTAGTCCAAGAAATGTTCTTTGTCCTTAGTATCTGCTTTGCATCGGCCTCGGAGACCGGACCAGGTGGCACCGCAAAACTCAGTGAAGATGTTTCCAGAGACTGGCTTTTCCTTGTACTTTGACTTTCCAAAGAGGAAGGCTCCGATGGCGACCAACATCAAGATGGCGGGAATGAGGAAAGCAATAGCATAGCAATCGGGTCGTCCTAGACACTCAACTTCTCGGAGAATTGGAGAGATAAAAGTTGAAAGGAGGGAACCAGCATTGATGGAGCCGTAGAAAAGCGCGAAGAAATTTGAAAGTTGCTTTTTGCCGGTTTCGTTTTCAGCGAACTGATCACCTCCAAGAGCACTGACGCAGGGTTTGATACCACCAGTTCCAACAGCAATGACGAAAAGAGCAATAAGAGCCAAGACAGAATTGATTGTTCCAGGAACATCTTGGCCGCCGTTGATTTGAGGAACAGCGGAAACTGTCATAAGCACCATACCGAGGAAATAAACAAAAGAGATGTATACGATCGTGTTGACTTTTCCCCAGTAGGAATCGGCAATAATACCACCGATAAGAGGGAAGAAGTAGCATAGAGCGGCGAAAACGTGGTAGATGACTGTAGCGGTGTCCTTGTCGAAACCGAGGAAATATGTCTAAAGGACAGTAAATATGCGTTGGTTGCAGGCTAAGCAGGAGAATTTCTCAGTTGGCGAATGCTTATCAAAGAACATTACGTGAATGCAGCCGTGGGAGAGGCCGCCCACAGTTCAATAACCCGATAGAGGATTTATAAGCAAGTCACTTTTCCCTTCCACACTAAGAGTCTTCCATATAAACAAATTTCACGGAGAAAAATTAACAAAATCAAAGCCTTAGAGATGCTGCTCAAAACTTTTCTCCTTTTCGCCGCTTTTCAACCCGCCCGGGGTTGTTTGAATCCCTGTATCAATGCGGACGAAATGCATGATTTCTTTGAAAGAGATCGTCAATCTCTCAAAGAGATAAATAAGATGCTCGAAGAAGGTAAAAATATATAATGGGATTGTTTTTTTCTAAGAGTAAAATTCAGAAATCGAGGACAAGGACATTTTGATCAAAACGATGAAAGCCGAAAAAGATGCGGTGCTCAACGAGGTCAAAAAGTTAGCAAACACGCCAAACAAGTTGACGGAATTGAGAGCTCTTGTGGAAAAAAGCTTAGGCAGGGGTTTGAAATCAGTAGTCTATTTCGAAAAGGACTCATCGCAGTAGAGCCTCTGTCATGTAAAAAAGTATCATATATTTAAAATTTATCATTCCCCAAATAGAAGAAAAGGACGCGACTAACAAAGAAAATCCGTTCACCCTCCAGGACGTGAAAAAACTCCTTAGCGTGTGGAAATCTCACAACACGACCGTCATGGTTCAAGAGTGCATTGATCTTGCCGACAAACTTCAAGATCCTGTGAAGCCTCAAGCTTAAATTGGAGTTCACATATCTGTTCAAATAAATTTTTATAAAAAACTGAACATCAAGGTCGTGTTCAAAATCAATTAAAGTCAAATGAGGCAGTTCGGATGGGTGAAGCAAATAAATCTTTCAAAAAATTGCAACTCACAAAATGCACGACAATGTGTGCTTCTCAATATTTAACTCTGCGGTAGAAGTATTGCTCAGAATTCTCACCGACAGCGGTTTTTAAAATGTATCATCTAAGGTGCCACGCATGACCGGGCTTGGCTCGTGTCTACGTTGGCTCTATAAAATATTTGCAACACGCAAGGTCATTTAGTAGCCTGTCTTATCATGGTGTAAACTTTTTTGTGGTTCGTCTTAAAAATTAAAAAAGGGGCGTTGTAAATTCACTCTTGTTCTCTTCCTTGCTATCAAAACTTACCAAAAAGATGACGAGAATTGAACGCATTCCATAGTAGGCATATCTCTCGCAAAACTCATTTCCGAGGATGAAGAAAACATAGTAGGGATATGGAGTCTTCTCCTCGACGGCCTCTTCATTTCCGTTAGCGGTGACTTCTGCCACCTCTTCATCTTTTTTGCTTCCCATTTTTTGGGACGAGTTCCTACTGCGAGTGCGTCAGTACGAGACTGCCAAGCAGAGGAAGGAATCAAGAGTGGAATGCTCAGTGTTTACAAGTACTCGTTATTTGGCAAATCCAAATAACTGCACCACGCCAATACCAATCTGTTTCAATTGACCTTGGATTAAGAATTGGTCAACTTTGCTGGATTCTTATGCTTTTTAATTCTTATCTTTATTTGAAACTAGAGTTCATCAGTTTCTATCCGACAAATAACAGATCCATTCTCCAAGACTTTTGACGATTTGGACTCCTCACCTTCCAGAACCCAGAAGATTAGGAGACTTGAAATTTATGCAGCGTTTTGTAGATGATAGCTTATCAGTAATTAATAGGGAGCATCGATGATATCATCCTTATGTGACATAAGTTATGTCGACGAAAATGAGTGTTATTTCGGGAGATCTATCGACAAAAACGCCTATATTGATCATGATCTTGCTGCATAATCTATGCAGTAATCTTCGAGTATGCAAATACAGGCTGCAGTGGACAGTAAATTGTTGAAGTCTTTTATTATTTTTGTGCTAGAAATAGCACTCGATTTCAAAAAATCATAAGCACCAGTGGAAAAGGCCTGTCAGTCACTGTGCCACTTCTGTTTGATTACTGCTTACTTCAGCAAGCAAAGCGGATTCCAAAAATTTCATATTTTGGCAGAAGATAAAGGATTTTACGACAGTGGGCAAATGACCACGTTCCATAAACTTTTGCGCGGTGCCACTACTAGTCACTGATTTTGGGTAAAGAAGACAATTTCGAGCAAACTTTCAAATTACTTTGACGTCAAGGCAAAGAATGCGCTTGACTATTTCACAAAGCGCCATCTTGTGAATGCCATCCGGAAAAGAAGGCCTTTTCGAAGAGTGCGCAGCGACAAAACGACGTCGAGCGCGTCAACTCTTTCCGCGCACTCATCCCAATTTGAGTCCGATTTCGATTGTCTAACAGGTAATTTTTCCCTCGAAGCCATTCTTCTCCTCTCCCTCCGCCTCTAACAAATAGAAAACCTCTACTGAACTTCAGAATCTGAAGTGAGAGAATGATCACTGACTTCAATAAGTAACGTCTGACTACATCAACAAATCCTACCGTCTCGGAGAAAATCTCAGTCATAAAAATGATTCTTTACAAAACTCTTCATCTGTGAAAAAGACTCTGAAAATAAAAAGTGCATTGTTATTCCTAGAAATGCCGTCATTTTTCTATTCTGAGTTGAGTGTTTGCCTCTGATTAGAGCACCAGCTGAATGCGATTGTTTCTTGCGCCTGACTGTCAGTTAGAATGAACTATTGGGTCAATATATTTAGAGTTTGTCATAGGAGAGCATGAAAAAAAAATAGTATTCTATTTATCTTTTATCAGCCTTATGGTTTTCAGATTTCGTCGCTCTGAGCTGACAGTTATCATCCCGTTTATCTAATTTGCATCCACACTTGTTCGGAGAGAATCAATATTTTGGTAAGAAGAAAAGGAAGAAAACGCTGCAAAACTGGTGTCGACCTTGTTAGCCAGCTCAATCAAAAAACTAACGAAGTAATGTCCCCATCGATTTTAGTTGTATTCCTAGGAGAAATAATCTTTCAAAAATAAAACGCAAGAGATTAGCGTCGCTTTCCTACCGAGCAGAGGGATCCCTATTCAGAGGGGATTCAATGTCAACCCAATTCAAAAACAGCTCTTTGTGAAAACAGCGTTAAAACTGCAATAAGAACGAATATTATCAGCAGAAAAAGAAAGAGGAACTTGATTTTAGAGATTGAATAACGAAGAAGCTTTATTTTGTAAGTTTTTTTTTGACATAAATAACAAAATAGAGAGAAATCTCGTCAGTAACTGTCGACATTGAAAAGTCGCCCATGAAAGTGAAATTGGGCAAATTGGACACTGGTGCATTATCACCTAACAGTAGCCGAGTGAAATTTTAATTTTTTTTGTGAAGTCGGCGCCCTAACAAGGTGCGCCCTTTATAGTAGCTAAGCCACGAAATTGTCGCTGCGTCCAATGGACCAAAATAGTCAGATGTAAAGAAAGATTGGCGAGTTAATTAAATTTTCAGCTTTTTTAATTGATCCTCGATCAATCGTAAATATACATAGAGACTTATCTCGCGAGAAAAAATCAATATCGTCGAGAACTCAGGTTCAGAAAAATTCGAAAACCCGTTATTGAATCTTTGATCCAAAAAGAGATAATCCACCAGAACTTCTACAGTAATAGCGCCAGACTTTTTGATAAGCAAAAATGAGCCCTTTGGGATATGCCGATATTGGCCTTGGAGATACTTTGAGGAAATCGATGCAGGCTGCCACACAAAGAGCGCTATATTAGATAAATAATTCAAATCCAGATTATACGTGTCTGCAGACCTATACAAGCCTCTGCAGAAAAAAAAATAAAGAAAAAAATAAGTTTTCATTTCAGAAAAGAAAAACAGAGAATATGGCTCCAGACGGAAATAGAAGAGCGAGACATTTTATGATCCAGCGAGCGAGTAGCGATGAGAAAGTCATCCCTTCTGCTCCTTTCATTCCACCGCCTTACACGGATCACCTGAGGTTTTCAGAGAAAAATATTCACCCAAGAAGGGATTTATATCAATCAAATATAAAATAATGATCAAAGCCGTTTTCTTTTTCCACTGTTTTGTCAAAAAAAAGGGGCCGGAAGAGTGTTTCAGAAATATAACAACCCATCCTTTTTGGCTTATTTTGCGACGCAGGAAATGGAGAAACGATTTGTTTCGAAACTATCTTCGATCTATTAGGACTAAATCTAATAAGTGTATTCTATTTTAGAGCAAACTACGAGCGTCGATCTTCAATCGTCAATCAAGAAATTATCTCCGACGGCACTGTTCCTCCTGCATATCGACCTCGAGAGCGTCCCAGTGGACGGTAAGTCAATCAAATACATACACAGTATCCTGGCGATAAGATGAGATAAGCCCACTTTAGCCGTCGGAGTTTGTCAGCCGAGGATCCCGCTAGCTTTTGGCAGCGAGTGTACAAGACTGAATCCATTGACTCTGAAGAAGCGAAGAAGCTCTTTGTCAAGTTTGCGAAGAAAAAGCTATTCTACGGAACAAAGCCGGCTAAGACGGGAATAACGGACCAAATTCAGCCTTCTGTGGCGCTCACTGTTGAGCTGTTTACTCTCGTAGAACGGTAAGCAAGTGAACTTGGTGAAAAATTTTACCGAGAAAAAGTTTAATTTTGATCCGTTTTCAAAACATTCATTAGTCGCCAAAAACGAGTCGTCCATGAAGCCATCGAATCCGATCTCGAAGCCAAGCAAATTGAAGACAACGACGAATTACCCCCAGCTTCCATGTGGGATGTCCATGTTGATGTTCCGAAATTCTACCCGGACTTTGAAATAACGCGACGGATTGTGAACCCTGGCACTGAGAAAATAGTTGGATGTGATGAATGCGAGGTTTTTAGGTTTTAGAAACTTTCGATTTTTTAATCTTGAAGGGTATTACGAGACTACAGTGTATTCATTGCTCCGGAGCTGGCCACAAGGAGTGTTTTGAAAACTTCGAGAAATTTCGATAGATAGTCAATTTGATTAACAATAAAAGGACTGCTGGAATTGCAACGCCGAGGGAATCGTCTCCGGAACTCGCCAAGAAGCTCGACACATAATGGGCAACAATGGAATGGGAAGCATTCAAGTCCAAGCGAATATTTGCTGCATGATCTGCGGCGGCCGCGGCACCGAAACGTTTGAAGCAATTAACACGACTGTAATTAACGTTATTTCTTTTCATTAAAGATGCACAATGTGCGGCGGCGACGGTCATGTGCGCTGCGACAAGTGTGATCAACGAGGCAAAGTCAAGCAATTTGAAGAAATTGTTATCGATTGGTAAAACTCAGTTTTGGCTTATTGAACTTGCATAATTGTTGAAAAAAGGTTGACGATAAAGGACTACGAAATGATAGGAGACGCGCCCGTTCCCGTAAAGTGGGTTTATTCCCGAAAAAGTAAAAAGGTTCTTGATCTTGATTTCAACTCTTCGAATGAGCTTTGCAACCCGAGCAACTTTCCCGACGATGTTAATTTCGTGATGAAGGGTTTATCGAAGAAAATTAAGAGTAAAGCGAAAGCAGATAAGCTCAAAATACATCGCCAGGTAGAATTTTCTTTGTCTGCTTTTTCTCATCTATTTTTTAGAAATTCGAAGTGCGGAAGACCCCTCTTCATACAGTACATTACATGTACAAGAAGAAGCCGAATAGCTACGTCATATCCGGGTATGACAAGAAAGTCTTTACATCGTACTATCCAGGCGACCGGCTCAAATGCTCAATAATGTAGCATGTCTATCAATCACTGTCCCATTAATTATTATTATTTTACCTCAATATAGCAAGAATTTCTTGCTTCAATCCAAGACAATTTGCTTCAATAAATTATACACAGATACTCAAAAACCAGCTTCTTACAGCTTATTTTTTCGAGCTAAAAGAATGAAGTCAACAGGTTGGTTCGTATTTAAAAATGGAACAGAAGATGCATACGAAACAAAAATATTGATATTGCACAAATTGAAATTTTAAATAAAAGAGGTTCATAATAAAAGTATGAATGCCTAAAAATGAGATCACACGCTTTTGGTGGTTGCTCGTAAATTCTAATGATAATGTCACTGATAGCAGGTCTTCGAAATGGAAGATTCGGTTGAGTTTTAGTCTGACTTCTGGACAGCTTTAGGCACAGCCCAAACAGCTGGGTCGAGACTCTCGAGCTTCTCCAGCTTTGGTTTTGCTATGCTGAACCAGAAGACGCCGAAAATCGCCAATAAGGAGCTTTCGATGTAGTAGCCATCGCCAAGACCGATGGAGGAAAGTGGTTCAACTAGAAAATGCGTTAATTAAAATTATTCATTACCAAAAAATAAAACATACCTGCTCGAAGAGCAAAGTAAACGGGCCAGTTTCCGCCCATATTTGAAACAGTATTCAACAGAGTCATGTAAGTACCGCCAATAGAAGGGTCCGAAACTCGAGCGTGAAAAGACATGATCGAAACGAACATACAGTGCATCGTGAGCTGATGAAGAATAGAAATTCCCATTAGCGCGGCTAGGTAGCCAAGGCCGGGCTCTTGTCCCTGAAAGATTAATTAAATAAAAATTATTTGAATCGAGAACATCATGAAATCCGTACCTTGAGAATGGCAGGTGTGTAGAAAACAAACGCAGTCATTCCAAGTCCGATCAGAACTCGCGGCAAATACGAATTGATCCACAATTTGAGAGGCTTGGATCCATTCGTCAGTGGAGTCAAAAAGATCGGTAAAATGATCTGCACTGGCGTCATTGGGACCGCCAACATTGCCAGCTTTTCTTTCGGAACGCCTGCATCGAGAATTTTCAACGTTGTTACACCATCAACAGCCGCGAAGGCGATTTTACAAGTGAGGATGATCATCACCCATTGTTTGACGATGTCCAACTTGAGCACAGTTTTCAAAAGCTGAATAAAGTTAAATTTCGCCAGAGAAAAGGTTTACCAACCTTGTAAGTTTCCATGACACCGTCAATTTTCTCGTCTTCTGGCTTTTCTTCTTTGAAGATCAAGAAAGTTGTAGTGATCACAAAAACGATCGCCTAAATAATTTAAATGATAAGGCAGTTCCTGTAACAACTTGGACTGTACCCAGAAATACAGATATTGCGGGAGAGTGCACAGTCCAGTATCAAGCGGTTCGCTTCGGAAATAAGCATTCGCAAAGTCAGGAGATTCCAGCGCTAGAAAGTAATTTTAACCCACTTTTTTAAAACGAAAATTTACCGAGAAAGATGACGTATCCAGCAAAATACCCAGCGGTTTGACCGACGCTATTGCAAGTCGAAGCCAAATTTCTGTTTTCTTTCGAGAGCATCGTTAGGGCCCAGCCATCGACGGCGATGTCTTGCGTCGCGGCGAAGAAATTGAGGAAAAAGAAAGCGGCAGTGAGGTTGAAAACGTTTCCGTTTTCCAGGAGATCATCGACGCTAAAAACGCATATTTCGAAAGAAAGACTTGAGATAAGGACTTACACGAAAGAGAGCCAGTACATAATGATCGCTAAAGAAAACTGAACCGGAATTAACCAAGATTTTCTTCGCCCAAACGAAGCAAAAAACGCTCCATCGACCAGTGGTGCCCAGATTAGCTTCAACGAAAATGGCCAGAAAACGAAACTGAAGAAGAATTGTTCGAGGAGCTTTTTCCTTGAAAGAAATTCACCTAAAGAGGGCCTGATCGTTGTACGAAACGCCTCGAGCTTGCAAAAGCATGGGAATACTGCCAGCAAGTCCAAGTGGAACACCTTGAAGAACGTAAAGAAGAAGAAGGAGCAAAATTGAGCCTCCATCTTGACGGAAGATTTCGCCGTAGCTGAAGGATTTCTTCTTCTCGTTTTGTTCCGTTTCGAGATCCATTCTCATAGTCTTTTATAAAGTGAAAAAGAAGATGATAGAATATATAAAAATAAAGCAATTCTAACTTTCTAATAGTTCAGAAGCTTATTTCACTGTTCCTGTCTAGCCTTGACAATAGGCGATCCCGTCTTCCCATTGCTCATCTAGTCGAAATCTTCTTTTCACTCTTTCTTCCTTCTTCAACCCTTTATTTTCTCTAAAATTCTCCAAAAAGAAATAAAGATTATCCGCTGCGCGCCAATGGCGAATTTGGATTTCCAACGAGCGACCAATCAGCGCCAGACAGCAGAAAGTACAGTTTTTTGACGTAGCCAGAGAACGGGAAAAGAACAATGAATAGAGTAAATTTGGCGAGTAGAAGAATTATCAGATGGAGCTCAATGAGCTCCGTCAATCAGTTCGTAAGGTGATCATCCGTAAAGAATAATCATAATCAGTAAAGCTTCTAGTTGAGTTCATTTCGTCGGGATAGTCGTTTGGTCGTATAGAAAAAATGATTTTTGAAACCTACAGCTACTCCCGACAATGATATCGAAACAGTAAGAGTTCTCCTTCAATCGTCCCTTACCATTTCATTATTTTGGAAACCATCGAAGAAATGTTTCATTTTATGATTTGCTCTTTCCAGAAACCGAACGGCGAATCCATCAACAATCGAATCTTTGACCTACCAAAACATGACTCCTCTGTCCGTCTCTTCCGATGAAATCACGCTTGAATATAAACTCAACAAAGACCTGGATCTGAATCCAATGGGAAACGTTCACGGCGGTAGAATGAGCTACATTCTCGACTCCGTCATGACCGCCCTCGCCTCCGATTTCGATAAAGAAGATGTCAACTCGTTAAACTTTTCCGTGTCCTATCTGAATGGAATTTCTTCCGATACAGATAGTTTTTTGGTTCATGCGAAGGTCGTCAAGGGCGGCCGAGCGATGGCGTTTATGTCGGCGGAACTGAGGTGATTGCCACTTTATTTTATTTTAAAATAAATTACATAACTCGTTTTTAGATCTGAAGATGGTAAAATCTACACGCAATCTGAGGAGAGTTTTGCAAAGAGCTCCTAATCCTTCTGTACTTACTGTATTTATTCACTTTTGTATCAATAGATTTGCCAAGTTTTGCCTGAAGCTAAAACTTCCTAGAAATTTTAAGCAGGAACTAACCGGTTCTTTCCAGTTTTTCAGAAGAAACCTTTGATCTCGATCGACAATTGGCTACAATCTGTGTGGTGTTTTTCGTCTTGTCTTCCTCGAAAAGATGCTCTTAGAATCGATATTATAAAAAACGGCTTTTTGAAATTCAAAATTTTAATCATGGCCTCAAATTTGAGAGTTTTCGCCAGAAGACTGGGCAGCGGAACGGTGGTATAGTATTCGGGTGTTTTGGGTGGCTAATTTAACCGTTCAGAATAAACCTATTTATTTGCAGGAAAAGTACAGCAACTTCGTTCCGAGACCTCTTTCCGCTGATGACCTCCTTCTTTTTGGTAAGCAGAACGAAACTTCAAAAGCTCAAGCCATTTTAGCCGACAAAAATAGCGTCGAGAAATCGTTTGAATTCTTGAAGCAAGAATTGCCGACGCGATGGATGCAAACATTCGCAGAAATAAACGCTCTTCCTATTGAAAAACCGTCTCCATTGATGCTCGAAGTAAAGAACATGATTCAAGAAACGCTGGAGAATCTTCTCCCATTCGCAGATCAACCAGCAACCGAAAACGTCATTTCCAAGGTATAAAAAATCCTCGTTCTTTTCCCAGCTTTTCTTTCAGTTCAACAGTAAACTAGAAGATTACATCCATCGACACAGAACTGCAGTAGACGAAGTTGCGTTGGCCATTCTTGAGTTTAAAGACGAACAACTAGAAATGGCCGAGAAAGGGTTGACGACTTTTGACCTCGACGATGCCGAGGAAAAAGTGAGAAATAAATCGAGTCTTATCCGTAGTTACTCATTTTGTTTAGGTGCATTACTTTTTAGACCGTTATTTTACAACGCTTGTTTCTACTAATTTAATCATTCACCAGCATCGTAAGTCGTTTTGCAACAATTTGCTAATAAGAGTTGGAATGAACCAGTCTTATTTGCGAAAAACTCAGTTAAATCGCTTACTGCATGCTTCCAGTTACAGTTATCTAACCATTTACGCGTGTAGTCGTCGTGTGCTTTCACCGAAATCCAGGTCGAATGATTTTACTTTGGGCTAGATGAGTAACTGTCATTTTCAGTTCTTATCCTTGGCATGAATAGTGATCGACAGAAACGGGAGACAGTTCAGCGTACCAATGTTACAAAAGAAATTCGAAAAATCGGTAAAAATACGCTAAAGATTTGTTAAAAAAGAGTTCAGCTTTGAAAATTGAAACAGAATGCAAAAAGTACTACGGGAAGAGCCCATCAGTAAAAATAACCGAATTCGACATGGGAAAAGCGACCAACGACTCTCAAATCAACACAATCTTCATCCCCTCTCATCTCGAGCAAATCTGCGCCGAATTGATACGAAACGCAGTGAGAGCAACAGTCGAAAACAACCCCGATCTTCCGCCAGTGGAAATAATCATTTCTAGGGCGAACGATAATGTGACCATCAAAATCTCTGGTATGATACCAACCCTCATTAGAATCAATAATTCAAATGAAATTTTAGACAAAGGAAAAGGTGCGTCACTCCGGGAGCAAGCAAAATGGGGAGCATATCTTTATACCAAGCCGCCTGAACAGTCCACTTCTAAAATGCCCCTCGTAGAGCCCCTCGCTGGCTATGGCTACGGAATTCCTCTCGCTGCAGTTTACGCTAGGTAAAGTTACTTCTAGTCCTTCGATTACTGACCCGTTTGATAGATATCTCGGCGGAGACGTAGTGATTCAAAGCCTTCAAAACTACGGCACCGACGTCGTTATTTACCTCCCATCCAATGCCAAAGACCTGATAGAAGTCCTCCCAGTGTTCACAGCTAAAACCAAAGAGTACTACAATTCCCAGAGCCGAAAAAAGACCTGGATCACTGGAAAGTCGAGCGAAAAAGGCGATATCGTCTTTGACAGTTAATTCTATCACTAAGTACGTGTCCTTGTATTCCTATTTATTCCTGTTTGCCCGTGTTTGATTTGGTATTCTCACAGTTCATAAAAATTAATGAAATTATGATTTCGAATTATCGAGTGAGTTTTTATTCGAGGTAAAGAGTGTGCAGAACAGTGACGATGGTAAATCCGCTACATTTGACAGAAATGCTCCCGAAATCGTCGAGAGCGTCATTCCAGAGCCATCTGAAATGTTAAAAGCAAATAAATAATGATTATTGAGTGCCTTGATTGGATATTCGTGCTTTGATCATCGCTTTCAATAATAAAGTTTTGAAGGACAAATCGGTAACGAGCAGGCATTGTTTTTCGAACGAGTGCGTGGCAGTTGTTTGAAAGCTCTTCGAGAAATGATTTTGGATCGTTTGGAAGCCCTGGGAGAATGTTTTCTTCGGGTTTAGGCTAGTAAGTCGTACCTTTTATATTCTTCTCAGTGATCGTTTTTGATATCAGAAGCTTGACGAGTTTGAGAGTCTCTGTTAGATTTGGCTTCTCGAGAGGTTCCATTCTGTAGCTGTTTTCAATCTTCTGTCGAGCCTAGGGCCGATTATAAGAGTTTCAAAAAGGAAATTCTTACCATTCTAAAGCTGCTTTTGGAGTGAAAACTCCTGCCCGACGGATCAATCATCTCTGGATATTATTTTGAAAGTGAAATTTTGGCGTCTTTTTTGGAGTGACTGGAGACTCCAGTCGGCGGGTAACTATGGGAAACGTCGGATCAAGGGCCTCTTCTGACAATAGATGTCTAGAACAAACACTCATTTCTGCTGACTGTATAAAAGCACAATAGATTCTGCTGGCAACTGCTAAGTCAAAAGAAAATATTGACGATAAAGTCCATCACTTTATTATTTCATGATGAAACTCTCACACAGGAAAATTTTAGGGGCCCCTAATAGCCTATTAGTAAAAGGGGGTCTCATGAAGTAAAAGTTAGATCCAGAATATGGAGTTGGCTTATCTTACGCTGCATAATGTTGCTTATGAATATGCACGGTATATGCATAGAGAGTTTTCGTCAATCTGTTCCAAGCGAATTCTATCTCTATATAAGCAGACTCAAAACGACATTTAAGTTCATTTCATTTCTTCAAACATGAAAGCTTTTCCTATTTTCTTCCTTTTCTTCGCCGTTGGGTCGTCTCTCGATCTTACTGCAGAACGCAATAAGTGCGTTATTGGTAAGAATATGGAAAAAAATGCGGAACGACGATTTTAGGTCTGCTTACTGGTGAAGGCCTCGAAAGAATCTATCAGCCCGGAGATTTAATTAAGGCTCTCCAAAGAAACTCGAATGTGCATTTTTTTCTTTGAAAGCCTAAAAAAGAATATTGTGACCGGTACATTGAATCGAAGATGAAGGCTGTTTTCTTTAGAGACACAGATCTTTGGAAGTTCTAAATAAACCGACTCCTTGACCGACTCTTTATTCAAGAGGTTCTTTTAGAAAACTGTATTTTAAAAAGAACCATGTTCTCCAAATAAGATGTTACTTATGTATATGCACAGCATATGCATAGAGAACTTTGTTAATACAGATAAGTTCTAAGCGAGAAGGTTCTGTTTATAAGCAGGTTCGAAATAGCTTTTCTGTTCATAAACCAATCATGAAAAGTTTCAATATTTTCTTCCCATTTTTCGCTCTTGGGAAATCTTTAGATCTTCTTGAAGAACGATTCAAGTGCATTAGTGGTAAGTTTATTTTCAAAAGCTTGATAATACAAGAGAACTTAGGTCTGCTTTCTCGTCTTCAGGGGATGTATTATAGTCAAGATTTAATTCAGGCTTTCAAAGGAAACTCAACAAAGATTTTAGAACATGTTTTTGAAAGCCGAATAAGATTCGTACTGCGACCGATATATTGAATCAAAGATGATTGCAGTTTTTTACAAAGACACAGACCTTTGGAAATTCAAATAAATGCGGCTATTTTAAATTGTATTTTTATTAAAAAAAGTTTTGAGGAGAATATAATTCTAGACAGAAAGACACAAGTGTGATAGGGATTGAAAAGCTGTCAGCAAGTGAATCCCAATCATTTTCAGGATCCTTACCAGAAACAGCAGGAACAACGCAGGAGGTCAATTTAAGAACAGCTGGGGATTACGGTAATAACCACAATCCGTCGCCAATTACGATTGTTAATAGCTTGTCATCACTGTTCCAAGTGTCTTCGGATTAGCCTCATTTTTTACTGTTTGCAAAGCCGCTAAAGTTGGTGAGTGGGAAATTTTTGCGGATATTGAAATCGGCGACTTTTGTCAAACAAAAGCAGCAGGAAATTTATTGATCGAAAATCTTAGCATTAGATTATTTTTAAAAACTCAAATAAGGCGTCTTGAAAATCTGACTTATTTATTGAGGTCAAAAAATGAACCTGACTTTGCGCTCAATGAGTCGTCATCTACGTATAAAGAACGGGTGCTGAGACGTGGTACTATAATATTGAAGCTTTACTGCAGCTTATCAATCGTTATCAGGGAAAGGATCCATCACTCAGAGGACAGCCTTCACAGTTCACCACAGTCTTCACACCTCAGTAGAGTTAGATGCAATTACCATAAATATCCTCATTAGCTATTTTTACCTCATAAATTCAGCCCTGTTAAAATGTCGAATTAGAATCTGATCGGGATCTTTTTCAGTGCATTTTCCGTTCCATTTCTAATAGACGCTGATCAAAAAAAGCACCGCGCCAGAATTTTAAAATGGAAAATCGACGATTCCTTATCCATCAAGACTGTCAAAGGTCGGTCAATTATTGACCTTTACCCAATCTATCCATTAATAATATTTGTTGTCCCGGAGAGAGAGAGAGAGAGAGGAAGAGAGTCTCAGTCTAAGTAGTGGGCATTTTTACGCTCATGAGAAGCTAGAAACTGGCCTGCAGCGTGCTGAATCGACACTATTCTGATATTTGCTGTCAGGTGACTCACAACGGCTAAATGCAATTATCGATATTAGAGAAATTGGCTCATTACTTACCCGCCTTTTAACTTGACACTGTTTTTGAAGGCGTTTTTCAGACAGAGAAAAAGTTGACCAAAAGGTAAATTAAATTTCTTCGATAAATAAAATGCAAAGACGCAAAATTAGCGATTCGAGATAGAAAAAAAAACTTTCTCACAGCTCGTTTCATTGACGTGTATCTTTCATTTCGTTTCTTTCTTTTCTTTGATCTCTTTGATAATCCCAAGCACTCTTGTCTTGACCTTGAATTACCTAACAGTTGTTTTTCGACTCCTTTATTAGAATCTACTCATGCCAAGCCAAACAAATTATCGTTATTGATTTCCCATTATTTCCTCTTCTTCCTCTGAGTTATTCTGAAAAATAACAGAGAGAGGAGTTCGAATTCTTGGCGTTAATAAAGATATCACGGTAGCTCGTAAACTTACACCCGGTAATTAACCGTTACGCATATGCACATGTCATTAGTAAATTACCCGATTGTTGACGCGATAAGGCAATCAATCGGCCAGCAGGCGCCATTTTCCATTAACTTCTTCATTTCAGTATCGAAATCAAAATCACAGCTGGTGGGGCTCCTGGCGCCACAGCGCGGATGCGAATAAGATAAAAACGCGAAAATTTCTCCTCGAAGCAGATCACTCGCTCAAATCAACAAATAACAAAGAAAAATTTCTTTTACGACAAAAAAATAACGAAAGAGAACATGCCTTCCATCGCCATCACCACCGAAGTCCTCCAGCTCAAACTCGCCCTCGCCAAAGAACAAGAGAAATCAAAGAACTTGGCCCAAGAACTCAACGATGTAAAGAAAGATCTATCAAACGAAATCTTCCTTCTTCAAGAAACCATCGAAATGCAACGCTCCGTCATTTCTGAATTAGAAAAACGATCGTCTCTCAATTCTAGTGCTTCGGAAATCATCATGGAAACGTCTCAGGTGGAAAGTCATTTTGAAGAGAGCCTCAGTGAAGATATTTGGGAATTCTGCGAGAGCACTAGAGTCGAAGGAGTTGAAAATGAAGGATTCAAGATGGTCTTCGCGCTAAGCCAGGAAGTCGACGAGCTGAAGGATGAGTTAGTGGTCAATGAAGAAAAACTCAACGACTTCCGAGCCGAAATTGCGACCCTTACTGAAAATCTCCGATCTGAGAAGTCACAAAAGATCGCACTCGACAGAAACAACATTCGACTCATCTCCGACAACGAGGAAATCAAGGAAGAGAACCGCCAGCTGCGCCAGACAAAATCCACTTTGGAAAGCAAACTCCAGCGGATCAACATTGAACTGGCTTCTCAAAAGATCAAGAACGAAACCCTCGCTGCCAAATTGGAAGAGTGCACCAACTCGCTCAAAGAAACGAAGGATCACTTCAAGTGGTTGAAGATTCTCTCTCAGTATGTTGTTATTTGCTGATTCTAAAACACCTCTAGTTGATATCTACTGTTTTGTATATTTATATTCTTTGCCAGTTCACTTGCTTTCTTTCACAGAATAAAATTATGATAAGAAACCTTCACTTTATGGTCTCAATTATTTTGATAAATTTGGCAGGTTAACCTGAGCTTAATTTGCAGGTCAATAAAAATGATAAAGCTTTGAATTTGAACTTGAAAAAAGGAGGAGTCACTGGAGTTGATTCATTGTTTTAATATCATGTTCGGCGTTTACGCATTTTCCCTTCTTCTGGTATGAACTGAATCAAATATTTGCCCGTCTTACTCAGCACTTTCCATCTGCGAAAAATAATTTGCCTTTCCTACTGCGGGCGAAATGCGCTTCGACGAGAGAGAATGTACTGGGTTCCGGGTTGAAACTTGAGCGTTCGTTGGTTTCTTGAGAAAGTCTAACCCAGGTAAAGATGGCTTGATTGCGAGCATAGATGCCCAAGATATCACCGACCTGGAGAGCGACATGAACCTCTTTTTTGCAGTCAACCTTGTGACAAGTGTTGTCCTGAATGTGGGCAGCAATTAAATTGCCATCGAGCTTGTGGCGATTGTGATGGCTGTGGCCCGTGTCAAGCTTTTGTAGAGAAAGAATATGATTGTGGACATTCGGCTCATTTTCCATGCAACTTTCAAATCAATCTGAAGGAGTGCGAGGCTTGTGAGGATGAACGGATACAAAACTCAAATAATACGGTTGACAAAGGGGCTCCTGGATTTATTCAGAAGAACTACAGGGTCTTTATAGGGAAAGAGGGGCGTAGAGGCCACATTGCCTATGATTTGACACTAGTCAAAAATGACATCAAGTGAGAAAATAATTATAAATATAAACTTAATTTGTTTTTAGTACAGCCGCGAATATTTGCACCTTCATGCAACTCTTGAAGCACAAAGATCATGAAAAATACATGGTTTGGGAGCGAACTTCCTCGATTGACAATATGCAGGATTCAATGGAGCCAGGGAAAGAATTTGACTCCATAGGCCAGGCAAAGTACTACTGGGGGCGGAGATTCAAGAGTAAAACTGGAAATATTTGGGCAAATTACCCAAAGTAAGTCCAAGAGGAAAATCGTGTTTCAGAGCAAGTTAAGATTCGACTTCATGGATGGAAAGTTCACAGTCATCACCAGAAACCACGAAATTGAAGACAAAGTTGATGACAACTTGAGAGAAGAGCTTGAACCGAAAGTAAATGATTTGATGAAAATGATTTGCGATCAGAATATGCTACAGCAGGCTGCAAATGACATAGCATTGGACACCCAAAAGGTTGCCCTTGGATATCTAAGCGAAGATCAGGAAAGGCTTGAAAATTAGTAGTTCTGAACCTAATTAATAGAAAGGACTCCATTTTGTGAGCTTTCATGAGATAAAAAATGGCGAACGGGACTTGAAACAGATAGAAAATCTTCTTCAATCTAGGAATAGACGCACCGAAGGCGACCTCCAACGAATAAGCAGCAGGTACTACAGCCAGATCCCGCATATGTTTGGAAAAGGAAACTTCGCTCCAATTATTGATAATCAAGGACATGCTCAAAATTATTTAATTGGTTGCTTTCAATCAAAATCGTTCGTTTATTGAGCTCGTAAAAGCAAAATTACAGAAAGAATATGAGTTCATAGAGGCTCTAAGACAGATAAATATTGCTGCAACGCTGACAAATAAAGGGCCCTCGAATGTTACACCGTAAGCTTACTTTGAAATAATTTTCTTGTGAATTCTTCTAATTAAGAGAAGCTCGCGCGTATATGAATCTCAATGCAAAGCTTGAAAATGTCCCGAACAACCATGCTGATTTTCAATTCGTCCAACAACTGGTGACAGACACGCACGGGAGAGTGAAAAAATATCAATTGAATGTCATTTTTGTTATGAGATTTTTCACCTAATGAAAGATCTACTCATAATTCTTACACATTAGAGCTCCTCGATCTCTACAGAGTAGCACGAAAGGGCGAGCGGGAAAAGTATGCTAAAAGCATTGGAAATGATATTCTTGGTTGGCACGGATGCCCAGGTGCTGCTGTCGCAAGTATCTTGAAGACAGGCCTTAGAATCGCACCAAACGGCGTTGCAAATGGAAAGGCATATGGCCAGGGTCTTTATTTTGCCGACTGTTCTTCCAAATCAGCGAATTATACAAAAGCATCAAACAGGGACAACATCAAAGTCCTGTTTCTGTGCAAAGTCGCTCTCGGCAACGAGAAAGTTTTGTACAGAAACGATGAGCAACTACCTGCTACTCTGGGAAATCATAATTCAGTGAAGGCCCTTGGAAAACTTATCCCTTCAACAACTAAGAGTCATTTTGGTTGCACCGTTCCATGTGGCAATTTAGTCAATAATCCTGATCAAAAAGTAAAAGCAATATATAGTTGTTGTTTTTAATAATGATTTAGCTTTACCAAGGTGGTGGGTTTATTCTTCAATACAACGAATACATCGTTTACGAAACCTCTCAAGTAGAGATCATTTATGCAGCAAAGCTCAAATTTAATTTTAACTGACATAAAATAAATTTTTTCACTCTCATGAAAGGAATCGCAATGTTCAGAGTCTTTATCGAGTTGAAAGAAAGGGTGAGAGGGCCAGCTTCAATAACGCACTTGGAAACAACACACTTCTTGTTCATGGATCAAGAATTTGCAACATCGCTGGAATTTTGAAAAATGGTCTTCTCATCTCCAAAGCTAACTGTGGATTGTTTGGGCGTGGAATTTACTTTGCGGATTGCATAGGAAAATCAGCTGGATACACTGATAAGACATTTTTCTTGTGTAAAGTCGCTCTTGGTAACCAGATGCAAGTCCGGAATAGTGATAAAACACTACATGATAAAATTGGTAATCGTTTGCCATTCATCTTTTTCTATAAATAATTCAAGGGAATTATGGCTCAGTAAAAGCAATCGGTCAGACTTATCCAAGCAGAACCGAAACTCGGCATAACTGTACTGTGTACACAGGACCCACGACTCGAAACGGCAATGCTCAAATGGGATACAACGAGTATATTGTCTACAAGCAGCATCAAGTAGAACTCGTTTACCTTTTCGTGCTCTCATGAAATGTGTGATTACATTAACAATAAACTGAATTATTTATCATGTTACATTTATGATCTGGTCAGAATATAATTTCATGGTAATTTCCAGGATCGATCCATAAAATAGAGGACTTAGCCTTTTACTACCTCCGCGATGAGGAATACCGATAAAAATAACGACATCTGCTCCGACCTTTAATACGAGACAAAGGAGCGCATTACCAAAATCACTCTGCTAGAACGAGGTTGAACCCTGCGGCTTTTCACCCCTTTTTGTCAATTTTGCGAGGAAACTTATGCCAGAAGAAATATCAATATCTTAAAATGAGCAAAATTGAGGCATCAACTTGAAAGAAAAATACTAAAGAGAAAATAAAAATGAAAGTCGGCTCAGTTAATGACCAGTTAGGGCAACCTGTCGCATGCGTAGTCGTAGAAAATGACGAAGAAATTGATGGAGAATTCTTTCGACTCTTGGATCATTGGGGACAATCATGGACAGAGGGTGTTGTATCAATCCTTGGTCCTTCTTCTTCTCAATTTACGGAAGAAATCTCAACGGACTTTTCTTGCCATCTTCAAAATTACGCGACAAAAGAGAATAAATGGATAACATCCTCCGTTCCAATTAAGAAACAACTAGCTTCGGAAGCATTTTGCTTACAAATAATAAGTAAAAGTCATTGCTCTCGAGATATTCGAAACCAAATTGATTCGTTGGTTGAATTCGAAGGAAACGCTACTGGAAGAATCTTCAAGAAGCACAGCAACGCGCTCGTTATTCTTGAAAGAGGTATGAAAGAATTATGAACGGGAGAAAACAGCTGTTTATAGAGTTCCCAAGATCTCGCCAAGATGATGCTCAATTTTTTCTCCTTGAAATTCTCCGAGAGCGAATATCTGTAGAATACGCAATCTACAATGGAAGCATCGAAACGCTCTCTTTCATCCACGAAATCGTCATGAACGCTTATGGGAAAATCGCCCTCGTTGAAGATTCTGGCGGCATCGTCACTTATTTAGAACGTTTCCTTTTCAATCGAGAACGAAGAGTGAATATGGAAGAGCGCTTTTCTTATAGAACGAGACTTCGAAACGAATCGGGTGACTTTCCAAAGATGATAATGGACCTCAAAGCTCATCAAAGCACGAATCAAAGCATCAAAATCTACCAAGACATCTCTCAATTCTTCTCCCAGCCACTCGAAAATGTCTATGACATCAGCGACCTCTGCAAACAGTTATTCTCGTCGCCATTCTTTTACGTTTCAAAGAATCAAATTTTCAACATCTTAGAAGTTGCAATGTCGAGAAACGAAGCTGATCTTGTCGAAGAAATCTATTCGAAGTTTTCGTTCGACGATCTCGATCAGAGAGAATTCGCCTCTCCTCTGCGACTAGAAAATTTATATCTTTCACAGATGGATTCGATAAAAGAAGAATCTCTTGCTGACAAAGCAGGGCTTGATGACTACTGGGATCCAGAAAATTTCAACGAATATCTTTCCGCTCGTTTATCCCGGCTGATCGAGGACTTTGAGTCTTCCTTGATTTCAACGAATTGGAATCCTTTTGCGAATCGATATCGAAACAGAACTGGTGGCAAATACAAATCTGCATCAAAAGGGCTGAAAGAGAGCTTTGAATTTCATGATCCAGAAGAACGACTTTTCTGTTGGGCGTTGCTCTTTGAGTATTGGGACTTGGCGAATGTTATTTGGCTCAGGAGTAAATATGGTATCGGAATGGCGCTTCTTGGGGCGAATTTTCTAAGAGGAGCTGCTGCTCTGAAAAGACGAGACATAAATGCTTCTGAAAGACTCGAAGAATTCGCCAAGTACTACGAAGACATCGCCATTGAAGCATATCGAGAGATTCCAAAAGGCCCGAATATCGGAGAACAAGACCTCTCTCCTCAGCTCATGCTCGTTACAGCAAATGATCGAACCGGAAACATGACAATGCTCAAACTGGCTTATGCCGGAAAATGCGTCAATTTCATTGCTCAAGTGGGTGTTCAGGAGTTTTTGTCGAACATATGGCGAGGAAAATTTGCTCTGAAACAGAAGCTGCGAAGTATCGCGCTTTGCATATTTTTCTTCTGGTTGCCTTTTCTTCCTTCCCTTTTACTGAAATTCGAGGGGAAAAAGAAGAATTGCCACTGGTTCAAAAAATGGATCCACACGATGAGAGCACCATTCACAGTTTTCTGGGTGAGTTTATTTTATTACTAGTTTTTGTTAATTTCGTTTTAGATGAACATTGTTACATATTTCGCCTATATTATCCTCTTCGCTACATTTCTTCTCCGTTCATTCTGCATAATTCCCACTTGGCTCGACTGGCTGCTCATTGCTTGGACAGTCACACTTTTTGTAGAAGAGATCCGTCAAATGGTCGTCGCAAATGACAGTCTTCAAAGAGGAAGATTTCAAAAATGGTGGGATGATTTGTACAATAAATTTGATGCTGCATCGGAGTTGACTTTCATTGCTGGGACGGTTTTAAAACTTACTGCGCCGGAGACAAAGGAATGGGGCTTTTTCATTTATTGATATCAAGGAAGAGTATTATTATAAAGCCTCCATCAAGTTCTCTGGTGAGCAACTTTGCCCGACAGAAATCACTGGACAGCTTTATGTATCGCAAGTTTGCTTTGCTTTATCATTTATGTTCATGGCGTATCGTTCTCTGATTATGTTCGATGTTTCGCGAGATCTTGGACCGAAAGTAATTATGATCTGGAAGATGTTCTTTCAAATGTTTCAATTTCTCCTCATCATGGGAATCTTTGTTCTGACTTACGGAATTGTTCAGCAGTCACTACAATATCCAAACGAGCATCGTCTTAATTTCACCGTTCGGGTGAGTATTAACAATTTGATTTCCCTTTGAAATTTTTTATAGAATATTCTCTTTGGGCCTTACTATGGGATCTACGGCGAACTGTTTCTTGGAGAACGAACAACATACGAGTTTGAAGATCAGCCTGAAGACTGCATTCCTCCAGGATTTGACGTTGGAAATTCGACTATGCCTCGATGTCCTTCAAAAGCGGTCGTTTCGGATATCTTCCATGGCAGCTACATGGTCATTGCTAATATTTTACTTTTGAACTTACTGATTGCCTTGTTCTCATCGACTTATGCAGCTATTGATGAAAATTCTATTCGAATCTGGAAGTACTCGAGATATCAGACGGTCAAGAACAACTATTTTCGACCGATTTTCCCACCACCCTTTATTTTCTTCAGGAATGGATCAGAAAACTCTTTATCGTGAAGCAACTGACGTTTTCAAATAAGAATTTTTTTATCCTCGATAAAGCCACGTTCACAATATCTTCAACTACTGCAAAAGCGGCTTTCAAGTCAGCAACGATAACTCGAAATTTCGGTACCACGACTGGAGCAACATTGATCCTAAAATGCCTGCGATCCTTGACGATATAGAAGCACAGCAGACCAAAGCGCACATCCATGGGCTAAAGAGTTTCAAGCGCCAAGAAATCGATGGTCCTCTGACGAAGACCTTTTTTGAGAAAGAAATTCGCAATCGACTGGATACGATGGAAGTTGTGCTAAAGAAAACTATTCGAAATATGTCTTCATCAAACGAATGAGTATTTTGTAAATAAAACAGTTGTAAATAGAGAATTAATCGTTTATCACCAAAAATCGAAAGCTCATAAACAAGTCAATCAATGACAGAATTTGAAGCATAAAAGCAGAGAGAATATTTCTAAAATCAGGCATTCGATGACTACTCGGAACTGTCAGCACAAGTCCTGCCATTGTAGTGTACAGCTTCAGGATGCTCCAGAACAACGAGTTTGACCTAAGAAAATTTTTCCTGTCTCTTTTACACTTTTACCTTTTATAAAGAGCAATCGTCATGAAACAAGACAGAGTAAAGAACATTGCTGGCAAGAAATTCCTTGTTCTAACCGCGCTGTTGCTATTGAAATTTTTGATGAAGTTTTCTGTCCAGAAGATGGCGGGAATAAGTTCAGCGCCGGAAAATATCAATCGCAGTACCCAACAAGCCGTTTTCATGACATAACAAGCCTCAGATAGAATCGACACATTTCCATACGAGTGCCAAAGTTTCTTTGTTTTGAGAACATCGTAGAGCAAATATGAAATGAGGATCGTTCCAGCAGGCAAGGCAATGATGATGATTCGTTTAATGTCGGCGAGGAGGAAGATCAAGTTGACGGAGAATGTCACATGATTGCGCAAAAGGAACATTTGGGCATATTCATACTTGAATAAAATCACCATATCGAGAAAAATATTTGTAAGTGACAGGCCCATTATTGCAGAGAGTAGACTCTTCGGTAAAAATGATGATATTCCAGCGGTCAAGGAAGCCAGCCCGAGCAGAAGAGTCGATAGAACGGAAAAAGAAAATAACGCCAGCTCAAATTCGTTGTCTCCATGTTTTAGTGATAAGTTTCTCTCGCGAAGAAGCTGAATATCTCCAGACTAGAAAAATCAATAAACTCAAATAAAGAGAAAATATTTAACCTGAACTGGAATAGAAATTGTTCCAATAGCTAAATGAGCGGTGCCAAAGAAGCATAAAATTTCTCTCAATCTATTTTTCGAAAATTCGAAAATCATGTCAACTTTGTTTTATTACAAATTTTTCGAAAAAGGAAAGACATTGCGCGTGGAGTTCGCACCTGTGGCTGCGAATCAAGTTCATTTGTGCCAAAGTTGAAATTAACGAAGAGAATCTTGAATCACACGAGAAGTTAGTTCAGTTTTTGGAGATAATTCAATAGCTGCGGTGGCTAAATTCAAACTGCGATAAGAAGCGAAGACTGAAATTAATCGCTCTTACGCGTGCAGATAGTCACACAAGAGCCGCGTTATTTTGTCAACATCGGGTCCAAAAGAGCTTCCCGCTTCTGTTCCACTGGTTTCAATAAAGGCAACTCAAGATGCAGCTTCTTTGCGTACTTTCTCACACACTTTTTGAAACAATCAATTTTTTTTTTGTTCAATTACAAGAATAATTTTAACCGGAAGTTTTTAAACTGACTGATAAGGAAGAATCTTGTCAACACTTCAACTGTTGCATGAATTCTTATTTTCGCCAAAATATAGAGCCAGATAAATCTGCGCGAAATTCATCCTCTTGAAAAATTATTGCTCGCGATGAGCAGCGGTTAATTGTTTGGTTTGACTGAGGAAGATACTGATCTGCGTTGAGCAGGCTCGGTCGTCCGGCGGAACGCTGCGCACACGCGCGGGTCGAGGCAGGGTTCCGCGACTTGCTCATCTAACTGATACCGGTGGCCAGTTGATAAGCTTGGTTCGGTTCTATTGGTTTTAAAGCGTAAGTGAACCAAAGTCGAAAGCAAAAACGCGTGACCCCAATTTAAAGAAGCAATGTTCTGAGCTTGTTGATCAAAGAGAGCCCGCATCAACTGAAAAATCGAATTGATATGATCATGTTGTCGAACAAGAATGTAATTTTCGGAATCAGGGAGTGGCACGAGCAGGAGCGGAGCTACCGGCCCGCGTGCGCGTATGTTTTGGATTTAATTAATTATGGTCTCAGAGCAGTGCCCAGATAGGCACTTGGTGGTCGCCGAGTGTGCAGCTTTTGGAGAATCGAACTCGGGCACCATAATCGCCATTTGCGGCCAAATAATTTCAAATTTGGTGAAAAGGATGTCGACCAGGCGCGACCATCTACTTTGCGGTTTCCTGTCTCGATCTCGCAAATACCACCCAACACCTTCGAAAATTTTCATTGCGAGATGCAGTTTTACATTAATTCCGGAATAGTGACCCAGTTACGTCTAGCTAATTGATTGCTCGTTAGCTTGGGAACATGAAAATCTACGTAGTCTCGGATGGGTGCGATTCTAGTGCTGTTCGCGGAGATGATACCGCCCCGTGCCGTCTTTGGTCAAGGATCCTACGCTCTAATCCCTATTTTTGTCAAAATAATCCATCACAGCGGCGCATGCAGCACGCTGCCGGAGCACGATAAGACGCGAATCACAAAAGAAAGGCGAAAAAGTGAAAAAGTAGAAAGTCGCGAAAGCGGTGGCGGATTGCGCGCGGCTCCCTGTAAAGCAGTTCCGGATTTTACATTTTGGAGATTCAGCGAACTTTCGCCCTTTTGCATTTTAGAAGTACGGGCGGAGAAATGAAAGGGGAGAAGTGTGGATTTCCATATTCTCATTCGTGCAAGCCGTTTACGAAAAGAGCAAATTAGTGCGCTAGAAATTCGCGTAATGTCTGATTTCGTCAAAAAATGATAGTGGAGGGCGAGGGTGCGAGCGAACAAAACCGCGAAATCGAGGCCAGGTGCGCGATTCTGATGCTCTCGCCAAATCGCCCAAGAAAACTAAAAATTAACCAACACTGGTCATTATCGCAAAATAACATCCCAATGGCAGATGGGCATGAACAACTTTATATAACCAGCAGAGACAAAATACTTGACTAATCTGCGCTAGAATGGAACTGTTTGTGGTCATCAGATTTCCAAAACTGCTCAGTATAAGATTTAAAAGGGGTTAGGAAACAGCTAGAATTCCTGAGAAGACAGTATTGGTAGCTTCTTCGTCGACAATGACTAGCGAAAAACACTTTGCCAAAATTGGTTTTACGAAGTCTACCCCCTAAATCAATTCTGAAAGAGAGCATGCCAGAAAGTAAAGCACGCAGAAGTTGGTTAACCCAAAACCATAAAAACAAAAGATCATCTCGCCCGGTTGACACTCACGAGGAGGCTACTCGTATTAGGGTTATTCTGGTCGCAAGTAATATTTTGCCCCTGACGCCAAATCGAGAATCTGACTTTTCTTCCCAAAAACAATTTCTTCCGAGAAGCGAGCAAATTCAATCGAAGCATAAACTTTTTACGCCATAGAACATTTCTTCCCTGTGCAAGTTTGCGTGTGTATTTTGGGTTGTCGAGTCTGCTTCAGCAGTGAGTCGCAGCTTCGTACCTCGTACATTGCGGAAAATAACTTTTTCCGGGCTGGGGGTTTGGCCAGGTGTGCGGCCTGGCGCAGCAGAAAAGTGACGCGCACTCATTTCATCAAGGTCGACACTTTGGTCTTAATAAACTAGGTTACACTTTTACAGTAGCAATTTACATCTGACAGTGGGACTCCGACCCTGCTGCAACATGCTGATTGTTTACGTGATGGCCTTGACCGTTTTCTTTTGATTTCATTCTGAGCAAGCAAAGACACTCATCCAAAGCAAATTATTTGATGAATTCTTGCCGTGTTAGTGCAACAAGTCAATATTACATTACTTTGAAATTGCATTTGCAATAGTGGACTTACTTCTTTTTCAATGAGCCGGAATGGTGATGTTTATAAAATGAATCGAGAATATGAGTGGAATTTCCTTCAGCAACGAAAATAAGAAGATTAAAATGAATGCAATATAAGCTCTATATGCTAGCCTGAACGTACGCGACTCACTTCTACTAATAAACACATAATTGACTGAAAACTTTTGTAATATAATTTTTTTCAACTGCGACGTCGATGTAAAATGCTGCAATACTGATTGTTGAAATAATGGCTTTTTAGATAAAAGTTATTTAGCGCGATTGAAACTTTCCAACTTTTAAATAGTTTGAGATGAGGGTGAAGAGTCAATATTAGACGATGTGTCATGTGATCGAGTTTTTGACGATTTTTCGGGTGCGGAGAGCGAATAAAATTAGGTGACCTAGGTGAGAATATTATTATGAAGATGAAGCAGAACTATTGCACAAATAAGACAGGAGAAGTCCGAGTAAATTATTGAAAAAATGAAGACGTAAAGTTCTCTCTGTTTGTGTTTTTATTGAATAAAATTCTTACTTCAATAAAAAATAAATTCCAACGAGAAAGTCGCCTTTGATGGGTAAGTAAATATATGGGCGCATATGTTTGAGAGCTACTTGACGAAAGTAAACTTGCAGAAAAGAGAAATTTATTATGCAATTTTGAAAACTTTTATAAAATAAAACTAAAAAATCAGCGAAGCATGTTGAATGGCAAATGGAGATTGTAAAGACTCAAATGTCAATAAAATTGCAACCCGCAAATTTTGCTGTTATTAATAATTACTACTTTAATTGAATAAAAACTTGTAGAATAAAAAATGTCTTGAAATGTTGTGTCAATAGAAGAGTAGAGCGAAAATTCGCCTTGAAACGCAAAGATTTGCATCGCCAGCAACTGCAGGTCAACCTTAGGTCAGCGGTGGCCCTGAGTCTGGAGAAATTCCGCCTTGGCGTAGATTTTTCTCGCTGTTGTTGAAACAGAACAGTGGATGAGCTCGCACGTGCTCCGGGTTTTGGGTTCGAGCAGTTGATGACCCTGCTCGAGTCGTCAGTTCTGATGGCGAATCGGCAGTTGAAGAATCGGCATTCCTCGAAAAGTTGATTTTATTATCGTAATTATGAGTGAACGGCTGAGAGCAACGCTTGGAGATGTTTACACCAAACTGAAACAATTGTTACGATACAAACATAACTCGCCTATACCACCACGTTCATCGCACTTAAAATTTATTAACACGAGTAATACGAGTAATAAGTGAAAATGTTCAATACGCAAGATCAAACAGTATACCACTGCAACTGCAGGAGAGAATATGAGTGTCACTAAATAAACGGGAAAATCTCCTACTAAACGACTTTAACCAATAACGCTGCCAACGAATTTCCTTATGAAAGATTCAAGCGTTATTTTTCGCATGTTCGAAAAAATGTAGGAAGCTGAAGATGAAGGCGATGATCCGATACAAATGGCCGTTTCAAGGGCGATATGCTAATCGAATCGGCCGATAACATATGTCAATATATTTAGCCCTAAACCCACACAACCTCTTTGAAAATCAAGAAGCATTTGTTCATAAAACGCCTTGATGATGTTCCTTAGAAAGTCTTCTGAAATTTACACTGGTGTCTATTAGGTTTGTTGGTACTATTTTTAGTATTATCTATCGGCTGCTGTGTATACAAAGTTGTGTCAGTTTTGTTTTGTATCAACCCGTTCGGCGCAAATTCTGAAAATATCAACCTCTCTGATTCGGAAAGGCCCAGGAATTGGCCAAAATGTCACCATACGCACCAAGTTCACGCCAATTTAGACAACCGCCTGGTTTTAATTTTCAACCGCGGTCATTACTTTCATCTTTTAAAGGCGTACAATCAATTCTAGTATTTTGGAATGTCAATAAAAATAGAGAAAATCCGTTATTCTTCAAAAAACTTCCCTTATTTTCGTTTTCATTTTGTATGAATTGCATTTGATGAAGTCAGAAAGTGCATTTTCGTGAAACAACGCCAAAGTATTGGTGCATAATCTGGGCTGTCTGAATTAACACGTTGCGGGTATTTACTGCTATCAGGGGCGGCCTGCTGCATTGTTAACATATAAACATTATGAACAGGTAATTCCCACCCTTGAATTTATATAACGTTATGAAAACAAATAGGCGCAAGTGTGTCAAAAATGTTATGAATATAGCGCTAAGCTGTTTAAGCATCAACGAATTGAATGAGATAGACTCTGACGTCCAGTTGAACAACACTCAGCCCAAAACAAAAATCTCCTCGTTTAATAATCATTATCCGAGCCCACTTGTTCAATTTATGATTGACACTTCTATGGTCATACGAGCCACGCAACAGCACAATGAGGCTATTTTTTCCTTCCAAAAGCGCGTGTCTCTGCAAAACCATTATGAGATGCCTGGAGAATACTTTCCTTATTTCAAAGTAAAACCTTACGAGTAGACAAAATGTTATTATCAAGAACTCAAATTTATTTCAGAGATCATAAGTGTATGTTTTGCTAAAAATTTTTACAATTTCTACTATTGATCTCAGCGATACATAAACATTATCAATCGCCTGATTATCATTGATTCCCTCTATTAACCAACAACGACTCTATTGGCTAAATGTTTTACGCATTCACATTTATGAACGCTCGATAAACGATAATATAAAGCTATATGACAGTTGTCATCACATGCAGCAGCTTATTCGAGTGATTCGTGGTTTGGATTTGTTGACAAATTGTCAGTTCCTATTTCCCATTCGACTTCCCTTCTGCTATCTTCACACTTGCCTGACCCCTTCCCCAGGTGCCTCCAAACAACCAGAGCCCAGACCCAGAAAGGCCGCGCGCACTAGTCGTGAAAAAAACGAAGCGCAGCGCCACTCGGCGGCGCTCCCCTGCGTCACGCAGCAGCGCCAGAGCTGGACTCTTAGCCTCTCCCCGTCTCTCGAAGCCATAACAAGTTCTCTCTCTCCTCCACCAGAATATCCTTCTAGTTGAGTTTACGACAAAACAAAAACGACGTCGAGCTCCTCCAAAATATAAATATAGACAGTTACGGCCAAGCCAAAACAGAGACTTTGAGGAATATAAACAACTCCAAAAAACAGATAAATACCACACATTACATTATGGGTAAGCAACTCGCCCCTCCAGAGATCATCAGAGATTCATAAAAACCCTTTCAGACGCGCAAGCACAAGACCTCGCCCCAGTCAACCTTTCCAACCCTAGCGAGCTCGGCTACCAACCGGCGCACTCGAGAGGCTACCAGGTAATTGAGAGATTCGCTGTGAAAAGAGATTGACATTTTCACCCAAGGACACGTACAATTACCAGCTATGGCCTTCCATGGCCGGCGCCAGTGCTGCTGGTCACTCTGCCTACCAAAGCCCTTATGGTCAGAGTCCTTATGGACAAGCGGCCCAGGGACAGGCGCAACTTGCTGCGCAACGTGGGATACTTGGTGCTCCTCCGCCATCTTTCGGACCCTCGAGGTACAGTTGTCTCATCACCTGTCAATATCTAAAAATAGTTCTAGTGATCTCTCCTGGCTTTCTCTCCAAAATCAGGCTGAGCTGTTCAAACTCGTCCGACCACCATATTCCTACTCTGCCTTGATCGCAATGAGCATCCAGAACTCCCCGGAAAAGCGACTGACTCTTGCACAGATTTACCAATACGTCGCTGACAACTTTCCATTCTACAAGCGCTCGAAAGCTGGCTGGCAAAACTCAATCCGCCACAACTTGAGCTTGAACGACTGCTTCAGAAAAGTGCCCAGAGACGAGAATGATCCAGGAAAAGGAAACTACTGGCAACTCGATCAAAACTGCGAAAAGATGTTTGACAACGGCAACTTTCGGTAAGTCGAGTAAAATTGTTATTTTATGAAAAATAAGAGTTTTTTTCTCAAACTCGAATATTTTATAAATATGTGCGTCGCCCAAGAAAGCTCAGCATTATTTTGTCATCTTGTCGAACAAAGCCCATATAGATATATTTTTGGCATTTCTTTCCGATTTTGCTCGTCTGTTTTCAGTAAACTCCCGGGCTAACTTTTCTTAATTTGGCCAAAATTGAATATATTATTCAATTTTGCAAAACTTGCATGTGCCAAAACAACTTCGAATTTCATTATTTCAAACGAGCTTATCAAATAAACCTCATTTTATTTCTCGATTTTTTGAATGCAAAGTCCGAAAATTTTTCTCGGAACAAGCGGCGCGTGCCGATATCAAATCTACGAGCTGATAAAACTGCCGGATAATCGTCCATCAATTCGGGGCTTTGTTTGGCAGAAATCCCGGGTCGGGGGATTTTCATCTCGCGTTAGAATTCCCAGTCAGGCTTGAGCCGCCTTCGTTCCATTCTCCCAGTATGTTTATGGTAACGCAAGGCTGCCATTTTGCCCAATTGTGAATTTCGAATGTACCATTTAGATCAATCAAAAGGGCCGGGCGCGCGCAAGCCCAAAACAGTCACGTGTTTGAGCGACCGACCGATTCCTAATGCTCACTGCATATCACCTATTTTCCAGCCTATATATCTAACCGATTTGGTATGCTCTTTGTCCTTTTCTTCCGAGGCTTTGAAGACTCCCAAATTTTGAAATTTCGTGGGCCACTTTGCTCATGAGAAAATAAAACGATAGGTGGGAGTAGCGGTAAATTTATCACTGAGAGGATGTTTAGTGTGTGATATGATTTTCGATAAGCTGGGCGAGGATGAGTTCCAATTGTGACGGGCACCTACAGCGCTGCCCATCGAGCCCTCTCCTCTTATCCGTCCAATTTTTTATTTTGGAAATAACACCGCCGGAGTGTCTTTCCTGCAGAGGGCATGCACTAGAACCGCGCTTAATTTCTACTCACCTCAGCAAAGGGCACTTCTCATTACCAATCATCAACAGATGTGATCGACTTCCATTAACAAATTGATTTTAGACGACGCAGAAAGCGGCGAGACGCTGATAAGAATGCTGACCGACCTGCCGATTTCAACTTGCCTTCGATTCCTCACCAAACGCCAGTGAACAATGATGACCTTCCTCCAACAACGACTTCGTCAGCTTTGTCATCGAGATCGGTAAGCAATCTTTTTTACTCGAAAAAGGGTGCGGGAAGGATTCCAAAAGGTACGAAAGTACTTGTAATGTACTGCCGAAGGGAGCAAAATTGGCTTCATTCGGATAATCTTCAAACGCTCAGGGCGGCGCTCGGGTCTGCCTAAGAGATGTTTGGGCAACAGAGGAGGGATGGTGATGCAATCACCAGGCCAGTGCAGCTGAGCCGAATAAACCAAAAGGCGCCGCCGATTCATGGCTTAAAAACACCTATCCGAAGGATTAGCCGCCTAGAGCAACATCTAAAAGATAGGAAAAGGATTCTAGCGACTTAGAAATGGTTTACTTGGGTTGAAGATTCCCTGAATTTAAAACATAAAAAATTAAGATGTTCGCCCTTTTTTCTTGTTCGTGTTTGACGATCTAAAAGTACCAGGGCCTCTCTTGTCGAACAATAGTAATGTTTTCAATGTTTCCACTACTTGTTTCACGATCTCGAAACACTAGTATGTCATCTCGATAAGGCAGGTTATGATTTTTTGGGAGAAGATTCCCCAAACTTCCGCCCGGCATGTGGAGGTCACCGAAGCGCTCATCCTCTTCGCTTTTTTCAATCTTGGGCATTCCAATCTTTTTTCGGATGTTTTGAGATCATCGACAAACATGGCAGTAAATTTCTACCTTATCAAAGTTTCACTCGAATTATTTCCTAACAATCTCCTTTAGAATTTGGACAGTTCGATTTCTCCTCAACCAACTGGGCTACCAACCGAATCAAGTTCGCCTGAACTAGCGTTGAAATCGCTTCCCGCCGATTCTCCACCTCCCGTTCATTCGACAAGCTTGGATCAGCTCCCTGGTGGAAGCTCTGCTGAACCTGTGAACAAAGTTTCATTGAACCTGTCCCCGATTGGCGCTTCCTCCGGAGCCTCGTCCGACTCAGCTCCGTCAGTTTTGTCAATCCCCGCGGCGCCCACTGGTCCCGTCACCGCCGCCGTCGCCGCCTCGCTGACCTCGCAGGCCTCGCCCCAAGTGCAGGACTACAGCCAGTACTACAGCGCGTTCTACAGCCACGATCCGAACAACTACCACTTCGCGAATCCGCACTTCTCCGTCTCGAGCCTCATCCAAAAGCCGGCACAGATCGCTGGCTACCCAAAATAAAGGAGGCGCCAGCGCATTTTATTCACGCTTATGCGTCTTGCACTCTATCTCAAACCAGCTCTTATTCCTTCATGGTGCCTAATCGAGAAACCTAAAACTGCGTTATTCTTTCTCCGTGCCTTACCCTTTTCATCCCGCGTCCTCTTTTTGTACAGAATTTGCTATTCTCACGAAAGTTAACCTCAAGAACAAACTTTTTCGCCAAAACAAACATTTTGCCCAAAAATTATATTTTTAGCTATTTTGAAATCAAAAATTATACTGTTTGAAAAAGACAATACTCAAGCATGTTGTGAATAAATAATACTATTTAAAATAACTCAGAGTGCTTTTTTGGGTGTAAGACAAACCGCAACCTTTCACGATAGAGCCACAGGATTGGGAGAGGGACTCCTCGAGTTATCGGACAATAAAATCAGCTTGGAGAAAATATCATGGTCGAGGGAGCGGTGGAGTCTGTGGTCGATGCGTTAGAGTTGCTCCAGAATGTTAGTGCTCGCTCAGAAGGATACTGTATCCTGGATACAGTTTTTTAGAACAGGATTCGAAGATCAGAGCAAGATGTACTCACATTATACAAATTTTGCGTTAATTTCGAAGCCAACTCTGAAAGGGCAAGAGGCGAGCGCGTCAATCCGATAAGGGGGACCTTTCAAGCTCGGCAGGAAATCAAATTATCACTGAAACAACCAAATCAACGTTACTGCTCAGGAACGATCATCCACTCGCACTTCAACATTCTCAGGATAAAGAAATTATGAGAACGAAACTTCACTAATTTTATTAGATCACAAAAAGAGTAGAAAGAGGTAGTTGCTTTTTTTGGCAAAAATCTTATTGGAAAGGAGCAGTGGCTAATGGTGGATCTTCTGGTCGATTGTATTTGCCCGTATCTTGAAAGTTTCAGCATTTTTTCTTCATAAAAAATATTCAAGAAATAAATTTACGATTTTGAAACTTTCCTAAGAACAAAAGCGGGCACATTCCAATGATACAGCCGACAATGATGCTAGTAAATGATATTTTTATTGCAATTCTTTCCGACTCTGAAATTCAGAGAAATACATACCCGACCATCTGACCACCGGTTTTGGCGTATCTTGCTTCATGAGAATCTTCTTCTTGCGCCGTAAACACTGGCTTTGGCAAGCCCATTCTATCAGCCAGAAGTTCAATGTAACCACCTGAATGAAACTATCACCCTGAAAAGTTAATTTTCGAGATCACCGGTAACGATGCCAATAGTGTCAGAAAGTGTGTTTCCTAATCCAGCAGCGGCCAGAACAGAAATGTGAAAGTACGTCCTCAAGAATTCATGATGAAAACTGACAACAACGAAGAAACCATACCCGAAGTAACTCTCGATCGCGTCGCCAGCAATCAACATGATGAAATTATCCAAAAATCCAAATCCCACGAAAGGCACGGCGTTGTGAATAAAGCACTTGCGGAGTTCAGCTCTTGGTGGCTTAAAAGAATACAACTAACTCAAGAAAAAGTCGTACTTTGACGTTGAAATGGATGTTGTTTCGCGCGAGTTCTTCCTCGTGTTCGCGGCGCAATCTTCGCAGCTCGTGTTCAACTGCTGATCGGGTGTCTGCGTCCATTCCAAGACAATGTTCTGAAGCAAGAATTTTACTGAGACATTCTAGTTCCGCCTCCCATAATATCTTTTCTAGACATTTTATCTGTGAATATTCTCGTTCAGACAAAGAGATCCGCTGTCTAAAGGTCCTCAACTGCTCAAAAACTGCAATTTTTCTTCATAAAAACATCAAAATAGAGAGTAAATCTAACGATCAACGAACTGAGCCAAACTCAGCGACGACCAACACCACCTGCAAGTCTAATTTTCCCCAAAAAACCGTCAAACAGACGCAAATCGAAGTAGAGAATGCCAAAAATTAAGAATTTTCGCCAAAAGAACTTTGCCAGAATCCAAGGGGTGGCGCATTTGAACCCAATGGATTTGATCGATTCTAGCAGTCCTGAAGATGACACGACCTTCCACGCGAAAATCAAGGGAAAGTACAACATTCAAAAAGTACCAGGAGCTCATGTCCCCATCCCTGCTTCTTCTGTGAAGAAAGATGCAAACTCTAATCCCACAAAGAGAAACTCATCTTTCCAAGCTGGCTACGAGACGAGTTTTCAAGGAAAAAGAGAGCCAGAATCACTAGAATCAGACGACTGGGGTGTTCTAGAAACGCCCGCCGGTCTAGAAACGCCCGGATTGCTCAAAAGCGCCGATTCCGACTCGAGCCAAGAATCATTCGCAGAGAAAAAGATGAGACCGATTTCCTCAACTCCCATTCCTCCTGATGACAGGGCCAGTTCCTCAAATTTTTTAGCTTCGGTAGGTTGAGTCACTTTTTCCTCGGCCAATCGCGGTGCCTCGAAAATCACGGACAGTCGCTGTCCTTCGCAGAAGTCTACTTTATTATAAAAATTGATAAGTAGAGATGAGAGACTTTGACGGAGACTTTGGCCGAAAGAAAGCTCAAGAACTTAAAATTACAATTTTCCCATCATGCGAGGAACTTGGATCAAGAGTTGTTTCGAAAGAGTCGCCAAAGCCGAAAGAGCCCGTGTCCGAAGCATCTCAATATTCGGACGATGACGACTGGCAATTCAAGCCAAAAGAGTCTCAGAACTCAACCAAGAGTTCAGAGAAAATCTCGCTCATTGATGCCATTTCCGCGCTGGAAAAAAGGTTCGACACAATTTGTGTTACCGAGAAGCCAAAGTTACAGTCAGAAGAATCCGAAGAGCCCGAATCTGAAGAATCGAAAGAGTCTTCAGAAGAGCTTCCCAATTCAGAATCTGAAAAATCAGCTAAAGAGATAAGTTCCGAGACATCTGAGGAAGTTTGGATCGAGAAGCCGTCCGAGTCATCGTCGTACGATGTCGTTGTCAGGGATATCCAGGATATCTTGAACCTCAAGAACTTAGAAATCAGGTAAACTTATGAAAATCAATGATGGACTAAAGTTCTTTTAATAGACCAGAAGCCACACCTGCAGAATCAGATGCGTCCTTCGGCCCCCAACTCCCCCCAAACTTCGACCCTCCAACCAGCCCGTTGAGCATTGAGGAAGGAGTCGAGATTCATTTTCCTGTTCCCGTTGGCCGTCAAAAAAGCTCATCGGAAGAGACTTCGGAGAGCTCGAAAGATTTATCCAAGAATCAAGAATCGCCGCACGACCTGTTGGACCAGAGCAGCGGAAACATTTCGAAAGAAAGTTTTTCTTTTGTGGACGAAACACGTGACAAGGAGCTTGACTTGGGCATTGATGCAAGGATGGAAAACGCTTCGTACTGGAGTGAACCTAGGAGTGAAAAGGAGCAAGTAAAGGTTCGAACTGACGAGGAGAATTCCGACGTTGAAATCAACGGCGATGGGGTCGATTGCGAGTGGACCGATTATGAAGATGAAATTTGCAAAAAGGATGAGCTTGGCAGTGAATCGTCTGAATTATCTGAGCCAGAATCAATCGAGAAGATTTACGGTGAGGAAATAGAACCTGACTGGAAGAGAGATCTTCAAAAAAGGGTGGAAGAATCAAGAAGAAATGACATGGAACGGAAAAATGAAAAGAAGGCACAATCTCCTGCTGAAACTAAAACAACGAAGAAAGTTGAAGAAATCAAGAAGGTAGTTGTGGAAGAAGACGAGGATATTTTCCCTTCGCGAACAAAAATGATGATCCGAGCGCACTTGATCTCTACTAAAGGAGCCACTGCCTGGCAACTTCGGGGCTTTCTTGAGAGTAACATGGGAATGGTAAGATTTTATCTATTTCTAATGCTGATTGAATTCTTTAGCGATGCGGAACTGTTGAAAAATTCGAGAGAGACCTTATGCTCTGCCCAGATCTCGTCAGTGTAAAGGTTAAACCCAACCCATAAATCTTCCCATAAACAGCTTCTTTTTAGGGGCTGAATCCGAAAGGGGATAAAGTCTGGGTAGCCCAAGCTTCGGAAAGTACGTCGCACATAGCTCAACTAGTTGGAAAGTCAAAAGCCGAAAAAAGCACGAAGAAGAAGATGCTTTCAAAAGTCGTCAAGCCTCCGCCGAAATTCTCCCCTGTAATAAGCAAGCCTGTCCCGAAATCTGCTGATACTAAGTTTTCATTCAAGGTTAGTACTTTCTCCTGCCGCTTCTTTTAAAGCTTTTTTCATTTAGAAAAATAAAGCCAAATACTCGAACTACAAGAGTTTCAAGCCACAAAACGGTCAGAAGCAAAAGCTGGAGAAATTTGACGTTGACGATGAAATCGACGACGACAAGAGGAAAGTCACCTTGACTTCAAAATCAAGGAAGAAGGAAACTCGACCCAAGACTTTCTATTCCGAGGACAGTGACGATTCCTGGGATGGAAACAATAATGAACAAAACTTGAAATGGCCCAGTCAGGTAAGAAGCATCCTCCTCTCACGATTTTAATTTTTTTGCAGGAGAAGAAACCCGAGTTTCAGGGCGGTCATTCCAATCAGGAGAAATATGATCGCGCACGAACTGCTTTTGGCAATTCAAGCAACAACTGGCCCGCGAAGAAAAACTGGAAAGATGCTCCAACTTCGAAGCCGAAGTATCCTGAAAATGAGGATAAAAATTCGGTGAAGTCGAAAAAACCGGAAGCGTCTGCTGCAGCCGAAAGTAAGAACTACGAGAAAAAAGTAAAAGAGAACCTATCTCAATGAATTAAGATGATGATTCTCTTGTTGAAACGGCGCGAAATGTCACCAGCGCTGTAACAGACCACCTCAAGTAAGTCCCTTTCTGTCGCCTTTACCAACGACTTTCCAGGGAGCATCTTTTCGAAGAGTGTTTTTTCAACGGAGGGACGATCCATTACGAGGAGCTACGCCAAAGCGTCAACGAAAAATTCTGCAGGCCGCCCTTTTGTTTTGAAAAAGCGACGAGCTACAAGTTCTTCCAGATCCTTGGCTTATATTCCAAAGACTTTCTTGTCGACGGAAATTATGTCGTTTTGCTCAACCCAGATGGAACACGAATGGTAAGTTATTTTTATGTCAACTCAAGTTCTTATTGTTTAGAAAAACACCCTTGATGATGGCTGTGGACGATGCTCAGATACGCTCGATTCTTTCCGAGAAGACATGGAAGAAATGAGAAAATCGGTAGGACCAATAACTTCAATAAATATGACCACCTGTTTTAGATCAAAAACTTCTCGTCTGACATCTTCATGAGACTCAGTCAACAACATTATCATATGGCAACCGCCGGAGGAGGAATCCCGCCAGGAATGGTCGCCGTCTCGACTCCTGGAAGCCCGTCAACATTCGCCCGAGGCGGCTACGTTTTTCATCCCGTACCGTAACTGCTTATTCAAAGTTAACTTTGCACTGCCTTCTCTTTAGCCCGATTTTAGGCTAATCCATTTTATTTAAAATTTATTAAATATTTATCTCTTACCTTCAACATTGTCAATCTTGACTGGTTTCAGCTGACTCAGGGTCGTTACCAAGCATCTCTCTCTCGTCAGGTTCCGCAAAACGAGCGTTGTTCTCATCTTGGCTTTCTTATAGAAAAAGAAGCAGAAAAAAAGGTTTTATTACAATTGGTTTTTGGGGCCTTTGGCCTCTTTTGCTCGTAAACGAATCGATCAGTCTCTAGGGGCGAGTTTTAAAAGTTATCGAAATCAAATTGACGCCCTTGAAAAGCTTAAAAAGGCTTTGCCACTACCAATGTCACTAACTCTTCCAAGGAAGCTTTAAGTATTTGCGATAGAGTGCGAATTATATATAAGTAGACGGAGATAAGCTCTGCCCTAGAATAAAACAAACCTGGGACGCAGTTAGAAATTGTTGCTGTCGAAGCCATACATGAAGCAACCGTCGGGTCTTCCACCAATTCAGTTGCAAAAACACCGATGTCTTGGCCAAGAAGGGCATCATTGAATTCAGTACAGCCAGGATTGACTCCTGCATCCCAAACTTTGCCAACAATAGCCCAGTAATAACTCGGCGTAGCACTGCCGCAGTTATGGTTTCCACCGACGTAGCCACCGTAAAGTAGGGTTTTTGAACCGTCAGTATAGTACGGCCGATTATTTTCCTTTTCAACGCCAACGAGAGTCCATCCAGGACTCGAAAAGACCTGCCCAAAGCCATCAAGACTGAAAATTTCAATTTTAAACTGCCCCAAAAGAGTTTTCTCACTCAAATGATTCGCAACAGCCCCACTCTACTAAGCATTCGTCTCCCTCATCGGAGCCATCAGCGCAGTCTGAGTTTCCATCACAGAGTCTGTAAGAGGTTAAAACATCTCAAATCATCGAGTTCTTAGTTTTTAGACCTCTGACCTTGCAGGTAACAGTGGATCACCATTATCACACGTCTCAAACTCAACTTGGCCAGCACAGAAACCGTCGTACGCGTATGTAAGCTGGTGAATATCAATGCTTGTAGCTCCGTTTCGCTGTGGCCAGATTGGTTCACCATTCAAATATGTCATGGTGTAATTGCCAGCAGCCCATGCTTCATCTGTAATGAAGAAATCAGAGCCGTAGTGCATTACCGAGGTAAAATCGTAAGGAGAACTGACATCTTCCCATTCTTCTGTCGGGATTTTCGCGTAGTTATTCGCAAAATCAGGTTTGATATTGTCAAAATAGACCTTGATGTGATCATCTCGGTCGGCACGCGTCTGCTCGTGGGAAAAACCAAGGGCGTGAAGAAACTCGTGCTGGATAGTACCGACGCTCATGCAATTCGGGCCCAGATTCAAATTTTGCCCGTTCCAAAAGACGTGGCCAATGTATGACCAACAGCCTTGGTCGACGATGAAATTCTCATCGAACCTCTTCACGTTTATATAATGCGGATAAAGAGCCGTATCTGTATCGTCGTATAGAGTGATGCATCCGTTTATTTGAGAGGTTAGAGCATCCAGCGCGGATTTGATGAAATTTATGTCGTCGGAGGGAAAGTTGTCAGCGGCAAAACGATATGGAACCAAAAGCTCTGACCCAGTTGGAGTGTATTCGTTTGGATTCTCCCATCTAGGAACAATATCCGAATAAGAAAGGTCCCGCTGATCGGCGTATCTCTTGTAGTCAACTGCAGCAGACGAAAAATTGATCTAGCAGCGTTCAATCCGAGACGCTTGTAAATTTCAGTTGCTTGTCTCATTGTATAAAGAGGGCATCGAAAATCGCCCTTTTCGAATGCCTGTCGATTTTCGAAGTTTTCGTTTAGCGTAGAGAGAAGTAGTCTCTTATCAAGCCTCATTTTCTCTGATATTTGCTTGCTGATCTCTGAAATTTGAAATATGCTGAAGAATTATCAAGAGTTGATTACAATCTCCGTCGGACTCTATTCGAAATGATCATTATTTGTTTATTTTTCAAAACTTGTTAAAATCGCTCTAAATGGAACAAATGCTAAGAATGAATTACTCACTTGTAATTCGTATTTGGTTGTTCTCATTTTATATTTGAAGTTTATTTAATATATTTTTACAAAAGAATAGGATAGAAATGAGGTTTTTAGTGGCGAACTCGCTGAATTGATCCTCTATTGATGACAATCTTGACGATGTCATCGGTTGTTCTGTCATCTCTGTTGGAAGATTGGACGATTGTCTAAATACAATTAGGATAAATCTTCATCGAAAAACAAACCTGAATTGGATCCTCTCCATCTTTGAATCGTCCACCTCTCATCATATTTGACTGGAAGCAATGGTGCCGTTTCTGCCGGTTGTTCCAGAAGAGAATCGAGGCTAAAAACTCAAAATCTCCAAATTTTGAATGATCTTACGGAATTCAGGACTTGACAATCGCTCAGCAACAATGAGGAATGAGTGGGGATCGGTTCTGTCATTTTTGTTATTCCACCATTTTGAGTGGAGCAACACGTCAAATTCCCCGTTGGGGCCCTCGTAGAAATTCCAGAAATTCATGTTCCACACTTGAAAGCTTCCTCGCTCCATATCTTTCGGTAAACGAAGAAGAATCGAAAATCCATCGCCGTCGTAGTGCTATTAAATGATGAGTAGAAATCTGAAATTGCAAAGAAAATCTTACATGAGGAGGGACTTTGATGATTGCGGCAAATCCGTGATGCAGGCCACCTCTTCGATTCGCTCTCTTTCTTGACCAGGAATCTACAATCGTAATTGTGGCGTCGCAAGTAGGGTACTGACATCCTGATCGACGAGGCCAAGGCATTAGCCAGTCAGGCTTTTCCTTCTCATCCTCTCTTGAGCAGTAGGAGTTTAGCTCCGCTGCCTTTTTCGTCGTAGTGGTCGTCGTCGTGGTCGTGGTCGTGGTCGTCGTCGTTGTTGTTGTTGTAGACGTTGTCGTAGTTGTCGTTGTAGTTGTCGTAGTTGTTGTCGTCGTCGTCGTCGTCGTCGTCGTTGTTGATGTTTCAGTAGCTGCTCGTCCATCAGGCACGCAACCTCGAGGAACAGTTCTCGCGAAAGCAGCAATAGGTTTGAGCCCGTTTCCGATGAATCCTTGTGGGCAAACACATTCGTATGAAAATTGAGTATCAACACATTGCGCGATTGGATCACATCCATGCGTGCCATCAGCGCACTCGTTTTTCGCAACGATGTCAAAAGTCACCGAGTCGTGGCAACTTTGGGCGAAGGGTGCAGTTTTGGTGAGAAATCGACTGTCCGGCATGCAGTCATCTGCCCAGTATGAAATCTTTTTGCCTTAGATCGGTGTCACATTTAAGTTGTTTTCGCGACTTTTACCTGTAAGAGATGTCCAAGACTGATCGCCAGATGTTGGGTCCCAAGCGTAGGGATCGTAGTCTTGAATGATGTTGAATTGAGCGCCGGATTTTAATGATCTCAGCTCTAGTTTCTCGATGCACAAGATGTCTTTCTTTGTATACAGGAAGGAAACCTACATATTCAAATTTTCACATGTCAATTAAAAGAATATCTTACCGTCGAAGCACTGTCAATGTCTCCTTCGTATTCTTCGGTCATATCTTCTTCGTGTTTCTTCTGATTGTAGGGCAAATTGAGCGGAAAGGAGGGGTTGGATCCGATTTGCATTGTCAAACTTCCGGAAGGAGCCCAAGCCTGATTCACGATTTTGGGCGAGCGATCTCTGTCTGTACATAATTTGATTGTAACCGTAAACTGCGATTTTACGGCAGCGATAAGCAGTGGCAACTGTATCCCTAGCTTCATCTCTAGGTTACGTTTTTTCCGTGTTGCAGGATTGAATGATAAGAAAGAATTCGCGTTACGTTTTTATTAGTTCTATTAGCAGTGCGAACGGCAGATGGCGCTGCTTGGAATTCGGGAAGACTCGTGGAAGACTCGGGCGGCGCGGCGTGTTCAAGGAGAGCTCTTCTTCAGGCACGATGAGAAGTACTCGCCGTAAAAATCTAAACACTTGCAAATGACGAGCATACAAATCGGTCTTACCCCAGTATTTTGAAGATAAAAGCGATTCACTCGTTCCTTTTAGAAATTTCAGCGAAATATCTTTCTGTATACCAAATTTTTGATCCAGTGAGATTGCATCGATTGGTGATATAAAATCTTGAATTTTATTATAATAAATTGGTTCAGCATTCTTACCGTCATCAAGAGGACTTATCAGTTTGAGTTTTCTGATGTTATTCGTGTCAATATCGTTAGTGAGATTTGATGATGATTTTATATTTGACGAAATCGGAGATGCTAAAAGACAATTAGAGCCGAGTTTACTCAGACTTTGATTACCTAAATCGCTAGAATCAGCGAGCAATGAAATCGCCAATGTACAATTCAACGTCTTCAATTTCGAAGCTGTCGAGAGCGCCAAATTCGCACCATTTTCAAATCCAAAAAGCGCAATCTTCTTTGTGTCCAAGCCAAATATCATTTGGCTTTTCTTGAACCCACCATCCTTCAAAATGAACTTAGCGGTATTAAAAATGTACTCTTTTAAAATGAAACATTGTTTTTTGAAGATTGAACGTGTCGTTTAAAATTAAACCAGAACGTGTTTCAATTATAAAATTTAAGTGAAGTGCAAGTGTAAAATTTGCATTCGTAAATTTTTACCGTCAACTTAGAGAGAAAGTCGACCACTTGGTTGCTTCTGGACTCCATAGAATCACCAGAGCAATAATCATCGGCTTTTCTGGTTCATTTTTGTTCCGTTTTGGAAAATCAAATTTATCCGAACCATTCCTGACCCCAGCTCCGATCCAAGACCATCAAATTCGAGCACATTGAGCTGATAAGCTGATGCAAAGTATTCCTTCAGTCCAAAATCAAATCTCTTCTCGCTCTGGACGCTTCGATCTGAGGGCATAAAAACGACGATTGGGAAGCGCTCAGAACGCTGCGTTTTAGGTCTCGTCAATTTGAAGGAAACCATTTTTCCCCCTATTCGTTCAGACCCGAAAAAGGTCACAAAAGTCTTTCGCGTTTTCAAAGCTGTTTGATTATTGAATTTTTCGTTGTCTTCAAGCATTTCGAAGGTCTGGTTGTTTGACGAGAACTTCCAATCAGTGATATCTGTCGGGTTGTTGATCAGATATGAGAAGGGGACCATTGTTTCATTGGAGTACAAGCACTAAAAATACTATCAACGTACAGCCTTAGCTATTAGGTCAAGGAAAATTCAATGATTAGTAAGCTTGCGTCACATTGCTGAATAAAAAAACTACCTTGACTAGGCAAAGTGTCATGTCCGCGCGGCAGTTGACTTCAGAGTTGTCGCAAGGCCTCTGGCTTGCGCTTGTCTCGCTCGGACAGGTCAAACACTGCGCCTTGATTAGAAGATGCCTAAGTGACGCAATCGATGGATACAAAGTACCTCCGTGGTTTGTGATTGTTTGAACAGATGTACGCTCTGTCCCAGCCGCCGTCGGAAGTACACGGCGCTAGATGAATCAGCGCCTATCATGTCCACGTATCCTTCCGTGTACTCTGAAGTTTACACAAAGTTATTCTGTAAAATCTCGTTTCAAAGCCCACTCCTTGCAAAATACCTGAGAAGGAATTGAAAGAGGAATGGACAAAAGCGCTGATTGCTGCTGAAGCAGGTTTTGCATCAACATCGATTGAGTACGGAAGCAGAATTTTAACTGAGCCGCCATTTTTGGCAATTTTTCCTCGTTTGAGAGTCGCAATTTTCGTATTAGAAATTTTCACCAAATTGGTCAATGCCTTTAAAATGTTATTCTTCGACTGTTTTTATTTTTTACCGCGGCGGGAAGAGCACAAGAAGCTTCTTCAGACTTGTATACTTGCTCACAACTGCCCTGTTTGACGAAGCATCGCTCGTAAATGTTCAGCTCACGGTCGGGATCGCTCCAAAGCGCGATGAACTCCTCATCAGAGAGCCAGAGTAAACTCATCAAATATGTAACAGAGGTCGTCGTCGGTTCTTTGTCAGAGTTGTTTTTATATTTTAAATCGTTTATAACGAATTATTGACCCTTTCCTAAAATTATTGCATCTTCAGAATTCCGGAATGACCTCAAATCAATCACTTTCAATATCGTCTTCGGAAGTTTTTCTGTTGATTTCGGGTAAAATAAATTTTTGGTATTTCGCTCATCAGAATCTCGCTTCCCATTTGGCCGAAGAAAACGTGATACAGTTCTAGTGGGCACTTCTGACATATCAAATTCAGCAAAGGCGAGTGTATTTTCATTTGGACTCCACCATAAAGAGGCTGTCACGTGATTTTTAAACATTTAATAAGAAACTTGATTCTTTCATTCTGATTTTTAAAAACACGTTCCTTTATCTTTGAAAACTTCTTTTAGGAATAAAGCTGGGGGAATTGCTGCATATTGACTTGTCGAAAGAGTAACTTCTTCTCCAAACATCGATTCTTTATAAACAAGTCCTCCTTTGGCACGCTTGAAGACGATTTTCGATCCAGAGGAGCTTCCGAACTCCGCCCAGGAAATTGGAGATTTATCGCTCGCGATCGCACTTTTCAGCTGACTGCTACTCGTTGACAGGTCTTATTGTAGGTTTTTATAAGAAATAGAGCACGGAAAAAGCATAATTCAAAACCGTATTGTCAAATGCATCATAATCATTTGCTTTTTTCAGAATAGCGAAATTGGCGTCCCCAGAGACATCCCAGTCTTTCACATTTTCTCTAAATTAAGATTAAGATAAACAATTCAGACTGCACTTACGTTGAAAACTCTGAGTTAAAAGCAGCAAGGACAATAGTCTTTGGTTGTTGGAAGTCCTTTCTGATGATGTTCCCATCGCTGTCGAGGAAAAAGAGGCTGTTCTTTCTCCAAATAGATTTTGAAAAGACTGAATTTCGTTTGAAATAACTTGAGAAAGCGATAATTTCTTTGAGCGTTAGTGCCGGTCCAAGGGGAGTTTCATCTGGCCTAGCAGCAATTTAATATGTTTCTAGTTAGTTATTGTTCTTACTCTAGTATCAGGACAGACAGAGCCACAAGACAGCCGATAAGAATGATGCATAAGATGGCAAGTGTAATCCCTTTCCAGTCCTTCTTCTCGTCCGCTCCAGACACGAGCTCCTAAAACAAATGCCTCATCTAATTAAAAACGGTAGAAATCATCTGATCTTTTAAAACCTTCCAGAAATTCCCCTGTGTTCCCCTTGATTGAATATTGGCCCCGTGATACATTTTTGATGCTCTGTTAAAAAGTGTTTCGGAAACAATTTACAATTGTCAATAACGAGCAAGAGCCTGCATTTTTACTCGGAGTGGTTGTTATTGACAGATTTTGATAATCGGCTGATCCGCGTCCGTGGTGTTTAATCTTACTGTAGCAGCTTTTGTCGTACAAAAGTGTATTTCCTCTGAGTCTATTTTTTCCAAAAACATTTTTGAGGCCCCACATAAAAATTTAATAAAGGCTTTATACTCTTATACCCTTCAAAACGTCAAAGTATCATTAATTGCTCATGAAGACCTATAGAAAAGAGCAGATCGTGAAAAACAGTAAAATACCTCTCCGAAATCGCACTCCTCGTCGAAGGAGCCCGACTCATCCCCCTTTTCGTTCTTTCGCTTTTTGACATTTTCGAACTCTGGAATGTGCTCATTCGATTCCTCGCTGATGCGCAGCGCTTTCCGGTTTACTTGTAAAATATCTAGCCGGAATTCGACAAAAAGGGCCACGTCTACTTTCTTATAACAAAATTTTACATAAGGAAAATTTCAGCTATTGCACTTTTGAACGTTTTTTTTCGAGGATTCTTGTTCCGGTTCCTTTGAAAAAATTACTCAAAATAAATTCGGCAACGAAGAATTTTTCTCTACAAAATCCTACAACCATCTGCTTTTGTCAAAACTAAATGAGAGATCGGGTTCTATTCAAAAGTGGACATTGCCCAGAATCCAAATGCTTTGGGAATATTTTCATTCGGAATAAAAACAATGCAATTAGAGCCATTGGAAACTTGGAGTTGGGGTTGAGAAGGGGGAAATATTGCTGTGAATAAGAGAGCACATTTTTCTTTCGAATCGCTTCAGCTTGGGTACAGATTTATCATTATTTAATTTTTCCTTCCTTTTGACCTAAAATAAATTGACCCGTCTCTGGAAGCGATATTCGCATTCGCGTTGCATGCAAACATTTTTTCGCAGAACCCCTCAGGTAGCCCTTTTTCTCGAAGTCATCATTCTCTTAGATGTGAATCTCTGTACACGTGAGGTGGCCAAATCGGGCGATTGCCCTTTTGGATTATTCAGGAATTCATGGTAATCGTGCCCGAGAGGCAATATTTGACTGGCAGTAGTAGTGGCACTGCTAAATTATTATTTTCTTTTTAATTAATGCACCTTTCAATCGCTTCGACCTTCTTTGGGCTGATTGCCTCGCCTCATTTTCAATAAGCTCTAGTGGACAGTTTCTGTTATACTGACCCGTCAAGTTCAGAGCGGTTCAATTTTTGGTCTAATCCGTCTGCTGAAATTGATTTACAGGTACTTACAGGGGCAGAAAGATCATCCGCAGAAGAAGAAGGCAAAATCGCGTGGCTAACGACTAATCATGCGATTAATAATTTCCCCTTTTCTCTTAGTCAAGAATATCGAGTATTATTAACCCATCTCTGTCATAAAAAAATTGAAATAAAAGACCGAGAGTTGGATAACACGCAAACTGTAGAAGTCATTTACGACGTCAATCACCCGTAATGGAACCACTCATCAGTTTTTCAACAAAAGTCTGTCGTTCTCTCTCTCTCGAGGGAACACATGCCAGCAGGCCATTTTCTACTCTGATTTGAAAATTAGGAAGTCCTTCATTAGCCCTACGAATTTATGGATGAGCTTTCTTTATCATAATTTAGGATAATGATCCTTCTGACTTCAGCAATCGAAACCAATCTATTGAAAAATAGGAAAAAAAACCCTCTATTCCTTCATTTATTATACCTGATCGTTCTCATCGCAAACTCTAGTCGCAAAACTTTGACCACTTTTTAGCGAGCTCAAATAATTTCCCATAATACTTCCTAACCACATTCCCGTCCCGTATTATATTCAACCGACGAAACATGCTATTGCACCGATTCAATTATCAGAATGAAAAATTTACAACAAACCTCGTAATTGGATGAGTCTTGCGAGCCAAATTCATCAATCGAGCCTTCTTTTTGCTGTGTGTTCTATGTTTATGGTTGAAATAATGATAGTTGCGAATATCGTCAAATTTACTTTTACTCGCTTTGTTGAAGCTCTTCGCTGAGCTTTTACTGTATTTCCGCCGCCTGTAAACGAGTCGCAGCCTGCATGTCACTAATTCCTGTATGTCAGGGCAGTCTTGAAAATTCACGACTCTTTTCCTACTCTTACTGATCCCGCGGCGAACATGCACCTGACCTCGGCGATTTAAAAATATTATCACTCAGTGTTCACTTCATTTGAAAATTGTCTCTAAACAGCTAATCTCTCCCTTCTGAAAAAGGATGCAAAAGATCGTCCGCTGAGGCTTTACAAGGCGCATAAAGGACCATAAAATAAATTAACCGTCTTCTATAAATCAAGCCTAAATAGCCAAGCCGCAACCAATTCCTGTTCTTTTTTCCAGACGTAAGGGCCGATAAGTTTAAGTGTTTGGCGCCGCAGATGAACTATTCATGGCTTCTTTTCATGATAAAAACGGTGTCAATATGTAAAAAGGGGCAACAATATTGGTAAGTTAGGGTTAGGGTTAGGGTTAGGGTTGTTGTTAGAGTAATTTTAATATCGAGTCGGTAATAATTAGTATTCAAAAGAATTGAGCCCTCGCAACTGTATTTCTTTTGAGTGCTTTTTGTGGCTTTTTGAATTTTCTTTGAAATCAACAAGGAGTATACTAATTCAAAATCGAATTCAAAAATTCCCTGCCTTTTGTATTTCTTATGACGACCATGGTCAGCCCGGCAGTCCCCGCCGCTGAGGTCGTCGCCATTTTTTTATTTTTCTAGGAGTGTTTTTTCTCTGTGAACGGCCAAAAATGGGAGTGATCAAAAATGGAAATCTGTCTTTGCAAACGTCCACCGCGGTCAGTGAACACTTCGAATAACTGACACAATGAAGTTTCCTTAATAATGCAGCAATTACAGCAGCTCTGTAGTCAATCTGACTGTAATAAACTGCGGCAAAAACACGTGTGCCGGGCACTGTGGCTCATCGATTCAAATTTCAATTGAATCAGACAAATTAACATTCAATTTGCAACTGCCAACGGGATGTTTCGAGGCTTAGTCGCGTTTTTAATGAGATCGGAGTTGAAAAACCTTCGAACTATTTTGAACATGACTTTTCACTAGACAGAATTTCTTGCGCAGAAAAAAAATTTATCAAGCGGCCAACATAGGGTTCCGTCAAAAATTTTCATCACCCGAATTCCAAAGCTTATAGATTCCCCCTAGAAAAATATATGATTTTAGACTTACGCTTACTATGGAATACGAAGAACTTGCAGTAGACATTTTACATTTCTTCTTTGTCTACTCGAGATTCTCTGTATCCATTTTTCGATTCGGAGAAAAAAAACTGTAACTGCGTTTTTTTTGTTAAATCATTAAACGCTGCTCGACAGTTCTACTTATATATAAATGTGTTAGATTCAACAGATTTTGCTCAATGAATTCAGACGATGACCGGGAAAGGATCGATTTGCGGAGCAAAGCCGATAACGCGACTATTATTAGTTTAATTTTTATTTGATTAAAAAACCTCTGCTAAACATCGCTCACGCGGAACGCAAACAAGATGATGAAACGGTATAGAATCGAGGTTTCAAAAAGATAATATGTACTTGACCATTCTTCTAGTCAACATGGTAAAACCATCGTTCTCATGTACCATCGGGTGTAAATCTCGGGAAATAAGGTTAATTATCTTCTGAAAGAGCGTAATTACGCGTCTTTTTCGGCTCATATGAACCATGAAATGATGCTGCTGATGATATCCGAGTTTGATGCCATGACTTCTGATAGATCTTGAGAGAAATGAGCGAACTATCAGGTTATTTTTAACACAAAAATTCAAAGAAAGCTAACTTTCTTTAGTAATTTTTCAGCCGACAAGATCAACTCTGGAGCTCAATTTGCAGGCTCAATTTCGTATTGGCACCCTTTTATCTCTTGAAGAGGAAAGTTTTATCTAATAAATTTTTAATAAGAAAAACAGCATAAAAACTTTTGAAGCTGACAATTCAAGACCGCATTGTCACGAGCGTTGACGATGAAATCTTGACGGAAATAACAACGGCCCGTCATATTTTGAGCTCTCCGCTTGAAGAGCAAAATACAATACGGCAGTCTGAAAGCCCCTCAGTTATGAGTTTTTATTCTATAAAAAGTACTTATGCACGAAAGAGATGAAATGAACTCAGCAGAAGATCCCGATCTGTCTTCTTTCTATGAATCCGCGATCGATGACGACGATCATGCAATAATTGAAGAAAGTGTGGATTTGACGCTTGATGCCTCGCATATGCGAACAGACGATCTTTCTGAAAGCGGCTTTAACACCGAGTCTTCACAAGTCATCAGAACACTGAGAGATGATCCTTCCGAATCCTCGCAGTCCGATTCTGAGTCCGCAGATTTGTTTGAGAATGTAACAAACGATACTCCTAACGAAGAAGAATTGAAATCAAAAAGAGATAGTGAGCAAAAAGTAAGAGAGCCTCTTTATAATAATTTTATCATTAATAAAACTTTTCCGAATAGATAACTCTTCAACCACCCGTACGAATCGCGAATCCAGATAGTTTTGAAAAGCAAGACTCGACAGAGTCAGAATCTGATGATTCTTTCACATCGTCCTCGGAAAACGAAGATGATGTTAATCTTCAAGAAAAAGAAGACGATTTGAAGGAAGCACAAAACGAAACAAGCGAAGAAGAAATCAAGGAAAAAAATGACAACATAGAAAAGAAAGATGGGCAGGAGCAGCTGAACAATGTGAAAGAAAGTAAAAATGATGAAAACGAATCTGAAGAGAAAGACAAGATGGCCGGGGAGCCGGAAGAAACCACAAAAGATAATAAGTCGAACTCAGAAAAGGATCCATCTGAAACCAGCTCCATTGCCTCGACCACCACTGAAGAGAGCATCCCGGAGTCAAATACCCAGACCGATGAAAACCAGCCATTCGTCCGTCCGACTTCAACTTCAAACCCAAAAGGCGGCATCAAAAAATTTCTTCGACGCAGTCTTCCAAAGAAACTGCTGAGAACGAAAACGCTTCAAAGTCGTACGGACTCAGAATCGTCTCTGAATAATTTGGATGTCGAATTGCCGAGTCCTAAATCGTCGCAACTCGACAGTGGAAATGATTTACCTCATCTAATGACCCCAGTAAAGCAATTTCTGCGCAAACCTGGGATTGGACAGATTAATTTCACCAGTGTTGACATTCCCGTGGAGAATCAACTGACTGAAGTATCAAGGTAAATTACGAATTCCAAAGAACACGCTCTGGAATTTTTAGAAAATCGTCACTGGTCTCGCTCGATCAGCTTTATCTCGGCGATGGGAAAGGGGAATCTGCTCCAATTCAGGGAATAACAAGATATGTTGGAAGCATTTACACAGGTTGAAACTCAAGTTTTATCGAATTTAATGTCGGTTTAGGCGACAAGGCCTTTGCTGGAACAGATGCCGCGGTTTTCCTTTGGCTGACGGACGAGAACGGCAAGACCATGGGTGGCAAAAACGGTAAAATTGACTGCTGAGCTGTTTCATTTCAAGCTAATATTCAAGGTTACAAAATTCGAGAACAAGGTGGCGACGCGTTCGAAAGAAACACCAAAAATCGGCTCAGGATCAACATCAAAGTAAGTATCTAATTCAGCGTTCCTAGAGCCACCGGATATGGCCATCTTCTGTCTGTCATTTCGAGCATCTTACACAAGTGCTTCGCTGAATTAAATTTAACGACACTTGATTCCAGGAAAAGCTAGCCGCGTTGCACAAGTTGACTGTCCGACATAACGGCAGTGGACTTTCGCCTGATTGGCTGCTCTCTAGAATCGAACTGACGGAAGTAGATGAGCAGGATCGCCCAGTGCGACCACTTCAAGGACTTGTTTTCCCTTTTGCATGTTGATTCAAGTTCGGAAGTAGATTATTTGCGAATCGTATCGGTAAAACAGATCAAGTTTTCGGGTGCGATGAGTGGCTCAAACCAAAGCGTGTTTACGAACTTGGCCCTGATGGAAGTTCCTCAAAATATTTGGTGAAAATCTTATCCGAGAAGAAATTGACAGATGAAAACGGACATTTTGTCGAGCTCTATGGAACAAAAGGTTAGCTGAATGAGAATTATGATGTTGGTTAAATTTTATGTTCAGGGCGGACACAAAAACGAGTTTTGAAGAAGCCAGAGCTCGATACAACTTGGCAAATTTTTTCGATTCCAGGTAATTTTTACTCGAGAAATAATAACTCAAAGTATGAAGCCTATGATCTCGGAGAAATAGAAGCAGCTGCACTTTTCAACGAAAGTGGAAATGATTGGATAGTACAGGTTAGTTAATTTTTTCTTATTCGGAAATAAAGATGATTTTTAGCGAGTCGTTGTTGTTTCACCCAACGGAGAAAAACTCGTCCTTGATTTTCAGAACTCCTTCATAAATCCGTCCGGCTTGAAAGCATTCCTGTAGTGAAAATAAAAGTCTACTTTTGAATGCATGTGATGTTAGAACACTCGCTATCTGAGCTGTTTCCGATCAAAAAAGACAGTGCGACTAGAACAGATTTGCGAACGATGACATATTTAATTATTGATCGCTTTTACGTCTGCAGTTTATTTTGAACCAACGATAGTGGCAGTTTGATGACGGAATATCTGTTTGATGACTTTCCTGTCTGACAAGTGGGATTATTGAAGTCAAACAAAATTCCCAAACGTGTTCATCATTAGTATCTTTCCGGGCACGCTGCTCGAGGCAACTGTATAAAAGTTGTCACATGTGTTACGTCAAAAATGTTTCTCGAAAATTGTCAAGTTGGGGAAACTCTGAAGGACTTGTTCTTGCAAGAAAGGGAATCGGAAGGTTGTTGAATGTTGTTGGTGCACCTGCGGTTATAATAAAACGAACACTTTTGACATCAGTATGTCGAGCTTGTTTCACAGGCGGAATAAGAGGAAAATTATGATGGCTTTGCATTTTTCAGGAAATTCTCAGAGTTATAAACACCAAGATCAATAACAATTCGCGAAACTGCTCTTAGTTTTTTTCCCAAAAGAATAACATCCTTTGCTCTTCTCAAAGCATCATTCAAGAAAGAATAAAAACAAACTTTCGCGTCATTTGTTTCTAGCTTGACCTCATGCTTTATCGTCAGCTCTCTTAATCCTCATCAAATGAAGAAATCGATCAACCAAGGTGCCGATAGTAACAGCCATTACTATTTAAAATTCCTCATAAAAGACAGGCCCTGACTAGCTTTTCAATCGTGAAGTGCAGGTGAATCTCTCAACAGTTGTCCAAACACATAACTCAGCAGCTAATGATAATTTGACAGTATCACTTGAGTTCAATGAAGGGTCCATATTCCAAAATTCCTCTGACGAGTTTGAAGACTTGACAGCCCCTATTCGATAGCTAATGGTGGCGCAAGCAAAAAAGTAAACAGCACGCAACTTGGTCAATAAGATCAAATGCACAAGTGGTTTTCTTAACGACTTTTACTACACGCTCCGGAAAGGATTAATATCGTTTTATTTTTCTCAGCAGAGATAAGGAAATTATGGTTCTTTGTGCAAAATGCTTGGTTAATTTCGTCTATTTCAAAGGGAGCACTCAGTGCAGTGTTGATGGAGATTTGGATTGTCTTTTATTAGGAAAGATTTCAGATTTATATTTTTGTCCACAAAAGTGCCCAAAAGGCAATGTTCTTATTAAAAAACATGATTGTTAAAATGATTTCATGCTGATGATAATCGTTCGTTTTACATAACCTTGGAAGTTATGTGAAAAAACATGCTCAAATGATGTTGAAAAGTTTACATAAGCTTGTTTCACATGTTCAGGATGCCGTAATGTCGCTCTGATCAGAAGCCGAGGCCGCTTGTTGCAAATATCTTCACTAAACAAACTTGCGGAAAAACGTAATTTCTATTAACACAAATTCGAAGAGAATGTATCAATGAGTCTCGAAATTGGACTCAGCTCTATTCTGAAAGTGCATTTATCAGCTTTACTTTCGGAATTCGGAGGAAAAGAAAGCGATATAAGAACAATCTGTGCAAACTCTTCATCTGTTTACTCTGGGACGCTGAGTTCGCAATTTTATTTATGGGACAGTTTTACGAGCGGGAAATTTCATCCTAAGAAAATAGAAAAAATCTGAAATCAACAAAGACTCATCGAGTTTCGAAACTGAAACCTGTCAACCGGATCAAGTGTGCGAATCAAAATGGACATCAGTTGAGCAGAATGACAGGATTGTCACGCATACTTTGTCACGTGGATGTGGTAGGAAGATTGAAGATGCTGATCTTGAGGATGATGAGAGAATCGTTGAGGAATCCAGTGCTTCTAGGAATGGTTTCGTAGTTGAGTTACTCAACTTGAGTAACTAGTGTGTAATAACAAGTAGTCAATGATCGACTGTTGATCTCTAGGAAGGCAAACATTCGTCAGCCTTCAAGTTCAACTCTCATTCCTATGCGACACTAATTTCGAAAAACTAAGACTGGGAATGAAACCATAAACAGAAGTACATGCAACTACGTAAGTTCCGAGTCCTCATTTGCTCCCGGAACTAGTTGTTTGGACTCTGGCTTGGCTGCACTAACTGCCCTAAAATGCTATGAAAAGCCAACAAAGCAATTCAGAGGCGTTTGTGAGCCAAATGTTATACAAGTCAATCCACTAAAGGTGAGAAGTTTGAACTTTTTCGATTCACATCAAAATCCAGGAAACAAGCTGTTTCGCCTGCGATGAAATTTGCTCAGACGGAAATTGCCGAGACTACGATACGTGTCTAAATGAGCCAGCATCAGGGGCAGATTCGAAAATTTGCTCATCGGATGGTTGCTCCTTATTGCTACGCCAGAGCACCAAGAACATTCTCACGCCAGATGGAGCCTTGAAGACGCCACTTTCAACAACCAAAGTCATCAACCGCAGCTGTTTCCAGAGTGGCGTCGATGTGAGTAAGTTCAACTCGAAGACCGAAACCGCGCAATGCAAACAGCAAGATCTATGCAATAGATCGCACTTATTCAACTTGACCGACGTGGAAATGTGTTTACCACCGCCGCTCACGACCCAGCCGATACTGCCAACAACTACTTCCGCTGCACCTGAACTTCCGACAACAGGAAATTGTTCATACTCGATTTCAACGAAATTATCATAATGATAATAATGATAATTTATTATAAAGTTCAAACAATGAACATGCTCAAGAACCAATTTTTACAACGACGGTAACGCTACCAAGTGGACCGCAATTCTCGACAGTAGGAATTGTTGGTATAACAATGGCCGTTTGCTTTGGTTTTGTGTTGGTTCTCATCGTTGCTATCGCTTTTGTCAGGTACGAAATATGCACCAAATACAGCTTCAACAATCTTATTCAAGTGATGATGGTTTCTTATGGATTTGTGCCGCCTGCAAGACAAGTGATCCGGATTTGCCTGTAAAAAGCGAACCAGTAAAGCAAGAACCAAAGAAAGAAAAAATCATTTACAACAGAAACCCTAAGTTGCCTCCTCGAGGAACACGGCCGACCGTCGAAATGTCAAGTCGAATGTCCACTCGGCGGGATACCATTTCGGTTCCGCCGGGACGTCGGCAGAGCTATGTCGTCAAAGATATTGGCGGTCGACCAACTCTTGTATTTGAAGACATGGACGATGATTACTCCGAAACTACTGCAGCTGAACTAACAAACAACACAACTCGGTAAGGATCACAGAAACTATCTCCGAAATATGTAGTTTGACCAAAGCAAATAAAAAGCGTTCTCAGCATTTTTTGTTTTCTTTTAGGAGCACAAAAAGCAATGTTGGCTTTATATCCGAGGAATTCGTTGATGAAGAAGAGGAAGAAAGTGTTGACCAAGTATCGGAACTGCCGACATCAATGTTTGCCAATCAGAATAGAAGAAAAAGCTCGCACTACTACTCATCTGCCATTTGACTGTATTTTAATATTTTCCGTTAAAACATCATTCATTAAATATCAAATGCTCATGATAATGAGTCTTTCAAACATTTTCCTGTAAAGAAGTCTGTCCGTACGGAGGAGTTTGTTTGAGCAGGGGTTAGTGTAACTCCGCGCCAAGCGCGTATTGCACATTGAGATCCACTTTAGAGTACCATATCTCCTGCATTTCAAATTCAACCGCAGATGAAATCATTTTGAGAATGGATGTGTTCGAGGAAATTTATGACAAGAGACGGGAGAAATTTATTTCTGGTCTTTTAGGTAGGGTTGCGTTTTTAATTGGAAAGAATTTTTTGTTTAAAGATCATCCGGACGGTCACGTGATTGCACAATGCATCTTCAGCAGAATGGATCGAGAAACATTTCTGTCCCTTAAAAGTCATCTGACGAAGCCGGAGTCTCATATTGCTAATTATGTTAGAAGGGAACCCGGTGTTCCTATCGAATACAATATGCAACCAAACGATTCTCTTCTGGATGAAAGCTCTTGCATTCGCATATTCAGAAGATTTGTCAAGGACGATTATATCTACCAGCTCGTTCAGAATGAATTAAACGTATTGCCGCATTCTCTCTCCGGCGTCACCAGTTTAGGAATTCAATTTAAGTCACTTACTTATTCTTAAAAAAAAATAATCGACTGATTATACCTTGTTATTGAATCTGTTCGCAGTATTATTCAAAAAAGAGAAGAAATCAGGGATAAAAAATATGTCTCAAAAGGGAGTACTACATTTTCTCTTCCTCACTATGAATTTATGTTTCGAATCTTTGAAGTTGGAACAGATTGGGTAAGCTTCATATCTGATTAGTCTCTTAATTGTCAAATTTAGATATTGTCTCAGGTCAACCTCACAAACCCCTCCGAAGAAGTTACTTATGAGAAAATATACGTTTATAAAATTGTCAGAAAAAGGTAGGGTAACACTTATTTCAAAGAATTTTCCCCCAAGCTAAATCCAGCGATCTAGTCGAGTGAGTTTTGTTATAGTGAGAAGAACAACAAGTTTGAAAAGAATGGAGCCCTTCCAATTAGAAATGCAGAGTCTCCGTCTCTGTCGGGTCATAGACGTACATCGTTTCTTAATCGTAATAGAAATAATCGTGGAATTGCTCGGCTGACACGCGGAAATAGATATTTGACCATTCTTGACCCGCTTCTACTCTACACATCGAAAGATTGTTGTTTGATCTACAATTTGAAAAATCCCTCCAGACAACCCATGAAGTTAGAAAGATCTGGACTTGCTCCCGTCAAAATTATTGGAAAACAAGATGTCCGAGGGCGATGGGAAATCGACAAGTTTCATCTTTTTCCAATTATCTACCGGAAGGATTTTACTATCATCGTCGAAGTGGTCAAGATTCAAGAAAAAACTATCGAAGTCATAAGTTCGGAAACGATCGAATTGAATAATTTGTTTGATTTTGAAATGGTGTTGTACTGGATAGATCAGAAAAATTTTATGTTGAGCTTCAAATATTGTATTCTCAGCTGACATATAATATATATGATGTAAGTTATATCAATGATATAATATCATATAACCATCAAAATATGCATATGAACAGAACAGAATTCATACCTAGAAGGTATACCTAGAACTTTGAAGCCCTTCAAAGATTAGTTCCTGCTCTTATTGAAGGAAACATGCACCTGGCAAAAGATGTCTACCATATCAATACATCAAGTCAGATGATTGAAAAGTACCAGCTTCCGGATCCCGAAGAACCGAAAAATTTCCAGTTTGATTTTCTATACTTCGCTTTTCATAACGGACGAATAATATTCTTGATGCCCACTCCTGCGCAGCGGCCTCCTACGGAACAAAGACTGCGTAGTTCATACATGTACCTTGGGTACTTGTCTAAGCATGGAGCGAACGATGAGTTCTTCGATAATGCAATTTCTCAGATTGAATACCATCTCTGCGGGGGATGGGGACGTCCAGCATCGTGTTGGCTCGATCCGAACTTTCAGCTCGAAAAGGGCGAATTTTTTGATTACCGGGCAGTCCGGACTTCATCAAATACGCGATGCCTTGGAACACCAAAGAAAGACAAATTGTACAAAACGAAAATCAAGGACTTCATTTCCGCTACTCACGTCTGTTCCTGTCAAGGAAAATGCAAAGACACAGGATTAGAATTCACTCATCATGGCGTGACGAAAAAGATGAAAGTTTTTTCCATGAGTAAGGTTTACTCTAAAATATCGTTGATGAATAAAATTAAGCCAAAATGCGAAAATTTCACGAGAAACGCGTTAGCGATTCTGATGCGGAAAGAAACGCGGAACTCTGGTCATCGTCCTCTCAAATTGCACAAATCGCCAAAGAAAGGATCGACGCAGATAATGAGAGAGTCACAATCAATTTCTTTATCTGAATTCAATCAACTCTATTCTTATGATTTTATGATCAAATTCAATAAATTATGAATTTGACATTTTACGATAAAAGTTATTTACCCAATGGCCCATGAATCGTGTAAAATTACAATTTTACTTAGAAAATGAGCATTTCAGCATTAACTGCGGTTGATTGAACAGCATATTTACAAGTGGGTGTATTTATTCTTCCATTTCTTCTTGAGCAGCGGCCTTTTGATGGCACGGTCACGCGCCAAATATTCGCGATCTTTGTCTGTCAGAAAGAACGATTCCCTCAGTGGCTTGTGTCCAATAGCGCGGCTTGTGAGACCTGCCGCGTCTCGCCCACGCGCTACTTTTCCTTTTCCTTTGCTCAGTCGCCATCTTTTCCTTTTCTCGAATTTCCGATTTTTCCTTTTTTTCATTCGATGACGGCCGGCGTCGCCAAAGAGCTTCAAGAGTCAGAGTCGAAGGAAGTGAGAAGTGACGATCCGGATGATTTTATTGAAGAAATCGACTCGCCGGATGATGTTCAAGATCAAGTCGTTAACAGGAAACCGGGCTTAGACCTTCTTAACTGTTTGAACCACCAGAGGGTTGTTTACTACCATCCAAAAGTCTAAAAGCCAACTTCTAATGCCCAACCACCAACTGAAATCAAGGAAGAGAACCAACGTTGCCTTCTTATTTCAATCCTTTTTCCTACAGTTTCGATCTACATTTATTGCCCCTACTATTAGTCAGAATCTACTTCAATAATCTGAAGTTATTTATCAACGATAACTCGTTCATAAAATGCATTTTCCGGCTTTTGGAAATCAAGATTTGCAAGCAGTAAAAGCTCAAGTCGTAAAAAATGTCAACATTCCTCGTTTCCTTTTGGGAAAGTAACCATAGCGATAACTTGTCTGTCAGATTATCCTCTAGCTACTCACGCGCCAATTACGCAATGGCGAGAGCATTCGACAATTATTAGATTACTCCTAGTTCAGCAAAAAAAAAAAGCGATTTCATACTGGTAAGCCTGTTAAAAGGGAAGATTCGTCGACCAATTTGAAGCTGACGCCGAAGAATCCTCAACCGCAGAAAATCTGCACTTCGAAGATCTTCGAGCCCGAGACGGTCAAGAAAAGACAAGTCTTCCTCCCAAAAGGGACTCCAAAGCCAGTCGCTCCGATTCTTCCAAACACTTCCGTCACCCAGAAGCTTCCTCTGAACAGACAGCAAATGTTTCATAATGTCTCGCCGCCGGCAAAAGAGCGCAAAAAGACCCCACCAGAGCAACATCCTCCAGCCCAGCTTTCAGAAGGAGTCTCAATTGTCCAAAACGGGGTCAATATGATTCCTGTTCAAATTCCCAGTGTTCAGAAACAGTGCATTTGCACTTGTACTTGTGGTGCTCGTCCGGGGGCTCAGCTGAATAACCCGCAGAATTTCAAAGTGTTTACAATGGATCAACTAGCTGCCTTTCAAAGTGGCCAGCCGCATGGAAAAGTTATTAGTATTCCAGAACAACCTCAGCTTCCGATCTCCTCGCAGTTCCAGAAACCAGTCCCTCAACTAAGGAACTTGTCCAAAATTTAGTAGTTTTATCTTTTTCATATTTATTTTGACCATTGTTGAAGTGAATTACAAAAGCGTAAGTACCCTTACGTCTACACCGCCGAAGAGTTTCCAAAGAAGACAAAAAGCTTCAATCCGCCCCACGTGTCCATAATCCCACAAAATCATCTTCAATCCAAGTACTCCCTTTCTCTCCTCCCAGGTCTTCCAACAAGCAACCAGACTCAGCCCATAATATCGCCAAATCGCATGATGCCACCTCAACCACTCACCATGCAAAAGCAGCAAATTGTCTACCGACCCCAAAAAGCAGCAGCACCCATTTCCTCCTGTTCAATTTCAATTGCTCAACAAGTCCCGATACCTTCAATGCCTTTAACTTCAATGCCAACTGTCAGTATTCCCCAGCAGTCTTCTACCACTCCAGTGAGGACCAAAGAGTCTTCGCCGGAAGATGAAGAAATAAATGTCACTGAGGTTGAAGAAAAAATCGATATAAAAGAGGAACAAAAAGATGAAGAGGAAATCGAGGAGATTTCAAATCCTAGAACAACGCATGCTCCGCAAACTGACATTTTATTCAAGGTGCGTTTTTGGACATAAATTTTGTAAAATATATTTTTGGTTCTTATTGTATTATTTAATTTAATTTAAAATTCAGGCGATTGAAGCCATGCAAAAGAAAGAAAAAGCGCAAAAAGAAGAGAATGAATCAAAAGAAGAAAGTAGCAACAATCTGAGCGACGAAGAAAGGCCAATTTCCCCTCGGCATCTTCAACAATCGCAGCCCTCAGAAATATCGATAAAAATAGAAAGCCAGAATGATGATAGCAACACAAACGACGCGATGGAAAGTATAAACAGCATAATTGAACCTCGAGACAGCGTGAACTCGATGGTTGTTCGCAGCTCGGATGGAAAGAAACAGACAGTGATACATGATCCGACGACGATTGAATACATTCGCTCCTTTTGCTTCAAAGATATTTTCAACAAAATGACAGAGGAGCAAAAGGAAATGCGAGCGCGTCATTTGATAATGAAAAAGGCTGTAGGTCAGGGGTCAAACACAAGCGAGGATAATTGTAAGGTAGACAGTAGCGACCTGTTGCGTTTTAAAATGTGATTTCAGAGTCAAATGAGTCGAAAAGAGTGATCGAAAGAGCATTTATTTATTTCCTCTGAAAAATGTTCAAATTAGCGGATGCTCTTCTCAGGAAAGTCTGATAGACATCAAGATTCCCGGATTATTTGTCCTAATCAAAATACTTGGGAGAGCATCCAGTATCTAGTTTTATAATATTTTCATCGAGGCAGAACCTTGGTTGGTTAATATGTTTCAGAAAAGCTTATGATTGTGATTGACCTCGTTAAAAGTGTTTATCGATGTCAGATCGAACATGCGTGGAACTGAGTTCGACGAAAGTCGTCGATTTCACTGCACATTTTGTCCATTGACGATACAAACGCAACGCAAGTTCCGCAACGCTGAAGATCTCTACCGGCATCACTGCCAACATCTTCGCTACCGACCTTTCAAGTGCCCCGTGGAAGAGTAAGTACAGTCGTGTGAATACTCGCCGAACCTACTAGTAGTTCGTGTCCGTTCGTCTAATCGAAAAGCTGTCACGAGGCTGACGCTTCTGACAACACTTCGAAATTTATTCTGAACTTAGTAAAGGGGACACGCCAGATAAATTAATCATTGAGTAACAGTACTCCATGAAACTTTCGTAAATTATTCATCCCTCGGGAAGGTTCGTTATGAAATCTTGTGGAAAAATTTTATTTACATGTATAGTGACTGATTGGGAAGGTAGCTGTATTTTGTTAGTGTTCTCAATTCTAGCCTCTCAAAAAATTCCAAAACTAAAATTAAATAATCGGCTTTATGGTTTTTCAGTTCTCCTAATTATAATTTATAAATTTTCTAGTTGTCAGGCGACGTATTACCGCCGAGACCATCTCCACACTCACGTCCTGCGGCACCACCCCTGGAAATCCTTCTCGCCCGAGCGCCTGACCGGCTTCAAAAAGCAACAGGAGTTCGTCGGTGCTACATCGAACTTCGTGGTCCCGATTGATCAGCGGACCTCGGCCTACCACCACTTTCGCCTCAACTCGATGCCAACCTTACTCGACTCAGTCCAAAAGAAAGAACAATCGCTTAAAAATGATATTAACACCGTCAGCTGATAATAAAATGATTAATTAAACAACTAACAAAGCAAGTTTTTTTTCTCCGCAGGACGAGTGAATAATTGAGCGCGAGGCGTGATTTTATTACCGTCTCCAAAGTCGACCGCAGACTGAAAATAAAACCGAAGCTCTTTATTAGCTTCTTTATTAGCTTACTCGTAGATTGGAATAAGCTTTCATAAAAACTAAATTGCAGGAGAGCAGTAAACTGGGCCAAAATGACGCACGGATGGTCCGACTCTTCATTCCATCTTAATTTTTCAGCCGGGAGCAATATTACTCCTCTCAACTAGCGCGAGAATAATGCAAGTGAATAAAAGAAGAGCAGGTGATATATCAGCAGCAGTGCGCTAGGAGGCCAGGAGCAAGCACAGAGCAGATGAATTATTCATGCGAATTGTTTCGCGCCTTCCTAGGTACCTCCACTCATCCAAAACCAGTTTCGTCTTCACCGACAAATAGTCTCATGTAGAACAGGTTTGTCCAGAGATTCTTCTTTGTAAAAGCGCTAGATAATGTCAAACCCGATTATCAGGCAGACTTTTCCCCCAGATGCAACAGAGTGGTACGCTTATTTCTATCTTCGTCTTTAATAATCCTGAATATTAATCAAATCTAACTAAAATTTATTCTCTATCAAAGATGCAGTCTGGCTGTATCAACCACTAGGTTGTAGTTACAGAAGGCATTAAAAAAAAACAACTACGAAATAAGGGAGTCAGTGACTCCGAGTCACTCTGTTAACCTAAGGGGAATAGTCTGTTTGAAAACTGGGTTTTAGACAGTGAAACCCTTAAAGATCATGTTTTTTTCGATAAATCACTATTTTGGGTCGCATTGATTGACCAATTCTCCGGCTAAAAGGCGTGACATCCTGAATGCATGTTAATTAGAGAATAAATAGTTTAGTCGGCTGTTTGATACGTCAGAAGAAGATTAAGGCACTAACTCCTCTACTACGTACGTCTTCGCGTGGTAGTGGTTCGTTTGCTACCAACACTCGTCCGCGTCTCCTTATCACTTGGGAGAGAGAAAACAACACTAACAGAGAGCAGCTAGCGAATATAAGCTGGCGCTTTTGAAGAAACTCACCTCGAGCATCACTTCCGGCAATTCTAGCAGTCGTCGTGGTAAGTCAAAGAAAGATCTGACTCAAAAAATACAGTATAACATGAATAAGCCTCCGTCCGCGTAAACAAGCTTTAATTTGGACAGGTTCATGGGCAAGGCGGCTCATCCCCCGGGTGGGATAATTCCACTTCAGGATAGGGTAGATCCTCCCCTGCGAAATCCATTGCACAAGCAATATATTTCCCTTGTTATAACACCTTTTTTGAAGAGAAAGATAAAAGAGAGAAAAATGACGACTGTCGACAGAATTTAATTAATTTCTCAGCAGAAATAATATCTAAGGTATGCGGAAATTGAAGAAATCAATTAAATTTGATATACGTTTATGTTGAATAATATAAAAGATTGGCTGCCAGTCACTGGCATTAAGAATTTTATCGTGAGATATAAAATCAAGTGATTTACAATCTTCTGGGGGGATAAACTTAGCCTGAAAGCATAAAACTTCAAGTCTCGAAACTTATAGAGGTCAGTTCATTCAGGGGATATTGAAGATAATATGCGGCCTTAGAAATAATTGACTCAGATGAAAAAACTTATAATTGACGGCAAAAAGTGATCTTAGATTTTGTGAAAATTTGTATTTTTTAAATTATGAAGAGGAAGTTCGACCAGCTGTCTTCGGCAAGCTTACGTAGGTTTTTGGGTCACAGAAAACTAAAAGTTTGAAGTCGGTATTTTCGACCCAGGATAGACGGTTCTATCATTTGTAGCCCCTTATGGATTTTCTGTAATCTGAAGAAGCTAGTGGACCAAGGTTAGCTTTGAATACGGCTTTTGCAGACGGAAACTGACAAGGTCATACGCATCTCAATTTTATAGCATCATTTTTGTGACTTTTTCTTCAGAAAGGCTGAACACCACTCGAAAAAGTTTTTTAAAATTTGGTGTTACAGTTTTTATGGAATTTTTTGACATCAAATTTTTGGATAAAATAACGTACCCCCCCCCTAGCTCGCTCACATTTTGTGAGCATTTTTCCCTTGCTCGCTTAGTTAAATTTTATCAAAGTCCCCTTGCTCGCTCTCATTCTTGTTTCAGCGCGCTCCATTAGTCGCTATCCTTCTTTTTACCTCGCGCGCCCTTGTTCGCTCCTCCTCACCCATTTATCCCTTGTTCGCCGCGAGACCGCCAAAGCCTAGCTCGGCTTGGGTCGCTCTTACAGCTCTTACTGTACTTTCGACTCAAGCTTTTCATAGGGAACTATATTTTCATTTTCATGAATATTTTAACAGTAACTAAACTTCATTTCCTCTTTTTAAAGCGTCCAGTTAAATTTTTATATCTTGTAGCAACGCTGTATTATGCCGTAAACTTGATAGTTTGACTTTATATGTACATTTATACTCAAAATAGTCGAATCTTCATGTTGACACTGGTTCCAGAGTTGCAAATTTGCTGAGCTGAGTGAGCTGAGCAGTCGCTCAGCTCAGTGATTTTGGAAAATGATCTGATCTGCTCAGCTCAGCTCAGACAATTTTCACTCAGCTCAGCTCAGCTCAGCTCCATTATTTTCGAACATGATCTGTTCTGCTCTGCTCAGCTCAGCTCAGACGATTATCACTTAGCTAAGCTCAGCTCAGCTCAATGATTTGAATACAATTTTACTACCAAAAACAGTAAAAAACAGCTCAGCTCAGCTCTAATTAGGGTCCGCTCAGCTCAGCTCCATTATTTTCGAACATGATCTGTTCTGCTCTGCTCAGCTCAGCTCAGACGATTATCACTTAGCTAAGCTCAGCTCAGCTCAATGATTTGAATACAATTTTACTACCAAAAACAGTAAAAACAGCTCAGCTCAGCTCTAATTAGGGTCCGCTCAGCTCAGCTCAACTCTCTTAAACAAAAGGTCTGCTCAGCTCAGCTCAATGACCTCTCAAAAAGGCCAGCTCAGCTCAGCTCAGCTCAGAAACCTCCGAAGTAGGCCAGCTCAGCTCAGCTCAGCTCAGAGAAATTTTTTCGCAGGTCAGCTCAGCTCAGCTCAGCTCGGAAAAATTAATCAAAATTTGCAACTCTCGAGGAAAATGACATTAGATTTTTTTATAAAAACAGTCTCAAAGTTTCAATCCATGTATTTCGAGTACTTATGTTTACTTAAAATGGAGTGTCCAAATTTCTTCTTATTAAGAAGATATGAAAATTTGACAAAATGGACGTGAAATAGCATAAAAAAATTGTTTGCTTGGAAAAAATCATGAAAATCGAATTTTGAGACCATTCTACGAGTTAAAAAGCCTTTTAAAAGTGAAAAAGAAAATGAGCTACGCCTTATAGAGCGTTCTCGCGGGGCTTCAGGAGCGAACAAGGGATAAATGACGGAGAAAGGCGGGCGAGCAAAGGTGCGCCGTCGAAACCAAGGAGGGCGACCAAGGGGTCGTAGAATGCAAAAGAAGGAAAGCGACCAACGGATCTTGGTAACAAAAAGCGAGCGACCAAGGGGGGTCTTGTTGGAGTTTAACTAAGCGAAAAAGGGAAAAATGTTCACAAAATGTGAGCGAGCTAGGGGGGGGGGTACGTTATATTACTTTCACTGATGAGAGACTTAATGTTAAAACTGTGGAAGAATGATCTTTTAACAGAAATCTTGATAAATTAACATAAATCAACTAAAACAACGATTTTATAGTGTTCGCAAAAGCTCATTACGAACTAGATATTTCTAGAAATAATGGGAGTAATGTAAACTTTATTCGTTGACATCGTAGTGTACCAGGGGTCTGGATTTTGGCCAAAAATGAAAAGCGAAAGCGAAGCGAAAGCGAAAATTTTTCAAAAATTAAAAGCGAAAGCGAAGCGAAGCGAATGAAAATTTCGTGAGCGAAAGCGAAGCGAAGCGAAAAATTTTTCTAAAAAGCGAAAAAATGCGAAAATTTTCCGGAAATATTTAACCTTTGAAAAAGTGTCCATTTTATGTATGGTTTCATTTTTATTAGTGACGCCCGGATCGGTGCTGGAGATGCCAAGATTGATTGACGTCTGAAAAGCAAGGATCGAAATTTTTGAAGCCGGGATTGAAGATGGTGATGTCAGGATTGATTGTCGGGAGGCCAATATATGAAGTTATAAGATCAATCGATTTAAATTATAATACATCGCCGTTTGTCCAATTCGCCGATTCCTCAAGTTGGACAAACAGAGATCTTGGGCAAACGGCGACTCAGGAAAATGGAGACCACTCCATTCGGACTCCCTCTCCGATTTTTCAAATTGCAAATTTTCTGAGATTAGTGAGCTGAAGAGGCTGTGTGGCTCAGCTCAGGTCAATCATTTTTAATATTGACTGCCTTGCTCAAATTAACTGAATGAATTTGAAGAGTCAGCTCAGCTCAATGATTTTTGTGAAGGACAGCTCAGCTCAGCGCAGCTCAGAATATTGTCTACTTTAAAAACAGTAAAACTTCTCTGAGCTCAGCTTTTACAAGTGCCAACTTAGCTCATTCAGCAAAATTTCCACTTGAGTTTAAACTAAAGCTAAGCAAAAAAGGCGAAGTTTTCAATTCCTGGAAAGATTTCTTTTGAGCGAAATTTTCGCGAAAATTTTTGGTAAAAAGCGAAAGCGAAGCGAAGCGAATTGAAATAACAAAAAGCGAAAGCGAAGCGAAGCGAATTCGTTTCGCTTCGCTCATGAGCGAATTCGCAAAGCGAATCCAGACCCCTGAGTGTACACTGTACAGTTTGCGTTTGATGTTCAGTAAAGCGATAGGTGGAGCTCGGGAGCGCATCGCGTTGAAATTGAAACTTAAATCGTAGAGTATGTTTGTGAAGTTGCGTGCCCATAGGTGGCTCAGCTGATGCATTAGCTGGCTTCATCCACTTCATGAAAAATTCATCCCAGTGTTGCCTGCGCGTTCTCGTTGTTTGAAACGCGCCCCGGGCCAGAACAAAAAATAATCAGCGCATTGGTCACTGTTTTTCCATAATCATGATTTTCTGAAAATAATGTAAAAGAAAAAGAGAGCGAATTTAAAAAACACTCAAAATGAAAAGAATCATGAAGACATTTACCAACGAGGTCAAAGGTAAATTTTCTTAATAAATTCATTTTTCCATTTGTTTATTTCTCGGAAGAACGAATTCGAATTGTGAGATATTGATTTGCATTAATATGAACAGCTCCTCGGGGGCTTCATCTTATAATTAGCCTTGCTCTTTGAAAATCAAAGAGGAAACTCCAAAAACAAAAAAAAAGACATAGAAGAGAAAAATCATCGCTCGGCGGGCGCGATTGAGCGGTTTTGTTTGACCGTCAAATTTGCCACTTTACCACCGAGAGAGGCGATTTTCTGGCAGTTAGACTTTCTGGCAGTTAGACTTTCTGGCAAAGGCGATTTTCTGGCACTGCCAGAAAATATAATATGCCAGAAAATCTAATTTCCAGAAAATCGCCTCTTTTGATTTTGAATCTACAGTTAGTGATCCTGGAAGGTAAAAAGTACGACAGTACCACCAATTTTTTCTTACATGTTTTATAAAAATTCATTGACAAAAGCCATTTTTGACCCATTTATTCAAGATAATTGGCTGTAGCAAACATAAATCAGCTTCTTCCGGGAATTTTTGTGTTAACCCGTTAACAGGGTGGTCGATTTTGCCTACGCTTTTGCCTGTCTGTGATTGAGTGAAATCATGGATCCGGGCATATGATTGGCTACTCATTTCCACGCGTGGCCGTGAGACAGCACCCACTGAGATAATGGCGCACGCTCATGCTTTTTAAAACTGAACTTTTTATAAAACTCTCCTGAAAATTCTTTCTCAGAAGGTGGTGGAATCGCTGTCATTTTCAATATTTTTCTATACGATTTTTCTTCCTTTTTCTTCTCCATTTTCTCAAAAAAATCAAAATCTAACTTTTCAGCTGCCTGTGAACCCGTTTGTCACTCCGAAAACAGCTAGAACGAACTGCGGATGCTACCCTCATTCTATTTTTAGCGCAGAAATTTCAATTCCCAATTCGTAGTCTTTTTTAGCGCCCTGAATAGTCGGCTTTTAGATCAAACGCTCGCGTCGAAAGGTGCAAACTCCTGCTGAAACTGCTCCGAAATGAAATTTGTGTGATAATCACCAGTTTTTCGAATTTATATAATGATTATTATTAAGAGTTTCTTGCAGAATTTCAAATAATATCCATCCTATAAAGGCGATTTCACCACCTAAGGAAGAATTTTCTGGAGAGCTTTATAACAAGTTCAGTTTCAAAAAGCATTAGCGTGCGCCATTATCTCAGTGGGTGCCCACTGTGACCAAGTACTCGAAATCAGATGCAAATAACACCTGGTGTTTAACACAAAAATTCCCGGAAGAAGCTGATTTATGTTTGCTACAGCCAATAATCTTGAATAAATGGGTCAAAAGTGGCTTTTGTCAATGAATTTTAAAAAACGTGTAAGAAAAATTGGTGGTACTGTCGAAAACCCTCTCCGTTTTTTACCTTCCAGGATCATTAACTGTAGATTCAAAATCAAAAGAGGCGATTTTCTGGCAGTTAGACTTTCTGGCAGTTAGACTTTCTGGCAAAGGCGATTTTCTGGAAGTTAGATTTTCTGGCAGTGCCAGAAAATCGCCTTTGCCAGAAAGTCTAACTGCCAGAAAATCTAACTGCCAGAAAATCGCCTCTCTTTACCACCGCCTAGATACAAAATTAACTCGCTTCCGCTGTCACTAGCCAAATTTGAACAAATTATTATGAGAGAAGCGGGAAAAGTTTATAAACTGGAATGAAGCTAAAAACATTCGTCAAGGCCATGTTCATTGCAAAAGAAAGAGGTACTAAATTAGTTTCGCACAGAAAATATATTAATTTTATTTAAAAAAATTATCCGAACAAATTAAATCCGACAAATGCTCATCACAGCTATTAGAATGGACGCAAATTATCTCATCATCAATAAACAATGAAAAAACGCAAATGAAAAGGATAAAATCATATATTGAACTTGGTTCGCTTTTTATTGCATTTTTGCTCGTAAAGCGAACTTCAAATTGGGTTTAATGTGTTTTTGAAGCGCAGGATATTCTATCTTGTTCATCAAGAATTTTTATATTAGAAAATTCTCATATTTTGTTTCCTCGAGAATATCCCGAAATGCACGTCGTTTGGTTGAAATAACGTTATGGGAGTCAAGAGTGGACAGATTCAGAAGCTGCGTGCGTCGAATCTCGAGCATTATTTAACGAAATTTGAGGCTTTAAATCAAGTCACTCCGGGGTCAAGTCTTTCTTGGCAGAGACGCAATAATCGTACCCGCCAAATCGTAACGTTTTTTTTTCTTTTTCTTTTTGTAAAATTGAGATAATTAGGCAAGGAAAGAGCAAAATTATCGAGAGAAAAGAGCGCATAACGAGCTTCGTAAGATCACTACAGAAAATAATTACTGTAATAGAGTGAGATATTTTGATATCTTTCCGTATGTTTTAATGAAGATTCGATATGCGTTTTCTGTAGTTATCGATCTTTGGCTTCTTTGTAAGCAAGTTATTCTTTGGCGAGATCAGACACGAACTCGTTGTCATATCGTTTTCATAATTAATTGCTCTCTACCAGATTTTCACAACAGAATAAGGCCTGTTCTTCTCGCTATATTCTTTCTCTCGACTCTCTCTCTCTCCCGTGAGTAGGCAACTAGTCTCTCACGCTTCTCCTCTCAGTGAGATTGAAATAAACACAAATTTACTTTGTGTATTTTTCCCTCAAGGTTAATAAAAGGTGAGCTGCTCGAAAGTGTGGCTCACTACTTTGGATCAACCAAAGAGAGAAAGATAGGAGAGGGGGTCAGAGATGTACTGAGCAATGAGTTATTATTGGCACGGCTAGATATATCAAGCAACTGGTAGATAAAGATCCAGTGAGCCAAAAATCCAGGGACGCTCTTGTGTATCTGACAGCCAAAGAAAACGCGAAAAAAGGGAAGACTATTTTTCTGAAAGAGAAAAAAATCTTAAAGAAACGGGATAGAAATTAAAAATCAAACAATTCTTCGAAAATTCGAGTGTTTGAATTTTGATCTATCCATGATTTCGGCTCACGTGGAGAATAGGAGAAATCAGTGACAAGAAATCAATGGAAGTGGCGAAATATACAGACAAAGATGAAATTCTTACGCTTCGGTAGTAAGCGAAGCCGAAAATCAGAGTCCAAAGCCAACGATTCAAATCGAACTCAAGGTTATAATTTACAAACTTATTCCAATCATGTTTGAAAAAAGGACCATTACTGGATAATAAATCTTTATTGCGGGAAAGGAGGGGAAACTTGTGAGAATTATCACCGGAAGGAACAAGAGCTGTAGACAGGGCACTTTGAGCTTGTTAAAAGTCCTAAGTCAAGGCTATAGACACGTGACAAGTGGCATCTTTATTTTTCCTCTAAAATTTTTCTCAATTTTTCAAGTCAAGTGATTTTTTTGAAACGAAAACAATAATTGAGCCCGAATTTCAAGCTAAATTTGCGCGCAGAATTTAGAATGTGATACCCTTATTTTATCAAAAAGAAATAATAGGAATACTCCATTTTATTAAATATCTTAAATAACAACAAATATCAGGTTCGACAGCTATGCCGAGCAACGGCTCCAGTGGTCATTTCAATGACGAGTACGAGCTGAAAGAAGAGCTCGGAAAAGGAGCATTTTCCATCGTCAGACGCTGCGTCAAGGTAAATAGCTTCCGCCCGCTGACAGGCGAACTCGTTCGCCGCTTCTCACGATTTCGAATTCAGAAAGTAAATGGGGAAGAATACGCAGCGAAAATTATTAACACGCGGAAGCTGTCGGCGCGTGATCATCAAAAATTGGAACGCGAGGCGCGAATCTGCCGACTGCTCAACCACGCGAACATCGTTCGGCTGCATGACTCCCTCTCGGACGACAACTGCCATTACCTCGTCTTTGATTTGTAAGTTTGGGCTTCGAAACCTGTCCACAGGGTCACGGTCGAAGCTGGGCTCGGCAACCTGAGTAGAAAACCTGAGTCAGGGTCTGAAAGAGCAAAGATGAAAAGCCGCGTAGCGGCTTTTTTAGAAACGAAGCCGCGGAAATTCTCCAAAGACAAGAAAAACACTTTGACTATTTCGACTTTGGTCAGATTTCTGAGCCACGGATTGATACAGTAACTCCAGCGCTGACAAATATCTGGCTCGATGATCGGCAGCCAGTGTCAGAAGTGACAGGGGCCCGGGAAAGCGCTCCAGTTATTTAAAATAATAAAGTGAAATGGGGATGAAAGGAGAGGGACAGTTGTCTTACAGTCAATTATTCAGAGTGACTGGAGGCGAGCTTTTCGAAGATATCGTTGCGCGCGAGTTCTATTCCGAATCAGATGCCAGGTAAAATAGCCGAAAAATAAGCAAGAAGAAAATCCATTTTTGGAGAAAATAAAATGAGCGTTTCTTTAATTGAAATTTAAAAACCTCCAGTTAAAATTCTCTCCGCTACAGTCGCTGCATCTCCCAAGTACTCGACTGTTTGAAACATATCCACACATATAACGTCATTCACCGAGATCTCAAGGTAGAATTTCCACCTCGGGTTAACTTGACTTAACCAGTGTGCCTTAATAATCAGTCTTCGGAATCCGAGCTTGGGCACGCGGTCTTGCAGGGCTCGTCTGAAATCAGCAGACGGGATCAACCCTGTTTTTTCGCTCTGTTTTTGCACGAATGAAAAGAGTTTGCCGCGACATTCAGGCTTGGGTATCGTTTTTTAACGAAATCTTGCCGGCTGAAATTGTCGTCGTTAATTCTTTATTTCTAAATTTTACATTTTTGTGACACGCTTGATCTTGGAAGCTTGAAGTTTGAACTTTTGTTTGATCAGTTTTGTGTGCCATACAGAAATCATCTTGATGGCGAAAGTTTGGGATGGTGTCTGGAACCGACAAAAAAAATTCGACAAAATTTGCGTAGGCGGCTACTCGGCTGCTGATTGGCCGGTTTGCTGAATCTAGGCTTCTGATTGGTTGAAAATTTCCACGCAAAATTTGTCGAAAGTTTTTTGTCGGTTCCAGACACCTCCCCGAAAGTTTTGAGGGAATAGTATCGCATTTTCTTCTTTAAAAGAATAGAATCAATATTTTCACCAATTGAATATATTAGCCAGTGCATCCAACAAATTCTTGATGCCGTTCTTCACTGCCACAATGTTCATAACGTGGTCCACAGAGACTTGAAAGTAGGTATCAGTCGTAGATTTTTTTTTGCAAGACCACGAAATAGCTGTTTAACCCTGGCAATTAAAATTTATTAATGCAATAATTAGATATTAATTGGATTATCACAGGGAGTTGTGATAATAATTCATTATTTTTTAAAACGAAAAGAAGAATCTGTCACCAAATGATTGTCTGTAACTGTCACGTGTCACTCAAACTGCATGCTTACTGTAGTAAAAATAACAAAATTTAAATTTTTATTGTTTATAACGATCTCTTTCAAGCCGGAAAATTTATTACTTGCTTCGAAAAACAAAAATGCTGCTGTCAAACTTGCCGATTTTGGCCTCGCAATAGAAGTTCAAGGAGATCAGCCAGCCTGGTTCGGTTAGTTTTCAAGTGAAATTGACTGTAGTTCTGAATGTAAACTTAGGATTTGCTGGGACGCCAGGATACCTAAGCCCGGAAGTTTTGCGAAAAGAAGCGTATGGAAAAGCTGTTGACATTTGGGCTTGCGGTGTCATTTTGTACATATTACTGGTTGGATACCCCCCATTCTGGGACGAAGATCAGGTTTGTTCTCACATTGATTTCTTCTTTTATCCTGATTCTAGCACCGCCTGTACGCTCAAATCAAAGCAGGCGCTTACGACTTTCCATCGCCAGAATGGGACACCGTCACAGCAGACGCGAAAAACTTAATCAAACAGATGCTTGTTCTCGATCCGAAAAAGAGAATCACTGCAGAACAAGCGCTCAACCATCCATGGATCTCTGTAAAGGAATTGCCCGTTGTTCTGATATTTAGACCATTTTGTAGCAACGAGAACGATTTGCTGCTACTATTCATCGTCAAGAAACCGTCGAATGCCTCAAAAAATTCAATGCTCGCAGAAAACTAAAGGTACTAGACGCTTCTATGATTCCATCGAAAACTTAATTGTAGGGTGCAATAATAACGACTATGCTCGCTACGAGAAACTTTTCCTCGAGGAATTTGATTTCCAAGGCGAAGGAAAACCAAAAGGTAAGCCTACTCTCCTACTTTTATAACATAACCCGATTCAAAATCGAACCCGAACTAACAAGTGAAAAAGGCGTCCAAGAAGCCCCCATCCACCTTAGCCACAATCTCGGCCGACAGCCGGACGGGGACCGTGATCGAGAACACCGTTTCCAACTCGGACACGGATATCGAGACCCCTTCCTCGCTCGCCTCGGTCGTGTCGGCTTTTAATAACAAGGTTTACAGATCGCTTCTCTTTTTTTTATCAAACGCAAAAGTTCTTTATTGAAGACTCCTTCGAGAATCACTCGAAAGATCTCCTCGTTGATTTCAGTCCCCAAAAATTAACAAAACGAATCACAGTTTTTTACTTCCAGAAAGAAGATCTAGCCAAAGCAGCAAGTTTGAAAGAGCAAAAGAAAGTCCGAGTACAGCGACTACCCTATCACAAGCTTCGCAAATTACAGTAGTACCCGAACATCAAGATACTGTCATCGAGGTCACATCCAATGTGACCAAGGTCAGTTTGGCTTTTTTTCCACTAATCAGAATGTTTTTCGCACTAAAATTGTTAACAACTCTAATGAAATGAATTGGTTGACGAAACGAATCATGTTTGCACATGTTGAATCTAAAATGCACGATTTTAAGAACCCTAATGTGTCAGAAGACTCTGCTAGCTCTGCGGCAAGTTATGAAACATGTCACAGTGGCTCCCCTGAGCCCCAAGAAGTGCTCCATATCGGAACGCCCGAAGAGGACCAGCCCAAGACTAAATTTATGATTGGCTCTTTGCCGACGCAAGATAGCTCAGCTACGATTGTTAGAAGTTATGTATGGGGCTTAGAAGATTTATAGAATTTTAGATAATAGAATAAAAATAGAGTCCAATACAGTACTATCGTTAATATCAACCCGCCCGTTGTCAGTGGAAATAGTCGTATACTCGTGAGTTACTGAGTGATTATTTTCTGCTTTTTGCTTTTTTTTCCCCATTTCTTCAATTGCCAATTGGGATGGTTTTTGTTGATAGTGATGAATATATAAACATATATTTGTTTGCCCTAAATCTCTTGAGTTTTTGTCCTTGATTCTTTACCATGCCAGTGATTAGTAGAGATGCTTTAATTTCAGACGAATCATCAAGAGACGGTGATCCGACGGGGATCCTCCATGTCGATCACTAATACGGTTTGCCATTACCGTCCAGTCGATATATAATTACCGTACCTTTTGTTAACCAATATTGTAACGAAAAACACAGAAGTATTCGCCAAAGATTCCAATAGAAATTTTGGTGAATTCCTCTGAATAAAAATATTTACCATTTTTTAACAAAATTATATCAAAAATGAGCACGCGCTTTCTGTTCGAGCAACAGATGATTGATTTGATTATCTGTTTTGAGCTTTTGCATGTTTGTTACTTTTTAATAATCGCTTGCATTTCTTGCTTAGTTTTTAACTGTAACTAGGTGAACGATTCAAATAGCTCAGCAGAAGAGTCTGATGATCACAGATCGCGAAAAGCGGAACTGATCAAGTTTACAGAAGTGCTACTTCAAGCAATACAAGATGCCGACTGGGAAACATATGTAAAACTTACTGACCCGATGATGACTTGTTTCGAGCCCGAGACAGTAAGTGTCTACGTTGAGGACATTTTCGTATTGATTTCTTATTTAGAATGGACAGCTGATCAAGGGACAGGATTTTCATCGATTTTATTTTGATAATGGTTTACGTAAGTTTTGAATAAATCGAATAGAGCTGGAATGTTCCATTTTAGAGCTTCCGAATGGACTGAGCGGAGCGAAAAAGATACAACAGACGATTGGCAATCCGCATGTGCAAATGCTTTCGGACGATTCAGCTGTGATGGCTTACGCTAGAATTGTGCAGTATCAAGACAAGTTGAGCTTGATCCCCATTCATAGAAGTAAACAAATATTTCAGAACCGGGAGCGTTCAAACGATAGTGCTAAACGAGTCGCGAGTTTGGAAGAAAAGTACGGAACCGGGCTCGAATAGCTGGATCTGCTGCCATTTCCATAGATCCACTGTGAATAAATAAACCTCGGGTGTCTTCATGCAATTTTAAGTTTCTCTTTTTCGAAAGATAATCGAACTCGAATGTCATTTGATCACCTCAGCAGCTGTTTTCATCGGCTTACCTGTCAAAATACGAAGATCAATGATCATGAACTTGAGTATAAACTTAAAGCTGGTATAATAATATTTCTCTTTCATGTTTTAAAAATAGCTACATGGGAAAGCCAAAAGTCTGAAGCAGATATCTGTCAGTCCGTATTTTAGATTTCCGTAAACCCACTTTATAATGCTACGGCAATAAGGACCGATTATTTGAAGAGATTTCTTAGACAATTGTTTCTTCCGAATATATGGTCATTTTAAGCCTCGTTTAATAACAACGGATAGAAATATTAACAAGATCTGGATTCAGCATCGACCACCCAAGTTAGTCTTCCTTGATTTTTATTGTGGAATTTCCGAAAGATCAGGTAGCTGTCAGTGAGATTTCCACGAGCGTTTCTCCTTGTTTGATAAATCTTGACCTGCCAGAAACAACAAATCTTTCGCTTCATTATCATCGTAAAAACACAGATCTAGTCGAATTGGGATAATCCACAGCTGGAAAGATAGGACATCAACAGCGTCATGGAAACACATGACAGCCTGGCGAGCTAGAATAAACCTTCACATGACTAAATTTGCCTTGATTTCCTCACTGTTGATTTAGTAATCCACGCAATCGCAGATTATGAGCCTCATAATTGCGTGATATTTTGACATTCGTCAAGCCCGCGCAAATTTGTTTTGAATCAACCTTTCTCAATCCAGTCATCATGTGACGTCTCAAGTATTTTCTTCAAATAGAAATTCTACAAAAATTCATTTTTGGGCCAAAACGCACGTGAGAATTCCAGTAATCATGAAATTGAGTTTCGAAAATGGCCAGAACTTAACTAATATAAAAAATTGATGATGCTAAATTCTCAATCTTCTGACATTTGTCCTTCTGCGCTGCAGAATATACAACCGCGTGTTCATTTGTGCTCACATCCGACGAAAAGGCCTTCCGGAAATTGATAAATTCTCACGAGCTGTTAAGTCATTCTAGCATTTTCGTGCTTTTATTTGAGAGATCAGCTGGTCGCTTCAGACCTTTGAGCTTCCGATCTGGCTGGGAGACGACACTGTTTTCATCGTTGTAAATTTGCTATTCTGGCATTTAGCCTGCGATTTTTGCCGTAGGATGTTCGTTTTCTATACCGTATTGTCCGATTCTCCCGGCTTTGGCGACCAATAACTTCTCCGTCTTGGGCCGCTCTGGGCACGCGTCCATTGTTGACACTTCATGAGGCTATGTTAGCGGCGGCGAGTATCTGCACACCGGAAGATTTGCTGCCTCGTTTTTTTTTCTACATTTGACCTCCAAAATGAGGATTTCGGCGCTTGACAGGGTGCCAAGATCCACTTCCGGAAGGAATTATTATTTCCTGAAGAGAGGAGTATCTCCACTCACTCAGCTGATACTGCAAACTCACTTTTTAGATAGTTCTCTTTTGAGAGAGCGATTCTCGGGAAGCCACGTTGCTAACTTTTGAAAAAAAAAATGATGTGTGGTGCTTGACTTTCTGGCGGAATATATTCAATATTCAAAATAGCCAGATGCACATTTTTGAAGCGGTAATATATATGCAACATGGGTGAAGTCCCCCGTTAGAAGTTAGTCTATTATCTCCCGACAACAGTTTCACTTTGCTCTTGCATATGTAGGTGCACAGAGCCCTTGACTCTTAAAATTAAGGGTTTCCAGAAAGAAAAAGAATAAAAAGAAACCATAAAATCGAAAAAATTAAGGTATTATGTGTATTGAATTTTCTCAAATACCCGATTATAAGTTTATTTTAATATCCTTCATATAAATGATTGTAGGAAAGAGTTTCTTTGCCTTGGTTTCTGACTCATAGAAAAATTGAGCTAGAAGAATCACCGCGTGGCGCCTGATTCCAGTTAGCTGATGTAGTAACGAGCTAATCATCAGGAACCTAAAGCGACCAGATGAACACGTGATAGACACCCCATTATGGTAGATTAGAAAGGCGCACTCACCAGCTAATCCAACTTGGACTCGTATGGAGGGTGCCGAATTATCTAAGATTTCGGTTTCGAATCTGTGGCCTACTCACCGCTAATTTTAGAGTCGAGTACTTCTAGGTTTTAAGAGGCCTATTTTAAAGTCTCTCGATATATATTTATAAGCCTTAACTTCCGCAATCTGGCCGCCAATTTTGACACTTACTGACAGACTGTAATAAAAATCAAATTAGCGCGGCAATACCCGTACAGTCAAAATTACCCATATGGAAGGGAAAAAGAAGAGGTGCAGCATCGATCCACCACCTAATGGTTCCCGCACCAGATGGCTTTCAAAGACATCCGATTTCCGCGAGACGTACCGCCGTGAAATTCAATTAATTTTAATTTCTTCTTTTCAGAAGCTTGTTTTACTTCAATAAGGGGGAATTTACCAACAAGAGCTTATTGCATACAGTATTTTGGAGGCAAAAAAAGATAACCAAACTAAAGGATGGGTTAGGTCCATAGTATCTAATTAAACATTGCTTCCTGACTTCAATCACTCTGAATTTCATCAAAACTATACAGGCACTCAAGAATATTGACGCACCATAAGACTATTTTTCAATTTATCACGTGGTCTATTCATTTCCACTATCCTCCACCAATATACTCTACCCGAGCTACGTCAATTACTTGGTGTTCAATTTCCAGGTTTTTATCAAAAACTCGGTATAAAAAACCGTTTTCTACAGATAGTCCTCTGCTTTCTACCATAGCTTTGACTTACTGCTGTCAACAACAGAACTAGTCCCGTCAATTAGTTAGACTCTTTTCTCGTAATTGAAGAATAAGCAATTAGCTTATCGCATTTCACGTTTTTCATTTTTATGTCAAACAAATTCCAGCATCGAGCTTGACGTTGTTATCGCTGCATGCAGCATTGCTGAATGCAGACTCAGGCGGATTCTTGGCGCGTCTTTACAGCCACGCATCTGTGAACCTTTTGCCAGAGCGGAATTCTAAATTCACCACTCTATCGTAACTTTTCTTGCATTTTTGAAAGAACTCGGTCAATAGAGCATTTCTTCGTAAAGCTATTAGATAATTTTTAGTAAGACTATCTTCGCTAAACCTATTTTTATCGCCCGAAAACGAGTCAAATCCGAAGTACTTCAGCCAAAATAAGATACGCCCTATTATAATTAGAACTAAAGCTAAAGAAATTATCCCTTTCCTGGACACCATAAATACTCCGCCAAAAAGAAGCCACGCGGATTTCTATCCCGACCATATGACTGCACCAGATAACACTCTGTGGAGCACCGTCGAGAGGTTGCTCTTCAATTTTTCAGTCTGGCACATTGAGCACCCAACGGGTGGTTTATGCGAAATGTCAACCTCTATCGCGGTGGATATTGAATAAACCACCCAACAAAGTTCACTTCGAGGAAAACGCGTATCCGGTGATTACGTTGGAACATCACCTTGATGCACCTAATCACGCCCAAATTACAGGTAGCGGCGAGTTCCGTGACGTAAGAATGACTTCCCTGGGTCGCATGATTTTCGAGTCAGTAGTTAGCTAGTACCAAGACATTCAAAATCCCTTGGTCTGCAGAATACATCGTGTTCTTATCTTTTCGCGGTCCGTAATCCCGCGGTATTAGCCACCATAAATACTAAAACCTCGCCTGGGCGTATTTTGCGAAAGTCTTCTTCATATTTAGACTATACAAAAGAGTTGTTTTGAGATCAAACTATTTCCCGTCGCTCTATTAAATCTATTAATAATGTGGCTTTGTTTTTTTGTTCATCTTTAGTTCCAAGAGAGTTTTTAGTTGTTAACCGTTTTTAATACGAGTGATAAAAATGCGGTAAGTTTATGTCGCTACAAAATTTAACTAGTCAGAATTTTGATCTTTCTTTTTTCGCAATTGAAGCAAAGTAAAAGTAAGACAGCTAATCTCCAAGAAAACGAAGATGAAAGAAGAGCAGCGACAAATCGGCTTGATCGTCAAATCCCAAGGCATCAGCAACTCAGTAAACCTGTCGCCAAGAAAGTCGTTGTTGATGTCTGATTTGTGAATTTGATTGTTTGGCCGAGACCGAACCGTAAATTTGCTCCCGGCTTTGAGTCCTATTAATTTACAATAGCGGCGACCCGGATTTCTACTCGGCAAATACTTGGCTCACTCCCTCCCCCTTTTTCTTGGAAGTAGGCGAAAGAGGATGATGTCACAACTGTAGATTAGGGGCTTACTAGAGCGGCTTGATGAGTTCCGCTTCTCTTGGAAAATCACGGGTCTCGCTCGAGTGGCTCAAGCAAAATGTCAATATATCACCGGACAGGATTTTTGAAATTAAAATTTCGCCAAATCCAAAATGTGCGTGACAGCTCCTGTTCATGCTCCAGAGGATTCTTTCCTGACAGCTCATTGACATGGCTACTGCTTGATAATTAAATCAAGTCAAATTATTGCTTGAACGCAAATAAACACCGAAAAGCGATGTTTGAAGGCGACTACTTAGATGTCAAACACGGTATTTAAATGAACTACAGTTTGTGCCGCATCGACCAATTAATTTAGCTTTAGCTTGATAGAAGATACGGTGTGCCGGGTTTTTTCTTAATTTGAGGAAATTCCAGGATGCGTGTTTCTAAAACAGTGTAAAATTCGCGGCTTATTACGTTTCCTAATTACGGCCCTCAGCAGATAACGAGCAGCACTCATCATTTTCATGTTGGCCTGCCTCCAAATGTGCACCAGCCGTTTTCGAGTTCTTCGCCGCTCTTTCTGACCTAATACTCTTTTCGAAATTGAACCGAGTTCCGCGAAGGGCGTCTTATTGATGGAACTAAGGGCGAATTTCACAAAGCGGTGCCGGTGTCATTAGTAGGGAGGAATGCGCCCGTGTTCTGAATACGCGCTGGCAAAGGGCCAAACCTTGCACCTGCTTGCTAATCCCTGCTGCCTTTTTCTAGCATTCAGAAACAAAAAAGTGCCGCAGAGTCTGTTGTTAGAAACAAACCGCCGATCTTGTAAATACCCTCTGAAATTTCAGACCATAAAAATTTCCAAACCATAAAGTGGCTCGAAATATGAATTTTATATATTTTGAGATCCTATGGTTTCTGAAAACTTGAATAAAATATCGATAGCGCGAGTTTTTGGACTAGAAATTCAGATTTACTGGGGTCGAATTATTTAAAATACAAAAACAAACAGTTTTGTAAATATTCACGAGCCGCATATGGCTAATTTAACCTTATGGAAATTCTTTCTAATTGCAATTTTCGCCCCTTTAGTGTGGTCAATATATCTCGCTCCTGGGCGCGATATAATCCCATATGTGCCATATGGCCATTTGCTTTCATTAGAGCTCCATTGAATGGGCACTTGTTGAATTGCCGTGCTTCCTGACTCAGGAGAACAGTTGCTAAAGCACGCCCTTGAGATTTTTTGCCATAAATCGTCTCCTTGCTTATCCAAAGGGACCCTCAAGGGCTCCTTTATCAAGTGAGCTAAATTGGATTATTCAAACAACAGCTTCTTAGGTACAACTAAATTGGGACCCATAAGAATTCTTCTTCAGAAAAAGCCCAAAAAGAAGATCAAAAAGCCAGAAACGGAAATAAGAACCATTTTGCCTAAATAAGAACTACTTTTTGCCGTCTTTATTTACCAAGGAAATCTGGTAAGAATCGGTAATCCTATTGTCCGAGAATTATCTTGCCACTATTCCGATAAGCTTTAACCCCTTGTCGCGCCGCGTTCCGTGTTATTTCTCCGCGGCCAGCTCTTGATCAGAATACCGTCTTTTCATCGAGATTTTCTGAGCCAATTTTGCGTGAGTGATGAAGATCCCCGTTTTTTGTTTTGGGGATAATGAGCGGCTTTCGGGGACAAGATTGGCAATCCGAATTACGAGCCGCTCCGGGAGCCAAAAATTGGGCACTCCCGCTTATGGGATAGAAATGCGGTCTAATTAATTAACATTTTATCTTTTGAGGAAGTTTTAAGAATAATCCGCGCTGAGCTAGTGAGAACCCTAGCCCACTGGAATGGGCTATTAACAGGGGCAACATGAAGTACCGGAAAAAAACTGCGAGCTGCTCAAGTGTCCTTCCACTCAATTATTCAAGAAATATTCTCCAGCGTAAAGTAATCGCATAATTTGTCGCTTGAGTATTTCCTAGGAGCGCCTATTTACATATAAGTTCATAAGAGACTGTAAGTTCTCGTAAAAGATGCGTTTCCGTGCCATGAACTCGAGTCTTGTTTAAAGTTCACGATGTTTTAGCAGGTCACCATGTCGGCAAAGGCCAACAAATAGCTGTGATAACGGAAGTGATCATTTGCTTGTGGAACAGAAATTGTTGACCCGATTTCCGGTACGTACGTTAAATAGCCCCCCTATGTCCAAAGTCAACACCAAAAATCGGATTTTTTTCGAATGCGCGATTTTCAAATTATTCTTTTGCGAAAATGAAAATAGTGCCAAACCACAGCGGGGGATATTTTTGCAAAACGCGGGCGGAAGTTTAGGAGACGTAAATGGAATTTGTACACAAGTACTACATTTATTGTGCGTTTTTATGGGTCGCCGCGCAGGAATCCAGTGATTATGTGGTGGATTAAGGTGACGAAGCTCGATCCAGAGTCCGCATTTCCGCTCTCTCTGAGAGCTTCTCCCCTCTCTCGTCCTTGAATTCCTGAAAATTGCATAAGAAGAGCAATTAGTGAGCCTTCGAGATAGTGTTTCCTGCATCAGATAAAGTCATTTAATCCCTACACTTAGGGCGAAGGATAATCATTCCCTCCTGGCAGGATAAGCCAAGTACAAAAAAACAATGCGCACAAGGCCATCGACATTTTTGTCATTTTGTGACAATGGCTTATTTTTGAAAGTCAATGGACTGAGAAAAAGATGTTATAAAAATTTTAAAAATTTTGAATTTTTACAAAGAAAAACTATAAATCAGTTACTAACGGAACTTTTATGAAGTTTTTGGGAATAAGATTGATTGAAAATAGAATTTAATATTTTTGTTGAAATTGAGCGTTCTAAGGGTGTAAAATGAAATAAAGTATTCACATAAATGCATCAAATTTGTCTATCATGAGAAACTTCCTCCCAATCTGTCGGCCCGCTCAGATCAAAGAACAAAACTTTCTTCTGTATATCCGCTTTCCCACAATAAATCGAATCAAACGGGTACCATTATTGGTATTTCCGCCTGCGATCAGCCGATCAGACAAATTTGCAATTTCTCATGTCACGTGACGGCAGGTTACACAGTTTACTAGTACCAGTAGGAAGTGGACATGAAAGCGGCGCCCGCGTTTGATACATTTCAAAAAATGATCGATTTTGATTCGAACTTCGAGAGTTTCTTCTTCCCAGAGGAGGCATTAGTAGCCCTTCAAGAGCCACCGGAGCGTGTGTGCCCAAAGACAACTTAGCCAGATTAGCTCCTTGATCAACGACGCGCCGGATAAATGCATTAGAACAAACTTGAAAGGGTTTGCATTTAGATGACCGTTGAAATTCGGCAAATAAGGGTTGAGTATTTATTTGACCAGTACTGGTCTGGCTGGTTTTCGGCAAGATTAAATTCGACAAATAGAAAATGCTTCAATAGTAATATCACCACTTCCGGCAATTGATAATATAAACAATGAATTGATTTTACAAAATTATGGTTTAATTTTTTAACAAAAGATTTTGAATATCCTTTGATCGAAGGAAGGTAAAATTTTGTTCTCAGAGAAAGAGGAAGTATCGTTGACTTGGACCGGAGATATTTGGGGACATTTTTATGGGGAGCTGATCAATTTACGGCTTGAAACTGCAACAAGACATGATTAAGTACTTGAGAGGAGAGCTCAGGAATCTGACAGGGTGTATTCGGGGGGCATGAAATGAGTTAAAACTGCAGAGGAAGCACTCTTTGGAGCTAATTTATTCATCAAATGTGTACCCTCTGAGTTTCAGAGCCGAGCCCTTCTTCGCTCAATCATTTTAATTAGCTAAGTCAATCTGAATCCTCTCAAATCCATCATTCAAATTTATTTTCCACAATTCTGCGGTCTTTTCTTCAAAAATTGTGTATTTAGCCGCTATCAGATACCAAGAAAAATCACAAAAAAGAAGCACCAAACATATCTTCTTTCTTGGAAAAATATTGAGGAAATTGGATATTTTGCGTTTCATCTTTGCCGGCCTTTTTTGACGGGAGGAACATTAATGGATGGGCCTTTTTTGTACTTTTGAGGATAAGAGTCGAGTCGCTCAATTGATCAGTACTGGATTGAATTTCGAGCTTTAGGTGCCTTTTCGGGAGAAAATTCCTATGTGATGAGCTCAATAAATCTACTGTAGCATCGTACTTGTTTGCCAATAATTTTAATCATGTGGAAATTCCAGCTGCCCGCAAAGGAGAGTTTCTGCCTCCCCAAGAAAATGGCACTATCGCGCCTCGTAAATGCCAACAATCGAGAGTTATCGGTTTCGCCTTGGAGAGCATTCCATCACTGTAATTTACGATTCCCTTCGCCGAGAATGCAACATTACTAATCCCAAGTTCCCAAATTCGTAATTATGAAGCTGACATTAACACAGTCTTAGATGTAATAAGGCAGCGAGTCAAAGGCGGCTCCAGCAAGTCCAGAAACGAGTCAATCATTGAATGGGAACAACGTCACCAAAATTGATGAAGTTTCCATCCACTTTGATTGTTTTGTGACATCCTGACCCAGCGTTGGGATGTAAATCACCGTAAAATTACTCGATTCTCGTCTTTTCATCTTCATTTGTAGTGGTTCCTCTTTCGGAAATATCATTTTTTCTACGTCTCCAAAACAAAATCGTAATCGTAACTAGTAATTAATATTCTGTCATAAAGCAACAACGGACCAACCTCAAGGCTAAAGAATTAGCATTTTATGTCAAGAAAGATGTTCAATAAAGGTGAAGATCATTCTAGAGCTAAAAAGCCTCTCCTCAAAAGGCAAAAAGCTGCGCCCGATGTGGGACTCGAACCCACGACCGTTGGATTAAAAGTCCAACGCTCTACCGACTGAGCTAACCGGGCTCTGATGAGCGTCTCTCGGGAAGACATCATGAGTACATAAGATTCGTAAATTTTCCTCTTCCTCGATTATCCATCCCCTATTAGGGGAATGAAAAAGCAAAAAAAAAAGGATCGATCTTATTTATGTTCGTTACTGTAGCTAAGTATCTCGCGGCCCGATAAAAGCAACTCGAAAGCCTTTATCTATAAAAGCCCTTCTCTCTAAAAAAAACTAGAATCCAGCTGGCAGGACCTGGGAAAGCCCGTCGTTTTCCCATAAGCCGTTTGCTTATCAATGTTCGAGGGGGAGCTTATCCCAAAATACTCAATTTGTCCATACGGAAAAGGTAAAATACCCTCCAGCTGTTGGCTTCCCAAGGCAACAAACTCGCGCGCAAACTTGCCAAGTGGATAATCTCCAGTTTTGACCCTCGGCTGATGATCCCAGCTGAGACGGATTAGTGAGATTCTTTCTGTGGTCTTCCATGGACTATGGGTACACAAGGGTTCTATTCTTGACCGGACTCTCAAGGGTTGACACGCAATACACTCAATCACCTAATCAAGTGTCCTAAAACCCAAAATTGTCGGCAAAAATCGTCATCGAAGGTCCAAGATCGGCTGAAAACCCTCGGGAAGATGTCTGGTACTGGGAGAGTGGGAACGAAAGTAAATTTTATAGGTCCATAAAAACGTTCATTTTATGTATAAATATTTACGCGTAACTATCTCCCACGATAACTGATCATGGGTAACGCGTATCGCGGGTAAAGCTGGCCACCTGAGCGTGAAAAAGTTTGAAAGTATTAAATCGAGGGTACATGTTCCATTCACATTGTATTCTTGATTTTCGCATTCAAGGTCACGTGTGCTCGGTCACGCTTACGTAATCAGAACAGGCGATCGACGCTGCGTTGACTTTGGCACGCTCTAACGAGCACGGGAAAAAGAAGGGGCCACAAAAGAGGAGCAACTCCCTTAACCAAGCACCTGTTCAACGCAAGCCAGTTGAACTTGTCCAGAAGCGATCCAAACACAGCTGCTCAAAAGAGGAACAGTTCCATTCTAGTGTTCCATTCTTGTTTTTCATGTTCATGCAGCTTTTGTTCCATTGACCTACACAAGACAGTTCTCAGGGAAATGCTCTTGTATCAACAAAAATAACATCATTCCAACTTATTTACAAGTCTAAACTTTCAACCATTGTTTCTTACGAAATCGACAAAGGCCCATATTTTTTTCCTAAAAATGGTCGAAATACAACCCTAAAAGAAGATAATCTTAGTTTTAAACTTGATCCAAGGCAAGAACCGTCTGTAAGAGAAACTTACAGTGTCGATCAATCGGAAATAGCTGAGCAAATCAAAGGGCTTAAAGTTTATCCCCGCAACTGTTTGTTGATCTAACTGTAGATTCAATAATTTGCTACTGTAAATGCGCCGTTGGAGCCCCGCCACCCGGATCGTGCTTGATGTCACAACTGACACTCGTTTGCCCAGGCTAAGTTATTTGTTTCATAAATCAGGACTCAGACTTGGCTTCAATTTGGAAACTTGCCCTAGGGCAGCGGCCCAAATTGCCCCAGACGAACGAGTCACACATCGAACATTGGGTCAGAAGGTCGGCCAGAAGCCAATAAATCGTGTCAACTGGCGAGCTACAGTGAGAATTATCGGAAACAAGTACCTAAAGAATCTAACTCAGCATTGATTTTGGATCAGCTCGCAGACTTAACCCTGGATCACCAAAAGCTACTACAGTAATCCAAATCGATAGAAAGAAAATTTACTTTTAAAATTACGCAGATCAAAAGAGGCAATCCCGAATCAACGTCATTTTAAAGAGTTACAAAATCCGCGCGTGAAAAAGTTAATTATGAGCTTTTTTATGACGCGTTTTAAACAAATGAACACTGGAACACGTCCAGTGCCTTTTCTCTGGATGGATTTAAGGACCAAAAAGAATGGAGCATCTTTTTTCCGAGGCCCAGAATTTCAACTTTTCAGATACTCAACTTCTTTAAACTTTCCGTTGAGGTCAGCAAGATGAACTTTTCGCTTGAGCTAGAATTCGCTTGAGCAAGGCACTTTGCTCGTGCAAATATTACGTAGACTCGGCTGGGCACCTGATAAAAGCTAGCATTAAAAATTAGAAAACGCGAGAAGAAAAAGAAGCTCAGCAAAACGAGTTAATGAAGCAATCAATTGATATCCAGCTCATTCTGAAAAATCACCCCACGTGACACTTGCTGAATAGAACTTGCGAATCAACCCTCATTTAAAAATGGACCCCCAACCTCGCCCATAGAATTTGCTCATTAGCAGATTCAAAAGGCTGAATGACAATTTTCCGGCTCAATTTTCCACTTTCTAGAGTGTCACCTGGGACTTTGCTTTAGGAAGTATGCGTGGAAGGGGACGAATTTCACGCTCATGCGCGAACTATTCGAATTCGAGGAATTTGAAAGCGACAAAGAAAAAGCGACGACAGATTCCAATTTCCTAGATTTGACAGAAAGGGCGGAAGTCCCAAATGGCCAGATAAACAATTCGCAATCAAAAAACAAATAGGTTTTTCTAAAGGGCTTTTTATTCAAAACAATTATGATGGCCGCTCTCGCACCTTTTGTTTCTTCCCAAGTGTCGTATATTTTCATCCCCTTTTTTGGTTCTTTCAATCTTGTCACGAAAAGAAATCTACTTCCTAAACTACTGTGGCCCATAAAAAAAAGAATGCCATCTATCTAAAAATTATGAAAAAGATGGAATTTTACGATTGCTAATCAATTGATCAGTCCTGTGCTCCAAGTATCCGAATTCAATCACTCAGCTGAGCGCCATAAATCGATGCAAAATCGCCCAGCCAAGATGAATTCGCCGATCTGCCAAGAAAATCTTTTTATATCGACCCATTGGCACATCATAAAATTACAATAATCGAGCTCTACCACACATACAGCTGAGGAAATTCGTATATTTCCCAGTATTGATATATGTGAGAATTGCCTTTTTCTGAAGAAGGAGATTTTCTTCAGACCGGGGTAGCGGCAAATTAAGGGGGTAACTGTACTAGTTCCAGTTCAAAGAAAGGCGTCATAAACGGTATGAGCCCCTTATTTCTTGATGAAATTAACTTTAGAGGAAAAAGTAATTGAGCATAAAATTTGTTAACGGGTTCTTCAGAGGCAACTTTCAGCGCTTGACCGTAATCCGGGCAAATGAGGGCCGATTTTCCCCAGGAGGTCACATCAAAGCTCGACTCTGGCCCGAGATAAGTACTTCCCCTGTCTGCCAACAGGCGGCCGGTCCTGCGTAAATCACGTGTGCCTCAGCACCGTCCAAGTGACACAGCCCGGAAGTGAACGCGAAAGTTAAAAAGGTCAGTCCCTTCAGTTCAAAGCCCCTGTTTTCATAATTTCTCGGAGGGATTTTTTTCTAAAACCATTAAACAATAAACACCGCCGAAAAAATCTATATTGTAAATAAATTCCACGCAGCTCTTACTTCATTCTCTTCCTTCTTTACTAATTCTGCAATTTGTTGAGGAAAAGAGAGCCGGCTGCAAGATCCAAATTAGAGCACCTGAGATGGAGGAGGAATAAACAGGAAACGCGAGCAGCCAAACAATGAGAAAGAGCTTGGTTCCGTATTTGAAAATTTTTTGCCAAATCAGATTAGAATAATGAAGCATGAATATCCTCTGTCCACACTCTGGCAACTGTCCAAACACACAGAAAGAATCACTTTTGCTCCCCAGTTGGATTCGGGCGAGTGTGAGTGGCGAACTCCCACCGAGTCGTGATCCCCTACTGAAAATCGCCAAGAATGGCAAACTAGGTGATGATGGCCTAATTTCACCACGCAAAAATAACATTTTCGAAAGTTACTTTTCATAATATTTTATGGCAAAGGGAGGTTCTTAACCCCTTTCGTCAAAAAGAATGACTCTTACTCTGCATAATCACCATTTACCGTGAATCACAAGAATCCAAAATCAGTGGGCAGGTTCAATGCTGCCATACAGTAGTTCATCTTTTACGAATGAATTGGACATCGTTTTTCACGATGCCGAAAATTAGACGAGTTTTATTTGAAGCCTCGCTCGTCTGAGAGGTGTTAAAAATCTCAAACGCCCCGCTCTCCGCCGAAAATCGGCCCATCAAAAGGGCGCAAATCTTGAACCTGGCTCAGTAATTATTTGCGCGAAAATTGTCTTTTTATTATTACAAATAAGATAATCTATTTTTAGACTTCTGGTATGTGGAACTTTATGATCGCTCTTATCCGTTTTTTTTTTATTTTTATCTAATTTAATTCTCATGAGATTTGAGTTACTGCAGCCGAAAGTATTTTATTCGTGAAATCGATGGAAAGTCCCTGCATTTCTAAACTAACGACTGAATCCACAAAAGCATGAAACCCATCCCTCCCTAAATCCTAAATCCCACGATAACGGATTTGATGGAAAAGCGTAACATTCCTCCCTAATCCAAAACAATTCCAACTCGGAAGGACCTGCTCTTCAGGCCTGCTTGCGAAAATCCTGATCACTATCAGATAAGAATCCATGACCAGGCGACCTCAATCTCAGTGGCCGATTTCGATCGCGCGCAGCACCAAGCCCGAGCTACCAACTTGGGGCTAACCATGAGACGCGGGCGCCCTCGTTGTCGCGCGCAGCGAGCTCCGGCGCGCCCTTACTCCGGCGCATACTCCCCGCTTATTTCTCGCAGCTCCATTCTAAAAAAATTGTCATATTTTATCGGACTCAGATCGAGTTCGATTGTGAAACAACCCTTCACTTCACATTAATCACTTTTCGTTATTATGAGAGCTTGAACATTTCCGAAACAGAGATCGTCAAGAAAACAACCTCAGAAAACGTCAAAAAGAAACAAAAAGAAAACAACAAAAATGCTTTCGTTAGAACATTACAACGAAGAAATTGCTCGACTTGTTTCATCCCTTCAAATCGAAACCGGTAAGCCTTAGATTCAACCTTTTTTTTCGTCGGCAATGGGAAAAATAAGTTACGGTGTTGGTTTTTGGTAAATATTTCGATTTGCGTGACCCGGTTTCGTCCGCTTTTTCTCAAGTGTTTACCAACCGGGCCGTGGCTGGGGTTAAACACACGCTCGGCTGGCCACCTAATTTTTTCCAAAACCCTAAATTTCGTCAAATTCGCAAAATGTCCGTCCAAGTTTGATTACCATTATCGTGCAAATGTTTAAAATTTTCGTCCACGTCGATAAAAATAATGTTCGAAAACACACAACAGAGTGGGAGTTTCTTAGGGGATGAATTTTGGGCCGGGCACCGTCAGGTGACAGGTTATTTCCGTTTCGGGTTATCTCTCCCTGCCTCACGTGACGTACGGGCTTAGGGCCTAACCTAAATTTTTCCCCATCAGTATGCAAATGCGGCCCGTTAGCGGTTGTCTACCCTTCCCACAAGTAGCGGCGTCTTGTGGCTTTCACTCCTATTAGACGTTAATTTATCAAAGCGTTCGTGACCTCTCAGAGGACATCATCAACCCTTTTCCCATAGGCCATGTGTTTGTTCATCAAAGAAGTGTCCATTTATGTTGATTAGTTTCACTCAAGTAGGCGACCTTTGGATGTATATTTCACTTCCTAATTGGCCTTGCCGGATTTGGGCACACTCAGCGGGCGTCAAGTGGGAATCGGACACTTGCGAGGCCGCCCCTTCTAGTATTTGGGCACAAGACAAAGACAAAGGCATTCTTTCGCATTTTTGCAATAGACATAAGAGGCTATAACCTTACACCCCTCTCGAGTGCCGTTGACACCCATAAAATGCTATAAAAATGCTCATATCCGGACGTAGCATAACCATTTCCTTCAGGTTACGAGGTTCCAATGGAAGACGAAATCCTGGACGCGCGAGGGTCAATGCCTCCTCCGACTCAAGCTGAACTCAGATATCACGAAGAAGAGTTGAGGTCGGCGGAAGCAGCGCTCGACAAGCAGCTTGAATACCTCGATGACATCAACTCGGGCTCAGAAACTGTCCACGACTATTTCACCTACCACACCTCTCCACAGACCAGCTTGCCGCCTAAAGCCTCTTTTACGGAAATCCAAACTCTCCCCTTCAAGGAACTCAAGGAGGACCTGACTCGGTAAGCAGTGAAAATATACTTCGGAATTCCCCTCTAACAGCTTTGGCCACGACCCACAACACAATTAGATTAACCCCAGCGGTTTTCATAACAGAACCTTTCTGAAACTCTAAACATTCCATTTTCGCGCCGCTCGAAAAATATTTCCACCTGCTAGTTTTCACACCTTTCCGCAACTATTCTTGCATTTTTCCATAACAACATTATTCAGGCTTGACCGATGCTCATCAAACGACTCCGGTTTGGGCACGTCAATGAGTCCAACTCGGGCGATTGAAGAATCGTCTGGCAATTCTGACGACGCTTCGACCCCCACTCCTCAAACAAGCAGCTCTTCGCCGCCCGTACCCCAGCCCAGACGGCGATTTCCGCGACTTGGCGTCTCCTCCGTTCTCGTCAATTCCAGCGGTGCTCTCACTCCCGTTTCTTCCTCCAACGACTCCTCTTCCGATGAGCGATTGACGCCAGTACCCACTGCTGCTCCACGCACGTCGACTCCATCTGGATCGCCGTCTAAGCTTCCCACCGAGCAGCCACAATCGCCTGTGATCCCCAAACAAAGCGAAATCCTGCCTCCTGATTTCCTCAACCCGGCGATTATCCCAAACATCTCAAACACTTCGCAAAACATCGAGGATCTCCTTTACCCAGGAATGAAGAATCAGAAGTCCTCTGGCTTAGCCAAGAAGATCCTTTCCTCTCTCAAGTCCAAAACCGGAAGCGGCTTGAATAGAATGCGCGTGTCACTGGCCGAGCTCACCAAGAGCGAAAAAGATAAGGCAATGTTGGAAAGCCAGATTATCCAGAAAATCATGTCCGAGTCTGAAAATCCCACTCAGCCCGAGGACTTTTCACTTCACATGATTGCCGAAGCCTCTCTCCAGCGACTTACAGAGATGACTGAAGGAAGCAGTACTGAGAAACAAGCTAGACGAGCTGCAGTTCCTCCTACTGGTATCACCATCGGATCGCCCGTGAGTCAGAAGATCGTGACGCCCGAATCGACGAGGAAATCGCGAAGGTCAAAGCGCGTCGACCCAGCCGAGGCCGCCAGAAAGTCGCGTCATCAAAGCCGGCGGCGGAAGGTCATCTCCGAAGTCAAGAAACAAGTTCAATCAGCTCATCAGTCGCCCTCACAGCCGCTCAACATTCCCGCCTGCTACAGTCCCGTCGCTGGTCCCAAGCCCGTCACCACTGCTCAACAGATCAAGAAAGTCTACAAGGGACAAGTGCCACAGTACCGAAACGGCCAGTTGGACTGGAACTACTTGTGGTTCTTTTCTGACTCGTCGACAACGAACTCGTCGGACAAGTCTCACCTCAATGTGACCTCCCCGGTGACCTCGATTACATCTTCGGAATCAGAGTCGGACTCGGAGGATCATAAGCGACAAATTAGCCGCCGAAGACGCGTCCGCCAGCACAAGCCCAGCGGCAGCCCGCTCAAGGAGGCCAAGAAGCGACGCATTCGACGATTGGCCCCACCTCGTGATGACAACATTCAACTTCTTGGCATGATTTGATTTCCCTGTTTTCACAAAAACTACTATTATTTATACTGGCCGCAGATATTTTGGCGCTTCCGTTCTTCCATTTTCTTCCACACTGTATTATAACCTTATTGTACAAATATATAAACGAAATACATTCAAACCAACTTTAATTCGTGAAAAAGCCTTGTTGTTCGATTTCTCTAATTACAGTCATTCTTCAAGCGCGGCCGCCGAGCCATAAAGTACCCGCAAATAAGACTCACTTTTATACTTTTATTCGTGTGTGCTTTTGAAATTGCTCAATGAAACTCTCCAAAGAGGTGTTTTTCATCAAGGACCCCATAAAAAGCAAGATCAGAGCGATTTTCGCTTCCGCTGCCGCCCAAATTGGCGCCACATAAAGTCTGAGCATAGAAATTGACCGTAAATCCACAAGTTACATTTCGAAGGAGACAGAGGAAATCCTAAAAGGCTATGTTTTTGACAGGATAAGACGCGTCGAAGTTACATCAAATGTCGGTTGTAGTTTCGAAGAAGGTTAAGAATTAATGGAAAGACACTCTGTCGCTGAGAAAAATGCGAAATCGTTGACGATTATTACGAATTTCGAAAAAGTCGTACTGTCTAATTGACAATTAGCTGTAGGTAAAAAACGTTAACGACTTTAATATGTATCGTTTTGAGAGAAGCCAAAATTCCGACTTTGAAGAACCATTTATGACAGCAGCTGATCCGCACTCTCGGTTTTGATGAGTACCATCAATTAGAGAATCAAAAATGATTCAATTTTATATCAAAGCCAGACAGATTTATATGAGCTTTAAATGTGATGAGCTTATTCCGATTTGCGATAGACTACCCGCTTTGAATGATTCGTCAGAATGCCTATTTTTTCAAAGATAAACCATGTTCTTTGAAGCCGCTGCTTGGTACCTTTTATTTGTAAGCGATCTTAGATTTATTGTTTTGCGTAAATGAAACTCGAGGAAACTGGTCGAAAACATAAATCTAAAAAAGATGATTTATTCACAACTTATCAAAGTGATGCGGACAAGGCCAGCGTGACACGTCGGAACATGGTCTGTTTTTGAGTTGTGAAAGTGGGATTTTAAAGAGAAGGATTATAAAATATAATGCTATCAAACTCAAATCTGGATTGAACTTTTGCTGTCTTCCTTTTTTGTCAATATATGATGTTCCATTCTGACCAGGATCAACATAATTGTCGCTTCCTTTCCCACCGATGTATCCACCACCACCACCATTTCCATTGACGCCTCCTCCGCCACCGAAACCACCTTCGCTGCCGCCAGCTCCTAGTGATCCCTTGCCTCCTTCGAGGTAGCTTTGAGGCGCTTTAAAGAGTTCAACTAAAGCAAGGAATAAGCCTTACCGGAAAATTCCATTATCGTTAAATGATTTATTTTGAACCCTGAATCTAATGCATCGATGTTGTTTAGATATTCGTTTTCTTTCGCGAGAATTCCAAACAATTTGTTAAATATCTCTTCATTTATTAAACTGATGGAATGCCTGACTAAGAGCAAGATCTCCGAAGCCTTTGAATTTAAAAACCCGGCTCCATCGTTGAAAGAGCAATGAGCTAGAGAGGCTTGACTCTGATCGGATGATCTGCCCATATAATCGGCGCCTGCGCCTCCGGCAATTACCAGCGGGACGGGATTCTCGCCAGCGGTCACGAACGTCCCTCCTGATCCTCTCAGCCGCGAGGTGCCAGCTTGACCCACTAAGACATCAATAGGCTCATCTTTTTCTAGGTGGAATATTGCGCACGCGCTATCTCCTCTTTTCAATGCTCATTTTCTGTAGATAGCAATTTCATAATTCTCATAATCATGATCAGTTCCTGATGGAATGGGTATAATTGTCCGCTCCTTTTGCAAAAATTTCGTACCATCCGCTTCTTGGAATTGAAATCCTTTGAATTCCTCCACACAAGCCCACGAAATCATTTAACCCGTCTTTGCTCAAACGCCCTAATCGTCCACTGGTTTCGTAACCACTTGTAAACTCGATAATGGACCACGAGATTTTGACATCGTTCCAGATGTGAACGCAGCTTCCGAAATATTGTAGCTCGATTTCTTTGATGATTTCGTAGAACTCATAGATATGATTCTGTTGGTCTTGTTGGTTGGTCGATGCAAGGGGATATTTGAGTCTAAATTTGGTTCCCAACTATTTTTTGCCCAACTAGTCTAACATGTTTACGCTCTGCCAGAATACTGTTTGCGCGTAAATTTGTTAAAGTTGTGTTTGAGAACGTGTTTCTGATTTTCGTCGTGAGTATGGACGAGGCAAATAGCTCTGGCTGGTCGATGAGTTTTCGAAAATCGATCGTTTCTCCGAGGAATAGTCCAAAAATTGCCATGAATTCTTCTCTGTTGTAGCCTTCCATCAATTGCTCGATTATTCGTTGAGCTTCTTTTCTATTGGATTTTAAAATGAGATATTTTTGAAAACCTGCATTTCAGGAAGTTTTTATGTCAAATCCAAATCAGGATAATGCAGGCAGGAAAGCGCTAGAACATGGTCTGCCAGAACCACTTCATCAAAACTGGCTGCATCGATAAGTTTTGGTAGTACGTTCAACAAGAGCTCTTCGTACTCTGCGAAATAATCTTGATCTCGCGGCAGACATTGGAGAAGCATCAAACACCTGACAGCTTCTGAGAACGTCTACTTTCTTAGGTCAATATTTTTGCATAAAATCGGTTATTTGAATGATGTTTCGACCCGTTTCAAGTCTCCTGGGCTCCGATGAAAGACATTCTGGAACGATTCTGATAAAAGATGCGGGAAATGAAGAATTTTCCATTTTGTTTCCTTCTGCTTTGAAACGCACAAGCTCAAAACTGAACATTATGATTTCAGCGTTTTAGACGAATTTTTACATTTTGACAATCGTTGAAAATGAGCTGCATCCTCTTCTATTGTTTTATCTCTGCATTTAATCCGAACATGCATAATAGGTTAAGTTTGTTTCTCGCTATCAGAACTAAACTAACGAAAGGAAAGCCATCCCACAGAGGCTTATCGACACCTCGCTTGCCAACAAATTCAGTAAGAACGCTTTAATCTTTTTTTTTCTATTTTTATATGTATAAATAATTTTGCACAGGGAAAATTTGAGCATTTGTTCGAAAGGGATGGAAGGTTTTTTGAAGCTTTGAGAAGACAATAATTTTAATCTAACATGTTAGCTAAAGAATTTGCTTGCCGAACTGAAACTGCTTTCTTCTTCGACCTAAAAATATTTTACTTTTCAAGTAAACGCTTATTATTTACCATAGAATTAGAATTTTGAGGAGTTGATTCGGAGAAACTATCGAATGCCGATGATTGATTTTGACCTTGAGCATCAAAAGATTGTTCAACGTTTGGTTTGAAGAAACTCATTTGGTCTTGAGAAGTCTGTTCTTCCGGAAAGCTCAGGAATCCGCTGAAATTTTCTTGAGGAGGGGGAGCGGCCGGTTCTTGAGCGGAATTCGGAACAAAGAAGCTGGGAGGCTCGGTTGGTTGAACAGATGGTGGTGTTTCCATGGTTGGCGTAAAAAAACTCGGTGTATTTTGATTTTCGTGGAAGCTATCAGTGACTGGGTGAAATTGCGCTGCAGCTGGTTCTTGGATGAAGTTGTTGTTTAATTTGTCTTGATCGCTAGAGTTAGGGACGAAGAAATTTCCGGTATTATTTTCGGATTGACTCGGGAAAAAACTGTTTTCAACAGTTTCAGGAGCTTGTGAAAATGCCGGCATAGACGGTTCTTCGACATTTGGAGTAAAGAAGCTTGATCCTTGGAGTTCTTTTTTGACATTTTCAGCCGGTGTGAAAACTGTTTGCGCTGGAGCGTGCGATGACTCGAATTGTTGAGTCTCTTGATGACTGGAGTCGACATTTGGAGTAAAGAAATTGGGCTGTTCCGCAGTTGTTTCAGCAAAACTATCGGTCGGTTGTTGAGTCGGAGCAATTTCTTGCGGAGGTTCGTCGGTGGGCTTAAAGAAACTTTGAACAGTTGAGGTATCCTGCTCTTCGAAGCTATCGAATTGATTGTCCTTGAGCTCGGGGTTTGTATCAGGAGTGAAAAAGTTTGAACTTGGAGCATCTTCAAATCCTCTGAAACTCTGAATTTCCTCGGGCTGATTTTTATTGTTGTTTTCTTGGGGTTCTTGATGTGAGTAAAAGTTGTTGTTATTAGAATTTATATTTTCTTGCTTCTGCTGCTCGTAATGAATATTGTTTGAATACGACTGATTTTGTGATTGATTTCGACTTTGTTCTTTGTCCGCTTCTTCGAGTAAGTTTTCAAGGTTGTTGACTTGTGCTTCTAACGATTTGACTCGATGCTGAAGAGATTCTTTCTCGCCGATAAATTTCTGTCGTTCATGGTGGATCGCTTCTTCTAAAGCCTCACTAAATCCAGCGTCTCCTTGATTTCCTTGCGAAGACTCAGAGTAGAAATAATCTCGTTGCGAAGGGATGAACTGACCGCCCGAAGACTCGCGTTCTTTTTGGAGATCTACCAGTTGTTCAGAAACTTCGCGGTATTCTTTTTGGATTCGGTCACGCTCTAGAGTTAATTTTTTGAGACTCTCAGTTGCAGATTCCAGCTCAATCGTGGTGTTTTGCTGGTGACGGAAATATGCCGAAATAGCTGCTTGAATTCGATCAATTATTGGCGAAGAGGGATCATCGCGGAAACTAAATGATTATTCAACAATTGAAATCAAGAAAGACTTTCACCTAGAGTCAGACTGTAAGTCTTGGCCAATTTCTGAAGTGATGGCATATTGAAGTTTGACGAGGATATCATTTTGTTCTGCAAGCTTTCGCGTTAACAGTTCACGTTCATCCATGAATTCCGCATTCTCCGTCTGTTCGTCGCTGAGCCGTACAATTTCTGCATGCTGCGAGCTCAGCAATCTTAATTAAAACATTTTAATAAACTGTTCTTTCAAAATATGCTTACTGATCAGCCGCGGCCTTGGCAGCGGATAATTGGGCAAGTTCATCTTGAATGTTGTTCTTTTCATCGTTGATGTAGCTTATTTGCGCCTTTTGCGAATCAATGAGGTCAGTGAGCTCATTAATCTTTCCCTCGAAGAACTGGTTCTGACTTTGCAACTCAATCAATTTCGATTGTAATACTGGATCTACAGGCGTCGAGCTGGGTTGCTGAGATTTGAGCAGTTCTTCATTTTGAAGAGTTAATGTTTGGACTCGCACTTCAAGTTCTTGCCGTGTCTTCTCGAAATCGTTCTTTTCAAGTTCCATTTTTGATGTCTTGAATGAAAAATTACTATTAATTTTTCCGTGGAAAAGTCCCAAACCTGCGCTTGAAGCTGATTTTCCAAAACGCCGAGTCTATCTGCCAGCTCCTTGCTTTCATACGACACCAAATGCAGCTGTTCGATTTCCTGTCTCATTTTAGATACAGTTGAATCTCGTTCTTGCTGAATCGCGTGAATTTGCCGGCGATTTTCTTCATTTTCTTGCTTCAATAAAGATATTTGGCCCAGCAAATTGGACTTTTCCTCGTCTCTTTGAGCAGAATCTGCGTCGAAAGATGATCTAGAATTTCGTTAAATTAAGCCTTGGGCAATTTTCTTACTGTAATTGAGCATTGGTGTTTTCATAAATTTTGCATTTTTCACTGAGCTCAAGCAATTGACTCTCTCCCATTTTCAATCTCTCAAAAACAAGGGCCAGTTCCTCGTCAAGTTTTGATTTCTGCTTCTCCAAGGCGCATTTTGACGATTCCATTTCGGTATATTGGGTCGATAATGCCGCCAGTTGCTCGGTTTGGCTTCTGATCACTTCGCTATACTCGCTGTTTTGAGATAGCAAAGCGCTTTTTTCCTCATTCACTGAAGATGAGGCGGCGATCGAGTCTAAGATTGATTAAAACATAAATAATGAAGATGAATAAAACACGTACCTTGCTGCATTTTTGTAAGTGAACTGACTTTGTCCTTCAATTGCTTGTTTTCGGTCAAAAGCTGTTTTTGAGAAAGCAACAGTTTCTTCGACTTGTTCTTTACTTGGACGTGATTTTCCTCTAGTTCAGCCATTTCAGCTGACTTTTGACTGAGCTTGAGAGTTATTTTTTCAATTTGTGACGAAGAATCGATTTGTTGGTCCTCTAATGATCTCGCATGCTGACTAAGGAGAAGTTCCAAGCTCTCGATTTTCTCGGAAGAACGGGCAATCGAGGCTTCGAAATTTTCTCTTTGAGATTGCAGGTTTGAAATTTGCAGGGTCAACTTTTGAATTTCAGACTCAAACTCAATTTTAGCTTGTTTCTTTTCAAATTCAAACTGCGCTTCTCTCGTAGCAATTTCCCCTTGAAGCGATTGTAATTCGTTATTTTGATTACTCTTTTCTTTCGCTGACATCTTTTGTAATTGCTCTAGCTGATCTCTTGCTAATTCCAACTCTTTCTTCAAAGATTCAAGTCTCACTTGAGCATTTTTATCGCTTTGTTGAAGCTCTCGCGCGGACTCTTCTTTCACCCTGATATTCTCCTGCAGCAGCCTTGAAACTTCAAGATTTGACTGAACGAGTGCTTCGCCTACTTCTGTAAGTTTTCCTTGAAGATCGTCAATTTCTTCCGTCAGCGTTTTAACCCGCTCTTCAGCGTGGGCTTGAGCGACAGAGAGCTTAAGACGGTCTTCTCTCTCGGAACTGATTTGAGACGAAGAACTTTGAAGAAGATCGTCTTTTATCTGGCATTGATGTTTTGCCTCCGAAAGCAGATTTTGCTTCTGCTTGAGTTCTTCCTCCAACGAAGCTAATTGTTGGCGCAGTTCTGTGATCTCGGAAGACAGGACTGAGATCTTTTCCGAATGAAGGCGCTCATTGTCTTTGGCTTGGGACACTTCAGTCTGTGATGCTTTCAATGCTTGAATTAATTGACCGATTTGGTTGTGTTTTTCGGCCTTTTCCGTTTCAATTTCTTTCAATTTCTGAGTAGCGATTTCATATTCCTCTTCGTATTCTTGAGATTTGCGTTTGAACAAATTCGCTTCGTCTTGCGCTTGCTCCAGTAGTTCTCGCAATCGAGCTACAGTAGCATTCATTTCTTCGAGTTTTCCGTTGATTTCAAGAACGTTGTCAGAGTGATGATCGTTTTCTTGCGTCAAAACAGCGCGATCGGCTTCTAATTGCTCAACCTTTCTTTGATAATCTTCAATTTCTTCGTTGAGCTCAAGTAACTGCTCGTTCGAGCGTTCAATCTCAGCCTGTTCATTTTTCAAGATTCCCTCGAGAATCATTTTTTGATGATTCAAGTCGTTAATTTCTTCTTTTCGTTGAGCAAGTTCATTTTTAATTTCCTCCATGTTTGAGATCTTTTCCTCTGCATCTTCAAGTTTTTCGACAAGTTTGTTTAGCTCGTTTTTGAGGTTTCCTTCGCGCTCTTTCGCCATGTCAAGAAGTTTTCGGAAGCCTTCGATATCTCGTCTTGTTCCAGTGAGTTGTTCTTCTAGCTCCGCGGCTGAGGCAGAGTCCATTTGAATCGATGTGTTTCTCGATGTAGATCGGCTTTGAAGCTCATCCGCAAGTTCAGAAATTTTTGAATCTTTGTGTTGCATTTGCGCTTGGACTTCTTGCGCCCAGCTAGCCAGTTGATTGTACTGATCAATCCAGCTTTGCTTCTGCTCCTGCTCACTTCGCATCGCTTTTTGATGCGACTCAACTTCTTTTTGCGAATCAATCAGATTCCGCTTGAGCTCGTCCGCCAAGTGCAAGTTGTTTTTAATTTGATCCTCGAGCTTTTTGTTAATTTTATCGAACTGAAGCTTCAAGTTTTCGTATTTTTTCGACAGTTCTGCCTGCGATTCTGGCGAAAGATCTTCTTCTTTTTCAAAGTTAGACAATCATTGTTTTTTGTATAATATTAATAACTTTATTTTTGTTCGATAAATTGCACTACAAAGACTTTGAACAAGGAGAAACGCACGTTGATATAAAATCATTTTACAGAATAAAAGTTGAAATAAATTAAATATTTTATATTGGCAGAAGGTACTAAACTTAATTATTATTTTAATGATTGTCTAACTTTCCTATCGCTTGGTTAGGTTTCAGGTTTGAATTTTCATCTAAAATCAGTTTTATTTTCTTTTTTATTTCAAATGTTCTGTGCAAAGTTTCCATAAGGCTACTGAAATACTCTTTCGTTAATTAATGATAATAATTATAATAATAGCGATACTGAAAGTTATACAATACATTCAATTCGGGTCCTATTTAACAATGAATAGATAAATTAGATATTATGGGCAGCATAGGGAAACTGGTCACAGAGATGGAGATTTCAGACAGGTAGTTTTGCGCTAAACTTGCCTTTTAGCTTCTGGTTCTCGGCCGTTAGTCGGGCTACGTCCTCGCGGAGCTGCTCGACGACCAAAGCGGAAGCGGCCAGTTGGTTCTTGAAGCCGTCGCTGTCCTTTTCTGGGAATGGATGAGCGATCTCGGCTTCGAGGCAGCCAACTCGGAATTGAGCTGCGTCCCGTTCTTCAACCAACCGCTGCTTGTCTTTCTTCAACAGATCGTTATCGGCTCTGAGCTTGTTGTTCTCGTTGTGGAGCTCTTGTTTCTGGTTGATGACAACTTCAAGATGTCTGCAGAGCTCGCCAGTGCTGCCTTCTCCGCTCTTGGCAAACTTGAGAATAGAGCTTCTTTCTTCAAGGATTCGGTCTCGTTCTTGAAGAAGCATCGTTTTCTCGGTCAAAAGTCGCTCGCGTTCGATGGTGATCTGAACAAGAATTTATTTTTGCATCTAAAACCGGTTTTGAAACGTACCACTTTGACCATTTCAGCTTGGCTTGTATTTTTGACTTTTAGGTCGTTGAGTTCTTTTTCCAAATTTTCAGAGTCTGCGATTTTTTGTTTATACTGGTCAATTTGTTGAAGCTCCATTTTTCTAAGAGAAGCGATCTTTTGAATTGCTCCTCTGAGTTGATCTCGCTCTTCGATGACTCCGGACATGTTGGGCTCATCTCTGCTCATACTTCTATCGAATTTTAAATATGATTTTTTGATTTAGAGATTTTACCTTTGTTTTTGCATGTTTCGGCATTCGTCTGTCAGATCTCGAAGGCGATTGACAAGCAAAGAATTCTCAGCCTTGAGTCTTCTTTCTTCGGTCGTCTCGTGACCTTGAGCAGAAGCAGTTGAAGAGTTAAGAGCGCTTGATCTTGACCAACTTCTTTGACGATTTTGCCTCGACTCCTGTTGAAGAACTCTGATTTCAGCCTTGAGCTCTTGATTTTCTTTCTCAAGCATTTTTGTGACTTCATTGTTGCTCGAAGATGTTGAATAGTATCGAGTCTTTTCGTTCATTTGATTCTTGAGTTTTTGAATTTCAACTTTGAGATCCTCTGAGAGCTCCTGGTAGTGTTGCTTCTCTCTGAGAACTTGTTTGATGTTCGAAGCTTCAGAGAGTGTCTTAGCTTCCAATCGACTTTCTCGTCTGACATCATCAAGCTTCTTCTGCAAATCGCGATTTTCTTCGCGAAGTTTTTCGATTTTCTGTGTAAATTTCAAGCTAGGGACACAAGTTAATCACTGAAATCAACGAGGACTCACTTTTGGTCGCTTGATCGTTGGCCAATCATAGACACTAGTTCATCTTTTTCTCGTCGAAGATCTTGAATAAGCTTTCTAGCGTCTTCAACTCGCTCGGCAGCTTCAGTGCTTTCGACGGATTTCTGTTTCATTTCGGATTCTACTTGTTCCACTCGTTTATCCGAGCGCTGGAGTTGGATCGTCAAACTGTCGATTTCTTTGGATTTCTCGTTGAGAACAGATTTTAGTTTCTCTCGCTCTTGTTTCATCTGCTGAACCTCGCTCAGATTTGAATTAAGTTCGTCGTCGATGACTTCTTGTTCTCGAAGTCGAACAGTGAGTGAGTTCTTTTCTTGGCGAGTCTGGTCAAGTTGGGCAACGATAACTTCTAATTCGCCACGAAGATCACTCGCAGATTGATCCAAGATGTCCTTTACAGGGTTAGAGAAACAATTTTCGAATTGAGCCATAATTTATGATCAATACTTTTAACCCTTTCCTTTTCGTGTCTGACTATATTAAGCTCATTGTCTTTGCTTTCAACTTCCATCTTGAGCATGTCAATTTGTCTTTCCAGTCGACCAGTCTCTTCGGCTGCTTGGGACTCAAGATCCATTGTGACTGCTTGAAGTGTTTTCTGCTGGATTTTGAGGTCGTGCTGGAGACCTTCGATTCGTTCATTTGCCTCGCTATCCTTGAGCTTATGCTGCTGTCGTTCACGTGTTATTTCGCGTTCTTATTAAGCGATTAATAATTGTCAAGTGTGAAAAAGTTTCATTTACCTTTGTTATCAACATCTGCTTTGAGCCTTTCAGATGTTTTCTCAGCATCGAGTAGCCGCGCCCTCATATTTTCAATGTCGACCTCGAGAGAATGAATGGTTGCTTCGTTTTCTCTCTTTGTCTCATCACATGTTCTCAATCTTCGCTCGTACTGGTTTTTAAGAGATTCCATCTCGTTTTGAAGAGCTCCGTAGGTTTCATTTCCTTCTGACAAAAGATTGTTTAGCCGTTCCTCTCGCTCGACCATTTCGTCCTAACAAACTCGGTAATTTTGCAAAATCAGAGATTGTGTTACCTTCTCAAGGTCAAATTGATGAAGTCGTCTGACCATTTCAGCGTTCTTCCGTTCAAGTTTATGAATGAACTCTTCCTTGCTCTCGATTTCTGAGTTGAGTTGAGCTTCTCGTTGTTTTCCGGCTAGAAGCGCTTGTTGGAGGGAGTCCTCAACTTCTTCAAGCCGCTTTTTCTCCTAAAAGCGTTTTTATGAAATGAGATTCTTATCACTAGAAACCTTTGAAAGGGCCTTAGTAGCACCACCAGACTTGTCCCGAAGAACAGATATTTCCTCTTCGGCAGAAAAGATTCTCTGCTCTTTTTGCTTCAACTGAGTTCGAAGGTCTGAAACCAACTCCTCTAATCGGTCTTTCTCCGCTTGGAAAAGTTTTCTTCCCTTTGGTCAAGTCAAGTCCTAGAATTGACAGCTCAGCAATATAAAATTTCGGAATATTCAAAATATTTAGTTTTATTGACCAAGTGACTATTCGAGAGACTGCTTTGAGTGACTTGCTCAACGTCGGCGGCTGCAAATTTAACTTCCTCTTTAGCTCGATCAAGCTCCTTCTTCGACTTTTCTAGCGCAAGATCTCGCTCTGAGATCGTTTCTTTTTGCTGGATACTGTCTTTCAGCAACGCTAGAAAGAATAAGGTAAAATCAAACTGTCCCTTCCTTAGGAATGATCAAGGAGACACGTTGACAGAGCGCTTTCGTGCCCTTTAGCGATGCTTATTGTAAATAACAAATAAAATTCACTCCTGTCTTGTTCCTCACGTCTCAATCCCTGTTCTACTCTTTTTGAATAACCGCATAACTGTACCTTTATATTTTAACTTCGCTTCCTCGATTTCCGCAGCAAGAGTTGAGTTTTCGTTTGTTACGCGCTCCAAGTTCTGAAAAAATGGGCGATAAGAAAAGCAACTGTTTGTTTCAGATTTTGGGTGAGGAGGTACTTGAAAATTTTGTCGGCGTTGGGCGTTGATATCATATAAAGACACCCAGTGGGCAGGTTAAATCATGACAATGCTGCGGTGATAAGCATCGGATCACGTCTGATCCCACGCAGAAGTTCAAATATACAATTTTTATTTGTGAACTTACCAGCTTGAGCTGATGGACCGAGCGGTTGGATTCTTCAACCATTTGAGAGAAAGAAAGCTTTTCCTTCTTGAGCTCATTGATGGCGCCATCTCGCTCGGAAATTTTGGAAGAAGCATCGGATGCGAGATTTTCATATTGAGATTTGAGATTCGTTGCTATTCAAATTTTTACCAAGGACAAAAAAGACCCTTACCGGAAGCCGCAAGCATTTGCTCGTGCATTTTCCAATCATCATGCATTTTCTGAACTTCATTTTTCAACTTGTTAATCTGTCCTTCTTGAGTAATATTCTGTTGCTCAAGGCCGATTATTTCTTTTTGTTTCGCATCAATCAAACTCATCTTTTGAGAAATTTCATTTTCTTTATTAGCAAGCTCCGTCTTGTACTGCTTTAGAGCAAGCTCAGCCTGTTCATGGTGATTCTTGAGCTGGCTCGTGAGCTGTTCTTGATTTTGAATGGCCTGTGCGAGGTGGAGCTCAACTTCGGCCTTTGCTGCTTGGAGAGACTGGATTGCTTCGGCTTTTTGGGTTCCGTCAAGGGTAAGAGCTTGGATGTGCTGCGAGAGAGACGACATTTGAACATCGAATTGATTCTGAATATAAGTTAATCCTTTATCTCTTAAAAAATGAGGTACCTTTTCAGTTAGCAATTCTTGCTTAGCTTTTTGTTCCGCAATTTCCGACTCCTGGGAAGTCTTTTGAAGCTTTTCAGCCATTTCTGCCTCAGTTTTTGCCAATTTTTCGCTCATTTCCGCCTCGATCTTTTCCTTTTCTGCTGTTGATAGTTGCATCATCGAAGTGATCTCGTTGAGTTTTCTTGCATTTTCTCGCTGAACTTTCTGAAGTTCATCACGCTGTTCTTCAATCATTGATTCTTCCTTCAGTTGGGATTCTTTCTTGAAATTCTCGAAGGCAATCTGAGCTTCTTCGAGCTCCTTTTTCAGCTTTGCAAAGCTTGCATCCTTTTGCGCAACCAAATCAGACGAGTCTTTCTTGATGTTTTCCGTTTGAAGCTGGCTTTGAAGAAGTTGAGCTGTAAGTTCCTCGACTTGTCGGTTTTTTCCCTTGATGGTTTCTTCGAGTGATGATTGCATTTTTTCGAATTCTTCGCGCTCTTGCTTCGATCTTGATTCAATGCTCATTGAATTTTCTGTTGCTTCGGCGAGCTGCTGCTCAGAAAGATTATGAGTCTTTGCGAGTTGTTCTAGCTGGTTTTCAAGCTCATCTCTGTTCTTCTCGAGGCGAGCTATTTTCGACTGAGCGATACTGATCTCTTCGAGTTTTTGCTCGAGTTCTTGTTTAGAGTGCGACTTGAATCGAGCAATTTCGATCTGAAGCTCATCCCGTTCTTTTCTCAACTCATTTTGCTTTTCCTTCGATTCTTCCTGCGTAGAGTTTATTTCTTCTTCGAGCTTTGTTCTCTCCGCGCTGAATCGTTCTGCCGCAGCTGTCGATGAGTCTTGTAGAGCTTTGACATGTTCAGAGACTGAACGAAGGTAGTTTTCTAATTGAGCACGCTCTGCAACAAATTGCTCCTTTTCTTTCTCTCGAAGCTTGTTTGCATCTTCTTTCTCCTTTTCAAGAGCTTCTTTCTGTCGCTGGAAAGATCGATTCGCACTTTCTCCTTTACTGTTACTCTGCTCCAGGTCGATTCTTAGCGTTCGATTTTCCTCACGGATTTTGTCTTGAGTCTCTCGCTCGCGTTCAATCTCCGCCTGAAGTTGCTTGATTCGAGCTTCCATGCTTGAGCGCTCCTCGGCAAAGGTCTTCTCGATGACTTCCATTCGCTTGGCGTTGTCCTTGCCGAGTTGATCGTATTCTCCTCGGCTTCGTTCACTTTCTCGAACTGCTCGTTGGAGTCTATCGTTCCAGTCTTGCTCCATCTGAACAAATCTATCCGACCAGCCACGCTCGATCGTTTCATTTTCTTGCTGAAGTGTCGCCACCGCTTTTCGAAAATCCTCGTTTTCTCGTTGCAATTTTCCAATATTCTCCTCAGCGACCTTGGTGTTGTTCAAAAGAGTGCTTTGGAGTTGCTCACGCTCGTCTGCTGTCATTTCATCGAGCTCAGTGATTGATTTCGTTAGCTCCTCGACTTGAGCTGTGAGCTGACCGATCTGATTCTCATAGTTTAGTTTCGCACTTTCCCATCCTTCTTGTTGTCTTCTAGCTTCGTTTGCACGCTCGTCAAAATCCTTGTTCGCGTTTTGAATGAAAAGCTCAACTTGTCGCTTTTCTTCTCCCCAATCAGCCGCTTTGGTGTTGATATCGACCTGAAGCAAGCGAAGACTCTCGGCAAGATCTATCGTCTGCTTTTGGGATTTTTCTAGTTCAGCTTGATGCTGAGCAAGCGCATTTGTCAGCTCAGCTTCTCGATCTTGGTACATTTGGATTTGTTGATTGTATTCATTGTTTTGCTTTCCTAATTGATTTTCAAGATCTGCGGATTTCTCGGTCATTTCTTGAACAGCATTGTCGAGTCGTTTGCGTTCCTCAGCCCAAGAATTTTGCTTGTCCTTGAATTCTTTAGTCAACTCACGGGTCGCCTGATTTAGTTGTTGCTGGAGAATTTCAGTCGTTTCGACTAAATCGGACTGTAATTTCTTTGCTTGAACTCGAGTTTTTTCAAGTTCTTCCTGGTTTTCTGCCAAGAGCTTTTCTACTTCCGCTTTGGATGTTTCCAACTGTTCATTTTGATTTTGAACGACGTCAAGTTGTTTCATCGTTTCAGAAATTTTCATTTCATATTCCCGCTGTTTCTCACCAAATGCTGTTTGAGCATTTGTCTGCGCATCCTGAGCTTCTTTCGAATAGTTTTCCAAAGCTTTAACGAGTTGGTCTTTTTCTTGGAGATGGCGCTGCTCTTCAGCCGTTATTTTTTGTTCCAAACTGCTTTTTCCAGCTTGGAGCATAGCAAATTGAGCCTGAATCTGCTGCGCTGCTTCCGTCATTTTAGTCGAGGTGGATTCTTTGGACGAAAGCTCCTGCTGAAGCATTTCGATTATTCTAGCGCGGCCGGAAACAGTCTCCTCGAGCTCAACGACTTTCATGCGTAGCATTCGTCCCATGTGGGCTTCGTTGAGCACTGGATTGCCCTGCGCCGCTCGCTGGGCTTCTTGAAGGTATTGCTGTAATTGTTTGTCTTTGGCCTGGAGGTGAGTCTGCATCTCGATCACATTCTGCTGAAGCGTGGTTGAATTCTTACTAAGTTGCTCCATCGATCCCCTCATTTCCGTCAGTTGAGCATGATATTGTTGAGCAAGAGCAGTGTGCTCGCTTGCTTGAAGCTCAATAGCCTGGCTTGAGGCTCGTTGCTGAGCGAGTTCTTGCTCGTGGTGAGATCTCGCTTGGCGGAAATTTTCAGTAACGCCTTGAAGTCGACGCTCGAGCTCTTGATTCAGTGAGTTGAGCTCGACAACTTGGCGTTCCAAGCTGAGCTGTTTGGAAGTGACGCCGGATAGTTGGTAGTCACCGCCATTTTTCTGGTTGCCGGATACTGATGGAGCGCGTTTTGGATATTTGCCTTCTTTTTGAGATACTTGTTGGTTCAGCATTGCGAGGTGTTCAGACGGTGTCTTGAATAAAAAATCATATAAGAAAAATAAGAGGAGCTAACACCTCCAGGTACGGGTTAGGAAAGAAAATATGAAACTCGTACCTGGCCGCCCCGTGGCAGATGATCTTCTGGGCCAGAATAAAATGACCACATCGAACGGGAATCTGCATCTGGATCCATGCGAGTGAAAACTTTATCAATGATCTTTACTACTGTAAAAACTATTTTGATAAGAAATTTTTTTTTTATAATTTCGATCACGTGCCAGGAGGCTGACCATTTCGCTGTGATCGCTTGCTTTCTCGAAATGAGCCTTGACCTCGTGGAAGGTGAAAAACAGCCGGATTTCTCGACATGCGAGATCTTTCCCAGCTTGGTGGAGCAGATAAGCTGCGATCCTGGCCAAGAAACTGGGGGCTGATTTTGCACCATCGTGCCTAACATACGTGAGTTTGCCCCGGGCGGACTGAAAGTGTCTCTAGCTCCACCTACGAGTCCTGGCGGAGGAGAGAAACTTGCTCTTTCCTCCACGCCTGGAGGTGCCCGGGCGAATTGGGACGAAGATCTACCACCACGGGACCACTAAATTCCCCGATTAAATAACTTGTCAATAACCTAATTGCTTTCTTTATTCTTGAGCGAAAATCTTACTTCTATCAAAGAAAATCCCTTCACTGAGATTTTTCTGGTGCAAAATCGTCGACTTAGGTCTGTAAATTCTCACTTCATAAATAATAAAAATAATTTTGCTCAAGAATAAATTTTTCTTATTAATTTCTAAGTAGCTAATTACCATTGAAGCCGTATCGCCATTCATCTGGCTAGCATTATCGCCCCTATCCATTCTCTAAGGTTGATTTTTTGGCAGAGTCGATTTCCTACAATTTTCCTAATGATGCATTCTCTCTTGTCCGAAATTTGTTAGCACAACTTCATAAAATGAAGTTATACGGGCTAAATATGAAAATGCCGAGTTAGATTGGTGCCAATGGCAACTCAACACCACCGCCAAACGCCAACGGGCACACCGCGTCAACAAAGTATGCAGCTACCGAAAATGACGGTAAGTAGTAAGATTTTTTACTCGCTAAACCACTTCCTGCAAAGAATCGACATTATTATAAGAAATCTAATTGCGTGTATTTTCAGGGTCTCAAAAGGCTTCAAAAACTATTCTCGTTTCATAGGACTGAAACGGATTTCTTGTTTGATGAATACAGAGTCAACATTTGAAAGAGATCTTCGCCGGTTATCAAAGCCATCTTCCATCTTCTCTCGGTTTTTATTTCCGTACTTGATCTGGTACTTGGTCAGAAAGTCGCTGACGAATTTTTCACCCCGCTTCTTTGATGTCTCGAGAAGCTTTGCATTTGTCACTTTCTTTGAGGTTCTAAGCTTGAATTTTAAATCCGCTAGAAATTATAACATGATGATTAATTTGTGTATGTTTCGAACCCTCACTAGAAATGAAAATTTTCTTGCTCGTGTCGTCTCGATATTTTTAATAATCTCATCAGTGGACGTATCATCGATGTTGTTGTCCTTGAGCTGTTGTTTCTTCTTGAGAATATTATTCTTGACTCGCTCGATCATTTCATTTCTTTTCGATAGTTTCGTAAATAATGTCTTGGCTTCTTCAACATCATTCTTTTCTTCGACAAGCAAAGTTTCCAACTCTTCCTTGAGCTTTTTCAATTCTTCTTGCTGCCTCTTCGTCGTCAAATCTCGCAACTGCTTTTCATAATCTTCAAGTTTTTTCTGCGAATGGAGTTGCTCTTCTTGCTGCTTCTCGATTTCAAGGACTGCATCGCGGCGTATCTGCTCGAACTGGCTCACTGTTCCGCTAATGTTCCTCAATCGCTCTCTTTCTATCTTCATTTGTCTCTCAAGATCTTTCTCCTCGTCAGTTACAGTCATAATTCTCGGTTTTTTGCGAGCTAACTGTTTTTTCAAAATAGACTTCGCCACTTTTTTTGACGATTTCGATTGCTATCTTTTCTTCGAAACCGAATTTGAAATTGCGCCACGGTAAAAATTAGATATCAATCACGAAAAAAAGCACAAGTTTTTAGAAGAAGCTTATTGGAAAGTTTTTAATTCTATACATGTCAACTGTTAGAACGACAACTCGTCTTCATCCTCGAGGGTCATCGTGCCGAACTTTTTCTGCAGGAAGGTTTTAGGTCTGGTAACCCTCTTTCGTTTGATAAGCCGTTCCAAATATTTTTTCGTAATAAAATCGTCTGAGATTCCGAGCTCTGCTGCACCTTAAAATTCCGACATCATGAAGTAGTGTGTAAAAAACTCACCCTTTCGCAAGATACTTTCAACTCTTATACGATCGTCGCGCCCAATAGTTGGCCTTTCTGTCTCAAGAAGCCAGTCGATCGCTCTCTGTTCGATAATTGCAATGTCCTGGAAGACTTTCTGGTCCATGAAATTAACCTTGTACTTCCTGCACCAATTCTTTAAAGAATAGATAAGAAAAAAAAACAACTTGACAGCTTACTTTGACCCAAGACTTGGACATTTCCATACCAATGTTGAGACTGACACCTTTATTGTGAACATCAGAGCGGAGAAGAACCCTCTTTCTCGTTTCCCTCGAGTACCATTCCCAGACTTCATCCATCCATGGGCCATGGCTGTTTGCCAGACATATGAAGTGTTGAAACTTTCGAAGTAACTGTAGGAGAATGCTTCGTCGGCATTGAAAAGGTCTCATCCTCTTTCTCGAGCTTTAGAATTTTCGCCTTGGGAATCGAAAAATCTTTTTGCTCATTGTTATCCTCGGCAGGAATCGTGGAAGGCGAGGTCAAGTATCCATATTCAATTTCTCTTTTCGGTGATATGGACTCTGCCTTGCGTTTGCACCGCGTTTTAGACGTGTAATGTGGATGCGATGCGATTGAAATATTTTTGACAATTTCATGTGTAGAAGTAAGATCGATTTGACTTTTTTTCTTGAGAATATCATTTTTGAGTTGCTTGATCGTGCTTTTTCTTTTTGAAATCCTTTTGAATAACGCCTTCACTTCTTCAACATCATTTTTTCATCAAAAAGCGAAGTCTCCAATAAATCCTCGAGCTTTTTCAATTCTTCTTGATCCTTCTTCCTGATCAAATTTCGCAGCTGCTTTTCATAGTCTTCAAGTTTTTTCTGAGAATGTAGTTTCTCCTCTTTCTGCTTCTCGATTTCAAGGAGAGCATCGCGGCGTATCTGCTCGAACTGGCTTACTGTTCCGCTAATGTTCCTCAATCTTTCTCTTTCAATAATCATCTGTCTCTGAAGGTCTTTTTCCTCGTCTGTTGCATCCATATCTGACGATTTTTTGCAAGATAATTGCGTTTAAAAGTCGAAAAGGTCAGGAATATTAAATTTTTGATGGCAATCTTTCCTTTTGAATCGTCGAAATCGCACCAAAATAAGATTTGAATCACAAAAACAAAGATTTTTTTATCAAACAATAAGTTTATTGAAAAGTTCGTAATTCTATACATGTATCTACAGTTGTGGTTGATGATGTGAATGATTCTAGCAGGATCCGAGGGAAGAAATCTTCGAATCACAGCACTGGTATTTTGAAGCTAAAACAAACGTTTTTTATGGATAAAAAGAGGAGATATTTACGTGAGTATGGAAATCTCTGCGGGAATTCTCCACAACAAATCTGCTCTTCTCGTTCTTGCTTGTATCCGCTCGATCCGCCATTACCGCCGTGATTGTTGCTTCTGCACTCGTCTTCCCTATTAAATCCGCCATACCTGGAATGAAAGTCTTTGTTGTAGGATTCTTTGTGTTCCGCCATATCTCGAGCCAACTGAGCGTCGCATTCGCAAAGCGCATTTTTACAGTATCCAGCTTTCATCGAGTTAAAAAATAATGCTCTTGAATCAAAATTCTATTTTTTATCATTTTCTAACGCTGGCTTTGTCCTTGCAAACAAGGTGTTTTTCGCCTGTTTCGGTGTCGACCATGGCTGTCATTTTATACGGCTTGTACCACGGACAGACATCAGTTCCAAAGTCCTGGAGCGCGCACTTGACACACTGCTTGTATCGTTTGCAAGCAGAGTCAATTTCATCGACTGGTTGGCCATAGCCAGCAAGGATGTCATCCATTCCTGGAAGATCAATAGTTGAAAATTTCAATACCACTTTTACCGTCAACAAGGCAGTGACAGCCATAGTGGCAAGATTTTCCAAAGTCGGGTCGAGCAGCGTTGTCCAAATAGGCGATCATTTTCTTCAGCGTATCAAACTTGCGCATTTTCATCTTTCGGACGGCATCGTCATCTGTGCCGACCATTGCCCGGGCCATGATCGTTTCTGTTGCTTGCATCGCTTTGAACTCTAAAAAATAATCAATCGTAAATCGAGTTTTTTTTTTACCTTTGTAAATTGGATCTTCGACATTAAACTCAATCGGCTGATCAATGGAAATGTCCCAAACATCGTTATCAACTTCAACCGTTTGTGCAAAAGCAACGCTCGAGAAAAGACTGAAAAGCTTCATTTTCCTCTTTTACTATCTCTGAGAATGTTTGATGATTCCAAGCGCCGGATGGTGGTGCTTTTAACGGAGCGCCGCGCCGCGTGGTGGCTCCAGATTTCCGATTAACACCGCTGTTATCAGCGTTTTGGGGCGCCATTCAAAGTTTACGCTCGACGCGAAATTTTCGTGAAAGTTGAGATTATCATTAGAATTTAGTTGAAGAGTACGCAATCATAAACAATATTGTTATTTAGTTATTACATGAATTATTTAATAAATTGTAATTTTTCAGTTTAAAATTGAAAAACTTATCGCCCAAAAAACTCGGTAAAATCTTATTTTTCATTAAGAATTTCGGCAAAATTAGTTATATTCTTGATATTAGTCATCAAAGAATATCATCGAACTAAGAATATTCTGTTCATTTTCTCAAAGAATTATTTTTAAAAATAATTAAAACCTTTGTTGAATCCTTTCAACAAGCAATTTAAAAGCTGACGTTATACGAGTTCACCAAACTAAAAATAATTCTTGACGAGATTCCAATTATTTAGACAAAATTAAGTCCCTTTGTATAAAATAGCCAAACACTTCTAAATGCAACCTTCACGGTAACTCATTGTTGATAAATCAGTCAATATCTAACCGCAGAAAGCCTCTTTGTCTCTGTTTAAATTATTGAAAACGGACTTGGAAGTTATTAATTCGCTAAATTGCGTAAATCACGTTCTGATCTTGATGAATTCTTTTTAATAAAAAGATTAAAAATACCCTAATTGTTTAATGAAAAAACAGATAAAACTTTCATTAGATAATGAAATTAGGGCAAAGCGGATTTCTTTCTGAAAGTGGATTTTTAAATTTTTGTGGAGCAAAAAATTTGCGAAATACGTGCCGTGAAAACAAGCAGTTTTGGATTATTCACGCTGCCGGGGTGATCGAATTAGGTAAGTTTGTATTCTTAGCTCTCATTTCACGTGACAAGCTTTATAACAATCGGAGCCGGAACAAACGGCGCTGTCAGATTTTCAAATAATTTGGAAAATATTTTAGCGCTTATGCTTCTGTCTAAAGGAGATGGCGTAAGGAGAAACTATTAAATAGACCAGTTGAGTCAGACTTGGGGAAAGAATTATTTCAGATTTTATATTATTGATATTTTGTATCAGGCTTTTCGGGCGAAAAATTGAAAATATGGACTGGAAACTATGTTTTTGGAAGTAATTTATTTCATTTTTTAATGTTTGCAGATGGTTAGGACTCAAGATATGAAGACTACAGTTCACAGAATAAACCTTAAAACTCGTTAAAAAAGATGATTCATTTTAAATTTTTATAACAGCAAAGCGAATTGTCTATTTAAAATAGAACCGGAAAAACTGGTCGATTGTTAAATAAGATAACACTGTAATCTAATAACAGTAAGGTTTCAGTTAGTTTTGTGTTCGCAATTACAAGTACGACTGTAGAACACACAAAAGCTTCATTTCAAAGTATTCTCTTTTATTTCTAAATTGAAGGAAGCGCTGGCTTTAAATACTTGTCGCTGTTTTCAGCAGGAGATCTTACCCAGATTTCTTCCCACAATCTTAGAACACGACCCCATTCTCAAACTATCAAATCAGACCATCAAGCACCCTCGGAAAGATTTACGATATTTGCTAAGGTCAATTAGTTTTTTCCCGAATGCGCTCAAGTTCTAGTCAGCAAATTGGCTCTTGTCCCCTTTATCTCTCTCCAGCCGAGATCAGCTCAAACAGTCCCTCATTGCTGTCGAGTCATTTCTAAACAGCGCCTTTTAAAAATATTCAAATTAAGAATTTCAAACTTGATTATTCGGAAATGGTCATAACAACGTCGTCTTAGGCAAGCCCCATTCGCCGGAAAAGGGATTATCATATGTTGCTTATTTTTTGACACTTGAAGCCAAACTCTTTCGAACTTTATCGCATCAAAATAGCTCAATAGCCAATTATGGAACGTGTCTTAAGTTTAAGAAAATAATTTTTAAGAAGCAATCATCATGCGTTTTTTTTTTATTTTGACAGGAGTGAACAATTAATATTTACTCCAAGAAAGTAATGTTAAAGCGGTAGTAGCAATACTCAGATTCATTTGAATCAGTAAATGAAAGATCAGAAACATTTCTATTTTTCTTAGGCACAAGAATTCGCTCGAAACCGTCTTCTTGAATACTTCGGTATTCATTCTGTCTAAGAACTCTTCCTGTATGTCCACAAACTTCTTCGAAAACAGCTTTAAATTTTCTCGCTTTGTCTATTTTGTTAAATGATATAATCGTTAAATGATAATTACTGACTTGATTGCTTTATTCGGAGGGAGCAGACATTTCTCTTTGGATCATGCACATGAGAACTACCAATAAATTCAATACGCACCCCATTATGATTAACACCAATATCACTTGTCGAAAAAAACTGAAAAAGTACTTGTTATGGTAATAATATTAAATATATAAACTTTATATACAAAAAACTAGAGAATTTCAAACCTTAAAATTCATCTTCTGAATTCCTCTATTTATGTATGTCGTAAGACGTTCAAGATCTGCCTTATACATTCCACCTCTCAGTCCTCCATGAACAGTTTGTCGATCATCACCATAAAAATGTCCAATACCGTGAATACTGCTCAGTTCATCATTAAGTCTGTGTCTCTCTCGGAGAGTCTCTTTCTCGATATATTTCTCCTCTCGAAGTTTTTCATTTTCTAGTTTTATAACATCTAGGTTAGCCTCAAGCTCTTTGATAAAAAGGCTTTGATTTTCATGGGAGTTTTCAAGATCAGCTATTCTTCCACAAAGTTCCAGGAACGTTGATGCAATTCTCGCATCAATCGCGATGTTTATTTCAGCAGCTGTCAACGGAGAAATGTTCGAATTTTCTGGTAGCTCTTCTTCTCTGTAATCACCAAGTGAGCTTTCACTTATTTCATGAGAACCTGAGTCGCTCGACATTCAGCAGCTTCTTTTATACTTTTTTTTCGAATGAATTTTTTGGAATGATGGTTTGCTAACTAATGCGATTCCACAAAGCAAATTTGCATTTCTTTAAAATTTGAAATTTCATATTTGATTTTTGAGATTTTGAATACGAACGGATATTTTCTCAACAAATATTCACTATTTTGAATGGCAATAAATTCATGTCTCAGATTGTTATCTTCCAACGTAAGATCTAAAATAAGAAATCGTCGGTCTAAAAAATTTGCATGAAGAGCGCTGTCCAGGGTAGAATAGTCCCTTTTCAGAATTGTAAATAATCAAGGAGACACCCGACGTGGAAAGTTATTCACTACCGTTCTAAACGAACTCACGTCGGATCAAAATCAACGCAACTTTTAGTCATTCAAGGCCAACCATGACGACTTTTGCTGACTGCCGGCCGGTCCAAGTTTAGATTTATCAATCCAAATTGTGCAAACAATCAACCATAATTTTTTAAACGGTGAAAAAAGATAAACTTCCAAGTTTCCATGTAATTTCAAGGCTTGTTTATAAATAGGGTTATATAGATCTTGAGTTTCGAAGATGAATTTGAAGAAGCATGAAAATTTGCCATTTCTTTTGAAAAAATCAGGCGGCATCTCTAAGCAAAGTCGTTCTCAGTGATATTTGATCAGTACGAGGTCATTTGATGCTCTCATTTGATAAAAAAAAATGGGTCGTTGACAAAAAAGATCGTTTCTTACTTCGGTCTCCTGCTGAGATTGCTGTAGATCGCCATCATTTTATCGCTGATCCGCTGTATATAGCCTACTCAAACGGGCGATCATCAGAGAAATGAGAAATCAAGAAAGTTAAAATGAAGCGATTTTACACTGTGATAGTTCGATTCTCATAAGTGCTTTACATAATAACTTTTTATTTAAAATGAACCGCTATATCTTCCTTTTTTCAGAGTGCGAGCCATTTTAAAAATTAACCCCTACGTTATCTCTATTCTAAAATGTTCTATGTTTTCTCATCACAAGAATAAATGAGATTTAAAAAATAAGTGATATTATTGCAGGAAAGTGTTTTGTCGTGAAGCAAGAGTCAGTTGTTATCGAGAAAAAGTCAAATTGACAGAATTTTAGGAGGGCGTCGAGGTTTTTGCGCTTTTTCATTTTCCCCAAAGTCAATAAAGCAGGAGCGAGAGTAAATAGTATTACAAGACGCCTCAGTATACGAAAGCGTCAATTTTTAGTAAAATTAAAACTTCAACAGAGAAAATGATGAAAAAATGACAATAACAATCTTACTCGGGATGCAATTGCGAATTGGCAATCAAGGAAGATAACAAAAAATATTTTTCCGTGAAATTGACAATTTCAAATTGTTGATCTCTATTCTTTGAATTATAAAATGATAAATCTACTGCATAAATATCCTTTCTAAACTACATTATAGAAAATGATATAAAATGCCCATGAACAATAACTAAATGAATGAAGAGCAATTGCTTATTTAATTTTACACCGAGTTTACTTTTTTTGAGTATTTAGATTTTTGAAGCGCTGAATCAGCATTGGCTCACTTCTGGCTTTTGTCACTTTTGTCGCAACACAAAAACCGTGGCAAAAGTCGTAAAGAATCTGGTACCCGAGTACAACTATTCTTTGTAAGCTGCTTCCGTCGATCGCCAAAACAGAGACAGAGAAAGAGATTATCACGATAATTGAGATGTGATGAACAATTTCAGATTGATTGGGACTTGTCTTTTGGGAATTGTTTTGGAAGGTAACGAAAGAGAAATTTTCTTTTCATAAAAAAATCAGCGCTTTTTGCATCGATTCCAGCATGGCCGATTTTAGCAGATTGGATTGACAGCGAAAACTATACGTTTCAAGATCGACAGTACTTCTACACTTTCACAATGTTTGTTTGAAATTTTATGCCTTATCTTAAAAATATTCAGTCTTGGGCTTTTCTCCTGCATAACCGGATTAGTAGCGTCGTGGAAGGATCACCATTTCATTTACATTAACGTCATCTGGCTGGCTTCTTTTATCGCTGCTTCATACCTGATCAAGCTTATCTGGGAGCTGATATTTTACTTTCTAGCAGAGCAGCCAAGTCAGACATGGTTGATTTGGGTGAAGTACCTTTCCGGCCTTTTTATTTATACTCTTCAAGGTATTCTTCAATCCTCTCGTCTTTTTTACTCGTTTCTAGTTATTTTCGCATTGATGGATCGTGCTAGAATTTTGCGGAATTATCTCACAGTAAATGTTGATGAAATTAGCAAGTAAGGCAACATCAAACCGACTCCGAATTCAGTTGTTTTTCAGACACGAGATCGACATTCTCTATGAAAAGTTGGCTCGCCATGCTGGCCCAGAAACTCATCACATGCTGGCGCAAAATAGACATCATCTGGAGCAGGTTCTTTTGACGATGCGCGCCGGTTCCAGGAGCCCTGTTAGTGCTCCAATGAGCCAAACTGGCTGGAATACGTCCTCTACAATCCAAGCAGTTGGTCATGTAAAACCTGGGAATTCGACAACAGGAAATGATTTCGATTCATTCAATTTTTTTTGATTCGAATTTGCCTGAAATCTCCTTGATAGATTTTATACAAAGAGGAAACTCTTCCATGATTTCAACGCAACCGATAGGAAGTATACAATTAGCCTGGGTCTCAGACCCAGGATTCGTTTCAAAAGTGACGCCTGGGTCTCAGACCCAGGATACCCCCTCAGAAGTGACGCCTGGGTCCAAAAATTAGGAGATGGGGGTTGTAAGAAGAAAAAAACAATTTCCTTCTATGAATTATTGATAAGGAGTCTTGTATTTACTATAATTAAGGTTAGTGTTAGGGGGCACCTGCAAAAATGACGGAACAGTCTCACCCGAGGGGGATAGGCTAGGGTTAGTTAGGGTTACTGAAGGTAACCCTAAGTAACCCTAGACTAGACCCCGGCATCTTAGGACCTAAGGGGCGAAGCCCCGTGGTAAGGGGCAAATAGATCTGAGAGTTTTCAGAGAATCAATCGACGAAGTCTGCCTAAAATGCCCATTTTTAAATGAATCCTGAGTATTGGACCCAGGCGTCACTTCTGAGGGGGTATCCTGGGTCTGAGACCCAGGCGTCACTTTTGAAATGAATCCTGGGTCTGAGACCCAGACTAATTGCATCCTTCCAACCGATAATAACAGAAGAAACCTCCCTTACTCACTAATCCGAATGCTGACAAAAACAAGGAATGAAAAAAAAGAAGCACACTGTTTATTATTATACAGATCATTATTTACAATAAGCTGAAGTCATTTTATGTTTCAGTTTGGATTTTTGTGTGTGTTGAGAAATGATGATATGCGAGACTATATCAAGCATTTTATACAGTTGGCTGAATTAATGTAAAAAATGGAAAACCTTGTAAAAAAGCTATTTAAATATGAATACAAGTAATTATCGTATGATTTTCTGAGGTAGTTTTCGGTCGTTAAATAGTTGAGCAGCAGGTGTTTTTTGATTGACGAAGGGAATGGTCCTTCAAACTGGTAATTTAGCCCCTTTGAGGCTTCTTCCTATCGTTAGTTTTTCCGTTTGGGCGATTTTTGTTGTTGTTTGGTCGGTTTTGATTTTGGGGTCTGCCCTTCGGATTTTTTCCTTTTTGATTTGATGGTCGTTTTTGTTCTTTCTCTTTGGGATCTCGTCCGGTGACCCAAATCACCTGGGCATGATTTTTTCCAGGGCGTTTTCGATTTTCCTTTTCTTCTTCTTGTTCTTCGAATCGACGGTAGTTTTGGATCTTATCAGCAGTCTCAAGATCAACACAGTCGACTTGAAGTTTAAAGCCGGTTCGCTGGACAGTTCCGTCGGAAGTGAACCTATATTAAGTTGAATTTCCTTTAGCGGGACGGTTCTGATGAAGAGCGGTGTTTATGGTAACGATAGGCGATTAGTTAAAGTTGATGTTCATTTTGTACACAGGACAAAAATCTATATTGGAGCATTTAAGATCGAATTTATGATTTTTACTTATGTAAAATATTGAATAAAAATTACCTAACGTCCATCTTGGACGACGTTCCAACAATTCCCTCTGGCATGTCCGGAAGTTGCCCGTTGCAGAGATTCCAGTCCATCGTCTCGTCCTTCAAATGAATCTTGTCCGCTTGACAGTTTGGTGACGCTTCGATATCGAACTTTTCTACAACTCGTACGCGAACCTGAATGGTTAAAACACGGTTAATATTGCTCTAGAAAACAAGAAGAAATGAAGAGTTTTTCGATAAAATACCCTGGTGTCTTCGGGCGCTTGAATTTGAACGGGACAGTCGGCGTTGGCAGGATACCACCCAGGGTAACCCGGTGAGCTAATCGTCATGCTATTAGTACAATTGCCGCCGTCCACGAGATTCCAGAGGCTGATGACTTCCTGTCCGCATTCTCGCGACTCATCGCCCGATTGCCTTGGCATTTTGATCAAGCGATCGTCATTTGTTCCACGGGCACCGTGCGTCTTTTGAGCCAGCTTTTCCGCTTGTTCCGCCGCCAGGGCACCCATTTTCGTTGTCGAAGTTATCCAATCCACGTGGTCGCGAAGCTTCATAAAATCATCAAAAGAAGCAGAAAATTTTCAACTTACGTCGACAATATTAAACAATCTCGTTGGGCACTGATTCTCAGGCGTTAGCGCCCCCTGAACAAGTCCAACAAGCGTGCGTTGGTTTACATCCTCGCGGAACACTGGCGATCCCACTTCTTTCATGCATAACGGGTCACCAAACGCATATCCTGCCTTTAGCACTGGCTCGTTCTGTATTTCGCGGTGAAAAAATGCTCCTCAACGAGTTACTTTGTATCAACAAAAAGTGATTATTTTTTACTACCGCGTTCCTTGTTTGTTTTTCCTTGAGCGTATTTTCCAGAAATGGGAATATGCGTTCTCATCGGGACTCCTTCTGTCTTCCCTTTGTTGAAATTCGTACGAGATTCTGTGACGACGATGTCTCCATCATTAAGAGGCAGCATCGTGTCTGTGAGACAAGGAATCATGATGCCCTTGCTCGGCTTGACGCTCTCGGCAAGGAAGCAAATCTGCAAGTCGTTGTTTGGTTCTCCACGGATGTATTTCGGATGAGCAATGCAACGACGGATCATAATTGTTTGCACGTGATCAGTAGGAGCACGAGGGTCGAAATTGCTCATGCCGATTTTGGCAAAGAGACGGTTCTGAAAAGGATCCCGTAATGAGCGCTTGCATGAGAGGTTTTATGGAAGGAGATTAGATAAACCTTAGTTAGCTAATGCGCGATAACGGAGGGGGCATTTTGGATTCAAGACTTACGTTGGCGTCGGAGCCAGTACATCCAGCTGTTGTAATAAGCGTTGTTGGTGTAAGCAACGTGGCGGTGCATAAGCGGAAGTTGTTCTGCTTCGTACGACTATGCGGGTTAGAAAGCATCCTATGCATACTTGTGGCTCAAAATAGCCCCCACGAATGACCCCAAAGCTTACGATAATTTGCGTACTTATTTTTAACCCTGAGCTGATATTGCTTTTTCCATTTCCACCTGACGGTCCCCGACCATTCGGATTTCCTTTTTGAGGCCGACTTGGTGGATTTTTCCTTGATGGCCGCTTCGTCGGTTGAATTCTTCCTTTCTTACCGTTTTGTTTTTTGCTGTTTTTCTTAGACTTTTTGTTTTTCACTCCTCGACGGACGCGATTAAGCAGGGGAGGCCGCCGCTGGTGGAAGCGGTTTAATCTAAAATCGCATTTTAATCTTGTTATTTTCCGTGTTGTGACTTGACTGGAGAGTGTTACGAAATCATCCCGAATATTCTAGCGCCCTTTCTTACCGTTCTTGTGCTTGCATTTCCAATCGCTCCTCGATGCGCGCTTCTTTTTCTTCCTCCCTTCTGATGAGATTCTCAGCTTTGCGCTGCATTTTGATTTTTTCACGTTCAGCAATTCGCCTGCTCAAACGAGCTTGCCGATTTCGCTGCTGCTCTTCATAACGAGCTCGTTCTTTTTTGCTCATGCTCTCCAAATCCACCTCTTCTTCCTCTTCCGGGTCGGAGTGATCATACTCTTCGGGTTCCTCCCCGAACTGGCCGGAAATCATGAAGACGTCCTGGAGCATGCCACGACTGAAATAAGCAATTTTGACCCTCATAATAATCTTGGGTTCACATATTTTTTCTTTTAGGAAAAGTTAACTGTTCTTTCTGTTTTACTAAAGTACACATATATATTGTACATATCCCTGGTGTATCAGATGCGGGTGAACTTGCTACGTTTGATTCATATTAATGAAATAAAAAAAAATACTTAAATATATCAAGTATATTTTCATTACGGTTTCTTCAATGATTAATATTTATATAATTATTTTTATAACAATTTATGATTTAATTTTTTTAAGCAAAATCTGGCTTTAATTGATATGAAAAAACGAAATCAACATGTTCCGATAAAAATGGAATCACAGAGAAAACTAAATCGTGAGGGGTTTAACGCGATAAAGACTTACCCCTTCTTGGGATTTTTGCTCTTCGGGGGTCGATTAGAAGCAGCGTTCCTGACTGCAGCAGATTTTGGCCGGATTTCAATAATACAAGATGATAACCGTTCGTTCTTGTCCAATGGAAAGGATTTTCCAAGCCACCTAGGCAGCGTAATCGAGTCCATGTAGCATGTGTATTGCGATAGGTTATCTTCTTCTGAAAGCAACTTTTTAGAAAATACGCCAATTGTTGGTCTTTTTACCTTGTCTCGGCGCGAGCTGACCAGAATCAGTAGCGGGCTCATAATTTAGATAAGGAACTTGCGGATCCGTGACGGAGTAAAATCCGACTTGAAGGTTGCACTTCCGTCCGCGCCGATCACGTTGACCATTGTACACGCGCATTTTAATCTCGCCGTCTAAACCAACAGCCGGCTCGCCGCGGCAGAGGGATGAACTGTCTACCAAAGCGCGCTCGTCGAACTTTTTCGGATGATTAGAAATCTAAAGTTTACGTTTGAAATAAGTTCGATTTTTATTAATAAAATTTTGGCCAAATTTTTATACTTTCTTCTTTTATTAAAATAATTGTTAATTAGTAATAACCTTATTATTATTAATTAGTAATTAATAATTACCTTGACAGCTTCGCAGCAACTTGGATCTGTATCAGGCCCTAATCTAATGACCGGATAGGAAGTAACTCCCTTATCAATTCTCGGTTTGATGGAAAACTCGCACATTTTGAACTTATTGTTGGCGATCAAAAACTTCTCCAATTCTGGGATTCCCATTTGCGTTTTCGCGGAGCCGCAGCCGGACTCGTCCAATTTCTTCGGCGCCCTGTGGAATTTCGCCGCAAAGCCGGTTGGTTTTTCTGCACTTGATTCGGCGTCAGTTTTGAAGACGATTTTTAGTTTTTCGCGGGAAGAAAAAATGATCGCTGGAGGCGCCTTTTAGTTATGGTTTCATTTTTTGACCTATTTTAAACAAAGTTGGAATGCTAGTAGCCTTGACATAGATCCGCGTGGATGAAATTCGTAAAGCTATGTTCGCGCGAATTCTTTCTGGCGCTCTAACAGACACAGGGGGATTAAATAATGACTCCAGCCTCGATTTAGAAGTTTTGACTGTGCATTTCCGCGCATGTCATAATCAACTACCGGGAGCACTATGAAACCACTTTCCTGTCGTCCGCAGTACCGTCCGATCGGTTCAGTCAACTGATCACCGCCGTAGATCGCCACGTAATCGTTGTCGCAGTTTGAATCAGCATCCAAGTGGAAGTGGGTAAAGTCAAGGACGAGTTTTTGCGAGGACTTGACATTTGGAACGCTGAAAAATCAATTAACCTCCTTTGAACCGAATCTCCGATCGAGATAAACGAGCATTCCCTCTTTGGAATTGTCAACGCGGAAGGGATTAGAATCTGAGCCCGGTCGTAACGAGAAAATCGCGAGCACATATCAACGCGCCAGGGTACGTGAAAAGACTGCAAGTATTATTCTAGCAGTAGGGGCTCCTTAACCCGACGCAGTCACATAAGCGCGGCTCGTGAATGCTAAGCGATTGGACGTCGATTTAGCGGTTCTGGCTAATTCTAATGGAGGCCTCTCTTGAATTTGTTTAAATGTTTACCTAATAATCCACGAGCATTCTTGGTTAAAGTCGTAGACAGATCTTCCATCGAAATTGGGAGAATTGAGACCTCCAGTTTCGAGGTCGACGATTTTGTCCTTCTGACAAGTTGCTGCTCCTTGCGTGCTTTCATCGACTACGATAAACGATGGAAAACGTAGTCTTAGAGCTTCACTTACGAATATGATCAAGAATCCAGTCAATGAGGGACTCGACTCGGGTGTAGACGCCAGGAAATGAGGCGGAACCACACCCAATTCCATACGAAACAATGCCCGTAAGTTGATAGACTCCGCGGTTACCAATAGGACATGCTAGAGGTCCTCCAGAGTCTCCCTAAATACTAACGTCAGATAATTGTTATCCTGAGTCTTTGTCCCACGATTGCATTTTCTTTCACAGAAATCATGGGTGGTATTTTATTTGATATTCGAAAAATCGCCAAATCTCTGAAACGTTACAAAGCGTAAGAGAAAATCATTACCTGGCAAGCGTCTCTGCCACCTTCTACAAAGCCAGCGCAGAATTGCCGCCGCGTAATCGACTTATATCCAGCTGCGCATACTCCCATTTCCGTAATGGGCACATATGCTGACTGTACAGCTTCGGCGAGTTCGAGTTGCGCGAAAAAGAACTGCGTTGCGTCCTTGGCTTGCGTTGAGCCCCATCCAGACACTTTACAAAGTTGACCCGAAGAGGGATAATCGTTGCGCTTGGGCAAACACGCAGGCTTGACGTAGTCTGTAAACTCCCAAGCATGATCCACTTTGAACAGCATCATGTCGTAGTCGACCAAGTCCGAGTTCGAGTCATATCCTGGGTGCTTGATGTAACGCTCGACTTGACGCTGCTGCTCGTACGTGTCAATTTGGCTTCGATACTGGGAGCCGCAGATTATTCGGAATTGAGCGGGAGAGTCATAATCGGCGACGCAATGTGCAGCACCTTTTTCGAGGTTTTCAATGGTTCAATTAATTATAGCATTGATGGCTATCCGATTTTCTGATGGCTACTCTCCTATTCGGAGATTTTGCATAAAAACAAATAAAAAACCCTTGCCTATATTCCAATTAGGAGAGATAACCGATGTTCCGCAATTGTGATCTCCGTAAGACGTCAGCTGACAAAGATAGGGAACAGCTCCATATTGCTCTGTGTGCCCGTTGACAACACGTTGATAAGCAGGAGCTCCTCGTTTGGCAGTAACCGTCCCACACTCCCAGGGAAAATTGTAGGGGTCTGGACAGATGTCAACTTCGCAGGGTTCGAGTTCGGAGGAATTTCCTTCGCAGCCTGGGTTTCCAGCAGTGCCGTGGAAGCACTCTCGACTTCGATGAATGTATCCTTCGCCGCAAGATTTGCTACAGCTCGACCAGCTCGACCAGTTCGACCATGTCGGGCAGATTAACGGTCCACAGGGTTTCGTATCTACGTCAGGTCCGAAACAGTGGCCAGATTCGACGTCTACTGCATAACACACGCGTTTGCGCGATTGCAAGCCACTGCCAGCGCATGAAACGGAACAGCTCGACCACGGCGACCACGAGGACCAACCCTCTTGAAATCGGATTTGTCCCTTCAACTTGGGCTGCGCATCGGGCCGTGCGGATAGGATCGCACCTGCATGGCAACTAGACGCGAAGATCGCCTCAATCTCAGCTGGCGTAAAGAATCGATCCCATACAGCAAAGTTCTTAATCTGACCGCCAAAACTCGACGAGCCAAAAGTGAACACGTCGTTGCGGCTGATGCCCCCGCGAAATGAGCTCTCGGATAGCAGCTCGCCGTCTATATACACCTCGACAGTATTGTGCTCTTGTGAAGATGTCACACAAGCTGTCACTGTATCCACTTCATGCGAAAAGAACTCTGCGACAGATTGTTCATCTATTTCGGCGATAATGAGTTTGTCGTCGCTTGAAATCGCACTAGAAAAGATGCGTTTAGAAATAATCGTGTATTTTTCTATTTTGAAGCAATTTATTTAAAGCTGAACTCAGTTGATCTTTATTAGAGAATTTTCCATTTTTGTCTTCCGAAAATTTTAATTACCAAATCCGGTCACTTTATTGAGCTACTCTTTAATCTTGTCTGACCCTTTCCTTATCAGCACTTTTTAAAAAGACTCTTTCGAACATAATGAGCTTGCTTTGAGGTGTTAAGAAAGGACAGAGAAAGTAGTTAGCAATTTGAGCGCGCGGCAAATTGTCGGGTTAGAAGGAAGGGTTAATTATACGAGTTACCTGATGAGTACGTTATCAGTCGGTGACGTATCCATTGAGATAGCAGCGCAGAAGGTATAACTGTCCGAGTTGAAGAATGCCTTAAGAAATTGCATCATAAACTCATTCCAAAAGAGTAACGCTAATAGATAAGATGAGGGGCACGTTAATGGCGGCTACACAGACTTTCTAAGTATCCAGAATTACAGAAGATGCGATAAGCACCACGTATCTCCCCAGCTATTCGCAGGAGATAAATGAAAACTTTTTTTTTGCATAAGGATTTAGAAAACCAATGTTTTGGAATTACTGATGTTTTAATGTTTTCTTACAGGGAACAGCCTCCTGTAACAAGCTCTAACAATCCTTGTTAAAACTTCATGACAGCAGATGCGGCCAAAAGAGCGATTGTTTGTTACCTTGAAAGAAGCACTCCCGCCAGGCGAAAGATTCCACGTCGATTGGGAGCATTCCTCCACGATTGCCTCGCAGATCCCCTGGTAGCATCCCTTTGTTTCCAATTCATCCCCGTCGCAGCCGTAGTCGCCTGCTCTGCCACCATAGCACACACGTGACCTTGTCCGCAAGCCGGATTGACACGTGACGGAGCACTTTGTCCAGTCGTTCCACTCGGCCCATTGTGCGACGTAGGAAATGCGCCCGTATCGCTCCGAGTTCTCTTTATTCAAAGTGACGAACGGCTGTCGCGCGATCGATGGGAAACCAGCTTCCGACATTGCCGCCATTTCCGTTTCGCTCAACGCCGCGTCCCAGATCGAGAAGTCAAGAACATTCCCGGTCATTGCTTGTTCGGCCTTAAAATTTAATAATAACGGGCAATTAGACGGTAATTCACATCTCTAAGTCATCAAAAATGGTGATTGCCAGTATCTTACCTGATAACAGCCAAGCATACAGTCCTGATCCTGTCCCACTACAAGTTCTCCCCCTTCTTCGATCATGTACAAATCTCCAGTTTGAAGAACCGTCGAGTTCTTGAATTTTCCATCAACGTAAAAATCCATCATTCCGACCCTTGCTGAATTACGGTGGAGCACAAAGCATTGAAGTTGAGGTTCCCCTGCGGTGGTGAAATCGTTGTCTATGATCAGTCGCTCGTCTTTTCTAAAATTGAATGTTGAATATTTTATTGAAAGAGCAAAGAAAATCTCAGGTTTGAAGTTATGAAAATAAATTCTCGGCGAATATTTTTAATCGTCTCAAAATGGTCGAGAATATCAAGAGCATTGAGCAAATAGAGCTGCTATTTTTACCTGAACGCAAAGAATTTCAGACCCAGTTCGGGTGTTGTCGAGCCCATGACCGCAAACGAATTGCCGGTGAATTGCTCCCCGTGGGCGTATGAGAAGATTGTCCCATTAACACCATCATGGCCGCTCTTCAGCCAGTAGCAGAAGGTTGCTTCAGCCATGTTTGGCAACTGTTTCTTCAAAAGAACGTAGTTGGAGATAGAAAGCTCATCTGGAAATTCCCAGTTTGAGTAAAAACATCCTTTTGGTCGATTGAAGTTGGAGTACACGCTTGAGTATCAGTTGTATCTCCGTCATTGCATCTTGAACCTGAACGGTTTTTTCATTATCCAGAATGCTCGGTAAGCGAAAGACAAAAAATCAAAAATTACCGATATGGAAATTTTCAATTTCGCCGCTAATTTGAACCATTTTCGTTGGCTTTTTAGCAAAGTGCCCCGTTTTACGAAATAAAGCGACTCTTACGCGGGGTTTCACAGGAGCACTCGTTACCTTTGCATTCTCGCACGCGAGTTTTCACGCCTTCTCCACAGCTGCTTGAGCATTTCGACCACTCGCTCCATTCACGCCAGCCGGCAGGGCACTGTTGAGTTTGACAAGGCTCTTGTTCCCAAAATCGGCCTTCTGAGCATCCACCTTCTCCTGGATCTCTTCCGATGCATTTGCGGATACGGAAACGCTCGCCACCATCACAGGTTTTTGAGCATTCGCCCCAGTCGGCCCATTGAGCCCATTCTAGGAATGATTTTCATTTTTGATAAGAAAAATAGAAAAAAAAGAATTGGTTCAAGCAAGTACGCTAAATTACATGATTATTGGTTAGGAAGAAGCGGGAGGATGAAACTCGAACTTTTCTAGAGAGGTGTCGGGGTAAAATTCAAGTGCTGTTGACTTACGTTCGTTGAAATTGACATCTCCCAAACTCGTGACTAGGTCCTCCATTCGCAGCGCAGCGAAGAGTTGACCCTCTTCAAAGCAGCGCTCTGATTCCTCGAGCGACTCATAATCTACGGCGAAGTTGACCATGAAGACGTCCTCGAGTGTTCCTTGGAAGCCTTGACCAGAAACTAGTTCCCCGCCGGTCTTGATACTCGATCCAGAAGATGGATTCGTAATGACGTCCAGCGCCTCTTCATTGTACCGCAAAGTTGCTTTGGCGCCATTTCTGATGAGGCAGATCCATCCAGTTTCCGCCGCCTGTTCCGAAATGTAGACGTTCATGTCGCCGTCCAAGAGTACCTCGAACTTTGACCCGCCTGTGTTGCGCTCTGGGCGGACAGATACGATCACAACATGCTCCTTGGTTCCGGGATTAGAATACACACCAAGGCTTCCAAAGAGTTCATCCGCTGTTGGACTGATTCGGGCGCAAAAGGAAAAGTCTCCGACAACTTCTTGTTTTTCTGAAGAAATCGTGCTCTTTAGCAGTTGCGTTTTGGGCGCTCCTTCTTCTCCGAAACTCCAACTCGAGAAGGCGCAAGTTTTGCAAGATTCGGCTAACATGCAGTGTCCATTCTCGGAATTCGCACCTTGGCAGCCGTCTTCTCCGGGGAAGCCGTTCAAGCACTGACGTACTCGCGATCTTAACCCACTTCCGCATGATCTGTCACACTGGGACCATTCGCTCCATTCAGCCCAACTCGTTAATGGCTGCCCATCAAATGCTTGTATTTCGGGCGGACGGAGCCAGAGAAACAGTAGGCTCGGCAAAAGCCGGCCCTGAAAGATTTTAGCGAAAACTAATAAATTTTATAGAACAGAAAAAAACGCGGCGTACAAGTTTGATTTCTGAAAATCGCACACGAATTTGTTTGGTTTTGTTTTTGGTCAATTTCAAAGCCTGCCTGTTTAACAAGCTCAAGATCACTCACATGAGTACTTTCCCACGCGTGCCGGAACTGCTAATAAGCTCTTTTTCAGACTATGGATCTAAAGCCGACTATATTTGTGTTAATTTCTTATCATTATAGAGCTCGCTGGAGCCCCAAACATAACTAAAAATGAACCCCGTGATAATAAATATATTTTTCTTATCGAAGCGACCGAAATTTATCTGGGATGATTGGTGCACTCGGAAAGGCCAATTCTTCCAATTTATTCTAACTGTCCAGTTGCAAGATCTGTATTTTAAATGAAAAAATCGACAGCCAGCTGGATTCTTATGAATTTCATAAAAAGGCGTACAGGTGAAAAAGGACAATGTCGACACGTTTTCACCTAGTTTCAAGTCTTTTCTGCATATCTTGAAAAGAGAAAATTTCAGAACCGCAAAATTTGAATGCGAGGCGCCACTACTAGGAAGCAATAGATCTAGGAATTATGAAATTCTTTCATTATCGATAAATAGAAATTAGCTAGAAGTCTTCTTAGAAAGAGATTCTTCAAATTGGTCGGGAAGAAATGGAGGAGCTTCTTGTTTACCAGCCTAATGACATAACTAGGGAGGAACGACTAGGTACTAGGAGTTTTTTCCTGGGTTCTCATGGTCAAATCTTATTCAAAAGAGCATTTTTGCAAACGGGTTTCTTTCGTAGAAGTTTTTTGCTGCAATGAATTTTAGTAATAAGAAATTAAAACCTTCAATTCAAAACCTTCAAAATAATAAAGATTTTATTATTTTCAAAGATATAATATTTTAGATATTTCAAGAGTATTAATAGTCTACTCTTGTTAGATTATCTTTTATTCAATTTTTTAAAAATAAAATTCAGTATTAATATTGTGAAAATATTATAAAACATCAACATCAAAATATCTTCCAAGAAGCTCCTCCCACGTAGAAATAATAATTGATAATGGCAATATCACAAAGTCCAAGGAGTAACAAGATGATATGGGCTCAATATGTCTGTTGTGTATTGAATTAAAACCAGCGGGAGCTCAACGTGTGCCAGTCCAAAATGCGATTACGAAATGTCACTACACTTAGTACCAGCACCACTTTAAAACGTGCAAGAGTTGTTCGAACTTATGTTCGGCGCTTTCATTGGCCTCGAAAGTCTAAATTATATTTTTTGGAAAGAAGAACGTGACCTTTTACGAGGTCGCGTAAAACCGAGCGCAGCGACCACTCTCCCCTTTTCCCTGTGAAAATTTAATTTTCGAGTGATCTTTGAACTTGCCGAGTTGGTATGAAAATCGACCTTTGATTTTCCTGAAAACTGATTTATAGAAATCACCTTTTATTTTACCAAAAAAGAAGAGCGAATCTTTTATCAACAAATCTATTCATTTTTCCTTCAAAATCAATTCATACCGTTTTAATCATTAATTTTCTTTCAATCTTCTTTTTTTATCTCTTTCTTCTTTTTACTCTCTTTTGATAATAATTGTTTTTAGTCAATAAAAAAAAACAGCCGTCAATTAGTGACTGTTTAGTTCATGAATTGCTATTATGATATTATTTACAGACTCATAGTAGTACGGAAAAATATTCGCTTTGGCGATATTGACGTTGGTGGTGGTGGTGCTAACCCTTAGGAGCCGCGCGGTGCTGAGGCGCCTCGGAGCACCATCTCGCAAATTGGAGGACCAAAGAGCCACAGCACCCAGGCTTACCGCGCACCAATTGTTCTCCGCCAAACACAACAAAATAAAACAAAACAACTTTATCTAAAGATTTTATTTTCAATTAACAATTGATTGTCTTTTGATGATTTTTCAATAAAATTGGTTAATAAACTCGAAATTTAAGAAAATATTTTTTAAAGAAAAACTTTTTTTTATTAATAATTTAAAATTGTTTTTTTTTCATGTTGGTATTCAGGGACCTTCAGTACTGTCCAGATAATCGAGTGATCCGTGGTAGATAACATAACAAAGCTACGATTATTATGAAAGGTGCTTTGCAGTATTACATATTCCTAAAAGATTTTAGAGGGCTCTGATAGCAGTGGTTCATGTCAAACAGCAATTAAGGGACTCAAGAGCATATTCCGTTTGTTTAAAAGTGACGTTGTAAAACAACATTTGTAGGATAATCATTATCAATGAGATCAGCTTATAGATGAATGTTTTCAGCAATCACAAGCTTCTGTTTTCAGTAAAGAAAGATAATGTAAATAGAAGAACTGCCGCGGACTCAGCGGTTTTAATCACAGGATAATTATCAATCGGTGAAAAATGTTAAATTCTAACCGATTTTTAAACATTGTCGATTTGGAGCCAAAATCGTTCACGGAGAAAAGGTTGGCCAAAAACCCAAGCTGGGTTGTTGTGAAAGCATTAGTGCTCTAAACTCGCCAAACAAAAATACCAAAAAGGAAGGAAACAACAAAGATTTCTTCTGCAAGGAAATGAGCTTAATCATGTTCAAGCTTCGAAAGTAATGATTTGATTAGCGGGAGCAGACGCGAACGTTGCTGGGAGCTCGAGACATCGTCAAAATAACCTGATTAGAGTACTTCGCCAGTGAAAACACCCGTGACGTCTATCAAGCGACTGTAATTGCGAATTTGCCAATGCGTGACAATTTGAAATGAAGGGCGACTAGGAGGTTAGTCCATTTGCTGAGTTGCCACAGCCTGGACTCGAAAAACTTTGTAGAAAACCTGAGCCAAGTTCTAAAAGAGCTTGAATGAAAAGCCGCGCAGCGGTTTTTTTTTAAACGAAGCCGCGAAGCGGCTTCGCAAAAATTTTTAAATGGATTAAGATGGTAGTATTTGCGAAGCCGCTTTGCGGCTTCGTTCTAAAAAAAGCCGCTACGCGGCGTTCCATTCAAGCTCTTTCAGAATCTGACTCAGGCTTTCTACGTAACCGAGGAAAAGTCAGGGCGTCCTAGAGTCTGTAAAATAGCATTTGATGAAAAATAATTGCCTTTTTAAGAATGTTGAGCGAGGCACGTTGACTAGCAGCTCACTGCATATTTCTCCATTTTGGACAAACCTCAACGGATGTCGCCAACTCAACGAACAAGAGCTCACGAGCAAAGTATACTTGTTATCCAACCGTTCCATAATTTTAGAAACTGGAAGCACGCGAATGTAAATTCATCCATTTCTGGGTTCATTTCGCTGTTGACATTGGGTTGACCTAAGCGAGCTTATGAAATGCGCGGTTTTGTTTTATTCAGTATAATGACAGCGAAAAACGCTGGTGACGACGGCGCCTTTCAATTCAGATCCGATTTGAAGGAGGTGTTAGAAACTTCTAAATATTGTATTTTTTTTCGAAGAAGGGTGCGGGCCCAAAATAGGATCTACAAGTCCAGTTTTCTCAGTTCCAAAAAGTTCATGTTTTTCAATTACTTGATTTTCAGGTCCCTAAATAAAACTTATTTCAAGCAAGAGTACTTTGATTTTTTTTCGAATTTCTCTTTTGATTCGAAAAAAATTAAGGGCGTCAACTCTTGTAACTCTTTTTGAAGATCGTATTGAGATTGATGTTTCTTTGATGACGCAATGAAACCCAATTATTGTCAGCCAAAAACGTATCGATGGAACGAAAAAGGGTAAATGTTTACTGCTGTTTGTCAACTCAATTGATTTCTAAAGTCTAACCAAGGCGTCCACAGCGTTACGCGATTGTTGATTCAATGATTCTAAAAATAAATTCCCTCTGACCATATCTTTATGTTAATTGAACGGATCATCCCTTTCTTTTGCGTCATTTCGGGTGCCAAATTGTCGCTAGAAGCTTCTTTAAATTCAGGAAAAAACAGTAGAAAGATGGAACACGTTTTCGCAAAACCTCAAAATCACACGTTTGATTGGATTACCTTACCAAACCAAGATAAACACATTTTCACATATTTTCATTTCGAGTCAGATAGATTCGGTTTTCGGAAATTTGAAAGATCGAATTTTGATGACGGAGCTAATTGATTAGGTATTAGAAACTTGAGTATTGAACGATGAGATATTTGAACGTGATCTTAGATTAACAGATTATAAAATATCGAATTCTCGCAACGAGATTTTTAATTTTTCTTTGGTTTAGATATTTTTAGAAATCGATTTCGAATTTTGGAAAAGTCGAATTTTCTTATTTTTTTTATATAAAAATATATTTTCGGTTTCTATATAAATAGATCTTCGGTCCACGGTACAGTATGCTGTTCAGTAAGAATAGCCAGCCAATCTTGGCGTGGTTGGAAAAGTCTTTCGCATCGACATGCATTTGTCTTGATCGATGAAGATCGAGTTGGCCTAGGAAAGTCACGTTGGAGGGTTTCTTGATAAAAGCTACTTGGATTACCTTGGTTCGGATTTCGTGCTCCAGATTGCTTCGGGTAGTCACGAGCTTCTGCAGTTGCTGCTGCTCTTCGTCCAATCGCTGGCGAAGGTTGGCAAGGGTGGCTTGGAGTTGTTTGACTTCGGAGACCAACCTAAAGTAAACTTCTAAAAGGCGAAGGGCAATAAGTTCGCGCACGAATTGAAGCCAGTAGCCTGGCTTATCCGATTTTACGATCTGCTCATAAATCAGTAATCTGAGTGGGGCGATCGAGCGACCATCTTAGCGTCCTGGTAGAACTTACATCAACTGAGCAGGGTCACGGCAAAGTTCCAAGTTTGGTCGTCGCGTGCGCTCGTCTTAAAAACAGGTTAACTCAGTCCTTCATCCTAGAAGGTCCAAGAAGAGATTGCAAGACTAAATCCACCGTTCCAAGGGTTATTAACGATGGGCGTACCCTTGAAAGCGTAGATATCTCCCTTTTAGAGTGAATCTTACCAAGTCTGGTTTCAGCGACCTTAACTGGTCGCTCTTTATCAGCGATTGCACGATGGAGTCGCTGGATGGTGGTTTCGACATCGTGGATTTCTTGAAGAGTCTAAAATGGGCGTTACATTTTTAGTGAAAATAAGCGCCCTGCTATAGAAAAGACTCATTTCTCATAAGTTAAGGTATTCTTCGAAAGATCATCATTTGTTGAAAAGAAGCGTAAACCAAGAAATTCTCGAGTAAGTCTTTAAAAAGACATTTTGTAATTGCTTCGCACACTTGAGCAATCATTGCTTAGCACGCTTGTGCTCATTATGCTGATTATCGGGCAGGTTTTTGCACATTTGTCTTTGCGCACACGGTGAAAGAAGAGCCCACTTCACGCTTTGTATTTTGAGAGACTGTAATTTTGACGCTTCATTTTTTTGTTGCCTGTTTTTTTTTTTTTGCTCACGGAAGATTTTGGGACGCTCTAAGAAGCAGAACAGGTGCTAAGTTTTGAACTTGTTGATTGAAAAACATGTTCGGCAAATAATAATCCCTCTAAGTTCTGACCAGGTGCTGCTAGTTCAAAGTAACTCACTCGGTTAAGATGAGATTGAAGTTTGTTCTTGGTGTCGACTTGTTCCGCCACTCGCTGGGTGAAGGCAACATTGACGCGGTTCCACTGAATTTTCCGTTACACAACGTTGAACATAAAGCCGGTTAGGGTTTTAATTTGTCAAAGCGGTTTTCAAGGTCACTGTTGAGTAAAACTTTTCGATTTGAATCGGAAGGATTAGATATATTTCTATTTTTTGCGGATCAATTATATTTATCAACTTTGCTAACAATAAAAAGATTAAATTGAAGAAAAAAATTTTATATATTATGGTCCTTTGATCGATTTTTTTTCATCAAATTTACCTGTGTCCACATCTGATTGGAAGTCTCAGCGAGGCAGTTTTCAATTTCCTCCCTCATCTTAGCGGACGCAGCTCGCTCTGCCTGGGATCGACGAATGTTGTCATCAGAGAACTTGGCCCAGCTCGTCGGAATTGTGACACTGAACATTAACATTGACCAGATAGAATGGTCATTATGGCCATGAATGATCGTTGATGAAGGAATCATTGAATGCGATTCAATTAACACGCGATTAACTGAATGAGAAAGCCAAGAGAATCAAATTAAGTGGTCTGCACCAGCTCCGATTTAAACAGATGTTCTGGCGGTCGTTGCCAGTAATGCCTCGTTCGCTTCACGAGTTCGCTATTAACGCTTCTCGCCGGAATGCGCTGGGCATTTTTCTCTCAAAGTGAAGGCGAATGAGCAGTTTGACAAATTTATACGCGCGCTCTCTCGTACTAATGGAGAGCGTCGAATTCCAGCATTCCGTTTTCTCGTCCCGGAGTTTTGTTAAAAACTCAATCTTCGTGGAAATTCAAAGTCGGGGTTCTTTAGGGGTATCAATTTTTGAGGAGATATTGTTTTATGAACAACGTGTTTCGCGCGCTGTTGCCATATCTGGCAATGTAATTGAATTAATTCTGTTGCTCGTGCTCATCGCGTCAACAAAACAATCGAATTCAACAATCGCATATGCCATCCTTACGTTCTGTCGATATCTTCGATTCCACGGAAGTAGTTGATGCCGGCGGAGGTGTTCTTCAGCTGATGGCAGCGGTTATCGATGGATAGAGCCTTATTTCAGCTTCAATATATCTTTTCTATAGTATCTCCGGCGAAAAGGATTCTTTAAAGAAAAAAAAATTGAAGCCTTTCCGAAAATTTGTCGTGAGAATCCTTGTCCAATTCGTGCTGAGCTCCTCGATTGCGCCTTAAAATTGATTCTCGTTATGTTTTTTCTGGAATTTACGCACTGGAGTTGTTGCTCAGCTCTGGCAATAAGTCGCTTCATCTTCTCTTGACAGGCTCGGATAACGTCAACTTCCTGGTTGAGTTGGATCTCCACGGCGTCGTGCACCAAGTCGATTCCCTCGCGCTTGTCCCGATTGTACAAGCATTCTGTGCACTAAGTTTCGAAAACTAAATTTGAACAGGAAAAGCGATTTTAGTGGCGCGAAAATTTTAAAAAGGTTCGGAAAAATCAAAATATTTTACGATTACGGTTTCATTCTGCCGTGGCGTGGAGCCGCGAGAGAAAACATTCTTATCGCTACTTAGGGTAGCTCGAGGTCGTCTCATCGATTAGATCTTCCAAAACTCTTTCCTTTGGCGATGCCAAGTGGGCTCTCGGTTTCGACCAGCGCTCGTTCTAATCGCTTTTTGTGCTAGAAACATACAGTCATTTTCGACAATTTTAAAAAGACTCACTTCTGCAAGAGCATTCGTTTCAGAAATGAGTAGATCAGTTTCGTGGCGAAGCTCCGACTTCCAAAAGTCGATATCATTGGCTCTATCGCCGATGTTCTTTGACGAGTGCGCCTGGTTTTTTGCAGTCAGCTGGTCGCGTTCCTGGACGAGAGCGTAAGTATCAGCGCGCAGTCGCTCAGAAGAAGCGCGGAAGGCATTCGAAGTCGCGAAATGATCCTGAAAAAACGGCCTTAGTTTTTGAAAAATGCTTTTGTATTTCCGCCCCTGTCCGCAAGAAACGAGGGAGGTCCTCTGTGGCCGATCGTTGGAGGTAATCCACTCAGTCGCTCGACCCTGCCAACTTGTCATCAAACGTGTACTCCGTCCGTGTTTTAGAAGTTTCTAACGCGCGTTTTTTTGTGAACAGTTCTATTTTTTGTTTCCATGCGCGACACACACACGCGGACCGCGTTGCAAAATTAGAGCAGCATGAAAGAGACGGAGCATCATTTTAAACAGAATTATAACGACATAATTGGGAATAATTCTATTACCCATTTCCCCCTAAGGTTTGGAAAAGAACTATATAAAAACACAATGAAATAAAAATGCATATTATAGTACCTGATTGCGTCTATGCCAATCATCAGGAGTATACTTCCTGAAGGGATTTCCCAAGTTGGTCGAAGTAGAACTCTGATTTCCAACAATGGTGCCCGAGCGAGTGAGCACTGGCGGCGCGTACGATTTCGTAACGGTCGACTGAATAAAAAGTGTAACGTTAAGTGAGTAGATGCTTTAAGTTTGTTTTGCAAACCTGGTAGTTGGCTGGCGGTGTGTTGGACGCAAACGTTTTGGAGCGTTTCATGAAATGTGATGGGTGCCTGAGCGCAGTGATTTTTCAAACAAAAAAAGCGTAAAAATGCAATTTACCGGTATGTATCGGCAGATGTGGTCTGGGCCTTGATGTCGGGCAGCTGGAGCGAGCCGTCGCGAACTCTCATCCCTTCTTGCATACTTTTCACGCCGTTCTTAGAACAAGTCTAAATTTAGAACAAGTTCAGAGCGGAAGCGGGTGTTTCTGCAATATTGACACAATTTGTTGTTTTTAGAATTGATTAGTGACGGGCGCGCGAATGGTGATTACAGTCTAAGCGCGCTGCGATAAATTACCACACTGCAACCATAATTACTGTCCGCTGCTGATTTCTAATGAACATGCTTTCAAAGGAGATAGATTTTTTGTCCAGAAACGGGGTTGATTTAAGTTCATTTTGGCTCAAAATGGGATCTTACGGTCGAATTTCTACCCCTAGAGAAAATTCATTCAGCAAAAAAAGAAAGCTGCATAAAAAGTCGCCGATAAATTCCGATCGCTGATCAAAAAGATTCTAGCGACAACAGACTTGAGCGAGCAAGAACTTTCAGTTCCACAGGTGACATGGCGAAGAATGGATTTTTCAAAGTTAGAGCAGAAAGGGGTTGTTAACATTCGGCGGCTCCTTCCGGTCCACATTTTTTGCATGCTAATGTGCGTCGCCATGTTAAAACTCATCAAGCGCTTTGCAGCCGCCGCGATGATTTTTTTCCGAGGATTTGGGAAAGTTACGTAACACGTGTTTTATCGTGTTTCTCTAATAACCCAGCGAAACGTTATATTTCTAAAACTGCATTTTCAGAAGTGCCTGGGCTAACGTCTAACTAATCTATCAAAGAAAAACAACCGTGTTGGTCAAAATAAAAATCGTAAATAATAGGTGGCGCTATTCCCAATCAGCGAGCATTCTTATTGGCCAGAATATCAAATGAAAAGAATTGCAGAAAATGATTTTTTTTCTTAAAATTTTTGAATAAAAAAGACCCGAAAATGACAATCAAATTGAGGATTTGAATTAATTTCGAGGTAATTTTGAATTCTTTGGAAGTAACGCGGATCAAATCAGTTTCACTCTTTGCGCCCTTTGGAATTTAGATTCGAGCTAATCCAGCAGCGAGGAGTTAGAAATGATCGCCCTTGCCTTTTCTTCTATTTTGGACAACCTTTGGCGACATTTCTTTAGACGTGTACAAATAGTACTCTCTTCCAGAATGAATCAAACGCAATTTCAATTCAATCTTTATATTTAGGCGTCTCAATTAAAAAATAAGTCCGCACGAATTATACTTAGAATGCCCTTAGAGGGTCCCCAGTGACTCGCAAATTTTGAGTGACCATTATCCCAGAAGTTATGAGAGTAAGAGCACACTCGCTACATTTCTAGGGGCAAATGCAAATTAAAGGGGATTTCTGAGACGCGGCATAAATTCTTGCGGGCTCGATCTTTGACACCAGCTCCGAACGAGAAGGAACTGGAGGTCGGTTGTTGGAGAAGCGAATACTAGAAAATAAGTCGTAAAATAAGGAAAGGGCAACGATAGTTCAATTAAATTTCATCGACCTTTTGAACACGTTTTTTCTTCCATGAACTTTTTGAAACGGAAATTTCATTCAGCAGAAAAGTTGGATTTATCTGAGTAGCACCGCACCGCCGGTTTAGATAAACGTTCAAAGATATACTTTGTTCAGAGGGGCAGAACTTGACAGGAACAAAGTTTGCCAGCGCCGAAGTGGAAAGAGGAAAACACGTTGAGCAAACATTTGCATCCTGACAGGTGCTAAATAAACTCTCACGCGAGTTACAGTTGCTCAGTACTTTCTTGATTCACCGCAAAAAACATGGCAAAAAATTCTTAGTAAAAAAGCATCTTGTCAAATTTGCCGAAATTTTTTCTATAAAAATTTGATTAAAAATCTTCTACGTTCATCAATGACGAAGAAACGTTCAAAATCTGTCATTTGGCTCGATCATTAGTTCCTTTCTTTCACGATCGCCTTACGTATTTAATTTGATAAGGCGTAGCAATTCGCGGTCGCTTAGAGTCAGCTCATCGCTTCGATAAGTTCCTTTTAATTGCCCTCGCTTGTTAGAATTTCTTTATAAAAATCATCGTCTCTGTATATTTGGCGATTGTAACGACTTTATACGAACTTAAAAATTACGCTATTTGCGCTCGGACAAAGAGAGCACGGAGTTCTCAATGCATAAGCAAACAGAGGGAATCATGATTTCCGCCCTGAATTCGCTGATCATTGATAGTTTCTTTGAGATCCGGGGAGATAGACGTTCTTTCTCATCACCCGTGAAAAGTCAACTTGGGCAAAATTGATTCAAAGGCCATTATAATTCATTAGGTGGGCGATTTTATGAAGAGTTCATGAGACATTTACGGACAGTTACAGTGGGGAAAATGCTGGTTGAAGATGATTTTGAAAGATTGAACTTTGACTTACGTCAAATTTAGGGAGATCTTCTGAAAGAAAGCAAACAAGACCTTTTTACGTCGTAAAATGCTTAGGTCATCATTTTTCGTGAAAAAATATTCCAAGTTTTTTTTTAGTTTTAGGAAGCTTTTTATATGATCAAAATAATCTTAAATACATTTTCTGATGATAACTGTTGGCAATTTTCAAGTCATCGTGAAAAATATTCGCGAACAAATTTCCCCAAGTTTGCGAATTTTCTAAAATGCGAAAGTCAAAAGCAACGTTTTTGAAAATTCCTCGAGTAAACTTTCGTTCGTTGTTACTGTAATACCTTCTTTTGTTCCCGGCGCTTCTCTTTTGTAGCGAGATTAATGTCAAGTATAGTGTTTTCTCACTGGATTATCCGAGGGTAAAGGTTAATTAACGATCTCTTCGGAAAATGAATGTTTGGGGTGAGCTTCTTTTGCGATTCTTAAGGATCTAGCCGTGGTTATGGCGGTAATCATTGCGCCCATAAAACTGGTCAAATAGATGTCAACGCAAAGTGTACAGTGCTTTTACAGTTTGTTGGCGCTGCATGGAGATAACTAATGAAGCAATCTTTTAATCTCTTGAACCGGCGATCTTGCAGCAATCTCTCAAGATGTATAAATTGGTAGAAGTAGCAAGTTGTTGTGGGAGGCGCTTCTAAATGGTTACAGTAGTGTCCTTCCATCAGCAGCAGAGGCAGAGACACACAATGCGCTAATGTCGCCCTTGACAACCAACACCGTTTTCGCATGTTCTGCTGACTTTCAACTTTCATCCCTACTTTTCTTTTTCTGTCAGTCGAACAACTGCCCATTGTTCGAAAGAAGAAGGAACAAAAATGAACAGCTTTTTTTTGGCTAGAAAAAGCATTTTTGGCTGGAGCTTCCTTCAAGTATTGAACCCTGTTCAGCACTCTTATCAGTGCTTGTTATCAACAGTCTACAGGGTGATATCAAGGAAGCAACGTTATTCGCTGGTATTACTGAAACAATTCCGTACTGTATATTTACTGTTTAATAAGCAAATAATAAAGAAGCAATCAATTAGAACGCAATCGATTCGTTTGTTCCGGACACTTTCAAATTGCCATCAAATAAGCAGTTGAAAAAAACAAAAACGTCTTTGAAGCTGAATAAATTTGAGCTTGAGATGCCGCATTTTAATCACAATCTTCACACCTAAGTAGAACTTGGAGAGAACGTGCTGTTGCCCTGGCAACGTAGATGTCCTCGAGAAACGACTTAGTCACGTCGAGAAAGTAGAGAAACATGCCAGTTGTATACAAAGAAATCATCCCCACTTTTCTTGGAATATTCGCGACCGAGCAGCGCAAAAAGTTATTTCAGCCCGAACATCAGCAAAAATCCCTTTCCGACTTTGAAAAGTGCGAGCGTTTAGTAAAGGCTTCGTTAATGGTGATGAATCTTTGATAATCAAATCTAAATTTTAGAAATTCACAAAATCAAGCAAAAAGAACTTGATACTATCAGTGTCACCCTTTCTCAAGACTAATTATGCAAATTCACAGAGATTCTCCTCCGCGCGCTCAAGTTAGAAAGCCTTGAAAAGTCACTCGTTTCCAGCAGAATAAAGCGACAGAAAAGGACTATCGACATTTGTGCAAATTGTTGGATGAAGAAGTTGTTAGCAAGGCGCTAAGGATCGGATAATGATTTGGATTGTAATAGAAAAAACATTGGCAAACTGACAAATTTTATCGCTAATTTTAGTCACGTGGGTAAAACATCAATCAGTATCCGAGCTGGAGATGGTGTCGCTTGATCCTCCTGACCCGAACACCTGAGCGCGACAAGTGTCTCGACCTACTGTACTCCTCCATAAAAACCACCAAGTGAGATACAGTTATTAAGGCTTGAGGTTCAATTATTTTTAGAGTAACGACGCAGCACACGAGAGCGCTGATTTTCGTGTTAGAGAGTTGCCTATTTTCGCTAGGGCTGGTTTTTATAAACGAATTGAATTACTAAAAAACATCAAAAAAACGCGGAAAAGCTCAAGTCACGGAAGAGGAGAACTTTACAACGGCTGAGTTGATGACTGTTCAAATCGCTCAACAAATTTCGCTAAAGCTTCTCAAACTCGTTCTTACTGAAGACATACAGATCGGGACTGCTGAAACATGGCAAAAGTACAAAGACTTACCGGAGAAACTGAAAATCCGCTACAAATCAGTTCCTTTTACAGGTACTGATGACAATAACGAGAATAATGCATATTTTGACTATGAAATCAGTCATATTTTATTCAATAAAAGAACAGACCGTTGAAGGTTCAGATAATTTTTAACGGTCGAGAGATTTCTGCAATTTTTTTTGTTTCATTTTAAATCACATTTCAGAGGCTTACTCATATTAATAACGTTGATCGAGACATACTGAAATTAGATTCATTTTGTGAAATATTGAATTTCTGAGGCAAAAATTCTGCCTTCGACATTTTTTATCACCTGTGCAGTCAAAAGAGGGCGCCCTCTGTTCAAGAATCTTAGCGATTTAGTCAAGATCTTGGATACTGATTGTAATGTTTCCCGCTGCGCCGAATCGGCTCTGCTGAGACAGCTAAAGTTAAAATACAGGCTTTCTGCACTAACCAAACACATTTTCAGTCAAACAAGTTTACTTTTCAGAATTGACAATTTCAACGATGGCCCAAAGCTGCGAGATAATTTTTGGAATGATGTCTTTTCCCATAACGCTTCCTTTATACAAGTGTCTCTGCCTTTTAAACTCGGCTGCACCAGACCGTCCGGACCTGAGTGACATTTCTCTGGCGGAGCTTAACCGCCTGGAAAAGTTTTTCAGGAAGGTCTCCTAGGCATTTACATCAGGCGTGCTTCCTCCATGCGAGATTCCTTGTCAGTTTAGTCTTGATTGCAAAGTCAGCACGAGAAGATAGACGATCCTTTGAATTCATCGAGAAAGAATTGAATAAAGATGGAAATGCATTTTGCCAAGCAGTTTTGCTGCACGAACTCGGAGAAATAATTCTCGAAGCAAAACAATCCGAAATTCGAAAATCTGCAATTTTAGCATTTGAAAATTTGGCTCAAGGAGATTTACCGTCACTATGGCCTCTCAAGTTCATGGAAATTATCAAGAGCATGATAAGTTCCGAAAATGACATTATCCGACGAAGGGGTGATCAGGAAATTGTCAAGAAATCAGCCCATGAGTACAAACAAAAAGTTACGGTGTTATTCAAGGTGACAAATTTGAAATGCCTCCATTCAAGAAGCAATCTGTCCAAAGACTGGTATCTATTTACTGTTTATTTTCGCGACTTTTGCGGATGAGCTACTGTTAGCATTCATAAGTTTTGTGACCTTGATCAGTTCTACCGGAAATCTTCTTACTGATAAAATTGTGTTCATCAGAATCGATTAATCCAGTTATCGAGTTTCAAACTATTCGAATTTTCGACAATTTTAAGTACTCAAAACTCCTCCATGATATCCGTCCCACTGAAGACGAGCTGACAGAACGAATTCCATACGATTTTGAACTGATTGAAGGTACGTGCCGAATTGTTTGTTCTCTTTAATTCGTATCAGAGGAGTAATATTTATCGTTAAAGCTATCGGTAGCAGCTTGATGGACTATCTGAGTGATAGAGACAGCTTCCAGTTGGATCAATCGCTGGCAGACGATGACAGAGTTGACAATTCGGAGGAGACTGGGAGAATTAAAATGGAACCAGTTCTAGTTCATTATTTGCCATCGGAGAGTTTTTCTTGACATCAAGGAAATAGTATGAAGTTTCAATTCGACTAAATGGCGCCGAAAATCACTACTTTATGCTTTACAAAAAAAACTCATAAAAGAAACGAGCCTTAACTTGCTCAGATATATGCACTGGCCCGGAAAAAGAACTTCCGAAGACCAGATATATTAAGAAAAATGACAAAATGCTACTTGGGATCATCAAATCATACAACCCTAACCCTGATTTTGAAGACAACAACGATAGCGACAAACTGTGAAAGATACAAAAAAGCAATTAAATGAAAACTGAATGAGTACTTTCTAAATAAAGAAAGATTGTCGCATGCAGCAAGAAAAGTGAAAGTTCCCAAACGTGATGATTTTACCCGAAAAGGTGATGATAGCGTGAAGCTTATCAATTTTGCTCATTTTGAAAGGGTAAGGGTATCATTATCGCCCGGCAAAAAAGGGTGGCCCGAGTGACTTTTTTAGTACTCGATTATGGCTCGCACAAAATGATCGTGAGGAAGAGCAGAAACGCTATAAATTATTGTTGCGAAATGTTCCCAATCTACTGCATTCATCGTGAACAAGGACAGATTTTCGCTAGTCATTTTTAGTAAGAAAAATGATATAATACTATCCTATTCGGGGACATCCAAAATATGTGCACGAAAAATGAATAAAAATGTTTGAAAAAATTGAGCAACCAAAAGTTAATTCCATTGGAGCTAAAATCGTAAAATTATTATAAAAGCATTAGCAACATCACTTTGGATTGCAAGCGGAAACCCTACCATGAACTTCAGCTATCGTTATGTTGTAGTGTTACTGTACTAGAAAAATGCCTCTTGGCAGTGAGTCAAGGGGTTGTCAAACTGGTTAAAGCTGTTGAAAGCTCCTCCCTTCTCAGCGTAAAAGGAGGAACGCTTTCCCTCACATCTCAGTTCTGCAAGCACCAGACCAACCACAGGTAAGCAGAGAGAAAGAGAGAATTTCTGTAGATTCGTCTTTATTTATACTTATTGTTATTTAGTCATGGCGCTTTGGGATCCCGAAGCAGCTGGCAATGCCGCAGTTTATCTTCGATTGCCCAACATCCAGCTGATTGATATCCGAAACGCTCCTTTTGAGGGTAAAAGCGCCGTTTGGGTCCCCTACTCTGAAACCGGTTACTGCAAGGTAATTCCAAATATGAATCTTGAGCCAATTTTTTACTCATATTTTAGGGTAAAAAGCTCGGTGAGAAGGATGGCAAGGTCGAAGTCGAGCGATTGGCTGACGGTAAAGTCAAGCTTTACAAGCCCGAAGATGTCGAGCCACAGAACCCTCCCAAGTACGAACTCTTGGAAGATATGGCTAACATGACATATCTGTCCGAAGCTTCTGTTGTCCACAACTTGAACTCCCGATACACTCTCTTCCTTATCTACACCTACTCCGGTAAGCTCCCTTTCTTCCTTGATTTCAATACCTAAAATCTTTTTCAGGTCTTTTCTGTGTCACTGTTAACCCCTACAAGTGGCTTCCCGTCTACGACAACCACGTTGTCCTCTGCTACTACAACAAGAGACGAACTGAAATGCCTCCCCACGTTTACTCCGTTTCCGATAACGCTTACCAAGATATGCTCCGAAACTCCGAAAACCAGTCTATGCTTATTACTGGTGAGTCTGGAGCTGGTAAAACTGTCAACACCAAGCGAGTCATCCAGTACTTCGCCGTCGTCTGTGCCCTTGGTGACAAAAACTCTAAGAAGGATGAAGCTCCTTCTCTCAAGGGAGGTGGAACCCTCGAAGATCAGATTGTCGCTGCTAACCCCGCTATGGAGGCCTTTGGTAACGCCAAGACCATCCGTAACGATAACTCTTCTCGATTCGGTAAATTCATCCGAATTCACTTCCAGGTCACTGGTAAGCTCGCCTCTGGTGATATCGATACCTACCTTTTGGAGAAGTCTCGAGTCACCTTCCAGCTCAAGGCCGAACGATGCTTCCATATCTTCTACCAGATGCTCACTGGTCACAAGCCCCAGATTAACGAGATGTGCATGATCTCTACTGATCCTTATGACTACAAGTGGTGCTCTCTTGGTGAAATCAAGGTCAAGTCCATTGATGATAACGAAGAACTCGATGCCACTGACGAGTCTTTCGATATTCTTGGTTTCACTGAGGAAGAAAAGGCTGGTGTCTACAAGATCACTGCCTCTCTCATGCACTCTGGTAACGCCGTCTTCAAGGAGAAGCCCCGAGAAGAACAGGCTGAGCCCGATGGAACTGAAGCTGCTGACAAGATTGCCTACCTTTTGGGTGTCAACTCTGCTGAGTGGCTCAAGGCCGTCTGCACTCCCAAGGTCAAGGTCGGTGCTGAATACGTTGTCAAAGGTCAGACTGTCGCCCAAGTCTACTACGCTATTGGTGCCGTCGTCAAGGCCTCTTTCAACCGACTTTTCGAATGGCTTGTCGCTGTTGTCAACCGAGCTCTCTCCACTGATCTTCCACGAAACAACTTCATCGGTATCCTCGATATTGCTGGTTTCGAAATTTTCGAATTCAACACTTTCGAACAGCTTTGCATCAACTACACTAACGAACGACTCCAGCAGTTCTTCAACCACCACATGTTCATCCTCGAACAGGAAGAATACAAGCGAGAAGGTATCGACTGGGAGTTTATCGATTTTGGTATGGATCTCCAGGCTACTATCGAACTTATCGAGAAGCCTCTTGGTATCATGTCACTCCTCGAAGAAGAGTGCATTGTCCCCAAGGCCACTGACATGACCTACCGAGACAAGCTCTTCCAGCAGCATTTGGGCAAGACCAAGTCTATTGGCAAGGTCAAGAAGCAGGGCAAGTTCGAGGCTCACTTCGAAATCTACCACTACGCTGGTACCGTCGCCTACAACGTCACCGATTGGCTCTTGAAGAACAAGGATCCTCTTAACAACTCTCTTGTTGCCCTTTTCAAGCAGTCCAACCTCGAGGTCTGCAAGAAGATCTGGGAATCCTACGTCTCCCCCGATGATGCACCAAAGGGTGGTGGAAAGAAGGGAGGCAAGCGACAAAAGGGTGGTTCCTTCCAGACTGTCTCTGCCCTCCACAGAGAATCTCTCCTTCGATTGATGACTAATCTCCACGCCACTCAGCCTCACTTTGTCCGATGTATTATTCCCAACGAACAGAAGCGACCAGGTTTCATGGATAACAACCTTGTCCTTCACCAGCTCCGATGTAACGGTGTCTTGGAAGGTATCCGTATTTGCCGAAAGGGTTTCCCATCTCGAGTCGAATACTCTGACTGGAAACAGCGATACTGTATCCTCAACCCCAACTCCCTTCCCAAGACTGGTTTCATTGACCCCAAGAAGGCTTGCGAGAAGATCCTTGCTGGAATTTCCCAAATTGATCCCGTTGTCTATCGATTTGGTCACACCAAGCTTTTCTTCAAGGCCGGTATCATTGGTGCTTTGGAAGATCTTCGAGATGACAAGATTGCTGAAATTCTCACCAAGCTCCAGACCAGAATGCGATTCAACCTCTCTCGAGCTGCTTTCTTGAAGACCGTCAAGGAGCGAGATGGTGCTGTTGTCATCCAGTCCAACTGGAGAGCTTACGTCACCTTGAAGGATTGGGAGTGGCAGAAACTCCTCTTCAAGATCCGACCACTCCTCAACACTGCTGAGAAGAAGGCTGAGTTCGACGAGCTTCTCAAGGAATACGAAGAGATGAAGAAAGAACTCGAAGTCGAGTCTAAGCGACGAAAGCAGCTCGAACAGGAGTACTCCAAGTTCATCCAGCTCAAGAACAAACTCATTTCCGAGTTTGCTGGTGAGACCGATGCTCTCCAGGATGCTGAAGACCGAGCTGAGTCCCTCATGAAGTCCAAGATTGATCTTGACGGAAAGATCAAGGAACTCAACGAGCGACTTGAAGACGAGGAAGAAATCAATGTCGATCTCCAAAACAAGCGACGAAAGCTTGAGACAGAATGCAAGGAGCTCCGAAAGGACATTGATGACCTCGAGGGTACTCTCTCCAAGGTCGAAAAGGAGAAGGCCACTGTTGAGTCTGATGTTCGAACCAAGACTGATGAGCTCTCTGCCCTTGAAGACAACATCGCCAAGCTCCAGAAGGAGAAGAAGGCCCTCCAGGAAGCCCACCAACAGGCTCTTGATGATCTTCAGGCCGAAGAAGACAAGGTTAACTCCCTTTCCAAGGCTAAGAATAAGCTCGAACAGCAGGTCGATGACCTCGAACAGTCTGTCGAAACCGAAAAGCGATCTCGACTTGATCTTGAGCGACTCAAGCGAAAGCTCGAAGGTGATCTCCGACTTGCTCAGGAAACTATCATGGATCTCGAAAACGATAAACAGCGACTCGAGGAGAAATTGAAGAAGGCTGAATTTGAGTACAACCAGCTTTCTACTCGATACGAAGATGAGCAGGCTCTTGTTGCTCAGCTCCAGAAGAAGATCAAGGAACTCATGGCTCGAATTGAAGAGCTCGAGGAAGAACTTGAAGCCGAGCGAGCCGCTAAGGCTAAGTCCGAGAAATCTCGATCTGATCTTTCCCGAGAACTTGAAGAGCTCTCCGAGCGACTCGAGGAGGCTAACGCCCAGACTCAGGCTCAGATTGAAATCAACAAGCGACGAGAAGCTGAGCTCGCCAAGCTCCAGCGAGATCTCGAAGAGCACAACATCGCTCACGAGTCTACTCTCTCTGGCATGCGAAAGAAGCACGCTGACACTTCTTCTGAACTCACCGAGACTATCGATAACCTCCAGCGAGTCAAGACTAAGCTCGAGAAGGAGAAATCTGAGCTCAAGATGGAAGCTGATGATCTCATCTCCAACGTTGAGTCTCTCTCCAAATCTAAGGTCTCTTACGAAAAGTCCTGCCGACACCTTGAGGACCAGTACGCTGAGCTCAAGATGAAATACGAAGAGCAGGAGAAGAACATTTCTGACTCCGCTGCCACCAAGGCTCGACTTACCACTGAGATGAATGAGCTTCGACGAACTTTCGAAGAGAAAGAACAGATCAACTCTCAGCTCACCCGACAGAAGAACTCTGTCTCTCAGGCCAACGACGAGCTCCGACGATCTCTCGATGAGGAAGTCAAGGGCAAGAACGCCCTCGTCCACCAGGTCCAGGCTGCTAAGCACGACCACGAGCTTCTCCGAGAACAGTACGATGAGGAAGTTGAGGCCAAGAACGAGCTCCAGCGACAGCTTTCCAAGTCCAACTCTGAGTCTTCTCAGTGGCGAACCAAGTACGAGACTGATGCCATCCAGCGAACTGAAGAACTCGAGGATGCCAAGAAGAAGCTCTCTGGTCGACTTTCCGAAGCCGAAGAGTCCGTCGAGGCTGCTCTTGCTAAGTGCTCTTCTCTTGAAAAATCCAAGGGTCGACTTCAGTCTGAGATCGAAGACTTGACTGTTGAGCTCGAGCGAGCTAATGCCGCCGCTTCTGCTCTCGAAAAGAAGCAGCGATCGTTTGACAAGATTCTCGAGGAAAACAAGGCCAAGCAGGACGAGATCAACTCTGAGCTTGAGAAGGCCCAGAAGGAATCTCGAGAAGCTTCCAACGAAGTTTTCAAGATGCGAAACGCCTACGAGGAAGCTGTCGATGCCCTTGAGTCCGCCAAGCGAGAGAACAAGCAGGTCCAGGAAGAAATCGCTGATCTTACCGACCAGGTTGCCGAAGGTGCCAAGTCTATCTCTGAACTCGAGAAGGCCAAGCGAAACATCGAGGTTGAGCGAAACGAACTTGCTGCCTCCCTTGAGGAGACTGAAGCCGCCGTTGAGTCTGAGGAAGCCAAGACCCTCCGAATCACTGTTGAGCTCCAGCAGATCAAGAACGAATCTGACCGACGACTCCAGGAGAAGGACGAAGAAATGGACAACAACCGACGAAATGCCAGCCGAACTGTCGAATCCATCCAGTCTCAGCTCGACTCTGAGATCCGATCTCGATCCGAAGCTGTTCGAATCAAGAAGAAGCTCGAGGGAGATATCTCTGATATAGAGATCCAGCTAGCTCATGCTAACCGACAGCTCAACGATGCCCAGCGACAGAACAAGGACATCATGGGCCAGATCAAGGACGCCCAAATGGCTCTTGACGAATCTGACCGAATCTTTGACGAAGTCAAGGAGCAGACTGCTGTCACTGACCGACGAGTCAACCTTCTCCAGGCTGAAATCGATGAACTCCGATCTGCTGTCGAGCAGGCCGAGAAAGGCCGAAAGGCTGCTGAGCAGGAGCTCATGGAAGCTAACGAGCGAGCCAACCTCCTCCACACCCAGAACACCGCCCTCGCCAACCAGAAGCGAAAGCTCGAGCAGGAGCTCCTCGCTGTTGCCAACGAAGTCGAAGAAGCCATCCAGGAAGCTAAGAACGCCGAGGATAAGGCCAAGAAGTCCATCCTTGACGCCTCTATCATGGCTGAGGACCTTAAAAGGAGCAGGATGCTTCCGCTCATCTTGAGCGAATGAAGAAGAACCAGGAAGTCCAGCTCAAGGAACTCCAGGCTCGATTGGACGATGCTGAACAGGTTGCCCTCAAGGGTGGTAAGAAGCACGTCCAGAAACTCGAGGGCCGACTCCGAGAACTCGAATCCGAACTCGACAACGAGCGACGACGAGGTGTTGACTCCCAGAAGGCCGTCCGAAAGATGGAGCGAAAGGTCAAGGAGACCGTCTACGCTGGTGAGGAGGACAAGAAGAACCTTGCTCGACTCCAGGACCAGGCCGACAAGCTCCAGCTCAAGGTCAAACAGTTCAAGCGACTGGCTGAAGAACAGGAAGAAGCCGCCACTCAGAACATGTCCCGATACCGAAAGCTCCAGCACGAGCTCGATGAGGCTGAAGAGCGAGCTGATATGGCCGAATCCACTCTTTCCAAGATGCGATCCAAGTCCTCTGCTTTCTAATTATTCTGTTTAACTAATTATGAAATAAATTATTTCACAACCAAAAAAATATTTTTTTCTTGAATCTAAGGAAGTCTTCGTTGATTTCAGCTAATCGATGAATCAAGGCTTTGTGCTCTTCTTAAAAGAGCTGTTTTCTTTGTCCTGGCATGTGCGGAATTCCATGTTTAAAAGATAATCGGACTAATTTATAAATTCGCGAGCAGCTGTTGTTCCCTAACCAAACAAGTTATTCCAGCCGGAGATAATTTGTGAAAAGAATCAGGAACAGATCACCTCCTCTGCCTACAATAGTACATCGCGTAATCGAGGATCCTCATTTCGGAAACATCAAGTTTCCGTTCCCAGCAACTGTTCAATGCCTTGAGGTCTACAAAAAGATGATTTTTGTTTGTGTTGGGGATTTTGTGTGAGCGTTTCGAAAACCCTTCTGCTGAAGGTCGACCGGGAGCCACTGCGCTCACGTTTGGTGCTATTTTGAGAAGACCAGAGGAAAAGGGCACACGTAATAATAAAGTCCTAAGATACCGCCATGAAATTGGACTCTCTCTTTTTATCCAAAAAGAACCGCCCGGTTCGCGGTTTTGGAACACCATCCTCGTTTTGCATTTTTTCTGTAATAAAAGAGAATATCTAATAAGCGACTACAGCAGAACATTATTTCTCCCACTCAAAGAGACGTTCAATTAGATTATTGTAAAATGACAGTTTTACTGTTTCGCTGTCGTTTTTATACAAACGTGGAATCTGCCAACACCGATAACGAACGATTGTCATGTTTACTGCGCTCATAATTTTCTTTTCGAGAGTTAATTTGTCAAAACAGCCACTTGAACAGGCACAGACGTTGTTTTACTGCATTGGAGCGCTCCCAGCTGACTCTGATGAATTCAAGAATGTTTCTAAAATCTTGTTTTTGTTCGTTTTTTCGCCCTCTAATTGCTCGTTAGTAAAATTGAGTGTGCCTTTTCACGTACTCTTTCGGTGGAATTTTGACCTCAATTGAAAAACTAATTCAAGAACATTCCAAGAGCACACCAATTTTTAAAATCTTCCCTCCAAGATGCTTGCCAAACTCAATGAGGTGACGCGTTCGCGCATTTCTGCTACTAAAGAAGAAAGTTAACGAAAACGTAAGCATTTTTTCGACTCAGTTCTTGAGGCGGCGAAAAACGTGGATTATTTAATTAAGCAATCGTCGGTGATGTCAATGTCCAGAATTAGCTCCTTGGCAGCGAGTGGCTGGTCTTGAGGCCACTCGTGCGTCTTTGCTAAATCATCTTTATCAAAGCATCTTCCATGCTGAGCGAGAAATTTATTTTCTCTGAGTAAGCACCCTTGAGCAAGCCGCTCTCAGTCCAGCACCGGCGTTGTGGCCTCTTCAGACTTTCGACATGCCTTTTAACTCGAAGGGATTCTATTTTCTCATCAAAGAGCGCCGCCGAAAGTACTGGATCAGCTCTTTCTATACAGTAATAGAATGTTTATCAACGTCACTCGTGGCGAAGAGTTCAGTCTCATAAAAGTCCAATAAATCAGTGATCGGAACTTACAAAAATCCGATTCGATTGTTCGACTAACGGAAGTGTTTCTTGTGTCAGAGCTTCCCATGGGGATGGCAATGAAAAGAATGTAAGAATATTTTATGAATATCGCCCTTCCTGCTTGTGGCTTAGATTGATAACTGAAAATCACTTCCCTGGGAGCGGAATTATTCAAAAAAGCTCTGTATAAAATGCCAAAGACCTTCCTAAAGACTTTGACATCGACATTGTTCATCTTACTTCAGAAGAAGACCTGAAGGCGACCTTTGTGAGGAGATCCGGAATAAAATGGAAGGAATGCTTTTGCAGGTGATTCTGAATTTTTGCAAGAAAGGAATATCTTCTTCAATGACTCGGTGATTATGAAAATCATTAAACAAGTGTTGGCGGATTATTATTCCGCTGTAAGCCAGTGGACGTGGTGTTTGGACGGTGAGAATTTGGAGCAAGTCCGTGATCGTGGCATAATCGAGTCGCATTAAAACCGAGGCGCAAATTAAATTCAAATAAATAGCCATTTCAAATAAGCATTATCCAGCGGCATTGCTTTAGAATAGATTCTTCAAATAAACAGCAAGGCGGGCGAGGACTCCCTCCAAAAATAAAGGCGAGAAAGAACCTTCTTCAAGCTCCCAGAGATGAGCTCTCATGAGCAGAGGCATTTCCTGCTTGATATTTTCCCAATATTTGTTCAACCGACAGTGTTTTGCACTCAGCATCAAAGAACCCGAGCGAAGTGATCGTTCGTTATATCCGCCCGGGCACTGGAGCTTGGCATTCCACGATCCACTCTTTCGCACCAGTCTTGAAATCGGCTCGAGCACCACCGCCACGCTCTCCTTGAGATCCTGGATAAGATGTTCTTTGATCCAACGGAAATATACTAAAGGCCACATTCTTCGATTCTTCCGGATCCAAGTATTTTTAATAGGAAGGGAAATCAAAGAGATATAAATTATCAATTGCGTTTCAACTTCTATCTATACGAAAATACCAGTTTTTTATCTTCCCAACTGATTTGCCAGAAATCTAAAGATTTTTCTATATTTTTTTAATAAAAATTTTCGTAAGCAAAATTGCGTTTTGTTTCATATTCATGAAACTCTCCTGGTGCACGTATTAGAAAAAACAAGGCCGTCGATTTGATTTCTTGATCAAAATATTTATCCTGGCTAATATCTAACATAGAGTCTTGATATCGTTTGTTAACAACGATCGTATGATCTCGATGACAAATGCCATAAACACGCGCAAACAAAGTTGAATCAGCCCTCAAACATAAAAAACTAAACATCAATTTGGCAGAAACCGACCTGCTTCCGGCCTGGGAAACCTTCAAGATCCGGCAAGGGATGAAATATTATCGCATTTGTTAATATTTGTTAAACAATGGACGGTAGAGGGGCGAGCATTTGTTGTAACTTGGTAAAGGCTGAAAAAAAGGGCGAAAAAAGTGATTAGAACACATGTTGAATAATTATTTATTCAACCAAAAAGCAGGTAAAAATCAGCGATCACCGGATTCTTTTATTCTTCGTCGAGTCAAATGAGAGTTCACAGACCTAAATTCACCTAAAGACATACGTTTTTCTGATAGACATTGAAGAACATATGGATTTATCGGAAAAGAAGTATTCATATCATGCTTATTTTCTTCGCAATTTTAATTCAGTAAAAAGATGTCAGTAGGTAAATTCAGAACTGTGAGCTCACTTATGCCTTCGACAAAAATAGACATTCGGTATGTCAAATATCTGGTGACACTTAGTGCAGCTTTAGAAGGTCAAGTGAGCTGTCAGCATTTATTTCGTTTCGATTTTGGAAAGCTGTTTGATCGTTGCCGTGATTTTGTATAGTCTGGTCACTGAGTCCTGCGCTATTTACAAACACTCTCTAATGCTATTGCTTAGGCTGGGGGACATCAAACGCGCTCGCTTTGTTTACGTCTCCTGCGCGACCACATCTAACCAACTGGTTACATAGTGACACTACTCTAAGCCTACAGATCTGGAAAGCCAGCTTTCCCACTTTTTCTGGCCCTCACCCGTGCCATGGCCAAATCGTGGTTTTAGAGGGTTTCTCCTGGAATTGACCTTCTTTGTCTCACCTTCTAGTGATCAGCGAAAACACGGCTTACAATACGAAAAGTGATTTTAGAGACAAACACGCGCCAATTTAATAATAATCTATTGTAGTAGAATCACTAGATAGCGGTGGGAAACGGCGGTAGATGATTATTTTGATTCTCAAAAAAACGGTGACGCCAAGGTCACCTCGCATTACATTTGTGCCCAAGCGTGACCACGGAATCACTTTGGACGGACTCGTCCATGACGCCCCCCGTAAATGTCGCTAATCTGACAACAGGAAATAAACAACACAAAACTCGTGCGCTTCAAAATGCATCAACATCTCTTATGCATTTATTTTTACAAAAGAACAATCCTCAAAAAAGCATGGAAAATTCGATTTGGATCAAAATATTTGTCTTGTTAGATGGGAATAGCTCGTCGGCGGGCTTTTTCTTTGAGCCACTTGTATGGAATTACCAACTGTATCAGAGGATACCGGTTGGTTGGTCGCCCTTTGATAAGCCGAATTAAGATTGTTTTTGTCAGACATTCCGGAACTGTCACTGGCGTTTTTCGTGATTTATGATCCAAACACTGTGGCCTGAAAATCTTCTCACGCCATAAACGAAGACCGTGGCCATGGACGCGAAAAGGAGGAAATCCACTTTCTAAATGACCACAAGCCAATTAATAATAAACGTCTTCAACAAGAATTATATTCAAATTTTATACGAACCAAATAGAAAATAAAATTGCCGGTCCGGTTTTTTGAGATCCCAAAACACGGCGATATTGAAAGATTCGCCCGAAACATTGCGATTAAAATCAGCGGCAGCATGTCTTTCATATATAAGTATATCTCGTGATAACACTGGATAACCGGGTTAACCGTTAACCTTCAAGTGGTTTTTGGCCACTTTGTCCAACTAAAGCCCGCGCTTTCCATTGTAAATGTCAATGATTAGCTCTTTTCGTGGCATGAGTTGTATTTTTTAACACTTTTACAACGCTTGAGAATATATTCTTTCTAAAGCCGTCATGTCACAATGTGTTGTGAGCGTGTTCTCACATTGAGCACGATTAAAAGGTCCATGTAAAATCATCATAATTAGCCTCAAAATATTGTGACCAGCATTGAAAATGGGTAATTTCAGAACATTCGATCAGCCGAGCTGGGAAAATCCAAGGATGAGCCGAATTATTTCAAGATAAAACTTTTCTATCGCTTGTTAAATCGCTAACTCGTCGGTTAAAATATCATAAAGCTGGTTTTCTGAAAACATCGTTTTTTTCTATTCGCGTGATATGAAAGTTCAAGGCTCAGCTTGTCTAATTTTTTGCAAAGAATTGACATTTTTTTATAATTTTTGAAGTTTTATTTGAGTAAATCACAAGTTTGTGCATAAAACTACAAGTACTGAACTTTGTCATTGTTTTTTTAAGAAAAAGTGTTGTCTTTTTTGATAAAAATTTGTTGATTTTCGGTAAATCTCATAAAATATCATATTATATTTACAGTGCACTGCATGGTCGGAAATTACAATCAGATGTACAGGTAGTTTGTAAGGTTACAGCTATCAATTTGCTCGAGAATACAGCTTGAAAAAGTAAAGGGGGAGAAAATAACTTATGAAGAGCCGGTGATGTCAGCGATTGACCAGAGGCTTCCAGCTTTGCGCTTTGGGAGGGAAACGGGAGAAGTTTCAAGCGATCGGGGCATGTATCGTGGGAGAGGAATGTCGCCAGCGAAGCCAGGAGCAAGGAGACTGCTGGGGAAGACGCCGGTTGGAGGAGCGACTGGAACAGTGCAGGCTGGAGGGGAACCGGCGTCGCGGTCAGAGGAGGAGTAGCCGGACTCGTCGGTGACAGAGATGGTAGGAACTCGCTGCTCGATGGAAGAGGTAGAATCTTCAGCGGTGACAGAGCCGCTATCAGATCCGTCGTTGTCCTCGGAGCCTCCTTCTGGGCACCATTTGTTCTCCTTCTTCAGTCGTCGGCGAGCGTTGGCGAACCAGGTCGAGACTTGAGTCAAGGACATGCCTAAAAGAATAAATAAATTTCAAAATCAATAAGAAAAGGAGATAAGGACCGACTTCAAAGTCGAGTATAAATAGGTCAGTTTTGAAAGTGTTCACTTACCGGAAACGAGAGCGAGCATAATCTTTTCACCCTTGGTTGGGTAGGGGTTCTTCTGGTGCTCCTTGAGCCAGACTTTGAGCTGCTGGGTCGATTCTCGAGTGGCGTTCTTTCGTGTGCCCTGGGCTTGCATCAGCTGAGCGTAGCCGTATTGAGCAGCCATCATTGGGTTGACCTGAGGAACGCTCATGCCCATTTGTGGGACGATTTGTGGGGTGGTGAGGTATCGGAGCTGAGTGGGAGAAAGTTGTGGCTGCATGTTGATTTTTTTTTCGTTAAATCTCTTTGGTTTTCGTTTGAAGGTTTTGAAGTAAACTCTGTGTTTGAAAAACTTTTCGTTGTTTTGATTTTTTTGTGAGTGTTAACTGTTGAACACGGATTTGATATGGTGACCGAGGTGATGGGCAGGGATATAAGACGGGAGCGGACAGCGCCGCCAGTTGAGCGCGGCGGCGAGAACGCGCTAACTCCGCGGCGCCTCCTGACCCAGCGCATGGCGCGCGCGTTGCGTTTCGCGATTGCGCAGGCAAGATGCGCAACAAATTGCCACCTAATTACGCCACATACTTCACGATTATCCCATCATGCTGAGTTTGGATTATCCTTCCATCTTGAGTCTGAAAGTACCACTTCTGCCTTTTCGCGTAGCATATTGATTAAAATAAACAACGATTATGGAAAAGGAGGGTCCGTTGTGAGTTGAGTGTTGCTGTGATGTGGTGACAAAAGGTGTCCGTTGTTGGCCACTGCTTGTGGAGAAAGGTTAGCTTTGCTTCCGTCAAGAGATTTCAAAAGCTTCCGCGCTAAAAACGATAATTGAATTTACAGTGTAGAAAAGCTTGTTTTCTCACCTCGCAAAAGAAATGCCCAAAAACACGGTAGATACAGGAAGAAAGTGGCCACAGAGTACTAAAATTCTTGTTTAGGAGTATTACTGTTATCAATTAAGAGCCAGAAATTGTCTCAAAGATGCTCGGAATAAAATATTTGCTGGAGTAATTTAGGAAGCTCCTTGAGGTTTAGGAGAGGTGAACTAATTTGACTGACCTTGTCGAGGTCAATCGGGTATTTCCGATGGTCTGAGTATTGCCTGAGCCTACTGACACAATCTGGGTCAACCGCCGGAAGCCCCCTTCGCCGCCGCAGTTGACTTCCGCCACTATTAGTAAACAAACGGCGTAAACAATACCCATCGTTGACATTTAATATGGTTGAGATCATTGTCCATGCCATGCACAGCAATAAAACCGCACAACAACAACCCTTCCATTTTTTTCTCAAGTAGTTCTTTTTTACACGGCCGATTATGTTGCAAAAGTACGCAGATAATTTTTACGTGTTTACGGCCCATCCTATAGCAGTTTTATAGTTGTGGGAATTTTGTCCCTCTCGTAGATCGAGATGGATTGACTGATTGGGATCATCTGATGCGACAAAATGTGCTGAAAATTCGCGCGAATTGGCGAAAATGCGAGATTATTATCGCGCTGTTTCAAGAATTCATGGAAAACAAACGGTAATTCCCTGCCTGAAATTTGATTTTATAGAAATAATACAGGTGTTCCAGCCAAGTCAATTTTTCAAGAAGTTTTCCTGCTTTGAGCAGGGTTTATTTAAGAAAATGTGAGGAGATGTAAGACACTTGTTGGCATTTTCTCGGGCTCGAGTTTAATGAAGGGGCACGCTGTTTTTGGTGAATGTGTAGTTCGAGTTGTTCACTGGATCTTGTCGAACATCGGAGCCAATTCAAAATTGAAAGAAACAGCGCGCCGGGCTCTGTTCGAGACACTTGTAGACAAGTTGTTCCATGCAAGAGATTCGCATCACACTCATCGCTCCTGAAACAGAGAACTTACAAATGTTTTTACACGATAAACTAGACGCAAACATTCGCTCAAATTAATAGTGCTCCTTGCTGGCACAACACAGATTTTATTTTCGAGTAGCAGCTTCATTAGCGTAAAGATTACCTCCAACCGGAGCGTAGCGTAAAAATAGAAGAAGAGTGGATTCATGGGTGGTTAATCCGACTGTAGCAAGTGAAGAAGAGGGGTTTAAAACCGTGTCAATAAGGACTAGGCGCGTTTGATCTGGGCGGCTGATTGGGGCCGGAAATCGGGCGCACGAACACCACTTCTGACACACGCACCGCCGCAAGTTAATGATCATTACTACGGTGATGGCGGCGCGAAGAAAGCTTTCTAAATAGCCCTCCGAAAGCAACAGCCGTAAAACATCCGTTGTTTCTACAAGGCAACATCATCAAAAACAGCTTCGAACCTTAGTCTAGCCGGCATCTTGTCCCAGTTGTTCGGAAGTCTGAGATATCAGAAGGGATAAATTCGCTTATCCCTGTTTAAGTCTTCTTATCACAAAACACCACCGTCAACTATCGTCCGAATTCATTTTAACGATTTTCAAGTAACATTATCATTAAATAATCCCCGGACAAAACAGAAGAAAGCTGCTATAAACAGCAGCTGTAGAAGATGAGCTCCATGCTGTTCGATAGGTTCTTTTTGGAAAGGGAATGGAATTGAGCTTTGTTTGATAAACTTGATCCACTTGAGGATGGCGATAACCTTAGGAGAACCTAAGGAGAAAACAGAACGACTTGATTTCAAAATAACTGATTGCCAACGAGCACTATAATTGCGCAACTTTCGCCCGTCAAACAAAGTAAGAGAGCTTATCAAAATCAACTCTCCAGTCTGGCGCATCCGAGGCCTCAAAATGTCGGATACGGATCTGGGGACAAACACGTGACCGTATTGTATATATTTGTTTTTGCGCATGGGTGACCGTTCCATAATTGCAACACAATAGGCGCCGATTTCTCGGCCTACATTTGCGACGCAGGTACACTCTGCCAGTTTATCAGTATAGGATCGGATCATTATCATTGGGGTGCACCAGGCGGGATACTAATCAATTCTCGACACCTGCAGGAAACGTCAGCTTTGCGCAGCCTGCAAATCTAGGCAGACTGGGCTGAATTTGATAAATGATGACCTGGGTGAAACTGAATAGATACCAACCTTGCCTAGCCAGGAGTCGTTGCCGTTGTCGCAAGCATACCCATTCAGTCGTGAGTAAGAATGAGAGTACATGTGTAAGCTCGCGCCGGTATATTCCGGAATCACCCTTTCGTCAGATTGACGAGGAGCATCATGAGGACCGGCAAAAGTTCAGAAGACTGAGTCAGTTCCTAAGATTAGGTCGAGGTTCTTAATTTTAATCCATGATCTTTCCCATATGGAAATGCCATGAGTAAAGGTTGTGGATGAAGAGATGATTGGTAAACTTCTACTGCCGGTTGGCGCAATGGATAAACCTCGTGCTTCAGATCTTGAGATCGAGGAGTCAGAGCATTACTCACCGTCGTAAACTGGCACTTATTTCCTCTGCTCAACTTTTCAGACTTCCCTGTTTAGGAACTTCTATTTTAGAAGGACAAAATACCCTGCTATCCTTTCCTCATTTCTGTGAAAATCTGACGCAGGCCTTATGTAGATTATGGCGGCATATAAAAAGGCTTTGTGCGGTAATATGTATTTTTGGCATAATATGGGCCGGGGCATATTTTCCACGCACAGTTGCATAAGGCGTATACACCCTGGGTCCACATGAAAAAAGGATGCCGACAATATAGACGGTGGGAACCAGAGCTTGTCAATTGGCATAACACGGAGAAACACATAATTCTACGCCTTGGAGACGTCTACGAGACGTAAAAATACGCTCATGAAGTCAAGATGAAAATAAACAAAGAAGTTTTTAGGGATTCAATATTTACTTGATCGCCCGCAGAGCACGGTGTGAAGTTGGCGCGTCTCACTGTAAAAACTGTAACTGAATTAGAGTTGCACATATTAATCAGCTGATCTACTCCCCTGCTGAGCCATACGGTGCCCATCACCACCGGCTTGGCGGGTCGCAAAAGTCACAAATTGATCCAAATATAATTCGATTTGTAGCACGCTTAGGGCACACTCCCGCAGGGGAAAGCTAACAATTATCCGCCTCTACTTGAATTAATCACTTTTTGATTGAGCTTCTGTTTTTTTTTTAATTGTTGTTTTTCGCGTAGAATTGTGAGCGATTTTCTGTTTCAATCATTGCCACTTATTACTCGAAATATGCTAAAGGCCGTCTTGGAATTTTGGAACTCATTCACCTCATTTATACTAGCAGAAGAAAATATGCTATTTTGACCGAATAACGACAGTAACTTGAACTCATTATTAGTCTTTTTCGACCACTGATTTTTTTTTTAATTATAAGATAATCAAGGAGAATATGGATAATTACTAAAGCAAGCATAAAGTAAAATATAAATCTTGATAACTAGCAAATTTTCTGCCCTAGTAGGGAAGTGATAGAAGTCATGTTTTACTGTAAAACTGGGTAAGCAGGTCACAGATGGCGTGATGAAGCAGATTACGGGCGGAGAATGATTTATGAAACACATATCGATTTATTGAAGTTTACGATGTCCGTGAAATTCAATGTCTATATTTCTCCTCTTGAATTGCAGTTCAGATGTTTCTCTGAATGATTGAACTTCTTTCCTGTTTATAAAATAAAACATTGATCTTCTCGGCTTCACTCCAAGTTTTTATGTTGAGCTCCGGCTCTCAACAAAAGTCGGCGCCTTGTAAGAACTCTTCTAATCCTCCTCATTAGAATATTTATACAAAGGGCTAAGTCTATTTGGAGCGCTAGAAATAATATAATCAGAAAACTGCGCGCTTTCTGTTTTTCTTGGCACAGTTAATCGACCAAAAATATCACACTGGTATACATGCAGCCATGCATCTATTGCTGAACGAGATTTGGCTGTGGGGAGCAGATTTGGTATTTTTAATGACCACAGGGAAATATTGCTAAGTTCAGCCAAAAAGAGGTTGAACGAAAATCGTCGGTTATAACTTAGAAAATATTTTATTAAATTTTCCAGTTCTGTCAGTTTTCCCGTTATTATCTTATTTATCCACATTTGCAACGGAAAAACGGTTGCACAACAAGTTTTGCTTGTAGATAAGAAAGTGCCGATAGTAGTGCTTGTTAGTTGTGGATCAATTTGGAAAAGTACTTGAGCGGTGTTCGTTTTATGCCACGCATGCCTGTTCAAACCGCTCAAAAAAAAGGGGAGCTGTGTTGGTGTTTGAGCGAAGTTTGTGCAAAGTGGACGCCAAAATTTCAAAAAGTTAGGTATACTCGTGAAACATTTACCTGTCACCAGTTCTTCAGCTGTCCCAACAAATCAATCGTAAATCAAAAAGTCCTTGGATAAAACTTGCAAGAGAGAAAATCATAAAAATCTCCTCAAGTTCAAGTTTTCTATGAGAACTTGAGAGTTTCCTTTGATAGACGCGCCTTAATCAGGCAGGATGAAGCCCATAAAGTGGTACCAGGCGCGTGCTCCCACCGTTTGATCTTCTTGGCGAAATTGCACTTGGCCTTCGTGTGAACCAAAAATACGAAAATCAAACGCTAATGCGCGCTTTTCGCATTTCCGCATTTTTTCACGATTTACAAGCACCGGCAGAACATGTATCTGATTGACACTTTTTCCCAGGGCTTGATGAAGGGGATGAAAGTGAGAAATCTGAGTTTTATGGGAGCCTTTCTAGAGCGGAAATGCCCGCGAATCTGGGCTAAGAATATTGATCGGAAATTGTCATGGCTGTTTTTCCTTTGGGGATATTTTCGGAAACATGGGATTGCTAAGAAGACTTTGTTTATGGTGCGAACGAGGGGAGTTTATGAGCCCCCGAAAGTTCTCAAGGAGTTAACTGTTTTCGTTGTCAATTTGAGCTGCGGTGTGTCAGAGGAGAAGACGCATAAAGTGACATATTTAACTTCCGTGTTGCTTCTTGTTGTTGAAATAAATTAACAAGTGGGAGGACAACTGGTAGCGAGTGTCTGCGGCGGATGTGGTCCGTTTCCGGCGACGAAAAAATTTAACCCGACGACGCATGAAAATACATACAACTAAACTCAAACAGGATACTGGTATTACGCGCGCGCTTTAGATGGGGATGACAGGGTGTAAGCTGATTTTGTGCAATACATAATGCTCCAGTGAGTCTGTCAGACTGAAATTTGCTTATTGGGCTTTGTTTTGCCCATGTCTACATATGTAGCTACACAAGTAGAACAAGATTCGTCGAGGAAATATCTGTCTGGATTTCTCGTCCAAAAAGTTCAAATAAAAGTCTTCAACCAACAAGTTTTCTATTGAGGAGCTTTAGTGAGTGCATCATGTCGTATTCTCTCTGCTAGAGAATTTGCAGATTTAAAGTTCAGAAGGATAAGATGGCGCAGACGTAATAATTTGACACGAAGCATGGCAGCTCTGCTTTCGTAATGGGTCGTAATACGCACGTTGCAAAGCTATAAGATGTTACTTAGGTTGGGCTAGGTTCTTATTGGAAAGGGCAGGGTGATTATCTTCGACTGGAGGTGTCAGGAGAAGGTGTTGCTCAGGCTTTTCTAAGACGGTTAATGACTGAAGAGACATGAGTCTCTCTCTCTCTTACGGAATAAAGTACGCAAATAGCGGTCTATGAAAAATAATTGATTAGCATTTCCGTGAGCGCTGATAAAAGCAACTTCTAAGTAGTCCCTCGAAAATAATAGCGTTACTTCTCCCGGCGCACCTGCTTCAACTTGATAAATGCGCTTTTATATAGATTTTCTGCAATTTTTGGAATTTGTATTCAAGCTCAAAGGCGGCCGATAATGGATTCGCCTAATTCAAGCACTCAAGTGTCCCGGTCAAGGCTCCGCCCGTTTGAAACGGCGCAAGTTTCCGCAAATTTTTTGAAATTTTCGCGATGTCTTTAAGATTTGCATCTGCGACCCTTGAGCATGCGAGCGCGTACCGTTAGTATTGTGCAAGTGGATCAACTGGCGAGGCATTTGATCCTGAAGGGCTCCGAAATTATTGAGAGATGATTTGTGGAAAGTGTTCATTTCTCCTTCGAGCCAAAAGTCTAACGATTAACGTCTACGCTTGTCGTTTCAAAGACAGCTCTCTCAACACTTCAAACGCAAGTCTTACTACCAGTGGCGATTGGCGGAAGTAATATTGACTTCCCAACACATGCTTTTCACACCCTAAACGCATTATCATATAAAATCGAACGGAAATGGCGTATCCTTCATCATTAACCAAGCTGTAAGTCATGTAGTAAAGCGTCTCTGGGAAAATGGCACGTTCAGAAACGACTTTCTGCGGTCGCTCATTATTTCAAATAAAAATGTTTGAAAATTAATTTTCCTAAACAGGAACTACTGTACGTTATTATTATTAACAGTGTGGGAATACTCTGAGAGAAGGAAAATTATCAGTAGTAATTAAAATATCCAAAAAATCAAATTATCACAATAAAACTCCAGACGGGAGAGGAGGCACGCTCTCACGGCAATTATCTACTTCCGGAAGACGAAACTGATTTCCTGCTTAGCACGTAATGGAAATTATGCTTTGAAGCACTTTCAAGTGGGAAAAGAGTGTTTTTGTTATTTGGGCCGCTCAAAAAGTCCGTCTGCTAATTAATCTAATTATCAGCTGAGAGAACGGAAACGCCCGCAATGCCCACTCGAGCAGCAGCTAATCTCGATATCATGTGGTATTAGGACGACGGACGAGAGCATACAGTGTTTGTTCAGGCGAGGTCACGGATAAATCGACGGCTAAAGATTTGTTACGATAGATTGGTTACCAGCCGCTCGTGTACTACTTTGCTAGACAAGACGAAAACGCATCTTTCTTGAGCGAGATGTGAGTGGACGTTAAAATCAACCCAAAAATGAGTTTCAAAATGCCAACTCGGTCGGGAAGGACTTTGAAGAGGATCACTTTTTGTAGACGGAGATTTCTAACTTTCTGTCTCTGACAAAACACCGCTGATCCGACTAGCGGCTCTTAAATGAATTTACGTAAGAAGAACTGACCTGGTCTTACTTGCCGTCGATAATTGAAATCAAGGAGGACTACTTCTCTTCTTTATTTTTGCTGAGTCAACTCCAGTAATTGCTAAACATGAAATCTCCAGTAATATAGACCCCATGACGAGTATAACCTTTTGCTTATGCGCAATTGATGAATCGCAGATTTTCTGCTATCGGTGGTGTGAAAAGTTGCGTTGAAGATGCAAAATGGCACCACCGGTTTTGTGAACAATCTACCCATTCTTTCGTGGCATTTATAAAAAGGGTGCCCGGCATGTTCTGCATTTTTAACAATATGAATGCGGTTGACTTTAGAAAAATAGATAGTATATTTGTATAAAAATAAAAGTATATATCTGTGGCAGAAAGTGGCAATCAAGAATTGAACATTGCGCGACAGGGAGATGATGGAGGCGCTTCCGGTCGAGCGGATAGAGGCCCAGTGTGCTGGCTTGACTCGTCGCACAGATCTCCATGCATGTGGAGTCTCGGGTAATCGACGCCTAGGATAATGAGCTTTTGACTTGAGTATAAATTTATACCTCTGCGGGAGAATTCTTCTTGAGCATAAAGCGACCGTTCATATTGTCCGTATGGAAGTTGATTATGCTGCTGCTGCTGGCGAGCGCGTTGATGTGCCTTCGGTTCTCTTGATGTTTCGCGGAGAGAGCGCTCCCAGTTTTGCATTCGATTCTGAAGTCGTCGATCGCGACTCTCGCGGAAGAATGGAATTTCGAGGTGGAGTGGTACTATTGGTTCTGTCTTGTGATCGGCTATAAGAAGGGTAAATAAATATTTAACATAGGTAAGCTTACGTCTGTAAGCAATAGGCTGTCGATTCCACTTCGGTTTAATAACTTCTTTGTTGTCAATCTTATAAATCGGATCGCCAGAGTTTCTTGGCTGGCGTTGATATTTCAGTGGCGAAATAAGTCGCTGAGGGTTTTTCATATCGAGATCTTTCATATTTCTGCCCTTTTTGCCTTGCTCTGGAGTGTTGCCTCTGCTTGGTGTTCCCTCGTATTCATCTTTTCGAATTCTATTCATGATCATACTCGTGTCGTCTTGATCCAGAACCCCGAGCCGAAGAGCATCATCCATGCATTTGCGGACGATAGGCGATGGCAAAAGTCGTAGTCGTTGAATTTCTAAAATAAAGATGAAAAATGCAATTCGGGTTTGAAGCGTAAGATACCAACTGGGGTCATCGGTCGACTAGCAAGGCTGTCATCATCATCAAAGGATGGATATGCTTTGATTGGAGTGCATTGAAAGTTCTCCAATTGGGTCGGTGGTCGAACCTTGGTTCCTTGAATCGGTTCGACTTTGTACCCGAGTCGTTTGAGCTCCGGATCAATCCATCGCGAATGTCGTGTGATTGGGTTCGTCATTTTTATAACCGTTCCTAATAAATTTTTTTGACTGCCAAATATCACGGAAACCTACCTTCGGGTGGCTTGAAATTATCCAACAGAGAGATGTTTGTCAATTTCTTCTTATTCATCGCCAGATCAGCCAAACTTCGCTTCTCCTTTCTCCGTTTTTGGGGAAGCCAAATAAGCTGCGGCTGGTTCAGGCTCTCGCTGAAATCTGCTTTGATAATGGGCTCGGAAAGTTCCTTGCGCAGTTCTTTGAGCTCATTCGTCTGTGATTTTGCGGAACTGGCTCTACTGTTGTAGCGTTTTGTAATCAGAGTAATCGGATAAATATCTTTCTACGTTCTGATTCGAGGTGTGAGTGTTAGTCGCGTTAGCTCTAAAACTAGAGGGTTGTCTTACGAAAGATCGTCATGCATAATTGTATCCGGCTTTCCTGGACGTCTAAAACAGAGTGAGATTTACATTTCTGAGGATCGACGGTTTGTGCCACTTGACGATGATCGTACTTTTCTGCCAACAGTTCCTCGTTGATTTCGAGGATGCTCTTTCTCGTGACTGGCGTCGGCATCGGCTCGCGGCCCTCTCGGTACTCTGAAATTATTATAAGGGCCCTCTGCGAGAGCATTTTTTTAAAGACCGCCTGTCATTTACGAATAGCACGGCACTATTATCGTGTAAACACTTCGAGCTTCAAGTGGCGAACTTTCGAAAACTGTCATCGATAAATAACTGTACATTACCATTCTGCACTTGCGGAATAAAGACCCGAATGGTAATTCGTTCTCTCATTTTTTAACACTAACAAACTACATTTCTTTCGAAGTTTGTAAGTTCTCCCAAAGTCAAAAATTGACATTATCGCCATTATCATTACCGATGGGCAATGTCATTTGAATTTGTTTACACGGAAAGTACCTTCAGCGCTCTCGTATTCATTCTTCAGACCCAGGCGGTGTGGTCTTTGAAGAAGTGAATTTTCCATCAAGTCGACGACAGTTAGATTGGGATATTCGTCGCATGGGACAAATTCCTGATAACTGCTCTTTGAGCTTTGACGGGGCTGTCCCTGGATGTCATCGTGATCTTTTGATAGATTTTTAAAATTGCATATTCATTTTCAGCAAGTATTTCAGATTGAAAATCATTGCCTTGAAGCTGAAGCTGCTCTACGTAGTGCCAAGGGACTGTATGCCAACAGTTGCTGACATGATCCCAGTACTTCCAGCACAGGGAGCGGCTCATGTCAGGCTACTGTTGCGAATTGCGAGCAATGCCAAAGCCCAAACTGAACTCGGCCCGGCCCGATTTCACAGAAACAATATCAATTTTCTCGTGATCTAGAAAGAATATAATGAAAACAAGGAAGAAGCAGCGAAATCAACTGGAAAATGCTGAGTTAGGCTGATAATTGAGCGTAGCTAGACACAAATATAAAATAAATGATGATCTGGAGAGAATCTCTTCATCAGCGGAGATCCTAGCAATTAAAACGCGTGTCCAAAGTAAGGAAGATTTGTAGCGAGCTTAATTAACTTATGCCAATAATAATTTTAATCAATGTTTTAATCAATCAATTTGACTTAATCAAACGCTCCAGGTTTCGAATGTGTGACTTCATTTCACAAGAGCAGCGAGAAGGGAATATGCGAAATTCGATAAATTGAGAGTGCAGATATGAAAAGAAGGAAATTTTTAATTCTGTTCCTTATTGGACAGATTCTAGCGCAAAATGACCCGTAAGTTAACTAAAAATTTATAATTTTCTTTTCTCTATCATTTTTATAGTTACGAAGAAAAAGTAAAAGCGCCAATATTTGTGTACAATCGCTACTCATCCGACCCTACTGAGCGGAGCCATCAACAAAGAGTGATTTTGTATCACAGGAAAAATGATCTCACGAATGCGATCAACTTCAACAAAGTTCTTGAAAGCTACAGATTCAATCAGGGAATTGTGGTCAAGAACCCATTGAAGATTGAACTTGTCTCTAACAAGGGCAACATATACCGTCGACCTAATAAAGACAGGTAGATACAGGGCCGTTGTCACCAACGGTAATTACGTAATAACTCCTAGAAACGTGTCGAACAATTACGGATCATCCTCTTCAAGCAGTTCTTTGTCCAACAGTTACTCAAGCAGTCAATCGTCTTATGGAAGCCAAAATAATTATGGGTACTATCAACAACAGGTCAGCGAAAACAGCTTTTTGAAACTGACGGTATTAAATTAGCCAAGCAACACCAATTACAATTCCTACTCGTCAAATAATCCTCCCGCCGCTCAAAACATGTATCAGCCTCCAAACACTACCCCTCGACCTGCTCAAGTAATTACAACAACCAGGAGGACCACCACAACGAAGAGAACGACGACAACTCAGCCGATCCCGATACCACTCTTTACAGAAGAACTTAATTACAACAGACCAAAGACTTACAAAAACCCATTTGAACGGTCCGTTGAGATGACCGATTTCTGCACGACAAACTTTCCTGTTGGAAATTTTGAGCAAAAGCGTTTATGCCAGGAGATTCTGGCAAACATTCCGGACAGAATTGTTCATTTAGAGGGCCAACTTAGAAGGTAAAAATTAAATTTGTCGCGAGTCACATAAATTATCTGCGTCTTTAGCACGATCGATATGGTAAATCGCGTGAAGACAGAACAAGATGAGACGAGTTACAAGATCATTAATGAGCTTGGCGCAGTAGACATGGATTCTAGGAGGCTTGAAGAAAGAACTGAAGAGCAAGAAAAGAAGCTAAGTCGTGTCAGTAGAACATTAGATAACGGATCAAATAATGAGAACAGCGAGTATTGGAAGGCGAAATATGTTTGATCCTTTCTTGAGAAAGCCTAAAGCCGAAAATTGGGGAGATAGACAATATGTATCAGAAATATGCATACATGGTAGATGTAATGGAGAAAAAGAAGCGAATTCTCGAGGAGATGATGGACGGCGTAAACACCATCCACAGCACAATGAAGGAAAGTCTTAGAGCTCAAAAATTAATTAGAAGTCAAAAAGTTCTAATCCCAAGAAAGGATATGATTGTGAATGAAATGGCAGGATATAAAAAACAACCACAGGTATTTATAAAAATCAATATCCAATCAACCGTCTTTAGCCGTCGTCTTACCGCCGGAACGACCAAGACAACTATCAATCTTCGCCTAGTCGCTCGGATATCAGTATGCCTGAGCAATTCGAAAGGGAGTTGTATCAAATTGCTAAATCGAAGCCGGTCACGAAAAAGACTGACGCGACCGACTGTAGCGCCTTTGACGGGCCTAATGCAGTAGACGGAAAATATGATATGAGTGGAATCCGCGACGTTCGTGGAAGGGTAAGAATAGAAAAAAGTCTGAAATTATTATTTTTATAAGGCGCTGACTGTTCGCTGCGAATTTATAAAGGGAAAAGGCTGGATAATAATCCAGCGCCGAGTGGATGGCGAAACAAACTTTACCAGAGGATGGAACGATTACAAAAATGGCTTCGGAACAGTAATGAAAAAGGAGAGAAACAAGTAAATAAAGATATTCTCTAGTTGAGCGGCGGTGAGCTGTGGCTGGGCCTTGAAGCAATTTACCGGTTGACAATGAACAAACCGATGCTCTTAGAAATCATAATGGAAGATACTGATGGACGCACTTACACCGCTGTATACAAAAAGTAGGTGATATTTAGGGAACTTGCAATAATTTTTCTAGCTTTTCCATCACCGGAGAAAGCTTGAATTATGCCGTCCGACAGGCAGAATACGTCCGAGGCAACGCCGGAAATAGCTTCTATCGGAACAACGTAGGATTCTCAACGCCTGATCAGGATAATGATAGGTATGAGGCTATAGAAGTGAGCATTCTATAATTTTTAGGCACTCAAAGTACAGCTGTGGATACTGGCTAAAGTCTGGCTGGTGGTTTAGTGCCTGTGGTAGCTCAAATTTAAACGGCGTTTATCACAATGGAAAGTACACCGGTGTACATGACGGAGTCTTTTGGCAATCAGGTAAGAAAAGAGAAGGATTTATTCCCTGAAATCTATTTAGCCCGTGGGAAATACTACTCATTTGCGAAGACAACGATGAGAATCCGCCCTGAGAGTGGCAACGACGGAAATATTATCGGTAAGATCAAGGCGTCGCATGGACTAGGCTAAATTTAAAATTTAACGCAGCAAACTAGCAAAATGTTTTAGGTTGATAAAAGCTTGTACCGCCTTACGTTCGCTCACTCACCCAAAAATTCTATGTGCAAAAAAGATATGTGCTCTCTGCAATTAATGACTGGACTCATTTCCCAGCACATATATCGATATTTATTCTAATAAACCTACTGACTGTACTTGGTTTTTCACTTATTTATTTCACACGGCAGCATCGAAGCACAAAAAAACTATCAAGAAGATCATGAACGCAATCGTCTTTGCTTGAAAAGACTGCCTTTGGATTTTGTTGGAGGTTTACATGTTTGGGACGAGACGTTTCGTTCAAGAATATCATCTCCAAAAGCTGTATTCTGTCTCTTCGGTGGGATTCTCGGAATCTGCGTCGGGAACATTCCTAATGATACTCATTAATCTTTTACTCAGAATCTTTAGTTACCTGAAGACCCAGCTTGCAAGGGAAGAGTATTTTCAACTGAAGACTTTGCTTTCAAAATTCCATGTTGCTTCCTTTTCTTGTGATTATTTAAAATATCCCAGGGGGTCTTGTACTCCATATTATCGGAGAACTTCGGAGAAACATCCGTGTTTGTAAATTTGAACTTGAGGGAGAGGGGTGGCTCCGGATCAGAATCGGACGATGATGAAGCTTTTTCGTCAAAATCGAAGTGGACGTTATGTTTTGGAAGCTCTTCTTTCTTTTCTAGCTCTGGGGAAATAATTTCATCGGAGATCTCTTCAATTTTGATTTGTTTTGGAGCAGGTTTACTTTCTGTCTTTAGAGTCTCGTTTTTCTTTCTTTCTGTTCCGGAAGAGCCGCTGATTTCACTCCAGATTTCTTCATCTGATCGCAATTTTGTTCGCCTACAAAATAATCAGAGACTTTATAGCTATAAATCTTACTTTAATTTTTCGGCGATTTCTTCCATAATCTCCTCGTCAGTCTTCCTAGCTTTCCGATCGCTAAAGGTCTTTGCCAGTTTTTCGTCATCTTCGGTCAATTCTTCTTTTATGAGATCCTCTTCGATGTTCTTCAAGCTGTCTGTTCGCTGACTGACAAGATCCGCTGCTTGTTTCTGCTTTAGAATCTGTTCGTCTATCATCCCTTTTCGATGTGAAACGAGTTTTCTAGCAGTTTTGCATGAAACGACCGCGAAGTGCTCCGCTCCAAGATACGCAGTTATATCGTTTGTATTTACAAATCTTCCTGGGCAAAACGCGACTGAACATGGTCATTTAATGATGCACCTCGATACCCCTTACTTTTTGAAATAGGAATCATTGCTTCGTGAACTCTTTTGTCCGTGAAAGTCGACAAGAGATTATCGAGCGCTTCATATTCTTTTAACTTCGAGTTTAATTTTTCAATCACAACTTGCTGCTCTAGTTTTGCTTGCTCAACTGCTTCTGATAGACGCTCTGAGTTTTCCATTCTAGCAATTGTGAAATTTTGAATGCTTTTTCACCGGGAGAATTTATGATTTAATCAAGAACACATGCTAAAGGACGGTTAACCCGTTAACTAGGCACTGAATATTAGGGGTTAACGGCCGCGAGGCCGTGAGAGGGCCTCGCACATTTTGGCGTTTTCTGAGTAATTGGGTTTAAGAAAATCATTTCTGAGAAGACAAGATGATTCACAAGCGTCTAATCTTTCCTCTATTTTTTGATTTAGTCTTTTCCTGACTCGTTTAGTGGGTAAAAATTGAGGTTGAAGTTACGTCAATTTCGGCGCTGAGATTCAAAAAAAAGGGAAAACGCGAGCGCATTGTATTACGCTTTCCCTTTTTTTCGCCGATTGAAATTTTTCTTTCGCCTCTCATTTTTTTAATTTCTGGCCAATTCTTTCCGGAATCAAACACACGGATAGAGAATCGATTGAATTTCACAGAAATATAAAATTTTTTCGTGAAAAATAGAGCCTAGACCATTTTATCGCGCTCCAAAGGCCAAAAGGCCCTGACAGGGCCTCGCGCCTGTTAACGGGTTAATAACTGTGTAAGGCATAAGTAGAATAATGAATCAATGGGAGTTTCAATCATTTAGAAGACTTGTAGTCTTATTGCACAGAAAAAAAAGATTTTTCTAAAGAGACGCGGCATCGTCGGTGCTCACGAAGGTAGTGGCTTTTCCGCACTTGGCGATGATTTCTTTGATCTCATCGGCGGACCGGGCAGTCTGGACTTTCACAGTCTTTGCTTCGAGATTCACCTGAAAGAATTATTTACTGCTATTTTAGTGACTTGGGAACAAACATCGAATTTTTCGCCTTCGCCAAGTTGCTTGGTCAAGATTCGAGTAACAGCTCCGCTGCATCCTCCGCAGGTCATGGCAACATTGTAAGTATGGACAGCCATTATTATTCTGAAGCGTTTGAATCAACATCAAAATTCAATAAAAATAGTTATACAAGTTTAGTCAGATTTGACTTTTGAAGCGGCAGAGTTTTGGTTTTTGAAGTACACAACGGCTCGTTTGAAGCGAGAAAGGATTGGTAGAGCGAGAGGCAGAAAGAAAGGAATGTAAATGGCGAATTTTTGATCTTCGGGGAAATAAAGAAGTTCGAGAAGGGAAGGGTCGAAAAACGCGCCTTCAGACATTCGAAAGGACTTTCGGGCAAGTGAAAGACGTTCATCGAGTTCTCTTTCTGATTCGAGCGCTTGAAGCCCACAAGTGGCGGCTTCTTCGATGTTTTCTGACACTCGCGTGTTGATCACCATGTTCTGAAATGGAAATTAAATATGCAAAGTCAAGAAAACAAATAAAAAACATACCTTCACCTGCGAGACGAGTTTCGAAAGACTGTTCAGTGCCTTTCCAGACGACTTGATAAACTTTTCAATCATCAAGCCTTTTGATTCTTCCGTCACATCGCCGAAAATAATCTCTAGTTCTGAAACGACATTTTCTAGCATTTGCTCGGTGTCCAGGACTTTTCCTTCAATATTCTGTTCATCGAGCGAGAGAAACTGGAAGATACCCCAGTCGGGTAAAATCGCGGAATTCTTCTTATCCTTTTGAATTATTTAAAATTGGTCTCAAGTGATGAGATTAAATACCTCTAAAACAATCCTCCGGTTTGTCACAAACACAACCGCCTGGACAAGTTTTGAATTTGGATTCTGGTTGCTCTGAAGCCGACCTTCTAAGTTGTTGATAACTGTCGACAGAACAGCCTTGGACCAAACAGTTCTCTGGTAAAAATACTTGGTCGGATGCAGCTTTCCGGGATGGTAAATGACCTGCGTCGTCACAGAGAAATTTGCGAATGGCTTCATTTTGGCGCACCAGTCCTCGAGGATGTTTATGTGAGTTTCGATATTCCAATCGGCGTTTACGTCGGGCAGAACAAGAGATAAGAGGATATCGTAGTTGTCCGATAGCGTCATCAGGCTATTTTAATCCGTTATAAAAAATAGACTCGTCGATGGGATACCTTTCCCGCTCTGGAATTCCAGAAGTTTGGTCATATAGCTGGTTAATTTTATCATATGAAATTGGCTTTCGTTCGACACTTGTACTATTCCACCAAATAGGGACGCATATTAACGCAATCGCCATCCATATAAAACCGATTTTGTGAAGAAGACTTTTATCACCAAAGGACTTTTCTGGCTTGACCGATTTCTCATCTGCCATTCTATAAATGAGGATTTCGCTAACTTCTTTTCAGGATTTTTAAATTAATTAACAACTTGAAGATCCTTCAATATTACTTTTCGCTTGTAGATTCTTCATTTCTAGCTCTCTCTGCCACTTAGCGGCTTTGCTTTCGTAAAGAATATTATGATAATAGCCTTTTGATAGCGCCCACGTTAGTGTGAAGACCTAAAGAAAGTAATATTTTCGATGAATAGATTGGAAAAATACCAGCAAACTGCTCGAAATCGCGGTCATAAACCAACCATCCTTCGCCAGAGGAGACAAAAGAGCGCTCATTGTTGCAGCTGACGTCGTACCAAAAGCTTTTTTTCGTGTTTAAAATATTACGAAGAATAAAAACAACGCAATTATCTTTTGAAACATGCCTTGAGCCAGTAAATCACCAGTAATTTCATTTGGAAATAATTCGACATATTTGAAATATGCTATTTTGAAATCGAAATTATTCTGAAATCAAGGAAGAGTACTATTGATTCCGACCGTTTCCTAGTAAACCAAAGAGCGTCGCAACATATTGAGGAGCTCCTCGGTAGATCCAATACGATCTTCTTCTGTAGACAACAAGAAGAACGGGAAATGCGAGGGTTAATGATCCTGTTACAAGAAGGCCTCTGTAGCTAACGTCCTGAAAGAAGTTTTGAAACTGAAAACTGCTGCGTTCAACCTTAAGTAAGTCTGTGTAAGGATGTCTTGGGAACTGTGGATAAAGATAAGTTCCTGCAGCAAAAAGTCCTCCAAGCGCAGCTGATCCCGCTAGAAGGGTGTATTTTGAATAAAGAGGATATGGCTCTCGCACCAACCGAGTACCATCGACTCGGAGTTGGGGCAAACCCGATATAGATCGTCGAACAAGTTTTATGACCATTCTAAATCATGCAAATTCAGAAAAGAAATTATTGACCTTTATTCATCATTCTTTTCAACAGGTCTATTATCGGCAATAAGAATAGGTTTTGAAATTTGACGAGGGCTACCCTTAATGACAGACTCAACGTCAAAAATATCCGCTTGGGCGTAGTAAATCTCTGGCCCGTCTTCAGTCATCTTCGTTTCCGCATAAATCTGGGCGACTTTTCTACCGGAAGAGCAGTCGTTGGGTCCTTTCACGTAAAACTGTGAGCGACAAAATTCAACACCATTTTCTAAATATACAAATTTTCCCCTTAGTTCCGCAATTTAGTACCTTGATATTTGCTGAAAGGCGGATCAAAAGAGCGGCGCGGCTCTCGATTGTTCCTGTAATAGTCGACCAGCTCATTGATGTCGGAAAATGCTATTTTTGGAGAGTCGAGTTTGATGTCCAAATCGTCGTTTAGAAATGCGATGTCTTTCATCACCTCGACTGCGGCTGATTGCCCGTAGTACTTGTCGTGCAAAATTGCTTTAGAAGCGTAATAAACTCCAACTCCGACGCCACCAAGAGCAATTATCGGAACAACACTTGATGCGAGGGTATCCGAGGATCTCCTGCATTGATTTATCAAGGGTCGACAGATTCTACTTTGCCGGAGCATTCTGTATTTATTCTGAAAGCGCTGATTGTAAAAACGGTAGTGGAAATGAAGAATGAAGAATTTCGCTGAAGTTGACAGAAAATATGAAGTGAAAGCAGAGTTATGCAGAATTATAGATTGTAATCTTAGTTGACAATCTGAGAGATAAACGATTTTCCGGTGATCGTCTCGGTACAACCCACAATGATTTCGCGTCCCAGCTGGTTGCTGAGGTGGCTGAGTGCAGCGACTAGAATTTTATGCGCATTACGAAACTGAGTGTATATACTTACTTTCGGAAGCAGTAATGCCACCAATCATGAACACGAAAATCGCTGTCGCCCTTTGATTCTCAGCAATTTCGACATCTTGTTGCTCCTCCCTGAAAAGATCGAGTAATTACAGTAAATCAATAGCGAGCATGCTAAGACGTGGCTATAGAAAACTATCTGGCCCTCGAGTATCATTGAAGTATAACTTTTTTTATTGATTTCTTTTGGCAAAAGAATGAGGAAGACGAAGCTGAAATCATGAGAAGCACCACGGGTAACAGAACTTGGGGGATTATGCAAAGACATGTAGTATGGATATTGGCGATCGATGCTAAAGTCATTAGCCTCAATCACAAGATGTCAACCAGGGCACGTAATGAGTTGTATATTTAAGGCACCTTAGAAATTCAAGCCAGCAAAATTCAAAGGGAACTTCAAAAAACAACCAATAAATTTAAATGACCTGTCAAGAGTTCGTTTTTATGGTAGAGCATGGGATCAATAAACCGAGCTGTCATAAATCATCAACCCTTTATAGGCCCGGAAGTGACGCCTTTCGAATCCGAAATTATTCTTTGGCCCAATTAACTGACCCATGAAGTTCGGGGATTTTCGTGTTTATCAAATTTGAGTGATACCATTTTCAACGTAAATATCCCCTGGAAGTAGCCCTAATCCACGGCTAGATAAACAGATCGCGATTGGGCTTGACAAAACGGTGACCTGGAAATATCAACAGTTGAGTCGTTTGAGACGGTTCTCTCTTTTGAACTTGAGTCGTGAAATTTCTTGCGACTTTTTCCGATTTCCGGTCGGTAGTTTCGCTGGAAGTGTTTCAACTTGGCAAATTTCAATTTTATGCTTCCCGGAGCGCATAAAAGCCGCAATTTGTAGATATCAGATTAGGAAATTCCCAGCCCGAATAATCCCACAGAAACTGTAAACTGGATAGGAAGAAGTAGTCGGCTTAATCGTTGTAGTTTTTCAAAAAATCATAAGAATGGGTCACCTGCATCGTGAGTATACGGGGCGAATTTCCGTTTGGATTTATGAAGTGGCGGAACTAGAAGCTTTATTTGGACCTCTTGAGAGATTAGCTATATTTAATCAGGCAATTTTTGAAATCACAGAGTGCTATTGTGCTGATTTTCTTGTTACTGTAAATTTTTAGACAAAGCGGTTGAACTTTTGAACTCATAAAAAAATGTCAGGATTCAGCAAGAAAAAATTTAAAAAACGGAAACGACGCGAATGGTGGATTCTTCTGGCAAGAATCCGTATAAGAGTCACAATATTTGGATAAAAACCTGTCTAAATGATGGGCTTACAGATACAAAAGGGTAAAATCGACTCCGAAAGAAGAAATAGAACATTCGCAGTAGGAGCCCGTACCAGAGGTGTAAAGCCAAAGCATGACCTTTTTGTAGCTAGTAGTGACCCAGTAATTAGTATCAGATCGCCAATTAGCTCACGCTGTGCCCTTCGTGGAGCGCGCGCTCGCACCAGCTGGATCATCGAGCGCCACCACGCGGGCGCTGTCGACAAAAAATATAAAACCAGCGCGAGTAAAGGGGCAAGAGACACACATACTCAAAAACAGAAACTTTGAAAAAAGACACCATGGTTACCCAGACAAGAGCTCGACGAACTAGGCTGAACTCTGCGCCTGATAGACTAGAGATCAACATCGAAGAAAAGAGCAACGAAAAGATGCGAAAAAAACGATTTATCGAGACTCGAATGAGTTCCTTTGGCAACATGCGCATCGTGGAGATTCCGGAAATCGACACTTCTGAGAAGTACTTTTGCAAGTCTTGTGACAAAAGCTTCTATCACAGAAGCGCACTCGAGGCTCATCAATTGATCCACTCGACTCTCGATCTGAGCACTTCATCAGAAGACTCCAACCAAGGATCGCCAAAGAAATGCACAAGCTGCAAGAAAAAGTTCTCCTCCACCCTTCGACGAAAAATTCACGATATGAAATACCACACAGACGCTGTTGGAACAAAACTCGAAATTCTAGCTGTTTTATAAATTATTCATCCTTTCAAATTGACAATTTGAGTTCTACAAGTTCAGTGGAAATATTTCTGTAAATAAAATTGATTCGTTTCCAAGAAATGCCTCTTTGATCGCCGTAAATAAAAATAAGTTTTCAAATTACAAAATTATTCGAAGCCAATTGAGCGCGAAATTCGAAATGCTTCGATTCGCGCGAAAAATTACTCGACTGTAACTGATATACGAAATTTTCAGGTACAAAAAACAGCATGTGTGAATTGTGATCGGCCATTTTTCTAAATAGGGGCCATGTGTCAAAATATCGATATTAGAAGACAAAAAAACGGATCAGAAGGATTGGGATCAACGTCAACTGAAAAATGGCGGTGCGCCAAGGGGCTAAGACGTATCGATCATTTTCGTCCTTTTCTATGAAAAATTTACGATTGGGAAAGCACCTGAATGGGATCTTCGTCGACTTCAGGAGCTCGTCGATTCTTCGCCAGCTTCCCGCGCTTGATTCGAGGACGAGTCTTGAAACTAGCGGGGTCCATTTGTTGCCAAAGACGAAGCTTTGATTCGAAGGGTTGAAAAGGTCGTTATTTGTCTCGTTGAGTTTGAGTCCTTTGATGAAAATGTCGCGCCCGAGGCGTGCGTTCTTTTCGCTCTGAGCGTACAAAATTCCACACTAGTAATCGAGGTGCCAAAAACTTGTTCTGATAACTCGTTAATCCGCGCTCCAGTACCGGAACGAATCTTGACATGGATTTGGCACCAGTTCCTGGGCGGCCTTCATAAAACACAAAAGTCTATCGTGCCCGTAAATGTTCAATAAATCGGCGCGATAAGCGTCAAGAAACTTTTGACTCAGTCCGTTATTTCTCCAGCAAAGAAGAACGAAAATTTTCAACGCTTCTTCGAAAGGAACCTTTGAATTTTGTTGAATCGAAAAAGCTAAAAGAAGATCACCTCAATTTCCCCAGAGCAAATGAGTTCCATGCTTTCTTCTGGCGAATTTGCAAGCGCTGCGTGCTCAAGCTCAACTGGTTGGGTGGATAGTTTGTCCAAGATCTCAGTTGCCAGGTCGCTGTGATTATTTAAGGTTTCGCGTTCTTTATTCAATTGAGGCATTCTAGCTACGAAGGCTTTGACAGTGTTTTTTTTAAATTGCACAAAATCTGGGGAGTCCTTTATCTCCGAGCAGGATCGCCGTAGAATGTCCCCAAAAGGCTTAAACTGTAGCTTAGGGTCTAATCTAGTGCGTAAGGGGGTTTAGAAATTCTAGAGCCCACGTGATATTACGTAATATTACGTAATATAGGAAATATCATGTTTTTTTCCAGTAAGTAAGGTTACAGATATCAAAAGTATACCTATCGACGTCATTTTTCATCCTCTTTCTCGACTGAGGTCACTTGAGGTCATGTGACCCCAAATGACCTCGATATAAATAAAAAGCTTCCTAATAATGAGTGATATATATTTTTGAATAATTTTTAAAGATGATTGACATTCACACTTGATAGAGGTCATTTGGGGTCACATGACCTCAGGTGACCCCAAGAAGTTTTAAACAAAACATTTTGAGTCATACATCATTTTAAAGCCCTTTTTAGGCCGTTTCAGCCCCGTCCCTTGATTTTTAAATTTAAGGGGCTTGACGGCCCTTCGGGCCGTTTCAGCCCCGTCCCTTGATTTTTAAATTTAGGGGCTTGACGGCCCTTCGGGCCGTTTCAGCCCCGTCCCTTGATTTTTAAATTTAAGGGGCTTGACGGCCCTTCGGGCCGTTTCAGCCCCGTCCCTTGATTTTTAAATTTAAGGGGCTTGACGGCCCTTCGGGCCGTTTCAGCCCCGTCCCTTGATTATTAAATTTAAGGGGCTTGACAAAGGCTGGGAAGCCTGAGTTGATCATTCTCAGTTGCGTCCCCAACCCCACCCACCTCCATGTTAAAATTTATTTAGACCTTATTTTTAGTTTTCTTATGGTTTTTATTAAATTTTTTAAGTATAGTTTACAGTCGTCGAATTACGTGTATTCTTCCCTCATTCTTTCTTCCAGTAAGTTTCCCACAGAGTCCTCCGGGTCCTCCGCACCAATTTTAGAGAAGGTCAACTTCGAGCGTCGATTACGCAATGATTTAGTTATTTCTAGAGCTAGGCAAACCCCTTACGCACTAGATTAGACCCTTAGCTACATTTTCCACCCTTTGGCACTTCTGTAGCATTACTGTAGCCTGAGAATAAGCGCTCCCCAAGAAGCCCGTTTTTTGTGCAATTTAAAAAAAACACTGTCTTTGTATTCTTGGATGGATTTCGCACTTTCCCTCAAAATGGAATATCAAACCGATTCTTTTATGTAGTACTTTTTGTTATTTGATTTTTGAAACTTAAAAGTGTATAATTGAGAAGTATATTCCCGTGGCTTTCGTCGAACGAGCTTTTCAACGTTCTTAGTTTCTGTGAAATGATGCGTGCAGCGTGCTTCACATGGACATTGCGTATTTCATTGAAGAACGGATCGTTTGTTAGGTGCACGGTTTTATCCGGCTTTTCCGCTTGTTTGACCGGAACTTTATTCCATTTCGCCTCGAGGAAGCGTTCGAGCAAAGCATTGTACGAAGTCGGGGTGAGCAATGGGCTCACTATATCCGTGCTTCGGTCGATTAAAAGCAGCGTAGCAAACTGAGGCGACGAGATTTTATCTTCTTGAGGAATGAGCTCCTTTCTCGAGCTCAAGAGAAGGTCAACAGTTGCGCAGGAGGTTTTGCCACAAGCGAGTATTTTCGGAAAAACGCCAAAAGTAGCCTGAACGAGTTTGGAAAACATATTTGGGATTGCTCAAGAACCTGGAAAGTCATGAGAGACCGAGCAGTGGTCGAAGGCAAGCACTGGTCCCGGTCGATCAGTTTGCGATAAGAGTTCACAATGTTGAGCGTGATAAGACTCGTGTTGAGCATGAAGAGCTCGATAAAGCAGGGAATTACTGAAGCGATCTTTCCGGGCTTATCTGTCTGATCGTTATAGCATCCCTTCCAGAAGGATTAACAAGTTGCGATAAAAACAGATTGAAAAAGCATTAACTGTTGTATCCTGTCTTTTCCCTGAGCAACTTTTTATTGATAACAGAGATCTTGGGGACGATTATCAAATGATACTCTGTATTGGACTGGGCAGGAGTCACATTTGCAACGCGCTCGATTATCGAGACTGTATCTGAGCACAGGAATACTGCATATTTCGTCTGGAATCCCGCGAGTCGGCCGCTTTCTGGAAGAGCGACCATTTTTTCGACGCCGTATTCTTGGAGCAGTTTCACGTCGCTGAAGAGAGTGAATGGTGCGGTCAGGTTGGGATCCCAAATCAAGGAAATCGGCGAATCGAACTTTCGAAGGCATCGCAGAAGCTCCTTTCTGTTTAGTTCTTGAATATCCGAAAGATTGACCATCTTAATGACTTTATAAACACATCAATAACAGACCGATAAGATAACTATAAGTGCAGTTTAGTAGCATGAAATTGCAGTCAAAGTATTCTTGAATGTTTAAGGCGCTCTTTACAGGTAAGTCTATGCTTTTTGATCATATACATTTTCGGTGCACTGAATCCACAATTAGAGCATTCGAAATCATTATCATCATCATGGAGACACAACTTATGCTCCTTCAGGTTTTTCTCAAGGGTAAAAGATTTGGAACAAATATCGCAGATATATGTTCGAATATCAAAATGAGTGTTTAAATGATGAGCCAAGTTTGATTTGGTGGATCCTCGATAAAGACAGTAATTGCAGGAAAAGGCTCTATTCTCATGAATATTGATATGAGTTTCAAGGGCAGAATGAAACCGGAAAGATGCCTTGCAAGTTGGATAAGGACAGTTATTACTACCGTGTGCATCAGGCTTCTTTCCGTGCCCATGAAAAGCAGCTTGATGAAGATTGAGATTCTTCTGAGAAAATGCAATGAATGAACAGTCAGGCTTACCGCATGGAATATCAACGTAATGGTGAACAGATTTAACATGGTTTACGAGGCACCCATTCGACACTTTGATCGTAAATTTACAGCCAGTCTCACTGCAGTGGATGAATGTTTTATCTTTACACTCCCAGTGGAAATGATCCCTGTTTTCGTAGAAAAAATCGAGATGTTCTTCTGGCAACCCAAAGTGTTTAGCGAGTTTTTTAAAATCATCGGGAACTTCTACAATTTTTTCTTCGTTCACACTATCTTTCGTTTTATTCTTTCGCTTCTTGTCTATTTTTGCCGGTTCTATGTCGACTTTCTTTCGTTCAGGAGGTTTCAGAATTTTAAAACTCAGCGAAACTGGCTTTCTTTCAACTTAATACAAGGGTAAAACAGTTTCATTCAAGAAAAGTCAACCTTTCAATTCCTTCCTTTTGAGACTTTTATTCAGTTCATCGAGGGATTCTAGCCTGCCTGATGTCTTTAGATATTTTTTTACGAATTTGATGTATCGATCATTTGTTTTTTCTTTTTCCATTTTCTGAATTTAAAAGGAAGCTAGATTCATTAAATTGAAATTTAAGGAAGTAAGAAAGCAAGTAGCAGTGAAGTTAAATTCAATGAGAGCAGTCTAAGAGAGCATTCTTTGAACGTCAGAGAGAATCGGCCTTCCCAATTGTTTTCTCATGGTTCCTTCGATTTCCACTGGTGCTAAATGCTCCAGCTTATTTGGTAGGCCTTTCTTAGCCAGCTCTTCATGTAGTTCTTTCTTCAGGTCATCTCTTATCTTTTCATAGTGGTTTCTCACTTGATCATTTATGTGCCTATAGTAATGATGACAATACAAAATAGAGCCGTAAATTTTTCTACCTGGAAATATCAAAAGGAAACATGCGTCGATTAACTGCATCGTGTCTTAAAAACGCTTGTTTTTCTTCGTCTTCGTATTTCAGATGATATTTCATCTTTGGAACGTCAGTCATACTGTCCTCTATATCTGTCTCAAATCCCTCGTGCTGGACCACTTCGATTTCGACGATCCAGTTAGGTATTTCCTCGCCGTTATTCTGCAGAACAACTGCTTCTTTACCGCACCAGCAATTTGAAGATTCTCCATTGATTTCGTGAGGGTTGAAATCATCTTCTTTTGTATCGTTTTTCATCTTATGAAAGTCTTTTCGCTTTGAAGTGATGGACGCTTTTGCCGAGACCGCTTCTTCCCGACTAATTATTGGCAGAAATGTGACAGAAACAAGTCCAGGGCGAACTACTGGGTTGAATCTTTCAAGTGCATCAAAGACAGAAACTGACAGGTGAGCCATTTGATTTGGAGTCAGACTTAGGCCATGGACTTGACCTGAGTCGCGGATGCCCAAATAAATTGTCCCGCCTTTCTAAGGGAATAAAAATTTATCCGGCTCGCATCCGTCTCGAATGGGTCTATCAAACCTTTCATCCCTTTCCTAAACCTTGATTGAGAAAGCCGCAGATGACGGTGGTGATGGGATGGAGCCTAAATCCTCCGCGCTTTATCTGTTTCTGTGTAATGAACCAATGGTTCTTGAACTCGTGCGTTCTATCCTCTACTTCGTTTATTTTTGCTCCTTGGCAATAATATCGCTTCCAGCATATTTTTGAACCCATTCTTAAATCGAAAACGGGTTGGTTTTTCGATGGATCATTGTCAATGATTCATTGACGATGATACCCTTAGGAATGACCCGATTATAAGATGTTACTGCCTGTTGGACAGAACTATCCAATCCGAACATCCTCATTTACCTCTTACTTGACAATTCCTGCTCTGCAATAAAACAAGAAAGAACATGGTCGTGTAACAAAACGGCAGTTTTATTCCGCGGAATGTGTGTGTTGAACTTGTGTGCACAGTGAGAAACGGTCATGTGAGTACAGGAATATATACAATAAAAATGTGTTGTGAATGAAAATAAATATACAAGATGAAATATTTAAATATTTATTGCTTTCCTTGGAAAGCCTTTTTGGGGTCGAAGCGTCGTACGTTTCGGACGACGTTGAGGTCATCACGAAGAGCGTCGTTTTCTTTCTTGAGCTTCTTCATCTGACACTCGGCGAAGGACAGTTTGGTCTTGAGCAGCTCGTTCTCGTCTTTGATCTTGTTCTGAAAGGAATGTGAACAAGGCGCTCTTGAATTCATTGACTTACCATGTACTTGATCTTTTGCTTGTGATTGGCGTGGCTCATCTGGTCCGCCAATTTCGAGTTCAGAGCTGCCAACTCCTTCGACTTCTTTTCGTTTTCAGAGCTGAACAGTTCATGTAACAACGTTTTAACTTTTGATTTGACTTACCCCCAGTGTCTGCTCTCTTCAGCGAATTTAGCGAGATCAGCTCGGATCGGCGCGTAGAAGTTCTCGAGCTCTTCGTACTCCGCCTTCCACTTTTCGCACATGGCATCTGATTCCGCCAATTTAACGTGGAGATCTTCGATTTCCGTAGTGCTGAAAACATGTCAAAACCGACTCATCGAGAGTAGTATGTACATAAGCTTTTTTCAATAATGGAGATAATGTAAACAAAGAAAGGTAAATAATTATAAATATTTATGAAATATATAAACAAGTTAAAATATTTATATTAAACGTAAACATATGATAAATATTAGTAAACTAAATATAAAATATAAACATGAGTCTTCAAAACAAAGGAAGCTCAAAAATAACATAAAAATTTCTAGAAGGTTATTTTAATAACCAAGTTATTCAAATAACTTGTTATTGAAATAACTTGTTATTCAAATAACTTGTTATTACGATAACCGTTATTCAAATAACTTGAACTTATTAAAATAACCTTCTAGAAACTTTTATGTTGTTTATTAACAAAAACAGCGAGTTTCAGTGGGAAATCGCTAATCCACCGAGGAAAATCATAATCAGACGTTTGTTGCGACGGTCCAGCTGATCTGCACAAGGCTCACTTTTCGGAGGGCCATGAGCATTTTTGCTCAAAAATTTTCAGGAAAAAGTGATTTATACTAATTCGACCATGGAGATTCCGAAAATCATACTCAAAACTTCTGAAAACTTGAGTTTATTCAATAAAACCTCCATCAAAGTTCATCCTATTGTAATCTAATTATAATTTAGCTGTCGTGTGATCTTTTTCCGTTTGAAAAGTCTTTTTTAATTATCCAGCTGATCTCTTCTTATCTTTCATCATTTTATGGTAAAAACATAACTTTTCTGGAAATTTGCTGCCAGAGATCTTTTCAGTAGCCTTAACAGAAAAGAGTAAATTTCTAGCAATAGAAATCTGACAAAGGAGAACTTACCGTTAAAAATTTAGGGTCGAAAATAATCTTGATCCTCTGTAAAAATAAGACCAACCGAGACTCGCTGTTCCCTGCGGAGATGGGCAGTTCGAGCATCGCCGGCTTGTCACCCGCTTGGTCCGATCATTTTTGTCACCCGCCTGTTCGGGGGCAGGCGAATCCCTTGAGACCCGAAACTGACCCTGAGATGAGACTTTTCAAATATAAACATGAGTAGGGATTGTATCGGGAATGCGACGGGCAGCGTGGCGCTTTTCACCCAAAATGACGGAAATCTATTTCGTTCTTTCAGATAAAGTTTCAATGAAAAAACTTTCTGGATACTAAAATGATGAAACTTCTTCATTATTTGCTCTTCATTATTACATGTAACATTAGCCATCCAAACATAGTAAGAAATTCATTTTTATGAGAACTAATCATCAGGATCAAAATTTCATCTTTCAAAGGATCAAGTAACTAATCGATTTCCGTTTCAAAGAAGTAAAACAAATAGACGGACTCAGTGGGTTATCTCAAAGAATGTGGCTCCCTCTTTTGGTTCATTTTCGAATCAAGTTCGCTCGAGCGGCAAGAATCTTCACACTCGACATAAAATGAAACTAGAAGATGAATAGCATGAACAGTACTTATACTTCTAAGAAAAAGTAAAATGAAACTCTAAAGCACTTATTCCTTTGTAAGCTACTCTCAATGTTTCTATTTCTGTAAAATGAAGCTTGATATTTATTTATTGTCATCGTCATTGGATATCCTTAATAAATTATCTCAAATATAAATAAGTCGTTTTTCTATTCAAGAAAAAAGTGTTAACATGAAGTTAAAAAGGAAAATTATCAGGGTCGCAGAAGTCCAGCTCAGAAATAGGAGCAACAATATCGAGTTCTTAGCTGCTACAGAGTGTTATTGGAATGAGAGATTTTATCCAGCATGTGGACTGAGCTCAAGCTGAAACGGAGTATTGTTGGGCTCAGACCAGCTTTTGAAAGTATTACAGGCCGATTCCGAAGGTATTTTTGGGATCAGACCGATTCTGAAAGGTATTTTTGAGATCGGGGCGATTCCTGAGGTATTTTTGGGATCGGGGCGATTCCTGAGGTATTTTTGGGATCGGGGCGATTCCTGAGGTATTTTTGGGATCGGGGCGATTCCTGAGGTATTTTGGGATCGGGGCGATTTCTGAGGTATTTTTGGGATCGGGGCGATATCTGAGGTATTTTTGGGATCGGACAGATTCCTGAGGTATTTTCGGGATCGGACAGATTTCTGAGGTATTTTCGGGATCGGACAGATTTCTGAGAGATATTATTGAGCTAAGGCGATATTTTTACAAGTGGTCTTTCGTTTTAGACCAGATCTCATGCAGTTCAAAAGAGGAAACGTCCTTTGACACTGTTTATAAATACATCAAAGAAAAATATGCATGAGTTGAGTCAATATAGGTCCAGAGTCAATAAAATATTGTGAATTTGTTCAAACGCTGGAAAATAAACTGACATTTTGAACAAATGATCGCTTGAATTTTCAAAGCAACCGGTAATTGGCGTTGATAAACAAGTGTGCCAAAAAATCTACGTCGGCGCTGAAGATCAGTCCGTATAAATATCGTGCAAAATTTGACCTATCTGTCAAATTTTAAAATGGCTAAGTGCTTGAAAATTCTCAAGAAGATACAAAAAGCAGATATTAATTACCGCAATGAAACAGACCGACTTGCTAGCGAGTTTGAGGACGAACTCGCAAATGTCGAGGACAAAGAACCAGTCCTTCGTGATTTACGTAAGTAGACAAAAATACGATTCTTATTATCTTATCATATTTTCAGGGGGGACACTTGATATGACTGATAAAAGCTCCCAGTGCAACCTCAGGCTCGAACACATTCTCGAAGAATTTAGCAGTGAGATCGATTGTGACGTTTCTAGCGCTTATGAGTCTTCCTCTGAAGAGGACTCGTGTGATGAAGAATGGGTTCCTACCACACCTCCCCACACCCGAGGTAATTCCATTCCAAAAGCTCCCCGGAAGGAAAAACTCTCATATGTGAGGTCGAATCTTCGCGGTATATCATGGTGTTTACGAAAGAGTTTTAAAACTTTCTAGGCGCGAGACGGCGTTTGGTCTTTGACTCCGAGGAGGAAACCAAGTCTTCAGAGGAAGCGCGTCAGGATAAACTCAAGCAGAAAAAAGCCCATTCCTCAAAGAGACTGCGAGAGGAAGAAGCCGCGGAACAACCTTCAAAACGAGTCCGCCGAGAAGCTGTCCAACCAAGAAACGTTTTCGATGACATCGAGGATGAGCAAACTCGTGATAGTTTCGGTTATACACGACACGAAGAAAAGCAAAAGAATACCGCTGACGACTTAGAAGAAAACAATCAACAGGAAGATGAGTCCGAAAATGAGCCTGATGCTTTAGAGAGTGACGATTATTCAAACGTTGAGGACTACGAGTCGGAAGAAGAAGTCTTTCAGCCTGCTCATGATGTCAATAACAAAGACCATCACTCAGGACAAAATTCTCAAACCGAAGGTGAGTTGAGCTCTCAACTGATCGAAGACACCCCTGGACCAAGCTCTCGACTGATCGAAGACACACCTGGACCAAGCTCTCGACTGATCGGGGACGCTCCATCACCACGCTCTCAACTGATCGAAGACACACCTAGATCAAGCTCACGACTGATCGGAGACGCTCCTACACCAAGCTCTCAACTGATCGAGGACACTCCTGGACCAAGCTCTCAACTGATCCAGGGCAGTCCTGAATCAAGCTGTCGACGTCAAGATGATCAGCAGAAGTCTCAAAAATGGCAACTCTGGAGTCCATCCCAATGGGAAATCATCGGTAAATCACCTCCACCTGACTACGATCCTAACCAGCGCTTCGGGAGAAGCGTTATCCGCTTCGCCGCACCTGCTGAAAACAAAAACGATCAAGGTTAGAGACATTTTTCTACCAGATTGTTTATCATGATTCAGTTATTGACTTAACAGGCTCTCCTGATCGGAAAATCAACGTCGATGGTCATATGAAAGACGGGTCAGAAGGTATCTATTATTAAAAAAAAAGATATATAAATATATTTTCATAGTTATCGATCTCACTGATACCTTTGACGACGACGACAGTGTTGACGATGACATGATCAATGGGTTGGTTGCCGAAGCAGAGGAGAGAGAAAGACAGCAACTTCAATCAGAACTGGAAAATCCTTCACGCGGAGGTACGCCGGACACGATCATTGATCACTGTCTCAGCCCATATCTCTTAGGTGAAACACTTGATGACTGTTTCAGATTTGGGATTATCACAAAAGATGCCATAGAGTTTATCGAAGAGACCATCTATGAACAAGAAGCCTACTCCGATCCTTCTCCCACAATTTCGCCCATAAAAACATACACTCAACTCTAACTTCTACCTTTCTTTATGCGTTTCTTGGTGTTCTTTCTTTATCTCGTGTTTGTCCTTATTTACTCATGTTTACCGAAAAAATTATAAATAAAAATGGTGTTTAAAAAACTTTGACTTTGTCATTTTGTTGCCAAGTTTGAAAAAAGCACTGATAATAAGCACTGAAAAGTCCATAAATATGCAACGATAAGGTCCAAAATAATCAGAAAAAAAAAATGAATCGCTCACTTCCACTTTCGGAAGAGTTTCCTTTTTTCGATGTTATCTGCGAGCTCAAAGATCAACTTCTTTCAATCCAGCATCGTTTCTTTACTGGGGTTTCCGGCGTTGCCTTCATTGGTCTTATCATCACAGTTGGCTTCTACACAAAATTGTGTATGATCATCTGTGAGAAAAAGAAGAATGTTTCCCGAAAAAATCCTGACCGACGTGAGAATATCACGATTTCAGAACCTTTTGATGCCGTCCATAATACTCTTGTTTAAATAAAACAAAAAAAAAAAACAAAGTAGATATATGACCGAGTTTCTTTTTTATTTCAATTAAATTATTGAGGAACTGTTCATTTGAATTATAATAGCAGGTTATAAAAGAGGGAAGAACTTTTTCGATAAGTGGCGCAGGTATCTTTAAGAACTCAAAAGAAAATGAACTGGTGTGATAAGCGGTTTTGATAGTTATTAACGAGCGGATTTATCTATTATCAATAGCGTCAGGAACAAACTGGAGAAAATTTTCAATGAAGTGGTGATTGTCGGAATCAACGAGGAGAGGAGAATTGTTTTTATGCTTCGGATGATTACTCAATAATGGTTGCTTGAGCTGGAACCGTAAAAAGAGCTTATTTCTGATCGGAAAAGAGACATAAATTTACCTAGTTTGTGTCCATATCGTCAGATTTAGCAGAGCCGGAAGTTTCCATTTCCATTACCTCAGTCAGATCCTCCGTGGTAGTATCCATTTTAGACGCGATCTTTTCTTGAGGAGAGATAAGTCATTTTTCTTTCACGATTGAAATTTACCTGTCACGATTTTTTGCAACTCTGCAAGTTGACCGTTAGTGATCTTGATGATGAAAGTCGAAGCTGCCTGCTTGGCATCTATTATGTTTTATAAATGAATAGATGAAAATAAAAGTACCTAATTCAGATTGAATTTTGATGAGGGCAGCAAGATCTCCCTGTTCGATTTTGCTTATGAGATCTTTCTCTTCATTCGTATCTAGTATCTTTGTTTGATCTTGCAGGTTTATCATCTTTGTTCTCGTGGGAATAGGTGGTTTCTCACGCTTATCAAAAATGTGTAAAGAATGCAAGTTTTTGGCGCCTGGCCGAGTGGAGAATCTGTAGCAGCGCGCGCTTTACTGTTACTCGCAGTCTTAAGCGCGTGGGGATGAATCGGCGAATCGGTAGCGAGAACCGCAGGGCGCGCGAGTTTTGAGCACGCTCCTTCACCCTCGAATGCGTAGGCAATAAAATCAAACCACCTGATGCAGGTTCATCACCAGATCATAACTTGAAGTTGCCATACAGCGCAAACAAGATCACGAGACAATCAACCTTTTTATTTTCTTCATTCAAAACTGATTGACTTAAAATGGCTTAATATATTAATCTAAAGAGACATTCTTATAGAGACGACAAAATGTTCCACGCAAAATTCGTCCACATGCGACTTATCCGAAACAAGGTATTACAACAAAAAAAAAAAAGAAAAAACAGATTAATAAAATTCTAATATAGCGTAACAAAGGCTTTGGACGATAGAGTGCATCTCAAGAAACAAGAAAGGTTTAATTTTGCGTTTATCATTTATTTACAACCAATAAGACAAGGCGATATGAAATAAGAGTTAAATTAACGTTCAAAGAATTCTTCCACTTGCCAAAATTATAATAACCGATATGAATTAGCCGCCAAATTGACGCTCAAAGACTGTTTTCGACTTTTTATCTGACCTGCTTTACAAATTTCTTTTTTTTTCGCTGAAGATAATTGAACTGGGATGTAGATTTTGATGTAAACTTGGTTTCAGGCAGTTGTTCTTTCAAGCAAACTAAATTCATCTCAAAATCTATGCCCTATTTTGAATAAAATCAGCTGAAAATTATGTTAAAATAAAGTCGAAAAGAGTTAAGAATGTTTTTTTTCCCAACAATCCACCCTCCTTTGACGTTCCCCGGTCACACAACGGACACAACATCTACAACTTCTCTTGGATCAACGTCGACCACTCACACATTTTCGACCGTTACCAATGGTACCTCAACGAATACAATCGAACCCGACGAAATTTTCAATGGAAAAATAATCGCTGTCGGAATAGCGGGTTAATTGAGTTACATAGAAAGATCATTCTCATTTTCATTCTAGCCCCAGTTTCGGTTATAATAGTGGTCATGCTCGCAATCCTCATTTACAAAAGACGAGTTCGAATAATCTCCTTCTGGGTTGACTTACGGAGAGTGCTTGTTTTGCATTGCTGTGATAATGAAGGTAGTTAGATCAGCCTATTTTATTACTAAAAAAGTCTTCTTAGAAGAACGCGACCTCGAATTGCAAAACAGACGCGCAGACGAAGAACGAATGATTCTGAATGAAAGACGGCAAAAGAAAGACGGACGGAAACCGACTGTGGATAGCAACACGCAGACAGAACAGCAAGAAGATGACAAAGAGGACAAGAAGGACGAATGGAGGTGCCCTCAAGTATCCTGGCAAGAATGGATCGACAGTTGGTGATTGAAAAAGGACTGTGAAAAGAATGTTTTTTGAATGATTAAATTAGAAAGAAAGTGAATAAATAACATCTTTTTGCATAAAAGACTGAATCGGTAATCTGGGCTAATGGACAATTACGAAGGCGACGACGTTCACGATTCGGACCTTGAGCAGCAAGTCAACAAGCAAAGAGGTAAAAAGAAAACAGAAAACTCTTTCATTTTTAACTTAATTAAAAAAAGGTCTCACTTTCATCGAATCCTCGATCCTTGTCTTTCTCGCGATTCAATGCGTTGGTCTTCTCGCTACATTCATCATCTACCTTGCTGGACTGGCTTTCGCGATTTTCCCCTTCATCAACCTTGTCTGGTTCTTGTTCCGTCGACCCAGAACCCCGACAATGTTTAGGCTGTGAAAGAAACTCAGATCGCTAGAGATTGCATAAAATTCTTTCATAAATAAGACTGAAAATCGTGACGCGATGGACGACTCGTCGGAGTTTGACCAAGATTATCGATGGGACTACTATGATGAACGAACCGTCTCCGAGCTATGCCGTCTTCGTAAGAATTAATGAAAAACAGAATTTTACATAAATAGTCGGTAACGAGTCGGCAAATATCACCTCTACACGGACACCACCGACTGCTACGTCATCCATTATCAATGAAACTTCAAACGTCAACCAACTTGGTAAAAGTAGATAGACAAAAAGATTCTTACCTTGAATAGACGAAAACAACACGCCAAAAACCTTCTCCATGGTTGAAATGATCGTCATCACCCTCCTCGCCTTCAACACTATTCTCCTTCTCACCTTGATCCTCATCCTCTGCCACAAGAAGAAGAAGACACCTAAGCCAACAAGAAACGGTAATCTCTATCATTCCTTTTCGCCTTCATAAAATATATTCTTAGTTCACTACACGCCGATCTCAGCACCACTTCCACTCGACATTTAAACCTGCCACTTAAAGGAGAAAAGCTGTCTTTGAATACTGATATGAAACTAAAACTAGAATATTGTAGACAGTTTTTCCATTCAGAAATGTTCTTTCCATTCTTCAAAGGATTCAGTGGCCCAAATCGAAACAATGGCCGAAACGGAGAGGGATTCCCGGATCAAGGCAGACAGCAAGACGATCAGAGCAGAAATCATTCGAACCCAGAGGGTGAATGTACAAATCCAGACGATGACTTCGAATTCGATGTCGACATACAAAAAGGACGTGTGCGCACGAATGATCGCGTCATCGCTATTCTCATCCTATTACTTTTCTTCTATATCGTCTACGAAAGTAAGAAATCAAATCTTTCAAAGGAGTTCTAAAGTTTTCAATAGACGGAAGAAATAGACAGAGACAACGTGAGCCCCGAAGAATTCGAATGATTCGGAATCCGGATCGAATCGAAGAATTGGAGAGTGAGGACGAAATGGATATCACTCAGCGCCCGGCAATTGAGGATCATCAAGCTGAAGGTAAAATAAGCTTTCTTCCAAACAGAAAATAAACGCAAATTAGAGGCCAACAGACCACAACGCCGACGGACGCGCACTCAACCCTTACAAATCTGTCACAGACAGAAACGCTATTAGGTAAGAAAACAAATTCGCAGGCAAAAACCTAATCATTTATTTAGATTCATCCAGAGCAAGACGCAGCTTCTTCAAACCGCCAAGAAAAACATTCGTGATAATAAGCTTCCTGTAGAAAAATGTGCCTTTAAAACAAAAATAAAAGACAAACAAGCTCTCAAAGATAAAAGGTTCTCATCTTTATTGCAAATAAAATGACAGGAAAAATATATTTTATAGTTTACGGATTGACTCAAGCAAATAAAGGGCCTTGTTCGATGAAGAGCAGTCTTCAGGAATTGACTGGACTCAGGACAGTTTCCGACGGTATTACTGAACTGAGACCAGCTTTTGGAGGTATAACTGGGCTCGACCAGTATCCAGAGGTATTACTCGGCTCAGACCAGTTTCCAGAGGTTTTACTTGGAACAGGCGAGTTTCCAGAGTTATAACTGAGCTAAGGTCAGTTTTTGGAGGTATTTCTAGGCTCGGACCAGTTTTTCGAGGTTTTCATAGGATCAGGCCAGTTTCCGGAGGTATTACTGAGTTGAGGACAGTTTTTGAGTTTTTAACAGAGGTTTTCTTGCTCTCGGACCTTGGTCTTTTTCGAATTTCACAAAAGGTCTTTTAGAATTTCCAGAAAAGGTTTTTGCGAGTTCAAGAATATCAGTAATCTCAGTAAATTAAGTTTGCGAATATTTTAATTGAATACTTCGACTCAAAAGGGCCTTATACTTGAGAGACTAAATTGTAAAGCTGAGATAAAGAAACACAAGATTTTGTTTAGATCTAATGAATTTATTTGTCGAAATTTGCACAAGAAATTGGATGAAAAAAAGAACAAAGAAACTAAGGAGACAACAATGACGATGATTACAGGCGTCGTTCAGCTCGGATGATTTGGCGGATATTTCGGTATTCGAAATCAGTCCGGCATATAGGGCATCTGTTGTTCCTTTCTTCCTCAGGATCCGCTTTGAGCGTTCTTAGACAATCAGCGCACGTGTAGTGAAGGCAGGGTGTAGGATCCTAAAATTTGTTATCAAAATATCAGTCTTGCTAACTACCATTTGTTTGTTTTCTTCCCAGCATATCACGCATTTTTTCTTTTCATCCTCCGAGATTTCTCGTGATGCAAGCTTGATTTGGCGAGATCTTATTATAATTGTACCAATGCAGGCACCCGGAGAAAAAGTTCGACAAAGTAATCTCGGGAGAAGCGGTGATCGAGCAACAAAACACTCCTCGGCGAATTCATCTGCGTTATCCATAAATTCTTTCCATTCAGATTTTGTATAAGGATAGTACCATCTCCCGAAACAGTCTTTACATTGTCCACCAGGCACTGAATTTGTTTCAAGCTGAGCACGAGTGACTTCTCTGAATGTCGGAGATAGACTTGTCTTCTTACGACATATGCGACAGTAAATTATCGCATCTTCGTCTGTTATTTTGACAAGCTTAACAGCGAGCATTTTTCAGTTTGAACAGAAATATTTTCGATAATTTATACTTCCTATTTTAGCGCCATCAATGAGCGTTGATGAGCATGCAAATCGGATAAAATCAGTCTGCTGGAAAAGTCTGAGATAAAATGAACCGGAAAGGGTAAGGAGCTTATGAAACGCTTTAATTTCTTTTTTCCGGGAATTAATCCTTGGATAGCTTTAGGAGAGATACAAAAACACAAAGAGAAATTCAAGAAATTTTTCAAAGATGGTAAGCTTTCTGACAGAAAATTTCTAGCACACTGTCAGTCATTGACAATTTGTAATTCTTCTAAAACAAATGAAGAAATTATTGCGTTTTATCAACTTGAAATTGTGCGGGTAAGATCAATGTCGAAACAGTCAATCAAGATCAAATTTGCTGACGATAATTTGATAACTAAAACAAGCATCTTTGTGGAAGAGAAGGAAGATTGTTTTTATTACTACACGTTTGAAACTGTTTTGGAAAAATTAGTGAGAGCAAAAAAATGCTCATCGAAATTAGATTTTGCTTTCAAGATTGACGGGTTTGATATTTTTGATGGACCAAAAGATGTATTTGCAAGAAATCTTTCAAAAATTTCTGCTGAAATGAAGAGAGAAATCAATTTCTACGAGTATCTTTATATTGACACTTTTCATAAATTCAATATTTTACAGTCTTTTAACCCAAAAAACTCTCTTCAAAAAAAGCCGTTGAATTTTCTTGTCAAAAAGCAAGATCTTGTCTCATCAAGCGAGCCTCTTCAGCTTAGATTTTTGTATAACATGGATGTTTTCTCCAATGTTTATAAATGCGAAAACCTTTCTTGTGGATACGAAAATGTTAAGAAATCAAATTTCGAGGCACATGTTAAAGCTTGTCAACACAAAAAAGAAACGATACCACTCCAATGTCCATATGGCGATACAATTTATCCGATCGAAATAGCAATACGAGCTGGTTACCTTTCAGAAAGGATGAGAGGCTTTAGAAAGACTCGTTTCGGTAGACCTTGAATAACAAACTCTCCAAATTAAAAAATTTTAGTCACTTTCGACATCGAGACAATGGAATGTCCAGTCAATACAACAAACAAAGTGACGACGATTCACGCTGAACTTCGCTTGCTTTCGATTGCTATCGGAAGTAACTTTGGCTACGAGAAATTTTTCATTCGTAGATGTGACTCAAACGAAGGAGCGCAGCAACTCGTTGAAAAATTTCTTGACGAGCTTGAACTTCTTGCTTCATATGAAAGAAATTATCTTCCAAGTGAGATTTTAGAAGCCATTCAAAAACTTGATGGAATTGACATAAAATTGGAGCCTGTTTCGATCAGGAAAAGAATAAGGTTTATAAAAAGAGAGCTCGAAAATTATTCAAAGATGAATGTCTTTGGATTCAATAGTTCTGGTTTTGATTTAAAAGTTTTAGCTCCATATATAATTCCTTTTCTTAAGACAAAGTATAAAGCGAAATTGGTTTGTATAAAAAGGGAACCCAATATTTCACTATTTCCACCCCTTTTTATCAGTTTAAAGATGCTCGGCTATTTAGTTCTCCAACAAACTTAGCTGGGTACTTAAAACAAGGTGGTATCACTGAGGTAAAGTCAATTTGGCCGTATGAAAAATATCACAGCGTAATGGAAATTGTCAATGACAGGACATTTCCACCAATTGAGGACTTTTTCTCGAGCCTAAAGAATAAGGGAATCGATGAGGAAGAGTATGAAAAGTGCAAAAAGGAGTTTTATCAAAATCAAGCGATCAATCCGAATTATTCAATGGGACATTGGCTCCGCCATTATAACATCATGGATGTCACCCCATTTGCCAAGGCCATCGACAACCAGTTTCGTGTCTTCTTTGATGTTTTCAAGATCGATCCCTCATTCTGCATGAGTTTACCGAAATTCGCAATGGCTTGTGTTTTCCAGCGCTACTCCAAAGCTTCGCCCCTGACATGTAAGCAATTTTCTTATGGATATATATTCTTATTATTTATATCTAGACTCGTTTCACAGAAACTTCAAAAAAGAGCACCAACTTTTGCGTGAAAATATTATTGGTGGGCTGGTTAACGTTTTTTCTCGCTACACTGAGCTCCGCCCGGATGTTGATGCCCCTAAAAATGCCAAGTTTGCCCCGAACGGAGATCCCTTCACGCGTATCGTCTTTTTGGATTTTAATGCCTTGTATTTGTTTGCTCAAAAGATGAGCTTACCGACAACGCCAGGTAAATTCAAAATGCAAAAATAAAGGTGAAATCGAAGAATGTTTAGGCATTACTTGGGAGAAATTTGACAACGCCGTTTTCCGCAAAAGGATCATGTCTACGGGAAACAGTTTCGCAGCCCTGCAGTGGCTAACATTCATTGACGAATTTAGCCCCTTGCTTGTTCAATCAAATGGTGAAAGAGTTCCTTTGGAACATCAATATTTTAGGGGTGAACATCAAGTAGAGAACTTCAAAATCGACGGATATGCTAATGTCGATGGTCAACATCATTTTTTTGAATTTCTTGGATGTTATTACCATACTCACTGTGTTGACTGCAATCCAGGAGGAGCTGACAAGGAATGGGAGAAAAAGTTTCGTCGATTGAATGAACTAGGTCAGGTTCATGTAATGCGCGAGTGTGAATGGAATCAAAGAAGAAATGAAGCTCATTTGACAAAAATTTCCAGATATTGGGGTCATATTTTCAAATCGAAAGAAACAGAAAAAAGTCTGATAGAGGGTATAAAAAATGATCAAATTTATGGATTCATAGTTGCTGATGTAACTTGTCCCAAAGAAGTATACGAGAAAATATCGTATCTCAATTTTCCACCAATTATAAAGAGAATGAAAATTACAGATCAGCTTCTTAGTCCATACATGAAAAGCCAATTTAGTAAGCTTGGTAAAAATTGTGATCAGGAAACAGTTATTCAGACATACAATGGTAAGAAAATATTTCTTCTCACAACTCTGGCTAAATTCTATCTTGATATTGGTTTAGAGATAACAAATATAAGATCATTTACACAGTATAGAGCGTCAAAATCTTTAAGCGAATATGCTGATTCTATAACAAATGGCCGAGTCAGCGCTCTAGACGAGAATCCTCCTAATAAAGCCCTTGCTTTGGCTTTTAAAACGATCGGTAACTGTGGAGGATTCGGTAAAGCCATCGAAGTTGTTGATCGACCAAGTCTCAAATTTGATGATGAAAAACAACTAGCTAGATCAATAATTAAACCAACATTCAAATCAACACAGCCTCTCTATCAAGAAAACGGAGAATACTCAATTTCAGAGGTTACTTTCGAAAAAAAGCGAATCAAAGACGACAAACCGACTGTTCTTGGAGTTGCTATCCTTCAAAATTCAAAGCTTCACTTTCTGTCCTTCGTCTACAAATTTCTTCACAAGTATTTGAAGCCAGGATCATACAAGCTGAATTATTGTGATACAGACAGTCTCGCAATATGTAAGTTATTATTAAATATTGCTTGTCTTATAAATATATCTAGCTTTTACCAGGAGTGAAGAATGTATCGACACGAATCGTTCAAAAATGATGACTTCATTCTTACCTTGTGTTCACCAAGAGTTGAAATACGAGTTTCTCCAAGAATGTGGCAAATGGCTTGTTCTTGAAAACACCAACCTAAACGAGAAAACTCCTGGTCTCTTAAAATGTAAGAACCATTTTCTTAAAAAGTAGAATTCAAATCTTTCTAGCTGAATGGGAGACAGATTCGGGAGCACTTGTTTGCCTCGGAAACAAAATGTATTTCGGCTATGATCCGAAAAATGACAAGGTTAAGCGATCAACAAAAGGAGTTCCGCATAACCAAGAGTTAAAACTGCAAGAATTCCTTGATTGCTTGTATGGAAACATAGAAACAAATAATCGATTCACTTTGCGAACTCTACGCCCTACTACCAACAATGTTGTTAAACGAGTTTCAACTGAAAAAGTTCTACTTTCAAATTTATTTGTAAAAATGCGCGTCATGGATGATGGCATTACCTGCGAGCCACTGACCCTCGACGGCAAGCCGCTTTAACTGTTTATTTCATCCATCTCCGAAAAAAAACAAGCTTCTTTATTTTTCACTGTTTTTTCCGCTAGAATAAATTTGTAAAGTCCATATAAACGTGATCAAAATTTCTCGTCGCTATGCCATTCTATCAAAGTGAAAGAGTAGACCTAGAAGCAATTCGCAAAGAGTATGGTGGTACATACATTCCACTCTCTAAGGAGGAGCTTGAATACTTTGAGAAAACGGAGAAGATGGGACAACTTCAGAATCGTGTTATCATTGCTCCTCCGAAACCAGGTCGGATCGTAGAACATGCTCACGTTAGACTATTGATTAACAAGAACTTCGACTTGTTTAACGTTGTGGATGATCTATTCGAATTCATCTCACCGCCTTTTCGTTTTGGAATCGATTTTGCGTTTTTGCTGGAAAACCCCGTCACAGAAGATCCTGACTCACGCTTTCGATTTGTTTGGCCTCAAATCTCGACCTCTCTTCCAATAGAACCTAACCTTATCAAAAACAAGTCATCGAAAAAAGAATTCTTGCAGAACATTCCAGATTGGACTGACATCCCTCGCCTCGTCGACATTACCCATCAAAATCAGAGCATGTTTCGAAAAAGCGGATACAACATCACAAAACTCTTGACCTGTAGTCTTTACATAACAAAGATGAAATAAATGCATTTTAGTCTCACTTGTTTTATCCCAATTGCTGCTGTTGATAATTCAGAACACTTTCAAAGTTTGCATGGCTGAGACTAATCGGAAGGGTCTAGATTCAGTTTGCCCGTTTATAGACTGTCGAGGAGAGACCTGTCAAGGGGTCTGAGGTCTGTCAGGGTGGACTAAGGCCAGTAAGGGTGGAGAGAGGCCTGTCAGGGTGGACTAAGGCCAGTCAAGGGACCAGAACCCAGTCAAGAGGCCAGAGGTTCGTCAAGGGGCCAGAAGCCTGTCAAGAGGCCAGAGGCCTGTCAACGGGTCAGAGGCCTGTCAAGAGGCCAGAGGCCTGTCAACGGGTCAGAGGCCTGTCAAGGGGTCAGAGACCTGTCAACGGGTCAGAGACCTATCAAGGGGTCTGAGACCTATCAAGGGGTCTGAGGCCTGTCAGGGTGGACTAAGGCCAGTCAAGGGGTCAGAGGCCTGCCAACGGGTCAGAGGCCTGTCAAGGGGTCAGAGACCTGCCAACGGGTCAGAGACCTATCAAGGGGTCTGAGACCTATCAAGGGGTCTGAGGCCTGTCAGGGTGGACTAAGTCCAGTCAAGGGGTCAGAGGCCTGTCAAGGGGTCAGAGGCCTGTCAAGGGGTCAGAGACCTGTCAACGGGTCAGAGACCTATCAAGGGGTCTGAGGCCTGTCAGGGTGGACTAAGGCCAGTCAAGGGGTCAGAGGCCTGTCAAGGGGTCAGAGGCCTGTCAAGGGGTCAGAGACCTGTCAACGGGTCAGAGACCTATCAAGGGGTCTGAGGCCTGTCAGGGTGGACTAAGGCCAGTCAAGGGGTCAGAGGCCTGTCAACGGGTCTGAGGCCTGTCAGGGTGGACTAAGGCCAGTCAAGGGGTCAGAGGCCTGTCAAGGGGTCAGAGGCCTGTCAAGGGGTCAGAGACCTGTCAACGGGTCAGAGACCTGTCAATGGGTCAGAGCCCCGTCAGTCTGAGGTGAGTCTTTTTTGATTTTCTCATCGCCTAAGTCCAGTTATATCTCTCAGAGCTCCCCCGATCCCAAAAATACCTCTCTGAGCTCCCCGATCCCAAAAATACCTCTCTGAGCTCCCCGATCCCAAAAATACCTCTCTGAGCTCCCCGATCCCAAAAATACCTCTCTGAGCTCCCCGATCCCAAAAATACCTCTCAGAACTGCTTTGATCCCATGAATGCCTGTGGAAACTAGAACTTACTCTATCGACAATGAATACAAATTAAAAAAGACTTGGAATTTTGTCACCAAAGTTTATTTTCACCGAAAATTTTTATTTACAGGAGAGTTTCACCAGAATTTTTTTTATCAATTTTTTTTTTGAGTAAAAGGAAGGAGAAATGTTATATCTCAGAGTTCATTATCTTCTTTCTGAATCCAGCGAAAAACGTCTTTTGTCTTGCAGACAGGACAGTCATCGGAGAGGTCTTGTCGCTCGTATTTAAGAGTGAAATCTTTGAAATCAACGAAGTAAGATGACACAATATTATTCTGCTCATCGTCGACCTTTTTAGGCGCCGTTCCAAGGATCTGTACAGGTATCCAGCTTTCTTTGCCACTTTTTCTGTTTTTGTTCATTATCGCTATTTTCTCAAAAGCAAGAACATTATTTGTCACATTGACAGACGTGTAGTGGAGACGAACTTTTTGGCTTGAATTTTCATCATCACCGCAGATACCGACAATATTGAGTAAGACACCACTTCTGTAAGAAGTGCAGCTAAAACTCTCAACTTTCTGCAAAAACATATTTTTCTTATTGTGAAGAGACTTGAAATTTTAGCCATGAGGTTCAAAAGCACTGGTTACTCCGTGCACATTTTGCTATCCTGGATATGTTTAGGAAAATAGCTCAAGCGGAACTTCGACATGCGAAAAAACAAATAAAGAAAGACAAAGAAATTCATCACCCAATTTTATTATCACCAATTTTATGTACAGGAAGAATACACCGCAGTTTCTTTTTTTTTGACATTTTTGTTTTTCTTAAAAAAAAATGGAAAATGATTTTGTTCAGTTCTTCAAACGTTTCGCTACATATCCATCAAGCATTGCACAGATAAGACATTCTGGATGTCTATGATCCTCGTAATTCTTGTGACCTTTCATAATCGCAGCTTCTTCAGCAGTAACTTCTATAGTTTCTGTAGTCGAGTTAGCATACCCGCAAAAAAACTTTTTGATTTTATTCAAGAAGGACATTTTTCGAATGACGGGTGAATAAAACTTCGACATAAGGTTCGAAAAAGCTGATGGCATACGAGAGCATATTTTTTTACTGAACCAGAAATTTTGATTATTGCCTGCTTGTAAATAGAAACTTGCTTCAAAGAAAGACCAAAGAGATAATCACCAAACAAATTTATTACTCGAGTAAATAAAAAATTGAAAAGAAAAGGAAAGAAATTTTCAAGAGAGGGATCAAAAGAAGCAGAAACAATTAGATTTTCTGGTCGACTGGACGATTGAATCGGAAAGTGTAGGAAGGCTTGACATTGTGTTCTTTTTCCCAGTCGGATTGTTTGGCATCAGAAGTGGTGTAGAGATCTGCAGGACGTTGTGATTCTGTGTGCATTTGGAGAGCTTGGAAGACATTCGAGACTTCATCACCAGTCTTTGCAAACAGTCGTAAGTTGATCTCTTTGGTCGGTCGTGAATAATCAAGGTCAGTTTCAAAACCAGGAATGTAAGTTCCCTTGACCCTGAAAAAGCCGCCCCCATTGTAGGAGCGAAAAGTGAAAGTTTTGATCGTGACAAACATTTTGATAATGAGATGAGCGGGCAAAAGAAGACCAGAAGTTCTAAAGCGCTGGTTAATCAGTGCTCTATTCATAACCAGTGATTAATTATATGTTTACTTACAAAGAAGGGTTTTTTCAACTTGTTTATGTTCGTCAATCGTGAGCTTGGTCGAGACGATAGACCAAATAACGATTGAGTAATCATCTTCAAGTGGTGTGCTAAAATCGAAAGAGAAAGATAGCCAGCCTTGTGAGATTTCTTCTCCTTCAAACTCATGAGCAAAAATGTTGTTCACTTTGTAGTTTTCCATTGATACAACATATGACAAATCAGCTTGACTAACTCGCCCAAGCGTGTCCAGATATTTCCAGTAGGGAAGAATCGGATATTGATTTGTGATTTTCTAAAGATAAGGATAAAAAAAAATAAGAAATTGAAAAGATAAACCTGAGGATATCCATTTAAAGATTGACCATTCAACATGACATTCACTTGAACAAGATTGTTGAAAAAGCTGAAATTCGAAGAATCAATTTTAGAAGATCCATGAAGAGCTTCTGTTTGAATCAGTCCAAAGAACAGATATGCAGGGGTATTTCCCCCAGTCACATTAAGAAGTTGCACATTTTTTCTTCCTTTTGGCAAACTCATTGTTGTTATCAAAGTATCATTGAATTTATATGTGATTGGCTTTGATTTGATTCTCCCAAAGTAGTTTCTCAGGCTCGGCGATGACACGTATTCAGCAATAGCGTAGGCATCAGTTATTTTAAGGACTTCTCCTGCTGGAAGCATATCAGTTTCATTCTCTCCGATAAACATTGTCGAAAACTCATGTTTAAGACGATAAAGTGTAATTGAAAGATCTGTGTTTTGAGGAAGAGGTTTGTTCTCCATGAAAAACCATGAGTCGGAAGGAAGATAAGTTCATAAATATAATTTCCGTTAGATGTTTCGTAACATTGTGGGCGTCGTCCATTTATAATCATTTTCTTTGAGTCACTATCAACAAGATTCTCATAGTTGTATTCATCGTAGTACCCCTCAATCTGGAATGCGGAATTAACATAAAGTGGGTCGAAATTGACACGTTTGGTCAAGTAGTCTGCCAACAAGTAGTGAGAACTAAAGAAAAAATAATTATCAGAACAAAAATTAAGTCCTTACTTTGAATTTGAGTTATCGATAATCTGAGAATTCACCGCAACTTCAGTCTTTCCGAACTGTTTGCTAGCAAAGCCATTTGAAGGAATATAATTCTTGTCAAGCTCGATTGTGAAATGAATCGCAATTTTATTTTTCACAAGGAAAAGATTCGGATCGGCGTCAAACTTAAAGCTAAGCCTTCCGGTCAAGCTGTCCTCTTCTCTTGGATAATGCCGTTTAACAACTTTTTGGTCGTAGTACTCAACTTCTGTCATGATTTCAGTCTAAAAAGAGCAAAAAGTTAGACAATTATATCACCAATTTTAGTCACCAGAGTTGAGAAAGTTTGAAAAGAAGTAATTGATCGTTAACAGTAAAGGAATGAGTAAAGAGAGAAGAAAGTTTCTGTCGTGAATAAAGAGAACGGAAAATAACGAAGAAGCAAACATAAAAACCACAATAAAATGACGAGTCTGACTGGGTTCTTTTATAAAAAAAGGTTTCTTTATCACCAAAAAAGTCAAAAAGCTGCGTAGGATATTTTTTAAGGCCTAAACTATCAAATATTTCAATTTTACTCTTTATAATTCGTAATGAGATCCAGTGAGAGCCTTTTGAAATTTCAGGCGATAAGTTGACAACAATAAAAGAAGGAAAATTTTCAATTTTGGGTAAAGTATCAATGGAGTAAACACCTTGAAAATGTTCAACTCGTTCTAAACGTTTCGCAATTAGGTATGAGTTCATGCTTTTTTCTTTTTCGATGATTTCTTTGATTTTTTCAAATCTTTTGTTGTTTGATTTCGTTTTTTCTTTGTTTTGGTATTTGGATGTTTTCGACCTGGTGTTAGCTTGAGTTTTGTTGGACCGTTTTTTGACTTTCGTTTGCCCGCGCCGGATTGAGATTTTGGAAACCATTTTTTTGGACGATTTTCAAGCGAGGCAATGATTGTTTTCATTCTCTTGTTGTGATAAGTATCTGGAGTGAAAAGTGTTGAATGATGTGTTGACTGCCTAAGTCGATTGAAAATCGTGTATCCCGCCAGTTATATATGTTTAAAGGGAAGGTAACGGAGCGTTGGTCGGAGAAATGGCACCACCTGTCGTTTGGACGGATTTGACCCATCATCAGCGTATTCGGTTCTCCATAGCAAGAAGCAATTGAGTTACACGTTATGAAAGCAATGTCCATGTCACGCGGAGTCGTCATCAGATTACAGACAGCGCTTATAATTTGAACATTGTACTCTTGATTTTTTTTCAAAGAAAATTTCAGGAACTTTCAGCTCCTTGGTCATTGTCTCGAAAAGATTCAAGATCATCTGCAACGAAGTTAAGCTCAAAGTAGTACTTTATTCCAGGTTGTCTATTTCCTTCTTCGTCTGCAATTTTATACCAAACTACTCCGGCTCGTTGTCTGATATCGATTATGACGTAAATTTTGTCTGTCCAGTTTTGTGTATATCCTTTTTCGAAGATACCCTTCTCTATTTTTACTCGGACAACGTTCCCAATTTTGAGTCTTGGTTTGACTTTCAAATCGAAATCCGGGAAGAGATGAGCGAAGACCTGTGCTCTATTTTCATGTGAGACTTGGCTTGGTGCCATTCCAATGGCTCGATGAGGAGTGGAATTGTAGCCTTTGACTATTTCTGGAAGAACATCGATCCAATTTTTAGTTTTGTTTGATTTCATAAACAGCTCCACTCGTTTTTTGATGGTTTGATTGACTCGTTCTGCCATACTCGCTTTCAATTTTGTTTTGATACTATAGTGATGCATTCCATAGCGATCAAGAATTTTTTTTACATTGACATTGTAGAATTCCAAGCCTTCGTCTGTGATAAGAGAATTAGGCCATTCGAGAAAATCTTGAAATATATCATTGAGAGCGTTAGCAACATCGATTCCTCCTTTTGTTTTTACAGGTCGTGTCCATATAAAGCGAGAGAAGCAATCGATTATAAGTAGAACATAAGCATACTGACGATTTGAAAATTTGAATTTCTTGTATTCAATCAAGTCACCCATAAAAATTTTGAATGGCGAGTCGACTATGATTTTTCTTCTGGGAAATCGTTTTTTAGTTATTCGACGGTGAGTACTATGAGTTTTATTCTGCCTGAGAAACTCCGCTACTTTCGCTGAGAACGCTGGAGCGCTTGCAACGTTTTCGTACAGGGCTTGAATCTGATCCGTCACTGTCTTCTTCTGTTTTTTCAGAGTCGCTTGTTGATTCACTTGATTCTTTACCTGAGCTTGAGCTTGCTGAGGATGTTTCACTTTCGGAGGAAGTTGATGGTCGTCTTCGCTTGGATTTCTTTGTCTTTTTCTTTGATTTCTTCTCGGGGACAGATCTCTTTCGTCGTTTTCTGGTTCTTTTCCTCTCAACCTCCGACTCTGACGAGTCATCTGTAAAGCTGTCACATCTTGTTTTTGCTTTAACCCTTGATGTTTCGATTGTTTTGCACGATGAGTATTTTTCGTCATCTTTCTTCGCTGTTGCTTCGAAAGTATTTTCTCTTTCGATAATGTTGAAGTTTTGCTTGAAATCGTTGAAGGGTACGATGCAAGCCTTCATACCGGTGACTGAGTAGACAACAGGATATTTTGAGAATATATCCGTGTACAGCCGGTAGCTTGAGGCATGACCTCGAGGCGATTGATCAAGAAACATGTAAGGATATGATTTGTTCTTGATATCTTCGGACGCTCTCTTGAACGCTTTTTGCAGCCCAGCTGTATTGCAAACTCTCTTATTGATTGTTCCGTCTAGACAGTTTCGGCAGAGAAACGTTGCGTTACAGTTCAGACGAATGTTACGACCAAATTTTCCAGCAGCATAATTATTTTGAGTCATAATCATAACGTTCAGGCTTCGCTTGCCGCTTGTGACTCGAAAAAGATGATCTATAGCTTGACTTTGAATCGCTTCTTCATAAAGATCATCAAGAACAATCGTTGTATGGGGCATCATCTCATCAATATCATCCTGTGATGGGATACCGACGCGATAGCTAACAGGAATTCCAAGATCATCCCACTGAACGGGTTTTTCTTCAAGGAAACAGGGATAAAAATACAGGACCCGCTTTGTTTTCTTCTGAAACAGATGCCTGTTCAGCAGAACTTGCTTTGCAATATAAGTTTTTCCAGCACCAGATGATCCACTTAGCAATATACGAAAAGGGTATGCAAACTCTTTTTGAGGAAGAATTTCTCCGCTTATCATCGTTGACATTTTCTCTTAATTACGCGATCATATCTTTCACCGCTCCTTTTATTTACAACAATAAACACTGGATCAATAACTTGGCAATGATTTTGTTTTAAAATATTTTAACTTAAAACGGTTGTAGTAGAGCCAAAAATTATTTTTTCTTTCTTTAAACAATTATGATTATAAAAATAACACTGGTCGTAAACATTGACGCAAGCGAAATTATTGAAGAAAATATTTTAGTTGAAAATAAATAATTCAAAACAGACATGAAAAAGAGGCAAAGAATCTTATTCAGCTCTGTGACTTGTTCACCTTAATCTTTTCTGAAAAAAATTTATTATACAAGACTCCATTAACGGGACATTTGAAAGCCTTCTAGTTTTTCCCCGGTCTTCAAACTTTAACAGACACTAGAAAGTTGTTCTTTCACATATCTCAAAATCAGAGATTCGGAAGGTCGGTTAGAAACACAAAAAACAGGTTTTTGTTTAATTTTCGAGAAAACTACGCTTTTTTGATGGAAAGTTAAGTTTTTAAGGTCAATTTATGAACAAGCCTCAAATTTTTTCATATATTCATAGGTTTTCCACTGTAAGTCTTTCAAGTTACGCGAAATAGATTTCCGTCATTTTGGGCGAAAAGCGCCACGCCGCGCGCCGCCTTCCCGATACAAATCCTACTCATGTTTATATTTGAAAAGTCTCATCCAAGGGACAGTTTTTGTAAAAAATAACATAAAAGTTTCTAGAAGGTTATTTGAATAACGGTTATCGTAATAAAAAGTTATTTGAATAACAAGTTATTTCAATAACAAGTTATTTGAATAACTTGGTTATTAAAATAACCTTCTAGAAATTTTTATGTTATTTTTGAGCTTCCTTTGTTTTGAAGACTCATGTTTATATTTTATATTTAGTTTACTAATATTTATCATATGTTTACGTTTAATATAAATATTTTAACTTGTTTATATATTTCATAAATATTTATAATTATTTACCTTTCTTTGTTTACATTATCTCCATTATTGAAAAAAGCTTATGTACATACTACTATCGAGTATTCTTACTTACCGATCTGTAGCGTCGGCCAATTTCCGCTCGGCAGCGGTCAACTGAGCTCGGAAGTTTTGTTTCTCAGTTTCGGCCGCCTTGAGCTTTTGCTGGAGCGCAGCCAGAGTGCCTTCGTGATCCTTCTTGAAGAGCTCTAGTTGCTCTGTCTTCTGCAGCTGCTCGTCGTATATGGCTCGAAGATTGTCTCGCTTTATCTTGTATTTGGCGCTAGGAAAGAAAGTTAATTGAGAAAATCGCGAACGGTTTACCCATGCTCTCGAAGAATTTCAGCTTCTTTTGCGATTTCTCGTTTCTCGTTGACAATTTTCACGAATTTCGCTTCATGATCCTTCGATGCCGCCCTAAGAGTCGAGACTTCTTCCTTCAGCGCCGTGAACTCTTGAGAAGAACAGACATTCTTCGCCTTGGCTTCTTCAAGTTCAGCTTTCAAGCGAGCAATTTCAGAAGAAAGATCAGATTGCGCAGATTCAGCCGAGTTGAGCTTCTCCTCGAAGGCTTTCATTGCAGAGTCTGATTGTTCGATCTTCTCGAGTAAGTGGACATTTTCAGCCGCAGTTGCCTAAATTTTCAGTGTAAAGTAAGTTTTAAAAAGCACTAAAGTGCTAAATAGATAATTACCTTGATCGATTCTTCGAATTGCGAAATCTGCAAGTCCTTCGCTTGGGCAGCGCTTTGAAGTTCAGAAATCTTCGCTTCTGATTCAGCTATTTCTAAATCTCGAGCTTCAGAATTCGCCTTCAGCTGCTTCTCATGGCTTTCCTCGGCTTTTTTGAGCTTTTCTTCTTCCAGGAGAAGAGCTGCCTTCAAATTTTCGAGAGCCTCGCTGATTTTCTGATTTTCGGAGAGTTTCTCTTCAAGCTCGGCTGACTTTTCGCTCAAGTTTTCTTTCAACCCTGCGAGTTCGTTGCTCAACTCCTGGATCTGCGCCGCCTTCGATTCCTCAGAAGCTGCGGATTTTTCAGAAGCACTAGTCAACGCGGTTTGATGAGTTCTGATCTCTTGCTCGAGGACTTTTATTTGGTCTTCTCTTTCAGCGACAGAAGCGATTAATTCTCGCACTTTTGCTTCGGTAGTTCCCTATAAATGAAAGTTAGCTTTTAGAAAAGCAGTGGTCAAAATCAAATTTACCTGGACTTCTCTGAGATCCTTCTCAAGCGCCTTGCACTCATCCCGCTCAAAACGCATCTGCTCGAGTTTCTTCACAAGCGAGTCAGTTTCGCTCACTTGGGAGCCGATATTCTGCTTGAGCGATGCATTCTCGGACTCTTTTATTTTCAACGTCTTGTGCGCTTCTTCGAGCGTTTGCTTGAGCCCGTTGATCTCTGCTGCATACACGGCGTTGTCCTCTTTCAGCAAGGCGACATTCTCTTTCAGTGGCTCGAGCTCAGCGATTCTGTGCTCCAGGTTGAAGTTGGCCAGGTTCGCCTTTTGTAACTCGTCGCTTTTGTTTTTCAGCGTTGTCTGAAAAAGAATTGGTAATGGATTTCTGAAAGTATAAAAATGAGTGAATTCCAGGGGGCACAAGCTACAGTTTGTTAAGTCCTGTAGCTAGCGCCGTGTGGGATTGAAATAAATGGTGTAAAATGATGAATCAGAAAATATCATGCATTTAAAATATACAAACCTTGTGTTCTTGTAATTGGACCTTGAAAAGTTTTTTAAAATGAATCAGGATGAATGAGTTTTCTTTTCTTTTGTAAATAAGAAATCAACGATGAAAACACCGATTTTTACTCTTACCTCTGATTCTGTAATTCTTCCTTCTAGCGCGACGATTTGACCTCTGAGCGTGACCAATTGAGACTCCTTTTCTGTGATCTGTTTGAAAGTCTCGTCTTCTTTTTCTTTCAACTGGCGCAGCTGATCTTCCAGGATTTTTACTTCTTCGCCCTGATATCTTCTGTCAGAATAAGTAAAGAAAGGTAGCTTACCTTTGTCTTGCTGATTTCTAGCGAGTCCTGTAAGGCTTCAAGCTGCTTCTGGAGTCGCGGAACTTTTTGCGCTTCTTCCTTTACTCGCGTGTAGTCTTCCTCGAGCTCGTCTTTCAAATCGGAGATCTTCTGATAGCGCTGTTTCAGTTGAAAATGGTCCGACTCGAGCTCCTGAAAACAGCTCAAGATTAAAGATAACTTTTTTCGAAATACTGACCTTGTATTTGGCCATTTCTTGGGACATGCTCATTTCGAGCGATTTTGAAACTGTTGACTTTCTGGTCCCTCGTTTTGCGATTTTGAAGGGCTCTTTTGACGGGGTCGATTGAGGAGGACCAAGAATAGACTTGTCAGTTTGGTAGGCTCCGCTGATGCTGCTTATGTCCATCATGCTCTGGTCGCGGTACTGGAAGCCGCCTTTGACTCTCTAAAAGATGGTTAAATGTCGTTCGGGAAAACGGTTCGAATGGTTAGTAAGAAATGTAGATTTTTTTAAATAATTTTTTAGTTATCGATTCAAGTACAATCAAGCAAGTTTATTTGATCACCAAAGATACACCAATTTTTGAGTGATTTGGGTTTTTCAACAAACCTGGCCATTTTGACCGTAATAGCCCCAGATTGACTGAATTAGATTAGTGAAATTTATGTTGGTTAGCAATTTTTTCCTTTTTAATTAAAACTCACCTGGTCATTTTGAGGGTTGTATCGCTCGGGCCCAGGAAGATTCTCTTTATTTTTGGTAACGTCGTCGAAGTAGGTTGTTCGTTTGGATTTTGCGAAAGACATTTTTTAAAAACTTAAAATTTTGGCTATTTTCTCTGATTTTCAAGAGAGCAAGTGAGGGACAAGCGCCAAGGCTGCGTCGTTCAAAAGCGCGCGATTTGAGATCCACCAATCGCGCTCGCTGCTCTAGATTTTGTCGTTGGCTACAGCGAAGATCTCAATTAGGATTAAACCTGGCGGAGTTATCAGCGGAGTTAGGATCGTCGGAGTTCAACTTGCCGATCTAAGATTTGTTTTTGTGTTTTCAAGTTTTTGAAAACAAGCTGCAGGTGAAAATTTAAAAAATAGACTGAGTTCACGCCGTTGCGAGGGAAAAATGTTGTTCAAATCGGATCCTTATTTTATCTAGAAAAAGCTGACTGAAAGGCTTGTTTAGCTGTATTTTCCCTAGACCTTCATCCTCCTTTTCGTCGTCATCTGCTAATCATCCATAACAATTGAACATTTGAATTTCAAGTTCGTATTCTGCACTTCGGCATGATAAGCTACACATTTGTTCTTTGTTCCTCCTCGAGTACATGCAATAAAACGCGCAAGTTTTTGAAATTTTGAATTTTTTATTTGGTTTTCGTTTTTTTTGTGCAAAAATATAACTGAGGTGTAGATAAATGAATTACTTTTAACGTCGGCAGTTTACTCAAGAGTCCTGGAGCTCTGAACGCTGTTTTGAAGCAAAAAGAAAGTGAAAAAAATAAGAGAAACTTATTTAAAGATAAATGGTAAAAATTAAATTTGAAACTTAGTTGTTAATAAATAATTGAACTCTTGTGCTTTGGCAGTATCACTTCTGAAAGCTAGGCAAGTTGCTCCAGTACGGTACTGGATCGAAGGGAGAGGGTTGATCGTTTTTGGCGAGATGCTCACCAGCTGCGATTTGAATGCGTGTAACTTTCGGCTTTTCAGGGTTTTGCGATTACTCTCCAATTTGGTTAAAATAAAAGTAAAATCGAGGAACCCGTAACAACCAGTGAGGAAGCTTTTGATACTCTTTGCATGGCTCCGTGTAGTTTTCGCCTAGAACAGGGGTTCCGTCGTTGAGAGTGATGTATTTCGTCTTGATAACTGGATCGTAATACTCTTTTATAGTCGGCTCTTGGTTATCTGAACGAGACTGGCAGACGTCAGACTGGGCACCGTCGGTCTTCTTATCGACGTATTTACTATTAATTTCAGGTTCGAAGAATGGTTCCTCCTTGATTTCTGTTTTGACAGATTCGTTTTTGATTTCAGCCTTGACATCTGCTTCAGTTTTGATTGTCTGCGAGTTAACAAAATCTAAAGGTCATATTTATTGATTAATTAAAAAGTTCTGAAATGATTCCAAGATCTCTAAAAGGCGCTTCAAGTTTGAGACCCTGTTTGTTTCACCCTGTTTTTTTTAATGTCAGATTAAGAGCTAAATTCTCATTCCTGCTTTTCAACCCTATACTATGCATCCTGATTTTTCATTGAAAATCGATTTTTATCACGGCGCAAGAGTCATTCTGAGTTTTCAGCGAAACCTGAGAACAGGGACAGGTTACACAGGGTTAAACCTGTGTTGATTGGACGAGACAGAAAGTCTCGCGGGCGAATAGGCACTCAGGGCAGTTTTCTGCGCACAGGGCGACCTGTTTTGAATTGAAAACAAAAACTGTCCCTTTATCTGTGTCCGCTCAAAAGCAGCAATTTTTTTTCACGATTTTGAAAATGTATAAAAGACAGAGGATGAACGAAGATTGGACCGGGGATTGGAAGGGCATTGTCAAAGACCGGGTTGACAATCCTTGGAATGGGGATGACTGGGTACCATGGAACGTCCCTGAGAAAGTATACGATCTGGTAGAGCCACGAGTGATGGAACTAGAAGAGCTCATTTTATGCGGTACCTATCCTGGCGATACCCGTTTGTATAGAACTGGTCTTTTACGATGTCGTTTAGAAGGATGCCCATGTTACGGAAAGGTCTTTATTTAATGACTTAAGAAGAAACTAACTCGAATTTAAGAAATTAAGAACTTACGTGAATAGCACAAAAACAGATCGTCGAGCAGTAAAAGCGATGTGCGACAAACATAAATTGAAATACCCTCTGACCGAAGAACAGAATAATCTTATCTCTCAACAAATGCATCAAACTGCCGTTCAGAAGAAAGCTACAGCGAAGCTAAACCTGACACAAGAGGTTGTAGCAACCTGTGCGGATATCATGACAAAGCTGTCAAAACATGACCTTCCCCGAGATTTCTGGACAACAGAAGAAATGTTTGTGTTCATCTACGGACTTGTCGAACGAAAACAACGAGGAGAACCAGTAACTGAAATAACTATCGAAGAACACCTTCAGTAATTATTTTCATTTTGAACATTCTAATATAATTTCACTAGAAGTGTGAAAGTGCGACATGTGTTGAGGAATCAAACCATTCTCGCCATAGGAAACGAGCCGCGAAATCAGCTTACTGAGGCTCAAATAATGGAGCTTACTACTATTAATTCTGAACAAGTGAAAGTCGAGCCGATGGATGCTGAAAATGACGGAACTCTGATTCAGGAAATAAACGTCGAAGATGACGATGGAAATGGTAACTTTTTGTGAATTAATTTGTCTAAAGATGATTTTAGACATCTCTTTGAACAACATTATTAATCAACCGGTGAATCTATCAGAATCGTTTGCCAAATTGATAGCTTATCATAATGCGACCCTTGCTCCTACGAATTCGACTCAAATATCAATACCTTCAGACGACAAGCCGAGTAATTCAACTCTAGTTGCAAGCAGTACAGAAGCATCACTCGTCGCAGAAGGTGGTTCTGCTAATATAGCAGCAGCTACGACTTCGACCTCCAATGATGGCGATTCTCCTGAGCTGGAGAATACTGGCGAAAAAATTGAGAATGATGATGATAAGCAGCAAAAGGAGTCTGACGCCCCGAAAGACGCAGAAATTCTGCAATACCCAGGGAGATGTACTGACCTTTTCGGTGTCTATAAACGCTGGGAGTCGATTTTGACAAATGAAGCAAAGGAAAAGCTCTTCGCAGACTTTTCGCTCGACAAACCTCTCTATCAAAGTCCAGATGAAATCGAGGACGTGGATCTGAAGCTAACAATACGAGACGAATGGATCGCTGATTTTCCTTCTTGGCTTGCAAACTTCAAGCCGTTGAATTCAATAGATGACGGATCCAAACAGATACCACTATCGGATATTATAGCGATGCGGCAAATGTATAGAACTGAATTAGAAGCCCGCCACACTCCAGTCAAATAGAATCAGTTAAAATTTCTGCTAGCTTCGGCAACTGCGCGTTGCCCATTGTGCCTTTTGTGCATGGATTTCGAGCGGGGGCGGCCATCGCCACCGCCGCTCCATAAATACGCAACGACCGACCGGGCGCATCTCAGTCGAGTGCGGCCCGAGTTACCGATTTTATACTCCTTTTTGCCGCCAAGTTCAGAAATAAACTTGCAGCTAGAGACTTCCCCCCAGAGACTCTTCTTCTTGCAGGTTGTAGCTTAGAGACAGTGAGGTTATATTATACAAACTAGCTCGGCAGGGCATTTTGGGGTGGCCATTATTGTCGAAGCTAGCATTGATGTCGAAGTGGGATTTCGAGCCCTGGTGTCAGATACTCCCTGAGTTTCTGACTCCTTAGTAACAAAACTAAGCGAGTCAATCGAATGATTTTCCTCGGAATATTATTCAATAATCTTTCGTTGAAAATCATTATCTTCTCATTTAAATAACTCACGCTGAATAAAACCCACTGATCCTAGCAAACCAAAGACTGGACTTCGACTCAAGTTAGGGAGCAGACACGCACAGTAATATTTACTGTGTGGGTACTGTGCAAGATCCGGCAATACAGTAAATTGTTAGGATTACATAACCGATTTCGCGCTCGGCCAATCAGAGGGCCAGTAGTCCCCTGCCACGTCAGCAACGCCCGCGACGTAAACCCAACGGTCGTTCGCGAATCGGCCACCCGCGTCGGCCTAACCGCCGCGCGGGAAATTTCCAAATATTTTTCGCGCGCGATCGAGACCAGCAAGAGCAAAATACTGGCTCCATCGAATGATCGCGCGATAAGTTCAAAATACATTTGCGCGGGTGATGGAGACCTAACGGCGAAATACTAGTTATCAGGCCCATCGAGGGCACAATTACAGACGCGTTACAGTTGTAGCCCCTAGCCCAAACGGAATTCATCGATAAAAATAGAAATTCCATGCGCACAACAAGTTTTTAAAAAGTCAAAAGTTTTTAAAGTCGCTTGAGAGGTCGGCCTATGATATTTTTCGGTCTTTTATTTCACAATACATGCTTTCTATGCCCCTACTGAACCGAAATGTCTATCAATAACAAAGCCTTACTTTCCAAAGGGTAATGAATGGTCAGACAACCGCGCCCTCTCAACCCTTTAGGGAGAGCAGAGTGGAACTTCTACATTGATTCAAAGGTAGAATCATAAGTGCTTGTCCATCATTTACCTTATCAAAGGACTTACACATTCAACAAGTGTATCAGCAAAAGTGTTTCGAATAATTCGACACTGCTGATATCACAGATTTCCATACATTTCAATCGGTTCTCATAAATCAATTTTTAAGATATCTTGTAAAGATGAAAAATCAGTCATCCTCTCGCGACGGTTTCGATGCTCTTAGGATCCTGAAAGTTTCGCAGACCGATTCGCCAGGACTGCGGTGCGTAGTCAGCGATCTTAATTCGAGCTGTGTCGAACCATGATATTTCCAAAGTCGGTTTATACTACCGAAGGGGGTAGAACGGCTAAGAAAAGCCTTGTAACCGCAATATAATGGTTCGTGGAACGCGGTTACGATCGCTAGTACCAACAGACCAATAGTAATGATAAATGTTGAGGAAAGCGGTAACTGCTAGTACTGACCAGTCCATAATATAGGCAAGGGGGTCGTCGAGAAAATTCTCCGACCAAAACCTTATGCCTCTATAAATTTTTAATAAATCAAGAGCGGGTAGTTCATGCGAATACCAGATTTAGCGCTCTCCCTCTACAAATGACCGAGACGCATTGTGTAGCGGTCATTGGAGACCAGCCACTAGAACCTAACCTGGTCGTGGCATGGTCCAATGGTCAATCAAATGCCACAATCGTCGGCTTCAAGTTTTTCTACTAGTAAAATTTTACAATGACGATCTTTTCACCAGCGACAACGATGTTGCGCATGGTATGAATTGGTCCTAGTTTACAAACGTACCCTTAATTCATGTACAACTGATTTACTGGCTTAGTCCGAAAATTGATATTCTGAGAACGCCCTTTCAAAATTCGAATTTTAAATAAAAGCGGCGAAGAGTGCGTTTATACAAATGTGAATCACCTTTCATCATCCAATATGGTTGATCATATCAATTCGTATTGGTAGCCACGTTCTGACTCGAAGGGAAGTCATCATATACGATTTCCATTCTCAGCTGACTAGCACTTTTATATTCATATCGAACATCCTATTATTGATTCAACATTTTCTCTACTAAATTCGAAGAATCGCAATTTTACGCCGGTAATAAGGTATTTCTCAAAAGTTCTCAACATGCTCAATAAGCTGTGCGTCTGCCTAAATTAGGTCAAGTGCTCAACTTCACCTCCATGAGAGTACCTTCGCCCCAACTATTGATACGCCACCAATTATGTGGAAACCGCTGATTGAAGGCGCTCCTGACAAATTTCATCCTCCAACTGAGCGTAAAATGCCTCAAACTCGATTTTCGAAGCTATTTGTCATGAGAAGAAGTCTCGACAAAACCTTTCTGGCGAGTGCCCGGTCGGGTGCGCGCCTGATAATCAAAATGAGAAGATGTGACTCAGCAAGTACTCGCTCTGCTTGTATTCTTGCTTTGAGTGAAAATTTTTTTTTCGGATATTGAGTAGAAAGTGTACCCTTCTGTCCAGGGGGTGATACACGGTTAGACAGCTGGATAAACTTTGAACTCAGATATACAGTGATTTTCAACGCGCTCTCTCGGATTACATCGGCTCCAGTGCCTCCAACAGTTTCCTGAGCAACGACCGCGATTGCGGCGAGTGCTCGAGGCACCAATCATTTTTACACGCTACTCAGGAGTTCGTACTCTGCATTATTGTCAAAATTGACTAGCTGAGACGCTCCTTTGACTCACATAAATAGCCTAGCACCGACCGCTACCGCGGCGAGTGCTCTGGCATCAACAAGAACTGCCATGCACCGACCGCAATCGCGGCGGCTGCACCGGCACCAACAACTTTGATTACCTTACCAAGAGCTCCGCAGTCGCAACTACCGTTGCTTCAACTGACTCGGGTGCTCCCATGACAACTTCAACTCCCTGGCCCGTGCCACCTACCACATCAGGCTTGGTAGCTCCGGCACCGAGGCCAGCACAGAATAATCAGGACAGGGCATCGATCCTTTAGTAAAATTAGAGTTTTCGAACTCAGGGTCGCTGCCTTGAAAAGCAAAATCCGAATTCGGCCTGCAGAACGACTCTGGAATCGGCTCCGGCTCGATGATCTGCTACAGTCTCCCTCACATCGCTCTTGCCAAGATTCCACCACGATTGTCCAGTTCTACGCGAAGATGCCGCATTTTCACCTGTCCTGCATTATTGCCATTGTCGCTGCTGGCGACCACCTTGCCGATCGAAACCATGCAAGGGGGTTGCTAGCTTCGGCAACTGCGCGTTGCCCATTGTGCCTTTTGTGCATGGATTTCGAGCGGGGGCGGCCATCGCCACCGCCGCTCCATAAATACGCAACGACCGACCGGGCGCATCTCAGTCGAGTGCGGCCCGAGTTACCGATTTTATACTCCTTTTTGCCGCCAAGTTCAGAAATAAACTTGCAGCTAGAGACTTCCCCCCAGAGACTCTTCTTCTTGCAGGTTGTAGCTTAGAGACAGTGAGGTTATATTATACAAACTAGCTCGGCAGGGCATTTTGGGGTGGCCATTATTGTCGAAGCTAGCATTTCAAACTTGCTCAAAGCTGTGAATAAAATGAAATAAAATAAACAGAATACAGAGTTCCAATTTTTTCTAGTTTACCTTCATGTGACTCCTTCATTCTTTGAAGCTGATTAAACAGGGGTAAGATCATATGCTGCTCAAAAACGGTGAAATAATCGCACGGCTCGGTTGGATCGTTGACAAAAGGGTAGCTCGCAATAGGAACATTAAATGGCCACTGTTTTGCGCGAAAAGGTTCATCGACAGTGCCATCCTCTCTTAGTACAGGCTTCATTTCATCGTAATCGGACATCTTCCAATGCTAAGAACTATTGCTTGATAAATGATTGAACGAAAGAGACTCGCAGATACGGAACATAAAATATATATTTAAAATTTTCTATTTTGAACTAACAGGAGTAAAAACTGTGTATTGAAGGCATCTGGCCGTACATGTGATCAGGTTAAGTTTTTTGAAAAGTAAAAATACATGGTTGTTGATACGGCGCGGAATGACAGGAATCCAACGAGAGACAAGAGGTAGCGATAAAAGAATTCCTAAACGCCAAAACTCTGTGGCGTGCATTTTTTATTATTATTTTCTATTCTCAGGCTTGGTCCTTGAATACAGTAATAGGGTAAATAAAAGGTGAAAAAATCTAGGCGGCGTGTGATGACGATAAAACGGAAGTTGGATAGGAGCTTTAGTTTTGCGAAACTGCGCCAATTCCTTCGCTACCGTCCGCGCGTTTCGTTCCTTGGACGATGTCGTCGATTCTCAGCAGAAGAGTCGCTGTTTCGATCGCGGTTTTGTACACTAAAATGAACGTTTAGTTCATTCTCTGTCTTGGTCGATGGAAATCTAACCTTGCAATTTGACAGTCAAAGGCTCCCAAATATCAAGCTTCTCCATATCGCAAATCTTTCCAGTTTCGCCGTTCACGCCGTGATTGTTGTTTCCCTTGGCGTGCAATGCTCGCAGCTCTGTCAGTGTTCTGATCGTGTTGCCACCACAGTTCTGGACGAGTGTTCGGGGAATCACTTCCAGGGCTCGGGCGAGAGCTCTGTAGGGGAACTGTTCTTCGCCGTGGTATTTCTTTGCATTTTGATTCAAGAAGCTGCCGACAGCGAGTTCGCAAGCGCCGCCTCCGGGGACGATTTTGCATTCAAGAAGCACGTTTCTTGCGACCTAGAAAACACCATCAAATATTGAAATTTATACTAAGAAACAAACCTGCATGGCGTCCTGAAGGTTTCGCTCAACTTCCATGAGAACGTCCTTGGAAGCGCCTCTCAAGATGATTGTACAGGCAGTGTTCTTCTTGCACTCAGTAACGTAGGTGAAGTATTCTTCGCCGAACTTTTTAATTTCGAAGAGACCGGCTTCGGTTCCAATGTCGTCCTCGCTGATCTCGTCGGTTCGCGATTTGATTGTCGCGCCGCAGCATCGTGCGATTCGAAGGTTGTCTGTTTTTCGGACTCGTCGGATAGCTGAAAAAGAAGTAAGAGTAGAGAGCTATGAAAAGTAAAGACTTACCAGTGATTCCAGCCTTGGCCAAGAAGTGCTGTGCCAAATCGGAGATGCCCTTCTCGGTGAAAACAAGGGTTGGCTTGAGAGCGATGATGTTGTCACAGATTTCTTTGATATAGTTTTCTTCGAGCTGGAGAATTCGGGTGAAGTCGGCTTCGTTCGACAACTCCATGTCTGTTTGACTCTCTCCCTGGAAAGTGGGTTAGATGGGAAAAGGGCTTTGGAAGTTGTTACCTTTTGATATTCAAGGGAGCAATCCAAGAGAAGAATTCGTGGGTTCTCGATTCGTCGCTTCATCTTTGGGTGAGTGATGTCTTTGTTCAACATAACTCCGTTGAGCACCTTAAATTTTGGCTACTGTAACTGTTCAAGATGCGAATACAGTACCTCGCTATCTTCAATATGGCCACCAGGAATCTTCTCGACTTTCGCAAATCGTTTGATATCAATTTCAGTTCGGCCATTTTCTTTGATATGAACGGTTCGGACAGCTTTGATGGCCATCTTGGTAGCCAAATCCATCCATCGGCTTTGACAAGCGTTACGTTTTGAAATAAAAGTAAGGATGAGTACCTGATGAATTTCGTTCCAAGAGCTGAGTTGACCAACTTGGCCATGTCTTCGTCATTGTTTGGATCAATGGTCTTGCCGAAATCATTGTTCATGAATTCGTCAATGTCTTCGAGAGCTAATCGGTAGGCGTTGATGATTTTGGTTGGGTGCATTTGATCCTCAAGGAACTCCTGCGCGGCGGACATGATTTCACCGGCGAGGATGATGACGGAAGTGGTGCCATCGCCGCATTCTTCGTCCTGAGTTCGCGAGATTTCGATCATCGACTTGGCAGCTGGATGCTTGACCATGATCTCTCGGAGGATGGCGTTTCCGTCGTTGGTGACAACGATACCACCCTAAATCAACAGCTAGAATCGATATTGGACTGTTCGATTACCTGAGGATCCATCAACATCTTGTACATTGATCGAGGACCGAGACAGGTTCGGATAATGTCAGCGACATGCTTTGTGGCCTGGACATTTCCAAGTTGGACCTATTATTTAAGTACAATTTAAAATCGGAATTCAGATTTACCTTTGAGCCTTGCTCACGTTCAGTATTTGGCTTGAGAACTGCGATCTGTGACATTCTAAAGACGATTCTTTTCAGAAATGGCGAAAAAAGTGAAGAAAACAGAGAAAAGGGATGTGGATCTAGAAAATTTTTAGCATTTTTAGAAATTTTCGGATGTCCTCTATTCTTTCTATTTATTTTTAATGCCGGGTTGCTAGAGAGATTTTTTACTGTCTAGTGTTTTTACTGGAAGGTTCGGGAAATTTCGAGGCGAAAAATTTTCTTGACTCTTATTCTTCTCTCTCGCCATGGGGCTTAATTTTTTGAAAAGATGGATTTCTGTTTCTTTTGAGCCTTTTTTTTTCTCTTTGAACACGGTATTTTAGAAAGAAAAACCGGAGGATTTTTTCTCTTTCGCCTGACTCACTTCTTCTGGGATCCGCGCCAATGAGCGCCCGTCGCTAGGGAAAAGGAAGAATTCGAGAAAAGAATCGGTCTGGCACGGAATTTTTGAAGGAAGAAGGAATTCGTGAAAAATGGGATTTTTCGAGCACAAAGAGACTATAGAAGAGAATGATACAGTAATTGTCTACATTAGCAACGATGATTTATTTCCGATAATTGCCAAAAGCGGGGATGTAAAACAGACGAAATTCGGGTAAGTTAAGATCATCAGAGGATTATTTCTATGGATAATTCTAGTGCAGTAAAACACAACGAAATCATCGGTAAAAAATACGGTTGCCGCTACGACTGTGCTCGTGGGTACGTTTACCTTCTTTTTCCGAATCCTGAAATTTGGACGTTGTCACTTCCCCACAGGACTCAAATTTTATACACTCCTGACATCTCTCGCATCGTCTTCGAACTTGGGCTGAGCAATGGAAAGGTTGTTTGCGAATCGGGAACTGGTAGTGGCTCCCTTTCTCATGCTATTGCCAGGGGTGTTTATCCGAATGGACATCTTCATACAGTAGAATTTCATGAAGAAAGATCGAAAAAGGCTAGAGTGGAGTTTGAAGATCATGGGCTCAGGTACGCTAGACAAACGAGCTTTCTCTAAACGATGAATTTAAGCAAGAACATCACCGTCTACCACCGTGATGTGTGCGAACAGGGGTGGCCTAGAGAAGTGGATCACAAAGCAGACGCTGTGTTTTTAGACATTCCGGCTCCTTACAAAGCCATCGAGCATGTAAAACGCGCTTTGAAGCTGGAAGGCGGCGAGTTTTGCAACTTCTCGCCCTGTATTGAACAAGTCCAGGTACTTTTCCCCCTTCCGGAGAAGCTCTGAATTGTGATGATTTTAGGAGACTTGTGAAAAACTTAGGGAGGGTGGATTTACGAATATCAAGACAATCGAGTGTATCAATAGCCAGACTACTGTGAAATCCAGTCATTTACCAATGCCGGACTTTGGAGTAGACTACAGTGAGCTTGAAGATGCGGGAATTATGCCCAAAGATTGTGAAAAGATTGGAAAATATGTAAAAGTAAAAAAAAGGAAAAAATAATCAGAAATAACTCGTTTTGAAGCGATTGGAAAAAGGATCAAGACCGAAGACTCAGAATTTGAAAGAAGAAGCAGGACAAGAAGAAGCGAAGGAAGATTTAAAACTTACTGAATGCAATTTTGTCGTGAAGTCGGCTCTTGCCAAACGCTCCCAATATGGCCACACTGGCTACCTGACGTTTGCTCGACTGCCGCCACGAGACAGCACTCTCTAGCTTAATTTTAACTATTAAAAACAAAACAATAATATTTGAAATAATTCAGATGAGAGGTAGCTAGTGTTCCGATCGGCTAAAATATGGGTTGCTGGTTTTCAAAAAAAGGCCAACCGGTCGAGGAAGAGCAGGTTGAGGAAGCCCCGAAAGAGTATTCTTGGGACAAAAGGAAAAAGGAGGACAAGTCGAAGTTCTACGTTAGAGATGTCGAAAATATCGAAAATTCAGTTTGCAGAAAGTAAGTTTAGTATACGACGATTGTCTATCTTTTTCTTAGCGATGTAAAAGATCTACCGATGACGATAGAAAACTGCAAGTCCTGTATCATCTTTCTCAATGGTCTGTGTAAAGAAGTTACGATTGACAACTGCCAAGACATGAAAATTATTACTTTTGCCTCAGGTTCTGTCTATATCCGCGACTCCAGGTATCTTTACCTCCGAAGTAGGCGATTGTAACATGTTTTAGCAACGTAGAATTGGTCACAATTTGCGGGCAGCTTCGAACTCGCGATTGTCGCTCAATGCGTCTCTATCTTCATTGCCCCACTCAACCAGTAATCGAAACAACTCAAAAAGTGACCACTTATCCACTCCCGATCGACTTCGAGAGCATCGAAGAAATCGTCTCTGACTTCGGCCGTTCGAAGTTTTTGAACAACTGGGCAGATGTAAGTCGAAATCATGGTTTTGTTTCGCTAGAATTTTCATTTAAGATTCATGACTTCGGCCCAGTGGACCATGCAGGGGAGCCGAACTGGGCGCCCGGAACGGACGTCGAAATCGCGCTCAAAGATGTTTTCGACGAGTTTAATGATACTTTTGACTCTTCGCCTCGACTCTCGCTGGAGAGAACGATTTTCCCTCAAGTTGCGTATCCATATCCTTCTGCTGCCGAAGTTAAAGACGAGATGGTTTTTGCGCTTTTCGCTGGAGAGAAATCAGAAGATCTCGCAACGAACTGTTACTACAGAGTCACGGGGACTCTTAAAAAGGGTAAGTGTTATTTATTTTACTTCAAAGAATTATCCCTTCCCAGCAAAACTAATAAGAAGCACCGCCGGAAAATTGTCTCCCCTGAGTCTGCCAACCCGAGCCCAAAAGTCTCTCCAACTCTCGGAAGGCTCACAAATCGTCATCCTCATTTTCGAGGGCCAATTACTCGCCACTGAAATCTCCAGCGAGGCCGAGCCTGGCTGCTCATTTTTCGCTTTTGGGGACGAAGCACGCACCGAATATGACAACTTCTTCAATACTTCTGCCTTCGGCAATCACAATCTATGATTTTTAACTTTTTTAAATGTGAAATTTATTTTTGTAAAATCCATGATCAACTATCCAGACAAACCTAATCCAATTTCTCCATATAGAATGATTGACCTGCTTTACTGGCTTTTCAAAATCATCAAATTTGTGAGCAATTGGCGCTATAGAGTTAGATACAGTTCTATGTGCGGAAGCAAGGATTGCGCTCGCTGTGGTCGCCGCCCTCTTCAATACGAAATCCGACTCGCTCTCTTGTTCTTTCACTGGTTCAATTTCAAAGCGGCGAAAAAGTCCCGGCTCTGGGAGGCAAATCCTAACGGCATGTGGGGATTTCTTCAATATGGAACGATCCTTGACATTCCTGGAATCAAGTCTCGTCCAGTCAATAAATTGGACATACCGCATCAGGATTTCTACTACATGAAGTATAAAGAGATGGAGAGCACTTTGGTATGGAATGAAGTTGAAAAATCGGCCGGGTCATGGAAAATTGCGAAGATTATTGACCAAGGACAGTGCGCAGAAAATTTCGATGGATCTTTGGTCAGTCATTTGGCAGAATTCGTCCCGTCAAATATTCTTTTCAACGCTTCGTTTTCGAAGTTGACTGTTGACCTCTCGAAAATCGGTGAAGAAGATGAAGAGCTAATTGCTATTCATTTTGGCTGTACGACTGCAAAGTCCAGGGTGCACATTCCAATCGAGATCGACGAAGAGATCATCGATAATGTCGAAATTCTCGCCGGTGGACATTCCATGACTTGGAAAACCGCTTTCGACCTCGATGACAGTTACGCACACTTGGTCAGATTTAGGCCGAAACCGGGCATGCTAAAGAAGGGGATCTTCTCTAGAACTGTTCTTATTTTTGACCGCTGGCAGCCAGATTTAACTCACATCGAGCGAGATGAAATCAACTTTGTCGCTGAAAAACTTCTCTGCTAACTAATTTTGTACATAGTCTCTAGAACAGATAGACATCCCTTTATTTTCGATGACCGATGAGATCAGATTCTGATAGTTGAATTTTTAGAAAATGATGCAGCCAGGTATGCAGATGCCCATGGGCGCCGGTGGAATGCCACAGCTTCCTGGAAACGTCGGAATCGCAGTTGACGAGTATGGCAGGCCGTTTCTTGTCATGCGTGACCAGGTAAACTTCTTCCTTGTAGCACGAGTTTTTCATTGATTAGGAGCAACAAAACCGAGTCACCGGAGTCGAAGCTATCAAAGCTCACATTCTTGCCGCCAAGGCTGTCAGCTCTACTCTGAGAACTTCTCTCGGACCCAACGGTATGGATAAAATCATGGTCTCTCCAGACGGTGAAGTCACGACCACTAACGACGGTGCCACCATTCTTGACAAGATGGATGTCCAGCATAACGTTGCCAAGGTAGAGGAATTAATAACCTTCCGTTTTTTTTTACATTTTAGCTCCTCGTCGAACTGTCCAAATCTCAAGATGATGAGATTGGTGATGGCACCACTGGCGTCGTCGTCCTCGCTGGTGCTCTTTTGGAACAAGCCGAGCCACTCTTGGACAGAGGAATTCACCCTATCCGAATTGCTGATGGTTATGATAAGGCCTGTCAAGTTGCCCTCAAAACTCTCGACAGAATTGCCGAGGATTTTCCTATCTCTGACAAGGTAAAAGACAACAAAGCAAACAGTCGTTTAGATTGTTTTAGGATATGCTCAAGCGAACAGCCAGAACTACTCTTGGCTCTAAAATTGTCAACCGATGCCATGATCAGTTCGCCGACATCGCTGTTGAGTCCGTTCTTGCCGTCGCTGATTTCGAAAAGAAAGATGTTAACTTTGAACTCATCAAAATGCTCACCAAGGTACATCTTTACTTACTGGCTCTTTTCAAGCCATATTTCTAGGTCGGAGGAAAGCTCGATGATACTCAGTTGATCAAGGGCGTTGTCATCGACAAGGACTTTAGTCACCCTCAGATGCCCAAGCAAGTTGAAAACGCTAAACTCGCAATTTTGACTTGCCCATTCGAACCTCCAAAGCCAAAGACGAACCACAAGCTTGATGTCACCTGTGTAGAAGACTACAAAGTGAGATCTTTTTCCTTAAAACTATCCCTAGCATTATTCTTAGCAATTACAAACTTACGAGCGGGAAAAATTCGAGGAAATGATCAAACAAGTGAAGGATACTGGAGCTAACCTCGCCATTTGCCAGTGGGGTTTCGACGACGAAGCCAACCATCTCCTCCTCCAGAATAACTTACCAGCTGTCCGATGGGTCGGTGGTCCCGAAATTGAGCTTATCGCTATCGCCACTGGCGGTCGTATCGTCCCCCGATTCCAGGTACTCTTCGTTGATATCAATCTTGAACCAAGCGCATTTTCCTAAAGGAGCTCACCAAAGAGAAACTCGGCGAAGCTGGTATCGTCCGAGAAATCGACCTTGGTACCACTAAAGAGCGAATGTTGGTCGTCGAACAGTGCAAGAACAGCAAGGCTGTCACAGTTTTCATCCGAGGCTCCAACAGAATGGTCATTGCCGAGGCCGAGCGATCCCTCCACGACGCTATCTGCGTCGTCCGAAATCTCATCCGAGATTCAAGAATCGTCTACGGTGGTGGCGCTCCTGAAGTTGCTTGTGCTCTTGATGTTGCTGAAGAAGCTGACAATACTTCTGGACTCGACCAGTGGGGCATGCGGTGAGTCTGATAAGTTCTCATCACCCGATAATTATTTTTAGAGCATTCGCTTCAGCTCTTGAAAGCGTACCCATGGCCTTGGCTGAGAACTCCGGTTTGAATCCAGTTGAGACTTTGACTGATCTCCGATCTGACCAAAAGACCACTGGAAACCCCCGACTTGGTGTTGATGCTCTTTATACCGGAGATCGAGATATGAAGGTACCATCGAAAATGGATGTTTTGGCGATACTAACTATTTTTCAAGGTCCAAAATGTTGTGGAGACCCTCGTTGGAAAGAAACAGCAGCTCTCGCTAGCAACACAGCTCGTTCGAATGATCTTAAAAATCGACGACGTCAGAACGGTCGGCGCTCAATAATTCACAGACAAACTACTGTATCCCTATCTAGTATTTTAGCCTTTTTAGGATCAATTATTCCTGAGATCAGTGTCACAACCTCACTCTCTTCAAACCTTGTTTTTTGAATGCTTGAAGCTGAGCACCACATATTTGTTTTTATTTTATTCCGCCAAGTCAACGATTATTTTACACTTCGGAAAGAACAAAACTGACCGATTTTAGCAACTGAAAATACCACCATTATAGTTCATACTTCCTGTGTCTTTCACCTATACTTTCAATACATGTTTTATTTGATAAAAGAACCCCCCAGTGTCTTTCTCGATTTTTCCCAGAAGCATGATCAGGTTTAGTTCAGAAAAAACATGCGGCTATGGTGTTGACAGTTCCAATCGGACTGTGGTCAGGTCGGAATGTCAACTGTAAATGTACCTGCTTCGGTCGAATCGAGTCCAACCTTGACAATGTCGAGTACTGGATTTATGCTACCTTTGAGAGCGGCCAGATCTTCATTTGGAAGGTTTCCGATCAGAACATCATCCACAAAAGCGTCCTAATACAGGACTCTGATGCATCTCCGATAGTGAGCACATCATCTTACGGGAAGAATCATCTAGCAACGCTTTCCCTCTCCGGGTTGATTCAGTTTTGGCATGTTCCTTCTGGCCGCGTAGTATTCTCAATTCAAGCGTCTGATCGTCTTGGAGGTCTTGTTACTCTCTCTGAAACATTAATAGCTGCTTTCGGCGAACTCAGTGAAGTCCTTGTTTTCAGCACAAAAACTGGAAAGCGCGAGTTCTCACTTGGCTGCCGTTTGTACCCGGACTGGATAACTTGCGCGGTCTCAATAAATGTCCCCGATCTATCAGTTTTGCTCGGCATAACAGCAGGTGGAACTTTGAAAGTATGGCGCGTCTCAACAGAGCATCAACAATCGCTAGAAGAGCCACTTTGGGAGGAAGAGTCGAAGCAAATCCGATCATGCGAGCATCCGATTGTTCTGAAATTAAGGAGCGAATACGCCCTTGTCGTCTGTAAGAAGTCCTTCTATATCTTGGACTCATCGGATTTTTCAAGCATATCTTATCAGTCGATTGATAGCGATTGCCTCGTCGATGGATTTTTCCTTCAAGGAAGTTCAAACTTCGCCATCGTGTCGGAGAACAAAGCTCTGAACTTGTCATATTTCACGATCTACACAACAGCGAACCTTAAGCCTCAAAGTGCGGATGACCAATCTCCGCAGCTCATTTGGCGAACGTCTGCTCCCCTGCACTCGAACTTTCAACTTTCTGGAAAACGTCTTCATTCAATTGCTCCTTCTCTTGAGATCTCTACATATGTAGCGCAGGAAGATTCACTAATTGAGATAGCTAAAACTGCTTCTTGCAGTGGAGTTGAAGGCGAACTTGATGTATTTTGCACGAATGACTCCTACATCACTGCGGTTTGCTTTGTTGAAGAAAAGGATACCCTCATATTTGGTCGTTCTGATGGACATCTTGTTATCGCTCCTGCAATTCCTTCTTTTGCAAAATGTGTTTTTGATATTAACGAAGACGTAGATGTCTTTACATCTGCAGTAGCCAATTACGCCGAGATCACTTGTCTCATGTACCCATACCAGCATAACACCGCTTCATATGACGACGATGTCTTTTTTGTTGGTAGCGCCGACTTCTCTGTCTCAGCATGGTCGCTAACACATAAACAAAAGTTAGTAGAATTCCACAATCACATGGCTCCACTGCTGAGTCTCACAATTTCCCCGATAAAAGTCGGCAAATCAGCTGGCACGGCCGTTTCGATCGATGTCGATGGCGGAATCTGCGTATTGCATCCGAAGACGCACCAATGTCTTCTTTCAGATCCTGGCTTTGGTCAAGCGATAATTGATGTCGCTTGGACAAATGATGGGTACCTTATTGTCACTCGTGAAGACGGATCATGCAAGACATGGGATGCATATTCGATGGCTCTTGAACGGGAAACTTCTTCCTCTCAAGCGAATGAAATTCAGTCAACAGCTGAGCTATATCCCCATGATAAACCTCCGGCAAGGAGGCAGCAGCTTATTTTTGTCCAACCAATGTTTCTTGATCAGCTTGATTCTCCACCAATTCTCAAGTGTTTATCATTTCACTTCGATGTCGAAAAAATGGTTCAAAATATCATCCAGCACTATCGACTTAATCAAACAAGTAACAAGAAAATGCCATCGCGTCAAGCCTCTGAAGACAAATCACAGCCAAATTTAACCAATACTCTCAAGACAACAGGAATGCAGTTATTTTCTAGCGTCCAGTCAAAAATAAGAGAATCGCGCTCAGGTCGCCAATCTCCAGCAACTCCGACCTCACCAAAGTCTCCTCAACAACAAGCTACATCGCCATCGAAACTTTCCTTATCAAGCGCGCCATCACTAGATACTTCTGAAAGTGCCATCTTGGGACCTCAATCGCTAGCATTCGGACGTATTCTTATCATGACCTTGCATGCATGGGGACTTCAGCCATCTCTTGATGAGCTTCTAGTGACGATGATATCCTTTGCCCGACCGAAAAAGTCACTGATCTTTGGAGTCCGTCGTCAGAGCTGCTGTGTTTTCTTTTTCCCTGAAGAACCAGACAATTTTAACGAGCACTGGAACATTTCAAAAGACTTGACGAATCTCCATCTCATGTCGATTGGTTCTCTTTGCAACAGTTTGATGAATTTGTCCGAAGAATTCCTCGGTGATGGTAGACAGTGTTGGTCTGGACTAGTCACTCTCCACTGCGCCTTGCTAAGCGATCTATTAGAAAAGTACACTCCCCTGCTCTGGAAACACTGGCGATTCGCTGGTCTGATCGTGTGCAAGAAATTCGCGAAACGGGACAAAGCCTTCTTCTTGATCAACTAAGACGTAATGACGAAAAGACACGTGGACGCATTATCCAACACTTTCTCAATCAACTTTCATCATCCAACATGCAAGCAAGTAATACTGCCGTTGTCATCCTAGGCGTGCTCGGTGCTGAACTCAACTGCCTCGGTCAATCAACAACACGAATCATTGCTCAGAAGCTGCTTTCTCTTCTGGATGCCAACGATAACTCAATTTCAAAGAGGACTGCTGTTGAACTTCTTGGTCGTGGCTTCCATATCTGGGAGCCTTTCGTTGAGCCTGCAACTGTTCTCTTGGCTCTTATGGAAATGACGATCAACTATGAAATGGTGGAGCCACTATTTAACAAGAAGGTGATGGTTTCGCCAAGCGCGGAGCTCTGCCGCGCTTCGCATAGAGCTCTCTGTCAAATCGCCCGATCAAAACCCAGCGTCTTCATCACGACAATAGGTAACGCAATGCATAAATAACTGATAAAACATGTCTGTTTGTAGGACGAGAAGTAGCCCGCCATACAGCCGCAATCGCGAATCCAGCTACCTCCCAGAAATTTCAGCAGTCGACGCTTGTCAAAGCGAAAAATGAAGTGTTACGGATAATAGAGTTTTTGGCAGAAATGCTGCCCAACGAGCTGTCTCTGCTTATATCTGAGGTACTTATAACGACAAAATTGAGAAGTCTAATATTTTATAGGTTGTCGACATCGTTCTGTTTTGCTTGGACTCTCAAGCATTCAAGAAAACGAGGTTATCTGACGCTTTTCCTCCACTGCAAAGGTACATTGATATTGCCCCTTATTTGTTATAAATTGCTGTTAGATTCCATATGCTGTCATTCTGCAATAACACCAGAAGAATAGCGGCTGGGACGAAGAATGGGCAGATAATTGTTTATGACTTGAAGACTCTGAAAAGTCAGGTGGTTTCCGCTCATCGAGGCGCAGTATCTGCGCTTTGCTTTTCACCGGATGGAAAATACTTGGCTACGTATTCAAATGGTCTGTTAGAAGATTATTTGCATCGTTGTAAATCATTTATTCTAGTTGAAAATCAATTGAGTTTCTGGGTGATGGTATCGTCTATTTTTGGAATGGTTACTTCGCATGTGAAATGCGTCAAATCTGTTGGAACTGTGCCGCTGAGAGTATGGTGTGTCTCAAATTTCTTGTTACAATAATTTTGTAGGTTTCGTCGAGCAATATTTCGGAAAACCCGAAGCTCGTCTGGGTCAATAAAGAAGTCGCAGTTCTGCTGAATTCGGACGGCTCAGAATATCGCTTTACGATATAGAAATTATATTCAAGGACGTTTCATTTATTTATACTTGTGTACTTTATATCATCCTGATTTCTTCATTGCTTCTTCAACTCGCTATCTGCTCGTTCTGTCTGTCAATCCACTAGATTGTACTGTTTATCGAAGTTACTGCATGTGCAATAAACTGAATCGAGAGGAATCCTCTCGTACCATATTTATTTAACTTATAGCTAAGATCTCTTGTTTAGTATAAAAATGGTGCAAATCAATTACGAGGTCAGGCTAAAAAGCAACGCAAAATATCAAATGACAGAAATAGAGGAGAGTCTTCGGAGCATTTTCGAACTATTCGACGATGGAGTTAAAAGCTTAATTCCGAAACAAGACAAGGAAAAGATCATGAAGGCGATTAACGAGATTATGGACGAAACTGAGACGAAAGATCTGCTGGAAGCGTTGAACGTCGTGGAAGAGTGCGTTTCTGAGGTTATGATTTGCGAAGAGAGCGAAAAGTACAGTGATATTCCTAATACTGCCCTCGGGAAGTTCTATTTGTACACCATGGACAAAGCTGAGGGAGAAGAAGAGCACATCGATGAGGAAGAAGGTAACATACTCTCGCCTTATTTCAAAACTAATTTATCTTCTAAAGATGGCGAAATCGCTGCTTGCCAGACATGGATGTTACCGAACAAGGCCTTTTACGGACTGTGGGAGTCGCTGCACTACTCATCACCGCTCAAAACCGATCTCATTCAATTCGCGGAAACATCTTTTCGGCTATCGCAACTAGGAGTCAGCAACACGCTCATTAGCTGGAACAAAGTCATTCTTTTTCATGGCCCTCCTGGCACTGGAAAGACTTCCATCGCTCAGGTAGAAACATTTAAATGTTCAAAAAGAATCATTTTTCCAGGCATTTGCTCAAAAATTAGCGATTCGACAAATAGGCGGCTATCAAAATACGGCACTTGTGGAAATCAACTCACATTCTCTCTTCTCAAAGTGGTTTTCGGAGTCAGGCAAACTTGTTCAGAAAATGTTTTCTAAAATAAGAGACTATGCGGGTAAGTTGACGCTTTCAGATCACGACTACAACTATTTTTAAGATGACAAGTCGATCATGACAATCATCCTCATCGACGAAGTAGAGAGCTTAACCTCTGCTAGATCGGGTTCCGCGAATGAGCCAGCAGATGCCGTAAGAGTAGTCAACGCTGTTCTCACGCAACTGGACTCGCTGAAAAAGTACCCGAACGTTCTTGTTGTTTGCACATCGAACATCACTGGCAAAATTGATCTGGCATTCATCGATCGCGCCGACATGAAGATTTTCGTTGGACCACCAGAGCCCAAAGCTATCTACACTATCCTCGAGTCTGCGTTCAACGAGTTATATCATAAAGGCATGATTACAGGCAAATATTCCTTACGATCAGAAGGATACGACCTGCCAAAGTAAGAGCGGTTTTCATGCTCGGTGAATATTTTTTAAGTCCAACTGACTGCGAGAGAAGCCTTATTGCGATCGCCGACAGTGCTCAAGGAATCAGCGGACGCACGCTTCGAAAGATACCATTCCTGGCCTTGATGAAGTACTGCGCTGGAGCTCAACAGGTCACTCTTGACAACTATCTTAACGCTGTCCAAAAAGCCATCGAAAGCGACAAGGTTGAGAGAAGGCATCTTTCTGGTAAAAATAACTCTATTTTCTTTCAATCACTATTTATTTAGATGAAAACACGAAGATGGAAGCCTAGCCGATCACCTACGTTTTACTTTTCACATTCCCTTTATCAACTTTTCACATTACAACTGCCACGTGCCATCAAGTTCAAATAAAAGGCATATCACGATTCCCAATATACATATTTTTTCATTAAGAATGGACCTTTTGCTTCCGAGCAATCTGTCTCTTCCATCGAATGGAAATGGTCTTATTGTAGGCGCCCTGTATTCGCCTGGTAATAATAACAATTAAAAACAATCTGGTTATTTCTCTCTAGGAAAATTGTTAATACAAAATTTTGTGGAAACTCCTTCTCAAGATAAAGAATCTGAGTGTGCCTTGTATGAGCATATTTACAATCACACAAGAGAAGTCATCGCTCGGCTAAGCGGTGGAATAAACGTTCTTGGAGGCTTCTTTGTTGATGAGAAAGAAAATAGTGACTGGCTAAAAAGTACGAAGAAATTAAGACGGGAGGGACATATAGCAAACGAGACCATCTTTGCGTACATCGAAGGTAAAAAATCTGTAGTCTATTAAAAATAACCCGGCATTTTAGATGGAAGTATTCGGGCCAAACGTATTCGAGACTCTGGAGATGTTCAAAAAGTAGAAGTAAAGACTGTGTCTTCATCAAAATTCCCCCTGACACAGATCCGCTCCCAAGCATCCTTTCAATTTTCACTTCCCATCCTTTCCAAATCGCAAAAACTCTACGCCTCAGAAGTCGGGAAGCAAATAACGAACTTCGCAGTCGAAAAATTATCCAGTTTCGAACTCTTCGTCAATAATAGATTCAGCGAAAATGGCGAGCTTGTTATTCCAAAAAATGCGTCAACAGTTCCTGAATTTCTGATGGCTGATATCTATCATGAAGGTCATGATGCGCCGATTCAATTAGCCGATAGTCCCTCTATGAATTTACAAATCTCTATTGCAGTAAGAGCTGCTATCACTAGAAAATCTTCCATAAGTGATTTGAAAGAACTAATCAGGTAATCCTTCGTTTTATCTTCACTCCTAAAACTCAACTAGAATGGATGTACAGCGCTCGTTATCGAAAAGATTTGAGATTTTCACCGAGGATCTCATCCTAGAGCTTGATGAAGACAACCCTCTTATGACAAATGGAATACTGGCTAGACGAGTATTCACATCAATCAATGGTGGCTTTCCAATCTCGTTGTACGAGAATTTTCAAACAAAAGCAGGCGACGACCTCGAGTTTATCTTCAACATATCAGAATCCACGGAACCCTTCGAGGTTAGTGCTCGAGAATCTTTATCTTTTATTATGTTTCTTTTTAGTATGCGGAACCAGAAGTAAAAAATACGACCGATATAGACAGACTTCGCGATGAAGAACAATCATCAACTAAAATTTCTAATAGCAACCCCTCGAGTAACAACTCGCCCAACAAAAATATAATAATGGCGCTCTTGGTCGCTATCTTAGCTGTAATTCTTTCACTGTTACTTTCAAGGTCTTCGTAAACATAATAATAAATAAACATCACTCCTCTTATTATTTTCTTTTAGACTTGATCATGTTGCGAAGCTCTCGATCATTGATCAACCGATTTGCCTCTACCAAAGTCTTCTTTGACATCAACGCTGGTGGAGAAGGTACCCAGCGTATCACCTTCAAGGTTTTTGATAGTCGATTCTATTTCTTATATATTGAGTAGCTTTATGATGATGTTGTGCCAAAAACTGCCGAGAATTTCCGTCAGCTGTGTACTGGAGAAGCTGGCTTTGGATACAAAGGATCCAGCTTCCACAGAATAATCAACGACTTTATGGCTCAGGGCGGGGACTTTACTGCTGGCAATGGCACTGGCGGAAAGGTACCCAAACAATAACATGCTTGCTCTTATAGTTGATTCAAGAGTATCTACGGCCGAACCTTTGCCGACGAAAACTTTAACATCCGGCACGAGCAGCCCTACCTCCTTTCGATGGCCAATGCCGGTCCTAACACTAACGGCTCGCAGTTCTTCATCACTTTTATTCCCTGCCCATGGCTAGACGGCAAGCATACCGTCTTTGGTGAAGTTGTCGATGGCAAAGAAATCGTTGATATCATGAATAAGTACGGCAGCCAAAGTGGCCGACCTAGAGCGAACTTCACTATTGCCGACTGTGGCGAGCTCAAGGAAGACGAACTTGACTAAATTATTTATTTCTGTTGTTCGAAATTGCCTTCGCTGGCCATCTGCCTGACGACTTTAGAATAAATTACCACTCAAAACTTGAATTTCACGAAGATTGCCATGTAAATCATTCTGATTTAGACATGTCTCGAGCAGTGGGATGGGTTTCGTCGCCCTCGGATATCACGAAGGCGGCATTACAAAGGGCGGACCAAAGTTCATTTTTTATCCTAAGAACTCATGGCCCAACCTCTTTCACTTTGAAAGACGGCTCATCTGTACGAGAGCAGCAAGCTGACGGAAACGGAGGTTCAAGCGCGAAGGTATGCTACCGTATAAACCCTGTTTATCAATGATTTTAGCGAGTCTATAAAGTCACTCTTGGCGCAATTCATAGTTGCAGTTGTATAGCTTTCAAGCGCGAGCGCACTATCTGCAAGCATATTTGCTGGGTGCTGCTGAAGCGCTTTCGAATGGCTAAAACAAATCCACTGATCTGGCAAGGAGGCTTTGTCCCCCGCGAATTCGATGAGCTTCTCCGCGGGGATCATGCTCGAAAAGAAACGAAGCCGGTGGAGCAATCTGGCGATTCTGAACAACCACCTGAAAGTGGCCCTACTCCTGGAAGAGCACTCAATGCTGACGATGTTTGCCCTATTTGCCAAGAAGAGCTTCTTGAAGTCCGCATGCCTATCACTTGGTGTCGATGCTGCAATAACGCTGCTCATATTCGGTGTATGAAGGTCTGGGCCGAGCATCAAGACACAATGCAACGCGGCGATGGTGGTGACATTCAATGCCCTTATTGCAGGCAAACATTTGCACCAAAAGAGCAGCTACGGCGTGAATTCACCAACACTTGGGAGAGGAAAAAGCACAAGGATGTCATTCATAGCGGCAGCGTTTGTGCCGATTGTTCGATGACGCCGATAAAGGGAAAACTCTACATAGGAATCGGAGATGCTGTGAATTTATGCGGTCAATGCTATCGTAATGGAGCAAGGCCACATGTTCGATTCAATGTCCGTGAGCGACCGGGACAAAGTCTAAAACCAGCAAAACGAAACTTGGCGAATCACCAACTAACGCTTGAGCTCCAAGGCCGCGAAATCCAAGAAGAAGACTACGAACGACTCCTTGAGCTAGACCGACCCGCTTCTCCTGATAGACCTGGGGTTCCAGATCATGTTTTGAACTTACTGCCTTGCCACAAAGTGGGTGCTAATCAGCGGCTACTAAAAGATGGTATGCAGTGTCGAATATGTTTACAAGCGTTCGACCCGGCGCATTATGTCAAACGATTGGACTCTTGTAGTCACTACTTTCACCGTGATTGTATCGATACTTGGTGTCAAAATCATACAGGTTTTTATTATAAGACGCAATTTTATCTGATTATTCTTTCAGAGTGTCCAATTGATGGCAAGAAGATCAGACTACGACAAAAGAAGCCCAGAAGAACAAAAACCAATATCGACATTCTTGAGACCCGACAACGCTCTGCCTTCGCTCCACGTCGGCCAGCTGCTAAGCTTCTGGAACGACGAAGAAAATCAGAAGCAAACTTGATCTCGCCAAACATGTCGGATCTGCTCGTTACAACACCTATTCGTGTCGCTGGATCCTCTTCGCAGTTGCTTACCGACGATATCGAGGAAATCAACCCGATTCCCTTGATAAATTTCCGTGTTCGCAATATGCGACTTTAAGTATTTACCCAAAGTGCCCATTGATGCTTGCTCTCTTATTTTTCTTTATATTTTATAAATTATATTTTCGTAGAAAAGATTGAATCGCTCTTTTTAGAATGTCAGATTGGGGTGGGTTTTCGGACGCAGAACTTCGCCACCTCCGAAGTGGCGGCGATTCAACAGCGACCAAAGCTAAACCAGCCTCGTCGAAATCGCCGAAAAAGGCACTCGCCGCTAAAAAGACCTCAAAGCCAAAACCGCCGAAAAAATTACCTGATGAAGCCCTCCTCCCTACTAGTACAAACGCTGAACCAGCTAAACTGGAACCCAAAGAAGAGATCCAAGTGAACAAAGTTGACACCTCATCAAATCAACCTGAAGTGGTAAGTTTGCGAATCAGCTGACTGTTTTTGATTGAATTTAGCCGGATTTTATTGAAGAAGAAGTTGCCGAGCAAAAGAAAAAGATGGAGATCCAAGAAGTCGAGAAGATTCAAAAAGAGATGGAGGAGAAGAATAAAAGGCGAAGAGCCGCTCTAGCTCAAGAAGTCATCTCTCGGCAAAAGAAAGCTGCATTGGAAAGCAAAATGCTCGCGACGATTCAGGATGAATTAGGTATGATTCAATATGCTTTCGTTTTCGAAATTTGAATTTAGTTAAATTGGATAACCTACTTAATGCGGACGTTGCCGTAATCCGCGATCAAATCGACAAGGCTTGCGTAGAGTTTAGCGAAGCAAATCGTCGATTTCAAACAGCAGAGAAAGAGTACGTCGATGCTAAGTTCGATCTCCAGCAAAAAACTGAGACAAAGGTAGTGGAAAATTGGGAGTCAGTCAAATCATTATTGAAGGACAACCTGACCGAGCATCTCATGGATCTGATCCAGATGAACGAAGAGCGAAAACAGAAAAAGCTCGAAGAGTTGACATTCAAGCTGAGCATGGACCCAGAAATCGTGGCGAAACGAGAGGCAGAAGCTGCGGAGAAACTCCGACTGGAACAAGAGGCGAAGGAAAACGCAATCGCTGAAGCAAAGAAAAAAGCAGCTGAAGAAGCTGAGAAAAATTCACAGAGCACTGAAGCACCTTCTGAAAACACTGAAGAGGCGGCACCTGCTGCCTCTCCGACGCCTCAAGAAATCTCAAGAGATCAACCTGCTCAAGACCTATCAAAGCCTGCTGCTGAAACTCCATCGAGCTAAACACTATCGAATCGATTTTACTATCTCCTTTAAGTTAACAATTACGCTTTCCTTTAAAACTTGACACCTTCGCCTTTATATGGGATTTCTGCAATATACACCTTCTTCTTTCAATCCTCCCTTGAATATCAAACAGCATATTCACGGTTTAAATTTCTGTTTCTTTTCTGTGCCTTCCTTTAAATATATATAATCTGTTGATTCACAGTGCTCAAATTATACCCAGAAATCATTTGAGCGTATTTTTGATAGTTTATTTGCATGTTAGTTGATCAGAGGTTTGGTACTTAGTCCGCCTCGTGCGACAGTGCCGAATCGTTTATCAGGGCGTTGCATTTCGTAGTAGCAGTAAATCAGGATGATAGCACTTGCACCGAAGAAGAAAAAATACATGATGAGCATGTATCTTACGAAAAAGTGAGGCAGGAAGAGATCCGAATATGTCGCGCTAAATAAAGAAAATGAAGTTCCTTATGAGAAAGGACATTGAGCTATTAGCAGGGTAGGTGTTGTTGAACAAACCTGACGATAGATTCTTTTCTTTTTTCGGCAACTGCGTTAATTCCATTCTGAGCGTAGCAGACAATCACTTGATCCCATTTTGTTTCTTTAGGGATGATTGCGATTCCGTCCGTAACATCCAAACTCTCGCCTTTGTAGCTTTTGGAGATTTCCTTTTGAACCAAGCTATTGACCCCAATTATCGGCGTTGGATACCCAGATGCAGTACAGTTGAGCACATTCTCGTCTTTGAACATTCTCTTCAGTCAGGCTTTACTACGATTAGTCGATATTATTTTTTTTAATTTGTAACCCTTTCCTGATCTCCTGTCATTAAAACTGTTGGAGGATGAAGAACATTCAATTTCGCCGTCGATTCTGAAAAGAATTTTAGTAGCTGGTGAATCCAGGTCTTCGGAGTTAGCCTTACCTCTTTCAATGTCGTCCCGCTCGTCTGCATAGACACATTTTACTTCTGATTGATGCATGTCCCGGGTAATTGGCTCAGTCAAAGTCAATGAAACTTCGCAAACAGTTCGATTATTGTTATTTTCACAGACCATATCAGCGGCGCTGTTTCTTCGTTGTCCATCGAAATAAAACGTCAAGTCAGTGGACTCTTCGTGAGGAACATATGCTTTACATATTGCTACTCTCTGTGGATGTTTAGGGTCTATCGGATTGTTATTGAATTGAAAAAGCTAGTGGTTCTTATACTACCATTTTCGGGATCGCAGCCTTCTGTCGCTTCACAATTAACATCGCTGGAGAAGATCTTGTCCACTACAGTTATTTCTTGTGCATAAGAAAAATTAACAGAAAAAGCGATGTTGTTGAAATTCCTCTCATTGTTCCTTTGTTTCATGAGTGAGCCAAACGAGTCGGATTATCATCGCACTAGTATAATAAAAGAACTTTTATGATGACGATCACCTTGCCCTGGAGTCAGTTAATTGACTCATGATTATATTTCTATATGTTAAGAATAGTTTGACATATTTTAATTTAGAAGAAGTTCAATTCAGAATAAATATTCTCAGTTCATATACACATAAGATAAATTTGCCTATAAAACAGCCATTCTTTTCATCGGTCTCTCCGTCAAATTTGCTCAAGTGAAAGTACCAAATGTTCTTCATTCTTCTTGAAGATAACCGAAAAAGATTCAAGAGAAAGAGTCATGTCTTGTGATAGTCGCAATCCGACTATCCAAGAATACTGCAATTTCCGGCTACGAAATATCCCCTATGGAAGCGATGTTAAACCACAGTCTTGCTACGATCGACCAGTCGACGACGCAGGAAATGCTCGACTTGTTCTTGAGTGGGGAGACTGGCTAGTTATTGGCGTTTATTTCGTCATTGTCCTTGGAGCAGGTCTTGGCATTTCTCTCATCGGAAAGAAGAAGGCTTCTTCGTCAGCTGCAACAGACTTTCTTCTTGCAGGCCGATCCATGTGGTTTTTACCTGTCGCGTTTTCCCTATACAGCTCGAATATTGGAAGCTCTTCCTTCATTGGCTTGGCTGGATCAGGAGCCGCTGCTGGCATCGCAGTTGGCGTGTTTGAGTGGAATGCAATGATTTGCTTGCTGATGCTTGGATGGCTTTTCGTTCCAGTCTATCTTGCATCTGGAATCAAGACTATGCCCGAGTTCCTCCAACGTCGATTTCCTGGAGAGCGAATTCAGCTTTATTTAGCAGTTTTATCTCTCTTCATTTATATTTTTACGAAGATTAGCGCAGATTTATTCTCTGGCTCGTTATTCATTTCTCTTGCGATTCCATCACTGAATTTATATGTGGCTATCATCATCCTCCTTGCTATCACAGCTGCGTATTCTGTCGCCGGTGGATTGAAGGCTGTCATTTACGTTGAAGCTCTTCAAACTGTGATCATGGTTATCGGTTCAGTCATTATGGCGGTTTATGCGTTCAATGAGATTGGAAGCGAGAATGAGTCTGCATGGGACAGTCTCTGGGCCAAGTACAACTGTTCGATTCCTTCCGACTACCTTTCGCCTCTAGAAACGCAGAATGGCGACGCATGTGGTGCCGTTAGAGATGATTTCGATCATGTTCTGCGAGCACCCGACGCCGATCTACCCTGGCCAGGTGCAATTTTCGGCTTGACTGTAATTGCAACGTGGTATTGGTGTACTGATCAAGTGCTTGTTCAACGCTGTTTAGCTGCGAAAAACTTGTCCCATGTGAAGTTGGGATGTGTAATTGCCGGACTTATCAAAGTAACACCAGTGTTTCTGATGGTGTTTCCAGGAATGATCTCTCGCATCTTATTTACCGATGAAGGAATCAGTTATTGAATCAAAGCATCGTATATTTATAAATGAAAAAATTCATATTGAAAACATAAAATAACTTTTCAAAAGTTGCTTGCGTTGATCCTGACAATTGCAAGTCTTACTGCAACTCTAATATTGGCTGCTCTAATATCGCTTATCCAACACTTATTCTTCGTCTCTTACCAGCAGGATTACGAGGAATGCTCATGGCCGTCATGCTTGCCGCACTCATGAGTTCTCTCACCTCAACGTTCAATTCTGGTGCTACTTTATTTACATTAGGTACTTCTATTCATTCGATCTTTTTGTGATTTTTGTAGATATCTATGCGAAAATTCGCAAAAATGCTTCGCAAGCAGAACTGCTAATTATCTCAAGACTAACAATGCTTGCTCTCTGCGGTATTTCAATTCTTTGGCTACCTATCGTTCAAAATTCATCTGACGGACAGCTCTTTGACTACATTCAAGCAATCACATCGTATCTCGGCCCACCAGTTGTAACAATTTTCGTTCTTGGCATATTCTGGCCGCGTTGCAACGAGCCAGGAGCTTTTTGGGGGCTTCTATGTGGACTAATTATCGGTCTGACTAAAATGCTACTTGAATTCACACAACCAACAGGACTATGTGGCGATACGCTTCCAAAACCTTTGGTCTTGTCGAAGATGCATTATTTACATTTTGCGATTTTATTGGCATTTTTAACGGTGATCATCGCAATTGTCGTTTCACTTTTGACTCCGCCACTCGATCCAAGGTAAGGAAGTAAAAACGGCTGGTGATAATAATTCTCAGATATCTTCCACGAATGACATACTGGACTCGGTTTTCTAATAAAAAACGCAAATCTATTAGCGATTTGAAACCTAAGGAGGAAATCTCTCAAGCAGGTAAAATAGCTCAAAATTTACGAATTCTAATTTCTGCTCAAGAAGTGCCCAAATGGCTGAAATGCCTTGTTCGTGAAAATAAAACTTCCTCTGAAGAAATTTCCATCGCAGAAGAACAACCGAACGAGGAACATGATGTCGAAGAGGATCCCTGTAAAATTCTCAAGGAGGAAAAATCGTGGAACATTGCAGCGAACGTTGCCGCTGTTTTTCTTGCTGTTTCATGTGTGTTTTTGCATGCATATTTCGCTTAGATTATTTGAATAAAAGATAGTTTTTTCACAACAGTAACGTTTATATCGCACATCGTATCCGTTTGACGGACTAGTTCGTTTTTCGGGAGTTTTCTTTTGGGACATAAAAATACTCAGGTTCTTCCAGGCTGGAGTTTGAGAAAATGAAACCATCATTATTCATCGGATAAACTCTTTTGAAAAATCTGAAAGACGGAAAAAATGCTGCAAGATTTTTAATATTTACCTTAGATATGGGGAGTCCGGTGACAACACTGTTTCATTGTCCGATTCTTCTTTTATTTCAACTGAATTTTTGTCTACGATGATTTATCTTTATAAATTTTTTACCAAACGTGTCCTTTTTGCTTCTATTAATTTCCGAATTCTCAGGTAAATTCGTTTTTGAAGGACAGTCTTGAAGTAGGTAGTATTTAAGTACGCGCTTCAGGTAACTCATTACCTCTCGCATCCGAGTTTGCAATAATACCAACGGAGCCTTTCATCGAGTTTGCAAGACCGACCATTGCGGGACCGATTTGTTGGAAGCTACTTCTTGACTTGGCGGCGATTAATTTTCTATTCAACCAGCCCATTCGGGATCCAATGCAGAAGAGCTCACAAAGCTCGAGAAGGGATACAAGAGAAATCCCAAGAATGAGGCTCATTGCTCCACCAACATCTAAAGTCAAAATTCAATGTCTAAATGAAAATAGTTTAGACCTGAGAAAAGCTGGCTTATTTCGTAGTCAGCTTGTTCTTCGTGTTGCATTTCGTAGTTTTCTGGAAGCGAGATTCGTACTGAAGCCAACGCAATATCTGGGAATCGTTTGAGCATTTCCGCTGTTTTATTCCGGAAGTTCTGATGCATCTCAGTGTAATAAACTGTTTTCTTATAAAAGAGCTCCGAGCAAGGAACCGGGCAAGTGCAGTTTGAATACATGAACTCCTTGAGAATATGTGCGACGCATCTCGTGTGCTCGTGGTACATACAAACAGGATAGTCAGTAGTCTTCGGAAAATATGGAACCCAACATCTGCACTTTTTGTAGACTTCTTTGATCAAGCACTCGTAGTTGCAATTATATTTGCTGTAGTGGTCGAAATAGGCAAGAGATCCGTTTTTGATGCACTCGGTGTAGGGCTGCCCAAGTTTGATGTTACGATGTTGCTGGAGAAACATGATTGGAACGATTCGGGAATTGACGGTAATGCTAGTAAATTGAATATCCTAAACATTCTTATCAAGAATTACCTTCTCATGGGATCGAGAACAGTCTCTCCTTCTGGGTTGTAAAATATTGAGAATCCATCCATGAACGAGTTCCAACCATATGTCCAGTCACTTTGATTGTACGCTAGAACCATCTGCAATGAACGAAATCCATCGGGCGATTTCGACTTTATGTCCGGCACGGCGGCAAGATCCAGAACTTGACAGTTTCCATACAGAGTCAATGTACGCTAGAAAATTTTAAAAGATGATCGAATGCTTCGTTTACCTTCCACCACTTGGTGCAGTCGTCTTTTTTGTACTTGCATGAGATCATAAGAAAGGCAGAATAGGTTTCGTTGTAGAAAGTTTCAAGATCGATGTGGTCAAAAAGCGACAGATCATGTTTGTACCCGTCGTGGTTGTGCCCGTAGAAATCCCAGAGGGAGCAATTGTCTTTGATCTCATTACCACGATGTTGAATTCCCAACTCTGGGTGAAGTTTCATCAATTTTTTTCGCGAGTGCATGGAGTTTAGACAAACAGTTATCACGGGAAAAGAGTCGACTTCGTATTTTGCTCGATCTTTTATTGAATGTGGGTACTGAACATTTACTAGAGTAGTTACAACAATAATCGAACCTGATAGTATTTGACTCCGATTCGCCAGATGTGGTAGAAAGCGACATAATTGCCACTTATGAAAACCATCGCCCACATAAGCCTTCTCGGAATACTGATCTTATTCGCAAAAATATACTTTAACCAGCCGCACGAGCTCCCACTTATATCAAAAAAGTCTTCTTTTTTGTCCTCACCCATGGTGAAAAAGACTCTATTCTATTCTGCAGTAGAGAACAGCGTTAATGGTTCTTTTATGCAGCGATTCAAGGGAAAATAAGGTTGCGACCGCATTTGACGTTTTGGGGTCTGATTAAAACGAAATAAAATTGCATAACAAGACACCAAGTGAAGTTCAATTACAGTAAGTTAATAGGATACTGCACGCGATTTTCTTACTGAGCTTTTCAACTGCATCTTAATTTTGCTTATGCCAAAGCTCGTTTATTCTCCAATGTTGGAGAGTCTTCTGGATGATCAAGTCTGGATCACAGCTGACGCGTGTGAACCCGTGTAGGTGTGTTGCCTATTTTGGGAAAAATCTATTCTTGAGAAAAAATAGCATGAATGATATTATTTCAAAAATTGCTGAGAGAAATCTCGATCACATCATAGAAGAAATATTTTGGACGTTAAAACCAAAGGATATCTTGAGCTTAGCACACACATCTCGTCATCATCGAAGTCTCGTCGAAAACTTCGAACTTCTCCCCTTTTCTCTTTCGCAAGAAGAAGATGAGTCAATTGTCAACGATGATTTCGAGGATCAAATCGACAAAGGTTCCTATTTTATGAAATTCGCCGATTAAGAAATTTTTAAAAGAATTACGATTTTGCTCAAATAAGTTTATGACCGTCACAGACTCTATTTCTCGCTTCCTCTATCGACAACAGGAACAGATTTACCCTTTTCCCTCATGTTTTTAGTTGAAAAGAACTGCTTTAAAATTTCATTTTCATTAATTCTCGGAAGAGACAGCTCGCGTTAGGGCGTAATAACATCTGAGAAAAGCGAAAAGCTGGAATAAAAACAAAGAAAGGCAATTTTCAGCGGAAAATTCACAGAATCAAGGATATTACCAGCATTGATGAGCAATTAGGGTAGGCTTTCTTAGCCTTTTGAAGAAGTGTTTCGGTTGTTTTCAAAAAGCAATGTTTATATTGATTTAAAGCCTTGATAAAGAAATGCCTGCAAAATATCATTATCAGCACTACACGATTTTCGAAGATAAACTTGTCGTTCTGGAGCCTTATGGTTGGATCTCTGTAATTGACACCGGAACGTGGACGCTTAGGAAATTATGCAAGATCTTCTTTTCGGCAAACGTGTTCAAGTTTAAAAACTTGCGTATGAAGAGAGCAGTTTTGTGCTTACGAGAGGGCTTCTTTCACAGTTTGGCTTGGCGTGGTCGCTACTGAGTCTTTTATCATTTGAAAAGGGGATTATTTAAAACGAATGTTTTCTAGCGCTAGAAATTATATGAGACAGATGATAATTCTCGTGTAGTTCTATTTGGTCAGGGAACACCTGGAGCACCAAGATCTTCAACTATGAGAGCGAGCTTCAGGAAAAGACTTGATATTTTTTTTCCTATTGTCAATAGGCTATTGAACATATCACATGGAAACTCTTTCACAGCAAATTCTTCCTTCAGGCGAACTTCATCTCAACCCATCTAATCCTAATCAGCTTTTTATCAGGTGAACATAAGTTATGTTACATAACTAATCTCAAAGTCGTCATAAAATTTCATCTTAGCGCAAACTCGAATGATCAAATCGTCAGTTACAATCTCTCTGATGCTTTGGAACGGCCCCTTTTTGATGCTGAGTTTGGCGAACACGAGTTTTTCTACGAATTTGAATTCGAGCCGATGAACTTTGGCATGTTCACTTGGAAGCCGAATATAAACGTGTTTGGCGAATACGCAGTTGTTGAATGGAACACCGTCGGTAACAACTTGCGCGACAGGAATAGAGAGTTGTGGGTTTATTCGACAAAAACTGGCGCTGAAATATCAGAAATCCAGATCGAAGATAATGACCCCAAAGTTCCAGTTTGGTCGAAATGGTTTATGTTCAATGAAGAGCAGTTTCTTATCGTTGTACATAAAATTATCGAAGTTTACCGCGTCGTCAAATTCTTCTGCGAAGTCGAATTCGAAAAAGTCTACTTTTGCAACCGCATACGCCCGATAGACAGTCAAGGCGAAAAACTTCAAATTTCTGACGTTAAAGGACATGTGACTAACGTAAGGCCTCCTTTTCAGCATCATGGAAAACTTTTAAGCGCAGGATAGCGTCATTCTCGGCTTCTCTGCAAAAGATGAGCCAGTTCGACTGGTGTCGCTTTCCTTCAAGGAACTTCTTCATTACCGAAACGAGGACAAGCTGAACATCGAAAGCATCGCATTTTTGGAGGATGCTCGCACCCCGAACCTAACATGTATTGACAATTCTATTCTTCTCTTCAAGTAAGCTGGACATTTCTAACGGCTTTTGACGCCAAAAATTTTAGCACTGAAAAGGGACTGGTTGAAGAAATGGACTTTCTTCACTTAGAAAAGAAGGATCAACTAAAGCTATTCGAAAAGATGGGTCTTTCAACAAGATCAGCCAGTATGTTCAGAACAAGGCAGAGAAAAAAATTAAGCGAAAGACTGAAAGAAATTGATGAAAAGTGTGCAGAATCTGAGAAAAGAGCAAAGGATGCGCGAGAGTCGTTACTGAAAAGCAGGTTTTCGCTGCGCATTTTTATGCGTTCTAACTATTCTTGAAGGGATGAAAGCGTCAGTTACCGACCTAGATCTTCATTCACCGACCAAGACAGATTTTCCACATATACACCCAAGTATAGAAGCACTACGAGTTCTTCGACTTCTGGTGCTTACTCTCGAGGTTACACAAGCTCGATTGGGCGGAGCAACAATAACAGCACGTTCGACAGTCTCAGCTCCAGTTCTTCACGATACAGTTCATCCTACACTCCTTCTTCTTATTCGAGCTACTCCTCATACAAAAGCCAGACGCCTTTGTCATCCTCTTCAACTGGATCCTACTCTTCGAGGCCATATTCATCATCTACGACAAGCAGTTACACGCCGTCTTCTTCCTTTTCTTCTTCAAGAAGATACACTTCCTACCGTTAGCGTAAAAATAAATGACCTTCTATTCAAAACTTGAAGCCCTGGATTTTAAATCATTCTTCTGTTTTGACAAGTTTCCACAAAAACGTGTTCGATGACACGATAAATTTCGAAGTCTGCGTTGATCAAAGTCGTGAAATCACTGATTCAAGAAGTCTACGAATTAGAAATGATTTTCGTTCACTTTCCCCTGCGCGTCGTCTTCGCTTATTTGTCCGACCGTTCCTCGCGCTACTATATTTTTCTTCGTCAGCGACGGCGATCCTGCCACGCAGATTATATTATTGCGCTGATTTAGAACTAGCTATCAACTTCTAGGTGGCGTAATACTCTTAAATACCTTATCAGATCCAGAACGAGCAATTATCACAGATCTCATTTTTTCAAAAAACCCTTTTCTCGAAAAGTCGAAGACTACTTCAAGAACAAGAGGAGGAATAAAGAGATCAACAGAGGAGAATGAAAAAATTCCCGCTGGTCGTAACTGTACTTGGGAAGGCGTCAGCTATCTCAGGAAAAGGTTCACGTTTCACGTGACTTCTAAATCAATTCTCAATAATTGAGCTTGGTGACTTGATTGAACCTGATAAAGGCGAGTATGCAGCGTCGAGTACTTACATTCAAAGATCGCCGACAACAATCTGCCCTGCTTTCCCACATGTTGAAAATGCCGAGTACAAATGCGACGACACAGAAGACAAACTAGAGCACAACTCTGTTTGCACCTTGAGTTGCCTTGAAAACTTCGAGAATTCAGTCGGTGAGGTCTCGCGGAAATGCAATTGCTTCACAACATTTGGCCCAATCGAATTTCCAAAGCAGTGTACTTGGGATGGCGAAGCTTTTGATGCCTGCACGATAAAGTCGGGCCTAACTGTTCCGATTTGCCCGACTTTGCCAGACATTGAAAATGGAAAATGGGTCTGTGAACGGACTCGCGCTGACTCCCAAGACGGCGATGTTTGCTATAGCACCTGCAATGACGGTTACGCTTTGACAGAGACAAATTTGCGTGCTATTCAATACGACTGCGACTGCCAGGGCGAGGATTGCCTTTGGAGTCAGCGAGGAGCAGTGCTAGAGCTCGCCCTGCGTCAGCGATCGGCTTTTGTCCTTGGACGTCAGCCAGTCGGAATCGCTCCAAGATCGTTCACACAGTCTTCCACCGGTTGGAACACGAATATCTTCAGAGATGCCTCAGCGATCTTCCCACAATGCGTCCCAATTCAAAGAGAAACATACAACGCATTTGACAACACGGTTACTGAATTCAACTTCTGTCCAGATCTCGTTCAACCTGAAAATGGAAACTTTCTCTGCACTCAAGGAACCAGAGAGGACACAATTTGCAAATTGACCTGTTCTGAGGGATTCTTGGAGGCTGGATACGGCGATAAAAATGTAAGTTTTTTTGTGAAAGTAAATGAGCCTGAATGTAATTAGCGACTAAAATGCGGAGAAGTATCACGCGGAGTGTACCAATGGCGCAAAAACCCACTCGATTTCGTTTGCCTGGATCTTTCAGCGGATTTCGAAGAGCACCAAGCTGGCTACGACATTGGAACTTGTTCCGACCCAAGAGGATCCGCTATTGACAGCTATCCAGGCTTTTTTACTTGCGACATGGCGATCACTGTTGATGGGGTGAGTATTTTCTTGAAAGAAGAAGTCTGTGATCTCACATGTTTTCCCGGTTACAGGAAGGGTTCGATAAGTTGTTCTCTGACAGATTGTAGTCGATAGAAAAGTATTAAAGAACCCGCAAAGATTAACAACCGGGCGTTCGGAGAAAGAGTGCTTCTGCCGAAAAGATAACTGCTTCTGGCGCAATGATGACAAAGTCAACTGCGAGCCTGACGAGGGAGTTTTACGCGCGTTCGGCGTTTACGACACATGGGCGAATATAGGCGATCCTCGCCGTCAAATTGAGTTCGCTAGACAGGCACTTGGAGGAAAAGAACAAGAAATCACACTTTACAGGTTTTTCTATTGCCATTTTGGCACACATCTAAAATATTTTTAGGATGCGACAGAGTGAGTCTCTCATCACGGCTCGCTCGGGGAGACCCAACAGAAAAAACAGACCAGGTACTGGATTACTACAAGCAAGGAGCTTGAGTATGCCTGGCCGACCCCAAAAAGTGACGTCTTGCGATGCGATTGAACGATCCGCCGGGCTCGAGAGTGCCAATTGCACAGGACAAAATGCTGGCGATAGTTGCCGTTTTAGGTGCAAAAGGGACTGAAACTCGATGGCGCTAGTTCCATCTATTGCTCTTGCAACAAAAGAGGGAACAAATGCAAGTGGTCGAATCCTGTTCCGACCTGCGAGTCTTAACTTTTTAAAGTATTTTTATGCCGGTTGTCTTCAACAAATGAGTTTTTAAATTTAAAAAAGAATAACTATCACTGAAGATTGCAAATGGCCTGCCGTCAATGGACTTGATATTATCACTTATTTAAATTTAACACTACTAACGATCTCATAACCAGAATCTTGAGTTTTTTTATATATCGCCCTGTAAATAGGTATTCAAATGGAGAACAACGAAGAGGACAAATTGTGAAATGTCCTGGAAAAACAAAGATTTGATAAAAATCGACTGCTATTTTTGTAAATATGACGAATTTGACTGTTTTCATTGACGAAATAAACGCTTTATTACTATTTTAGTCACAGTTTTGCTGTCTCCCGAATAAATTTAGCACCAAACGCAGTTTCAGAAAAACGCTTAGTTTCCGTAGCCTTTTCATGCATCGTCTGGGCCACTTCCCCGTTTATGATAACTGTCAAGTTCTCCAACGAGCCGAAAGCAGCGCCCATATCAAGATAGCAAGATGGAAAAACTAGCGCTAGTCCTCCATTGTCTCCGATTGCAGAGCTGCTTATCTGAAAGCAGTTTAGAATCCTCACGATCTTAAAAACGGAACCTTGTTGTTTGGAATAAGTTTTTGCAAAATCTTATCAACAGTATTTTCTGGCTCTTGCTTCAGAGCAGGAATATTTTGGATCTCATTGAGGTCGGCAGTGATGACGAAGTCGGTCGAATGGGGAGGGATGTTGATGTAAGTTGGTGCGTTGCCAGCGATGGATACTGATTGAACTCGAACTGTGGTCACTCCCGTTTTTCCACTAAAAGAATTACCTGAAAACTGCTTTATAAATTTTAGGTCTACCAGAACCAGGCTTGCTTAGCAATTGTGAAGCGCCTAAGAGCAGCAAGACGAAAGAAAACAAGAGCAGTGAAGCAAGTTCCAAAATAAAGATCCAAAATGCTTCGGTAGAAAGTGTAGTTTTCATCTGTTTCGAATAAAGATCGTTTCTCGTCGTCTTTAAATAAGGTAAAGATACAGAATTTATTCGTTTCCAAACCTGTCAGTGCATTAAATTCTTGATTTTCTTGTTCGAGTCTGCTTAGATGTTTGAGTTGTTGAATTCTGACAGCAAAGAGATAAAACAGGACAGCGAACATCAGCGGCTGAAGAAATTGAAGTTTTGGGCGAATAATCGGCTCAGCTTCGAGTTGATCCGCCACCTTCTCAGGGGTCATTTTTGGGTTGGATTCGACGGCGCGTTCAAGCGTTCGGTCGATAGGAACGGCCGTCTTTTCGAATGGAAGGAAAGTTGAGGCCCAAATTGAAGAATGGTGGCATTCCGCAAAATCTGTCTAAGCATATCGTAAGGTGAATTATTTTCAACTATTCGCTTTCTTATTGAAAATATATAATAATAATTTCAGATTATTACGTTTAATTAGGTAGATAATTGACAATTATTAATTGTTTACCTTCGCAAGCCTAGAAGAAAAATGAACTGAACACGTTGAAATTCTTCGGTAGGAAAGAGTTACAATTTCTCTCTGAAAAATTGCCCTAGAAAGCATTTTTACCCTTTTTTCTCTTTTTGATTCTACGAGAGCTCCTATTGGCTGCTTTCTACGTTCCCAATTGCCAGAAAGATTCAGTCTATCAAAAGGTAAATTTGTTGATTTATTCATAATAAAAGTATCATAAAGATAGAGAATTTGAAACGTACAGTACAGTAAAATCACGTCCAGCTTATTCAAAAGTCTGGTAGAAGAAGTTTCGGACAGAGTAAACAGAAGCTGGTTCATAGTAATCGTCAGAGATGAAAACTTGAAGATCGCTGTCAGTGAAAAAATCGCTAGTGCTGTAGGATCCAGCAATGACTTCCTCGCCATCGACTGTTACAGAATACTCGGTTACGGATGGATCTGATTCGCGCTGATTGACTTCGACAGAATACGTGTTCCACTCTCCGTCGGTACAGGCGAACGTAGTTACATGTTCATGGTGGCTTGTAGTTGGGTTGTCAACAGAGATGTAAATCCTGTTTTGATTTGGTCGTCGCCAAAGTGCGAATACTCGATTGCCAGACTCGCCGAGATCGCCACTGCCATTACCAACACGAAGAATGTTTCTCCACTGACCATCGGTAGAGAGGTCCTTATTGCAAAGAACATCTGCAGATAGTTTGTAGCTGGTAGCAGGGGCGACAGCGGAAACCTGGTTATTTCTTGATGGGCGGACTGCACAGCTATCAACGAAAGTGTTACAATTCTCGAGTCCATCGCAAGGATCAGTGCCATCTGTGCAAGCGACTTCCGCAACTTCATCAAAAGTTTGGTAGTAGAAATTTCGAACGGCATAGGTTGAAGCTGACTCGTAGAAATCATCTGAAGCCGAAACTTGAAGAGCGCCCTCGGACAAGGTGCCTGATTTATCGTAAGATCCTTCAAAGATCTCTTCATCATCAAAGGTGAGAACATATTTGAGAATGGATGGGTTTGATTCGAGTTGGCGAACTTCAACAGAATAGGTGTTCCATTCACCCTGAATGCACTCGGCAGTAGTTACTCGCTCCATGTGACTCCTTGTAGGATCGTTGATGGAGATGTAAAGCCTATTCTGATTTGGTCTTCGCCAGATAGCGAATACTCGATCTCCGATTCGGCCGAGATCGCCACCACCACCAATGCGGAGAACATTTTTCCATCGACCATCGAGAGGCATGGCATGATCACAGTAAACTTCAGCGGAAGCTTTAAAATTCAAAGCGGCTTCAACTGTTGCTAACTGCTGATTTCGTGCAGGGAAGACTTCGCATTCATTGACAAAAGTCTCGCAATTGGCTTTACCATCGCATGGACTAGGGCAGGTAAGGTCTTGGTAGTAGAAATTTCGGACAGAGTAAGGAGTAGCAGCGCCGTACCACTCGTCAGCAACGAAAGCTTGAAGATTTCCTTCACTCAGGGCACCGCTTGATTCGTAAGTTCCATCCATTATTTTATTACCATCAACGCTAAGGACGTATCGAAGTGTCTCTGGGGCATCCTCAACCTGTCGAACCTCGACTGAATAGGTGTTCCACTCTCCGTTGATGCAGTTAACATTTTTCGTTTTCTGGTGACCTCCAGAGTTTGGATCATTGACAGTAAGGTGAAGCTTGTGCTCATTAGGTCGTCGCCAGATTCCGAATGTTCTATCTCCAGCTGCCCCAACATTTCCTCCGCCAGTGACGTGAAGAATGTTCTTATACTGCCCATCAAGTTCTGAGACGCTATTGCAGAGAACATCTGCTGAGATTCTGTAATTTAGGGAAGCGGTCAAAGTAGCTTTTTCAGTATTGCGGACTGGAGAAACTGCGCAGCTATCGACGATTGTAGTACACTTATCAAGCAGATCACAGGGATCAGTAGAATCGCAGGGAAGAGGTTCGAGCTCATCGAAAGTCTGATGATAGAAATTTCGAACAGAATAAAGTGTTGCGGAATCATAGAAATCATCAGAAATGAAAACCTCCAGATCACCCTCTGTAAAGACGTTATCGGCGGTGTAGATTCCTTGGTCGACTTGGACGCCGTCAACAGCGAGAACATATTGGACGAGAGACGGGTCAATTTCGAGCTGACGAACTTCAACGGAGTATGTGTTCCACTCTCCATCAGTGCAGTCGACATTGACAGTACTTTGATGGCTACCTTTTCCTGGGTCGTCGACGGTGAGGTGAAGTTTGTTTTCGTTTGGTGTTCGCCAAATACCGAAAGTTCGATCCCCGGATTCTCCAACATTGCCACCACCTGTTACGTGAAGAATATTCTTGTACTGACCATCAGGAGAGATAGCATGACTGCAGAGAACATCAGCAGAGAACTTGTAATTGAGAGAAGAGCTGACGGTTGAAACTTGTGTGTCTCTTAGTGGAGAAGCCGCACAGCTGTCAACGATAGTGTTACAGTTTTCAAGTTCATCACAAGGATCAGTAGCATCATCGCAAGCAATATCGGGCACTTCTTCAAAAGTTTGGTAGTAGAAATTTCGAACTGCATAAGATGTAGCTGCATCATAGAAATTATCGGCAGCCCAAACTTGAAGAGCACCTTCTGACAAGGTTGCAGATTTCTCATAAAAACCTTCAAGAATCTGTTCGTCGTCGATGCTGAGAACGTACTTGAGTACTGATGGATTGATTTCGAGCTGACGAACTTCAACTGAGTATGTATTCCAATCACCTTGCCTGCAATCTACATTAATTGTCTTCTGATGACTTCCATGAGCTGGATCATTGACAGTTAGGTGCAGTTTATTTTCGTTTGGTCGTCGCCAGATACCAAATGTTCGATCACCAACTTCGCCAACATTACCACCGCCGGTAATATGAAGAATATTTGTGTATTGGCCACTAATTACATCATGGTCGCAAAGAACATCAGCTGAAGTCTTAAAGTTCAAAGACGCTTCAACTGTTGTAAGCTGCTGGTTTCGGGCCGGGAAGATCTCGCATTCGTTAACAATCGTCTCGCAATTCTCTTTTCCAAAGCAGGGATCTGCACAAGCAATGTCTTGATGGTAGAAATTTCTAACAAGATGATCGTATGCAGCTGGCCAAGCAAATTCGTTAGAGACATCAACGAAAATTTGACCGTCGTAAAGATCATTTTTGTGAACAGCTTGAGATTCGACAACTTCTCCATCGAAAATGATCTCGAGATTCATTTGGTGTTGGTCGAGTTTTGATTGCTGGACAGTGAATGTGTGCCATCCTGGAGCGCAGTCAACGTAAGCATTGAGCTCATAATTCGGATTGTCAAAGGCAGGTGCGACAATTCTAATTTTGTCTGCATGTCCTCCTTGCTTCCAAATGGTGAAGTATCGATCGCCGAAGTTTTCTCGGTTGGTTCCAGTGTGAACATGGAGAACGTTTTCCCAATTAGATGCAACTCGGTCAGTGCAGAAGACTTCAGCGGAGATCTTGTACTGCTCGTGGGCCGAGGTGTCCGCGAGTCGGGTTCCTCGCCACGGAGCGATCGCGCAAGAATCAACGAAAGTTTCGCAATCAGCAATGCCGTCGCATGGATCAGAGCCTACGCAGTTATCTTCATATGGAGCAGATCGATGGACGAAATTTCGAATCTTGAAAAATTCGGCGGGAGGCATGAACGGATTCGAAGCATACACCTTGATTGGACCAGAGTATGCATCTCTGGAATGAAGACGGTGCGAGCCAAGAAGATCGCCGTCCTGATACATGCTCAATTCCAAAAGACCGCCTTCAAGTTGAGTCTGAGCAATAGCAATGTTTGTCCACGAGTTGTCATCGCAGTCGACATAGTATTCAACTTCGTGGAATTCAGTGTTGCCCTTGAGTGGACCGTTGAGTTTGAGTCGTCCATCAGCGTGTTGCCAAATCGTCAAATATCGATCACCGAATTGATCCCGGTTGGTGCCCTGCGTCATATGTACGACGTTCTGCCAGCCGTGTCCAGAAGTTTTCTTGCAGAAAACATCAACGGATGCTGAGTAAACAGCATCACCATCGACTTCTCCGAGAAGATTAGACCACATGGGTCTAATCGGGCAGTTATCAACGAGTGCGTCGCAGGAATCGTCACCATCGCATGGATCAACTGGTGCGTCGCAGCGGCCAGTTGGCTCTTGAAGTTTCTGATGGTAGAAATTTCGCACTTTGAAAGTATCAGCAGCAGGATGGTAATCGCCTGCGACTTCGACGAAAAGTTCTCCTTCGAAAGCATTATCAGCTGGAACAACGTGTGTTCCAAGAACTTCTCCGTTGACGGAGATGGAAAGCTCGAGCACGTTGTCGACGTATTCTTGAGCGACAGTGTATGTATTCCATTCTCCTGGAGTGCAGGACGGATTGTATTCAACCTCGTGGAACTCACCGTTATCCTTAAATATTTGCTTAGCGGACTGATCTTACTCTTACGCAAAATATTTTACGAAAAAATTAGCAACAAACATACCTTCAGAGGAGCATTAAATTTAATTCCACCATCAGGTCGGGCCCACAACGTGAAATATCTGTCACCAAACACTTCTCTGCTCGTGCCTGTGTTGATATGGACAATACCGCCCCAAGCACCAGAGCTTTCGCCACACTGGACTTCCGCGGATACGACATATCCAGCCGAACCGTCTATCGTGGCGATACGGTTATTTCGCGATGGAGTAACGGCGCAGGCGTTGATGAAGGTCTCACAGTCAGGTTTGCCTTCGCAGGGATCTGAAAGTGAGCATGGAGGTGGTGGTGGGGGACCTTCTTTGCATTTGCATTGCTCAGCCGCCTCAATGATCCAGTTTCCGTCAACGTGAAGATCGTCATCTGAGGTTTGCAGATTTCCCTCGAAGATCATTCCGCTCATGAAATTTCCGTCATGTTTAAAATCGATCTTCCATGTGTTATCATCACCAACTTCGGTCACCTTTTCGACTGGATGGTTGAATGTTTGCCAAATGACCGGTTCGGTAAATCGAACGCTTACGAAATCGCCTTTTGCCGGGTTGAATTTGAAGCCTGAGTTTTGGCCGTAAGTCGCTCGTACTCGGAAGCAGTTTCTGCAGGTCCACTGATTCTCGAAGTAGATTTCGGAATTGGTCAGTGGCTCGCAAACAGCGTGGTGGTCTTTGTCGCACATTTCAAGCATTGGAGCTTCGGTGTGTGGAGTGCCGGTGACGATGGTAGTTGCTGTTGTGACTGGGGCAGGAGCCTCGCATCTAGCAGCTTTTCTCGTTTTTTTCTTCAACTTGTGAGTTCGATTGACGAGTCTATTTAGGAAGTTCTTCCTTTTGAAACCATCTTGGCAGCCGAACGTGCGAGCATAGGAGCGGACCATCGACGGAAACTTGCCCGAAGCATCACAGAGCTCGCTGAAGTCCTCTTCATCGGCGAATTTGCCCTCTTCTACTCCGGGAACGGGGCAAGCAGAGACATTGATGGATTCGACGTCGGCGATTAGTCGATCAACTCGATCGTTGAGAGCGACGAGACGCTTTGCGCTTACGAAATGATTGTTTTCTGCGAAAGATTTGAAGTCAGCCGCTTTTCCTCTGATTTTCTCGAGGCGACGATCGGCACTAAGATAATTTCTTGATATATTTATCATTAGTATTTACTCGAAATTTGTCATGAAAAAAATGCTTATGACTTAGTCCTTGATATTGAAAAAAAATAAAGTACGAAATATAATCGATTAATTATAACAAGCTTGATAAACTTACTCTGGTTCTCTCTTAGCGTAAACAGCAGAAAGGACAGCTACTGAAAGCTTCATCTTTCTTATCGCCGTGCTTTTCTATCTATAATCTCAAATCTTTCCAACCCTTCTTTTATGTGGGTCATGGAGTCGCTGGGCACTAGGTGGGGGGGTGCGCACGTTGACCCTTTTCAGTACTTGTTGTCGGAGATTAAGGCAGTGGGCGCGCCTCACGTCAACGTGGTCCATGTTCCGAATTAAAACATTGGTTACGATCAGAATTCCAATCTTTTAATTTTATCTTTGTTTCACAATTTAAAGACCAACACGATCGTTTGATCATTTGTTTTTTCCGAAACAACTTGCTTCCAAAGGAATATTATGCTTCATTCAATGGTTGACGTAACCAAGATAAATTATGATTTAATTATTCCCAGCTCCCTTACGAAAATCGGGTGTTGTTAGACTGCTCACTTTCCAGAATGCCAAAAACACTGCCAATACGGTACCAACGGTAGAACGTGAATTTGCGGGAGCATGAACAAGGGCTCCTGAAAAGACGAAATGTTTTACTAAGAAACAAATGCAAATTCTTTTGGTTTTTGAGCATCTCCTGCCGGCCCAAGGCCCTCTCGGGTCGAGAGAAAAGTACTTCCATGGAACTTCCAAATGGGAGTGAGCTATTGACTTCAAGATCGAGGCTCTTATAATAAACTTCCGTTGTAGTTCGAAGGAGAAATTAAATAAACAAGGAATCAATTTATTCTGCCTTTTTTGTGTCTGCACATAAGGCAACGTGAACTCGGTAAGAAGGGAAAAATAATTGTAACATAAAGTTGAGTCATTTTCTCTAGCAATATTTTACTACTGAATGTAATCCAAATCTGTGTCTCGTGAAGCTTTTGAGTTCATTTCTCTAACAATCGGTGGCTCTGACTGATCCTCCTCGAAATGCTATTGAAAAACGTAGTTTTAAACCGACAATAGTACATTAGTATTAGTCGTGTTAGTTAAGTATTTTCTCAATTATTATTCAAGCAATGCTACGACGAATGAATAAAATTGAACTCAAAATACTTCAAAGATAAACTTCAGGAGTCCGTATTAGAATTAAATGATGAACTGACTCTCAGAAACTGTTATCTTCCGAAGCAGAAGACTAAAATAAATAAGCTGTTTTGTCACATGTTAGTTTGAAGGTGGATTGAATAAATTCTAGAGCGAAAGCGTCTCTGATAGAATTAAATGTAAGTGTTGGCGGTGATGTTTGGCGATGGAGGCATTTTGATTTCACTAGATTTGCGTGAACAAATCTGAAGAAGCCTGGATTAGTTACTTTGCGGCGCGATTTGATGACGAGATACTGCTGCAGAAATGAGCTCTATAACATTTCCATGCACTAGAATGAGATGAAGCTCATACTCTCGCCGAGTATCGAATCAAGTCTTATGACACAGTTTATGTCCCACATGTGATACGAGTACTGCCCGCGTCGGTCAGTAACGACATTGAACTTTTTGATTTCTAAAAATTCTGGACAACTCAAAGAAATAACAGACATGCGCTTACCTTCGGTATAGCTCTTCTTAGCAAGGCTCTTTTTATATTTTTAGCCAAAATAAAATCACAGTTAGGGGGTAATTTGGGGTCCACAAATTTAGGTTATTTTCTGCTGAAACCGAAAAGCAGATTTGTACGATTTTAGGGCGCTTATTTAGATATTTTGAGCCGAATCGCCATACCTAACTGTAAAACAGATTAATTACTGATATTAAGACCCTGTCCTGAGGAATCCAGCAAAGTTTTGTCGTAAACGTTTTCTTACGTCGTTCGTAAAAAAGGTATAAAGAATAGGATTGATTAATCGATTCGACCAAAGAAGCCTAGAATTTTGATAGAGCGAATTGAAATGAAGCATCGCATACATTTGATGAGTGTTTTGAAGTCTTGTGCACAAGTTTGGCGATGTATTTTTCATGAGTCCTAAGAAGGGCTAGAAGATTTCCCATCTTGATTTAAAAAATATAAGTTTTTAGCCGTCTCCTAAAACGATAGAAATATAAGTAAAATGATAAGGACTCCAACAAATAAGATAAGCCAAAACAAGCAAAATCGTCACAAATAAAACATTTAGTGATTTTCTGATCGCTGGGATTAATCTAAAACTAGGCAATTTTCTCATGCAATTATGTTGCGTAGCAAATTAACGAGCAATAGAGGATATTATGAAATCCCAGATTATAGGTGTGCTTGACGGAGCTGGATGCAGATTTGATGCTGCGGGCTGAAATATTGCGCTCAGAAATAAACACTGTTCTCCAGATGGACATGTAAAAGAACGATATCGAAATGAGGGGAATGACGAATGTGAGGATAAACGTGAATATCCGAAACATCTCTTCAGTTCCCTAAAAATCACTGAGCTTGAAAAATCTTCCTTTGATCTTACAGTTAGACCACATCGACAGAAGGCAGCACTGGGAGAGATTTTATGGCCATTAATCATCATGCATTCGTCTCCACTAAAAGTTTCTTCTGATGCTCTCTGAAAATTTTACTCGAAACTTGTTTATGTTAAGCAACCTACCCATTGAACCCCACAAACAGCGTGAGTCCCATTTTGTGCTGGCACATAGGTACTGTTGAAAATAACAGGCAGTGAGGTGCAGAATCCAGCGCACCAAGCCAACAAGGTTACCGTGAGGCAGAATTTCTTGTCCTGCTTCCACCCTCGCACAACGCGGGTAATACTGTTGTTCATCATCGTTGCATATCGATCTGTAAATCAGGGTGCAAAAGTCGACCACTCTCTTGCATGTTAATTACCGCAAGTTATAGAAATGAAGCTCATATTAGGACTGACTTATTTACGCACCCGCAATCAAATGCTAATAAAGTCAGCAGATAAATCGAAACAAACATGATAATATGGGGCATCTAAAAGGTTAAAAGAGTCACTATCCGTTGATCGTTTCATTTTTGAACTTCTATATTTTTTAATTAATACCGTGATTCAAATGGAAAAACAATGATTTAATCACACATGATTAAAGAAGACACAAAATCGGCACTAATCCTCACCATATTAAACGCCCGACAAAAGAAATCCCCGAAAAGCCATACGTTTTCCATTCTTATCCGGCTTATCTCGAATGGAAGAAACAGTAGCATAATTCCGTCCCCAATGGCCAAGTTGAGCGGAATAAACTGTAAATTAGGAATGAGACTCTCTTAGTCGCAAAAAGTCTAAGACTAATTATGCTCTTACCTGGCTGAGCATTGAAAACTGTTTTGCGCTTATAAGACGGTAGACAGCGAGACCATTTAGTATTATTCCAAAAACAAAGATGACAGAGTAGACGATTGAATAAAGGGTAACAGACAAATTCAGTTGTCGCTAGGGGTTAATTTTATATGCTGCCATTTAATATCATTAAGCTTGGAGTAAACAAACTCTTCGAAACTCACAATTTCTTGACTTGAATATAACTTCTCCAACAGATCAGTCTGATTTTCGAAAGGAAAGCCACCGACAAGAATATCCGAAAAATTCTGTCCTCCATTATTCATAAACGATAGGTCTCCAACAACAATATCAGCTCCATTTTCTTCAAGGGTCGTATTCTAAAACCATGGAAAACCATTCTCAATAGTCAATTTATGTCTTATTATGTCCAAATCTTTTAAATAATTAACGACTTTAATATCTATGGAGGATTTATTTTATGCTGCTTTGTCACTTCAAAGTCAAGCTGGATCGACCGCATTAAAAATAATGCAACCTTATCCCCTTAGTTGTGATAAATTTGCAGTAAATTTGTTTCTTACATTCAACTTTTAATAAAATTTGCATCAAAATAATAACTCCCACCTTCATTTCAAAAAACGTATCTTGTTCCATCTCTCTATTTCTAAGCCTGATTAGAGCACTTCTTTGAGAAACGACAGTTCTTTATTCCAATATTTCTTCTCAATAGTGGCTCTCGCCTTCTTTCTCTTTGGTGGCTGGACCGATCAAAAAATATTGAAAAGAATGACAGGCGATATCAACAAGGCGAACACCCTTCACTTCTCCGAATAAATTAGGCAGATTCCGAATTCGCGAGAAATTATAATCTTGGGTTTCTTGCTCGTCACCAGCCGCGCGTAGCCTTGGCCACATAAGACGACATCACGCCATCTAGGGTTCGAATTATGGAAAACATAAATCACGGCGCTTTCGACTTCATAAATGAACTGAATATTAAGCTGCCTATCTGTCAAAGAAGAGAGACGATTAAGACTTAAGTATTCGTCCAAAGCGAAATAAGATGCATTTTATTTTTCCTTACTTTTAAATTCAGTTTTTCGTTTATAATCCCGTCTCTTTCAAGAAGCTTCAAAGTTCTCCATACATCTTGAAAAGCCTTTATCTTGCAGTCAGAAAACACGTTTGAAGACAAAAAGAGCTTTTATTTCGTGTTCCCTGTAAATCAGAAAAATTATATTGCACTGATGTAATTCTATCAGAATGCTTTTTAGTCATCTCGTTTCATGGCAGTAAATAATATATTTGTGCTCAATACGTGTTCTTTATATTTGTAGGAATGAAATGTTCATTTTCTGTTACAGGTATTGAACTGCTTGTAAGGCGGTTTTCATCTTATTATATGCAGTTCACTGATCTAATTAGCTGACCCAAATCGTAAATTATATTTTATTTGAGTTCAATACAGCATGAAATATTTTATTCAAAAAGAAGATTCAATAAGGTTAAGGCCCAGTGTTGGTTCTTTTTCTTGTTTTGACAGGGTGAACTCGCTTTTCGTATATGTCACCGTCTAATCGCCCGGGAGAAGCGGAGGAAAGCCAGCCGCGGAGACGAGGAGATGAGGAGGCTAAATTTGAAGTAGAGCTTGCTTTCGACATTGAAATTGGTATTGGGGCGGAGGCTTTTGGAGCTGGCGCTGATTGTGGAAACTCTTCGTCGCTGGCTTCGTCTTTGCTTGTATCGTGGCAGAGCGAAACTGAAGCGAGACTCACATCGTTCGATTCCTATTCTATGATTTAATAATGAAAAAGCGAATGTAAACTTAACCTCGTCTTCGAGTTGAGCTGCGTCTTCGGAATCAGAGGCTTCAGAATCGGTTACTTCGATTTCAAGCTCAATTTCTTCGTATTCACCAGAAGATTCTCAAACGTTATTTAAGAATAATTAATAAGAAATTATTTACATACCACTACGAGCATCGTTTTGAGCAGGGTGGTAAATAATCGACGGTTTTGAATTCGAATCTGACGTTGAGTCGGTGGCATCTTTATTCGCCGAGTCATTTTCTTCTGAATCTTTGGCAAGATTATTAGTTTGAGATTCTTCGAGCTTGGACTTGGCGCTTTGAAAGTCAGAAGCTTCAGATTCCGGATTCGATTCGGATTCGTATTCTGAGTCAGTGACTTCAATTTCTATTTCTTCGTATTCTGTCGAAGCGCTTAATTTTCTCATTCAGATCTGTAAAAATAAGTGTTTATCAACCTATCTGACTCAGTATTTTCATCATCAGCCATATCAGCCCGGGAACTTTGATTTCCATCCCGATCTTAATTTAAAATCACACTCAAATCAATGCAATCTTATCTTACGAGCTTCATTAATGGCCTCAATGGAGGCTTCGATTGCTTCTTGTACTGCACCAGAGTCAACAGATGCTCGTTCATCTTCATTTTGCTGCGGTCGAGGAAGAGAAATTCGTGATGCTTGACTCGATTCCAAAACATAATCCGGTATTTGATCGTCTGTTTCCGTTATTGGATGCTCTGATATCGGAGCTGTACTAGGTGGTTCTTCGTTGTCTTCACCTAATCAAGTTGAATATATTCTTTGAAAATCAATAAAGACCTTCAGAGTCAGTGACAAGTTCCTCAACTTCAACTTCTTCGTAAGTGTACTCATCTTCATTCGACTTCGCTGACTCTTGCTCCTCGGCTAGCTTCTGAGCTTCTGTTTGGGCGACAATGGGGATATTTTGAATTGCACTTGGATTTTTGACTATTGGATCTTCTTTTGAATAATAGATTTCGATGATGAATTGTTTGGTTTCTAAATTCTAGTAAGAATAAATAATAAATTCCGTTCATTGTGAGATGGGTTATGAAAAAGGGTTAGTAAAGATGAGTAGGATGTTACTGTACGGAGTGAGGGATCATACGCCAGAGCCGTCTTCAGCCTGCTTTAAAGCGTCGGCCATGGCACGGAAATTTGAGAGCTCGTCGTCCGTAGGCGCTGGAATCGGTGGTGGTCGGGCAAGACCAGGGATGCAGCTCAAGTCACTGTTGGAGTGATTTGATGGAAGTCGAGATCGAGCGGAATCAGGGCGCTGGGCTGGTCGTTGCCCGTTATCGAAGTCGATTTGGCTGCAGATCTTTAATTTCATATCCTCATTAAAATTGTTTTATTTTTATTAGCACCTGATGATAACGAGCAAAATCGATTTTATATGGCTTCAGCTCTGGAACGATTGACTGTGGTGGACGAATCTCAGTCATCGCACGAGCTTGGTTCACAACTTTGTTGATCATCGTTCGAGACTTTGTCAAGAAGACAGTCGCCTCTTGCTCTTCGGTCAACTTTAAGCCATCATTCATGACTTTCTGGATTTCGTCCCGTTGCTTTTTGTAGCTCGTCGACATGTCGGATAAAATTCCAATTCGCTCGTTAACGTCTTCCTATTAACATTTTCATAATAAAAAACTCATTAAAATATATTTTATATACCTGAATATATACTGGTATTATACCTGAATTCTCGCGATCATCGCAGTTTTCCGCTTCTCAAGTAGAGCGCAAAGTTGCTGGAAAGCTTGGTTGACTTCTTGCTTGGCTCGTTTAGATGCAGCTTCCACACTCTGACGCAAATGATCTGTATCAGCTTGGACCGTCTGAATCTGTTCGATTCCAGAGCCAAGTCGAGCCATATGTTCTCGAAGTTCATTCTTTTGGTCGTCGTAGGCCTTTTTGATTGGAATAACATCGCAATTCTGATGTTTTCCGAAGACTTTGCACATTGAACATGTCGGTTTCTGACAGGACAAACAAAAGACGTTGATTCGTTCATCCTCGTGGTCCTCACAAAGGGGCACTCTGTTCGCAGGAGGAGGAGTCGGCTCGCGCACAGGCTCTGGCTTTGGCGGTTCTGGCGGCGCTTGTTGTTTCTTGGCGATTTGAGTCTAAGCAAAAACTGTGTTTATTTTATCGCAAAACACTTCTAGTTCGACATACCGCGTACATTTCGATCAAGTTTTCAACAAGTAAATTACGCGGGAGAGAATAGACACCATGCCGATCGACCATAACTTCGTAACGGCATGTTGGACATTGAAACTTTCCACCGCTGAACTCGATGAAATCAATTTCCCAGAGAAAAAGTCTACCTTAGACCAACCACGCGTCCTCGACGGTCGTAGCAGTCTTCCGCACACTTTCGGCACAAGTTGTGCTGGCAAGGAAGAATCACAACTGGCTGAGTAAAAACATCCAAGCAGACAGGACACGACAGCAGTCGCTCTATGTCTTCTGGAAGGCCGCTGTTATCCATAGAACTTCTTTAAACGCGCAATCTCTTTAGTTTCTAATGGTTGAAAAAGTACTCGAAAAGTATATTTTGATGCTCGGGGAGTTGCTGCTTTGTACTGTCTGTATTTGGGACAGAGCGCCTTGCGTCAGATGACTCTGATAAGGAGCTAAGCCTTTTCAAATCATCTTGAGAATAGATAAATTAGCCACGTGATCATTCAAGGTCAGGAACATGTGTATAACTAGAATTATGTAGTGCTTTTATATATGCAATAACAAATGTTGGAGACTAAGGCGTTTTGTTGTGGGGGTAGTTGAAAACAACTACGGAGCGTTTATTGTACTGACAGAACAGTCAGTAGGAGCAGTATTCGTTTTTCAGAAATTTGTGGTATAGATGTTGGCGCAGATTGGTACAGACTGGCACAGAGTAAAAAGGGTGCTTCTTTTTATAGCATTTCGTTCCGGGTGGCGAGTTTTCATCGGGCCTCACGAGCCGAGGGTGGCGGTGGAATCGGGTGAGTGCGCTTTACGACAGAAGGTGGTGGCGGATTCAGAGGGTGGTAGTGGTTTTGAAATGCGCGCGCTAATGGCTTTATGGCCATTGCGCGCGGCGGAAATCAACTTTGTTGCAGAAGTCATACTTGCATATATTAATCCACTACAAATCCCTCCCTCCTAGAATTTATGACTTTTGCACCTGATTTTAACCAAAGAGCAGATCACGCCAGTTGTCATCTAGCATTTCAACCATGTTGCCGCTGTCAGTGTTGCTGGAAGATTGAGCTGAAGGAAAGGGGTCGTCAAGAGGCGGATCGCCAGGTGTTTGGTTGCCAAGGACGTCCGGGGCGGAGCTCATCGGGCCATAACTCAGCGCTGGAACTGACGTTGGAGGTTGGGCTGGTGCCTTAGCCGTCCGGGAGGTATCAGTTGTCAACTGAGTCTGAGTGACCATGTCTTTTTTGGAGCTAGTAGGGAACGTCGTCGGTGGCAGTTGCTGTGGATCCGGGGCTCTTGGATGTTCCATCATCGACAGAGACGTTGCGGCTGATGTTGTCGGCGAGATCGGCACAAAGGGTCTGGACAGGTGCTCAGTCATATCATTCTGTGGGGCAGCTGGCATCTCAGGCTGGTTGCGCTCGGTTGTCATCGTTGCTTGCGCTTGGTCATCTAAGTCGTTATAGAAGGCTTCATCTTGTTGGTTCTGGGACTGGGTAGGCAGGGCGAACTTAGCGAGTAAGTCTGACAGGAAAGTCTCCAATAGGGAATTAGCTTCTTTAAGTTCAATTTGAAAGTTTGGATAGTTAGCTAATTCCCGCCAGACTTTTCGACGTGCTAAAAAGTGTTCTTCGTAGTTGTTGATGACCACATTCGCAAACTGCGGGATCGGCCTAAATGACTTTAGTAATTCAACCACAGCTGCCGTCTTTGTCTGCCAGCGAAGAAGGGACTCCCCTTTCATGCACTCGTTTTTCCAAAAGTCTATAATACTTTCGAATGCTTCTTCAGGAAATGCCCGATTTTGCAGTCGATCAAGGGCTCGTTCTTTTGCATACCGGATACTTCCTGTTAAATCGAGTAGTCGAGACCATTTCGGGTCAAGGAAGATTGTTGGCACGTGAATTCCAAAGATTGACGGTAGTACATACCGTTGGAACATTACCTTGCCACTGTCATTCATTCGGAAGAAGTGGCAGTCAAGGTTGGTAGTTGCTCCCTGGGAAGGCATTTTAAATTTCTTGAACTTGCGTTTGGCTTGTGTATTTTGAGACTGGGCAAGGGAGTCTCGTTTCAAAGCCATGCGCGGTGCTTATTGGCCGCCCCAAGGCGAACTGTGCCGCGCCTAATTATTTTCCCACGGTTGATATTTGGTTTGTGTGTATATTTGATGCTTCTTCTGTGAGCATTTGAGTTTTGTCACCAGTTCTACTCCACACGAGCAGAATCGGATGCTTAGATGCTTCTTCTGTGAGCATTTGAATCGCAGTCATCAATTCTTCTCCACACGAGAAGACTCGTTTGATGATAATTTTTGGTGCTTCTTCTGTGAGCATTTGAATCGTAGTCATCAATTCTTCTCCACACGAGAAGACTCGTTTGATGATAATTTTGGTGCATCTTCTGTGAGCATTTGAATCGCAGTCATCAATTCTTCTCCACACGAGAAGACTCGTTTGATGATAAGCTGTCGAGTACATAATTTTTGAGTTTTTATTGCTTCTTTTGTGAGCATTCGAGTCTCTTTCATCAGTTCTTCTCCACACGAGCTGAACCAGATGACACTCAGGGTTCGAGTACTAAGCTGCATGCGAAGCGGGCAATTTTCGCTTCTACTGTAGTCGTGTAACTTGCTTCTGAAGGTAAATCTGAACCCGTTTGGGCCCATTGGGAGCAGACTCCAACAGTTGTAGAGGTCAACGCGTCCAGTAGCCATCAAATTGTGCTGTGCGGGCTGTGGCAGGGTTTGATAAGCAGGTTCCTTCTGCTGACTAAGCTGACTTACCACGGATATTTTTCATGAGCTGATGCGGGCTCATGGCACTTGAACTTGAACGTTGCTATAGCGGGTGGTGATGGACTTCCAGCATACAGTCGAAATTCTTATCGAAGGTCCAAGAAGATAATCGTTTTACATTCCTAGGGTACGGTGTTGGTTAACTCAGTGCATCGTTGTCCCGGCGGTAATAACTTCTCCCCTTAGTAAACGAATTCTAGAGATCGATCAGGGATCTAGAATGGAACGGGTGCGTAGACATATCAAGAGCAAGATATCTCATTCCACGCTATTTTTGAAAATAGTTTTAGTGCTTTTGAGATGGCGCTAAATTTAGATTTTCAAAAATGTAAACTTAGAGCAAGAACAAGCTCTCTCTTCACAGTGGGCTCATGAGAGTGCAAACCAACAATGCATCTCTCCCCTTCCCCTCCTCTTTTAGGAACTTATTTTCGGGGTCGTAATCTTTTTGACCAATTTGCAGGATCATTTTTGAGGGGCGCAACAGGATCATTATTTTCATTTTTCGGATCCTCTTTAGTTTCTGCATTCTTTTTGACGCAGTTGAGCGGGAAATTTTTATTTGGGTGTCTTCCTTGATTTCTTTTGAGACACAATTGAGTTTTTATCGCGAATGGATGATTGATCGTTTTCGTCATTGATCGAGACGAATTTTGTTGAGTCGCCGGTCTTATTTTTAGAGGTCGGATCAGGCTTATGTGTCGGCGATACTCACGTTGTGTGAGTGAACATTTTAGAATGTAAGAATCTTTTGAGATTCTTTTATGAACATAAAATGGGCCGCTCCAGTTTGTACCTAATTTTCCGTCAAAAAGATTTGGTTTCCAGACTAGCACTTGGGTACCAAGTTCAAGAACTGGGCAATTATTTTTATCTTTTCGGAGGAGTTTTTGGTACCTCTGTACCTGGAACGCTTGGATCGCAGGGTGCAGTTGTTTAATATAACCATTGAGGGCTTTGATAAATGGTTCTTTGGCACCATCATTTGATGTTCCAATTTTGTAAGGAACATGAAAAGGCCTACCGTAGAGAGCTTCATTACTTGAGAGCCCGTCTAGTGTTGCTTTTGGTAGGTTATTGAGATAGTATTTAGCTTGCTCCCATTTTTGTGACCAATTGCGATCATTTGCATTCAATTGTTTGAGTTGAATGTGAATTTCGCGATGGATTCTTTCAACTTTCCCATTTGAACAGGATCGGTATGCAGTTGTTGTAACGTGGCGGATTTGGAATCGCTCGAAAATTTGCTTGCAAAGCGGTCCAAATTCACGCCCGTTGTCAGTAACAACAACCTCGGTGATCCCGTGTCTGAGAACAAGAGTGAGGATCGCTTGCGCGACAGTTTTGTCACTTTTTGTTCCCAATGGTAAACCGTCTAGAAACCCGGTAAGCGAGTCGCAACAAGTCAGCAGATACCTTTTGTTTGATGAGTCAACTCTTCCATAGTCGACAAGGTCGAGAAAAGTTTTCTCAAAAGGAACTGACTCGAAGTTGCGTCGCTCGATCATTGATGGTTTGAGCTTTTTGATCGGTTTAAATTGAATGCAAGTGGGGCAAGAGCTCGTTACGGCTCTAAGTTTCATTTGGATATTACTTATGAAAAATTTTTGGCACATTTGGTTTAATTGCTGCGCACCAGCATGTCCCGTTATACAGTGCAGGTACTGTATGAATTCATTTGCAAGTTGGTCTGGGATAACAAGTTTATTTTTGGAGAACAAGATTCCGTCTTTGAGCGAGAATCTTGATTTTTTGTATTTCTCCACTTTAATGAGCTTATTTTTGGTGAGGTTGCACTCTTTTTGCAACTCCCTCATTTTTGTTTTTGTTATTTTCTCGGAACCGAAAGAGAAAATAACCTCATTTTCATCATTTTTGATGAGATGGAACATACAGACGCGTTCTGGAAGGAGCTCAAAGTTCACCGAATCGTCCTCTAAGTCGGAGCTTTTTGATCTTGGAAGGCGAGAAAAGTAATCCGCACTTGCCATGATCGGGCTGTTTCCGGCTTGTGGATGATTGTGAAATCAAACTGCTGGAGATAGCAGTGGATATTGGTGAGTTTGATATCCAAATTGGACTGTTGTTGTTCCTTGAAAAGAAAGAGCAGGCTTTTGTGGTCTACAACACAATCGAACTCTGTATTGAGGAGGTAAAACTCGAAATATTTGATTCCCCAAGTTAACGCAAAGAGTTCCTTTACCCGCATGCTTCTTTTCAGATCAGGACCCGTGAGAGCTTTTGAAAAATAACCAATAACAACTAGTTTTTCATTTTGATATTGGTAGAGGGTCCCGCCAACACTTCGCCCTGAGCTGTCGGTCACGAGAAGAAGCTTCGCGCCGAGTTTAAAATGGCCAAGTGTTGGTTTTCTTTGAGCTTTTGATTCATGTTTTCGAAAGCCTGCTGGTGTTTACTCGTCCAGTTGAATTCTTTTTCAGGCTTGTGAGCTCATACAAAGGCGCAAGAATTATGGATGCGTCTTTGACATATTTTGCATTGAAAGTGACCATTCCCAAGTAGCGTTTAAGTTCTTTTCTAGATGTTGGTACAGTAATTTTCTGTATTGCTGCAATGTGCTTATCTGATGGTTGGATTCCCTGTCTCGAAATTCTGTGCCCAAGGAAATCTGTTTCACGCATGCATAAATTGCACTTTTTGCGCTTAGTAGAAGTCCGTGATTTTGGCACTGTTTGAAAATGAATTCGAGTGTTTTGAGGTGATTTTCGAAAGAATTGTCAATAACAATCAAATCATACAAATAAATGATGATCGAGGGATGGTTCATGAGTTTTGACATAATTCTTGAAAACGCACTCGGAGCTGTTGCTGTTCCATAAAGCATTCTGTTTGCTTGGTAGTGCTTGTTACCAAAGCTGAAGGCAAGTTTATGCGAGTCAGATGAAGCGCACTGTACTTGCCAGTAGCCACGGTGGTAATCAAGACTACTTATGTAACATGCATCTCCTTTTGTGAGTTTTCACCTATTCTAGTCATTACTGATAGCATGTGGGGAAGTGGGAACCGATCTAGCTTTAGAAGCTTGTTTAACCCACGAGCATCAAGCGAAATTCGAATTGTTTTATCGGGCTTTTGAGAATAATGAGGGGGATGTTAAAATCAGACTGGGTCTCTTCTATGATTCCAAGATTTTTCCAGTTGTTGATTTCGGTTTCAACTTGATCACGCAAGTGAACTGGGATCGGTCTCGGAGGTTGGTGGCTTGACAGAGATTCGTCATGCGTTGGAAGCGCGAATCTGAATCCATGTAACTTGCCAAGATCATCTGGTGACATAGAAAACGCAAGTTTATATTTTTCGGTTAGACCCTGGAGTGAAAGTTTTCATTTCGAGAAGCATCCCCGTAATTCCCAATTTCAGGTACGAAATTCGCCCTTTTCGCTTGTGCTTCACGCACTGATTGAAAGTTCTCAAGCGATTTTGATTCAAGGTCAGAGTTTAGGTCAACCTCGATAATTGCTGAGACTTTCGTTGATTGTTTCGAGAAGATTGATGGGTTAATTGTTTTTACCCGATGTTTTTCAAGGGTGATAAAGTTCTCACCATCGCAAAATGAGACGTTTTTAAGGACGTCAAGTCCTAGAATTATTGGACAGGATAGGTTCGAAACAACCAAAGGTAAGGGGTCTAGGGTAAATTTACCATTATCAGAAGGGACCGTGATTTTGACCGGTGAGCACATTACTCTTGGGCGCACTATTTCATCATTTGCGACCAAGAGTTCAACATCAGAACTTCTTGTTTTACGAACAAAAGGGAGGGTGTTTTTAATGCAAGTTCGGGTGCAGCCGCTATCGATCAAGGCTGGATACTGAAAGTTTTCGACAATGACGTTGATGAATTTTAGGTCTGAAGAAGCGGATCTATAGTTTGGACAAAAGTTGAAAATGGCATGTTTATGGCCGTCTAGTCACTCCTGTTTTTCACGTAGTCCAAAACATCTGCTGGAACTTTGTCAGAGTGAATATATTTGCAGTTTTCTGCATATTTACATCTGTTGTACTTTGTGTACGAAAAACAGTGCCCTTTCAGTTTTTCAATGTCGATTTTCGACCTTTTTGATCGTTTGCTGCCCGATTTGGAGTGTGTGCTTTGGGAAGAGTCAAGTTTTTGGTAGAGCTTGTTAACGAGTTCGCGGAAACGAGCTTTTTCATCATCTTCAGCTTGGATACTGAAGTTGATCTCCTTTTTTGGAATGGAGGCCTCAATTTCCGCTGCTCGCTTCGCTATGTTCTCAAGAGTGAGCTGTGACTTTTCTCGCATCAAAAGTTCTTTCATTTTTTGATACTGGCTTTCGCAAAATCTTTCTATAATTATAGAACGATCATTTTCATTGAGGTGAGTGAGGTCGTAGCCCTGTTTATAGTATGATGTGATCTTTGAGAGGGCTAGTCCGAAACTGTCACTACCTCTTTGGTAATCTTTAAATTGATGTTTAAAGAACTCTTTATCCTTCCCAAGCATACTTGTTAATCGATCTTTAAATCTGCCCCAGTCTTGCATGTCTTCCGACTCCAGAGATTGAATTATATGAGATCCTTCGGACTCATTGAGCAACGATGTTAGTGCAACGGTTATAATTTCGCTGCTAGAAAGATTTGAACATCGTGCATAGATTTCAAGATTTTAAGCCAAGCTGGGATCGGGATCGATGCGTCATAACGTGGGGGTTTTACTTTTAGATTTGAAGAACGCGAAATTTTTGGTTCAAACTGTTGCTTTGGAATGTGTGTCGATTTCGATTCTTTCTTGAAACGCGGCACATCTTTTGATTCCGGCTTTTCAGTTTTCACCTTTTGTTTTCGTGGCTTCAGAGCTTCCTGGCCGTCTTGAATGACCGTTTCATCAGCTGAATCAACTGACGAATCATTTGAAAGCTCTGAGCCTGAAACAGATTCAGTTTCTATTTTGAGCGATGTGATCAAAGCATCTAGATTTTCTACATTTCGGGACGCCAAAATCTTTTCTGTGTCAATTTTATGACGAGCTTGCGCGAATTTTTGGTTTTGGCAGTCCTCCTGGTACTGGGGAAAATATCGAACGAATTGTCCATCAGTACTTTTTTCAAAAACATATTTTCGATTTTTATCGAAAAAATCTCTATCCAAGGCTAGAATATTGTGGCAAATGGATTCTTTATCGCTTATGGGGATTTTCGGTGGATAAGTTTTTCCCTCGAGGTTATCGTAAATAACTAGTAGTTCCCCTTTGTTAAGGTCTTGTACGTGCTTGAAATACATTTCGGACATGTTTTCAAAGAGATGAGCGAAAATTTGGTGAGAGCTGTTGATTTGGTGCCTTTTTCTTAAAGGTCCGATCCTATAAGTCCTAAAAGCTTGCCTGTCGGTGGTGCCTCTTAAGGATAACACTCCGCTCAGTGGGACTCGCTCTGGACTTTTGAGAAATATCTAGGGACCTTTGAACCGGGTACTAACCTTTGTTGAAGTTTTCTTTTTTTCGGAGATCGTAGGCAGCAGCTCTTTTCGTATCGTTGTCGGTAAAGTAGGCTTCGGGGGTCTTCGAACTTTAAGCGATGGACTCTAGTCTTAAAGTTCCTCGCCGTTCTTCAGTCACCAAAATTTGTAGTGCTTTTATATATGCAATAACAAATGTTGGAGACTAAGGCGTTTTGTTGTGGGGGTAGTTGAAAACAACTACGGAGCGTTTATTGTACTGACAGAACAGTCAGTAGGAGCAGTATTCGTTTTTCAGAAATTTGTGGTATAGATGTTGGCGCAGATTGGTACAGACTGGCACAGAGTAAAAAGGGTGCTTCTTTTTATAGCATTTCGTTCCGGGTGGCGAGTTTTCATCGGGCCTCACGAGCCGAGGGTGGCGGTGGAATCGGGTGAGTGCGCTTTACGACAGAAGGTGGTGGCGGATTCAGAGGGTGGTAGTGGTTTTGAAATGCGCGCGCTAATGGCTTTATGGCCATTGCGCGCGGCGGAAATCAACTTTGTTGCAGAAGTCATACTTGCATATATTAATCCACTACAATTATATTTTGAGATGAAAACTGTTAATTGAAGACTTCTGGGAACACGTGGATTTTTAGAAGGATTCCTTCTAAGATGTCCCTTGAAGGCAGGATTTTCATGTACTTCGACCGCGGTTAAATTTAACCGCATGTTTGTTGCTAACTAACCAGATCGTGCTTATTTCGTGCATCCTGGATGCAGCATCCATCTATTGATTATTTTTAAAAGGGTATCAAATTAGTTGTTTAACTGGCGGGTACAAAGAAGTTTCATTGACGATTTCACATGATTGATGTGGTTTAGTTAGTCTGTTTGCTGGATAGAACTTTTAATTGCAATTTAAATTTGTATTCATTAGAAAATATTTGACATCCAACAACCGTTAATTATTTGATTGAAAATAAGACGTCAGTATCCGATAGAATCTGTGGACAGTAGTCCTTCAGAAGTCCTGAATATCCGTAGAACTCGGATCTCTGATGTGTCCTTCGGCTCAATCGCGGCTGAGCTCTCTGGCGCTCAACGCCTTTTGATTGGGCCCGTCCGAGCTGCGTTTCCCAAAAGAACAGGCCGCGGAGAAAAACGATCCCGGTGCTCCATGCAGAAAATCCCATAAACACAACTAAATCTGTTAATTTTTTCATACTTTTGTGACAAATAGAGATTTTCGAAGATTTTTCTACGGAGAGATTTTAAAAAAGAAGCAATTTGGAAGAATTTATCGAAGATTTCGAGAAAGAAGGTTCATTTTCCTTCAAAATAGGGATGTTTTCAATAAACCAATTATAATTTTAAAATTATTAAGTTAAAAAACAGCGTAATTTCCTTTCAATAAGCTTACAAATTTGATTCAGGCTCAATAAATTCGTCGTTAACAAAAATAGACTTGTACTGAGTGTAAATATGGAAGCGTAAATTCAGTTTTACAAGCTAATCGATTGCAAAACTAACCATTTTTACTTGAAATATAGCTGAATAATTTAGCCTCAGAATATTGATCTGTTAATCTTTGAATATTCCATGTCGCTAATGAGTATTTTCTTTATAAATTTAATAAGAAGTCTGCTGAATGAGTTGGATACGCATTTCTTCGCACTTCTGAATTAACGAATGTTGGAAGAAAGATAAAAATTAATGTGCATCAAAGCTTTACTTTATTTGGACTGAGTTGAGTATTGAAAACTGTTGGCAAGATAAGGGAGGCGATCCAATTATTTCCATGGACCGGAAATGATTGTGAGAGGCACATGAGAACTCTCAACCGCGCAACAGGCGATGGTGGTAACAGTGCGAGATGAAGTAGAGACGAATTCGACGGGTAGAGACTATGTGACAGACCTTGTCTACCAATGCCCCAAAGGGACCTACAAGGACCAGGGTTGAGAGAGTAACTTGTTTGTTGTGGAAACAAATTTCCTTCACTCATCTGTTTATGCTTATTCAAATAGTTTACTAAGTGGTTGACTAAGTCCGGCGCCCCGAGCTCCACTTTTCTTTTGTGGAAATTCTGCAATTGTCTAAACTCAACCCAGGTGTAGCTTGGATGTTCTTACGACCAAGAGGATCTGGAATATGAAACCACAGAGCTTCTGCATCATGAAAACATCGAGTATCCGCAACAGGTTATGTGTATGATGACAATAAGCGATGATGAAGAACAGGTCTCATTTGAAAGTTTAACAGGCAAAGGCTTAACTTAGTTATGAATATATATTTCCGACACTCCGTTTATAAAGGGCATTACCTCAAAAAAATGATCAGCCTAAAAAGTGGACCATGATTTCCCAATGATCAACTGCCAGAGTAAGTGATTTCCGTCGAGGTGAAACAAAAAGCTTGAAGCTTGATGGAAATTTTTTAATGTCTTCATTGTTCTAACAACCTGATATGATTGACCCTAACATTTATTCCTTTTTAGCGCATAGTAACAATGAAGGTAAATTGGTGTTTAGCTTGATTACTAATCCAATAACACGCTGTGACCCAGATACTTACTGTATTTGGTATCAGAAATTTAATTGTACTTATGATCGAACTTGTTTATACATTTCATCAGAACAAGAACTGTCCAAATGAAATGATGTCGTTTTTTGTTTTTGTAAAAATGTTTTCCCTGCTTTATTTTTCCTTGTTTCGATGATTTACTAAGCTTTCTTTGGTGTTTATACATGTCATTATGACATTGTCATAGATGAAGTGTCACTGGATTCCAGACACCAAGAACTTATTAATTTACAATCAAAAATTATGATTATTAATTGGTTAATTTAGAACTCTTATGGTTTCCGTGTCTGGTTTTATTATCATCTTTAGGCAAAAATCATATTTTCTGCTGTGGATTCCGCTGGCATTACCGAGAGAACATGACCCAAGACGAGCACTCGATGAGGATTGTCGATTGGCACGAGTCGGTAGAAAAGTGGTGCAAAGTAACTGACCTAGGGACGCAGTCTTACAGAGTCATGATGTTCATTCCGTCGCTCTATCAAACAACTGGCTGCGACAAATTTCCCTTATGGGTAGGGAACATTTAATTGACGTTTCGTTTATAAAGGATTCTAGGGCATCATCGTTGGCTTCTTCTTCATGTTCGTACTGAGCATTTTCTTCTTCTACTATGACCGGATTCATATGATGCATTTGTGTCCCGAATGGCTCAAGAAGAACAACTTGTATGTCCACGGAAACGCAGCTCAGTCATTAGTCAACAACGAACGGTACAATTTGAATACTTTACTGTTCATAATTCTATTTTTCAAGAAACTCGAATGAAATCAAGCCTCCAGCATCGCACGAAATCAAGCTCGCCCACCCAAAATTGACTTCCGACATTCAGTATTGCTATAAAAACAAACGGCCAGTCGTCTTGGGCGAAGGAAGATACGGATTCGTCTACAAAGTACACTTTATTTTGTTTGCTTTTTTATAAATATTCGAAATCTAGGCTAATTATGAAGAACAATGCATCGCTGTCAAATGTATAGATCGAGAAGAGAAGGCAGAACACGAAAAAATCATGTTTGACCTGATCGGATCAAGAAGCGACAATCTTCTACGGCTTACGGCATATGTCTCCAAGCATTGCGACCCGAATGACCGTCCGACTTCTGTCTTACTCCTACCGGCATATCTGCAGGTAATTTAGATATTGCTCATTGAGCAATTGCTCAAGTTCAATAGCTGATCCTTCTAACTTGGAACTAGTCCGATTGCGTCTCATTGCCTGCTGTTTACTTATTCATTCTAGGGTGATATCGGTTCTTTCCTCAAGCGAAAGTTTGATACAGAAGGCGGCATCAGTGAAGAGTTGGCCATTCAGGAATGGGTCAAACAATTCTTTAAAGATCATATTTAAAAGTCAATTTGCATATTCAAGCAATGTTCAAATAATAAAGTTCAATGTCCGAACTCAAACGACCCTCGATAATAGTTAATGCGAACTCTCGCTTGTGGGTTGTATGAGCTGCATCGCGCTAGCGAGGGGATCGATAATCCTATGCCGAGAATCGCCCATCGCGATCTGAAGCCCGCCAACGTTCTAATTTCGGACAGATTCGAAGCTGTCATTTGCGATTTCAACTCTTCGATACCGCTTATCCGCGAGTTGCCCCATCAGTGCGATTGTTTCTCCAAGCCTGATGATCGCAACGGACCATGTAGACCTTTTGAGCCGCTTACATTGCTCAAACTTGAATCGCATGACAGACCTGGATGCCCGAATAGAAAAATACTTCAAAAGCTGGATGACGTAAGGGAACGCGTTTTCTACCAAAGTAGGCTTAATCTAAGTCTCTTTCCTTAATTAATTTCAGAATGCCCAGATGGAACATGGCTATACATGGCTCCCGAAGTACTGTCGCTCTCGATGTTTGATACAGGCGACATGGTACCGACCAATTCGGACATGGTGAATCGCTACTGCTCGGTAGACATCTACAGCTTCGGCCTGATCGCGTGGATTATTCTCTCTCAATGCGACGGATTCCTTGTGCCGGATCACAAGCTTGATTCCAACGTTGATGACTTTCTATTCCACGAATTCTCCTCGCAGTCGAAAATAGATCTAACGAAAATAAACTTGCGCAGCTTAGCAGAAAAGGAAAAGCTGATGCACAAGGTAGTTATTTGTTTTTGAAATCAAAGTGCACGAAGAAATTCCCAAAAATAGAATTGATCTATGAATCATAGACTATGATAAACATATTCCTTAGATTGTCAACGAAGAAAACCTGCGCCCTCGTTGCGGGTCGTCGCCGCTATTCGACGTAATCCGCGATTGCTGGGCGTCGGACGGGGCCTACCGACCAGACGCTCGTCAAATCTATCGAAAAATCAAAGACCTGTCTGCCCACTACACGCGAATGTGAAAAACTTCGACTTCTCCGACTTTTATCAAGAAAACAGCTTCAAAACTTGAATCCGTGATGAAAATCGCTTTTCAAACCAACTTCTATTCATTTTTCTTTTCTTAAAAGTTCAAAAAATGTTCCATTTTTGTTATTCCAAAAAGTTCCATTTCAGCTAAAAAGGGGTTTAATTTCTAGAAACCTTAGATTAATAAAAAAGCGTAGAATTAAAACCTGCTTCTCAGGGCATGAGAAACCTTTCCCTACTTTCCTGTAGAACCCGACATTTTCCTGTTTCAAAGACATGATAACTGCACTGACCTCATGAAAAAGATACTTTCTTCTGCGATTAAAGTATAAAAAACAGCCAAGACTCTATCTTCTTTCTTTAGTATGAGCACGCCCAGGGAAAATTACCTTTCTTGGGATGAGTATTTTATGTCTATCGCGTTGCTGAGCTCCCAACGCTCGAAAGACCCCGCCACGCAAGTAGGAGCCTGTATTATTAATAAGAAACAGCGGATCGTTGGAATTGGTTACAATGGCTTTCCGCACGGATGCTCTGATCAGGAACTTCCATGGGGGAAGACTGGTGATTGGATGGATACAAAATATCCATATGGTAATATTTCGCTGACAGTGTGAAGAAAAATACCCGAAACAGTATAAAAACGGCGAGGTTTAGTTTGCCACGCAGAAATGAACGCTATTCTCAACAAAAACCAAGCGGATATCGATGGCGGGACCATCTTCACAACTTTATATCCCTGCAACGAATGCGCCAAACTCATAATTCAATCTGGAATCACCGGGGTTGTCTACGCCAAAGTGAGTATTTACGCAAACAACGCTCAATTCAATCCTCTCTGAGAAAAAATAACATGTAAAAATGCAGCGAAGCACTTGTTCAAAAAGATATTTTTAGAAGAAACCTGGTTCAATTCCTGCCTTTGACGCTTCTGAGCGACTCCTCCGAATGGGTGCGTTTTTCACAATACTAGCTGCTGCTTATTTCCGGGAATAATTTTAGCTGGTGTTGAAATTAGCAAGTTCGAGCCTCCAACTGCTGAAAAGTCACTGAAAATCGATTTGAATGCTGGTTCCATTTCGCTTGACTCATCGCTGCAGCAGAAATCGATTCCCAAACCTGATCCCCTTCAAAACATCTCCAATGACTTGAAAATTGTTGCTGACCTCTGACTTTTCAATTCGTACCTGAGCGCTTTTCAAAATGACTGTACATTTTCGCTCAACACTCTATTTTTACTTCTCATATACCTCCCGTTTTTGACCAACTGCCTTTAGCAAAGAGAAAAATGAAATACAAACCTTCATTAAAATTTTTGATGAAAATGAATTTTAGATTAAAATAAATCATGTCGATAAAAACTGGGATTGTGTCTGCACTAACGCTGCTTGGCACTGTAATTAGCTTTTATGTTGTGTACGCGCTGCTGACAAATCAACTTTTCCTACTGGACATCGGATGGCTTCTCACTGCTTTTGGACCTATTTACTGGGCTTCCTTAGGTGAGGAGCGCTTCTGCTAACACGCGGTTAAAAGAATTTTATAGGAATCGGCCTCGCAATGGGATTATCCGTTATGGGCGCTGCCTGGGGAATCTGGTCGACCGGTGCCTCCGTAATGGGGGGTGGTGTTATCGTCCCAAGGATCTACTCCAAAAACCTCGTCTCGATCATTTTCTGTGAAGCTGTCGCCATTTATGGAATCATCGTTTCGATCATCATGGCCACAGGCCTCAAGCCTTACAATGGAGACGATCCTGCTACCCTGGCGATGAATTATGAATCTGGCTACCGTGTTTTTGGTGCTGGAATGATCACTGGTAACGTCTAATAGAGAGAAATAGCGCTTCCGGACAATTTTGTAAAAGAAAATTCTCAAATAACGCAGAAGATATTGTCGTAACTTGATGTTTCAGGCTTTTGCAACCTTTTCTGTGGCATCTGTGTCGGAATCATCGGTTCTTCGGCGGCATTAGCGGATGCAGCAAACGATAAACTCTTCGTCAAGGTGATTACGTAACCACTCCGTCCCTGGTTGGCTATTTTTGAAAACCATAATCACCCACCCCATCGGGAGAATTGGGTCTTTTTTGTGACCGTTTGAAGTCAAGATCATACTTTTAGGGATCATTTCTATAGTATGCGTCTACAAAATGTCAACTAACCTTGACACCCACTAACACCCGATGATGTGACAGGGTGGCGTCTCTTGAGCAGGAAACCGAGGACTTGCGCCTCTTTGATGACTGCACCACCAAATGGTGGACGGAGATGTCACGTTCTGATGGGCTTAGCTTACAACAACTCGAAAATTCTGAAAAAAACTTCCTCAGTAGGGCTTTCAGGGAACATACAGTCTTTTGTGGAACTCCCAGAGGATAAATCCTTCAGATCGTCGACCCGTTGCCATCAAACTTTCGAATCCATCTTATCGATAATATAGTCGTTAAATATAAATGTAACATTTGCTTCCTTTTCAGGTCTTGGTAATCGAAATCTTTGGCTCCGTACTCGGCCTCTTCGGCATCATTCTCGCGCTGATTCTGTCTTCTGAAGCGAAATTCGGCGAGATGAAGTAAACATCCACTCGAAAAACCTCACGAAAACTCATTGTTTCACCAAAAATGCATCGTTGTGATAATTATTCGGCATATTCCGTCCGTGCAATACCTAAACTTATATTTATCACCTGCTCTTGAACTAGGGCAATTACCTTCTGTTTCTATTTTTTTCTTTTGGAAAGATGTTTTGTCTTTGCCACTTATTATTGTAGCTTTAAAAATTTCGTACTAAGAAGTGGCGAAGACAATTCATTCTTCGAAGCCAAGGGTAGCCAAAATTATCCATTCTTCATTTTCAACTGTGGTTCACCCTCACTTATCTGAGCACCATTATGTTCATGTTCCATAATAATCGCGTTTATTTCCTTTTATATAAATTGATGAGTCGGAAATATTTACAGTCCTCGCGAGGGCGCTGCCTCTAATAAAATCTTGATCCTTTCAGAATTAATTTGAAGCTGACTCAAATGGAGATGCTCACAAATGGGATCACCTACAATTGACCTGTCCGATCCGGCCGTGATTCTGAGCGAAATAAAGAGAGGCACTGATTTGTCGATTGATGCAGCGGAGAAGGGAGACAAAGTCGTCACAGATTTGGCCAGGAGAATTATTGAATTGAGCATCGCAGATCCTTCTTTAGTCAGAGGATGCATTGAAAATGCTGATGATCCTGCTCTAGGTAAGCTGCTATGTCGTCGATAGTATTCAAATTCAATTTCAAAAGGTCATGAAATCCTGCGCCTCTCGTTTGACTACAGAAATTTCGCCGTCGCCAAAGATGCGATTGAATCTGGCGTCACTTTCCAAGAAGTCGTTTTGCTTGCCGACGAAACTGACCTTGAGAAAATCGGGTCGAGTATTTATGAGATGTATCGGCAATTCCAAGATGAAAACGTTATCGACTTCTTTTGCAATCAGCTGATTGGATCAAAATCTATGCTACGGGTGAGTAGTACTCACTGAGTACTTATATCGAAATTGAGAAATTGTATCCGCTTGAGTACGCTTCGTTTAAAATCAGAACCAATAGTATTGCATGTAAGTGAATAATTAAGTTTTAGCGATCGATTGCGAAAGAAGCCTCGCTCTACTCTGATACAATCCTGGCAAGTGCTTTGGAACGGGACTTCGAGGTACAATTTGGGTCGAGAAAAGCCACGCTCAGAAGGAGAAGACACTTCCGTTTGTGTGTTCCGCCGGATCATAGAAAAGAGCGCCACTACTCTTCCCCTGACGAGCTCTTGATTAATCGCGGCTCGCCGTATTTACAGTCGCAGCAATCAAAGACAACCGCTACTAGTAGTTCCATAGCCAGCTCAATGAAGGGAAGTCTTCTTTCAGGAATGGATCGGAAAGCACTCTCTTGCTCATAAAAGAACTCATATCTCGACATTGAAGCATTCAAAATCCCCTAAAAAGTTCAAACAAAAGAGGCGCTCATCAAAAAGCTGAACTCAACGACCGCTTACACGCATAATTCAATCGCCAATATCTGCGTCAACTACCTCGAGAACAAAAGTCAATCGAATGCGATTGTCGACGTTCTAGTGCTAGGGCTTGTTGCTGGGTGTTTACTTGGAATCAGCGCAGGTTTTTTCATCGGCATTTTTCTTGGAAGGATATTCTAGCAATTTACAAACGCATCCTATCATTTACCTTATTCTATCCGAAACTCGTTTATTATTTCATTCATTATCTGTCAAATCAAAGTTGAAAAAACGCTTTTACTATGTTATGTTTTAATATTTCTGTTCTGACGCTTCAAAGACCTCAACAACCGACCTTTATACTTCTATCCAAAAAAGAACCAAGTTGCGAATAAACTAAAAATCAAATATAAATCGTGTCTTACAGACGCAGTCTTGTTCTCATGGAAAATTTTATTCTCGAAGCTAAAAAAGTGGCATCTGGTAGCTCTGAGCGCTGAGGCCCTTTTGATTCGGTAGTTAGTTGATTCGGGCAGGTAGAGCCGCAGAGTTTTGTGAGTTGAGAGAAAATGAACAATAATAGTTCGCCTTTTTTGCTTCCTTTCAGCCCCTTATACGCTCCGATAGATTTTTCCAAATTTTCCTTTGAAACCAAAGGTAAGCAATCTCCTCTGCTCTTCTCTAAGAAGTTCTAGTTTCATTCGGGAGAGCGACAAATAATCCGGAATGTCCCCATGCTCCGTTACATAAGCCAACTGTGGAGGTCTTCTGGGGCACTTCCCAATTCATCGGCAGATATCACATGGAGTTTCTTTACAAAGATGGACGTGTTCGTGTCAGAACATTCAAAAAGCATCACAGCGCACGGATCGCAAGAAATTCCACGAATATTGATATTAAACACGATGAATGGCTCGAATTGCAAATGCTGGATGTTGTATCGATAAGGAAATATCCAGTGTACTTGTTTGTCCAGAACTCATTTGCGAATTTTAACGGTACACGAACTTTTTCCCTTTCAAATGGGTTGAAATCTTCTAGTGTTTTCACAGGTGGATCCGATTCTAACGCAGATTAATCGAAGGCTTCAAAGGAGCGCTACAAAAGACAACAGAGAACGGATAATCGGACCAACCCCTCTTGGATCTGGAAGTTTTGGTCACGTGTTTCCTCTCTGCTCCAGATTTTTGCCGTATCAAAATTGGGAGTTGAAGGCACTGAAAGTTCTGAATGTTCAATCGAAACAGTCATTCGATAATATATTGAGAGGTGTGTGAAAAAGAGGGATTAACGTCGTGAGGACCATCCTATTTTTCGTCACCTAGCACAAACGCACATTTTTCTAGAGATTACGCTGCTTGAGCGCTGTAGGGAGCATCGATCACTTCTAAGATTTGAAAAAACCTTCTACATCGAGCGGAATGATGGTTCTCCTCCTCTTGTCTGCTTGGAGACAGAATTCTGCAATGGAGGTACAATATCCATTCTATTGCTAAGAAAGAAATATTCATTTTCAGGAGATTTGATTTCATTCTTGAAAAGAATCAATAAGCGTAATCTTTGCGAGTTCGATGTTGGCATCATCATTCTGCAGCTCGCCGCGGCGGTTCAATTTCTTCAGACGAATCCTGGAATCATCCACAGAGACATAAAACCCGAGAATGTGCTTATAAAGACTGAAGCAGATGCGATGGGGAACTTCGTGCTGACGGTTAAATTAGCCGACTTTGGGTTGTCAACGCTTTCGGAGAAGAAAAAGGCGTTTGAACGGACGACGCGAATCGGTACAATTCAGTACATGGCACCAGAAATGCTTATGGTACTAATTGCCTCTGAGTAATCTTGATATTCATTGGTTTGTTTTAAAGGGAGAGCCCTACGATTGCCGAATAGACAATTACGGGGTCGGACTGGTCGCGTACTTTCTGTCGACTGGTGTTCACCCCTACGAAGGACCGGATAACTTCCAAGTTTTCCTTCAACACGTGATTAGCAACTCGATTAACTTTGAGCCAAGGGTTTGGAATGACCGCAGATTGTCGAAGGTGAGTTTTGCTTTATTTAATATTCCTTTGAATTTGAGTTTCAGGATGCTATTGTTGGAATTATTCAGTCCTGTCTGACAAAGCGGGTTATGATTCACGATTTCATCAGACACCCTTGGTTCCTTCAGGTCTTAGAAAACGACACCCAGTCGAGAAGATTCATCGAATATCACAAAGCCGTATGCAACAACTACACTCCCCCTCCACCAGTGCTCATCAACAGAAGAGCCATATTCCCAGACCCAGATTACTCACAAAACTCTTCACTGTTCTCTCAACCGCGAATGTCGCAATTCTAGCCTAGGTCTAGGATCGGGGGTGATCGTTGGAGATCCGAAATGAGGTGCTCGAGAGGAATCACCAATGAGTGGTGCGCGGGTTCTTTGGATCTCCGATTGCCTGGAGATCCGCGCGATCTCCACCCCGAAATTGCGGTGATCGATCTGTCTTCTCAAAACACTGTCTGTCTTTTATGAAATAGAGAAACCGCTCTCAGAACAAAATTATTCAGATATGGGATGAGTAGATGTGAAAATACAAAAGATGTATTCGAATTGGCGCGTCCCTGGTTATGCGGCTTCAGCTCCGGCGCTGCGGACATACTGCTTACCTTTCCTGTTAATAAGCTCATGTTCCGCCAGCAGCTAAATGGCTACACACCTTCCCAAGCAATTCATTCACTCAAAAGTAAGTCTTTGTCATGAAACAGTAAATCATTTATCATAAAAGACGAGCTGAAGCCTCTTCCTTTCCCCAGAAATGTGGCTCATCTGTACAGAGGTCTTATTCCGCCCACCTTCAACAGATGCCTCGCGCGCATGTTCACATTCGGAGGATATTACAACTGTATAGAAATTTACTCAAAATACGACTGTATGCAAAACCATGTTAATATTGCCAAGCTTTTCGCCGCTCTAACCTCAGGTAAGTCTTGCTTCCGGTATAAAGTTTGAAAAAGGAGATCTTTAGGAACAATAGAAAGTATATTCTGCTGTCCATTTGAACGCCTACAGACCATTTTGCAAGATGATAAAAGCAATAGACGCTATCAGAATACCTGGCACTTAGTGAAAACGTAAGCATAACGCAATCTTCCTTATGAAAGCTTACCTAATCTGATGATTTCTTTTTAGCCTCCCGATGAGAGAATATTACCGTGGAATCAGGCCGATCATCCTGCGAAATGGAATTTCGACTTTTATTTATTTCCAAGTCTACGATCAAATGTCGCAGATTACGGACAACTTATTCATTCGAGGAGCCTTTGGAGGCATCGTAGCTACTTGTTACGCCTATATCTTCAATGTTGTCAGAGCTAGACAACAGTCTATTCTCAATTCTAGCGAATCAAAGTTATACAGAAGGTAAAAGGTTTTTACTGCATTGTTGACGAACTCATCTTTCAGTACCTTATTCACGCTGAAGTCAATTTACAAAGAGCGAAATCAAGAAATCCACGCATTGTATCGCGGATTCCGCTTTGCCATTTTGCGCACATCGATGAGCTGGGGCATTACAACCTGGTTCTACCACAAATGTTACACTTATCTAAAAGAATCTGACATCAGCTAATATCTGCCTCAAAAACATGTACTTCGAGTAAACAAACTATGATTATTCTGTCTTTTCCGTCTATTTCGATAGATAATTCTGAGCCGTCCCTGCTGAGATAGTCTATTTAGTATTTATTAATAAATTTATAATGATAACTTATCCCCTGCAAGAAATGACGATTTATTCATTTCTTTGAATTTATTCTTGCAATCATAAAACTGCGCAGAAGCATCAGAAATCGCCGAGAAAAGGTGGCGTTCCATAAATTTGCGTCAATCGCTGAAGCTGCTCGCGAACGTCCAAAACTTGAGATCTAAATTATTGAAAATGAAAGACAAGATTCTTTGGAAGAGTTTCTACCGGACGCGAAAGATTTGCTCTTTCAAGAATGAGTTCTCTTTCTCCAGTAGATTCGCTGTATCCACGATCTTGTTATCCCTCGCTCTTTTCGACTCTCTTGACCTCTTCGCTGCCAAATTATTCTTTTGACGCTTCATAATCGATATGTCAAATTTTACAAAGAAACGTTTCTATTTCTGACCTTTTTCCAGTACGCCTCGTTCTTTTCGTTTTCATTGACAAAGTTGCGTTTCTTCTTGGTTTTTGGCTTGGTGCATTTTAGATCTTCGCTAGTGATGTTGTATTTCTATAGAAAAAGTAAAAGTCAGGGCAAAAAAATTAGTGAAATCGACCTCATAGAATTTTAAAATCTGCAATTTACGCTGCTTTAGAACATGACATTCTAACAGTATGAAATTTTTCTAGAATGGCTAACAATCGTCCTGCAAATAATTAATCTTGCTACCTTCATGATCTCTGGCTGAACGTAGGGCTGTTCTTCGACCGTTGAAGCTAGTGGTGTCTCCTCAAAAACGTAATTAATCGGCTTTTGGTCCATTTTTCTGTTGCTAATCTGGAAACGCTTGAAAGCGTTGAGTTTTTATAATTACGTCGCTCTAGCGACATCTATGTTTCATATGTTCGATACTACCTTATGAGAGAGATACTACGCTGCGTTGTACAGGAATATTTGTTTATTTATTATTATATCTTTAGATGTTTATATTAAAAATGTTGACCAAATAATTGAATTCAGTTATTTTCATGTGCTTTTCATTAAATATAATCCAAGGTAGTCAGAGTTAGGGATGAAAAACTTGAACATTCAACTTGGTATTTCATTGGCACTAGAAACAATAAGACCCGCCCCTGAAACAACAATATGGCGCCACTGTTAATTTATTGCATAATCAGACTTATCACGAGACGCCGCTTTAACAGATTCAGAATCTAAGGCGGTTACCGCTTCTCAGTCGTATACACATTTTTTCAGGCAGCTAAGAACTCATTCTGCAAACAAGATACACCGAACTGACGAACGATTTGGACCTTGCACGGCGTCAAATTGAGTACACTGAAATTTGAAATCTGAAGAAGAAAGCGCGTCAGAGGGGCACATCATGAGACAGTCAAACTACAGAAGCGTGGTGGGTCGCGTGTGACTGAACAGAACGCAGTACAAAAACTTTCCAGCCAATCGATTTTGAAATTTTTTTCGATATAAACACCCGGCGAGAGAAATTTTTACACCTTTTTGTGATTTGAAAATGCCAGGATAGTTGACAAAATAACTCACTTCTGCGTAAAAATTATAAAAGTAATCCATCAAATTAACAATCCTTACTAAAGATTTCGGAGACTTCGGCCTCTCCCTGGCGACTTCGTTCATCATCGCCGACTATCTTACCCTACCAATATCCTCAACGATGCTTTATTTCGCGCTGAAAGGAAAGAAGCCCTTTCGCTTGCCGTATACGATTCCAGCGGAGCTACTCGTAAAAGATCATTCCTTCAATACGCCTCGTTTGGTTTTCCTGTTCTTTCTATCGCCAGCACGAGACCTGTGGCGCTCACTTTTAGGCTTCAACAACTTGCCAGTAGAAAGATCATATTCTCGCCAAAAGGTACTGTATCCATTCGACGAAGGCAAGATGAGAAACTTCGGTTGTTTAGGGGATCCATTAAAATTCGCGATTGGCGCACCATTACTCGTCCCTTTGGTCAACAAATCCATGACGATGCCGATTCAAATTCTTCTTGCCTTGATGCTCACGGTCTACTTTCAACAAAACGGGACCTTTGCTAGTTCAAATAAATAAAAAAGCAACAACTCTACCTGTAGCGCATCCTATCATTCTGTACCTTGAGATCATCCCCTGTACATCTTTCTTTTCATAATTTCTTATCATTTTCGCCAATATGTATTTAACAATAATTTAAATCGCGGTCGCAAAAAACGCCTCTTTCAACGAGACCTTTTTTGCGAATTTCGTTTGATTCATTTGTATGCATTTTTATTTTATTAATAAGGCATGATTGGTGGATGTGTAATGTTAATACAGGAGGAAGTAGAAATAAAAACACTATTCAAAGAAAGCTTATTGCAGGATTGTAGTTTTATACAGGTTCTGTTTGAAGATAAGGTATTATGAGCAACGATTTCGTAAAAATTTTCTTGGTCAAGGCAAATCATAATTTTCCTAGAGAATAATGAAAACAGGAATGGAATTCTTTATGCACGCTGGCCTTTTGTTGCAGTATTGGCAAACAGAGATCTCAGGAAGTAGACCTAGAATATGGGTAAAACAAGATGGCTAGAGGCCTGTTTGTTACCTGGAAAACGGCAGTACAGATCATAGCAAGAAGATGAACTGCAGACCAGAAATTGACGCGCTCGTAGTTGTGTTCAATAATATTTCTGTCTTTTGCCTCGTGCGCTCTGATGTAGGCCTGGTATTGCATCGTTTTTCCGTGGTTTTGCTTGATTTTGTGAAGTCGATCGGTGAGTGACTTGAGCGTGTCTTCTTCGTAGTCGTCTTCTTTGAGCGTCTTCTTGAAGTCGAGGTATTCTTCGGAATCGTAATCGTCGTATTCGTAGTCATCGTCCATGATGAAGAATTCGAAGAACACCGTCTGAAAAGTACAGTTTGAACTTTGCAATAATGTAGGTCAAATTGAATCGGTGATTAGGGATATTGGCGTAGATCGAAATCAGCTTTGTGATCATTTTCCCGGAAGAGCCAAATTAGACTTACGCTCGTAAATGAGCGGTAGTTACACCTTATCATGCTCATATGTGCGGAAAAGAGCGCTAAAGAGCTAATATGGGGAGTATATAAGCGAAAATATGGGTTGAAAGGACATCAAAACAAAGCTAAATATCAAAAAAAAGGAAGCAACAAAGATGGGCCAGAATAAATCTCGACTTTCGAAAGAAGAAATCAAGAGGCTTGAGACGACGACGAAATTCACCAAAGCAGAGATCAAAGTCTGGTACAGAGGATTCATCCAAGACTGTCCCGATGGCGAGCTGAAGCTCAACGAATTCGCAGAAATTTACCGGGGCTTCTTTCCCGATGGAAACTCGCACGAGTTTGCGTCAATGGTTTTCTCGGTTTTTGATGTGAACGGAGATGGGACTATTCAATTCGATGAGTTTTTGAACGCCTTGTCGATAACTTCAAAAGGCTCGATGGAGGAGAAACTAGAATGGGCTTTCCGGTAAGCTTTCCTACGTTCTTCAAAAGTAACTTTTTACGTAGAATTTACGATTTGGACGATTCGGGCACGATCGACAAGCAAGAAATGGTCAAAATCATCAATGCGATGATCTCTATGGCTGGTTCTACTGGCGTAAATTCGTGTGAAAAAGCGGAAGATCGAGTGGAAAAAATCTTCCAAATCATGGACGCTGACGGAAACGGAGAACTTTCCAGAGAGGAATTTCTACAAGCTGCTCGAAAGGATCAGAGCATTGTTGCTGCGCTAAGCTTTATCAGATGTTAAAAGCTCCAGAATAATTCCGATTCGATTTTAAAATGAAACGATAGACTCAAAAAACTCCAAAACAACAGGACGGTGGTCAATTTTTCTAATATTCATCTGTCCAAAAATGAATGAAATAAAATGGAAAACAAAACATCTTCAAACCTTTGCTTGAAAACGCGAGTGTCTGTTGTCAAAGCAAATTTGGAAATCTCCGCCAGGGTTCTTCTCAGCTGAGACAGAATGGAGGCCATCTTCTTGTCTGTGATCTGTGAAGAGTTGCTTTCCTTTGGGATCGAAAGCCTGGAAACTTATGTCTAGATCGCCGCCATCAACAACCTTTGAGAATTTTGAGAACTTGAAAGGAAGGAGTAAAAAGAACCTGGTATTCGATTTCGAATTCAACGTCCTTTTTGAACGCCTCGTAGTAGCAGTCCCGTTTGCCAGCTCCGACAATAATCTACAGAATACATTGAGTACATATTACTTTCTTTAGATATTTGATTGAAGATAAGAGAATAAGATGTTCTTCGTACCGTGTAATCATTTTCCGCCTCGCCGAGCACTGCCAGGGCTGATCCGAGTAGTGCCAGTTTAAGCAACATTCTGAAAATGATATTTCTGATAGTAATGTGTTAAAAACAGTTATTTTCGTAGGAAAAATCGGAATTGTCTCTTCATCTTGGCCAGTAAAATTCACATTTGAATACTCAAATTAACATTTTTTTTTCATGAGGAAATTGTCCTATTGAAAAAGATTAGCGCTTTTTCGTATTTTCTTTCTTGAATTTCCTCTTTCCAGAGAATTTTGTTTGTTAGCTCAAAAAGACCCTGGCAAAGAACTCTCACAAAAGAGCGCGTTTTCCACGGACCAGCGATTGGCCGCGCCGCGCCAATCCTGCCAATTTTGACTTTTTTGACATGAGCCTTTTTATGGGCGCCTATTGTAGGATTTTTCCTCTTACAGGTAACAATAAAAAAGAGACAGTCTGTCATAAAGGAAAACATTCAAGGACGAAATACGAATAAATAAAATGAAGAACAAATCGACCTAGCGTTACTGCTGCAGGCTTCCATTCAGATATTATTACGATGTGTATGTGAATCCTAAAATGAATACGACTCCCATTTTCAGACTAAACCGGTTATCATACGAATAAAATTAAAAGAAATGTTAAAACCATCCTAAACCATTACCGTTTTTAGATTGAGTCAAGATGGGAATAAAAGGGTTGATGAAACTGATCGGCGATGAGGCTCCCTCCTGCGTAAAAGAAGGCGAAATGAAGAATTATTTCGGGAGGAAAATTGCCGTCGATGCTTCTATGTGGTACGTCGGAAATTTTTATTTTCTGATTTCTATGCATTTCGTTAAGTTTGTATCAATTTCTGATTGCGGTGCGTCAAGACGGTGCTCAACTGACGAATGAAGCTGGAGAGATTACTTCTCATTTGAGCGGAATGTTCTACCGGTAATTTTGGATGAAATAGATCATCCCTAAACTTGTCGTAGAACGGTTAGGATGATCGAGAACGGGCTCAAGCCAGTGTACGTTTTCGACGGCAAGCCACCTGAGATGAAGTCGCACGAATTGAAGAAACGAGCGGAAGGCCGCGAAAAAGCAAAGGACGAGCTCGAAGAGGCAAAAGAAACTGGAACTGCGCAAGAAATCGATAAGCAGGAGAGGCGACTCGTGAAAGTTACAAAAGATCACGTCAGGGACGCGAAGAAGGTGCTAGAACTCTTGGGAGTTCCTTACGTCGAGGCACTCTGTGAGGCGGAAGCGCAGTGTGCGCAAATGTGCATCGAGGGTCTTGTCAATTCCATCGCCACGGAGGATATGGGAAAGGGCTGAAAAAGAACTATTATTTTTAAGCAAATCTTATTGAACACTCTTCAATCCTTTCAAAAGATTCCTTGTGCTTCAAGACCCCCGTTCTTCTCCGACGATTGACGATGCCCGAATCTCGAAAGCTGCCTGTTCAAGAGCTCCACTACGAAAAGATCATGTCGGTTCTTGGACTAACTCACGCTCAATTCGTCGATCTCTGCATCCTCATGGGCTGCGACTACGTGCCAAACATCAAGGGCATTGGTCCGAAGAAAGCGTTCGAGCTCATCAAAAAACACGACAACATTGAGACGATCCTCCAAAACATTGATTTGGAAAAGTACAAGGTTGTCGACGACTGGCAGTACAAGGATGCCAGGCGATTGTTCGTCGAGCCTGAAGTGTACAAGGTATGGAATTTGTCAAACAACAGTTTACATGATAAAACGCGATAGAATATCGACCCACCGAAGTGGAAATCGCCCGATATCGAAGGAATGATCGAATTCATGTGCGTAAAGAATGGATTCAACGAAGAGCGAATTCGCAGCGGTCTCAAACGACTTGAAAAGTCCAAAGGTAAAGAGATCTTCGTTTGAAAAAACTCAGCTTTTCGATAACTTTAGGGAAAATCAACCAGGGACGAATGGACGACTTTTTCAAAATCTCCAAAGTCGTCTCCACCTCCAAACCGACCCCAAAGAAAGACGCGAAACGAAAAGCTGGAAAGCAAAAAGGCAACACAGCCAAGAAGCTCAAGCGTTAAAATTTTTGCACGAGCCCTTACATGAACCATGTTTTAGAAAAAAGTCACATCACTCATTTAGCACTCACTGCCTCCTTTACCATTAAAAAAGTTCTATCACAAAATGGAAATATAATTAAATCACTATCAAAATTTCGCTTGTTTTTTTATCGACTCGTAGCAGGGCATTACTTGTTAATTTTCCAACGTATTCAGTATCCTGAGTAAGGTTTTTGCTAAGGTCCTCAAGCCAAGCGCAAGATTTTTCATTGAAAAGAACTCCCATTGTTCAATCAATTAATTTCCCTCATTTTTAGAAAAAGTAATCGAATCGAGACGGCAAGATGCCGATGAACTTAGAGTACGTCGGCGATTTTTTCGCTTATTATGTCGTCGCTTTTGGAGCTCTCGTTCTCAGTAAGCTTCGACTCATTTGGTTTTGCCTAAAACCGCTTTTAGCGCCACTAACCATGAAGAAATTCCGATCTTCAGCGAATAAGAAAGAGGAAGAAAGAATGAGGGAAAGAAAGGCGAAACATGGAAACTCGAAATGGTTCAAAAATAAAGAATCTGAATTGAAAAAAGTCGGCGCCAGTCCTTGGATCACCCGTTTGATTATCCTTCTCTGCTGGGCCCTTCTCGCTTTCATCGGCTACAATGCTTCACAAACCGAAGAAGTCATTACCGTAGCCTTCGATCCTTTCGAGATTCTGGGAGTTTCCCAAAACGATCCGCAGTTCCAAGACTTCGAAAGCGGCAAAAAAGCTATCAAGAAGGTGTACAGAACTCTTTCGCGAACTCAGCATCCAGACAAGCTCCGAAATGAGTATTTGAAAGCGAACGACGGCGCTGAGATTCCGGATGATGTCGAAACAGCTAATAACGAAGCCTGGGGAAAAATCAACAAGGCCTACGAGACGCTGACGGATGAGCATATGTTCGAAAACTGGGTCAAGTATGGAAACCCCGATGGAATGCTTCAGGAATAGGCTTTCAGATTTCTATCTTCTAAGCCTGACTCAGATTGAAGCAGGCCTTTTCATTTTAGATCGTCCAGAACCTGACTCAGGTTTTCTACACAGGTTGCAGAGCTTTGGCATGCAAAGTGAAAGCCCTGATTAGACAAAATACGGAGTGGCCCTGCCCGCTTGGCTGGTCGAAGAAGACAACCACATGTACGTCCTGGGTGTTTACGGCCTCCTCTTCGGCATCATGCTTCCCGCCATCGTCGGAAACTGGTGGTACAAGTCGATCCAGTACACTTCCGAAGCCGTTCTGATCAAGACGACGAAGCTGTTCGAGTTCTACGTTTACAGGACGCCGCTGATGAATCGCCGTCGCGCGATGATGGTCTTTTCCGGCGCGTTTGAGTTCAATCCCAATCATAATAAAGACATAAAGGAACGGCCGGAAGATGCGGAACAACTTCCGGTTTTGATGCGCGAAATCGAGGAATACGAGCGAAATGTCTCCAAGCCACCAACTGACAAGCCTTTTGATCAGGGCTATTCTATGAAGGTAAAAATTTGACATTATGTCAATTGCGAATTATCTGCGAAGTTTCGCTTCGGAATCGCTAAATATGTGCAAATTGAGATTTTCGCGAAAAGATTTAGATCCCTGCTCTCAATGTCCCTAAATAGGATAACTTTGAACCAAAGCCAATTTTTTCATTCAGGTTCGCCTCCTCTACTTTGCGCACATGTACGACATCAAGCTGAGCCCCGAACTGCAGGAAGACCTCGACATGATCCTCAAAAAAGTGCCCGATCTCCACGCCGAGTTGGTGTCCAAAGTATTCTTCCTCACCCAAGCGATGCTCCAGCAGGGGCAAATGCCAAAAGTCCCCAAAGTCGAAACTCTGGATAACATCATCCGAAACATGCAGAATCTCGTCCAAGGTCTTCCTTTGAATCAAAGATCCGTCGCTTTTATGCAGCTGCCCCATTTCAAAGAGGATTTTATCCGATTCCTCAACGCGAAGAAGGCTCGATCTCTCAAGCAGTTGGCCGCAAGACCAGTCGAAGAAATCAGAGCCATCTTCAAATCTGTAAGTTAAAAATTCCTTCAGCTAGAGTTTAGCTGCTAGACTCTTCAGAATTTGATTTGAGAAGGTTTCTTCACAGCGTGCTATATCATATGCGGCATTAAATGCGTTTTCAAATCTCATCTTTCTTCTCTTCATCCCCTTTTTCAGCTTCCAGAAAAGGAGTTCAACGAGCTGTACGAAGTCTTCCGCGACATTCCAGCGCTGCAAGTGAAGGTCGACGTCAAAGTGGAGGACGACGATGATGACCACAAGATCACTACTGGCTCGATTGTCACTGTCAGCACTGAACTCACCCGCCACAATATGGAAGATATCTCCCAAGCCGCCACCAACGGAGAGGTACTTTTACCTCATTCCTAGCACTTTCTTGCACTTCTTGTTTCGCTTTTAAGCCCAGATTTAGTCTTCTATTTGAATACTCCTCTTTTCCCCCACCCTAAATCACTTCTCTAACTCTAATCCTTCAGGAAATCGTCTACAATGATGGAGACATGGGCGAGGTCAAAATCGCCCCCACTGCGGAGGAAAAAGAAACTGCCAATCAAGCGAAAAAGGTCAAATCAAAGAAAGGTCCTCAAGCCGCCGCTGCTAAACGAGCTGCCAAAGGTAATTGTTCTTCTCGTTTTGTCTCGTGTAAATGTTTCTTCCGTAAAACGTGATTTCCTTCAGCTGCTCGTGAAGCCGCTGAAAAAGGCGCTGGTGATGCACCCGCTGTAGAAGATGAACAGGAAGACGAGGATGAAGATGAAAGTAAGTGGCTTCTAAAACATTTTGGCCAGCTATAAGACATCAAAACACATTGAATAATCCGCAATCTAGCACCCGAAAACGATTCCGACAACGAAGATGCCGAAGAAAAGAGCTGGAAAAAACTCCAAAAGAAAAGTAAGCCCTCTTCCTCACCCCCTTTTTATCCTTCTGTTTCAGACAAGCGGAAAAACGTACTAACTCAAGACAATTCGCGATTGACGCACACAGTCCATGCGCCGCGCTTCCCGGTTGAGAAGCAAGAGTGGTGGTGGGTATATCTCTGCATGACGAATCCCAAGCGCGAGAAGCTTTCCGAGCGACTTCTCTGCGAACCCGTTCAAGTTCAAAACCTCGGTAAGCCCCTCTTCAAACTCATTTTTCTTCAACCTTTCTTTACTAGTCGACGTGAAAGAAGTAGACATCCGCTTCCCCGCCCCTGGCCGCCCAGGAATGTACAACTTCGTCGTCTACGTCCGCTCCGACAGCTACATCGACATCGACATGAAGCACGAGTTCACCATCACTGTCGAAGAGAGGGTTGAGGAAGAAATCGTTCCGGAAATGTGGGACTCAGAAGCTGAATCTGACGTTGACGGTAAAACACTTCTTCGAACATTTACAGATGTTTTTAATAGAAACATAATGTATTTCGAGATCTTGGCTCGGCAACTTAGACTCTTAGTTAGAGATGTTTACTTAGATATTCTTAGATGTCTAAAAACACTTTTCTTTTCATATTTTTTGAAATCAATGCTACTAGCTTCTTGAACCAACTGTATATACATAAAATAAACTGTATAAATAAAACTGTATATACATAAAAAAAATATATTTTTTCAGGCGGCTTCGTAACCGATTCCGACTCCGAAGAACCCTCCAGCTCCGAGTACGAGACCGACTCCGACGAGGAGTAAATCTGCTTTTTCATGGGCCTGCAATAATTACTGTGACGTTAATCCATTTTTAGGCTTACCGGACTAAATTTCGGCACATTTTTCTAGCTAAATTTGGGGGTCATGTAACATATATTTAGAAAGCCCATGTCCTGAGCTTTCATTTGGGCACAGAATAAAGGGGTCTTAGTCATGCCCCCAAGGCAATTTATGGGACCGGAAGTCTCAATATAGGCACTAGAAGTCTTCAATCAATTTTTTCGATACGTTTAGGAACTCCTGAGCCTTTAGGAACGGCTGGAATAGGAAGCTCAGACTCTGAGCTTTCTGTAGAGCCCATAAAATCTAGCTGCCCTTCGGTCTAGCGGCCTCTAGTGGTCAAAGAAGGTGAGAATATGGGTATTTTTCGACAGGAACCCGAAATGAAATTGAAAAAAAACCTTCCGGTTCTACCGCGGTTCAATTACTAAAGACTCATATATTGTTTATAATTGTTTTATAAGTACAAGTAACTTAAGAAGTCGGAAATTCGACTCGAAACCTGAAGATTCTCGACTTAACCTTAGCCGGCCAGGGTGCACCATCTATGGAACAGGGGTCAAAGAATTAGGTCTCCAACCGAAGTGATTTTGAGTTTCGAAAAACTGAAGAAACTGTAGGGCTATTTATCGATAAGCTACCCTTAGGTCAACTTTCGACTACTCTTGGTTAGGGTTAGGGTTCGGAAATACGCTTATTTTGATAATTACTGCATGCACCATGTATGGTGCATTGCTACAATGGCGCCGACACCACTGATGGTGCTTTTGGCCGGTAGGCAGTATTTTTCCGAAAAATTTGCCGAAAAGTCTCCCTCTTCGATTTAGAGGACTTGATCTGATGCTGAAACCAAAGACCGAATCCGCACCCCAACCAAAACCCCAACTAAAACCCAAATCCGAACCCTAACCAAGAACCCAAAAACAAACCCAAAGACGAACGTAATAGACTTTGAGTTGATTTTTTAAAGAAAAAAAACAGGTGATGCACCACTCATGGTGCATTTGGCCGGTAGGGTCAGAAATATCATTTTGGCCGGCTAAGGTTAAGCACTTATGAAGTCAACTTCTAGGGCCACAAGAGGGCGCTAGAGCCGAGGGCAGCTAGATTTTATGGGCTTTACAGAAAGCTTAGAGTCTGAGCTTTCTATCCCAACCGCTCCTCAAGGCTCTTGAGCTCCTAAACACATCGAAAAAATCGATTGAAGAGTTCAAGTGCCTATTTCGGAACTTCCGATCACATAATTTGCCTTGGGGGCATGACCTTGACCCCTTGATATTGAGCCCAAATGAAAGCTCAGCTTCTGGGCTTTCTAAAGCTGTATCATAAGACCCCCCAACTAAGCTAGAAAAATCGGCCAAAAATCAGTCCGGTAAGCCTATCCATTTTCGCCCATCAAAGTATTCCTCCCTCGCCCTCGTTCGCCTCTTATGATAGGAGTCCTATCCTTTAAAAAAAAACATTTCTGACCATTTTTTACCGTTTAGAAATTATCATTTTCTGTTTTATTCTTTATTGAAAGGATTTAGTTGATGCAGCATCCTCTCGAAACAAACAGTACTCCCACTTTTTTTACTTTTCATTGAAAAAATTAGCGGTGTTTTGTGTGTGCGTATACTCAAAGTTGAAAAGTTCATCAAACTCAAAATTGCTGAAACTCAATTTCTCCCTTTCGGGGGAAAAGTCAACTATTAGTTTTACTTTCGTTCAATTTCTTCCTACTTTTGTGCAATAAAACATGCGCCAGGCAATAATTAAATAAAAATAAGGAAGTCCTCGTAGTTTTCTTGCATTTTCGGATCTCGAAGATAAAAAGTGAAGTTTTATTGAGCAGGCTAGGGCCTCAGCAACATGAGTAAAAAAACTGTGTAGAACTTGTTTTGCATCGACTTGTAGCAGGGCATTACTTGTTAATTTTGGAATGAAATCTAGGGCAAAAGTAGGATTATTCTATATACACAGTTGGGATAAACTTCTTATCTCTCTCGGGGCCCTCGAATGCTTAATTATTCAGTGAACCTATTTCGGCCGCTTTGCTCAGTGTTTTTTAATATTTTCGCGGGCGAGACTTTTGATGAGAGGAAAATGCTGTCAGACTTGAGAATGAGGTGAGTAGAGGTACCATTTTTGACCATTGATGAACCCTTCAAAATATTCACTTATTGGTTAGGAATTCATTTAGAATAAATTGACTTTATGTCACTTTCTATCAGAACTAGCGCTAGCAGCAATCCCTTTTTACTGGCCTTCGGCAAAGTCTTGTTTATGTCATCTGTTCTACGAGGAGTTCAGCTAGGTGCAACCCAAAATATAAACTTGCACGACCTTGACATCAGTTATCTCGTGATTGCTCTCTATAAAAGTACCTTCTTTGACACGTTGATTGCTTCTAGTAAAATGATCGAGAAAAGCGACGACGGGGATAAGCAGTTCACTGAAGAGATGGTCAGAGCGTTTTCGCTGCTGAGGGCTAGCAAGGCACAGTTTATTTGTCATCCGGAGAGACTCGATTTGCAAGGGGATCAGCGATTAACGTAAGATAATATGTACTGTATTTACTGAAGTCAATAATAAGGTCACCATGTTTTTGATAAACCTTTAAGCAACCTTTGATATTCTATGGAATGCCATGTAATATCAGTGATAAGAAGGGCTCATCCATCTTCACATAAATCCTTACCTCATTGTTACGAAATCCTCATTCAGGGGAACTCTCACTCTTCAATCCGCAATGGTGACAGATATGAGAATTGCACTGAAAACGAAGCCAAACAACCCGCCTGTCCATTATTCTTTTCGTATTGACAGACAATGGCGTTTGCAGGTACACCAGTCGATATGTGTATTCGATAAATATTAACTCACAATAACACATGTAGCAATTACAAGACTGTGGAAATTCAATTGGATTAGCATCGATAATTGCTCAAGACGGAAAAATAGCCGCGAAAGAGAGTCTCACTGAGCTTCGAAAAGGACTGTCTCGAATCGGTAAGAGGGTTACTTTCTGCTCTTGACAAGATTCCCAAGATTGCCCCGTGCCAAGTACACTTGCTGGTCTGATGAAATCCGACTTTGGCAATATGTTCAATCCTCTTTTACCTAAAGACTGTCTTTCGAATATGTTTGTCCATTCAAAAGACATCGTCATTTCACTTTACGTCGTCCAGACTACCTCTAAAAACGCTCACCCTCCTATCAAAAGACTCTTCTACCCAAAAGGTAGCAAAAATACTTCGTTAAAATTTAATCCACCGATTTAAAGGCACTGTTTTCGACTTTAATGGGCATCGATTAGAAGTCGTCCAAGTTATTCACTCAAGAACGCCAATACAGTGGCTTCAAGCTGCTCGCACAAGTAGCTTACAAGCTGCTGAGCTGCTTAATACGGTCAGTCGCCGGTAAAAGAAAACAACGCTCGATCAAGTTCAAGACCTTTTGCAATTATTACAACTACACTATCATTTTCATAATGTTTTCTGTCTGCACCCACAATCTTCATTCTCGCACCGTACTCCCAATTATCATTTGATTTTAATTAACAAAAATATATTAAGAGATGAGTTCTATATGATATAGAAAATGGCTCGTCGAGGAAGTACCGGCCAAGATGTCCCAAAAAGTCACCTACTCATCTCACAAATCCTCAAAAATTTTCAGGTATGAAATTTCACGCCACTTTGATTCAAGAGTTTTTAGGAAAAAACAGACGAGCTAAAAGATCTGCGAAAAAGAATCGATGATGTCTACCGCCATCTCCAAATGGAGGGTCTCACCGAACGCCTTAAAGTCGAGCGATTCCAATGTGATCCCTCACTCAACGACATTGCTTCGAAAGAAGTCGCGATTTGCGTGATCGGCCAAAGCTATGAAGCGAAAATTCGCGTCGTGAACGACATCTTCGCGTTAAGAAACAATAACGTACTCGAACCAACCCAAAAAGTTCGGACTCCCGAGGCTCGGAGAAAGCTCGGATTCTTGCCGCGTCAAAATTCACTTGATGAAACTCGCAATTTTCTCGCAACAGGGTCTTCAGGGATCCCTCTAGCCCGAACGACATCTCTACAAGAATCAAATGAACACGATAACTTTGATGATGTCTACAATCTAAATGATCTCTTCGCGGAATCTGATGCGGATCGCATCCGATATCGCCTTGGATCAGAAGGTCGTATGGTACAGCTTCGCTACTCAGAGCACAATTCATCTGAAATCGATACTTCCAAAACTGTTGGATCGTTTCAAGTCGTCTCGCTTTTCAGTAGAAACCAATTTGGAACTGGAAGATCATCTCTTGTTTCAAAGCAGAAGCTTGAACAAGCTGTAACGTCAAAAGACGATTGTTGCCGAGTAAGTTTTTCCCATCCTCTTCTTTCTGCCGCAACGGTGATTGTTTCCCCATCAATCCCGCATGTTTTCAATTCTGACGACATTATCCACGCGCTCAAGAACGACTACATCCCGTTCTTTCTCTATGCCGTGGAAGAAATTCCCCTTTCCGATGAAGATCTCAATGAGCTGAAAGAATGTCAAGCAAGACTTCCAGAAGCAGCGATTATGTTCGTCAAAGTTGATACTGGTCGAAAAAATGACTTTTCAACGCTTCACGGAGCCCAGCCAGTTCATAAATGTGAGCACATGAAGGAAATGTCATCAGTAAGAAGCGATGTTCGAAGTGACCCCGGTCGACGATCGCCTCTTCAGCCGAGCATTTGCTTCGTCTGCTCTTTTGAAAACTCAACTCTCCTCCATCAATTGAAAGAAATAGGCTTTATTGGAAACGGAGACTGGCAAGTTCGCGCGAATCGCTGTATGTTTGTTGAAAACGCTAAGAAAATGCACGAGAATATCACTCAATTCATCCGACGCCAGGCTCGGGCGTACATTCTCGCTGCTATCACCGGAATGCAAGCGTATCTGAACAACTGTATGAAACAGGTTGTTTCGCATTGTTACGAGTTGACACATGAAGCTGATGTTTTGCCGAAAAAGATGGACTACGTTGAGAACTCTTTAGAATCAATCAAAAACAAACGAATCTCGATTACGGTAGACCGGGTTCAGGGAACTCTGGATTTGGTCGTTTCGAAGCTGAAGCTGGATTTGATGGATCCGACTTCTGATCTTCATCAGTCCCTAGCGTCCATTGAGCAAAAGAAGACTTTCCACGGCGCGCTGATGCAGTACGAGACTTTCATGATCGTAAAAGTGCGTGACAGCGTTCTCGAGGAGCTCAGACCCTATGCGAATCCAAACGATGCGGATCCACTGTTACGGCTGCTCGACAAGTTGCAGACAATGGTTCGCATATCTCGTAAATATGAACGCGTGTTGACGTCAAAAGATCAACCCAGTTATTTGATGAAAAATATTCTCGCTTTTCCTTTTTCGCCGAAACGTTTTACCTTGGATAGAGCGCTCAGTCTTCGTGGGAAAATTCTTCGAAGATTGCTTTATTTCCGTCCTAGGTAACTTTTTTTTATAATTTAACGAATTTAACACATCTTCAAGCCAAAATTCACTTTTTACCGAGAACGATCCTTTCTTCCGAATAAAATCCTGCGCCGATATTCTCTCTCAAATCGCCACCCCATCCTTCTCCAAATGCTTACACAGCGATCTCTTAGAAAAAATTGCCTATGATTTTGAAAACTTCCGCACCTCTTTTATTATCCTCGAACAGCGACTTATGAGATTAGTTGGTACGTATAAGTTCTTGTGGACTTAAATTTTCACAAGCTGCTCTAGATGAAAATTTGAACAAGAAAATTGATCTCCAGCGAAAACTTGGCCCGAAGATTTCCAGATTGCTGCTTGAAGTGACTGCATTCAGGGATAATATCATAAATGGGATGCCTAAATTAGAGAAAGAAATTGGCAGAGGTCAGTATGGTGTTGTCTACTCAACGAAGAATCACTGGGCTGGCACCAGGTATTCATATTGTTTAGAAAAATGAATTTGAGTTCTGATTAGGGAGGATATGAAAATCGCCATAAAAACGATGATCCCTGATAATGACTCTCAGTGGGGCGATTTATCGCAGGAATACTTTTACATGCACTACTGGGTCGACAGACACCCAAACATTGTCCAAGTTCTCGGTGTTCTTATCGACAAAAAGTACGTCAGCTCAAGTCTCTCATTCTTTAATTTTTTTATAGCTACGGACCTGGAAACGGGTTGTGTCCAAGCGTCCAGCTAATTTTGGAACGGTGCGAATCAGATCTCCATACTGCCTTGAAATTACGGAGGATAAACGAACTAAAGAAGAGATTACGTATTGCCTCAGATGTAGCTTCTGGCCTGAGATTTCTCCATGCACATGGCCTCATCCACAGAGATATAAAACTGAAGGTAATCGTGAGATATTTTTTTGATTTCTCATCGTCTTTGAAGAATATTCTCCTCGATTCTAACCAAAACGCAAAAATCTCGGACATGGGTTTTTGCCGACCAACGTCTGTCATAGAAGGCTCCATCGTTGGAACTCCCGTTCACATGCCTCCAGAGATCTTTACACGAAATTACAATCAATCAGTTGATATCTACGCCTTTGGGATTCTACTCTGGTACCTGCTTCGGAACACCTGCAAGCTGCCTAACAATTTCGAGATGTGTTCAGATAAAGAACAGCTCTGGAGAAAAGTTATGCGCGGTCAGCGACCAGAGAAAATACGTGGAGTCGACCCGTTAGTCAAAATATTGAAAAGCAAAAGCAAACAATTTTATAGGGCGCTTTGGAATATCGCTGAAAAATGTTGGTCGAAAGAACCAGAATCTAGACCGACTGCCGGTCAAGTGCAATTTGAACTTGATGAATTTCTATCATCAATCCGCTAAACAAACCTTTCCTGCTTCAACTCTTACCACAGTTCTTCCTTTAACTAATCGGTGCCCCTTGAAAAGAAATATGTTGCCTACTTCTCAAATAAACCAAATAAATGATTTCTTTAAAACCATCTCTTTTTTAAAGATGGAAGGACTCGAGTATATTGAGCAAGCAAATAATTTGACTTCAAATGGGTTGGTCGAGTGGCGCGATTTTGCGCTCGGCAAATTGGACGACATTGAGAAATTGCTGGATGAGGAAGAAATGCCTGTTGATATTGTTCAGTCGGTCAAAGAGCACGCCAGTTTTGGTTTCTAATATTCTCAAACAGTCAATTTTTGGAAGAGTTTATTAAAATCCGTTTCCAAGCCAAATAGCCTCCAAGCACAAGTCTATTCATGCAGGAATTTCGAAATTGGGGAAGCAAATCGAGAAGAACTTTACTTCCTCGTACTCAAATCTTCTTGGCACATCGTCAATGAGTGACGAAGCATCCAGAACTAATCTAACGAAAAGCATCATCGAGCACCTTTACTGCTCTGGATACAGTGAAATCGCAGAGTGCCTCGAAAAGGAGTCCAAAATCGACTTGTACAGTAATGATAGTAAGAAAAAAGAGCTCTTCGTTGATTTGGCCACGATGATAACAGCCATTCGAAATGGGGAATTCGAAACTTCTCTGAAATGGATAGAAGAAAATCGGGCAAAAATAAATCCAGCGAGTCTTTTTGAGTGGAAAATTAGACGATGCCAGTATTGTCGGATGCTTCTCGATGGCGAATCCTCACTCGAAGAGCTCATCGCCATGAGCAGACTGATGACTTCCTGTAAAAAAGAGCAGTACTTGGAATCGAAGGATTCTGATGCCGAAGAGGTGGGGAAATTGATGACTGCGCTGCTTTTTCGAAAGAATCTTGAAGCTAATGAAAGCATTTTTCAATTAGTAAACTGCTTTTCCAACTCTTTAGCTGAAATTTGTGATGAACTCATCAGGTAAATACCACATTTTCATTTTTTACTTCAACAAGTCTTCAGTGACTTTTCTTCTGTGAATTCGATCAACCAGCTTCGCTATGAACATTTGATGTCCGCTCACGCTGCCGGCTGCCACGCTCTTCCCGCCCTGGTCGGCATTAAATCCGTCTTCGAGCAGCGGAACATGAGCCTATCTAAAGTTTTTGGCAACGACAATTACTTGTCCGACGACAGACCTGAAGTTCTACCCATTGAAATAAAGTTGCCCAAACGTCTTCGGTAATACTTCGGCTTTTCCTCCTTAACTCATTCTTCCAAGGTACCATTCGGTCTTTTCGTGTCCCATTCTACGAGAGCAAACAACACTTGAAAATCCTCCGATGAGACTCATCTGCGGGCATGTTATTAGCAAAGATGCTCTTGACAAACTGGCTTCAAATTCTCATACGCACGGAAAAATCATCAAATGCCCCTACTGGTACAAGTCAATCCGTCAAATCAGAATTTTTTCATTTATTCTAGCCCGACGGAGCAGAAAGCCAACCAAGCCCAAGCTTTATTCTTTTGACAAAAATGTTCACTTCTTCATTTTCAAACTTTTCAATTCAAAGAGTGATACTAGCATGTTTGGAAATTCAGGATGGGATTGTACGACGATAATGACTCGGCTGTCACTCGCCCTGTTGGAGGGTGGGCTGCAGCATCCCAGCAAGCAAGAAACCTGCAGATGCATCAGCAGAAAATGGCAGAGCAGCGGAAGCAGCAGACAACGATTCAACAACCCCCTCCAATGAAGCAACAGATTCCGACGCCTCCGAAGCCAAAAGGATTCACTCCTTCGAAGGTTTTCTTCTTTGAATTAAAATTCTTGTAACAAATTAATTAAGTTCATGCCCATGTCGATGTCTCGTGGATCGAACCTCAAAAAAGTCCCTCGACCAGGGTACAAGCCAGTCCATATGAAATCTCAACAAAAGCCACAAGCAAGCGAAACAGAATACATCAGTAGATACCAAGACGAGTACGATCCGGTGAAGCCAAATGAATTTTCGCGCTACCTACGCCGCCGCAGAGAGGGCAAGCATAAAGTTACGAGATACGCGGAGCAGAAAAAGTCGCAAGAGCGAGATTTTAAGAGACAGAATCCTCGTGACGATTCTGATTCGTCCGACGATGAAGCAGAGAAGAGTAAACGACAGAAGGCTATGGGAATGGGAAAGGTGAGTTTTTTCCGATGATTGATTCTGAAGTAAAACGCTGTTTTAAGGCTATGATTGCTCCTCCATCTGCTCTTTATACTGGGCAAAGCTCCATGCCCAACCTGCCAGCGGCGAAGAATCCCGACTTGAACGCACTTGGTAGCAAAACTGCCAGTCGAACAAAAACACTCGGCTCGAAGTTGGGCTTTGGACAGCCGAAGCCATCTCTCTTTGGAAAATCCGTACCATCACCAGCTTCAACGCCCTCTTGGACCCCTCAACAGATGAAGTCTCCCGAAGAAGGGGCTGTGAAAGCGAAATCTATTGCAGAAAGTATCATGGAAAAATATGGTCACAAAGAAGGCGCTGGCCTTGGAAAATCAGGACAGGGTATTTCTGCACCACTAGAAGTTGAAAAGACAAGTCGAAGAGGTGGAAAAATTATCGGCGGACAAACAGCGAGCTACGGAAATTTCACTTCCGGCGGAGTTCAAAACCAAGCTACGCCGCCCGCACAGCAAAATGTCGGAGTCGCTCCTCCACGCCCTTTGCCTAATCTTGCAAAGCCGACGAAAGTTATTTGTCTTCAAAATATGGTCGATCCAGAAGAAATTGACAGCGAGCTATCTAATGAAGTGTCGAGCGAATGCATCAAATATGGGGCCGTCGCTAATGTTAAAATAGTGGAGGTGCCAAATGTGCCGAAAGAATCGTCAGTGAGAATATTCATCGAATTTTCAAGAATGGAAGAAGCAATGAAAGGTCTGTTTACTCATCCTTGCTATCAAACAAACTTTCGGTTTAGCTGTTATCGGGCTACACAACCGAATATTCGGCGGGCGTCGGCTCATCGGCGGATTCTACGACTTCGACCAATATTCATCTGGCAATGTCACAGAAAACATGTTATAAATTTCACTGTCAAATAATAAGGAATCAAACTCGAGATTTAAATTTTCCTGTTTAGAATGAGATTCACGCAGGCAGCGAGTCAAGTTCAAAAACAGATTTTCAATCGGTCAAAAAAGCGAATGCAGAAGTCATGGGCAGCAAAGCGGGAAGATAGAGAAGACTTTAATTATGCTCGAACGATGCTCGCCGAGGAGACAGCGGATCGAGTGTTGAATATCAAGAGATCTTTCACATCGGCACTTGAGCTCGGGGCAAATCAAGGCGAATGCTCCAGGAGTCTCAGGTAAAATCTTTTTCTTTTTTGAATCGATACACTTAATTGTTAGTTCAAATGTGATGTCCTTTCTGATTCAAACAGACTCCTGCCCTTACGTCACCTACAAAGCTGACACTCCAAAATTTCAAATCGACAAAAACGCTGTTGACGAGGCTAATGCCCTTCCTTACAAAGACAACACATTTGACCTGGTTATTTCAAATTTAAACCTGCACTGGGTTAATGACCTGGACAAGTCCTGCCGTGAAATCCTGCGCGTTCTGAAGCCCGACGGGGCTTTTGTCGGCGCAATTTGGGGCAATGACTCGCTCTTCGAACTTCGTCAGTCTATTCAACTCGCTGAAATGGAGAGGAGGGGTGGTGTTGTTCCACGCGTCGGGCCATTGACGAGAGGAGACTCTTTTTCGTCCGTTTTACATGGAGCGGGATTCAAATTGATCACTTGCGATTATTGGGAAGAACAGTTCGGGTATCCAACAGTTTTCGAGCTGATTGAAGATTTACAAAACTCTGGAGAATCTCAATGCGCTTTTAATTTCCGACCCCTTCATCCGGATATTCTTATGTCGGCTGCTGCCATTTATCAGGTTTAGAAATTGGTAAAAAAAACCGTGTCGACGATATTTCTAGGCGCAATTCGGCGACGATTATGGAATTCCTGCGACTTATAGAGCTATTTCATTTATTGCTTGGAAAGAATCACAGAATCAACAAAAATACATAAAAGAGCGTGGATCTGTGCCAAAGGGAATAAATACTGGCTGCTCGAAAAAAGCGTGAAATTTCCATTTTTCTTGTTTGCCAAAGCTGTAATCATTTCTAAACTGTACACTTTTAAGAGATTGAAATGGCGATCAAATATGTTGTCGGACTCGCCTTTGTAGGATCAATCGCCACCTTATTACTGATTTTATCAGTATGTATCGTGATAGCGTTTCATGTTCTATCCCATTTTTTAAGTGCACGCTTCAATTCGACGATGCCCCAGATCCGGATGTTCCGATTCCATATCACAATGCCTACACGCTTCTCAATATCATTTTTTATGTTTTAACTCCTATCCCGCTCCTGGTCGCTTCAAAAGTTTCTGACGAGGGAGGTCTTCCTGTAGATTTAGCAGGTACAGCTCTTATGTTTAAAACTTTGTTAATGGAATTTCATAGCGTTTTTGACTACCGGCCTTGTTGTTTCCAGCTTTGCTTTACCTATCGTACTGGCCAATAGAGATGTCATTCAGGTTTGATAATTTTGAGGTAGTTTTTGCCTTGCGAAACTCATGCGCTGTGACTGGAGATTCTGAGTGATTTTATTCGGACTAGATGGGTTTATATAGGGCAGAGAGAAAGACTTTCTTCCTTACGAACTTCATTCAGTGGGGTGCAACTTGGCTAACCCTCGGTAGCAACGTCGTTATGTTCGCTACGATCGTCGGGGCCTTCCGTTTCCTTGATGCGGATTCCGAATTTGGCTACTCGTCCTTTTCACTTTAATTTCCTTGTTTCTATAGAAAATCTTCGTTACCTTTCAGCTTCACTTCTTTTCCTGAAAAGATAATTTCCATGTTCAACTGTCCTTAATTTCACGATCAATGCCTATCCAAACCTTCGTAATTAAGTCCCTTTTGTTTTTAGAAATTGTAAACAGATCATCCATATTTGCTTGAACGCTCCTCGAAAAGTTGCCAGCTGCGTTTACCTGCATTTCTCGATTGCGCCCAGATCGCCTCCAGCTGGTAGCTAAAGGGAGCGCCACCTGACTTTTATACTACTGGAGTATAAAAGGCCCTCTCTAGATAAAATGGAGGAAAACAATATTCAACAAGAGATTATGCCAAGATCACAAAGACGTCGATCCCCTTCTCCAAGCTCGAGGGCCATGAAAGTTCTTGATGACTTTCTCAACCATCCTCTTGGACCTATCCTGGCAACGCAAGTTTTTGATCGTCTTTTGCCAAGCGACTTGGTATCTCTATATGAGAGCTCAAAAATCATGAACAATATCTTCGATGAAAAAACTGGTGACTACGATGAACTTTTCCCCAGTCAATATTGGCGAATTTACGCGAAGCGCCATTTCCAACACGACTATATTTGGCCTTTTGTAGAGATGAGACTCGCAACTGCCTTCAAAAAGAACGATATTCATCGACTCTCACTCATGTCTTTCGCGATGAAGGTAATAAAGCAACGAAAAATGTCATTTTGTAACATTAATTTTAGATCAAACAAGACGTCCAAATGAGAAAAGCAAGCCCACTGAAAGAATACAAAACGAACAAATCCGCTGACGTCTGCATTGGGGGCAATTGGGTTGTTTCTTCACAACCATTTGTCGAACTCGGTGTCCGGGAAAAGATTCCAACTCCACCAGCACGAGTCCCGGTCAGTGGCGCCCCTCACTTCTACGAAGTTGTCCGCCCAGATTATAGTATCCGCAAAGTCGAATTTCCCGCCATCACTGCCTTCTTCGACGAAATCCCGATCAACGACTTGAATTTCTACTTTGAATACTTTTGGGAGCCATTTCTGATCGTACCCGGGACGAAAAAGACGCACTGTTTCTGTTTGGATCAAACAGACCCAAAGACGATCAAGCCAGTTGTCATCGAGCACGTCAGTGAAGTCCACTCCCACCTTGGCTACTTTACCGTAAAGTCCAAGCCAAAATGCGATCTGCGAAATGGACGAAAGTACCTTGAGAAGATTGAGCTGCCCGTTGTTTATCGACACAAGGGTTGGTATTTCATCAGAGTTCACGAAGTTACTCCATACACGACAAAAGGTATTATTCTTTCATATTTTTCCTCATAAATTAATGAAATTTTAGTTGTTCATGAAGTTAAAATCGGCCGAGACGACATGACCGAAATGTTCTGGGAATTCCGCCATGAAAGAAACCACGAAGACAAATTCGAAATCTACTGCGGTGACTACGATAATTACTTCCTCTTCATCTACCGAAAGCCCCACGAAGAGGATTCGATGGACTATCTCAATGATTGGGACAAGAAGATGCTCCACTTCAAACTGAGCACGAGAAAAATTTCCGAGATCAATGTCAACGATCAAGAATTTTTCTCGAACGATACCCAGTTTGAATTCGTCAATGGAAAGCTCTTCGTTGTGAGAGAATCAGAGATGTCCACTTTCTTCGACGATCGCCATGGGAACTGCTATGAAGTCCTTGCATACACACCGGTAAATTTGATAAAAAAATTATTTTTTATTATAAATTTTTATTTAAATTTATTTATTTCTTTGGTTATTAACCAAATTTTAAACTTTACTTTAGAACGAGAAGAATGGTACGCTTGATTCTATCGCCGGCTTTGAGCGCTTCCAGCAACCTACGAAGCACGATTGCAAGGGATATTCGAGAGTCCCTGATGAAAAAAGCTGGTCCAAAAGGCGCCAAACTTTTCTCACTCGCGACGTCATTGTCAAAGATGGATTCATCTACATTTACGACAACTACAGTCTCGCAAAGAATCGAATGATCAAGCCGAAGAAGCGAAAGCTCAGAAAGTTCTTGGAGTCTCATAGAAAGATTTCACTCGAAGAATTGTACGAGCGAGCTTCTGATCCAGAACTTGACGAAGATGACCTTTTCCATTGGACAGGTACGTCCTTGTTGACTTCAATCCGCAGATTTTTATATTTTATTTAGAAAACATCGATGATGACTTCTTCGAATCCAATGACTTCGAAATGCTCGATTCATTCTTCTCTTCCGACGTCATTACTTACTCCCGCGAAGAAGTCGGCCGCCTCAAAATCTTCTTGTAAATTCAATAGAAAACAGCCATAAACCTCTCAGTTCTAAACCTGCCCAGGTTACCTGCCTATCATTTATCTTTGGTGCTCACAATTCACTGATAAATTCATTCGTTCTTGCCAATAAAGAACAATCGTTGCTCCTCCTAACAGTTTCTAGACTCGCAAATGTTCCAGCACACATGAGCATCCACACTCACATTTTAATTTTTTTTACGGAGACCCATTTATCTTTTCACATTTTTATACCAAGTCGCAAAAAAACAATCTCACAAAAATCGTTCAATTTTTACTCTAAACTACTTTCTTTCTTTGATTTAACGGAAATCAATAAACTTCGATTGCAAGAATTTTTGTTTCCTTCATTTATTTCTTTTTCTTACTCAAGAGAAAGTGCAGCTGAAAATGTTATTTTTAGAATTTTGAAAGAGTCGCGAAATGTCGGCTGTTGCTCCAGTTAACCCAAAGGATCGTGTTGCACTTTTTTTCTGAAGATAAGAGAGATTATAAATACGCATCTCGGTAAAGCCATTTTTGAACTCCCTGACCGGCAAGCCCGTCCAAGTCAAGCTGAAGTGGGGCATGGAATACAAAGGCTATTTGATGGCCGTCGACGGCTATATGAACCTCCAGCTCGGCAACTCTGAAGAGTACATCGACGGTGCTCTCGCTGGACATCTCGGTGAAATCCTCATCCGTTGCAACAACGTCCTCTACATTCGTGGAGTCGACGAGGAAGCCGAGGAGGGCGAAAGCAAAGAATAAAAACACAACGAATAAAACTGAATAGACCATTTCATTCTGTATAACGCTTCCCGGGGGTACTCTACTCTAGGGTTCGTATCAAATCTGAAAGAATACAGTCAATTCAGTCACTTTTTTCGTTTTTCCTGGAAAAATCCCATATTTTCTAGAATGCTGTTGTTTTATGTTGCAATTCGGCAGTACAAGATAGAACGCTTCAGTTTACAAGTGCCTCCAGTAGACTCGGCCGGCATCAAATGGCGCTGGAAGATTACGAAATCGAAGAACAAGATCACGGACATTTAGGAGTCCATGTTGCCGTCTCGGATGAGGTAAGTCTCTTTTTGTTTCAAAGTCGTTTTCAAATGAATTTTCATAGCTAATTGACAAACTTCATAACGTATACACGCCTAAATCCAAGCCGAAAAAGCCAAAAAACTCAAAGTACAAGCCGAAGCATCACGATAAAGTAAACTATCAGTTCAACATCGACGTCGACGGATTCGTCCCGAAGACGAAAGATGAGTACTTCGCTAAGATCGATTCCTGGGGATGGTCATCTCATTTCGCGTCCGTTCTCTGTGGAGGAAGACCGCTTAGATCAACATTCGCCAGCTTGTTCGAACGCTATGGCTTTTTTCACAAAGGCTTTGTCGACTCTCGTACCTTTTTCAATTTCTGTGACTCAATCGAATTCAAGTACTCCAGGGTAAGCGAAAATGACTTCACCAAAAATCTATCTTACTTTTTAGCATCGGAATTTCTACCATAATGGTATCCACGGTACAGACGTTCTCCAGACTGTACATGTGATGATCAATAGCACCGGGCTGATAAATTTTCTCAACGATCTGGAAATATTAGCGATCCTCTTCGCCGCTGGATGCCACGATGTCGAGCATACCGGCACCACCAATGACTTTCATAAAGATACCGAAAGCGAGCTTGCTCAGGTAAACACCTCGTGTTCTAGAGAATTTATATAAAATTTCATTTTTCAGATGTATAACAACGTGTCTGTGTTAGAAAATCACCACTTAGCAACGACGTGGAATACATTAAACGAAAAAGATTGTAACATGCTAGCGAAACTTGATGATAAGCAATTAGAATATTTCAAGGAGCTTGTCACAGGTAAGAATAAAATAAAAAAACCCGGGTAACTAAACTTTCCTTTTTAGAGATGATTCTACACACAGATTTGGCAAAGCATTTCGATCAAGTAAAGAGCATCAATTCTGCGCTAACCGTGATGACTCCTGAAAAATGGTCAGAGTACGAGAACAGTCCAGATGAAGAGCTCCTCGCCCCCTTCGACAAGAAGAGTCTTTTAGCTATGGTATTGCATGCAGCAGACATCTCGAATGCGGCGAAGCCCTGGCACTTGCAGCAATTATTCACCATGCAGATTCTGCAAGAGTTCTTCTTCCAAGGAGATGAGCTCAAACAGAGAAACATGACGCTGCCTCCTCTGTCAAACAGGACGACCACGAACATACCAGACAGTCAAATAGGATTCATCGCATATCTTGTCAAGCCACTCTATGAGTCTATGTCGAGTAAGTCTTTCCTCTTTCTTCCTTTAAAATTCTAACGTTTTTTCTTCAGATTGCCTCCGATCAATGGCACCAGTGATTGCAGCTCGCGCGAAGAAAGGATCAAGCTATGTACACGAACGATTGTCAACGTGTTCTATTCTCAAAACGATGGATGACTTTGATAAGCTGTGGCGTGGAAATTTAACCTACAACTCTGATCGTTGGGCGAAAATCAAAAATGCTGAGAACAGATTTCAGAGACCGAGTGTGATGCCCAAGAAACCCCGCATTTTGGAAAAGCATAAGTCAGACGAACCTGTGCCAATTGTAGAAGATGCCGGTAGGAGTTAGATTTTTAGAAGTTTAATAATATAATTATCTAAGGAGAATCTGAGGAAGAAAGCGAAAATGAAGAAATGAATCAAATGTTCATTAGCAAAGCTCGCAAGTCTCTCGCCATGTCACACCCCGCAACGATGTCCGCGAATCCCGATAACATCCCTGTGGATATTGCCATCGATGCATATGAGAGTCCAGAAGAGTCAGAAACTGACGAATGATTGCCGCTTTATGAAGGCTTTGAAGAGTTTACTTACTGTCTCTATTTATTATAATATAATTTCATATATTCTCATACCCCTTTGTTCATATCTTTCGTTTAATTGAGTGTGATCGGTTTTAGAGTAGTCGGTAGTCGGATAATGGACAAGTCTGTTATTCAAAAAGGGACGGGTGCGAAGCCGGCAGTTCTTTGGGACGACGCGGTAGAAGCGACTTTTAAGTTTCGTGTATTTAGGTAGTGATGCTATAAATAAAGTAGATTATTGAATATTGTTTAGAGATACTGGGGAGGTGTTGGATGATTCAGCTGACCTCTGCTCAAAGATGGACCCTCCCGGCGTTTTTCAGATGCTTCTCGGCAAAAGCTTCAAGGTCGAACGTTGGGATCCCTGGCTGAGAACGATGCAAGTTGGAGAAACCGCCCGTTTTGCATCTTCCGACATCAACGATTGTATTCAATATACTTCTGTTTCGAAAGCCCTGCGTGATATGAAAGAGGGGCGAAAAGTTGGTGGCTGTATGGGATCGATGGTAAATGCACATGGCCATTCTCATGGGGAAAATGACGGAGATGTGATTCAAACCCTGATCAAGAATCCAGAAGAACTCACTTTTGAGTTCACGTTAATCGTAAGTTGGGTCTAAAGAAGGAAAACTTCAAGCTACATTTTAAGGGTGTCAAAGGCTCTGATAACCACGAAAAAGAAGTATGGGCGATGAACAAAGAGGAACAGAAAGAAGCTTATCCTAAATTCAAGCAAGTAGGAAACGACCTTTTCAAAGCGGGAAATTACCATGCTGCTGGCGAGAATTATGAAAAAGCGCTGAAGTGTCTTGGTACGCGTCTTTCATGCAAATTTATGATATCATATCTTTTCAAGATTTACTTCTTTCTGCTGGAAAAGAACGTGACAACTTGCTATCAGAAAAAGTCAAGAATCTAAGTAACTTGTCTGAATGCCTTATTCGCTTGAGCAGATGGCGGGAAGCAGAGCGTCGCGCCACAGAAGCACTAGAAATTGACCCTGAAAACTCAAAGGCAGTCTGGCGACGAGGAAGATCGCGAGTTCAACTCATGGAGGTATTTTATTTATTTTTCTAAATATCGGAAATCTCAAGAGATTGTTTTCGAGATATTGGTGGTTGAGAGGCGTTAGGAGCGGTGCTAAGAACTTCTGGCTCATTGTTGATTTCATCAACTTTTTCGTCCTCTAAAAATGAAAGTTATTTTGCTCGTTCTGAATACAAATACCTTCGATGATTGTAGCCGTGTCATGTTGACATTGAGCACCGGTCATTGTTCGCTGGAAGTAAGATGCAAGCGAGGGTGCGTGGGGACGTGGGTCGCCAAGTCGATGTTCAAAAGTTGGGTAGTACGGGTTCGCTATGTTTTTTTATCTTTCACAAATTTAATGCTTTTACCAACCGTGCATAATATATGGGTTTGGAATCGCCATTCCACACCGAGATTTTGCCGCGATCGATTCTGATTTTCAATGAGCGAATAATCATGCAATAAAAATTTACCTTCAAGCACGCTTTCGTTCAGAATTTTATGTTCTTTTTGCGGTCTACCAGCATACTTTAGACAGCATTTCCCAGTGTAAATAACGATCAGCAAGGGAATCAAAGCGATCAGGAAGATTGGGACTGCAATGATAATTAAAGCTGCGTAGTCCAAAATACTTTCGTCTTCCATCAAGGGTCTAGGGCCGGCTCGAATCGGTGTGGATAGCTAAAATTTAAGTTAACGATAATTTTATCTCTGTTACCGGCAAAGCGTCCGTGGCATTCATTTTCTTAATTCTGTTTTGCTCTTGGGTTGATTTTTGATAAAGTGAGGCGGAGTGAAAGAAGCTCTCTACTGATTGACGTCGCTCTTCGGAGGCGGACTGCGATAAGGGTGAATCGACCGTCGGTTTTGCCGCGTAATCAACAAATTCCCTTACTCGGCTTCTTTAGATCGACGGCGCCAAAGCCGACCTCGATCATTTGGTCAAAATCGAACCGTCGATGAAGTCCAAGGTCACCGCTGAGCTGCGCAAACTTCAAAAAGCAATGGCAGAACGCGACAATTCTATGAAAAACGGGCTCTCGAAAATGTTCTGAGAGTGCGATTCCATCAACAACTGCCTCTAGTTTAATCTACCTTCAACTACTTACCCTCTATTGATGTCTTCAAGTTTTAGAATATTTTTTAACGATTTCTGTAAATATGATATGAATATTATATTCTTATGATTGTTCGTTAAAGAATGGCCCCGCCATCTAGTGCAGGCTCCAAGCCTAGGTTCAACAAATCGAAATCCGATGCCCGGAAAACCCGATATCGGATCGGATATTTATCGGGTTTTGTCGGGTTTTTTTTCACCCTACAAAACCCGATCCTGAAAATTTCAAAAACCCGACGTAGGATCGGGTTTTTGTCGGATTTTGTCGGAATTTCGTCGGGTTTTTCTTGCCTTTTCAGCCAATCACAGTCGGTCTAAATAGCCTCCCTTGCCCTTTTTTACTCAAAAAGCACTCGAAATAGATGAGAACTGCCTCCAAAACCGGGAAAGGCAGAGAACGAGCTCTAGAGGACATTTACATTAATCTTACCAAAGATAATCTTCTGGCGATTGAGAGAATGAAATTCAGCGAGGTCCCTGGCAATTAGCGATCCATTTCGAGGGCAGAATTTCAGAGAACGCCTGAGCTTGAAGGCCTTAGCAGAACAGTCTTTTAGGTTAACTCCCACTATTTTCAACCCCATGGGTTATTTAAAATCATGTGACCTCGGCAAGGCCTAACCCCCTAAACTGCAACTCAGCAAGGTCCAAGCTTTCTAAACATATAAAGAGGGTTTGGATTATTTATTCTATATTCTACCGTATTACTAATAATACGGTTTTAGACGAGGCGTTTTTATTGTATAAGGAGATGCACAATGGGAAAATGAACATTCTAAATAATATTATTAATGATCCTCGAAAATTGTTGAAAAAATCTGCTCAAGATAAGTTATTGACCTTCTTTTGACTTGCTTTTTTTAATTTTTGCTTGTAGGAAACCCGACAAAAATCCGACAAAAAACCCGATAAAAACCCGATTTCGGACCCGACAAAAACCCGATAAAATCCAACAAAACCCGATCCAACAAAACCCGGCCTCCTAAAACCCGATAAAACCCGATCTTGGTTTCGGGCGATTTTGTTGAACCTAGCTCCAAGCGGGGAGGCAAAAGGAAAACCAAAAAACAGTTAGAGGAAGAGGCTGCTCAGGCCGAAGCTCGATTAAAAGCAGAGCTAGAAGCTGCCGAAGCTCGTAGAAAAGAAGAAGAGGTAAAACGCTAACTTATTCATCGATCTTAACTTTAGCAAAGAAACAACAAATACTGGAAGGTCTGAATACGGAATTCGAGTCTATCCGCGTTGAGTGTACCAATGGATTGCTTGAGAAATTCAATGACGCGCTAAGAAAGGCGGAAAGTCGCACGGTAGCTCGTCAACAACAGCAGAGCTGGGACCGCTACATGGACCAATCTGGGCTGCCAGACACGAATTCCAGGCAAGAAATCGCCTCCTTTCTCATGCATCAGAGTGAGAAGGAAACAAGCTGGGAGCAGTTGAGTGCAACCCGCACGAAAGTAAATCGCCTAAAAAATGAGATGTTGCATCTGTCGCTCGACTACGAAAGCAACATTGACGTCTATCAGCAGGCAACTGATGAATTAAACTCAATGATGGCAAATCTTGCTGATAGATTTTCAATAAATCTCCTTTCTCAACATGAAAAGTTTCTGGATTCAACCGCTGACTTTGAAGAGAGCTACGAAATGGAGGATTTTCGAATCTACATCTGGGCGAATATTCTCAAGAACCCACGAAAGCGACAGATCGAAGCTCCGCGGGATATTAAAATAGAACTGAAAAAGGAACATGCGACCGAGGACATCGCTTTGAGGCTCATTTGGAGTGCGGATGATAAGTACACCGTCAAGTTTCCTACATTCCAAAGATCTTACGCAAAAGAGTTGATTGCCGAGCCTGAACCAGAACCCGAGAAGGTCGAAGAAGACGAAAACGCTTCCCAGACTGGTGAAGCACCAGCAAATTTAGATGTGGAAGGAAATACGAAAGAAGTTGGAGATAAGTCTGAGGTAGAAAGTAACCACAGCAGTCTCGATGATGCTCGACCGCCGTCTGCGCCTCCTCTTTCTGAAGTTGATCCTGTTGAAGAAGATGAAACAAAAGGAAAGGTTGGCTTTGGCGGCGTCTGGCGAATCGAATACCTCGGCCTTCCACCAAGCCCGAAAATGCTTGGAGAATGGCTTGTTTCTTCAGACTATAAAGTTCTCGAACATCTTCGAGAGGAAGATGAAGCGTTCGAGATTACTCTTCCAGTTTCCGATTGCCCGAGATATTTTTCTTTGCTACGATGGACTGGAGAAAAGTGGTCCTCTGAAGGGATCAAAATTCGAAACGTCGAGAACGGGCTTGTTACTTTTTCGACAAAATCACTTGGCGTTTTCCAATGTTTCCAAAAAAGATTCAACGACGGAAATGTCTTCGATAGCTGGATCATTAGACCCGTTGGCGAACATATTGATTTAACGATTATTCAAAACTCCGTACCCCATGTTTTTTCGATCAAATCTGATGGACAGCTCCGACTCAAGATCAACGGTAATATACCGAGTAAGCTCCTTCCTAAACCTGATTAGATAATTTTGTGAACGAGGAGTTTCAAGAGCTGCGTGAGCTCGTTTCAGATCTACGAACGAAAAGTCTGCACATCTTACCTGTGGAGGAAAGCAAGCAAGTTCTCGAGTTCCTTGACAAAAATGATGAGGTTCTTGAGAACGCATACTTGAACATGGCTCACGCCAGTGGAAAAAGCTCTATCAAAGACTCCGAGTTCAATCAGGATCAAGAAGCAAATACTATCGTTGTTGATCTCAATGGCGAACTCTGTGTGATCACAGGGTAAGCATTCAAATTTAAAAGTAGATTTTAAATAATCATTTAGCGAAAAAATATTCATTGCTGAGAAAAATTACATTCAACCTCCTTCTCCCGAAAAACCTGAAATCAAGGAAGAAGAAGAAGGCTTCGCAGAAGCTATGGCTTCATTCGAAGCGGCCACAGAAGAGTGGAAGCAAAAGGTTGCTCGGGAAGCGGCTGCGTTTACCCCAGATTTCTCTGTTCCACGATCAGGATGTAAAATCCTACCAACAATGGCTCAAGTCGCTGATCATGGCGATCTCGAATTCACTGAGCAAAATTTCACGATTTACAAGCTTTGCAAGATTTTGATGCTTCTTAATTTGTAGACATTCATTATATTCATTTATTCTTTCTCCGAATAGTTCCCTCTATATTTTCTAAATAAAGTTATTTTTTCAATCTTAGTTAGATAAATATTTCAGATTAATAGAATGGTATTGTTGGATTCTATCAAATTAATTCATATGTGTCACATAAAGTGCTTCGACGTTATCATTCAACTTTGCGGGTTCTTGGGATTTTCTGTTATGATCTATCTCATGGTAAGAATTTTCTCAGGTCCCTGTTATTGATCGATTTTAGGTTGAATTCGAATACTTTGCGGACTCCAAACATTTTATATTCTACCCACTTTATATTGCCAACGCAATTCAAGCCACGCATCAGATAAATTGTTTCATGCGTGCATACTTCGGCTGTCGAGAGTAATATAGCGCTTATGCTTGACCTAAATAAAGTTAATTTTAGCGCATCAGTTGCTCAAAAACGCTTGATTCAAGTCAACCTGACCTTCGAGATGTGTTTTATTGTCATGCTCTTTGTAATCGAGCTGTATTCTTCACGCGTCCTTCAAAGCGAGTCTGGGGAAATGAGCCGAGCAAATCGATATGGGATCTTTCTCCCACTTATCGTCGGGTTTCTCATCATCGGATTTAAACGCACAGACACAACGATGCCACCAGTTCCCTGAATTTGAAAAAGTAGGGTTGCCATCTTTTATTTTTCTAGAAATATTTTTCAGGCAACAAGCGTTTCTGTTTACGGTTTTATTGACAAAAATTCGCGGGATGAGCGAAGAGCCAAACTCACCCAGAAATGGAAGCAACCCTGAGTCGCCGGTTTCGCCTCAGCTCATGAAAATCAAGACAGAATCGCTTATCACTGACAACTACAACTCTGATTTAGGTGAGTTAACATGAAAATTGAGAACTTTGTGAAATTGATTTCATAGACGACAACATCGGGATCATGAGAAAACTATCAAAAGAGAAGAACCTTCTTAACGGAGCCGATCAGGGTGAGAGTCGTCCCATGTCACCACTCCTCTTGGACGACGAAACGGAAGTCATTGAGGTGAAAACAAAAACTCTTCTCAAGGGCGCTCGATCGTCCTCTTCGCTTTGCAGCAACAACTCAGCAAAACAATCCCCAAGACCTGGATCTGAGCTTGCAAGAACATCAATTGCTGAATAATTCCCGAATCTTTAACTATTTATCTATTTTTGTCAATAAAGTTTTATATAAAATAATCAGTTTGGCTTCATTTAGATAAATGTAAAGATGAGTGCCTCGATACCCCTAGTTGGCGAGTCGCTGACGTTATCAGAGACGCTTTCGAGCACACGCCCTTCGTCACGTGGCTCCACATCGCGTAGACAGAACAATGTAAGACCTCGCGTAAAGAATTCTACAAGGCGTAATGTTAACGAAGAGAGATTGCGGAGAAGGCTTCAGAAGCAAAACACTCAGAATGACATGCAATATGCAATTGCTGATGCTGACCAGGAGGCCAAAGTTAAAGCTGCACTTGAGGTATTCGCTTTATTTTACCAACAAGCCTCATGATATTTTAAGCGTCGGAAAAAATTACAGACGATTATTTCCAATATGGGCATTGCCGATCAGAATGCTGACATGGTATCTGCGCTTGAGCAAGACCGTTTCTTCCACTGTACAGTTTTCGAGGCTGATAGCGAAGAAACACTAGCATCTGCTCAAGAACAGCCTGCCCAACAAGAACCTAAAGAGCAAGAATATGTTGATCCAGAGGCTATTGTGGAAACAACGCTGTCCGACCCTAATCTAGATAATTTACCGCTACTTGAAGAAGAATTGAATATTCCACGACCGCTTATCAAGTCGGCAGAAGTGTACTACACATCGTGGTCGGATAGGGTTCTTGCGGAGCAAGCAGCTAATCTCTACGTTATCCCCGGTCAGGAGGCACTTGTTGACAGGGCTGCGATTCAGGCTGAAAAAGCTCAACGAGAAGCAGATGGACTTTTCGTTGGGGATGAGCCCGAGATGAGCTCCAATCTTCAAGCTCGTCTGATGCGGGACAACTGGCTTACGAACTCAACTGTTCCTCATTTGAAAGATCTCGTCTACAGCTACCCTGTCCGAAGCTGGAAGGTATTGAATCACTCAACAGACTTCGACAATTTGATGAAGCCAGAAAATGTTGCCAAATCAACAGACCCCTTTGAAGAAGCACAAACATTTGTTGGCGAAGAAACTCCTTGTTACGAACTGTGCGTAAATTTAACCGAGCTTCGTTTTCTGTCACATACTTTGATGTCCGAAGAACACAAGATCGAGATGAATCTTATCAAGAAATTTGAAAACTATGTTAACGCAGTCAAGCGTCACGAGAGCTCCAAAGTGGCAGAATCGCTCCAAGAATACAGATACAATTGGCAAATGAAGCGGCAACAAAATCTGCAATTTCAGGGCTTGCAAGACTCGCCATCACGAAATACAGTCTCAAGTGATTTGAAGACAGTGATTGAGCTTCGAGAAACACTATATCTTGAACGATTCAGGATAAAAGCAGCGATGGTGGAGGTCCTCGAAGAATGGGACAGACTTGTTTCTATTCGTGAGGGTCTTGGTTACAACTCGACACGCTCAAAACTTATCATTTACTCGACTCCAGCTCCAGACAATGATGCAGAAATTTGGAACAGAGATATTGAGGACGAGCTTGAAGAAGAAGCCGCTCGATTTGAAGACCGAATGCTTCAATATGAGCATGAAATGGCCGAGTATCGTCGATACAAAAATGAACTGAGAGCCAGTTCAGGAGGAGATGGAGATGAAACTGATATTGATGAAAAGAAAAAGCCAAAGAAGCCGGCTCCATTCAACGAGCCGACAGAGCGCGAGAAGATCGAGCAACGCAGCCGAGAATCAAGAAGAGGACCTGGACAGCCTGTTCAAAGCCTCGATCTGGATATCCAAGGAAGTCTTTTGGAAAGTCCAGACTCGATGGTCAACAAGACGGAGAAATCTCGGAGAGAAAACGCGCGAAAAGCAAGATATATCCTCAAATACTATTTCAACTCAAAAGAGTTCTTCGTGTCCGAAAAACTTGCATTGGATACTCAGTTCCGTTTGCCTGCGCAAGACCCTCTCCGTGTCCGGACAGCGGAGATCCCGAAGTCTTTCAAGTGCCAGATCTACGAATATAGCATGATTAGCAACACTTACATCGGAGAGGTCATCTTCCAGATTCCAACGAGTTCTGTGACATCAAATTATCCCGCCGAGAACGTAGCAATATTTGACAATAATCCGTTAATTGGTGGGCGCGTCGTCTACCTCAGCTGGTGGGGTAAGGATCCTCAAACTGGCGCGCTTCTTGTTCCCACTCAACTTCCGTCTGTCTTCACTCAGTCGCACAGACAACGAGACATTTACGATCCCGGCTTTCACCTCGAAGATCAAACAGCAATCGACGACCCAAATGATCCTGACTTCGTGCCTGTAGGCAACACAACTGGTGGTCAGACCTTCTCCGGTTTCGTTCTCAATCCGTTCTTATCTGAGGGCTATTTCGCTCCCTCTGAAGCACTAGAAAGTTCGAAACGATTGCGAGTCTTGAAATTACGTGCTGATGATGTGGCCGAGTTCATGGGACGGAAGATGATTCCTCTAAGAGATCATGAAATCAAGGACTCAGAGATCCAGTCTTACGAAGATCGAATCATGGGAGAAATGGACCAAGATACTTCTGGACTCGATCACAGGATAGGTTCTTGTTTGAGTTAAATTGTTTTTGTGGTTGATAGCAACGAAGAATAAAAGCTTGAACCGTTTAATAGAGAGATAATTCAGCGTCAGCGCAACAGAACACGTGCTCTTGTCATGGAAAGACTTCGTGCCTGCAACCGAATTTTAAGCTACAGCGATGTGATACGAGAAGATCCTCTACCGGAGCTCGGACAATTGATCGGAAACTTCGGGAAGTTCTTCGAGGCTAGGAGACCTCTGAGACCGGATAGACGAGATCGAACGAAAGCCCCAACAGCCGGTGTTGATCAAGTGCCAAAGATCATTGTTTCAATACGAAGTGCTAACAATCTGCCAGTGCGCGAACAAGTTGTCGATGAGGAGGTATGTTTCCGTGGCTTGAAAATTTATTGAGTAGTGGGCAGTAAATGAGCATTCTATATTTTAATTATGACAGCAAAGCTATGAGAGACTTTTTCGCAATTTTTCTAGCAGCGGTTTCTTCATCCATCGAAAGGCTGTATTTAGGCAACTTTCGCCCCGCCGGTTGATATTTTGTTACCAGCGCAGATTGAATCATAAGATCGATAATATCTTTTATTTCGTTGTCCTCGACTTTCGGCAATTTAGCTTTCTCGGAAACTGTTTTGTATTTTTTCAGCAATATGGCCATCGTATTTTGAGGTTTCTCCTATGAACACATTCAGTGATTGCATATTATTAAAGATAAGTACCTCTCTAGCTAGCAAGATTAACGAGATGATAATTAGTTGTTGCTGTAAGGGAACATCTTCAGTGCTTCGATCTGTATATGTTTTGTTCAGAACATTGTTGACGTGCATAATTGTAATTTTCGATGCTTGCTCCCGGCCAGCGAGTTCAACAGCTCCGCGGAGTACGTCTAGTGCTTTTCTAGCGTCACCAGCCAAAGCTGATATTCTTTGGAGTTTTTTAGATTTTGAGATTGAGTGATTAGCTTTACCTTTTTGCACACATGAGGATTGAGGTCGGTTCAAGTTTCGTAAGCATTTCTGGCGTGAGTCTGTCTTTTACCAAATCGGAAATTTGCGTCGCCGTGTAAGGAACGAAGTTGTACTGTTTGGGGTGATTCCTTCTGCTCAAATTTGGTAGGACTCGATCGAGCAAGTCCAAACCGTTGGCGATGCCGATCAGTATCAAACGCGAGCCACTCGAGCCAGCCAAATCAAACAAGTCATACAAAACAGTTTCGCTCTTCGAACTGAGCTGGTCCATCTCGTCGAGGACGAGCAGCTTCATCGGCTTGGAGGGATCAGTTGCGAAATCGTGGAATTTTTTCTTTTGCCATCGTAGAGTTTTTGGAATGGCGATCTTTGAGTTGAATTTTTCTAGTAGACTTGTGTAGATTTGATCTGCTTTTTCCACCGCCATGCAGTTGATAAAAACTGAAAAATATTTTAACCGAAATTTAATCATTGTCTAAAAGATTAAGGATAGATCGATAATTAACAAATTCTCACCCGTGTGTTCGTAGCCAAGCTCTTTTATCACATTATTGATTGTAGCGGACTTTCCCGTGCCAGGTTGTCCGGAAACGTACATCGATTTGCCCTCTTCTTTCTTCAAACAGCCAGAAATGAATCCATTAATCGCTTCAAACTCGGCTTCTCGTCCGAGAATCTTATCCGGGCACTCCAAATTTAGCGCCGCTTTGATTTTACCGAAGATTTCGCAGTGGCTCTTTTTCGATTTTCGCGGAGTGATGACCTTTACTTTTTCGTTTTTGGCGGCTATTTTCAGCGCTGTGATTTTCTTTACTGGAACGTCGTCGAAGAGGTTTCGTTTGACAGTTCGTTTTTGAGCTTCTGTAACGAGCCTGTTGTTGTCGATGTTGATTTTTGATGGCGATAACGGTGTTCTGGGTGAGGCGAGTTTTGGGCTGAAATAAACGATTATTTTCGCGTTAAAAACTATTCATAAAAAGCTTCCTGGAGAAGTTGATAAATAGCTTTTTCCCGTCAAATTTACCTTTTTGATTTTATAGGAGTGCCATCTGGCGATTTTCGTTTCTTCGGCGATCCCCAAATATCCGCCAAAACTCCTCCGAGAACATCTTTTTCCATCTCTCTATCAAAAAAGTGACAGGTTCCTTTTTCACTTTCTGTCACTCGTTTGAATTTCTTGGCGAGAGTTGACTTCTGAAAAAGCGAAACAAGCCCGTTCTGGAAAGAACAGGGCAGCACGCGCGCTCATTGGCGGATGATCTTTAGCGCCCTTTTGCGTCAGTCAGCGCGCCAGAGATCGAACCAAGGCGAAATTCGCGGGCGCTCGGCTTTCAAAAAATCATCAGCAGATTTTCGAAGATCACTCATCGACAAAAAATTTATATTTCTGAATTAAAAAATTATCCTTTATTTTTAGCAGTATGGACGCCGATCAAGTCAAGTTCATACAATGCCATATAATCCCATGCAAGGCAATCAAGGTTTTTTCCCTCAAGCATCAGCAGCAAGCAATCAATATCCTTACTATAACTCGCTTCCATCATACCCAAATTACAGTCCCATGGATCAACTTGGGGCCTCTTTCAATCGACCTTCCTTTGAGCAGCCATTTAATCCAATGCCTCAAGCTTATCAGCCATATCATCAACCGCATTCTGGACTTCTTCAACAGGTTTAAAAAAGATCAAACAGGTTACCACTTCACTTATCAGCAACTTCATTTATTCAAAATATCATTTATGCATGCGCGCCGTTTTTTCATAATTTTAAATTCTTTTTCAAGGATTTGAAACCTTTTGTTTCGGTTTCATTCGGAAATCACACGGAACGAACATCAGTTGCTTTCGGGGGAAATCCATCGTGGAATGAGCAGATTGAGCTCGACTGGGAAGCTGGTAGAAATAGGCTTCAATCTGGCTTTATTGGGATGGACAAAGAAGGTAGACTTACCTAATAATTTGCAGCAAAAAACAATTTCTTAGAATACCTTTTTATCAACATCTTCGACGAGAATTTCAAAGTGGAAGCAACTGACAATCCCGATGAGCGCCGGACTTCAACAAGCAAGCATTGGATTGGCGGTTCTGTCATCCCTCTTTCCTCTCTTCTCATCGCGAAACAAATCGAAGGACAGATTCACCTCAAAGTTCCTCCACTACTCATGGGCTACAAGTCAACTCAAGACTCGAATCCAGCCACACTCGAGCTTTATATTCAAATAGATGCAATTTATTCAAAACCTGAAAAGGGAAAGCAACAGGTAAGGATTTGGGATTTGAGTTGCGATTTTTCTATATCACGTGTGGACTTTTCACTCACAGTTTGTTATCATAGGGTCAAGGAATGGTAAGAAAAATTTTGTTTATAACTTTCACAGTCATATACTCTCGACACCAGTTGATTTTTCAATAAATATACTCAACCACTTTGATTCAAACTACCCAAAATTTCACATTTTGATTGTTGAATTCATCTCCACCAAAAAACTAGACGATTATTTATTCTGTGCTTTAGCTGATGTGCCATGAAGATCCCCAAGAAGTCACTGCCTGTGAAAACTTCCTCACTGACATTTCGAAATTCCGCCCTGGAAGAAACTTCCCAGCCCTTGTGTCTGACTTCAAGGGAGAGACATATTTCTTGTGTCGATTTATATCGCCTTTACCGCTTCCAGATGGCATGTACAGCGAGCAACTTTCACTAGATCAGATGATGCGTCGTATGGCAAGATATGTGGCAATGATTCCGTACCAATCCGATAAGATTTCCTTTGCTGGCATGTACGATCTATGGAGCAATAATGCAGAGTTTTTGTCTTGTCTAATCGGCGATGACGAGGAGCATGCGTTGTTGCTGATAGCTTACTTTCTTCAACTAAACGTTCCGATTGCCAGGCTTGTTTTTGGAGAATCGATGGAATCTGGGGAAGCAGTTTGGGTCCTGTCAAAAACTGACGAGTCAGCTGTAGGAGTCCTTTGGAATCCCGTCAATGGTCGCTGTTTCAGAACGACAGATCCTACTGTTCCGTTGACTTCAGTCACATGTATGGCGGACAAATCGAACATCTACTACAACGCGCAAACAGAAGCCCATCCGAACAGAGTCGACTGGGGACTCAACAGCTGGCGAAAATTATGGAGCGGAACAAAGGGCGACCTACCGACGATCCAACCATTAGAAATTGAATACATGCCGCCAGATAATTCTTTGGCAAGTCGAGAAGCTAGGAAAATTGAAGCAGACATCAAGGTACAAAAATATTTTAGTCTATGATTATAATCGATATATTCAGTTAAAAATACGAGAATGGAGGCCAGGTTATTTGACAAAATATCGAACGGACGTTGCTGCAAAAATGCGCGATATTCTGGAGAAGATCGAGCAAGAGGAAATGTGTGGCGGCCAAATCACACAGGAATACGCTCGTCGTCTTTTAGAGCCAATCCGCATGAAATTCCCGCGACATGAGGTTGTTGGTTTTCCGCTGCACCTGCCCATGACACACATTCAAAATATTCTCGACGCTGTCAAAGCGGTTGAGCTTCACAAAACGGTTAATGTAAGTTCTTTCCGTTTTGATTCAGCCTGAGATTCTCATTCTAGCATCGTGCGGAATTCGCGGTGGCCGTTTCTGTCCGACCATATCCTGCCGCCGTCCACTCGCTGTGGGTTTACCTCGCGCAATTCACCCCGAAATAATTTCACGAGTTCATTTTTTATCTTAAATTTTTTTACTGTTCAAATGTTTATCTTTTCTATTCTGACTCTGTACGATGAACACATCAATTTAGAGTATAACATGGCGGAATCTCAAGTCAGTCTCGCAGTTTTGATCTATTTTGGGAGGATTTTTACGGTTTTCTTTTCTCTTTTTGAAGGTTATTTTTTGAATAGACATCGTTACTCACAATTTTTAGCTGGACTTCTACTTTACAAAGGTCTGACGCTTCCCTTCGAAGTCGAGCGACTTGTGACAGACTCTGTCTGTCTCATTGCCTTCCTTGGAGTCGACCTTATCCGTTTGTCGGTTGCTGATAGTGGAAATAAAGCCGGTAATTATTCGATAAATTTGGTAGTTGCAATAAATTTTATTTTAGCCGCTCGATCTCCGATTGGCCTCTCTCTTGCTCTCACCGTTCCAGCAGTACTTCTTTCAGTCTACTTCTATCAGTGGCAAACTTATGTTCTTTCGATTGAACAAACCATCGTCATTATGTATTGGACGATCGCCGGAATCCAAATCTTACCCAAATTCATCGGTCTTGGAATTTACAACTGAAACGGAATTTTCTTTTGTTACTGCCTTTTTCATTTTTTAACCTTGAGTTTATTTTTTGTATGCAGAAACTTGAGATGAGTCTTTCAGAAAAGTCGAAATGTCGGAAGACTCAAGTTGGATGCTTGAGTTGCATTGCCGATTCGGCAAGTGGTTTTTGGTTCTCTTCCTTGTTTTCGATGGTAGGTCATATTTGCTGGCGCATCTTTCCATAATGATTATTCTAGTGTTTGTTCTTGCTATCAAAACGATCAACTACCACGGCACCTACGAAGTCCTCTCCATCATCTGCGATTGGGTCACACTTATCTGCTTCATCGGGGTTGAAAACTTACGACGAAGATCGATTCAGCACGGAAACAAGTGCGGAAAACGCTCCCCGCTCATAGTTAGTTTCGCCTTACTGCCTGTTGTCATTTTATTTTCCATTTACTTATTCCAGCAGAGTTTGAAATTTTCGTGACTCGCGAGCGGCTCACTTGAGAGCGAGCGAGCACGAGCATGATGCTCTTTGTGCTCCCGAGCGCATTTATTTCAGAGTTCGCGCTCTTTGCGCTCGCGAGCGCATTTCATTTCGCGCTCTCGCTCTCTTGGCTCTCGAGCACTGGTCGAATTGTGCTCTCGCTCGATCGGCTCTCGAGCTGAAAAAACTGACTCGCGAGCAGCTTTCAAGGGCCTCAAATGATTCGGCGCCCCCGTGACTAATTCCATATGAGTCCCTGTCACAGGACTTAGCACCTCGCGGTGGGCTTGTTTTATCTGTTTACTCTCGGCTTTTCGCATTCTGCTGCCGAGATTACGGACCTAATGAAGCTAACATAAAACTGAAAACACCAAAAATTGATCCTCAAAGAAATTTATTTATGAAAGTGAATAATTATGCGAAAAAATTTTTCTTTTAATTTTGCTCGCGAGCCGCTCGTGAGTCAATTCCATGGCGAGCACGAGAGCAGCAGCTCCCGCTCGTCTAGCTCCCGAGCATTGTCGACATATGCGCTCGTGCTCTCTGCGCTCGCGAGCGGGTTCAAATTTGGGCTCGTGCTCTTTTGGCTCTCGAGCCAACTCATTTTCATGCTCCCGCTCCCCTGCTCTCCGAGCGATGATAAATTTTTGCTCTCGCTCTTTTCGCTCGCGAGCATTTGCGAGCATTTCAAACTCTGTATTCCAGATTCAAACTTACACTTTTATTTTCGAACGACCTATGATTTGTATTTACTGGATCTTTCTTCTTCTCCAAACTATTGGCTCCGCTATTGTTTTCCCTTCCTTCTCCTGATTTATTTTTATACCTGTTATTTCATTTTTATAAAAAAAAGAACGATCTTCACATCCAATTTTAAGATTATGCCGAGTGCAAGCTTCCCATCAGAACTAGCAAAAGTAAAAGCAACAGGGCAGCCTTTCGTTGATCGCCTCTTTTCTGCTGATCCTCAAGTCCAGTGGGAGTCTGTCAATGACATGAGAAATCTGACAGCGGGAAATCGCCGCCAAAAAGCAAATTTTATCGTCGTTGGCGCTATTCCGAGGCTGGTCTATATCATCCAGCAGGAGGACTGTATGGATGAGCTCAGACGGGATTGCATAACGCTGCTTACTTCTTTAGCAAAAGGTTTCTTGAGATATCCAGTCTTCGCTAACTAATTACAGGCGGCAATGGAAACGTTACTTCTCTATGCGACTACGGAGCGTGTGACGCCGTCATATCCATCCTTCTCTCCTCTCAAACTAACAGCGTCGTCCTCGCTGCTGTCCGATTTCTTCGAACTATTTTGATGACTGTCGCACATCAACATCACAAGCACAGAAAAACCGTCACTATTGAATCGTTTATCCTCGATAAATTCGAAGATGAAAAACTCATCTCAAGACTGGTGGAAATTCTTGAATTCGGAAACACTTCCCTGAAAATTTCTTCTCTCGAAATAATCGCCAAAGTCGCCTCTTCAAAAAGCAAATGTCTAGTTATCGAATTGGTTGGTATCAAACTGCTGGAAGTGCTGCTCAAATTGCTAGATAGAAACGACGAGCCTCGACTAGTCGCCGCTGGTACCAGAGCTATGGCAACTCTTTTGGAGCAATCCAGAGTTGGACGAACTTTTATTTACGTCTCATCGGGGACTAACAAGATCCAAAATGTTATGGAAAAGGTTTTGACTAACTATCGCGTCAAACCAACAATTACTTACGACGCTAATGCTCCAGGTAAAATTGCTAGCAAAAAAAAACTATACTCATTGTTCTAAGATTTCGTCCGCGCAAACGCAGCTCAATGTTTGGTGACAATACTGTCGATAGAATACAGACAGCAATTGTCGAGAAATGTGTGCAACGTCCTTTCTGAGCTATGTGATCCCGAAAAAGACCCAGAAATCCGCATTCAAACCGCTTCATCCCTTACAAAACTTCTTCGCAATCGTGTTTATCTTCAAAATCATGCATTCTATTCCAATCGTTTACCTAAGAAAATCGAGAAATTCTTCCAAAGACCTCCAGGTAATAAATTTTTAATGAGCTGCGGATAATGGCTTGCTTCATAGCTGTTGATTCCAGCGATGTTCACTCCGTTCAAACATTTACGAAAGAGCTAAATTTCTTCCCGAGATTACGTAGTGCCGCTTTTGATCTTTTAGCGGTTCTTCTCTCCGAAGATGAGTCTTTGAGGGACGCCCTACTTGTCCACAGCTGTGGCAGTGGTATGATAAGTCTTTTATTCGAAGTTTTACAGAGCTAATTAAGAACGTTCCTTGCTCCATGTGAATTGGCTTATGAGCAGGCTTTCCGAGGGGCTAAACGAGCATCAAGATCCAGCTAATCCCGAATCGCGCGCTCTTTTAATAAGTTCTCTTCGTTGTCTCCGATCAATCTCAAGGTCGAATCGACATCTCAGAACAAGTCTTGTCGATGGTGATATTTATCAGGTTTGAGAGAGCCTAAAAGACTGTGTCTTTTAATTTAAATGTTTTATTAACCAGAATGTTCAGATTATTGTGAAACTGTACGAGGAAAGTAGAAATGACGAGGAAATTCTGTCGCAAATTATTCCTGTTGTTGGAAACTTTCTCGTGGACTTTTGTCCCTACAAAGATGATTTTGTCGGGCTCGTTACTGACGACTTCGTTGAGAACATAAAAACCGGAAATAAATTTATCGATCATACTCTATCAGGTGAGAAAAATGAGTAATGACAGATGGTTAAAAACATTCTAGCGCTGATAAATATGACTTACTCTGGCACACTATCAAATCGGTACAAAGACGAAGTTTCCAGTTCTATTTCGCATGAGGAGTTTCTCGAATTGGTGCAAAAGTACTCGTCGAATGAGTCGGTTATTGAAAAACTTGGTACTCTTCTGAGGAATCTAATTCACGATAACGTCATTTATGTGAAGTCCGATTCTCAAGACTGTTTGATGGAGATATTCAGACAGATGTTGATAAATCTCCCTATCACGGAAGGTTAGCTTCTTTTTCTTATTCTTTGATAATAATTGAATACTTTCAAGTTGCTGTTGTTCAATTTCTTCACGCTGTCATCAATTTTTCCGATCATTGTGAAGGAGTATCAAAGCTCTGCAAAGATCCAGATCTTCTGACGTATCTGATAGATCTCATGACGACCGGAACTGAAATCGTCAAAACACAGATCGTTGTTCTTGTGAACAATCTTCTCAGAAATTCCGACGAAGCGTTTCCATTTCGCCAGCGCCTCCTTGTTGACCTCGGCGTTCTAAAGGTAAATCGGTTCTTGCAACAGGAGATAATTTGAATTAAGGCTGTTGATCTCTTGAAAAACTCCTCCAACCACAAAATAAATGATGCTGTTAAAAAGATCTACTCGCGCTTAGATGAAGTCTAAGCCATTTATTGTTCCTTCTTTCCTTTGCCTTCTTTCATCCTCTTTCTTCATCACTGAGTTCATTTCAGTTTCATTTTTTCAAGCAAAAAATTGTTCAGAAAAAGAATGGCCGCAGCACTCACACGACCGATTCGGACCAAGTGGCTGAGTAGAATTAACTACGGGGAGGCGCTTAAACTGCAGCACAATCTCGTCGACCAACACCTATCAAAGCCAGAAGCAACGTCAAACCAGCTGCTTTTGCTGGAGCATCCACCGACATACACAGTCGGGAAGCGAGGACAGATCTACGATGAAACCGTGGAGGAATATCTTCGCGAAAAAGGCGCTGATTTCTACAGAGTCAACAGAGGCGGACTCATCACTTTTCACGGGCCAGGGCAACTCGTTGCTTACCCAATCTTGAAACTTGAGCGAAGAAATGCTATTAGATGGTACGTGGATACGCTAGAATCAGCTATAATCGACCTTCTTGGCGAATTCGGGTTGAAAGGAGAAACCAGTCCTCACACAGGCGTTTGGATCGGCGATAATAAAATCTGCGCAATGGGAATCAATGCGCAAAAAGAAGTCACTTCACATGGACTTGCTATCAACTGTAATACCGACATGTCATGGTTTGGAAATATTGTACCTTGCGGCATTCAAGATAAAGGAGTAACGAGCCTTACTAGAGGTAGGATTTCTCTTTTGACCTGATCGATTCAATTCAAACTTTAAGAACTCGGCAGGGAAGTGACAGTTGAAGAAGTGGCGCCCGTTCTCATTGAAAAATTATCAAAGCATTTGAAAGTGCCCATTGAAGAGCTTATTATTTAATATTCTCCAATTTACCTTCCATACTTCAATTCAATCAGTCTAATTTCGAACACTGTAGCATTCACTTTTTTCAGAAAATGTATCTGTTTCTGCTTTTTGGGATCGTTAGCGCGACAGAACTTACTTTTGAGCTGGAGCAAAGGTCAATACAGGTTCGCATTTTTGCTGAAAATATTGGAAGTTATATTGATAATAGTGTTTCATGGAAGATATCCCTAAAGGAGAACAAAGTGTGCTTGAATTTCAAGTCGTTACAGGTGGCAAATTAGATATCGATGTTGAACTGGTGGATTCCGAAGACAACGTAGTCTATGAGGTTTGCGAAGAAATGATTCGACCAAGTTCTAAATGATTATTTAGAAAAAGAGAACTTCATATGATCAAGCGCCATTCACCGCCACGATAGGAGGAATTTACAAAGCATGTTTTAGCAACAAGTTCTCTTCAATCTCGCACAAGGTATTTCATCAATTTCATTTTGATGAGTTAACACAACCAGGTCGTGTATTTGGACTGGGCTGTTGGAGATCAGCAAGAGTACGAACGACACGATTTGCCAATCGACGAAGAAGGGCCCCTTTCGAAGGCGGATATCTCAGCTGAAATGGTCCACTCGAACATGCGAAAAGTCAGGGACTTCCAGGTTCGAAATGAGATATTTTTTGATGATTGAAATTATTCTTTAGACCCATCATCGACTTCGAGAAGCTTCCGGTCGCAGTTTTGCCGAGCAGCTTTATACAAAGATTCACTTTTGGGGCTTCTTGCAATCAGTAATCATGGTCTTGGTTTCGCTCAGCCACGTCGTCATTCTTCGCAGTTTCTTCCAAGACCGCCCTAGTCAAAAATACGGCCGAGTGAGGACATAGAAGACTCCACTATTTTTAGACTCTCGTAGTAAATTAACCAAATACCTGTCTTCTCTAGTAATCTAACTAATTACGGTGGCGGCAAACATTTTAGCAAACTTCTTCAAATCTGTATCAAAAAGAAAGTATTCATCCTTTTTGACAATTCTGTTACACACGCAAACATTTATAGAAAATAAACCCTTTTTTATTTATTCTTTTGGAGCTCTGTTCTTCAAAATTGCGAAAAGAGCTTATTCACTAATTTATCTTTCTTGCAACCAAAATGTTTTACGATAGGAACACGTTGTCTTTACAAGGTGTTAGAGAAGAGTTAGAACTGTACAGTCGGAAATGTATTTTGATAAGGTCTTTTATCAGGGCGAATATTTGGCCGCGGTCGGCGATTAGTTCCCTTCACGGTCGCCTATCTTCCCACAGCCACCGACTACATTTTCGCTGCTTCTTTTCTTTTTGTCGGGCATTTACTCTTTCTTCTTGTTTTATCTCGAGTACTGCTTAAATCTACCATCCCAGCATTAACTCAAGTTCCAAGTGAGTCAGTTTGAGCGATGATAAGTCTACTGCAATTTAAAATTGGATTCCGTGGAACGCAAAAGTACTCTGCTCTTATGTCCTCGAGTAACGTTTAGTTATCTAATGAGGGCTTCAACGTCCGATCTGTGATTGATCGAAATTTTCAGCAACGAGATCGCTTGATCTCGATTTCAAGAAATTTCTTACAAAATTAAAAAGGAGAATGCTCAGAATAAACGCTTTCGTCACTGATGAAAAATTGCCACGTGCGTTTTTTTCCGCGATTTCACGAACGCTTGAGAAGGATTGAATTAACGCTGAGGGTACACCAATGCCCACAATCTCGAAAAGTATTTTTGGGCTGAGTCGACGAGTACCACAACTTTGGTTGCACCTGATGTTAGTTTTTATTGCGTTGATTTAGCCCGTCACTTTCGATTCAAGCCGGGGTTTGACTTGGATCCGAGCGTATCATCGTGTTTACCAAAAAGGTGCAAGTAGGTCATCAGGGTGACAGGCGAGCGCATAACAATACTTGGGACAGCTAATTCAGTAGACAATAATTCAGTTTATTTCAATAAATTAGTAATTTCCTTTGATGCAATTCCTGGGTACAAAAGCCATCGAGTTGCAACCAGGAGTAAGATTGCCGACGAGAAAGTTGTACTCAACTGCAAGGAGGGCGAGAGTGGTGCCTAGAGCGATTTTCATGGGCTTGGTTAAAGTCAGCTCTTTCTAAAAATGTGGGTTAGGATCAATGATCTTAGATGGAACTCCTTGAAGATAACAGCATACCTTGGTCTGCTGAGAAGCCATGCGAGCGGCTGGACGAGCAATTCGCGAGATCATAGTTACTCTGAATGCAATTACAGTTTATATGCAGGGAAATAAAGTAAAATAGCGGAGTAAGATCTCTTTCAACTGATTGATTCTTCTTGTTTGAATAAAATTTATCGATCGACTATCATCCTCTGGGCTCTTGTTCTAATTGTCGAAGAGGGGAAGCCTCATGTCTTGAGGCTCAAGACGAATTTCGTAAATCTCGTTCGGCACTCACCAGCGGGCGCATGGGAGTGCTAAATCGAAGCGCTGACTACAGTAACTCAAAAACATTGAATAAGCTAATTCCGTCAATCGTTTCGCAAAGCTCAAGAAAAATCCTGTCTGAGTCGTTTTTTCAGACATTCAGGCCCAAATTGAGTTTTAATAAAAACGTGTTAGAATTCTCACGTTCTCGTAATAAATGTTTATGTTCTCAACAGTTAACTTGTATTGCAGCTGGCCTAACGAGATAACTTCATAACTTCACGCTATTGTACTTTGCCGTCGCGGACCCCCTGATAGCGCAAATCGCTCACTCGCGCCCTCAGAGGTTTCACGAATTCAGCGGCTCTTCCCGCGCGGAGCCTTTTCGAAATTTCTTCCTCGAGAAAAAATATCTTCCAAAAAAGAGAAAACGATGCTTGTCAACCTGCTGCTGGCTTCAGTGCCGGTTTTAGCCCAGTCTTCTTTACAAGCCGAGCTACTGCAAGCCGGAGAAAAGTCAGCCACAGATGTGTTTTTCATGGCTGCTACAAATGGTAAGAAAAAGCGAGGGAAAAGTCGAGGACGAAGACAATTTTCAAAATGCGATGCAGTTGCATTTGTTGAAAACGGCTCTTGGCTTTGTAACTATAAAACTGAGTTAGGGCTCGATATTATTCTTAAAAATAATTTGATGTTAACGGTATTATTCTTTAGAATTTATTTTTGTGCACATGTGGCACTCTCAGAATTAGTGTTCGGCATACTTATAACCACTTCCTCCCCCCATTGCGTAACATTTGAAGTGCCTAAGTCCTTTAAAAAATACATGCTCAGGCAAATTTAAATAAAGTCGAGCCCTTGGAACAGGAGTGTACGCTCTCGTGCAACGAAAACTTTCAGCGTCTCGGGCAGGTCCGGAAGAATTGCACCTGTACTGGAGATCAGTGCGAGCTTACGCCTGACGTTCCAAGTGCATGTGCAGATATCTCAGGTACATTTTTATAGAAGCTTTTGTTGCATGCTTTTGCTACGCTTATATACCTTTATATAAGCGTGAATTCTCGCTGCTTGAAATTTTAGTCTCCGCTGAAGTTACGACTATCCACGCGTCTACGAGTTACTTAGGATCATTTAACGCGGGTCCATATTTGAAGGTCGGACTTCCTTTAATAATATTGAGTCGGGTTAAATGATTCTAGTAGCAAATCACAGTTCTGTATCTATATTTTTCAATAATCGAAAAATCTAGGCCTAGAAATGAGTGAAAGCATGATTGACAAAATCAACATGGGCAGACGAGGAAGTAAGTTCGATGAAAACGGTGAACAATATGTTACCCACTCTATTTGTGTCATTATATCAGAATTGCCGTAACTAGAGAGTGATGATTAGACACATGTGATCTCATAAGTGTCTGGTGTTTTGATTCAACTTACTTACAATCTCCTCTCTAACGTCACGAACAATCAATTTTGGTGCTTGCTAACACAACAAACTGGGTTAATTGAATTCAAGATGCAATTACCCAAACGTGTGTCCATCTAACTAACATTCATTCTAAGCACCTGGATGCTTTCCAATGGAGTTAGAGCACGGAACTTCGAACTGCAACGCCGATCACGTAAGCTTATTTATAATTTTAACGAATTTATTTGGAAATCAACAGGGTGTGCCTTTTTCGTAATAGTTTATTATACCGAGAAGATTCTGAATCTCAAGCGTTTCTTTTTTGTTTTTTTGAATTATGCCCTGTTGACAGAGATAATTTGTTAGACAGCTTAGAGTTATATTTATCGTGTTGGTGGTACTTGAAATTAGTAGCTCTACTAATTGGGGTTAGCGACATCACAAATTGAGCTACAAGAACTTCAAGTGTTCAACAACAAGTTCATAATATTGTTTTTACTAAAAAGGGATTCAATTTTAGTTTTTTTTCTAAAGGAAAGTCACTAGAGATACTCTATTTTAGCAAAAACGATCTCTCTGCGAGCATCAATGTGACGATGGATTCACTCTGGTCGGCAGTAGCAGCCACAAGTGCACTTGCAAGCGGAATGGCTGCAGCTGGCGGCCGTTTCCTTTTGATACAGTCGGCGATTCCGCGGCCCCTCTTTGCAAACGTAAGCGAATTCCCATCGTTTGAATTTGAAATTCAAAATGTTCAGCTGCCGAGTCTGTTAATTTCTGCCCTGGGTTGACGCAAGAGCAGATTCCTGAAGGTGTTACGGCGTCTTGTGCGGAGAAGGACAAGTACGGCAAGGGAACACGTTGCAAGATCTCTTGCTCAGATCCGGGCCAGGGTTTTGGAGGGAAGGTCTTCGATAAGACGCGGTTTGGAAGCTGCGCGTGCCCAAATCCGTCGCAATGTGATTGGACCATGGATCTTTCTCAAAGTTGCGAGGACATCAACGAGTGCGACAAAGGAGATGTGTGTGGAGAAAACGCACTTTGCGTCAATAGGCAAGGTTTTGAGCCGCTATCATTGGTACAAATAAAGTGATACAGATCAAAAACTCTCGAAAGATCCCCCGGTTACGAGTGCGTGTGCAAGTGCGGCTTCACTATGCTCGATGGAACATGCGGTAAGCTAAACACCAGGCAGAGCTAAGAGTCTTAATTGCCTACCTGTAGTGCATCAATCGCGAGCGGAAGGTGATGCCTGCCAACGTGGATGGACGGGCGCGCGGTGCAACGAGCCCGATACTTCAAAGCCATTCCCATGCTATTACCGGCCAGCCTCGATATTCAGATCGGCTTCAGGATCGGCTAACTAAAACACTAGAGTGCAGAGACGTTGAATAACTGTGGTCACTCGAGGCTCCAAGTGATCTTAGCCAACGTGCTTCTTGTCCAGCCCTTGAAAGAAATGGACTGCGCCAATTTGAACAACCCGAGCATTTTAGACAAGACCATCATTCCTGGAGACACTCAAGTAAGTCGCCCAAGAATTTCTTTAGAAAAAAGAGATGATGTAAGGACATTCCTCATCAGTCACTTTTTAGACTCTGAAGCTGGCGAATAACAGAATGACCGATGAAAAGCAGCTGAAGGAGACGCTGGTCACGTTGACTTCACTCCGCGAGTTGCAGCTGCATGGCAATGAGCTCGCGAAATTGAACGAAGCCACGTTCGCCAAAAATTGTAACCTCGAAGTCATCTCCTTAGGTACTGCAAGAGAGAAAATTTCATAGTAACCAATTTGCAAAATATTCAATTTTGCGAAAATGACTCAATTTTTTAATTTCAAGGTCATGGAAATAATGGAGTAAAACTTCCGGAAACCGTCTTCGTCGGAGCAACAAATGTAAAAATACTTGATCTGGGCGCTGCTTTTACGAACATCAATCCGGAATTGCTGGCTCCACTTACCAACCTTGAATATCTCTTCTTGCAGTTTAATAATGTGGGCCGACTCAGCAGCAGGAAAGGGGATTGTTTTCTGGCCTTGACATGACCTGATGCTTATCTTATATTCACGCATAAGCTTTCTAGTGCTTATCAATAACGCGCATAATTCTATTAGCATAAAACATGACTGTCTATCTTAAGAAAGCCATTTTTGTCGAGTAAAGCTGAAATTAAACAGTAATATTTGAGTCAATTTCTCCAACTCTCGCCAACTCAAAATGCTCAAACTAATCCGAGGTTATCGACTTCTAATTTTCGTCTTAATTGGCATCTTTGATGAAGCTCCACTCAAACTTAAATACTCACAATTTTCTATCCCCTGATCCAGTCACTTCAACAACAACCAGAAGTTGGAATACGTGGATGCTTCGAGTGCTCAAATCACAAGCATTTCTGACAACGCGTTTACACGCAGCACAGCGTTGAAGCAGATTCTATTGCGACGAAACTCGATCAAGTCTCTGGAGCCGGAAACGTTTCAGTCCTTAGAAGAACTCTCCTGGCTGGATCTCGGGAGGAATGAATTGCAGATTATCCTGCCCGGGACGTTCTCAGCGAATGCAGAGTTGAAAATTCTCGATTTGGACCAAAACTTTATCGATACAATTTGCCCAAGTGCCTTTTCTGATGGAAGAGAAAGCTTGGAAGCTGTCAATTTATCTTTCAACCGACTTCCAGAAGCATTGAATAAGAACTTTTGCCTTGACGGATGCGAAGGAAGTATTGAAGACTTTTGGAACATTTTGGAGTCGACATTTGGAAACTCAACAGACTGTTCTATTTCTGAATAATTACATTTGTACATTCCTGTAAATATATTTCTGCACTCGATGAATTTCATTGTGTTTGATTGATTTTTAATTTGCATTGACAAATACTATGGTCATACAATATCACTTATAGAATCGTGATTTCTAGATAAAAAAGGGATCATGTTTTTACCATTTGGTTTTTAGAAAGAAGAAGCCATCGCCAGGGTCAAGGAAGCTGAAGACAAGATCAAAGATGCTGAGCGTGAGATTGAAAAGGCCGATGCTGAGTATGATGGACTAAAAAGTTTCATGAATTCAATCACAATCAAAGGTTCACTTACTATTTCTGACTTCGCATGGCATGATTTTAGATGATCCCTTTTCGTTTTTGGACTCTTCTTCGGAGGATCTTACAGATACAGAAAAAACTGACGAATCTGACGACTCCTTTATTCATGCTCTCCTGAAAGCTTAGATACTCTCGATTCATCGATTCTATCCAATCTGCCAAAAGCTCTTCATAAAAATTTTGGTCTCTCCTGTTTTTGTCATGAATAAAATACATTATATTTTTTTAAGTATTTTCGAGTTTTATTTACAGTCAAATAATTTCTATATACAGTAGCAGCCGATTTCTACGAATATCTCGGTTCGATTATCTCGTAGCGAGGCGTTTCGAAAATTAAAATTTGCTTTAATTTTGGGAAATGTAAAAGTGATCAGAATTATGAGGTGTCCGCGAAATTCCAGTCTGATGAAATCGAATTGCTTACGCTGGCTCGGCCAACGAAACAGTGAAGTAGTTGTAGATTCCATCGACGACCTTGCCATTCTCGGAGAGGGCGATCATTACTGTATCGCCTCGAACGAGATCCATTACGATGCTGTTTCCTGCGGCAGACCAGCTTCCTTCGTAGAGACGAACAGTTTCTCGAACTATTCACGAATATTTTAGAGAGCGGTTTATAAACGAGTAATGTACCTTCTCCGCTGGTATTGAGGACTTGGACAAAGATAACTGAGCCCTTGACAGTCGTAACCGTCGCGCTAATAACATACTGCCCATCGGATGGAATGCTGATACCCGAGCCATTTGCGGATCCTAAATTTGGTTGCGATTAGCGCTCCATTTACTGAAATTGAGGTTTTCTAAGACTCTCAGGTAAGCCCTTACTCTAAGTCGTTATTTTCATATCTTAGGTTTTAGATTTCGAAAGTTGTTTAATAAAGTTTGTACCGTTGCTATCAGTGACAACATCGTTGAATGGGAGAATCCTCGAGGCATCTTCTAGCGAAGAATAAACGTCCTTGTTCGAAGCCACGTATCGTAACGTTGTGTGAGTTCCTCGCTGCCGTTTTTCTAAACGCAAAGAACATGATTAAACTGGTCCTCTTTCCAGGTGGCACGGCGATTATCCAATCCATCTCACTTGGCTCTCAAGACCGCTCACGTTTGAAATGTTTAAGACGTGTATGAATTTATCAAACAAAGAAAGCGAAGATAAAGAATCATTAAAGCATTTCTAATGATTTTTCTAACTCTTATTTGTTTGATGCCCGCGGTTTAGTTGCGTAAGCACCAGATGGCCAAAATAGAAAAATAGGTTACCTATGTATTGAGTGAAGGAGGTGAGGTAACCAGCGATGGAGATCTCCACATCTTGTCGGAAATTGGAAACGGAGCTTGACAATGACTGCTGCGTGCGCCCAAACTCATCGACCTGGATTGGATTAGCGATAAGAGTCTCTTTAGACAAGTACCTTTGAATCAAAGTTTGAGATTTTCTCCTCGACGGATTCGAACTTCTTCGATGCGGAAGTTTGCTCTTCAAAGAGATCGTCGGAGATTTCCTTGACAGACAATCTCACGGTGTTGAGAATTTGTCCTTGCTCATTGAGCCCCGCGAAGCACTTATTTCCTTGAGCTTCTACAACGAAGGGTTTCAATTGAATGAATTGGACACCTTACCGATTGTGTTTTCAAGTGAGCTCGTGGCCGCAGCACTTCGAATCTGGAACTCCTTCAACGCTGAGCTAGTTGCGTCAGATTTGCTCTCAACTCGGTCGATATCATCCTGAATATAAATTTAAATTCACAACTTATTTCGATTGTACCCACCTGAATGCTGTCGATTTGGCCGTCAATGGAGTCAATATGAGCTTTCAAATTTTCGATTTCTTCGGAAGAAGCTCCGGTACTTTCCCCGCCGACTCGTGCTCCCAAATCGCCACCCGAAATTCTTGCGGCCTGGAACTGCAGATTGCGGCGAAGAGTGTCGATATCAATCTTACGCAACGTGATTAGATAAGTGTACTCTATATTTTATAAATACCTTCATTCGTCTGATATCCTTGGCAGCTTCTGTATTCTCTGCCACGATTGGCCCAACGGTGGTTAGATTACTGCTAAGAACGGAAAGTGTTGCCTCCAGTTCTCCGGTCTTCTTATCTGAAGATTTTTTAATCGAGCTTACCTCTTTTCCAAATTCGACAAGGAGGACCTAAGACTTGAAACTTCCTTTGAGTTGTCAGCGGCGTCGGCTTTTCGGATGGCATTCTTGATTCCATTTTTGGCGGATTCGGCCATGTTGTATGCCTTGAATAACGGTTTGCGAGTTGTTTCATTTTGAGTCTTTCAAACACAATTTTGTGGTTAATCCTGTTTACCTGAGTCAACTTCTCGCTCGACATTGCTGATCTCGAGGTCAAATCCGTAATGTGTTCGTTTGTTTCGACAATGAAATCTTTGAAAGTCTTTGTAAAGTTTGCGGACTCATCCCAAAGTCGCTGCTGTCGGCTTCCTGCTTCTTCTTGGTACGTCTGCATATTCGAAATTTCTTGCTGAACGGAGTCGCTTCTCTGAGCAAACTCATCGAGTTTGGTATTGATTCTCAATTCAAACGCGCTCGAGCTTAGTTCTTGTTCAAGAACCTTCGCTTTGATTTCGTAAAATTCAGCAGTAGCAGCGCCTTCTTCAAGAATCGACTCCATCGTCGAGCCAAGGAGTTCAATGGTCTGATTGAGATCTGTGAATTGATCCTGCACTGTGGCCACCTTGAGGTCTACGTCGCTGCTTAGTTGGTAAATCTGGGAGCTGAGCGAAGCGTACTGCTGAAATGTTCCAGCTAAAGCGTCTCCAAGCGCGCCGCTTTGCGCGACCGCAGTTTCAACTCGCACCGACAAGTCTGCAACCGAAGTCTCGACCGATGTTTGGAGCGTGTCAGTTTTGGTTGAAATCTTTGTCAGATCTTCTTGGATAGTTCCGATGGTCTCTGTGGCCATTTCTTCGAGACGCTTGTCGAAAATAACTGTCACGTTTTCGATTTTCTCGTCGACATTTCCATCCCATCTTAATTCTAAATCGCCGATTCTGGACTCGAGTTCGAAAGCAGTTGCACCACCCATGTGCTCTTCAACAGCAGTGAGAATTTTAGTGATGTCTTCTGGTCGCAATTCGAGTTGTTCAGCTGAAGCTTCGAGTCGCTCCGTTCTTGACCGGATGCTTGAAGAGGCTTGTTCTAAATCATCGATTCTTGAGCGGCTGTCTTTGATTAAATCCTCTGTAATTTGAGTTCTGTCGCTCAACTGGGTGACAGACATGCCGACGATGTTGATATTGTCCATGAACTGGTCAGCCAACTGATTTCCAGCAGCCTGGATCTTGCCCTCAACGCCATCCAATTTCGCCGAGTTCGACTCGACATGCGTCTCCAGCTCCGATTGGGTCTTTTTCAAGTCGTGAAGTTCATCCTCGAAAGTTGATATTTTATCGTCCAGGATTTCGAGATCATCTCTAAGTACCCGCTCGACGTGTTCAATTTTTGCAACAAGGTTGCGCTCTAAGCTCTCGACGAGGCTACGGAGGAGGAGGGATGAGCTTGAACTCCCAAATTGTCCACAAACGAGACCCAGCAGGGCGAGCAGCAAAAATTTACAACGCATTTGACCGTCCTAAAATCATATCAGAAATCATATTTGAAAAATATCTCTTATCTCGCACATTTTGGCTGACAAGTTTATTCAGAAAGAGACATCTAAGCCGGAAAAATACGCTAGTAGTAAACCCCAGTGGAAGCATCCGGGGATTAAACGTGTTGTAAACTTCCCTTATTTACAAACAAATTGGTCTTAGTAAAACCTGAGTCATCAATATTCAGAATTATTTGAAGTGCAAAAATAAAGTGGAACGTGCGTTGATCATTCTTTGCTTTCTTATGCACGCTTCTCAAACACTTGACGTAGATTTATCGCTGCGTAAAACTGACATTGAAACAAATTGATCTTTCTCGGAATGTCTCCTTTTCTTTACGTAACATTTCAAATTCATTGATTCTACCGATAGCTTACCTCAGCAAAATCGCCTGGATATTCTCTCTTTTAAAAAGTAAAAATCTTCAAAAAGTCGAAAAATTTCCGATTGTGCAAAGACCTCAACCATCGACGCGCTATCGGAGGTTTCGCGCGGCGCTCGTTGGCGCCCTCTGAGATGTGTCGAGCGCTTGTCAGGGGGTCTCGCTGTCTAAGAAAGTGCTAGAATGGTGGTGAAAGGAGTTTTTGAGGGAATGATATTGTAATCATGCGTCACTGAACTGTTTATTATGACCTAATATAACCTGGATCTCCATCCATCTAACGGTATTTTGCAAAACAATAAGATAAATTCATAAAATTAATCGAAGGTAATCGCCAGACAGAACAAACAGGGCCGCTTCTTTCGCAAATGTAGAACTACTCATTCATTTCCAAGGAATCGTCACGTCATTATCCATACTTACGCGATAGTTAAACAGTAAGTCAAACTGAGCAATTATTAATTAATGTTCTCAGAATGGGCAGAAACCTGGGAGGCATGGATACTGCTTGTCAAAGGCGAAAAGGGGCACGCTCGAACAGCGTGACAATTCTTTTTTCACACATTCTCCAAGACCGGATTTCTCCCCGAGGAAGAAAAGAAGAAAGTAGCATCCGGAGAACAGCGAAGTTGCTACAGCAGAAGTGATTCTCGAGAGCTCTATTAAATCAATCACGATTTTCTTTCTGGGATCATTCAACTATCGAGGTACCGTATGTTAATTTTATGATAATGTAAAAGTCCTGACATTTGATCAGAGCTCTAAATATAGAATTTTAACTTCATAATATTGATCAGCTGCGGGCACGGGTCCACATTACTTGAGATTGAACTTTGCTGATTCCCGGAGAGAAGAGAGTTGAGCGGCCAAGAATCGTTTGTTTCCGAAATTTTTTTTTCAATTTTTTCATAATCACGAAACAATAGGACTTTTGTTCGAGGTTTGTTGGGATAAAAAATGCATGGTTAAAAACTAAGAGAAGGTCGGAAGAAGAAACATCGAAGGGCTTCTTAACAGGTTTTTAACTAAACAAATGTTCAATTGAAGAATTCAAATAATAACTGCGGATTATGATCTGCCTTTTGAGATCCTTTTTATGATAGAACTGGTACCACCAAAGAGCGGGCAACGATTGAATCTTTTGATTTTATGCCAAAAGTGATAAAACTTCGCGCGCACAATCCCCGCACTACAATTTTCCGCACTATTTGCACAGGAATGCATCCGACCGTGGCTAGAAATTGCAATCCGGACAGAGATTGAAATTTTCATAACTTTCGAAATCGAGAAATCGGCGCACTGTAATTCTGAAATGGAAAACGCGGACTACTGTTTGATAGACATAAAAGATGAAGCAAATAATAAAATGCCACACAAGTAAGTTCCAGTCCTTCAACTTTGATGTACTGACATCAAGAGATTTTTTCGAAAAATAAATCGAGTAAATTTGTGAAGTCGTTGATCCTATTCATCACTTTCCGATCAGAAAGCCGGTCTATCTGTTAGTGACGAAGCAATAAAAATTATCTAGATATAAACCCGATCAAAGAGAACTCTGGGATCTTCTACGGCTGATCGCCTTTAACTCAAAATTATTTCAAAATAATTTATTTTCTAAGAATGAAATTCATCTGCGCTGGTTTTCCGAAAACTGCTTCGAAATCGGCTTCTGCTGCTTTTGAAAAACTGGGCTTTCGCGTGGCTGATTACATTGAGACATGCGAGTTCCTGACTGAGGAGTGGCTCGAGTACATGGAAGGAAGGGGCTCCATTAAGAAGGTTTTGGATGCATATGAGAGAAACAACTTTGACACCAACCAGGACTTCCCCGGAAATATTTATTGGGAGGAGCTTTGGAGAGCAAACGGGGAAGGAAAGGTAAAATTGCTATCCATCATTAACCTGTCGCTTGAATTGTTTTCGTAAATACAGTAGAGTCCATAGTTTTCCCTTTCAAATTTTTCCGCTCTTTGGTAAATGTCTCTTTCTTTAGCAAGAACCAAAAACAAGATAAATCTTGCATTGACCGCATTTTGCTCACAGAATGCGTCAAGTAAATTCTCGCGCGTAGCTTTCTTTTTTCAGGTCGTTCTCACCGTTCGAGATAATGAACATGTTTGGTACGAGTCGTGGATCAATTTCTTTGAGCAAAACTTCAAAGGCATCGCTGTAAACGTAGCGACACATTTGGCGTGGCACGGATTCTTTGGCAAAGAAATTTACGAAATGGTCAGAATTGGTAAGCAACATTCCTTTCTTTCTTGAAAGTAAACTTGTGTTTTAGGAATACACTCGGTGAGGATTATGTTCGGCGTCGATTGCTGCTTCGAGCAAAAGGCCTTATCCAACCGATTCCTTGCAAATAAGCGTATCATGAAACAGCGTTACCTGAGCCATATAATTTACGTGAAATCCGTCGTACCGGATGACAAGCTTCTCATTTGGAACATTAAGGATGGCTGGGAGCCACTTTGCAAATTTCTTCAAGTTCCGGTAAGATTTAGGCGCTGTTTTAGATGTCCAAAAAGATAATGTTAGAAAAAGTCCAGATTTATGAAATACATTTAAGATTCCCAACGAACCCATTCCACGAAAAAACACAAGAGGCGAGCTCTTCGAAGAATACTCGAAGACCGAATTCACCCAAAAAATCAAGCGCCAAACCCTCCGCAATCTTCTAAAATTACTCTTTGCCATTGTTGCTATTGTCATTCTCATACAAGTCTATCGCATTACTGCCTAAGAGCGTCAATTCGCAAACATGGGGATTTTTCGAGACTGTTGACGGTCTTCAAAAAGACCTGAGGTCAAGTATGACAAAAATCGTCGTGGTAAAAAATGAAAATTTCCTTCTTCAATTATGATTATTTTAATTTTCTAATTTCTTTCTTTCTTGCTTTTTTTACCTTTTTACTGAGGAATACAAAGTTTTAAATTGATTCTTTATTCTTAAATTGCGTAAAAATATTTGAATACATAGAAGACAACAGATTTAGAAATCAGTTTGCACTTCTTCGGGGAACACTATGTTCTTTGAGGATTTACTCGTCGTTGAAGGTCTTTCTTCGGCCGGAGAGAGGTCGGAGTTTGTTACGGCATGTTTTTCGGCGTCAGGCAAAATCCAGAAATCATCATCTTCGCTTCTGACCTCGTTACGGGTGATAAAACGCCATAGGTTTGAAAGATGATGACAATGAAGACGCGGATCTCGCTGTTTCAAGCTTAATTTTGATGTTGTGGCTAAGAATTTCTATTTCTAAATTGCGGCTTACTTGTATTTTCTTCCTTTTACAAGAAAATGGACAATTGAGCTGGTCAAAAGCGTGAAAACTACTGTCGTACCAAAGCCAAGAGTTCCAATGTAATGAACAGAAATATTATAGAACGAAAGCAACCTAAAACATCCCAGAACCAATTCACGAAAACTCGCTACTTACGGTGTGTTCTCAACGTATTCAGGCTGAGCATCACTTCCAGGGTACATGGTTCCATTTTCATACATGCATTGATCGGTGTTGACTTCCAACTTGCCAGCAAGTTCGATAATTTCTGTTGGAATCGGGGCGATATTTCTTCCAACGTACATCCAGGTGCAAACAATGACTCCAGAAAGCATACCCACTAAAGAATCGTTGAAGGTAAGATATTTAAACAAGACAACCTGAGACTCCAATAAACTCCACAAACGGGAAGAAAACACCAAGCAAAAACACTCCCCACGTGGGTCCTCCAACAATAGCGGGAATAGCGAGGGCTGCTTCTAAAATACCACCGCGAAGCGAAGCTGCCATGTACGCGAATCCAATACAACAACCGCCAAGGATCAAAACAATCGATTTGCAAATTATAAGTTGCTTGTTTTCGGACAACTTATTAGTCCATTTGAATAAATAGTCGGAGACCAAGGCATTCGCCATGCTAGAAAGTGCGGAACTGACAGTACTCAATGATGCGGCAAATGCGCCAGAGACATAGATCGCGCTCACTCCCGCGTTTTCTTGAAATATGTAAGTAGTAAGCCAGGGCATTAGTTGATCGGTCGTTTCTAAAAAGCCCGCAGCAGCTGGATCGCAAAGCTCGTAGTAGATAATCAAAGCAAAACCACTCGTCAAACAAAAAGTAATGATCGTTGCAAACCAGACAACAGACATATACGCCGAGCCTTTAGCATGACCCAAACTTTTACATGCAAGAAATCGTTGAACAAAGTTCTGACTTACACAGAAAGAGTAACCATCCAACCCAAATGTTTTTCCAATCAAAAATGCTTGGATACTATTTCTCACTGTTGGATTCCATGAGGTGACGAAAAACTCTGTCCGGCCTGTGTCCTTTGCCTTTTGCCAGATTTCATCATAACCGATGTTAACAGCGGAGTAGATCGTTACTGCGAGAAGCCCGGAAATCATCCACACAGACTTCAAAGATTACTTAGGCTGTCTTGATGTAAGAATTACCTGAACAGCATCAGTCCAAACTACAGCTTTCATTCCTCCTAACGTCGTATAAAAAACGCAGACAATTCCACACGACAATATCGCCAGATTCAAATCCATCGATGTCACTGCTGAGATGGCTGTGGCAGGTGCATAGATTGCAACTCCAGTAGAAACGACCGTGGCAAGAAGAAAAAGCCCCATAGTCACTTTTCTCGTTATCGGATGAAATCGAAGCTCGAGGAATTCATACGTACTGCGTATCTTCAATTTATAAAAAATTGGAACAAATATTTCGGCAGATAAAGTGAGATTGATGAAAAAGCATGCCACTGCCCAAATATACATTCCACCGTAGAGATAGAACTCCGACGGAGTACCTAGAATCGTAATCGCCGACAGAGCTGTGCACATAATTGACAAGGAAGTTGGAAAGAAATGCATTGTTCGACCGGCTATTTTACGGTTTTTCTAGCTTATCATTCAATTTTAATAAGAAAAGGGTCCGACCGTTTCCTAGAAGATAGTCTTCTACTGTCTCAGTATTTCGTGACCTGTAAGCGAAAAATACTCCAACAGCTGCAGATATGACCAACATAAAGGAAAAAATGATATAATCAGCAACCGTAAAGTTATAATAAGTCAAGCAAGTGATTTGAAATCCATCCTGGACACATTCTCCTGGATCCGTCATTTTTCGAACTTTGAATCTCAAGTTCTACAGTTGTCTTCTCGCGCTCTACTTTCTCGTGTTTGAACACGCTACCCCGAAGAAAAAGTGCCGTCAATTTCGTAAAATATTTATTCAGATTTTAAAGCTGTCACCCTGAATTTCTGGCCGTTAGTGGCAGACAGTCTGCTAGAAAGTAAAGTTTAGCAAATTTAAGCGTTCACTTTCCTTTGCACTGATAACTAGTGCATTTCTGTAGATGAGTTGCCTAATATCCGGTTTTGAAGTCTGGTATTTTGAAAAAAGGTCAAGAACGATTCTGAGTAAAACCGTGGTTCAAATTGAGCTTGAAAAAGCTCAAAAGAGATACCAAGAAATGCAAAAACTTGATGTCAAGACCTTGGTTCGCTGCTCCGAGTAAGTATGAATATAAAGTTTCTAGCGCTAAAAGAAATTAGATGCAGTTGCGATGGAAAACTCGCAATGGTGGAAGGGCATGTGTATCTTGTTTCGCTTAACTCCAAACTCTGGAAAAACAGGCCAGATGATTATGGCAAGCTTTTCAAAAAACAGTAAGTTACATAATTATTCTCAAATTGAAAATCTCAATTCTACACTTTCAAGCGGCAATAAATCATGGAAGCAAATGCTTTCATACGTCGGTATTGGGACAACGTTCTGGCTGACTATAATTCTCATCACAAATCTTTACGGCGTCATGAAACTCAGAAAATCAATGCTACCAAATTTAGTGACGACCGTTTGCACAATGCCTTATAAAATTTGCTTAAAAAGGTTAATGCATTTTTTATTTTCTCAAGATTTTATTAAGTTTTTAGTGATTTTATGCTCTTCTCCGATTGCCAGTCTGCATTCCAAAGTTGTAGGAGCTCAAAAGTCTTCGTCTGGCCTCAGGTTGAATATATTAGAACAACAAGCAGACGAAACAAACCTGACAATCGAAAATTCACCGAATTAGAGCAACAGACGAATTTGCGTCTCTGTAAGCGCTATGAATTTTCTAGCTTCATGCTTTGCGAAGAACTCTGTTTAAATGATCAAAGAGTCGAAGAATGTCGGGCCATCTGTCGGCATTTAGCAGGTGCGGGCACAAACCACTGTCCTTATGAATCTGGATGTCCTAATGGCTGCCCTTGTCCACAATTTTATTGTGAGAAGAAATTTATTGAACACGATATTGTCACTCGAAACTCAAAAGAAAAAGCTCATAATTATTTTCATAATGGCGGGACGATAAATATCTGGGTTCAACATAAGGAACTAGATGAAAGACGAGGTCCTTATGAAATTGCAGCGCCGACAATAACTAGAAATTCACTTGAAGGGAGCTGTGCTACTTTTTACAAAGGAAGTTATCTCATGGTTTCACTTAGAGTTTTAAATTTCTTGTAATAGAAATTACTATTAGTAAAGAAGATAAATTAATAGATATTTAGAAATAATTATTAAAACTCGAATAAAAGCGAATGGAAAAGTATTTCTCCTTCCTCGAAAGATAAATGATCTAAAATTGATCTCCCATGTGACCGGAACCCAGAATACTTTTAATTTTAACACTTTCTCTTCTTGCGCCGTTACTGAAATCAACAAGGAGACAGCATTATTATTTTGCTCGTCTTATCAAGAACTAGATGCGTGTTGGTACTACACTCAATTTTCATATGGAGGGCAGCTGACAAGATATCTTTCAGGGAAGGATATTTCTAGTTAATAAGCTCTTGTTTGTGTTCTACTGAACTATCTCGAAAAGCAAATCTGAATTCATACAGTCGGCAGCGGAAAATAATGTTCAATTATAAAAATAAAGCCTCAGTTGTTCAAACATATCAAATCGAGAAAATTGTGCGTTTCGAAACGCTTGAAATCGAAAGAGAGCGCCTTGTTCAAAACACCTACAAATGGACCAAGTGGAGCTGGCATATTTCAAAGCACATGTCGGGCGACAAAACACTTGAAAGAGTTTATCCCGTGCCTGATTCCGAAGGACTGACGCTAATTGCAGTTGGCGAAATGACCCGTGGAATTCGGGATTTTTCAAGAGTCGTGCAAGTCTACCGTTATCTCCATAAGACCTGGGTGTTTTTGGGGGAGATGAGCAGCCACTCAGAAAGGGCAGATGACAATTTTCCGTTGGTTTCGCAAGCTCTGGACTACGGATCGAAGGCGTTAGAATCACTTGGGTATAAGATTTTTTGAAACGAGAAAAATAGAAACTAAATTCAGACGACTTCAAATTCACGATTGCGCGATAACAGACAACGCGATCTCTTCTGAAATCATAATGTCTCAATATGAAATAACTTTCAATTTCGACAACTTGACTCTTCAAATGACTGAAATTCGAAAAATCGACCAGCCACTACCAGTTGCTTTTTACGCGTACACGGATTTTATCGCTTGGAATGGGCCGAATGCCGAACCAGAGTTATTAATTCACACTTGGTGATTTCATCTGCTGATGTATTTGGTGTAACATAAAGAACCTTGCAATTGAAAAATCTGAACAGTTAAAAGTAGTATTTACAGAGTAACATGTTTCCCTTGGTGTTTATATACAGTAGTACTTTGTCTCTTCCACCTGTTTCTCGTCGCACTCAACACTGCAGCACCAATTGAATCTGCAGTTCGATTGCTCGATGCTTTTAATTTTGACTGCTTCGTATTTTCCCTTGCAGCATAATTTCTTGCAGCTATTTGCTCCTTTGAGTGTACATTCGCGACCTTCAGAAGCAAGCATTCCGAATTTCTCGTCTTTTTCGCATTTATTCGGCGTTTTTTCGGAGTAAACCAGCTTGTCATTGTACTTTGAACTTTCGATGGCATTTGCGGATTTCGTCCTCTTTGCTTTTTTGAATTTCTCAAAGGTGGCAGCGGAAACCTTTTCAAACGATGTCAGCGATTTCCAGCAAGTTTTCAACCGGCAGCTTCCAGAAACACCGTGGCAGCGGCAGTGCTCTACCATTGTATCTTTTAGTATCTGAAAAGAAAATAAGCGAAAGGAATTAATTTAGTGCCTTTTCGATCAAAATAATCCACACGTTGAATTTCTTCGTAACAATTTTAAATTAATTCAACTCTTCATTACCTTCAGGCCTTGGCGTGCGTTGTGATGATGGATCTTTTCGATATGACCTGATGAGTCGGGTTCGTAGAAGTGATCGGAAACGCAGCCGCCGTATTTGGAGTACTTTTCTGTCAGGTAGAATTTCTTTTGGTCAGTATTTTCGTCATATTGTCCATCGATATTGCATTTTTCAATTCGTTCTTTTTTGAGTTGACCTCTAGCTTCGGCAGCAGCGATTGCAAATGCTCCACCTGCTGAGACAAGCGAATGGAGAAAAGCGCTTTCTCGGGTTCCTAAAAGATTCTTTCATCATCAGATTGTACGAATTCGAAGGCGAAAATAGGGCCGGCCTTCGAAATAATTCTGTTGACAGAATCATTCTGTTTGACAGAACTATTCTGTTTTAAGAAAATTTTAATTGGGCATGATTGCTGCCGAAATGGGTAGTTGCGGCGGTATAAATATAAAGCGATGGTCAAAAAACATGATACTCTCAATTCTGGAGTTTTCTGAAAAACAGGCGCGAAGCGCACACCCAGTCTTTGATTTTACTGAAACAGAATAGTTCTGTTTTCTACAGAATGGTTCTGTCAACAGAATTATTTCGAAGCCCCGCCCGAAAATAGCCCGTGTCAATGGCCGCTTACGCTTCATAAAACGTGTGATGATTGAGCAGGCAATTAATTACAAGGTGATACATAATCAACATGTCACGGAATAAGCCACTAATTGCTCTTACGCGTGAATCAACTATTTTACTTGTTTCTTACCCGTCCCAAGCATCAGATCAAAAGAGTTGATGTCCATCTTCGTGATGGGGTCTCTGAGGTTTGACGTGGTTGGACAATTCCACCTAAATTATAATTTGGAATCATGGAAAAAAATAAACGCCAATACCTTTCATCCGACATTTCTGCTTTGCACTGATGCATGGCCATGCGGAATCCAAGGGCGAGCTCGTTTATCAAATTTGGATAGTTGTGACAAAAGGTCTTTTTTCGAATATCTGGGGCAAAGTGCTTGCAAGAATGAACAGGAACTTCTTCGTACTCCATGACTTTTGTCCTGAAGAAAATTTTTAGCTCTCGAATCTTCGTTCATGTCATTTAAAATTAAAAAGAAGTCGCACTGTTACTTACCATGAATACTTTTTGTGGTCATATTTTGCAGATAAAACTGTTTCACAGAGAAGAACGTAGACGATTTTCATCATACTGTCTCTCCCTCTCTCTTTCTCTTCCGATTAGTGTACTTTCTGATTCTCAAAAGTCTCTCTCTTTTTTTGCTGAAAGCGTCAACTCTCAGCCTTTTCGCTCGTTATAAAAAAGGACGGACTATTGACACGTGATTATGCTCAAGCAGCTCGAAAATGAGAAGTGAGACGAGTTTCGAGGAAAATGACAGTTGTGGCGGAAACGATCAAAAGGATCTTGGCAGCTCAGAGCATACTAAAACAAGTTACAACCAAGTTGGACACATTGAGTTAATCAGAGGAGGCGCCAAAGCTCATCCAAATTCACCCGGATACTTTTTTCCTGCAATTTTTGATACTTTTGCAAGATTTTGATTTCATAAATAAAAGATATGAATTGATTTCTTTGGCAAATATAAAATCGACACAAATTGGTTTTTAATGTTTCAATAAAATTTTCAAGTTTTTTCTTTACAAGCATTTGCCAGCCAAAATATTGCGAGTATCATTTTACAAAAATATTTATTGAAAATGTTCAGTATGGAAAAGGAGTAAGATACTGTGGCTCAAACTCTTGAATTTGATCTTGAAGGTAATAATGAGCATCGCGGTAATATCTATCAGGAGCGACCAACATCGAGTGAGGCTTAAATTTTAATCAGATTAGAAATAAATAATTCAGACATACAAAATAGTTCTTAGTTCGACCCGATCTTCCATCTACAGAGAAAAACTCATCCGCAGAATCGAAAGGAAAGAAAGTTCCGTTGAATCCGTTCTTAGCTGTCAGATGTTTGTAGAGCTCGAGTAGTCGATCCTGTCAGAGCGTGTGCAATTTTTGCACGGACGTTTAAAATTCTGAGCGAATTCACGCGCTAATAGAAGCAACCCGCCGATCTATTTTTGGCGGCGAGATGCATTAACACTTACGGGCGGCCATTATTACGTTGCGACTAATTTTTGGTGTGAAAGTCGTTTTATCATGCCACTTATAGATTTAGCATTTAAGAGGATTATAGTTATTGTTATTTGGACAAAAATAGAAACGCAATAACCAAGATTGGAATGTCTCGAAAGGTAATTATTTAATTGATCAATCTGAAATGCAAATTTTCCAAAAAAAATACTTCTGCCTTCTGAAGGTATTTTTATCAACAAAAAATTAAGTGAAAAAAATCAACAAAATTAATCGCTAAAATAAGAACGCTTTCCTCTTGTTGGTAGTTTGGAACTGCGCCTGGCTGAATCTCGCGGATTTTCTCAAGAATCTCAGCTGGTCGGATTGGATGTTCTTTCTAAAAACATCAATAAATTTCCCGTGAAAAAATTTTCTTACTTGAAGAAAAGCAGCAACAATCATAGCTGCATGGCCAGTTCCATCCGCATCGTGAAACGCTGCAAAAAACATGTTTGACGTAAAAATCGAAATTCATAAATAAAAGTGGCAAGAATGTTAATGCACGATTATTAATGGACGCTAAGCTTCCGGAGTATCTAATTTCTCCGGACAGGTTAATCAACAGGTGACGTCAATTGGGAAAGGCCAGTGGTGTCAAACTCGGCGAGTTCAGCGACCCGCCGGAAACTGCCTTGACATTGAGTGATTTTTTTCGTTACCGATTTTCTTGCCACGAAGACGGGCATCATTAATCTTTTCCACGAAAGCGAGAAGCTCATCGCATTTCAGTTGTTCGTATGGATACTTTCGGACGTGGATGTTTTCAAGCTTTGGAACAGCCTTGATTTGCTTGGGCACTTGGGGATGAATCGAGTAAAGAGTCGAAATTCCCTCTTGCAAGAGCCACTCATACATCTCTTATTTGTCAGTTTTTCTATTTTTTTGTTCGATAAAAAACTCACTCGGATGATCTGGAAGACCAAGAATGGCGACATTTGGCAGTGCCCATTTGAAATTTGGAGGTTCCATTTTTCTCTCTAAATTCTCCAAAGAAGGTAATGTCTCAAGGTTCTACCTCGCAGCGAGGTGAAAATCTCATCAGAAGAGCGTGACTAAAGAGCTTACTCAAACGATTGCCAAAATTCGTATAAAGTCAGAGAATGAGGGTTTTATTCATTTCTCTTTATTTTTTCTGATAAATCTTTGTTCTCAGGTATGAAAAGTCTTTATCTCTAGCTTAGATGAGCTTTCAGGCTCCTCTTTCAAAAACACATCTTTGCAGGCCTTCAAAAAGAATCGAATACTGTGCTTTATGTCAGAAGATATTTTTATCCCAAGCGAATGATATTGAAAATTATGAACAACTAACAGGCATGTTTTCGATAATCAATAATCTTATAAAAATATATAAAAACCGGAAAGAAGAAAGCCCAAAAAGTTATTTGCAAAATGATAACCCTCGGCTGTGATGGGGGATGCATGGCTGGTAAATCCCTCAGACTCATGATGGATGTAAAGCATCTCGACTGCATACGATTATCAGAAAGAGAACAGTGCCTTTCAGCGTTGGTCAATTTCAATTTATCGTTTCGTTAATTTATTTAGGAAAACTCGTAATGATGTTTTCGCCGGTGTTTCTGACGATTGTCAAAGAAGCGAAACTGCGCTAGTAAAACCTGGAATTGTCAGACATAAATGCCTTATAGAAAGGCTCAACGCTACGGGAATTGCAGAAGGAAATATGGAACAAAAAAGACTTCGGAGAATCTTCGATGCTACCGTCCATTCATTTATAGCTGAAAGCCCCTGTACAAAATCAGCATTCGATTCATCTCATCCCCCAGATTGTCTGACCCCTGATCAGCTTGAAACTATGGGATAAATAAATTCCAACTGAAAAGGCATCTTATCGGATCTATGAATAAAAATATCGACGGAACACGCTCAATGCAGGAAGCAGTTTCCATAGAAACGCGAGCGCAGTTCGTCATTTTTGTTTGAAAAAATACTTCTACTGGAAATCATCGAGAGTGAGAGATTTCAGTCGTAGTCTAAAATGCCGCCGAAAAATAGAGAAACAAAGAAAGCCCCAGTGAAGAGTAAAAATGCTGGAACTACTCAAAGGTATAAAAGAGTACCAAAATTAGGATAAAATAATATTTTTTATGAAGTTCCCCGAAAATCCTGAGGTACGAGTTCATTTTCATGTTTAGTTAGAAAATTTTACTAATAATTTATTTCCGTATTATAAAAATGCTTTTATTTTCCCAAATTAAAATTTTGGATTATAAGCGATGAAACGAGGAGTACGATTAGACATGGACGCGACAACCAGTCCACAATGGGATTCCAATCCACGTATGGCGACGATCTAATGAAGGGAAATGTCGTAATGAAACCCCCAGACCAACTCGAGCTTTCTGAAAAGGAACTGAAAGAAGAACACACCCGAATTCTGACCGCGAACAACCCACAAGCACCCGGTACTCATACAACTAGCTCGAAAATCGTAAAAATTCTTTAGACAACATCATCCGGTTCGATTTCGCTGCAAATGAATTCAAAAAGGAATCTCATGTCGATCAACTCGCAGTGCACTTCAATCTGAAAGGAAACCTCATTCATGTCGACTCTGATGAAGCTAAATACGGACCAACGAAGGCCATCGAACCAGTCGGTAATTAATTAGTTTTGGCGATCTTTGAATTTCTTCAGGCGTTAAATTATGGAAAAGACTTCAATTTTTGCTGAAAAAGAGTAACAAACGATTAATGTCGTGAATTGTATCTCGTCATCTCATTTATGAGTACTCGTTTCATCCAATTCATGCATGTGGATAAATACTTCATCATCTTCAAAAAAAAAAATTAAAAGTTGAATTCATTGGATTTTTAGAAGATCATTCGAGTGAAGCAGAATCAAGGGCATCTCATCATAAAACAGAGGCTGAAAAACCTGTCAGAAACCAGTTCAATTTTGGGGAGAGGTCTGCTCAAACAGTAACCCAGCTGCAGCGTGAGCGAGATGTACAGACTGAGCCCCCGAAACGGGAAAATATTTCGGTCACCATCAACCAGTAAGTAGAAAAAATCAGGTAGATACTAACAGATAAAAAGACACGTCATCTACGATGCATACAAAGCCGAGCTTGCCCGTCGAGTAGCTGAGAAAGAGAAAACCAACAAGGACAAAAAAGACGCCCCTAAGGAATCAACTCCGGTGCAATCTTCCTCGTTGGAAAAGTCCCTCGCTATAATGGAACGAATCGTCAATCAAAACACACATCTCGATATTGCCGATGATTTCCGATTTTTCGAAGACGAGTCTGACGAGTACCGCGATGGAGAAGGAACTCTTCTTCCGCTCTGGATTTACAACTTTGCGCAGGCGAAGAAACTCTCGGTTACTTCGACTCAATGGAGCAAAAGGTACCACGACTTGTTTGCAGTTGGACTTGGAAGTTATGATTACGCAAGGCAGGGCATCGGATATCTTCTCTTTTATTCGCTCAAAAATCCTTCCTATCCAGGTGAAAAATATTTCAAATTATAGTTTGACAAATTATTAAGGATTTATCTTCGAAACCGACGTCGGTGTTATGTGCTTGGACATCAGTAGAGAGCGTAGCCACCTCGTCGCAGTCGGCCTTTACGATGGCTCTGTTGCTGTTTTCAATTTATTGAAAAAGGAGGAAATATACCGCTGTAAAACGGCGGAAAGACACGTGGATCCTGTGTGGGCTATCAAATGGCAAAGCGATCAGTTTTGCTCCGTCTCATCTGATGGAACTGTAAAGTGCTGGGATCCAAAGAGTGGAGAAACTAAGGAGGTTATCACCCTGTTTGATGATGAGCTTGCAGAAGGTGCTAAGGTAGATCGACTTGATTTCTATAGAAACAAATAGTTGTAATTACAGGCTTGTGGCACTGCGATTGCCTTCCATTCCGATAAAAGTCCGGTTTTCCTTGTCGGTTCTGAAGAGGGAATAATCTACAAGTGTTCCACCGCCTATTCTTCTCAATACTTAGGTCGCTGGAAAGCCCACAGCATGGCTGTCAGCTCTATCAAGTGGAACCCATTCCACAAAGACATCTTCTTGTCTTCCTCTGACGACTGGCACGTCAAAGTCTGGAGTCAAAACAGTCAAATAGCTCTGTTTTCGTTCGATCTTCAAAGCCCTGTTGGAGATATCTCGTGGTCAATCTTCTCATCCACCGCCTTTGGCGCTGTGACTTCGGACGGGAAATGCTTCGTCTATGATCTCAATATCAATAAATATCAGGTTTTTGGAAAAAAAATGATCAAATATAATGTGATAATTTAAGCCTCTTTGTGAACAAGTAGTCGTACAAAAGAAGAAAACAAAGATAACCAGACTTGAGTTCAACCCCGAATTCCCAGTTTGTCTGATTGGTGACTCCCGAGGAAACTCAACAATGTAAGATAGGCTTTTCAAATCTACTGTTGAAAGATATTTTAGCTTGAAAATGTCGCCGAACTTACGAAAGCGGCCAAAAAAGTCAAAGAAGGACCCAACGCCCCTGCCCGTTGTGCCCGAGCAAGAAATGGAGAAGATGGAGAAGATCGTTGCGGTCGTTTTCGACAACTCTGTCGAGTCTTTGTAAAGTCACCCATCTGTTCAACAAAAACCTCGCATACTTCTCCGTATAAAAGGCAGATGTCGATTTTCAAAAACGCTCTAGAATTTTGTAAAGACTTTCGTCGTCCAAAATTTCGGCTGGAAATATTGAACGTTGAAAATCCCTACAAATCTAGATCTTTTTTGAAAACGAGTTAAACATATATTTTTATAATAAACAATCAACAAATGAACTTGCACTTGTTGTCATTGATGTATTTATTTGCCTTCAAGCTGACCTTGAGCATGAGTAAATAAACAGTCATTCATATCTTCAAGATCCTCATAGATCTGGCAAGAAATAACTTCGAAAATGAAGCTTTTTGGAAGTTTTGCTCTCGTTGCCGGAGCATCTGCCCTTGCTGTTTCAAAAGAGACTGCTTCTGAGTTCTTGAGAGTTCGACGGGCCAACACCCGATTCGAAGAGTGGAAAGCAGGAAACTTGGAACGAGAATGCTTCGAAGAATCATGTGATGCGACTGAATTTCACGAGGTTTATGACAACTTGGCCGTTTCTGGACCTCTTTTGGTAAGGAGCTATAAAAATTTCAATGAAAAGCTTTATTTTCCTAGAGAAAATACTTTGACTGCAAAAATTACATCCCTGCCGGTCTGAATGCAGCTGCAAGAGCTGGCGCCCTCCGGGACTGTTTCAACGGAAGCCCTTCTAACAACTTGCCGGTGCTACCCGAGGACAATGGGCGACCACCATCAGTTCCTCAAGATCAAGTCATTCTCCTCCCGAACAATGGCTGGGCGACCGTCAACGATTCCAAGTGGATTCTTGCGCTAAAACACCCTGAAATCGGTGTCGGCCCAAATACTGAAATCCGTGAGAGACACCTTAGCGTCCAGAAAATCAGTAATTTTTGTTAAGATGTCAACAGCGTCCACTGCCGCCAAACCCACTCCGAGATGATGCTCGGCGGATACAACGTCCACGAATGCAAGATCAACTATGAAGCCAACGGTCGCTATTGCCGAGCCATAGTCCAGTTCCGCTCTTGCCGAGGCTGTCCGCATGTACAGTACTCTCCCGAGCATCATCAGTCGCTCGGCTGCTCGTAATTACATGTTCTTGACATTGTTCTCGGATGTTTGAAGAATAAACGTCTTTCAATAACGATTAATCTTTGAATTGGTTTAATCTTTAAATTGGTACGCGCTTTCAAGCAAGTCATAATTTTACATTGTTCTGCTAGAATAATTTTTTATTTCCTTTCCTCCATCTTAAAAATATTGTGCGCACGGGAATGTCAATATTCCTTTCTCACAATTGGATCGTCATATAAAAAAGAAAAATTTGCACTTTTTGACTGACTTGTTTTTAAAATTGCCGAAGCATAAAATATAAGAAATGCAGAGAAAAACCAAAGAAAGAATCATAATCTCGGTGATCTACATTTCCATTATTCTTTGGTTCTTGAACTTGAACAAAGTAAGACAAATAATCCTGAAAGACTGTTATTTAAACAGTGTTATTAGACAACGTATGAGAGAATTTCATATCAGCTGGACAAGGTTAATGAAGAAAAAGTCTCAGTTGTTACACGGTTCGAAGAAGAAAACGATATTTTAACATGCACGAATAAAGCGAATTTAAATTTGACCGATTTGAGCCGCCGCTATCAAGAACTTGAGGGAACTGTTACAAGTGAAAATGGACGCTGTTTATTCAAAAGTAAAGTTTTCCAAAGACTCTTCCACTAAATCAATGATCAAAGGTCCGTATTCTCATCTCAATTCTCTACTCGATTTCGATGCAAACATCAACCCCGTTAAAATCATCTCCCCTTCTTCATGCAGAAATGAAAATATTGTTTTCGGGATAAAATCAAGGCCAGATGCAAAAAGCGCAAGGATGGCTATAAGAGAAAGCTGGTTGGACCTGGAACTATGGAAAACATTTGGATACAAAATAAAGATTGTATTCATTATCGGAAAGGATGGAAAGAAAGGGCAACTCAAAGAAGAACTTGAGATGTTCGAAGATATTCTCCTCCTTGATTTCACCGAGAGTTTCCATCATCTCGTTTACAAAGATATCGGTTATCTCCATTTTCTAGAGGAAAAGTGTCCAAATGCTGAATTTATCTTCAAAGGCGACGATGATATCCTACTAGTACCACAAGGGCTTATCCACGATTTAGAACAGTTGAAAAGTGAAGACAACGAATTTGAGGCGATTGGTTGTCGAAAGCCTAAGGCAGACGTGATTCGAAATCCAAGGTCACGATATTTTCTTCCGGAAGAAATATTTGAAGACAACTTTTTCGCCCCTTACTACGCTGGTGCTTGTTATGTGACAACAGGATCTTTTGCGATGAAAATGGCTAAGGCTCTGTCAATGACAGAAGTGCTGCCGATGGACGATGTCTTCGCCGGAGAACTCATTAAAAATGCTAATCTCATGTATGAAACCGATTTTCTTGTCCAAAAGTATTTGTTTTAGTCATAAAATGGGCTTGTCAACTTCAATCTGCTCTGGAGTAAAGCCGCGGCAAATGAATTTAACGGATACTTGCTTTCTCAGAGGGCTCACTGTCGCTCATAAATACAGGGACCCACTAGTGATGAAAGACAATTTCGATAGATTAATGAATGATCCCGCATGCAAAGTTGAAAGGTAAAAAAGAGCCTCTCCGCAAAGAAAATGTTTTGCTTAACATATTTAGAGTTGAAAATCTAAAAGAAAATTTACACGCTCATTTTGGGGAAGAGAGGATGGAGTGGCCTGTAGCTTGGTTAGAAAAATACAGCAATTTTGTCGGAAATAAACTTTTATGATTCTGAGCTCTAAAATAGGCACTTTTGATATGAATAAATTGAAGATCTTCTCAATTTACGGTCAAAGAAAAGTCGAATTCCAGTTCATGTGGAGCTAAAGATGATCGCGCCCAAGTTAAACGAGAATCAGCTAATTTTCGTCGCTGAACGTGGTCAGAAAGAAAACGACAAGTGGCAGGAAATTGTGGTCGAGATCGTCGATACTTCTACGGTACTATTGACTGAGAAATGCGATTTTCGTCCATTGTTTTCTTGACATATTTTACGGAATACAAGCAGATGCATCATAAGCTACAATTAACATAATTTTGCTATATATGCCGAATAGAACCAGCTTCCTTCGCTTAGCGTCATACCGCGTAGAATAAACCAGTTCTCGTCCGATCACTGAAGTCAAACTACGACGGGCGGGGTTAGTACTTACATGGGTGACCGGTTGGGAATACCTCGTGCGCTAAGCATTTTGAATTTTTTAATGCATCCATTTACGCAGAGAACGCTTTCGCATTGTATTGTTGATGAATCAAGTCATCAGTCATCGAAAAATCCGAATGTTTGAGTAAAGCAAGCATTGAGCGTTGAGCTTGCCTGGCGGGCGGCGTGGCAGATGTGAAAAAGCGCCCTCTACCGCGCGCTTTTCTGAAAAGAGGCCGAAAATAGGAGCGTGCAGCGACAAAACGACCTCGAAATCAAGCACCCCTTTTCGTTACTCATCCCATTTTTGAGTCCGATTTCGATTGTCTAACAGGTAAGAATCGTCTCCAAGCCTTCTCTCTCCTATCCCTCTCGCCTCTTACAAACGCTAAATCTTGTCCAAATCAAAGACTGCTCTACCTGGAGCTGCTAGAGTCTTAGTGACGCGCTTTTTTTAAGGTTCTGGAAGTTCTCAAGCCCACTTCTGCCGTATAAACCCTGGAACATTATCTCTTTGGAACCAGCAGATAACTTTAAAGAAATTGACCGATTTCAATTTTAGAAAAGTCACTTCTGGTCCGATTCTAGAGCTGACAAAATAAAGTAGTTTGGATAAAGTGTGACCTCTCAAAATGATGCTTAAAAGATTTCATGTCATTTAAGAAGAAAAACAGCCCAGACCGCGGGCAAACAAATAGGTTAAAACTAAAAAAAGTTTTCATCGGTTTGAGTCATCTCATAATCAATTCATCGGAAGAAATAGTTAGGGTCGACGAGCAAAAAATCAACCCCTAAAACCCCTTCCGGTAACTGCCCAAAACTTTGGGACTATATCTATTTTGGCCCATCTTAAAAATTTGTTATTGAAATTTTTTTGGTTTGATCACGTGATCAAGTGATACGGACCCTCGAAAAGCTAGAAAAGCTTGCCAACCTCGATCCCCTGACCGCAGGTGATCATAATGTAGCTCAGATGAAAGAGCACAAAAAGTCCTTCCTATAGAATCCAAAACATTTTTGGTGGCGAGATCACATGACTCGCTAGAGGGAAGTGAAGCGTCCAAAATGGCCCTTTTTGCATTGTATTTTGGCCTGAGCAACCCGTAAAACCTGGATTTTTACCTCAATTTTAGCGAGTTTTGGGTCCTTATATAGCTTCAAGCGTGTCCTGTAAAGATGGCACCAAGAATTTTTTTGACTAAACCACTAGAACAAACCAAGACCTTTCTTTTTGGCCTAACGAGAAGATGATGCCATAAGGGGATCAAGCTCGGCAAGCTTTTCTAGCTTTTCGAGGGTCTGTAACCCGTGATCACGTGGTCACACAAAAAAATTTTCAATAATAATTTTTTTAGTTGGGCCCAAATACATATTGTCCCAAAGTTTCAAAGCTTTACCACAAAGGGTTCTTTATTTTATTTTATTTTATTTTATTTTATTTTTTTATTTTAACCTATTTGTTTGCCCGCGGTCTAGATTGTTTTAACATTTACGTTTTAATATTTTTAAAAATTCAATTTACATTTGGTTTTACCAGATTCAGAGCAATTTGACGAGTTTTTTCCTCCCGAGAATCGGGTAGTATTTGAACTTCCGGGTCGATCTAACGAAACTTGGCATTTGTGAAATCAAGGAAGAGACATTTGCTCCAAGGTCAGACATAGGAGGAACAAGAGAAAACGAGAGATTTGGAGGGGCGGGTCCGTTTTCATTCACCGTCGAATTCAACTGATTAGCAAGAAGTCTTTAATCTTATTAGCAAAAATTTTAAATCAATTATTTAACATAGCCTCAAATTCTTCATAATCTTCCGAATTACGGGGAGTTTCATTAAAAAATAATTCGCCAAGATGACGCCCTTGACGGCCACGTTTCTTGATTGTTGCAATAGTCATAGAAGACTGAACATCGTTATACTCCGTGGACAAATACTCTCTTACGTTCGAACATCAATTTTTTCCGAGAAGAGACGATGATGAGAACCAAGCAATTCAAGAGAAAGATCCTTCAAGATTAGCCACTCAATTGAAGGAAGCCACTGCCCTGAGTATCGGTTTGGGATTTAATCTCTGTTTAGAAGTTTCTTCATGAGGTTCTTTTTTTGCGACAGTTTCCCTTTGATTAATTAAGTACTTATGAGTATATTTATCTACACACGGATCTCTCGTTTAATTTTCATGTTGCTCTCTAAAATTGATTCCTGCGAATGGGCTTTCCTGCAAAAATATCTTTGACTTAAATCAATGCGGTTAGATTTTCAACACGTGGCGGAAACCAATTAGTGAGCGGAACTGACACGTGCCTTACCCTTGACCATCCGGTAACGTGACCTTGACGGGCCAATTTTTTCAGAACTTCCAGAACCTTAAAAAAAGCGCGTCACTAAGACTCTAGCAGCTCCAGGTAGAGCAGTCTTTGATTTGGACAAGATTTAGCGTTTGTAAGAGGCGAGAGGGATAGGAGAGAGAAGGCTTGGAGACGATTCTTACCTGTTAGACAATCGAAATCGGACTCAAAAATGGGATGAGTAACGAAAAGGGGTGCTTGATTTCGAGGTCGTTTTGTCGCTGCACGCTCCTATTTTCGGCCTCTTTTCAGAAAAGCGCGCGGTAGAGGGCGCTTTTTCACATCTGCCACGCCGCCCGCCAGGCAAGCTCAACGCTCAATGCTTGCTTTACTCAAACATTCGGATTTTTTTCGATGACTGATGACTTGATTCATCAACAATACAATGCGAAAGCGTTCTCTGCGTAAATGGATGCATTAAAAAAATTCAAAAATGCTTAGCGCACGAGGTATTCCCAACCGGTCACCCATGTAAGTACTAACCCCGCCCGTCGTAGTTTGACTTCAGTGATCGGACGAGAACTGGTTTATTCTACGCGGTATGACGCTAAGCGAAGGAAGCTGGTTCTATTCGGCATATATAGCAAAATTATGTTAATTGTAGCTTATGATGCATCTGCTTGTATTCCGTAAAATATGTCAAGAAAACAATGGACGAAAATCGCATTTCTCAGTCAATAGTACCGTAGAAGTATCGACGATCTCGACCACAATTTCCTGCCACTTGTCGTTTTCTTTCTGACCACGTTCAGCGACGAAAATTAGCTGATTCTCGTTTAACTTGGGCGCGATCATCTTTAGCTCCACATGAACTGGAATTCGACTTTTCTTTGACCGTAAATCAATCTTCAATGATTGAAGTTCAATCCCTTATGGGCCCGACTTTTCAAGCACAGACAGAGTTTATTATATGATGGAGAATCTTGGTGGTATTAAAATTTTCATTTTTATGATAATTTTTTACGCAACTTGGCACATTACGTAAAACATTTACTCGGGACCCTCCAAAAGCAAATAATCTGAAATCACTATTGAGTTTTCTGTTTCTCTTTTTTTTTTGTAAAATGAAAAATATATTTTTAGTATTTTTTGCGGTTTTTTACGCAGACCCTTGCAATAAACCTTTAGAGAAACTAGAAACATCTCCTTTTCCAGATGATTTTTTATGGGGTTTAGCAACAGCTTCGTATCAGATTGAAGGGTCCTGGAGAGAGGATAGTAGTTATAGTAGTGACTGACCATTTGATAATTTTTCTGGGAGTCGATTGGTAGAGAGCAGTGGAGCACTGAACCATGGTACGCATGGCTCAGTGCGGGGTGAAGGCCCCTCAGGGCCTTCTTGCCAGTCATCAGACACCAAAATGAGAGCATTAACACCACCACCAAAGTGCAGATGCACATGCATTACATGCATGCACCATCTTACACTATAGGGCGGCGTGATTTTCAGTCCACTCCACTGTAGCGCTTTTCTAATGGTCAGTCACTACTATTTCGCCTATTAAATAAAAAAAATTATTTTAAACGCACTATCCCCCATTTCTAACGCTACTGAACGTTTTTATGCTATCCCCTTACTCTTAACTTATCTCTAACCCTAACAAAGCTACGTTTAGAAAAAGAAAATACGCTAACTTGTGCTTATGCCCCGCTTCTCTTCGCTGCACCGACCAGCGCTCCAATCCCAGCGCGCCATTCGGAGCGCAGATCCACGCTCAAGGATTAACTCGCCTTCCCCCCGCCTCCGCTCTTTCTTCCGGTTAGTCATCTTCCTCTAGAACATTCTATCCATCGATTCTCTCGAACATTCTTTCTCACCATTGATTTTTAGCTCTGCCCGCCCGCCCCGCGCCGCGTCAACAACAACGACGACTTCTTATCACGCTGCTGCCGCTGCTGAATTATCTGCTGGGCGCTCAATCTTTTTCTCACTAGCCAAACACCGTAATCCCTTTCACTGCCTAAACCCTCCTATCATTCAATAAAACCTAATATATTTGAACAAATGAAGCTCAGCCTGAATTATTTGCGTAATGATATTGGGTGTGAGAATATTTTAAAAATGTTTCTATATTTTTTTTGAAGAATTCTAAAAAGGACATCTTATTTTTTTTTACAATTTATTTTCCAAAAGAAGCAGGAATAAGGCTGGCAAAAAATAAGTTGAACTTGACAATTACAAAGCAGGTAGCAGCGAGGAGGCCAAAAGCGCAAACGATGGCGAAGATGTAGAAGAGGACGAGAAGAGCGAGGGCGAAGATGAAAAAATTCATTTTTGCTTTTTCGAAAATTTGATTTTTTGTTTTATGAAATTTTGGAGCCAGGGTCAACCTTTTTATAGCGCAGATGTTCATTGAGCGAGAGTTGTCAGCTGCTCTTGGTTTGATCTAGAATCTTAATTAGTTCCGACAAATTGAATATCAATTTGTGTATCTCCAATTTTACAGTTGAAATAACATCAGATTTATTCGCACCTTGTTTATCTATCAAAATCAAGTGCGATCTTGGGAAAGCACAACTGATATCGCCGGATATTGTTATTGTTTTATGGCGGTGTGATTTATCTTTCGGCAGTACTTGTTGGCGGCTCGTTTGATCCTTCTGAGGCACCTAGTTGGCGCACTCAGCTCCAGAGTCCATATAAAACCACTACTTTCTTGCAACAGGTATCAAACACAGCAACATGATTGTACCAATCGAGCAAGTTAAGCCAAAGAAAAAGGGAGTCGCGAAAAAGATGGTCAGCTTCTTCAAGAAACAATTCGTCTCGTATCAATACCCAATCAAGGAAATTAACCAGAGAGCTCTTTGGATCGATACAAATACCAAGACCAATCTCGGCGCCATGACAAAAGCTTCTGTCAACTCAGTCCTTCATTGCCCGCCACCACCCTACCCAAAATCTGTCGGATTAGCTGCGATGACTACGAAAGAAGAGCCTCCAATGCACTCCCAGTTCTCTGACGAAACACTGAAGTATGCCACCATCCGAAGATCCTACTCTGTCCGCTACCGTAGCGCTTCTCGTTACTACTAAAAAACACTCACTGCCATTCTGCTCTAATATGTATTCTTTCTTGTTTCCCTTCTCTTTAATTTAAAAATACAAAGATAAAATTTTATTTTGTCGTATTTATTTCATTGGCAAAGTGGATTCAGATGATTTAAAGAAAACTGTTTTCATTTTAAAGAAAATGTTTTATAAGCTACAGTTAATTTTAAACCTCTCTCTTCTATTTATTTATTTTGCTTTCAGTTGTCGATGATAAATGGGTTTTCAATGTTTATTCAAATTTATTTCCAATCCATACTGGTAGATGTGGCGTTGTTAACAAAGTAATCCATGTTTTCTATTTCTTCGTCTGATGATTCGTCCAAACGCCAGTTAATATGAAACTGGCGTAGTCGTCTGGCTAAATCCTCAAAAACAGAATCATCTATTATTGGAATGTTAAAGGCTTTCAGTGTATTTTCTCTGAGCCCGAGTTTAAACTCTCCGTTTCGGCCTAAGCGTTAAAAATAAATTCCAAAATAAGCTCTTACCTCTCTTCATGTTTTTTTATGTCTGACGGAAACAAAAGAATCAGCCGCTTATATAGATTAATACAGTATTTATTCGAATTTTACGAATAGAAGAAAATCAGTTTTTTTTTGGTTTCATTTTATGAGTTTATCCACAGTGTTTCGGGTTGTACAATTTTAGCTTCATTTTATCTCATCCGAGAATTTATAGTCAAGTTCCTTATTTATGGATCATTTTATTTAAGTATTCACACGTTTTCATCGTTGTCAATAGGATGTAATGACTTACTTTTACGTTTCATTTATTATAGTTATCTGGGATATTAAGGAGGAAACAGGTGAATGGATTAACGTTTCATTTAATTTAGGTATAAAGAAATCATTATGGAGTTTATCTGGTTTTGACAGCATTTTAATAATTTACTACAGAACACGTTCGTGAGAAAATATTCGACGCAAGAATTGAAGGTTCATTTTACGATTCATTTATTAAAGTTTCTGAGTAGTTTTCTTTTCATCTTTGCAGGTTCAAAGGAGGAAGATCAAGCCGGTAGACTTGTTGTCGCTAAAAATCATTATAAAAATAAACGTTTTTATATACCGAGTCATTTTATTTTTCTCGAGCTCATTATTCATTTTATGTTCAACACTCTACTTTACCGATGTTTTTATTCTACTTTACATTGGCGCACTTGATGCCACTAAATGGAGCTGTTAGGGGAGCTCTCTTTTAGGAATCGATTTTAAAAAGAAGGAATTTATAGAATATCGCGACAATTTGATTATGTCGTCGAAAAAGGAGCACGAGAATTTTGCTCAGCGACTTGAATCACTTTCTACGGCTTGGGCAAGTTTGCCCTTATGGAATGTTTTAGCTGAAGCGGGTAAGTCGAGTGTTCAATTATATTTAATCATTCCCCGTGTTCAGTATTATTTAGAATTATATCACTGGACACAGGGGAATGTATTTCATAATATTGTCGTTTGTGAACTTGACAAGATAGCTCCAACCCTTGCCTATATTGAGTAAAAACGTTGTCAAGCAAGGCAATGCAGAGCTTTTTGTCACTTTCTCAAAGCTCAATCATATTTACCCATTCTCGTCAAGTATGGCGCTGATGAGAATTAAATACGCTCTTGATCAGGCGCGCTTTCGTTGATCGATGAGGGCGCAATTTTTTCTTGCGCTGAAAATTGAAATATATTCAGCGAGCTTACCTGGCAACTTTACTTTATGCACTACTCGCTTAATGATGGCAAAAAGTGTATTGCCATTCTTCAGCGAGTTTTTTTAGGAAAGCGCGAGGAAATGAAGCAGTTTGACGACTTTGCGGCGGCGGATCTAGCTCTTCAGAATGAGCAAGGTGCTTTCGTTCAATTAATCACTTACCTATTTCTAGCTATCTTTGACGCGCTTTCTCACGAATTGAACCTTTCTTGCGCACGTCTTTTGCTGCTTGTTGAGCAGTTCTACTCTGCTGGAGCTGCGGATGGAGACTATTTAATGTGCTCAGATGGGGCCCATCGCAAACGCAAGTTAGACGACGACGGCAATTCCCTCGCGCCTGGACTGCAATCATCAACGATTCCGAACTCCGAGTCCGCGTCTTCTTTATCAGTAGATAATCCCATTCTAAATGATAAAGAGGATGTTATTTCTGGAGCTTTCGAAGGTTTGAAAATTGCCGACAATGAAAAGCCTGAAGCCAACTGTTCTCGACGGACTTTTGAATTTCACAACATGTTGAAAACAATCAAAGACAAGGACCCCGTTGGAACTGCTTCTTGTAAAATATTGTACGTTTTGTGCAAAACCGAAGCCGAATACAAGGTGAAATGTGGGATCCCTCTTAAACTAAAGGATATCAACGATTGTAAGCGCGCTGCTCTTTTTGCTGGAAAAGATGGTGCGATATTTGACGAACTGTTTCGAAAGAGTTATTTGCAGGAGTGCAGGGAGCGGACAAGAGGATCTACTTCATCATCGGTGGGAAACGACGGTGGTAACAAACATGACTACGAAATCTATGGTGAAAGTCTTCCTACTCATCCGTGTTCTTTTATCGGCAAAGTCATTTCCGCTCAATTGAAACAGATGGAGGAAAACGACACATCGGAGAATGAAGAGTCATTAGAATGAAGAATCGAAAATATAATTTTTGGTAAATTACTTGCCAAAAGCATAAAGTCCTTGTTGATTTCTGCTATTTTTTTTTATTTTTTTGTTAAAACATTTTTATTTCATTTTCATTATAGTTTTTCAGTTGCTCATTTTCAGTGAACAAATTGGTGCTAAATTTAATTGAACTATCTGGTGCACATTGCAATTTCATTTTGGTTTTCCTTTTTGATTACAGGTTAAATATTAAGTCAGGAGAATGTCTAGCCAGTAATCGTAACAATGTTTCTCGCTATTTTAGTAAACAACGCTCGAATCTACTCTACAACTAAATTTACTTTCATTTACAGCCAGTGTGTAAAATTGTGAAATGTATCCGTGAATAATCTTCGACTTCAGTAGTATTAGTATCAGTTTTGACAATTTCATTTTTATAAGATCAGCTTCGACCTATCAGCTAGGCCGCCAAGAAAACCTCAATTTCGCTTAGTTGAATTATGAACAGTTACTGTTGTAGGGATCAGTTAAAACTCTTTCTATTTCAACTTTTATTTTTTTACTGTTTTGTCAATACAACTCAAACAAAAAATTTCTAGTTGTTTAAACTTATCTTTGCAAAACGCGTTAAAATTTCTCTAGAAAGCAGTGTTTTTCTCAGGCAAATCTATAAAAGCAGCCGTAGATCGACGCTTTGTTCAGTTTTGTGTTTGACAGCCGCGAAACAAGACACTTGTGGTCGTTTTTATCTTGCGTGATGGCCCGGAAGAAGGTATGAATTCGAGAAAAACGTGCTTTTATAAAAATATTACAGCAAGCGCAGCGAAAGAGCAGCAGCCGCAACACCGAGACCGCACGCCAAAAACCCCACCTAAACCGTACCGCGGTCTTCCACCTGAATCTCCCCTCTCTCCCCTCGAGAATACCTTGAGGTGCACAGTTTGGACCCTCTCGATTCCTTCTTCGTAGGAAATCAAACCGTCGCCGCTAACGATTCTGCTCTAGAAGACACTATCGTCGGTGGAGAAAACCGTCTTCCCATTGAAGCTGCGCAACCGTCTCGTGCTTATCGGCAACTATATTTTGATACGGATGAGTCCTCGGACGGTGGCGAGCTCGACCAGGCTTTTATTGAGGATGTAGGGCCACGACGTGCCAAGCACGCAATCCTGTACAAGGGCCTCATCAAGAAGAAAAGCCGAAACAATCCTGCAGAAGTCATTCGTTACGCGAGTGGAAAAGCCGGCGACGTTGGCCGTTGGTTTTTTCGCCCTGTGTACGCCCGATTCTGCAGCACGAGCCACGGGTGGCTCAAGTTCAACGAGTCATGTAAGTTTTTAAATTGTTTTCTATTTATAAAAATTTAGTGTACGAGGGCAGTGGCGACGACATTGGTCGAATGCTTCGTATTTTGGATAAACTCTTCCGAAATCGAGCCCACGAAATGGAAGAGCTGGAAAACGAGTTAAAGCGGGGCGAATTTGGGGTGATTATCGAAAGCGAATCCCATCTGCTTCCAGTTGGAAACATCCAGTTCGGAATCGCGGATCTCAAGAAGACTGATCCAGACCGAGAGCCCGAGCACGATGAACTTCCTGCGTACGCGCTCGAACCTTGAAAATTTACTTTTCAATTCTCTCAGAATTTTCAGCTGTCAAATAAAAACTTCTTTATTATTCAGTTACGTCTAATCTATTAATTTTAACTTGCGGTTTGAAAAATGCGGCTTGAGTGAAAATGTTTGATAATTCGTTAATGTGAGCAATCTAGAAAAGAAAAAAGCGTGAGCGGGAGCGTGGCGTGATCAGTCGGCGAGCGGCGAAAATCATTTCCAGAAGTGCAGTGTTTCATTTCGAGAATTTGATTTTCAAAATTGTGGAGGTTTTTTGTGCGCACATGGGAAAATCTGCTTATCAAATCAGCGCGAAGAATGAATTTATGAATAAGAGAAGGAAGTTAAAATCGGAGAGAAAATTCTTCTTACTGACCGCTATCAACATTAATTTTTCTCACGCAAACTAATACAACCGATATCGACGCCGGCCTACGTTTATGATAGTTCCTCCCTTTTTTCAGACTCGTTGGCGTAAGAGAGTTTATGTTCGCTTATGATGGCTCCCAACCGGGAACTCCACGTGCATCTGTCGTTTTCCCGCCAGCGAGTTCGAGTCGAGCATCGAGCGTACGTCTCTCCCCGACCCCGAGCGCAAGAACGCTTGACGATTTTTCCTTCGCGAAACCGAGTGTACCGCTTCGGTAAGTAAGAATTGAGAGATATGAAATTATGTAAATAATAGTTCGATGCAAGCTGCTAAAGCGAGTGACCATCAAGGTCATAATGAAGGTAACGCCCGACCAGTAGGCGAGCCTGCTGTACTCGGGTATGAAACAACAAGTTTCGTCACCGCTCAGCAGCCCGTTCCGCAGCCTGGTTGTCTTCCAGAGCCTATCGGCGCTGGTCGTTTCCAGGCGCCGGCTACACCATCTTCTCCCCAAGCTACGTCTTTCCGTCGATCCCTTCCTCGTCCATCTCCAAAGCGGGTATTAAATGAAATTTAACGAATTTTTTTTTAATTTTTCATTAGGTCAACAACTGCGGCGGAGCTGCTCGCTTTGACCTAGCGTGTCTTTTGGTTTCGATGCTCGCTAGCGGACTTTGCGGCGTTGCTGTCTACGTGCTTTTCGCTTCAGCCCAGCAGTGTTTGCCAACCCTTGGCAACGACGTTGGAGGGATGAGTCGCCCGTCAAACCAGCATCGACGCCGCCGATCGCTTTCTACACCCGATTTCCTTTGCTCCTGCTCTTTCGATCCGCGCGATAATGGCTGGGCTATTTCGTTGGAAACACCGAACGAGCGCCCCGTCTGTAACGCTGACCACTACACCATCTCCGTCAACGGGCAACAGGTGAAAAGTGCGGCGGACATTGAGTTGGAATTGGCCCGCGACTTGCTCGATCTTCTCAGCGCGGTTCTTCTCAAGGACGAAGACGAGAATCACCGCGGGGACAACGGAGGCAGCAGCGACGGCAGTGGAGGTGGAAGCGGTGGTAGTTTGCCTCTGACAACTACAATGGCGACGGTGACAACTTCTCGACGGACAACCACTTTTGGTTCTGGCTTTGCTGAGATCAACGAAGACTCCGACCTTTTTGTCGATCCAGGTAAATATCTCAAACGCTTATGGAAATTATTACACGCATTAGGAGTTACTATTCTCGAGCCATTCGGAGAGAACGACATTGGAAGCGGAGACGATTTCTGGGGCTCAGTTCCAGAAGGTAAAAACAGTTTCGTTTGATTTTCTCTAAACATAAATTTTAGTTGAGTACACTCTCCCCATCAACGACGACGACGAAGTTTAAGCGCCGTCAGAAATACTAAGTACTGGTGTATCTCGATATTCCTAAACTGCATTTAAATTAACGCTTCATAAAATTTCTCTGCTCACATTGAAACTTATCAGCTTCCCACCCTTAAATTCATTTAACTGCACCTTTCTACGTTATTGATGCCATCATGATCTAAAATTATTACTGCCCTTTTAATGAACCCTTCGCCTACACTCCAACAGTTCAGTAGTTTTTGACTGAACTGTCGCTTTTGCTTCTATTCGGCCGACTGTTATTTCGATCTGTTACGTCAATGAAGCTTTTACATTTTCATTGTTTCGCGTTTTTATTCTGTAATTTTCAGCAATGGGCAAGAAAAAGGCTAATGTGCGGCCAGGAACTCCAATTCCAAATTGGATAAAAACTGGATTAAAAAAGGCGCCTGTTCCGGATGTAGTCAAATCTGTAGCGCATGAAAGCGCGAGGTAAATTATTCAAAAGCGCCCATTTGTCATTTTATTTGCTTAGAGCGCTTTTTGCTAAAGCAGAAAAGGCCGCTAGCGGCGCGCCTTTTGCAACACTGCCACGACCGAAATTGCCCGTTGTTTTCGAAACTCGAGGTACTTTTCATCACAAGGATTAGAACTAACAAGTTTAGCTGGAAAACGGAAGCGAGTTTCCTCCCCGCGCTACTCCCCCAACGCGACTCGAATCTCTCCCGAAAAAAAGAAGCGTAACATCGTCAAACGATGTAAGAAAAAAGCGATCTTGTGGGGTCAGAAAACTGCAAATGCTGCAAAAGGTAAGTGTCTTTTATTAAAAAATCGTAACTTGACTTTGTTTAGCAATCGTCAAGCACCCTCCGAAATTGACAACTTCCATTTTGATGGGTGCTTACACTGCCACTTTCGAGCTAACGCCGTCGAAATATAGGGCTTTGGAACAAGAGGTCATTTCCGCGAAAACACCGCCGCCTCCCCTTCGACTCAATTCACCAAAAACTCCGGCGCCGCCACAGCGAGTGAGTGAACTCCTTGCTCAGGATATAACACCGGTTGCCGCCCGCACTCCACGAATCATCAAGGGTCGAGGGGTTCTCGTTCCATTCGGTGGTTTCATGTCCAACGAGGAATTCATAAAGACTCAAGGTGGGCTTTGACTTGCGATCGTTTTTTAACTGATATTTTAGGGGCTAATACTATTGGAGAGGCGTTGGACGCTCTTCATTACTCGCCAAAGCCTATTGATCGATACGCATTTGTGGTCGACAACCTCAAGGCCAAATTTGGCGAACGCTAGATTCGAAACGAATTTGATAACTGCCGCTCTCTACTGTCTTCGGTGGTTTTAATTGAAACTTTCACTGCAACTGATTGAAATTTGATCTTTTTGATTTCACAACATTTTACGATTAACAAACCTTTTCCTCTTAAGACACATCGAATGTTTTCTTTTGACGAAGGAAGTTATCGCAAAAAGAAAAAACCGGCCACAGCCAAAAAAGCTCAATCGACCAAGCTTACTCCAAGAGAGTATATCGAGCGCGGAAGGGGCTCGATGGATGAAAAAACACCTTCTCCGAAGTTCAAGAAGGGCTCCAAAAACTCTTCTCCACCGCCGATGTCGCCTCTTGAAGGAAGGTGCTTTAGATGATTAATGAGTTTAATTTCATGATCATGTAAGCATCCTACAGACCCGTTCAAATCTGGAACCAGCGGCTTTTTTGAGCCACCTCTTCGAATTTCGAAAAAGAAGCAATCAAAAGCTTCTCGCCGCGTCAGATTTGACAATCTTCCTGTTGCTGAAACACCGCCGCGACGTCAGCGACGTGAAAAAAAGGAATGGGGTTCGCTTTTATGCTTTTTTGAATTTGAAAATCGTCAAAGTAAGCCTAAAAAAGATCGTTCCTGAAGCGATTAAAAAGCTCGCTGATAGAAAAAACTCGCCATCTCCAACACGGCGGCGTGGCCTTATCGGCGTCAAGGACTGCTTTGGATTGCCCTACGAGTGGGAACACGCGCCGGAGGTGCCGATTTCTAGCATTAGCGAATTCCAAGCCCGAGCTACCCACCCCTCCTTAAAACTCAATTGGCATGAAGCGGAGCGAATCGAAAAAATGCTCAACGGAGAAGACACATGTCCGTCTATCGTTGAGATTACCTGCGAGCCAAAGCGGTCCTTCATCGTCGCCAAGGAGGATAATGGAGGCGTTCGCTACGTCGTTCGCACTGACGCTGGCGAGAACAAGTGCCGTCAAAAGCCTCTTCCGCGAGCTTCTGACCAAGACGGCGACTCTGAGTCGGAGTTGATTTTTACGCCAATGTCGACCCGTCAAGACGATTCCGTTCCGTCCACAAGTCGCTGTGGTGTTCCTCAACTCGACCAAAAAACGGTTGGAATGCAAAAGAGTCTTCCATTTGGAGTCGACGAGAAGCGCTGGAGTAAAGATGCGAAGCCGTCTCAAATCGACGTCAAGGCGGGCACGGTCGCGCCTTTGTACCACAAAGTTGACCGTTTTGAACAGAAGATTGTAAAAGATCTTGGCGGTTCGATGACTTCTGAGTCGTCAAAAAAAGCGGCTGAAGATTTCGCCGAAGAAAAAAGCTCTTGGTGCTTGAATCGCCGCGAGCTCCAGACAATCTATGCTACCGCTGCGGATAGCGTCCGCGGTCTTCGTCCCACTCTTGCCGAAACGACTGTTGGCAAGTTTCTTCAACGTTCTGCTGTACTTGTCGAGGGCGAGTCTGACGATGTCGAGATCATTCGTCAAAAAGTAATTGCCGCGCAAATCGAGAACATCGAGGATGACAAGTACTGGACGAAGCCCGGTAAATACGCTGGGCCGAAAAAGTCGTGGGAAGTTTTGGCGGGTTTTCACGCACAATTTTCTCAGGACCTCGCCGACAACTTGTGCATTGAAGTACTCTATGTTTGGGTAAGCTAATTCTTTTGAAAAAAATATTAACGATAATAGGTTCGATTCGGGGGCGAAAACTGGAAACTTCTGGACATCAACGATCCAGAGCTCGGTCCGCCGTCGATTGTCATGATGGCCATCAACGAGTTGAAGATGAAGCCGTACTTCCCATGGCCCACCTTTTTCAAGGACAATTTCGCCGTGGATAAGGCTCGACTTCTTTTGGCGCTCGACTTTGTTCCGTTACCGACGGAACCTCCAGCTAAAATGGTCGCTCCTGCGCCAGAGGTAACATTGATTTTATGAATGGCTTCTTATTTCTATTCTAGATCCTCGCTGTTCTTGGCCGAGCCGACGAAATTTACCGACAGTCCGCGCCAGCGCAAATCCAGGCGTTATCCGACTCAATTGAGCTAAAGCTCTTCAAAGGGATCAGAGCCCTACCAGATCACGAAATGACGGCCTTTCTTGACAGCTCGGAGAATGACGATGTGACGCTTTTTGAGCGTTTTGCTATTCTTCGGGATCGAATGGACCAGTACTTGGGCCGCGACCGTGTCCACTCAACGGAGTATCGAGGATCCGCTACATTCCTTGATATGCTGAAAAACCTTCGCTCCGTACTTCCGGAGGTTTTTCAAGAAAACGTCGATTATATCCCGACAAATGAGGCGATTCAAATCTACCTTCTCCGCGCCTCGCAGACACCTGCCAGTGAAGATGGGGCTTTTCTTGCATTGGTACGTTTTTAAAATTTTATGAAACTATAATTAAAATCAAATTAAGTTTGGCCTATCTTCTCCGATCCCTGCAAAGTTCTTCAAGGCGCACGCATTTGAGGTATTTCCTCAATCTTCAAAACTTGAAAAAGTTTTGCCCTTCGCTGTCAAATATCGACACGAAATTATCACAGCTTTCAAGGCGCAATCACCATCGATTCTAAAGGTCTTGGGCGACGACTCCTCACCGTTCCTTGAAACGCAATTCAAGTCCAAGCCCGTTCGTCGACTGCCAGACCACAAGGACGACAGCGGCGATGAAGAAAAGGCAACTTCGGCCACGATGGAGGACAGCAACAATAACAACTCCCAGGTTGTTTACATAAGCAGTGACGATGCTCCTGCAAAATACATGAGCGACGAAGAAGACCGTTCCGGCGCCGACTTCCGCTTGGATTGCCCATCGACAAGCAGCGAAGACGAGATTGTCGTCCCAAAAACGGTTCACGAATTGCTCTTGTCTCCTCTGACGAGGAGCTTTAAAAAATTTTCGATGTAAACAGACTGTTTTTCCAGTACTTTCTGACGTAACATCTGTTTTTTCCGATTTTATTATTAAATCTTATTACTTTAGACAATTGAAAGGGGATGAAGTCGATCGTTTTCGTAATAGGATCCCTTGTCGCTTATAATCAATGGGAATGCGAAGAAATTCATCCTTTTGATAAGCATGACTATTGGTGCTCTCGAGGGCATTATTACAATCGGCATTGCCTGGAGGCGTCAAGATCAACAACTACGGACCCGCCGACTACAACAACGCAGTCCGCCCCCGCTCCACCTCCGACCAGTAAAGAGTCTACGTTTTCATCTTTGGCTACCATTGAAACTACTTCAACGACGTCGACAGTTGAAACGACTACAACATCTACAGAAGAGGTGACCACAGCTATTCCAAGTACCGAGCAGTTGGTAACACGGCAGAATTCTACCGAGCCCAGCGCAGTTGCCGCCGGCGGCGAAGAAAATTTTGAGTCAAGGTAGGGTTTTGTTGCATGGTATACTTTGATTCAAGGTAGCAAAAAATTTTTAAGTGAGTTAAGTTTAGGTCAGATCAAAATTATGCTACTTAACTTTTGTAAATTAGAGTTGCTACCATAAAAATTTTACTACCATGCGATTTTTTGCTACCATGAAACTTTTGCTACCCTGCAACTTTAAATTTTATTTTTTCTATTTCCTTATCCTAGCTTGAACTCGAATGAGCCGAGTTTTTCGCGCAGCTCCTTTTATACAATTATCCAGTGCATCTTTTTGTGTAAACTTTAATCCGTGCGCTTAGACCGTGTCTTCTAGTGTTCGCGCGACCGGAAGGTCACAAACTTTTAGACCACTTTTCTTGGAATACCAGTGCATCATTTTCTCGGAACCGGATGCGCGCGAACTTTTAATCCGTTTTTCGTGGAATTCCAGTGCTTCTTTTTCTCGGAACCGGAAATAGATGAACTTTTAATGAACTTTTCTCAGAAAAATATTTTCAGGCTGCCAACTTGGAAGATCCTTCTGCTCTTCGTTGCCGCCTTGCTCAGTTTCTACCTAATCGTCTCATGCATCATCAAATACCGAAATCCAAACGAAAATTGCGGTCTCATTCGTGTTGTAATTTTCAAGCACATTCGAGATTTCTTTTTCGATCTTCTGTTCTTCTTGGTGGATGTTTTTCGATACTGGTGTGGCTGTTTGCGGGAACATCAGCGACCGCGTTGGGGAATGTTTCACGATCAGCGGATCCAGCGTTGGTGCCCTTCGTGCTGTCGAGGTAAGTTTCGGAGTTAATTATCCGAACATGATTATACGGCTCCTAATTGAGCTGTTAGATTTTGATGTTCAAAAGGCCAACAGGTTTGTCAGAACGAATGACTGCAAGAGAACTACTTTTGGACCGTGATAATGTCGTTAACTTTTCGCGAAACAGCTCTCGATATGGAAGCGGGTCTCGAATTTATAATGGAACTTTTGGAGCTAGCGCATATTCATGTTAGTTTTGATATTAGTTAACAATTGCATGTTTACAAAAGTCGTACGCTTTTTAGCCAATCGAAACGACCGTGACGCTGCAAGAAACGACGAGTATTACCAGGAGCAGCAACGAAAGAACCAACGACGGGCAGAGCAGTGGCAGAGGGCAAATGCTCAAGCGGAAAGACTTGCGATGCAGGAGCGGCAACAGCGTCAAGAGTGGCTTCTTTTCGATCAACAACGCAGGCAGCAGCATTCTGAACGACGAGAGCCGCAGATTCATCCAGCACCTCCTGTCCAGAGTCAACCTCAGTCGCGTCGCCAACTGACTCGAGAACAATGCGCACCTCCTCCAAGTTACGCTCAACTCTCACGAGACCCAGACGATGATGAAAACCAGGGCCCGAGAGAGCCTTTGCGCCGCAAAAGATCTCTGCGAGAGCTGGTTTTCGGTAAGTCTCCGAAAAAAAAGAGCCCTTCTGGCGGAGCTCCTGCTCAAACGACTCAGTTTTCAATGGGAAACATCGTTAATGAGATAGGTGAAGCTAATAACAACGAACCAGCGCCGCCGAGTTACGATTTTACCGAAAAAGAAAACTTTGATTCCATCTCTGAAGAAGAAGAGCCGCCGACAGAAGAAGAACAAGCCGCGCAATGGTTAGAAAAGAACTTTTCAGCCGCGCCCGTCAAGTCTGAAGAATCGAGCTCGTCCGAAAGCGAAGATGAGATTGATTCCACTACGCTGGCTGAGCTAAAAAAGTTAAATCCCGGCGTAGAGGAGCTTTCTATTAGTAAAGAACCTGTGAAGCCCGCGTCGGTTGTCCAAACGAATCCTCAACTAAGCCATCTGGTGCGCAAGGGATCTCTTCGACGGAAACAACCGTGCCCGGCCCATCCTCTTGCTACCCACAGCGTCGACAGCTCGTCCTTTTTGGAAAAGAAGACGGTTAAAGAAGAAGCTTCCGCTGCGGATGAGGTAAATCGAGCGTTGCAGCAAGCTGTCCCCCAGCTTGGCGGATATCTGAACAGACACTTAAACGGGCGAGCGTACGCACGTTTTTCAATGAAACATAAGTTGAAATCCAGCCGTCTGACGGCTGGGCTAGGATCACGTTAACTTCCTCTGCTCGTGCTTTTTCAGGAGCATTTTTGGCACGTGTATAATATTTCAGACAGGCCTTAGCATTTCCCGGGCGAAGCGTTGACCGTTCCGGAGACGATATCCGGGCTAGTTCCGGTTTTGCCTCATTCGCTCGATTGCTTTCCCATTTGGTTTAGCACTATCAACGCTCTTTTTTGCGTCCGGTCAATATTTAACGGTGCCCCGGTTTCAAGCCGAAATTTTACGCTTCAATTCTCGTCTTATGAAATAATTTAGGTTATCGATCCTGCTGTCGGGCCTACAAAAAAACCGCCGAAAACTCCAGAATGTGCTGAAGACGACGACTCGCCAAATTTCCGACAAGTGGTTAGCAGCATTCGTAAAAAATACGATCTTATGAAGCTCGTCAACAAAGATCTCAAGATCCAGGATGTCAAGCTTGAGTACGAAAGCGCGCCGATGAGTCCAATGTCAAAGATATTCAATGAGCGTCCTGTCCAACAACCTCGAATTTGGGGTCCCCCAGGTCGTAACGCAGCTGCGCCCTTGATTAAAAGCCCCCCGGAAGAAAAAGAAGCCCTGGTCGACGAACACGATTCCGTTTCTTTTGTAAAAGAGGATTCAGATATTCCCGTAATGTCGATTGAAAAAGAAGGCAAAGAAATGGCTTCACTTACAGAGCAAAAGGATGATCTAGATGAAAGCGGCGCGTCTTTTCACAGTGCAGTTTCAATGCCATACGATTCCCCGGTCGCGATTATGAATAGGTAAAATTACTCATATCACAAACGTTTTTAAATTCATTTTAGCTTCAAATCGTATAACCGATTTGAGAAAGTTGGTGAGAACTCAAACGACTCCGATAATATCGAAATCGTCGACGAAGTTTGCGTCAAAATCGAAGGCGAAAAAGAGCCAACAAAATCAGGGGGCGATAACGGAGATCCTGCTCGATCGTCTTCTAGTGTTACTCCTCTTCCGTCGGAAAGTGCTTCTGTGGAAGATGACTGTAATAGCGACGATTACAGTGATGACGACGTGTTTGAAGGCATTCCTCACGATCGCCGAGTAGTTGTTACTACTACAACGTCTTCAGTGTCGTCTTACGCGTCATCTGTTCTTTCTCAAAGCACCGTCACGACAACATCATCAGGCTCCACCTGCACAAGCGGACAATCGGGCTCCACTTCAACTAGCGGTTATCAATCGTCTGCCGCCCAAGAAGATGCCGTTAGCTTCGAAAACGATCCGATTCAAGCCAAGAAGTAATATCAAATTGTCAATTTTATTAATAACAAATTATTTATAAGGGGCAAACGAGCAGACCAATCTGCGTCGACCACCAAGTCGGCTAAAAAGGCGAAACCAGCACCAGCGCAGACGGACTCTCCTCGACGATATCCCAGACGAAAGTGTCGACAAACCGATCGCCTGACTTACAATCACGGCGATCTTTTTTAACTCTGCTTTTAGAACCCTTAGGACTCACTTTAGCATTCTAAATTAACGCGTTTATACTTTATTATCAACTTTTGTTTTTGAAAAACATTGCTCCATCTATGGCTGTGTCGCCCTCCAACTTATAAATTTAACCTCGCGCTGTTTAGTTCACTTAGAAATATTGAAAAAATAAAATTTTCTCCCGACAAAAATGACTTTTTGTTGATGGGCAAAGTTAACAGTAGAGATTTTTCAACAAATAATGAAAACGCAGGCAGCAACGAGGAGTTCGTCGTTATCACCGCAGACGCTTTTGATTCCAAGTTCAAAATTGCAAAAAGAGCAAAATTGGAAAGTCCAGTCACGACAGCGACGAAAGACCATGTTAGGGAAGTTAATGCTGGAACTTCCGCCGCTCCCGGCAGCACCATCGACATCAAAGAGCGGGCTAACGCCAAAGTTAGTCCCCGAACTAGCCACTTTCAAGCCAGAGAAGCAGAAGCCCTATCTCATTCCACAGCATCGTCCCAATTATCATCAACAGAATCACTATCAAATGACAAAGCCTTTCGTCCACAGTTCTGTGAAAAAAGCGCTTCAGGATCAAGCATTCATATCAGTCCCACCTACTCCAGCACTTCATCCGTTGGCCCATCGTATGCCAGCTCCGAGAACGTATCAGGTGCTTAAATTTATTTTTCATGAGCAAGTTGATAATCACGATTTAGGAAGGGGAGTCGCAGACAACTTTGATACAGGAGCCGATCCGCGTTGCCATATTTGGCCGGATACCGCGAGAAGAAGCAGCCCAGTCGCCAGAGTCGATCACAACGGATCAAACGACAACGGAAAGTTGCAGCGAAACCGAAACTACGAGCCTGAATGCGACAATATCGCAATCTTCTCTTCGGGATCGTCTATGTCCTTTGAGGAGTCCAACACATCAGATGATTCTTATCATCCTCGGGATCACAATTCTACTAACACTTCTGATGATTCTTCTCGGTTATCTTTTTGCCAGAAGCCTAAACACGCGCCCAATATCGCCAAAAATAGTACTTCCGACAGATCAAGTGCCAGAACAAGCGAAAATTCTTCCGAGCAAACAAGAAGCGATTCTTGTTCACCGAGCGCCAGACGGGTCAATTCTGATCCCCCACGAATTCACAAAAGTACTGATCGACTTCATCAACACTCTCCAAAGCGGTAATTTTTGCTTTTTAATACTGGATTCTTACTTTGCTTTTAGAATACGAGTGGGAGAACCCGCGTTAACTGATGAACGAGACAAACCTAATTTTTATGAGCAAGTATTGGAAGTCGCTGTGTTTAAAGAATGTTTTCAACGTCGAGGTCTTTTTGGTCTTACAAATTTCATGGACTTCAGTTTACCAGATCAGACCTTTCATTTTTCCTTCTCGCCGTATATTGATGGACAGTGGAGGAATACACTTCTAGTTGCAACAAAGTGTAAAGACTGGCAAAAAATCAAAAACAGAATCATGAATAACCCGCCACCTGTAATTCTTCCATTTGAAAAAACATCTTTAAACACGACTTTGACGAAACAAACGAATGAATCTCTTCAAACCTTAGAAAGCCGAATTCTACCTACCCTTGCAAACGACAAAAACGCACAGGTCTACACAGATTATCCCGAAAACGCTCCGCTAATTACTTCTGAAGATTTCGCACCAAATCCCCGTTTATACAAAGCTCGCCCTGAAAATTTTGACGCTGATTTTATTTCAATTGATGGTTTACTGGGGGATGTGACCTTTACAAATCCTGCTGGCGCTTTGGCAACCTTGGAATTCATGTATTCTGTCCTCGATATCGAGTACAGAGTAGTGCAAGATGTTCAAACAGGCGCTCCATCTACAAGGCTCATTTCTAGGGCGTTCCGACTGATCAATCCTGACATTTCTGAGGTTATGTATCGTAACCGTTTTGCAAACGATCCTGCTCAATTTGATCAAGAAGAATTTGTACTTAATAACTTCGATGACGAAGTTGATATTTCGATCGAAATGACAACGCTTCTTGGAGCCTTTTCTTGCGAGAGTTATAATTTTTCGAAGAAATTCCTGGCAGATGCAGCTTCGTTATCCAAACAACTTCAAAACGCTAAACCTTCATCTACGACAAATACTAATGATTATGAGGAATACGAATTTTTGACAGTGCCGCTGGAGAAAAGAACGTATAATTTTGAAGAAAGTGACTATCAATTACGAAGCAAGTATTTTAATCAAACTGATCTTTTTAAATATCTGACGCTGTTGGGAAAAACAGTTTATTACATGGCGCCCTATTATAAACACTGCCCACTACTTCTGACCAATGACGCTCCTAGTCTCGCCCTGGAGAAAAGAATCCCTCAAACGCTGTTAAAAGATTGGCGAATCGGTAAAATTTCTAAGAAAAGGGTGCGATCAGGAGATACGTCATTCATCTCTGCTCCTTCATTTGGATCTCAAACGTGCGAAGGAAATGTCAGTTTGATGAAAAGCAAGCTGTTCAATCAGGACGTCTTCAGAATTCATCTTTTAAAGAATCAAAGCGACAATTGCGCTCTACATTTACTTCTTTCTATAAAGAAGTATTTCAACGATTTTGTCCAAGAACTCTTTTTACAGGCACAGCAAGCCATCCTGTTTTCACGAAAAGAAATTGATGAATTATCGACGTGGAAAAAAGGTTCTTTGGAGACTTTTCAACAGCGTCAAAATCGTTTTCGGCTGATGCGACTTCATTTACGATCCAGGAAGCAACTTCTTCTTCATCAAAAGCGGCAGATTAAAAGTTTATTAACAAAGCTCCGTATTCTTTATGTCGACTTTTGCACGAGTTGCCCGTCTCAGCTTGATAAAAAGTTGCCGGTAAAAATCAAATGCTCCTTTGAAGACCAACAATTTCTTCAAACATCGTTTATCAATCCATTTGAACAAAATCAAATCGGAAACGACGTATTTACGTGCGACCGCTGTTCAAGCCGTCTAAATAATTCATTTTATCGAATGAGGCTCTTTCGAAATTTCGAATGTAACCTGCCCAGCATCTACTTACAACGTAAACAAATGCAAATGACCAAAGTACTCAACTACATGGAACTCGCCTATAACTTGTGTCCGGACGCGTTGCTTATTTTCGGTATTGATTGGCCCGACATTTACAGAAAAAAAGGTAAGCCATTGATTTTACGAATGGATTATAAGTACTTATTATTCTTAGCAGCTAAAAAACCGGACGACTTACAAACTACTCATGAAGAAGCAAATCTTGTCGTCGCCCCCACTGACGCCTTAATCGTAAGAACGAGCACCATCTAGTTCTCTAACTTATAAATTAGCTCCCCGTCAAGAAAGATCGCCAACAAAATCAAGAGCAGCCGCAGAATGAGCACTCAGGTATTTTTTCTAAATCATCATTCGCTTACATATTTTAGAAGCCCGCGCCGGATCAACAGGAGAAAATTTACGACATCTCTCCGGATTTGTCGAGAACACTTCAGGACGAACTCCTTTCAACAAGCTCAGAGGAACCTCGAACTCCCAGCCCGATCCAATTCCCATCAATCGAGTCTCTGGTCTCCAAAAAGCCAACAGAGCCGCAAACAGACCAAGTTGTCCCCGACCTCGAGAAATCACCGCTTTATCAACAAACAGGAAACCCTCCGAGAACGATCATTCATACAGTGGGCCCGTGTACTGTGAACTATCACGTGCCTCCCGCCGTCAATCCGAACCCCTTCTATTGGACTCCGCCGCAAGTTCAACCGTCGCCAGTAGTTTCGCCTGTTTGGCAGCCTCCTCAGAATCTCCCGCTAGAAGAGTTACAACCAGCGAGCTCGTTGATCATATACGCGAATTCGCGACTTCGGCTGAGTCGATCGGGGCACCTTTTGCAGATAGAGCGCCTGTGCCACTGTTGCCAACCGTCTTGGACGTATCCACAGGCTTTCACGGGACCGGATCTTCAACAACAACCACCTCCTCGTACACAACAGCCGTCTCCTCCTTTGTCAACGAACCCTACTCAGCAAACTCATGCAACCAATTCCGCGATCGATCGACACGTTCATTTTGATGAACCCTGCGCGAAGAAAAACAAAAGCGACACTAAAAAATACTAACAGGTATATTTTCAACCTCTTACAACAAAATAATATTTGTTTAGCTTTTCATCCCTGCCTGCTCTACACGCCGATTTCCCGAGCTACGCGCTGCATCTTCCCTTTTAATGTTCAATGTTCTTTCTATGTTTTTTCCTTACTCGATTTTTCAAATAAATGTCAAATAATTTTAAAAGTCAGTTTTTGGTTTTTTTCTTTATTTAAATAGCCAGGCAGTTGGATATTGTTTGATAACGATTTGAAAGGCAAGCAGGCGGTGAACTCTAACATTACTTTCTGAAAAGACGTCTCTAGTGTGATAAGTATTTGTCAGTAATTTGGAGCCGAAATCTTTTGGATTCAGTTCTGCGCAAAGATCATCCAGATCTTTTTGATGACGAATAAACTCCGTTATCGTTACAGATCCCCAACCATTAGGGTAAGCTATTTGAGTTTGGGTCTGAACTTCCGGTTCGCCTGTTTCATAATTATAAACAGTTGCTGTCGATTTGGTGCTGTAAAAAGCGTCTACGCTGATTCGCAATAAGCCAGAGAATACCTCTACTAAATCGCGAATAAGTTTAACAATATCGCGGTTATTTAATACAGTTATCACATATCTGTTGCAAAGATCCTTCCATCGCCCCATGCTGTCAGCGCCTGGATTGAGTGAAAAATGCTGCCATCCCTGTTCTAATAATTTTAGTAAAATCTTAAAATTGTAACTTACTGATAAGATGTCTAGTAGGTGCTCGTAAAGGCTGATCTTTCCCAATAAGCGCGTCAAGTTCTTCGGGTTCAAAGTAATCATCTGCTGGAGTGATCGGCGGAACAAGTCGTCGCAGTTGACTTTGCTCGTGAATAACGTTTGGTGCCAAGGCTTCTTTTGTAAAATCAAAATCTTCTTGAGTTTTTGATTTAGGGTAGAACCATTCTATCTGTTCTGGTGTGAGTACGAAATCTGGTCGTTGAACTCTGAAAGCTTCCATAAAGTCCTCCATCGGCTCTCCAGAAAGCGGAGGGTTGTTTTCCATGCCCGCGTAGTAACGTCGTTTATGTCTGCGAATTTGAGCTGCAGTTGCAAAAACGTCTTCGACATAATTTCCAGTAGAATTCGGAACGTCATTTACCTCGCCGGTTTCAACATTTAAACTTTCAGATTCCATTCTTAATTTTTAAACACATCAATAATCTTTAGCCAGTGTAAAAATTGAAATTAATATCTAATAATAAGTTCCGTCAGCTTTTTTTAAGGCGTAAGTACGAATCTTGTCCTTATCAATAATGCGCTTTTTAAGAGCGCCGTTAATTACTCGTTTTGACATAACTTTCGTTTTGATCTGTTTGTTTACTTGATCATACATAAACAGAGGCATATTTTTAACGACGCTCTCTTCGCTGTTGTCCGAAAAAAGTGCCGCAAGATAATCCAAATATCGAAGTTTGATCTTCTTAGCGCAACCTTTCGCTGATCGTTTCACATTTGTTTCATTCAAAAAAGCTCGATTGTGCTCATCCAATACTTCAAAAACTCGATGCCGATTTTCAGGAGCGACGATTGCTTCATCAATTCTGTTGGGCTCGCATTCCGTCATAATGTAGCATTTCGCACTGAGTGCGATAAACCATCCACTATAAATTTCCGCTTCAACTTTCAAGAGCCCCGGCTCTTTCTGAGACGCTGGACTTTCCGTAGCAAACCACTTAGGCTTGATTTTCGTTTCCCATTCATCCTTCAAAGAAGGTTTAACGCATTCGTCCAACGTCTTTTCTGCCAATGCAAGCACAAATGAGTCTGTATCGCAGTAACAAATTTGAACTGATCCTTCCTCCATGTATTCATTGAGAACGTCGCGAAATTTGAAAAACAGAAGCTTACTGTTTTGATAAACAAACAACTGAACCTGAAGAGCTGTACTATGGTTGACCATTTTCTTCGTAAAAATTGCTTCATGGAGAGGATCGCATTTGGTCTTTTCAGCCTGAAGAGTAGTCAACGATTTTAGCCGAGGATTACGGAGCGCCGTATATAAGTCGCCGGATGATAATATTCGAGTTTTGAGAAATTTGGAGCGATTAATCGCAAAATAGCCAACAGCTGAGTTAAGAATAAACTTGATCCAGTTTTGACCCGCTTGATCGCCTTTCGCTGCCGCTTTGACTCGATCTGCAACAAGTTCGTTGACGAAATTTTCGAAAGGTTTGCCTCTGTAATAGGATAAAAAATACTTGACCCTGTACTCGATACCCATCTTCGCGTAATAATGAAGCATTTGCGATGAAATAAAGTAGTTGTCCACATTAAAACAAAATATGTTTTCCTCGCAGGGAAACATTCGTTTTTTCTGATTTTCCGAAAGAGTGTCACTCAAGTCTCCTTGTAAATCTTCACGTTCAAGTTTCTTTCGAGCAAAAATAGGCGGCATGTATTTATATTTTTCAATTACTGACGGAGGCGACCGTAAATCAACCATAGCAAACCCAAAGAATCTACTTTCGCCGTTTTCATCCTCTTCTAAAACCAATTTTTTAAACTCGGCTTCTGTAACTCCTTCGTGTCCTGATGGTAATCCTGAAGGTTTTCTCGCACTCTTGAATAAAAATGGATACGTTTTTGAAGAAGGGCTTTTACCAGTAGACTCCAATATTTTCCATTCTCTTCTCCACTCGCACGCCATTTTAATCGTAATACAGTGAGGAAAATTTTGTGGCCCTTCTGTTTCTTCCCATTCGGAGCCGTTCCAGTGTTTCAGAGGCTTTCCCCAGTCTTCAATTCCGTCCATTTTTCGAACGTCTTCAATAATTTTCTGCATCCTTGCATCTTCGTTCTTCAGCAAGCCGTCTTTGGTAAAGGGAACAAAGATTTTTGCGCCGGTCGCCGGATCAGTAAGTTCTTTTTTCGGTGCGCAAGTAGGTTTTATTTTGCATAGCTTGTTAGTACACGGATGAAAGGTACATCCTCGATATTCAAAAAAGTATCGTTTTTTTATACGTCTAATTGGCGAATTTCCATCATCATTTGATAGAATTAAGATTGGCTCATCCTCGCTCTCTGCATAACCGTCAATATAATAACTTCCAATCTTCTTCTCTTCCAAGTTGTAAGAATGCTCAATTGATCCATTAAAAGAGTAATCAGGCGACCAATTCAGATATTCTAACCATCTTATAGACCCCAATGAAGTATTTTGACGCTGATGAAACATCCCCTTGCTAAAAAATCGCTCCTCCTCAGAATAACACATCGACGAAGAATAGCCCATTTTCTGTAATGTGTATTTTATGCCAGGACCACACGGAAGATCTCCACGAAAGGATTGCGGGTACAAACTGTTGAAGTCGTAGGTAATAACGGCTTTGATAATTTTTCCAAGCAAAGTTTTCCAAGCAAACTCAGGAATCGCAGGATTCGGACCGTTCAAATAAATTGCTCTGTGAAGAACTTGAACAATGCCTCCTGTAAGATTTTTTCTCATGTCGCGCAATAATTCTGGGAAGTCAGGAGAAATTGAATATATTGGCGGACATTTCTTATCGTATTTCAGAAATGCAATTTTATGAGCGAGCTGTGAAATACTCAATTCAGAATGAATTCCCAATCCAAAGCGTCGTTGATTCGATAAAGCAAATGAAGAAATTGAGCCTTGCAAAAGAACGCAATCATTGTAATTATAGTCGATAAGGAAATCCATCATCGTTGTTGGATTATCATTTTCACCTGCTTCTTCAAGCGCGTACCATCGTTCAACAGATGCTCGGTACATTTTTGGTGAAAAACGAAAAAAAGCGCAAGTGGCTTCATCATCCTCATCTAAATGCCAACGGTTTTTATCAGAGCTCCAACAAATAAATTTTTCAATTTGAGTTTTCCACTTTACATATAGATCAATTGTATCGCGAATTTGAAACAGACTTTCACCTGACGAAGCACCTTCGGCTGGTGGTAGATTGTCGTAGTGTTCTTTGGCAACAGGATCGTCAAAAATATGGGTCAATTTTAAAAACCGACAAACATGGCTTGCGATTTCTTTTTGCTCGTTTTTCCATTTTCCTTCTTCAATATTTGTTGCGATTATTTTATCCATCTCAATAACGTACTCGTTAGTGGCAACGGACATAGTAGAATAAAAGCAGGGATACGCTGGAAGCTCTTTTGCCTTTTTTATATGATCAAGCTTATTGTACCATTCATAGCAGAAGGAACCTTTTACAAAAAGTTCTTCACTAAGGCCGCAGGATCGAGCGAGTTTTTCCAAAGCCATCGGGCAGGTGTAGTTTTTGAAATCTCGAAAACTGAGATTAAGAGCTTCCAAAACCATGTATCCGCTTGCTCGTTTTATAAAGCTGATGAGTTTTGTATTTCCGCCAACAAAGAAGAACAAAACTGAAATAAGTGTCGGAAAAAGAACAACCATGTCGTATCTCTCGCCGACCCAAGAATAAATCTTCAACTTGTAAAAGTCCTTTAAGTATTTGAGCTTTTTACGATAAGCTGCCAGAAGAAAAGGATTACTACCCAGCCCGGCTTCTTTTTTCTTGTTCTCATCTTCGATCAACTTTTCATAATGCTGAACGCCTTGAAAAATGCAACCAGGAATCTGGCTCTCCATTTTCTTCTGAAGTATAAGAAGATAATTGATGAATTCCGTAAGCATTATTAAAGACCCTTCGACTTCATCCGTTTTGCGAACAAAACATTCTCGCTCTCCGTTACTCGTTACAGTCGCCAATGTAGCCAGTTTATGATATTTATCACCTGAAGAAAGCCCATTACAGTTCATTGTGCACTCAATATCATAAACGACGAAATATTCTTGAACGTAGTCAAATGAAGGCAGGAAGTTTTCCGCGACTAGCTCGTGCACGTGATCCATGATTCGATGCGATTCGACGGTTTGATGTATAATATCAATAGTATCCATATTGCACGTTGCTTCGTGTTTCTTCATTTTACGCTTATCAGCGTGAGTATACAGACAGTTAGGTGTTTTACACTTTGGGAGCTCGATGACCATTCGATCAGGAAGAATACGAACAAGAGTTTGATCGTTAAAAACATTTGGTATCAATGTAAGAACGTTTCGTATAGGCATATATTCGGTGTAGAGCGAAGATTCTACACTATCGCGATTATTTTGCATTAGCGAATTCTCATCTTTGTTGTCGTCAGAAGAGTTAGATTCAAGTGTCGGCTCCGGCATCAAATCATCAGAGTTGTAATGAAGTAAATCATCATCTGTCTGAAGAGCTGAATTAGAATCGTCACCATTCTTTGAAACTGCGCATTGGTTATCAACGAAAGGATTTATTGCCTGACTTTTTCAGTACTTGCATTCTCCGTCAAATTATCAAAATCGACAAATGATAAATCATCGTCATTTGTTTCCAAAGCAGGCGTGGCCGTAGCCGTCGTGTCCATACCAGTTGTTTCGATAGCGTCCATTTCCATACCAGGTGTTTCGATAGCATTTGTGTCCATAGCAGTTGCTTCCATGGCAGACGTTCCTGCAAGTTCTCGCATGTCTTCTTCATCGCTTTGCAAAACTTCAGTCGCATCATGCAAATTGTGCTTGTGATGTTTTGTCCACCGCAGTATTTGAGCAGTTTTCTTTTTACCCAGATATCTTGAACATTTACTATATCGACGTTGAAAATCCTTGTTTGCAGCATAAAGTGGCAACAATCCAGGATAATTATCGAATTCCCTGTAAGTAAGATTTGTCAGCCGTTTAAATTCGTTTGCAAACTCATCTTCTTGCATAGGAGCTGCCAATATATTCATATTGATACAATCTGAAGTTCCAATCGCCGCGTAAACACACCGTTTCAAGTTGACGTTGTCGTTTATAATTTTTCCGACAAAAAGACGAATATTGACCTTGTATTTACTTCTTATTTTCTGAAAAATACCATCTGCGATCGAAAATTGTTTTTCAGCGTACGCCTCGCCAAATAACTCTTTTTTTATCTCCGCTATTTTTAGATTATACTCTCGTAAATGAAGCTTAGGCCAACGAACTTTCACCAGCGCGTTCCAAATACAAACCCAGTTTTTATCGCGGTCTTCAAAAGTGCGCCTAGTTGGTAAAAGATGAAATGTTCCAAGGCGCCAAAAGTAAGGACGCGCACTTTGAAGAACAACGCAGGGACGATCTGACATTGGATTGACAGACTCTAATCGACCAATAACTTGTTCAACATTTTCGCGAGATCCAACTCGATGCGGGCGATAACTGATTCCAAGAGGTCGAAAATAGCCTCCGTATAAAGCGTAAATATCGATGTTTAAGAAACGTTCTAATTTAGGTAAGTCAGCTCTAGTAGGCGACAAACCAAATTCTCTGACAAGTTCGCTTGTATCAACTTTTGAAAGTTCCTCGCGCAGCTCTTGATTTAATTTCGTCGGAATTTTTGGATGAATCTTTTTTAAATAATTCCACCAGTTTATCCCCAACAAAATTGTATCATACACGTTAGACTGGTTACGCTCATCATCCGGATTCGCTGGAGAATACTCCTCGCTAGAAGTACTCGAAGTGCGGCTGCGGTTTCCATCTTGCTCGCCGTTTTCATCAGAACTCTCATCGCTATTTAACGGATCAGGTCTTCGACGAGCCTTTCTAACTACATCAACGGATTCACTGTCGTCATCATTTTCTGCTAAGAAAGCACTCTCAGCAGTTCTCTGACTGTTTGTAGAAGCTAATAAATACCTTCGTCTTTTTTGATAGTTTGTTTTCGATAATCCTTTTGCTTTATTTGGCAGAAAACGCTTCATAAGATAAAAGTATTACAACGAGATTTATTCACAGTAAGCGTTATATAGAATATATGTCAGCAGAGAGTAGCATCAAAAAAGAAACCAATGAGTCTAACTCGCAGCGCCTTCTGTGGAGTCGCTAACGCGACATTTTAGATCGTTTTGCCGGCGGAGCCCGCCCGATCTGTTCTGTATTATCTAGATGTATTGACGGAGTTTGATTATCTGGAGTCGCCTTGCACATCACGCTTGACCTTGAAACGACGGAAGCTTCTAAAATATCGTTAAAATAGTTATTGTAAATTTAAAACAAACCATTTCTTGCTGCGTCCAAAATTAAATTGTCCACAGGATATCGCATGATAAACGGAGCCCAACCCGTTTTCAGAGCAGTTCTGAACGTTATTCGGATTTGAACTGTCCCCATCATATCTCGACGATCACCGAAATAAATGGGAACAAACCAGTTTTGGTTACAAAACTGAAAAAAGTCAAGGCCTTCCCCCACTGTTTTATTTGCGTATCTACCGTTGTGCTTGAGAAAATTTATATAATGGTCTTGAGCAGAATTCCATGGAGTTCCATGAGCGTGCTCGTTATCGACTAAAATCTCAAACTGCTCAATCTCAAAACCTTCTTCAAAAAGAGAGGTTTTAGTTATGCATTTTTCGAAAGAAGGGATTTTTCGAGCTTCGCTCATTCCCGTAAAAATCAGCATATCAGGAAATAAACCCCGAGAACATTCGACAATATAAGTTCTATACCCCGGAGCCCATGTTCCAACACATAATCGAGGATGATAAAAAGGGATTTTAGCCCGTTTCTTACCGATAATAAACGGTCGCTCATCTTTTGTTGGAGTGCAGAAAACACTCTCAATTTGTAAATGTCTGAGCATATCAGTAGTTAAGGTAAAGTCTGTGGAAGTCTTCGCCCAGAATATAACATACGTGTTATTGCCTTCGACCATATTATCGTACTTAGGAACTCTTCGATACACCTTATGAGCCCTCCACGTACCTTGAACTGCTTGAATATTGTTTTTTTCATCCACTGGTGTACCTTTGGTGTATAGTTCATTAAGTCTGGTTTTCGGTAAATAATCTCCCCCAATAGGTTCGATTTGAAGATATTCAGGCTCGGTATCTTCATCAGCGCTTGTAAATTTAGAAGCAGCACAGTCACACTCTTCTTCCGTCAAATGTTCGACCCATTCATTTACCAATTGAATATTTTTGTCAAATGGATAAGTCATTATTTGGATGAGATGACCCTTATCGTCTTTCTTGTAAATATTTTTTTCTAAAGTTCTGACTTTCTGATATTCGCTCCACCTCATTGCCATCCGCCTAGGTGTCTCCGGTTTATCTGTTGAAACCCCACTTTGAGTAAGGATTTCAAACTTCACTCGTGAATCCGCGGGTAAAACTCTCTGCTGTCTCGCCAATCCGTGGCTAATTGGAGATCGAACAAGGTATCGATGATACAGCATTTCGCAATCGACAGCGTTTTTACCTGTTGAAATTTTGATAGGTTTCTCCAATTCTTTCCATTCTTCCATCGCATATTGCTGTCGATTTTCAACAAGATTTAAGCCATTGTGCTTGCACTTTAACTCTAGCAATTCATCAGCGTCAGCATCGTAGGAGTCGTAGTGTCCTTCCGGGAATAATTCGACTTCCTGAGCTTTTGGCGAGTAATTGAGCTTTTTGACGAAATTGTTAAAAAACAGGTATTCCAAGCCGTTTGTCCAAGTTGAAAAGATACATTCATCCAATATATAAAAATTGAATTTATCTATGATCTTCGATGCAAAGCCGTTATCAGGAACAAAATTAGAAGGCATTTTGAGTTGAAAAAGAATCGCACATCTGTCCAGTTTGATTGGTAATTTGTCAGGCGGCATTGCGAATGTTATTTTTCCGTTACCCGCAGAAAAATCGCCGAGGGTGTGAAGAACTTTATATCCAGCGTAGGGGTCCGAAGTCTTTCTAGGTTTCTTGTAGTAAAGAAGATTTCCAAAGTTTTCTTCCATGGTGAAGCACTAAAATTTTATTATAACAAATAGTGAACAAGTGAATTCTAGCCGAAAAGATCACTAAGCTTATGTTTAGTGAGCAACGGTATAATAACCCCTAATTTTAAAGATATTATGTTAATGTGAGCATAAATGAGGGAAACTAAAAGAAGGTGAGTAAAAACAATGGCGATTAAAATTATTAAAAATATGTTCTTTTTAGTGTTGACATGTAGCAATCCGAGCATTTTGAACATTTTGGCGAGCCGTCGTTCATGTTCGTCGCCTTCGTCGGCGCTTTCTCCGTTTTCGATTTGGTCTTCTTTGACGTCTCAATCGACGAGTTCGAGGAGCTCGTCGACGTCGGCGTGGTCGCCGTCGCCGTTTTCGTTGACGAGTCGAAGGTGCAGCTAGACCCAAATTTCGTAATCGCGATAATCGTGGTTTCACAAGATAAGATCTGCTTGTCATCTAAACAAAAACGAATAAAAATCTATACCGTTGGCGCAAGCGTCTTTGTTTCAATTCAGAAAGTGTCATAACTAGATTTAATTCTTTTTCATAAAAACGTCTATCTAATTTAACGCCTTTTGAATTTATAAGAGTAAATGAAAAAACCCTAGCTCCATGATGAATTTGATAAATTTGAAAAAGTTCTGTAGTCCACTTAGGAGTAAAACCTTTTTCAAAGCGTTTGATATTCTTACGAGGAATTCTAACAACATCGCCAACATGAAGCTTACTCCATGTTTGACGATACTGCTTAGATCGTTTTGATTCTAAATAGTCAAATAGTTGCCGAGCATTATAGCGATTTACATCTGCAGGTTTAACGTTAGTGGAAGAATGCACAGTATTATTGATTGCAGTATTTACAGGTTGTAAAATATGAACCCAACGTTTAACGTTCCCTTGACTCGTGAAAGCTCTTCCAAGTCGTGCTTCAAGAGTTTTACTGAAATTAAATACTATTTTGAAACAATTAAAAATAAAGACTTACTTGAAACGCTCAACAATGGATGCTTTATGAGGCCCCGTATTAAAAACTCGAGTCATTCCATATTTTGCCAGAAGCGTAGGGACTTCTTGCTGAAATTCAGATCCTTGATCTGTCACGAAAAAAGTGTGCCCTGGCAAGTCTAGTGTTTGAAAAATGGATTCAAGATTGGTCGCTAATTCTCCAGACTCTTTGCTAAGTAATTTACGAACGAAGCTCTGCCTTGATAAGGCATCAACAACGCACAAAATATATTTGTAATTATTGTTGAATTCGCCATAGTTTTGATAGGCTAGAATTGTATCAGCGAAAAGACAAGAATACAAGTCAGTCGCGATTATAGGGTTACGCGCGAAATTTCTATGAAGAGGTTTATGGAGAGAAATAGAATCGTTCATACGTTTAAATCGATCTACATTAAAGCCGCTGTAAAAAGACGGTTGTTTAGGGTTATAAAATAAATCTAGCGTATATGGCGGTTTATTAGCGGGACCAGAAGTTGGCTGTTGATTCGAGAACGGGCTCGTCGTCCTCGTTGTTGTCTCCAGTGTCGGAGGTGGTGCCTTCATTCTCGCTGTATTCAGGAGATTTTCGTCTCCGCTTTGCTGGGGCCCGTTTTGTTGAAATTGAGTTACTAGGTCTACCCCTTTTTCGAGATTTGGGGAGCTGTTCAGATTTCTCAGACTCTTTGGGCTTTCTAACTGTAATAACTCGTCCAGCGGGAGCCCGATTTTTTTCAGTTTTTCGCTTGTGGAAGTTGTACGCGGGGTTCTCGACAATGACGGAGTGCTCTCTTGGATTTCTTGAATTTTTTCTTCCATCCCGGGCGTTTCGTTTGTCATTATCATCGTCCGAGAATTGAGACTCGTCGGCGCTTTTGGAGTCGCTCTTGGTAGAAGATCTGTCATCTTGATCGTTGAAGTCGGAAATTTGCTCACTATCAGTTCCTGAGGAAATTTCAATTCGCCTGTTTTTGGATTTCTGGCTGCGATGAGTTGCGTCATAAATTGAATCCCTGAATTTTCTGAAATCATCGCTGGTGATAGTATAGCCATCGTCGTTTTTCCTCCTTTTTCGTCGTACTTCTTTAGGCGCTTCAATTCTTCTTCGTTTACGCCTCGCAACTGGTTGACTTTCTTCGATACTGTCTTCGTCCATTGATCCAACTCTCCGCCTTTTCCGACCTCTTGATTTGACTTCGCGCCGTCTTGAAGATTTTGAATAGTCGTCGCTGATCTCGGATTCAGAGTAGTCGTAATTGTTTGCTCCGTTAAGGGTTGTTTCACCTTTCGTGGGCGACCCCGTTTCCTCTTCAAAGCCGGACTCGAGCTCACTCGCTTCCTCGCCTCGGTCTCGAGGCGCTTGACCTCTAATTCGTCGAGACCGTCTAGCCTGTCCTCGAGGTATTTTCCGGTTGCAAAGTCCTGCAAGTAGCTTGGCGGTGCCCTCTTCCTCGGTATCATAGTCGGGATACGGCTCTGCTTTTGTTTTTGGGGCGCGAACTCTCACTCTATTAGTTAGAGGATTAATTTCCCAAAAGGAGCAAATGTTTAACATTTGCGACAGTGAAAAATAACAGCCACCGTTCAAGGGTATTTTATTGAGGTCAATTTGACCAGCCATTGTCTTTAAAAATAAAGTGTTACACTCATGCTCACAAAAACACAAATTAATCCCAGATTAACATAAAAGTTTCGTGCATAAATACCTGGATAATTGATTTTCTTTTTTTGTTGTCACTTGAAAAGGAACAATAATAAGATTAAAGGTAAATTGTTACGGTATCCGGTTTTATACGCGCGGCGCGAGCGCCCTTTAGCGGAAACATGAAAACAGAAGTATAAAAGCGAGAGACCGTAATTAGAATCGTCAGAACAATGGACGAACTAGCGAAAAGAGCTGAATCTTATACTCAAGTCAAAATTGACAACTTGAACGTCCAAAATTGGCTTAGCGGCGGAACTCACAAGGTCACCGGAAAAATCAAGAAATTTGAGCTTGGAGATATAAACTTTCCAGGCCAAGAGAAATTGGAAACAAATCGCGAAGCTTTCTTTCATTTCAATCCGAGGAATTGGAATCAAGAAGAAGCGGAAATTCGAAATTACTTCTACGAGCCGACAGGTCTACTTACTGATCTTCAGGACAAAACTCTCATTGTCTGTATCAACGGATACACGCCGCCAGACACCAACGCTCCGAACTACCCAGGAAGGATTGCCGGCCAATTTGAAGTCGCTTTCGTAAAATGCATCAACATTTAACGAAACTCGTCCCCGACTTTCGCTTCCGTCATCCCTGTTCACTGCTTATTGCAGGCTCGACCGGCACAGGTAAAAGTAATTTTGTAAAAAACCTAATTGAGTGTGACGGAATCAACGGCGATATTGAATCTATATATTATTTTATGCCGCGTCTAGAGCCGCTCCATATTACCCCTCATAGTAACCAACAACTGTATCTAATGGAAGGGCTTCCCTCACGAGAGTGGGTAGACGACACTTTTCAAATAGAGGCGGACAGTAAAAGCCTAATAGTCGTAGACGATTTATGGTCGTCTTCAGTTGAAAGTGATACTTGTGAATATTTACTTTCCTACGGGCGTAGACATTTGGGTGTCTCGTTAGCCTTTATAGCCCAGAATTTTTATGAGAAGGGCAAAAAGGCCATTACTGCAAGGTTTGTCTTCAATATTTTTTATGTTTTTTTAAATTAACCGCTCCTTTTAGAAACTGCATGACAAGTTTTGTTCTAATGAACAATCATACGGACTGTGGAATTAACAAAACGATTGCAACTAAATGCGGCTTGGTCGAGCCTTACAATCAAGCCATGAAGCTCTTCAAAGAACGAAGAATCCCCAACTACAATTACATCATACTTCAACGTGACGTCCGACACGCGGATCAACCAAGAGTAATTACGAATTACTTCGGAGAGGTGGATGGATTGGGTGGTGCACCATGGATGTTTGGCCTGTCACAATAGATTTCCAATATAAATTTATTGAATACTGACATGAATAAAAAAATTACATAAAAACACACGGCATTTCTTTATGGGAGCAAAATCTTTGATCGCATTCTTCGTTTGCACAGCAGCATCTTTGTTCAGCAAGATATTTCCGGAAGTGCAGGGGGAACGAATTGTGCTCAAGTGCAGGAGTTGGCCCTAGATAAAGTTAATAAAATTTCAAAAAAAAACTCACATTTACTATTGAGCAGGGCAATCCATTTCTCGCCAAGGTCCTTGTTGTCTCCAAAATATTGGCCTCGATCGCGCTGGAGAAACATTTTTGCAGTGACATAATAAAAATGCACAGTAACTTCGCCCATTTTTGATACCATGTATTCACTAGATTTCATCTGAGCCGCACGACATAGAGAAAAAACGCGCTCATCAATCTTCTTTTTATCCGACGCGTACGCAGGGTCCATTTCCATAAGTCCTCGCGCCCAGATTTGAGCGTATGCAGCATATAACGCCTTTTCACATAAGAAAGCTTTGCCAAACAAGTTCAAATTTCGAAAAAATACGGTAAGATTTGGATATTTGTAGCATTGAACGGTACACGATAATTTCTTGTTTTCGTAAATGAATTCCCGCTTGATAACTCCATTCTTTATTTTTTTATAACCTAAGCAGTAAGTCGCGTCTTCTTGAAGTCGATCGTTCAAAAATTCTTTAACGGTTTTCTTTTTAATTTTTACCAGCTCGTTAGGCGACGAATGAATATTTGAAGGCGGTCCAGGTGAAATACAGTCCTCAACTTGTCTGATAACTATCGAAGAAGACCGTGTACCAGTTTTTTCGTCAATATTCTCTTTTACAAAAAACATAATTTTTGACGACACGCTAGTAACCCCGCTGCACAAAAACTCGTAAAGAATGGGCTGATCGCTTTGAAATCGATTCTGATGGGTAACCACGACTCCAACATCATATTGATGCAGTTTATTACTAGTATATTCTTCATAAATTTTTTTCATAATTCAAATAAAGTAAGAATAAGAGAGATATTTATTAGACACAGCGCTCAAGAGCTCTTAAAAGTAGATCGATTCGCGCTTTTTCAATCTTCGGATGTAACGCCATATTTTACTAATTATGCCTATACAAATCAATGATATCATCAAAACATTCACGATCAACGATAACAGATGCAGGTCTTGATTGTTCGAAGGCTATTTTCCTGAAGATATTGAATTTTCTAACTTCCTGCCGAGGAACGTAAGAATCAGCCGCAATATCGGACGCTTCACTAGTCGTAAGGAAGAACGGATGAAACTTAATCGTTATTGAAGCATCGAAAAAAGAAAACTCACGAAAGTATAACCGCAAGCCATCGCTTTTTCTTCTAGGTCTTGAATATATCGTCGAAACATTTGCTTGCTTCCAAACCACGGCATAGAAGAATAGACGCTTCCAAAATAATACGCCATTCGATGGCACGCTAATCTGTAATAACTTCCATAAACTAATCTACAGATTGTAATATGATACAGAAATTCATCCTGCGGCGCTAGTTGAGGGTAAATTTCATCATGAGGAATTCCGATTTCTTTTAAAAGATTTTCGATAAAATGGTCAATTGCTTTGACGTCAGGTTGATTGTCCAAAGTTTGAAAACGTGAATCTTTCTCCAACAAAGATCGAGCCCAGAGCTGTCCATATAAAACGAGAAGTATGCGAAAAGGGTAATCACAATTTTTGCCAGGATTCAATGAGAAAAAGACCTCTTTCAAATTCGGATAAATAACCTTCTGAATGTTGCAAAAAAATCCTTCAGGTAAGTTGCGATCATAGATGAACTCGCGCTGCACTTTGCACATGTGATCCATAACCTTCCGCCGACCGAAGTTTACTGCTGGGCATCCGCTTGAAGTTACACCGTAAGAAGTCATTGATGGTAAATTATCATATATCTTATTTAGATACATCTGATGAACACAAAAAGAAGGCGAGTACTCAATAAGCCATTCGTGTTGTCTTACAACTACTCTATTCTCTATTCTGTTTGTTTCCTTGTTGAAATAACTTTCAATAAAGAAAGAAATTCGCTGCAGTTTCTTTAGAACGCCCAAAGATTTGACGGTTTGGAGAATCGGATTGTGACAATGACGATTAGAATTCTCAACCATAAAACAAGGAAAGTCCGCTTTTACGTCTTCAAAAAACTCCAAGCTTTTAATCAACATGTTTACAAAATGAAAGCTAGTAAAAAGAAAATAGAACTACGAGACGAGCGCTCCCCTCGGGCGCCACTTTTTTATTATACGAAGAATTTTACTTTTCGCTCAAAGTTGGAAAAAGCTAAACCGATGACTAAATCAAAAATCGCGCTTTTTTCAAAGATATTCACGATAAATCAAGTCGGAGTATAAAAGGCCGAGCGAAATTCAGATGCCACCAGTCTTTCAAGATGGCCGACCTAACTGATGAAGAGCGAGCTGCGTACGAAGATCAATATACGAGAGGATTGAGGAAGATGCGTGATTTTCGAATTTACACACAAGACTTTGTGGACGAAATTGAATTCATGAGCGCTGTCTGGCCAGAGAAAATCGTCTTTCATGAACACAAAATACCTGAGGTAAAAGAGCGGATAAACGGAACTTTTGTTATTTATTTTTAGCACTGCAAACGCTTGGACGATATGAAAGCCATGTTTGACCAGCGCATGTGGGAAGGCGCTGATAAGCGAGAAGACGATATCGGCAAGAAAGTTCGCGACATACGAAAACAAATGCAGGAACTCGAAAACACCCTCAAGATCCATTTTCGCCCTGCTTTTGACCGCTACTATTTAACCCTGATCAACACTTCATTTTAGTTCTTTCTCTCTTTAGTTTTCTAGTTCACTCTTTTTCCGACTAATTTTCGTTAAATTTCTGCATGCTTACGATTTCTAGTTTAATAAATAGGCCAATTCAAAAATTAATCCATTTTTTTTCAAGATGGGTCACACTCAACAGGAGCTTAGCGCATATCGCCAGAAAATTTCACAAGATCTCGACCAAATGAAAGCGTTTATTTACATATCCAGGCTGTTTATCAATACAGTGCGACTGGCATTTATCTGCGCGAACGATGAAATGGTGCTTTATGAACATCTGATTCCAAATGTAAGAAAACTTACTGAAATATTAACATTAGAACTAAGCACTGCCACCGACTCGCCAAAGTAAGAAAAACTTTAAACGAACCCCTTTGGAAAGCCGCTGTTTTACGCCGCGATAAGTACGGAGCAACCGTTCGAAAAGCTCTGAAAATTGCTCGCGATCTACAATTCACTCTCAACGTCCACTACAGAGTAGCTTTGGAGCGCTACCATTTCACTTCAACAAACGATCCCTTCGACTAGCCTCTATTTCTACCGCTACTTATCAAACCGCTTATATTCAACAATAAAGACACAGTCTCTAGAAATAAATTGTTTTTATTTGCAGCTCTTTAAAAGCGCATAAATTTGTCTTTTCTGCAGGCGAACTTTAGTCGTCTTGTTCTTCGGCGTTGGTTTCCCATTTGGGCCCGTCGACATTCCAGGATCTACCGCCCTTCGTCAAGAACGTGACCCTGCAGCGTCCAGACACGACGTCGTCCCAAAAGGTGCCGAAGCGCTGTTCGAAGGCGCTTTCCAACTCCGCCGCTTTCTCCGCCAAGATTTCCTGGTCGTCGACGGACAAATACTCGCCCAACATTCGCACCACTAACTGGGCAGGAAGCTCTTCGCAGTGATCCTTCTGGTCACGAGGGGGTTGCTGGAATTTCTCCCCTAAAGAATATAAGTACGCGTCAAAAAAGAATAAACTTACGTCGACCTCGGACCATTGCGCCAGCCAGCTTCTTCGCACTCTTCTTTCCAGGAGTTTTACGGCCTGGCGTCTTCTTGGCAGGAGTTTTTTTACCCGGGGTTTTTTTACCCGGAGTAAGGGCTTTTCGCAACGCTTTGCCAGGATTACGAGCAGCATCGTCGATGGTGTTGAAGATTCCGTTCATACCCCGGGTAAAAGCAGGACCGACGCCGCCTTTTTCGCCAAATCGCGCGCCCCGGCTTGGACCTTGACGAGCTTGCTCGGTTTCAGTAGGCTCCTCGCTTGAAGGACCAGCCTGCTGAGATCGTCGGTTTCGCTGGTCGAGTCGATTAAGCAAGTCGCGTCGATTTTCCTCCGCAATCGGCTCGTCTCGGAGCACCGCCGCTTGACGAAGAATCTCGTTTTCTTGGGTCTCTCGTTGTTGGGCCTGAAGTCGCCATCGCTGCTCGAGGGGGTGAGATCGGTCCTTGAGCGACCCCAACTCGGTAAACTTTAGAAGCCCCCGAGAATTTTCGTTGTCGGACATGTCGACATCCGTGGTGGAGCTTGGAGAGTCAGAAGAAGCCTCGCTGCCGAAGATTTCGAGCCTTAAGGTACGAAGATGTCGCTCGGCTTCCCGGAGATTTGAGCTCAACCGAGAAAACCGAGATGAGATGGATCGTGTTCGCTAGAAAATCGAATAAATATGAGCCACAGTTATTTTAAATTATTTCATAAAAATAAAGACGAATAATAACTTACCATTTTTGGCAAAAATAACGCTTTTGACCTTTCCTCGACTGCTTGAAAAGACAAACTGACGATTTTCAACAATTTTTCAAAACATAGGGAGATGTTCTAGAGATGCGGTTTTCTCGGAAAACAACGGTATCTCTAGAAAAACACGTTCGAGAGATTTTTTGCCCAAAACATCCTACGGTAAATGTCAACAACATTCAACGCTTATTTTTACTTCCTTCCGGCCAGGTGCGAAAAACTTTAAATTCGGCTGCGTAATTTCTTTGGCGTACTTGACTTCAATAAAAGTACAAGCAAGAAAATGACTGAAGGTTTTCAAATGAATACTCCTGCAACAATGGGCGAAGATTCGTGCTCCTCGGACGAGTGCGAACAACAACGAGCGCCCGCTCTCCGGCCTTGTCAGATGACCCGCGACGAATATATTCAAAAATGCGAAGAAATTATCGGCGATGGAAATAAGAAATTCGAGCCCTATATGGGATATCGACTTTGGAAAGTTGCAGGAGGCGACAACTTTTTTATTCCAGCGTCGACTCTTGCCGAAATAATCAAACGAAAAAATCTCAAGGTGCCGCGTAAACTTCGAGATAGAATTCGTTCTGGCGAAAATTTCGATAATTTTACGATCATGATAAACAAACGGGATTATAATTATTATGGATCTACCGTCAATAATGATCCTCATTTGATGCTTTTGCGTCGAGAACTACGATCTACCACTCAAATGCGCGAAGAAGAAGAAAAAAAGGCGGCTCGGAGACTTCTGAAAAGCGCCGAAAACGACTCATCTGGAAGCGACAATGAGACCGAAAAGAAAGCCGAAGACAAAAAGTGATTTTTTTATAAACATTCTGTTCGACAATCGATGAATAAATATAAAGAAATACTTTTATCTCGTTGTTGATTTCAAATTTTTCGTGCAATTAATAAAGTGCAGACTGCAAAAGGTTTAGGATGGCTTTGAGAAGAAATATAATATTTAAGTGAAACTTAAATTTTTAATTAAGGAGAAAGCTCATTAAAATAGATCGAACCAATTAAGATTGTTATCGAGCTTAATGACAACCAGATTCTCATTTAATGAAACCAAGTCCAGGTGTAAAAAATCTGCTTGCATAAACAGCTGGAAAGTCTACATTTAAGGGCGGAGAAATTTCAGAATTCATTAAATCAAAAAATCTTGTTTTCAGAAAAAGAAGAAAGAAGAAAGAAGAAGATGACCGACATTATCAAGTTTGGAATCCTCTCATTTGCTCTTTTGGCCATTTTCGCTGCATTTGTAATTACTTCATTTTGGATCACACTTGCCTTCCACATTTTCTGGATCATCATTTTCGCTACACTTCTTCGAACACTTGTTGCCCACTGCAAAAAGGCTTCAGAAGAAACTGTAAATAACATTCAACTGCAAATAGTCACTGTACATAACATATAAACTCATTCATTCCTGCAAATAAAAATAATTTGCAAATTTCAAAATTAAAAGTTTATTTGAAAGTTTTTTAAGAAAATGCAGATTGTTCAATATGTGATCGATCATAAAGCTTCATTTGAGATTCAAAGACTAGTAGAAATTAAGTATCATTATATTCAAAATGATTTCGTTAAACGGCGAAAAAGAATTACAACTTTAGTTTCATTTTAAATTCGAATATATCTAAGGATGAATGAGAATGACAGTGTGGATTCATTTTATTTTAATATAAATTGTATTTACTACGCAAATTGCATTGATACAGAGTCATTTTATTTTGATAACCTTGCTTTATTCATCATTTACCTACATTAAGCTTCATTTTAAAGAGGTTGTCTATCACGCACGTTGCATTAATAAAGGTTCATTTTATTTTCAATTGTGGATTAAGTTCGATTTATCAGAAATTTTCAAGCATCATTTTAATAAAGAAAGTCTCTATGATTATTTAAAAGTCATAAGAAATCGTGGCGCATTTTATAAAGTTTAAAACATTTTTGTTGAATTACAGATTCGATTCTTCCTCAAGAAAATGAGAAACTTTTGAGTTTCATTTTATATTAGTTCGGCATTACACTCGCACGAGTAAAAAATTAGAATTCATTTTAAATTTACAAATAAATTCAGTATTTCTACAACTAATTAGGAAATATTTTAGTTTCATTTTAAGTTCTAGTAAAGCATTATCCAAAGTCAAAGAAAAATCACGAAACATTTTATATTCTGGACAACTGTTCGGATCAATGAAAAATCGAAAAAAGAAACGATACATTTTATAAATATTCATTTCTAAAAAACAATTAGTGAGCACTTCAAAGGATTCAGGTGAGCTTTAGATTATTCATTTTATAAAGTTAATTATCTCTCTGGAAAGTCTTCAGATGTCGGTATATCTTCTGTGGTCATTTTATTTTTTTCTGAAGAACCCTTTAGAGATGGTTGAAATCATGAAGGACTTACTTTTTATAATTTTTATTTTCTCTTATTTAAGCTCGTTGTAGTGGCATTGCCATTGTGTTTCCTGATCTTGCTGGACATTTCAAAAAATCATATTTTTAATTGACAATAAAACTCTGTAGCGATTTCGTTATTGCAGCTAAAGGAGCATTTTAAAAGTGTAGAGTCTTTACTTAGCTCTGCGGTTATATATGCGAAAAATAAGGACTGTGAAATCGTTTCCTTGTGAAAAGTCTAAAGTAAAATCGAAAGATGCGGGCCATCGTATTTGAAGGCAGAGCTTACGCCATCGATTCATTGAAAGTTATATCCAAGGGCGCGAGAAAATGTGCGCTGGAAATCAGGGCCGTAAAATTACTATTGAGATTGATGCTTGCGTCAAGAAAACGAACCGATGTTAAAATGTTTCATTTGTTCAAGTATATTTGGTTTTATTGAAAGATAGGAGGATTTAGGCAGTGAAAGGTATTACGGTGTTTGGCTTGTGGGAAAAGGTTGAGCGCCCAGGCAGCGTGATAAGAAATCGTTCTTGTTGGCAGTGCAGCGCGACGCGGGCAAAGCTAAAATTAATAGTGAGAAAGACCTGTAGCTAAAACATCAAAGAGGTACTTAACCCAAAAGTACTTTGTTTGGTAGGAGAGGTCGATAAGTGGCGGCTGATTGCATAAAATGCAGAGGTGCACCAGTTGGACCGCACCTGCGAAAGAACATATAACACGCAAAATGTTTCTTTCGAGTATAAAATTTGCAAAACTGAAAAAACAAAAACAAGCAAAATGGCTACCAATATTATTCAAGTTGTCCTGGAAAGCATCATACTCGGATGTTGCTTTTGCGTGCTAATGTCTGCTACTTTCGCCGCCGTTGTCTTCATTGTGATCACAAACCTTCCCCCAATTTATAGCGACGAAGAACTTTTCCCCCACCGTTTTACAACCATCCCACCGTAATACCTTGTTGACTTACCAAAATAAAATTTAGAGAAATAAATGTTTGGCTAGTGAGAAAAGATTGAGCGTCCAGCAGATAATTCAGCAGCGGCAGCAGCGTGATAAGAAGTCGTCGTTGTTGTTGACGCGGCGCGGGGCGGGCGGGCAGAGCTAAAAATCAATGGTGAGAAAGAATGTTCGAGAGAATCGATGGATAGAATGTTCTAGAGGAAGATGACTAACCGGAAGAAAGAGCGGAGGCGGGGGGAAGGCGAGTTAATCCTTGAGCGTGGATCTGCGCTCCGAATGGCGCGCTGGGATTGGAGCGCTGGTCGGTGCAGCGAAGAGAAGCGGGGCATAAGCACAAGTTAGCGTATTTTCTTTTTCTAAACGTAGCTTTGTTAGGGTTAGAGATAAGTTAAGAGTAAGGGGATAGCATAAAAACGTTCAGTAGCGTTAGAAATGGGGGATAGTGCGTTTAAAATAATTTTTTTTATTTAATAGGCGAAATAGTAGTGACTGACCATTAGAAAAGCGCTACAGTGGAGTGGACTGAAAATCACGCCGCCCTATAGTGTAAGATGGTGCATGCATGTAATGCATGTGCATCTGCACTTTGGTGGTGGTGTTAATGCTCTCATTTTGGTGTCTGATGACTGGCAAGAAGGCCCTGAGGGGCCTTCACCCCGCACTGAGCCATGCGTACCATGGTTCAGTGCTCCACTGCTCTCTACCAATCGACTCCCAGAAAAATTATCAAATGGTCAGTCACTACTATAACTACTGAGGATGGCAGGGGAAATAGCATCTGGGACGATTATTCTCACTACTGGGGCGAGAAAAATATAAATGTCAATGGAGAAACACGCTGTAATGTGGATAAATGTCATACAGGAGACATCGCTTGTGACAGTTACAGACAGTGGGATCGGGATCTTGAGTTGTTAAAAAATACGAATGTGAAGACGTATCGCTTCTCCCTTTCATGGTCCCGCTTGCTTCCTTTCGGGTAGAATCGAAAATTTTGTGAGGTGATTTTTAGAGGTTATTTTCAGAACAGAAGACTTGGGTATAAATGCGAAAGGAGTTGATTACTACAACAAAATGATCGACGACTTGCTTGAAAACAATATTATTCCATTTGTGACTATCTATCATTGGGATCTTCCAAGGTAGAAAGATCAATCTGGCTTCACCAATTATTTTTAGTGAGATACAGAATACCATTGCTCCTGGTGGCTGGATAAACTCATCAATTTCGGACCTGTTTGCAGATTATGCCGATTTTTGCTTCAGAACATTCGGCGATAGAGTTAAAAACTGGATCACTCTCAACGAGCCTGGAATATTTGTCGATCAAGGATATCACGAAGGAATCATGGCTCCGGGAAGGAAGGGCTACATGCTTGAGGCGCGATTCAATACGATTCTAGCGCATGTCAAAGCTTACCGAAGATACGATCAAAAATACAGAGACAATCAGAAAGGACAGGTTGGAATTACCCTTTTCTCAATGTGGAATGAGCCTGAAACAGAGGAAGAAAGAGATCTCGCGGATCTTAAAATGGAGCTTGATCTTGGCTGGTGGGCAGAACCAATTTTCGGTTCTGGAGATTTTTCATCTGAGCTGAAAACGCTGATTTCTGACGAAGGAAAGACTTTGTCAGAGTTTTCGGAAGATCAGAAAAAGTTGAACCAAGGAGCTTCTGATTTCTTCGGACTAAATCACTACACAACCCGCCTAGTCCGTTCTTGCGACTCTTGCGAATACGGCTTTGAAGAAGTTGAGTGCGATTCCTGGCCAGTTACTGGTTCTGTCTGGCTTCGACCAGTCCCCTGGGGTTTTCAAAAACTTCTTGAGTTCATTCATAATCGCTGGGATACCAAAAAATATCCGCTTTACGTGACTGAAAATGGCGCGTCTTCGAAAGATACTGGAGCTCAAGATTTAGAGGACCAGTTCAGAATTGATTATTATTCGAGTTACGTGTCTTCGATGAAGGTATCTTTTCGTTCATTCATATTTTTTAAATAATTTGGTAGAGAGCGATGAAGAATGGCGTCAATGTCAAAGGCTACATGGCCTGGTCTTTGATGGACAATTTCGAGTGGGCCCGTGGATACACGGAGCGTTTTGGTGTTCATTGGGTTGACTTCAATGGTATGTTAGGGTTGTATAAAAATCTCTAAATATAATTTAGATCCGAGGAGACGAGTCTATCCGAAGAAATCGGCGGAATTCTTAAAGAAGCTTTTTTCTAGCAATAAGCTTTCTTTTGCCAAGGAAGAACTGTAATAAAATCAAGAAAATATTTCAAAACTTCAGCCCAAATAAATAATTGATCCTCGCTTCATTTCCACGGTCATTTTCAAGTTCAAAAATTAGGAAATATTTTTGAGAAACATCAATTATTTAGGCTCGCATCGCTTCCGTCGTTTTTGTACACCTGCATTTGTCAGTTCGCCTTTGCTGTTAATCCACTCTTTACATTGACAAACATTAATATTCATTAAAAAGCTGAATGAAAGAGAATTTTCGGGTAATTTTTACCCAGAAATTTGGACAAAATGCTCCTTGCTTTTTTATTTTTAAGTTTTCTCGAGAGATGTTTTTCTTGCACTGACCCTTGTCAGAACAAGAATAAATGCGACACTTTTGTTGATTCTTGCAGTATCAGCCCAACTTTGAACAATAACCGAGGAGCTTTTCTTGCCACAAAGGAATACGACTTCAGCCAGGGGTCAATAATAGCATCCCTTTTTTAAATGAAGCTTTCACCGAGCCTTATTCTTGACCCTAAAGTTCAGCTTTGAAGTTTTAGTCCTTGACTGTACTTTGAGCTGGAAGAATATTATTGAGTTTTCAGTAAATCTAGGAGGCGATTGTACTAGTACGAGTGACAGAAGAGATCGAATCTTTGGCCTATGGATTGTTGAAGGTGGATTCTACCTCCCGGACGGATAAAAACTTGCATTTATAAACGAGTTTAAAGATTATAGATTTTTTTCTAAAGCTCGTTTTTTTGTATTATAAAAATGATCTTTTTATCAATTGAGAAAGATTTATTGATCAATCAACGTTTGATGCTAAATGTGGGCAAAGCATACAACCTAGTCCTTGTGAAGAAAATACCTGGACGAGATTTGTGCTTGAACAAAGAGAAATCGAACCTGGCAAAATTCGCCAAATAGTTTGGAAAAATAATGAAAAACTTGTTGAACGTGAGTATCAAACAAGTAATATAATGGTTATCGGGCAGGCAGTTCACGTCCTTGTCTCTCATCAAGGAAGTACCGCGGGAAATGGAGCTCTGATTAGAAATGTTTATGCTCAATCTTGCACGGATCCCTGTTTGACGAATGAATGGGTGTCTATTTCAAAATGCACAAGATTTATCGATCACTGCGGCAAAATTCCGATCCGAAACCAGCAAATTGGGTCAATCACGATCCCGCTGAATTATTTGATTAGCATGGAAATACGAACAAAGACTCTGACAAGAGCTAATGATAGAAGTATAATACATATTTCCGATGACGAATATCTTGGACGAGGTGATAATGATGTCGGAAAGAGGTACTTTGCGTTGTGGCTTGATGCAAACGACGTGGACTTCTGGTTGAGATATCTTGATCAGCGGCCAAGCCCAGAATTTTACGGAATAGGAAACGGGCTCTTACAGCAATAATAATTATATATAATATAATGAGATAAAATAAAGTGAAAGCTTGAAAAGGCAGATATGTTAGACCGACAATCGGTGCCTGGCAAAAATTATCCATGGAGCAGCGAGAAATACAACAAGGAAAAGTTCTCCGTACAGTCCGATTTGGCGACGATATCATCGATCAAGAATTGTTTGACATTGAAAATGTCCTTTCCAACGAATTGATGAGAGTTCATTTGTCATACGATCCTCATTCGTACGCAGACACAGCAGGTGAATTCGCGGAAGTGAGAAATTTTTTCGTTCAGGAGTTTGATCCTTGCACGGATCCTTGCGATGGAAAAGAAAGCTGTACCACTTTCGTTAATTCTTGCGAATCCTCACCAAGCTCGAACGATTCTTACGTCGGTCAGTTTGTTACAAGCAAAAACATGAAGATCAGCTTCGAATTTCAATGTCATCATGCGTTCGGTGGACAGAACAGAAATATCCTTCATCTTACTGAGCATGACGCAGGGGGCTCTATCCATAACTGGTTGTTTTCTTTTGAAATGCTTTCGGATGATAAAATTAGATATAACTTCAATTTTTCAACATATAACAGTCCCGCCGATGCAACAAGAAGTTGTCCAAATGGAGAGTGGATAGAGATCGTCGTACAACTGCGAGAAGATACTCTCGATAACATTCTGATGACGTCGAGACAAGATGGCTATGTCAATGGAAATCTACAATATGCACCGAGAAATCTGAAATTGAATCGAAAAATCTTTGTCTACTTGGGGGATCCTTCGCAAGTTGTCGGAGAAAACCAAAAAATTCGCAATTTGTTTCATCAGTCTTTTCCAGATATTGGTAATTGTTCGGACTTTTGCTACGGCTTGGAATCTTGTACTACTTTTGTTGATGCCTGTGAAATGACTCCGACTTCTGGGAATCTTGTCCATACAATGAAAATTGGAAGAATTTTTATTTTTAATTTTGATGTGATGTGCCCGACTGAGACCCTCAATCGAGAAAATCTCGTCTTTATTCCATATTATAAATCATTTTATTTCTTGCTGAAGCGAACAAGTGTCAACACGTTTAAACTTAATAAATACAGAGCACGCACCACTCCTAGTTTCCATAGTTTCAATATGGTATTTCAACCGGATGTTTGTGAAAGGATAATTTCGTACGATTCTACAAGCCAGAGTTGATATAAAAACTCACTAAATTAAGTTTGTTAAAATGTTTTTGTACGACATAATCTCCGAAAATTATCCAAAAAAGGCAGAATATTCAAGTCAAAACATCAGTTTATAATTCTACCTCTGATCTAACTGGATCGGAATTAAGTCATAATAATATTGTTCTTGATGACGATTTTAATTACGAGTATTACCATACTAATGATAAACAAATTTGGATAGGACCGGCAACTCTTGACAAAACAAACTGCAAGATAAAAAATTTTTATCTACAACAGTGCTTAAATGGCTGTGATATTAGAAGCAATTGTGAAGATTGGCAAATATGTGAATTCTCGCCAAAAAAGGTATTTAATTGGCTGTATCAAGTTGTTAATTATAATTACTTTTGAGAACACGAAAATTGCAGATTTTAAAGCCAGTCCCAATTTTCTCATCAGGATTGATGTCAAGTGCGATAATTCCGGAAGGTTTGGCGATGTGCTCAACATTTTTGAAATAACAAATGAAGCTGGCATCGGAATCAACGGAAATCGAATATTCTCTTTGTACAGATCTACGAAGGGTCTACTGAGGTAGAGAATGCTGTTTGCACTATGTTGCATAGACTTTTTTTTTCGCAATTTTCGAAGATATTTCGCTTCGCACATGGGGAAATTATTCGCTTCGCAAAAAAATTGAAAAAGTTCGCTTTCGCTTCGCTTTCGCACTGGGATTTCGGCTGATATTTAGACCCCTGCTAGCACAATATCTTAAGATTCATCATGAACCAAGCAGATGATGATCCTATGGATACAACAGTTGCTGGTCGACAACCATTTGAAGCTGTCAAAGAGACTTTTTGTTCTGACGGTTGGAACACATACGAACTGCATTCGCAACAGAATCCATCTGCGCCAGAATCAACCGTCTTTACTCTGAAAAGAGATGATATTTCGGCTCAGGTCAAAATCTGGAGTTAGGTTGAGTTGGAGCATTTTTTTTGGAGTTAGTTCTGTTTTTCGTTTCTAAAGTGGAGGAACTTTTTTTTCTCTGATGTACCTTTCCGTAGGCAATTTTTTATTTTTTTCGTGAGATGTATATGGAGTCCCTTCAAATAGGTATATTTTTATTTATTTGGTTGATCCCCCTTGGACCGACTCTTTATATTCGTCGTTTATTATTTTGTGTTTTCTGATTGGATTTTCTCTCATACTTCGGTTATTATTTTTTCCGCGGTTTCTGATTGGAGCTGCTTTACTATGCCATTTCTTAATTTTTTCCACGGTTTCTGGTTGGAGCTGCTTCTGTATGCCAGTTCTTAATTTTTCCGCGGTTTCTGGTTGGAGCTGCTTTACTGTGCTAATTCTTAATTTTTCCGCTGTTTCTGGTTGGAACTGCTTTACTGTGCCAGTTCTTAATTTTTCCGCGGTTTCAGGTTAGAGCTTTTTCCGCGGAAAGAATGATAAAATAAGGCTATAAAATCAGAACAAATTTTGTATAAAGGTAAGGGTTTGCGGGGCCGGGAGGCCCATTCTAACTCGTGTGATGTTGGTTTGGTGTCTGCGTTTTCTCTTTCTATACTCTCATTACCTTCAGTAACCCTAACTAACCGTAGCCTATCCCCCTTGGGTAATTTGTTCCGTCATTTTTGCAGGTGGCCCCTAACCCTAACCTTTATTTTAGCAAATATTACGATTTCATTTTTTTTATCATCGGCCTCCTTTATTTTTGCGAAATGAAGAATGAAGCCAGAGATGATCTTCTGATTAAGAGAGCAGAAAATAACTCGAGATTTTTGAGGTGAAAATTGATAAGGCACACTCATTGAATGCTTATACCAGCGCAAATCAGGATGATAGTGGAAAAACCTACCGAAACTTTATTGCTCAAAAGACATCAAATTCTGATTTTTCTTTCGGCCCGTACCGAAATATTTTTCCGTGAAACGAGCCTTATTTGTAGAATTCTTTTGGCTGCCTGCCGAAATATTTATCATATTTGACCCCTTGAAAGTGATTTATATTTCGGTCGCTTTTACCGAAACATTTTTCCATACTACGAAGGGCTCCAACGATCGCAAACGAATTATTCTCCACACCAATAAGTTCCGATGGAACATCACTCCCATTGAGCAGTTTCCGCAAAAGTCTTATAAAAATGGCCATCGGATGTTATTGAGTACGCTCAGAAACCGGAGGCCATCGTTTTATTTGATCAAGAAGTGGAAACATAACGGAGATGCTAAGAGTGCATGAACAGCCGCTCGAATATTAGGAGTACCACGTAGTCTACCTGTCAAACAGGCATCGTTTCGCCCTGTCGGTGCCAGGTTCCGCACCGAGAAGCAGTCGCAGTTTTTCGGGTGATAGTAAAGAAGCAAGAATGTTTGAAAGTCAGATGTTGCCGAATTGGTTGAGTTGAATTGAACGAGAAAGTTTGGCACTTATTTTGAATGAAGATTTTGTGGTTAGTTTGTGAGAACAGATCTAAAACTTGTCGATCAGCGGACATTTTTCTTCCGTACATAATTTCGAGATTCGAGAAAGAGCTAAACATGGGCTTGACAAAATTTCTAGAATCCCACGAGATTGAATTGCGCGGGAAACGGGGAAGAGTGCCAGGGACTTTCTCCATCAAGAGTAAAACTTCATGGTAAATGATACACGTCACGCTGCCAGAACACAACGAAGCAGAACTAAGTTGGACTGCAAAAGAGTGCCACGAAAACTCGACGACTGGTTTTTCCAGCTCCGCAGTGACTGTAGTAAAGGAACTTTTCGATAAATGCGCGAACACAAGCTTATTTTGAAATTTCGGACATGCACTAGAGCAAAGATGGCCCGTAGGATTGTTTGTCATTGATGAGCTTGACAACTTCAAAAAACTCGCATTCTGCAGAGGCAAAGCGCTGCCAAACTGCGTCAAGCCTGACCAGTTCCATCATTTTTAGAATTCTTAATTTCGAAAAGAATCATTTTTTATTTTTTCTGAATTACCATAGGATTTTTCGGGAAAATTGTTTTTTTCGAGGTATCACTATTAGGGTGGGTCACTTTTCAAATAATTTTTCTGTACGCTTTGTTTTTTGAGCTTATCTGATAGAGCTCGTTGCGCTGATCATTTTGAGCCCTCAAATACCTCCGTTCCCTTCCGGGTAAATACTTTGAGAATCTGAGAAATCATGAAAATTGAAAAATTTTGGTCAAATAAGGGTCAATTCCGGTAAAGTCAGAGCTTTAAAATGTGTATACGATAAGTTCCTGTCGTTTCCCGGAGTAGATTCGGGTATCAAATTGACCTGCTTGACGAGTTCTATCTGATGACGTCGTAATATCACGTGATATTTATTCGGGTCAGCTGATAAAATTAAATCAAGTTCGGAATACCAACCATAAAAGTTACCCACCCAAATCATTTTATTCTAAATGCCAAGACTAGAATTTGTAGATACAGCCCACTCTACATTACCAAAACTGCTTACTGTGTGTGTGCTTGTTCTTGTATCTGGAATTTGAGTTTTAATCTTGTCCAAATTTCCGCCAAAACGACAAAATTCAAAAATCGCGTCGCTCCGTCTCCGGCTGGCCTTGAGCTCCTTTATCAGTTTTTTTCTATTTCGCGTTATCGGAAGAGTACACAACTCGACCATTTGTACACAACAAAAGTTATCGGCAAAAGGGCCATTAGAGGGACTTAACCCCTTGTGGAATTTCGAGCGAAACTAGCTGTCAGAAAGGTAATCTGTTTTAATTTTGTTGGCAGAAAGCGTCTTCAAGTTCGAGTCAGCTTTAATCGAATTTGCAGGGCCCTAACTCCATTTTTCTCAATTTCAGTTGGCGTAAAATATTCATCCCCGTCCATCTGCTCGCTAGACCTTTACATTTCAACCGACTCTTTTATGCCCTCTTGATGGGGAACGCTCGTCTAAATTACCAATTGGTAATGCATTACCAATTTTGGTAATCCATTACCAATTTTTGGAAATGCAATACCAAACTTTTTCGTTCTTTATGCTCTCCACGGTCAAAATATGCAAATTAAAAATAACGGATTTTCTAATTCGATTATTTTGTTCTTTTACTGATTCTTTCTTTTTCAACTTCCGGCGGGGGATGAAGACAAGGAGTAGAAAAAGGGAGCCATCGATCATTTCATGAATGATTTGTTTCCAACTTATCAGTCCTTATTTGTCCCAAACCTATTTGATCCGCGCGAGATCCGAAATTCCGTCGTGCTCCACAGCCGCCGATAAAGGACAGGAAAGTTGTCCGCCATTCGGACGCGTGATCGATCGTTCTGAGGCTTTATTTTTCTTACGTATCATTTTTGTAAGCGTTAAGGGGGGGTCGACGAGAATCGGGATTTCCGTGACCAAAAATGCGGGAAAACCGGATAAGATAGGGAAAATCTGAGTATACTGGTGGATAGAAAAGGGTTGAAAAAATCAGGCAGCGAAAACTAGAAAAAATTTTCGCCAGAAAAAATCGGTCAAAAATCCCCTCAAAGTAGGGGCATTTTCGCGAAAATGCACCAAAAATGGCCATTCTTTTTACATTTTTCATAATTTCACCCCCTAAATCTCATTTTTATCAAATGTTTTTGGGCTTAACGGATTCGGGAGGATCTGACAATTCCAAAAATATAAGTTTCATATCCAGACTATGTGTACATGAGAAATTACGATCACCCCTGAAAAAATTCTCGTCGACCCCCCCCTTAAACGACCACATTATCTTTCAAACAGACCTAGATAGCTTCAGATTCTTGTAATTTTCTAATTTACCGGCAGACCCGACCTAGGTTGATGCCCACCCTAAGCTGTCTGTCAATTTCCATGCTCTCTATGACTCATTTTTAACCGTAGCTATTGACGCACCGTAGCTATTGACGCAACCGTAGCAATTGACGCAAACCCCCCAAACAGAGTTGCAAATTTTTGAAAATTTTTTCTGAGCTGAGCTAGCTGAGCTGAGGTCGAAATTGAGCTGAGCTGAGCTGAGCTGGCCCCCTTTAAGAACAACTGAGCTGAGCTGAGCTGAATTTTTTCAAAAAAATTGAGCTGAGCTGAGCTGAGCTGGGGCATATTTGAAAATTTTTGAGCTGAGCTGATGATTTCTCAAACTGAGCTAGCTGAGCTGAGCTGACCATTTTTTTAAGCTGAGCTAGCTGAGCTGAGCTAGCTGAGCTGAGCTGAGAAAGCTGATTTTTATTTACTACAAAAAATGTCAACAAAATGTATTGCAGCGAATTTCAACCTTCTAGAGTAGATGGACAGGGGAGCGCCTGCCCTCACACACCCCTAGACCAGCATCTCACTCGCAACATCGCACTTTTTGACATAAAAAATTTATTCTGTAATTTAACAATAAGGAATCCTCCAATATATGATACAGTGGTATCATTTATGTGGGTGAGCCAATGTTTCAACCTTCTAGAGTAGACGGACAGGGAGCCCCTGCCCTCGCACACCCCTAGACCAGTCTCTCACATTCGCAATCACATATTTACCATCTGTACCTTATTATTTTTTTTATAAGAAGCTATTTTTTATCTTATTTCTCTCTTGCTTCAAAGAAAACTCGAATTATTTCTATCTAAAATTGACCAACAGGAAAGCCGCAATAGAAAATACGTGTAAGTTTTTGAAAATAAGACCAATCAAAAGTGGTTCGATCTTTGTCAGCTCAGTAGACTGAGCTGAGCTGAGCTAGCTGAGCTGAGGTTAAAATTGAGCTAGCTGAGCTGAGCTGGCTCTTTTCGAAAATCTATTGAGCTGAGCTGAGCTAGTTTTCTTCAGAAAAATTGAGCTGAGCTGACACTAACCTCAAAATTGCTGAGCTGAGCTGAGCTGAGCTGTAGCTCAGCTAGCTCAGATAGCTCAGCTCAGCTAGCTCACAAAATTTGCAACTCTGCCCCCAAACCGTAGCTACTGACGCGCACCCGCGCCGATAAGCATAAGGGTAAGGTTATCACTTTTACCCAAAATGAAACAAGATAAAGGAATCTCCATTAATTATTTACATTCGTAATCAAAAAGGGGGCCCAATATTATAAAGGGAAAATTCTTCCCGAGGCCCACAATTATAACGGGTTCAATATTCTTCCCTGGGCTCACTAAGTAAACGGGTTTCAGATTCTCAAAATGAATTGTACGAACTCTGTTGAACTCGAAATCGGCGAACCAGTTGAATTTTGTTCTTGGCACTTCTAGAAAATCCAAATAGCACTTCTGGAAAAAAAACGAAGAGCAAGTTTGCCATGGGCGCTCGATTCATTTCGAGAATCTGAAACCCGTTTACTTAGTGAGCCCAGGGAAGTATATTGAACCCTTTATAATTGTGGGCCTCGGGAAGAATTTATTTTAGTACCTATTATCCAGCTTCGCGTGGAATCATGATGATTGCAAATAAAGAAGCCGCCTCATTCAAGAAAGTCGCTGTCAATGTCTGCACCATGCATCACAGAGGCCTGATTACTTCACAAGCGGAGAAATTGAAAGATGGTTTCTTCAAGAAAACAAAGACGAATCGTACAGCAAAGAAGCTGACCGAATGGTCGCTTGATGAGTGGCAATGCTCTAGGTATCCATGTGATTCTGTGAATAAATCAACTAGACTGAACTGTTTGGCGAAGCTGTGGGGAAGCAGCTCCAGCTGATCCGTACTTCTTTTATATCATGAAAGCTGAGGAAGATGATTCTCGTTAAAAAGAGCGCATGGAGCGAAGAAAGACAAAGTATGCCATTCGTGATCGCATAAAAGAATTCCTTGAGCGAATCCGACAGGGCAAAGAGCTCGCGAGAGGTCCCGCTTTGCTAAAATACATAAACGCGATGTCTCAGGTTCCTGTCATGACTGATGACGAGATGCAGTTCTTCCAGGTGCAAGATTTCATGAAGTCAATTTAAGAGTCTCACCCGGGCTTGGATCTCGATAAGGACCAACCGTTGCCAATGGAAGATGCTCTCGAAGAGAGAATCAAAGAGAATGCTTATAAAAATGCGGATAGTGTCGCTTGCCAGGAAGATTACGAATCCGGGGAAATTCAAGAATCAAGTGATAGCGACGAGGAAAAAGAACCAGAGGAAGAAATTCCAGAAGAACCCGAATCTCCAAAGGGTGATGGAAGCTAAACGAGCAAGAGGTATTGAAGATCTGTACTGGCAGAAAGTCGACAAGCGCTGATATACGAGCGTCCTGAAATCCAGCAGCAGGTTCAAGCATAAGCCTGGATTCCAAAGAAACTATCCTCGGGTTGGTGGCTCAAAGATGGTTGCTGGCTGTGCAAGGTGTGCTGTCACAAGAATCCCGGAAGTTACAAATTTTGCTTTGGTTGTCATATAGCTGCGCCAAACAATATGGATGCACGACGTTTTACACAAAGCGACGATTATAACACTATTCTGAACGGCGTATTATTCCAGGCGTCGCTTTATTCTAAACGTCGCTTTTCGGACTGAAACGCGTGGGCGTCGAGAACAAATTAGATTGAAACGAGAACAAGTTGATTGCCTAAGTTTTCCTAAAAATATTAATTCGATAAACAGTATAAATAACATTAAATAGCAATCATTTGAAAATGAAGAATTTTTAGTCAATCAAAATAAGCTCTTCCTTGAAAGTGTCGACTTAGACTCGAGGGGTTAAAAATCTCAGTCGAAAAACTCGGCGAAAGTTCGCACTATTTCGCCCTAAAATCTAACTTGGGAAATAATTTCTTTCAAATAAAGAACCCTAAGATATCAAGATCCAAGCCTTTGGAAACCAATCTTCACTCTCCAAAAGACCCTAAAATTCGATCAGAAATGCTCGAAATCGTCACGAAATCCGAAGTGCGCGTAAAGGGCTATTTTCGCGCAGAATCCGAAAAACGCCCACTTTTCCTCTTCCTCCCCTTCCCCAATTCTTCCCCAGTAGGTTTACCTCTCTTATTTATTGCCAAAAAGTATGGGGCGATTTTGTACCTAATTCAGCCAATCACACATCCGCTAGAACTTCCTCTGATTTAGCTCATTTTTAAGAAAAAAAAAATCCAAAATTCGACCATGTCAACTTTTTTCTGGCCATTACCGAGAGACAGAGCCATTTTGCTAACAGTACCTTGGTTACAGTTTATGACAGGTAGAGTCAGCTAGAGAAATTAATAAATTTCGTCGGGTCACATGCGGTCGACGAATGAGCGGCCGGTGATTGGCCGGCTGCTCTAGGGCTTCCGCAGAAGTCTATCAGACGGTTTTAACGAAAAAAGACCCTTCCCAGTTTCCGCGAATTTCGAATGAGCCGATGAGTCATTACGAAACTATGACGAATTCTGTGAGAGAACGAAAAAAATGAACTTTGTTCTTTTAGCAGCAGAGAGGATAATCGAAAGCGTCACGATTCGAAGATCGTTACAGTAGCGGAACTCTACTGATACTACTATTAATAAGCTACTGCTAGTTGTCTGCTGGAAGAGAGATTCGATTTACAAGAATTTCAGGAAAGGAGATAAATTTTTTTCTCTGCTAAAATAAGGTCAATTGAGCACTACCGCTGAGATTGTCTAAAAAATAATGATTCTGCTCAATGTTGGGGCTTTTCATGTTTAGAACATAGTTTAATTTTGATGTTTCCTTTTTGACTTTCTAGTCTTATTTATGGGTGGTCTTATAGTGAAGAGAAGCTGTAAAAATTTTTCATGTTCTTTTTCATCATATTCTCAGAATGATCGCCTTGGTTTTTGTATATTCTTCCGACCTAATAACGCCCTTGAACTTGTCTACCTCTTTTTCAAAACGCAGTTATTCTCGGAAAGTGCTCAAACTCGCCACTTTGATTTTGGCGCGGCGTTTTGATTTGATGATCCCTTTTTCAGGCGGCGAGCGCATGCACCTGCTTGCACACGCTTTCCTCCTCTTCGCGTAAAACGCTTGTAATAGCGCGGTATAATGAGCCACAATAAAGGATAAATACACAACTTTTAGCGGCCAATAAAATTTCCAACATCGCGGCTAATAAAGATCCTCATATCGGGGCGAAAACCCTCTGACTTTTCCTTGTTTTCTTGTTTCAAAAGATGGCTCGACTGAAGTTATTTGAAAATTGTTAAGGGTGTCCCTTCAATCCTTGGATTAAAAAATCAGATAAGAAAAAAGGGATGCCGAGGACAGAAAAAATCTTTTATGGAAAAATATTTTCAAATGATCTTTGTCCGCCCTGGTCCCTCATAACTTGTCTTTTTTATCCAACGATTGAAGGGATATCCTTAACGATTTTCGAATTGCTCTCATGAATTTTCGATGATATTTCTTCTTGCACTTCTCATTCTTTCGCCAACTAGGCTTCATTAAATAAATTAACCTAGCAACAAACCAGCTCAATCAACCAAAAAACCGCGGAAAATAGCAAGTATTCTAACCCCCTTAAAATAAACGTTGACAAACGTTACCGGTGCTAGTTTCGTAGCAATGATGGAACAGTCGACGTTTATGCAACCCGTAGAGCCCCCAAAAATTTTATATCCCAGAAAAGTAACCTTCATTTAAATGACGACAACAACAAACAAGCTCCATCAACCAAACAACCGCGGAAAATAGCAAGTATTCTGAACCCCTTAAAATAAACGTTGACAAACGTTACCGGTGCTAGATTCGTAGCAATGATGGAACAGTCGACGTTTATGCACCCCGTTGAGTTCCAAAAATTTTTTTACACACAGAAAATAACCTTCATTTAGATGACGACGAAAACGAAACCAACTCGATCAACCAAACAACCGCGGAAAATAGCAACTATTCTCAACCCCTAAAAATAAACGTTGACAAACGTTACCGGTGCTAAATTCGTAGCAATGATGGAACAATCGACGTTTATGTACCCCGTGAGCCCCCAAAATTCATAAACACACCGAAAATAACCTTCATTTAGAAAACGACGGAAACGAAACCAGCTTCATCGACCAATCGATCGCGAAAAAAGCAAGTATTCTCACCCCCTAAAAATAAACAGTGACAAACGTCACCGGTGCTAGATTCGTAGCAATGATGGAACAGTCGACGTTTATGTACCCCGTGAGCCCCCAAAATTCACAAACAGACCGAAAATAACCATCATTTAGAAAACGACGAAAACGAAACCAGCTCCATCGACCAAACGACCGCGGAAAAAGCAAGTATTCTCAAACCCCCTAAAAATAAACGTTGACAAACGTTACCGGTGCTAGATTCGTAGCAATGATGGAACAGTCGACGTTTATGTACCCCGTGAGCCCCCAAAATTCATAAACACACCGAAAATAACCTTCATTTAGAAAACGACGAAAATAAAACCAGCTTCATCGACCAATCGACCGCGGAAAAAGCAAGTATTCTCACCCCCTAAAAATAAACGTTGGCAAACGTTACCGGTGCTAGATTCGTAGCAATGATGGAACAGTCGACGTTTATGTACCCCGTGAGCCCCCAAAATTCATAAACACACCGAAAATAACCTTCATTTAGAAAACGACGAAAATAAAACCAGCTTCATCGACCAATCGACCGCGGAAAAAGCAAGTATTCTCAAACCCCCTAAAAATAAACGTTGACAAACGTTACCGGTGCTAGATTCGTAGCAATGATGGAACAGTCGACGTTTATGTACCCCGTGAGCCCCCAAAATTCATAAACACACCGAAAATAACCTTCATTTAGAAAACGACGAAAATAAAACCAGCTTCATCGACCAATCGACCGCGGAAAAAGCAAGTATTCTCACCCCCTAAAAATAAACGTTGGCAAACGTTACCGGTGCTAGATTCGTAGCAATGATGGAACAGTCGACGTTTATGTACCCCGTAGAGCCCCATAAATTCATATAACAGAAAATAACCTTTATTTAGAAAACGACGAAAATAAAACCAGCTTCATCGACCAATCGACCGCGGAAAAAGCAAGTATTCTCACCCCCTAATAATAAACGTTGACAAACGTTACCGGTGCTAGATTCGTAGCAATGATGGAACAGTCGACGTTTATGTACCCCGTGAGCCCCCAAAATTCATAGACACACCGAAAATAACCTTCATTTAGAAAACGACGAAAATAAAACCAGCTTCATCGACCAATCGACCGCGGAAAAAGCAAGTATTCTCACCCCTTAAAAATAAATGTTGACAAACGTTACCGGTGCTAGATTCGTAGCAATGATGGAACAGTCGACGTTTATGCACCCCGTAGAGCCCCCAAATATTTTTTTACACCCAGAAAATAACCTTCATTTAGATGACGACGAAAACGAAACCAACTCGATCAACCTAACAACCGCGGAAAATAGCAAGTATTCTCAACCCCTAAAAATAAACGTTGACAAACGTTACCGGTGCTAAATTCGTAGCAATGATGGAACAGTCGACGTTTATGTCTCCCGTGAGCCCCCAAAAATTTTTTTACACACAGAAAATTACCTTCATTTAGATGACGACGAAAACGAAACCAATTCAATCAACCTAACAACCGCGGAAAATAGCAAGTATTCTCACCCCCTAAAAATAAACGTTGACAAACGTTACCGGTGCTAGATTCGTAGCAATGATGGAACAGTCGACGTTTATGCACCCCGTAGACCCCCCAAAAATTTTTTTACACACAGAAAATAACCTTCATTTAGATGACGACGAAAACGAAACCAACTCGATCAACCTAACAACCGCGGAAAATAGCAAGTATTCTCAACCCCTAAGAATAAACGTTGACAAACGTTACCGGTGCTAAATTCGTAGCAATGATGGAGATTTCTCCCTGTTTTTTCAATTACTGGATAAGGGTCTAAATTTGATATTTTCAGATTCCTCGTGTTCTAAGGATCATTTTGATGTATCATATGATCCCCTTATGAACATCTTTCCTCAGAATTTTAGCCTTCAAAAATTTCAAAAATGCATGAAATTTGTTGGAATTTTTTTCGGTTTTTCAATGTCATCGAAATAAGACATACAAGGGGTCTTTCGAAAGCTTAAAACTTCCTTAAGGATATAAGCTATGAATTTGAACTTTCGTAGCGCCTAAATGCGAAGTAGGATCATTTTCTTTTCAAAAGTAATCCTACCTAAAAATGCACGCAAAACTCAAATATGGTACTTTTAAAAAAATTTTTATTTAAAATTTTCCTTTTAGAGCGATTTCAAATCTTACTCTCTCGATTCCTCGAATTTTTTCCACTAAATCGGTCCAGTTTTTTCGATAAATAACTTCTCTTAACCCTTATCTACAAAATTGACGGATCAGTTTTCCCTAATTCCGACCGAAACCGATTTTAGAGCCATTTTCATGAGGCTTACCAAGCGCGCGAATAGTGTAAAAAGCGGCGCGCTGGGCGACTCCTCTTTTCCGTGAGAGTGGCGCGGTTGAGCGGAGCGCTTTGATTGGTTGCACGCGAAAAAGCACAAAAAGAAGAAAAACACGAGCAAGAAAGAGGAAAACGCTAGAATAAAAATTCGAAAGACTTTCAAAATAAAAGCCCGTCAATTTTTTAGCTTAACATCATCGAAATAAAAGACACGGTTTAGTTTTAGCGATTCAATGGAAAAATTTCGAGAAATCGAGAGAGTAAGATTTGAAATCGCTCTAAAAGGAAAATTTTCAATAAATTTTTTTTTAAAAATACCATATTTGAGTTTTGCGTGCATTTTTAGGTAGGATTGCTTTTGAAATGAAAATGATCCTACTACGCATTTAGGCGCTACGAAAGTTCAAATTCATAGCTTATATCCTTAATAAGAATAACCGAACTAGAAATTTCGGCCTAATGTTGGCGCTAGAGAGCAAAAAACCAAAAAACGCAAAATATGGGTACACTAGGTCGTTTAAAAGAAAATTTTTTTTACTAGACCAAATGACTTCTCTGTACTAGAGTTTTAAGATTAAGCTTTACTCTTTCTGAATTTTAACTCCGCTTAATTCTAGCTAAGCTCTAAAAAAAGTAGTTTGCCGGTGAAAATGGCCAAAAACAGCGTTTTTTCAAAATACACAAACTTCAGCGCCTCCCTGTGGTAGGTTTGCGTCTATGGATTTTTATCTCTGTACTAGAGAATAAACCGCAATGAACGAGCTTTCATTTGCACTATTGCACGCATAAAATTGTAATCCCAGAAAAATGAAGTTCGCCGTTGAAAATGACGAAAACGGAGGGGGGATCCCTTAAATTTAAAACACAGAAAATAACCATCATTTAGAAAACGACGAAAACGAAAACAGCTCCATCGACCAAACGACCGCGGAAAAAGCAAGTATTCTCAAACCCCCTAAAAATAAACGTTGACAAACGTTACCGGTGCTAGATTCGTAGCAATGATGGAACAGTCGACGTTTATGAACCCCGTAGAGCCCCTTAAATTCATAACACAGAAAATAACCATCATTTAGAAAACGACGAAAACGAAACCAGCTCCATCGACCAAACGACCGCGGAAAAAGCAAGTATTCTCAAACCCCCTAAAAATAAACGTTGACAAACGTTACCGGTGCTAGATTCGTAGCAATGATGGAACAGGCGACGTTTATGTACCCCGTGAGCCCCCAAAATTCATAAACACACCGAAAATAACCTTCATTTAGAAAACAACGAAATTGAAACCAGCTTCATCGACCAATCGACCGCGGAAAATAACAAGTATTCTCACCCCCTAGAAATAAACGTTGACAAACGTTACCGGTGCTAGATTCGTAGCAATGATGGAACAGTCGACGTTTATGCAACCCTCCGTAGAGCCCCCAAAAATTTTTTTACACACAGAAAATTACCTTCATTTAGATGACGACGAAAAGGAAACCAACTCGATCAACCTAACAACCGCGGAAAATAGCAAGTATTCTCAACCCCTAAAAATAAACGTTGACAAACGTTACCGGTGCTAAATTCGTAGCAATGATGGAACAGTCGACGTTTATATACCCCCTGAGCCCCCAAAAATTTTTTTACACACAGAAAATAACCTTCATTTAGATGACGACGAAAACGAAACCAACTCGATCAACCTAACAACCGCGGAAAAAGCAAGTATTCTCACCCCTAAAAATAAACGTTGACAAACGTTACCGGTGCTAGATTCGTAGCAATGATGGAACAGTCGACGTTTATGCACCCCGTAGACCCCCCAAAAATTTTTTTACACACAGAAAATAACCTTCATTTAGATGACGACGAAAACGAAACCAACTCGATCAACCTAACAACCGCGGAAAATAGCAAGTATTCTCAACCCCTAAAAATAAACGTTGACAAACGTTACCGGTGCTAAATTCGTAGCAATGATGGAACAGTCGACGTTTATGTACCCCGTGAGCCCCCAAAATTCACAAATAGACCGAAAATAACCATCATTTAGAAAACGACGAAAACGAAACCAGCTCCATCCACCAATCGATCGCGAAAAAAAGCAAGTATTCTCACCCCTAAAAATAAACGAAAGTTGGGGTGAGCCCCAAAATTCATAAACACACCGAAAAAACCTTCATTTAGAAAACAACGAAATTGAAACCAGCTTCATCGACCAATCGACCGCGGAAAATAACAAGTATTCTCACCCCTAGAAATAAACGTTGACAAACGTTACCGGTGCTAGATTCGTAGCAATAATGGAACAGTCGACGTTTATGCAACCCTCCGTAGAGCCCCCAAAAATTTTTTTACACACAGAAAATTACCTTCATTTAGATGACGACGAAAAGGAAACCAACTCGATCAACCTAACAACCGCGGAAAATAGCAAGTATTCTCAACCCCTAAAAATAAACGTTGACAAACGTTACCGGTGCTAAATTCGTAGCAATGATGGAACAGTCGACGTTTATGTACCCCGTGAGCCCCCAAAAATTTTTTTACACACAGAAAATAACCTTCATTTAGATGACGACGAAAACGAAACCAACTCGATCAACCTAACAACCGCGGAAAAAAGCAAGTATTCTCACCCCCTAAAAATAAACGTTGACAAACGTTACCGGTGCTAGATTCGTAGCAATGATGGAACAGTCGACGTTTATGCACCCCGTAGACCCCCCAAAAATTTTTTTACACACAGAAAATAACCTTCATTTAGATGACGACGAAAACGAAACCAACTCGATCAACCTAACAACCGCGGAAAATAGCAAGTATTCTCAACCCCTAAATATAAACGTTGACAAACGTTACCGGTGCTAAATTCGTAGCAATGATGGAACAGTCGACGTTTATGTACCCCGTGAGCCCCCAAAATTCACAAATAGACCGAAAATAACCATCATTTAGAAAACGACGAAAACGAAACCAGCTCCATCCACCAATCGATCGCGAAAAAAAGCAAGTATTCTCACCCCTAAAAATAAACGAAAGTTGGGGTGAGCCCCCAAAATTCATAAACACACCGAAAAAAACCTTCATTTAGAAAACAACGAAATTGAAACCAGCTTCATCGACCAATCGACCGCGGAAAATAACAAGTATTCTCACCCCCTAGAAATAAACGTTGACAAACGTTACCGGTGCTAGATTCGTAGCAATGATGGAATAGTCGACGTTTATGTACCCCGTAGAACCCCATAAATTCATAACACAAAAAATAACCTTCATTTAGTAAACGACGAAAATGAAACCAGCTTCATCGACCAATCGACCGCGGAAAAAGCAAGTATTCTCACCCCCTAAAAATAAACGTTCACAAACGTTAGCGGTGCTAGATTCGTAGCAATGATGGAACAGTCGACGTTGATGTACCCCCTGCGCCCCTTTTATTCAATAACACACCTAAAATAACCTAGATTCGTAGCAATGATGGAACAGTCGACGTGTATGCACCCCGTTGAGCCCCAAAAATTCATTCACACTTAGAAAATAACCTTCATTTGAAAAACGACGACAAAAAATCCAGCTTCATTGACCAAATGACCGCGGAAAAAAGCAAGTATTCTCAATCCCCTAAAAATAAATGATGACAAACGTTACCGGTGTCATCGCTGAAGTTCAATATAGCCGTCGCTGAAGCGCAAACCGCGGAAACAGAAGAAGAGAATTAGCCATTTTCAGCCAATCGCGCGCGCGGCCCTCCCGGGCCCACGAACCCTGCTTATACACTGAATTTTTTCATTGACATTTACCTCACTTTTTTGGCTATTCATCACTATTTTCATTCCATTAAATCGAATCGATTAAAATAATAGTAACCGCGGATAAAAAACTAGTCCAAATGAATCCAATTAAAAAAAATAGAACCGCGGATAATAAAACTCGTCCAAATGAAACCAACCAAAAAAATAGAAACGCGGATAAATTAACAAGTCCAAATAAAATTAATCAAAAAAATAGAACCGCGGATAGATAAACAAGTCCAAATGAAACCCATCAAAAAAATAAAACCACGGATATATAAACTAATCCAAATGAAACCCATCAAAAAAATAGAACCGCGGATAAAGAAGAAGGTCCAAAAATTCCACTGAGAAAATAAAAATCCGTCTAACGTCGCCTTAAAATTTTTTTGCGGTGTAACTCCAAAAAAAGTTCCTCCACTTTAGAAACGAAAAACAGAACTCACTCCAAAAAAAATGCTCCAATCCATGGTAACTCCGAATATTGACCTGAGCCTGATATTTCTATTTACTCAGATTCTCATCCAACAAAGTTACTTCCATTAGGACAAAATCTGACAGTTTATGTATCATCTCCTTCTCACGAGGCAGCAAAATATTTTCATATCCGAAATTTTTTCATGGAAATATTAGTTGGCGTCAATATTTGCGATGATACAACCTTCTGCCCGCAGGATGCGGATTGCAATCATGTTGATTTTAGCTGCACCTGCCATCCAGGAACACAGAATGAAGGTGACTTTAAGACATTTTATTATTAAAGTAACTCCTGTTCTTTAGAAAAATGTTTTGGCAACGACTGTGCCACTTTTAGTTGCTGTCTTATAAGCGAATATTTTGATTGGAACGCCAGAGAATGCGTTGATATCAACGAATGCAACTCAACTGAACCTGTTTGTCCAAAATCAATGACTTGTTCAAACATACCTTTGACATATGAATGCACCTGCGATTCTGGTTACGAAAATGCTTCATGTGAAGGAACAAATTGCGACAATTTCCAGTGCGTCGACGAGGACGAATGTTTGCAAAGTCCATGTCTCGTGAATGAGATCTGCAATAACACCATTGGAAGCTACAACTGTGACTGTATTGATGGCCTGATTAGAGAAAGTGACATTTGTGAGGAAATTTTCGAGTGCGCGAAGGACGAAGATCCCGTTTGTCCGGAGCATACAACTTGTAAAGATATTTTCGCAAGCTTTGAGTGCACCTGTGACGCTGGGTTTCTAGAAGAAATGTGCCAAGGATACGATAACTGCGCTGGTTTTCAATGCATTGATGAAGATGAGTGTGTTGTCGATCCATGTGCGGAAAATATGGCCTGCAACAATACTGTTGGAAGTTTTGAGTGTAACTGTGTCGAGGGAATGGAGAAAATTGGCGGGAAATGTGTCGATATTGACGAATGCTTTTTGATCTCGAATCCGTGTCCTGAACATTCGGTCTGTAAGAATACGCACAAAGGCTTTGAGTGTCATTGTAAATCCGGGTTTTCTGGCGATTTATGCGTCGGACTTGATGATTGCTTAGACTTCAGTTGCGAAGATATTGATGAGTGCTCGACTGGTAGCCATTTGTGCGATGAATTTTGTGACAATACTGTTGGAAATTACAGTTGCTCATGTTCTGTGACAATGCGACAACACGGACTTTACCAATGTCAGCCAGTTATTTTTGACGGGGCTGACTTGCTGAACATGGACGACGATGAATTGAAAAGATTTGTAGAGCAAGAACTTACAGTTATTGAGGAGAAAATGGAAGCAGCTATGAATGACTCAGAAATTGCAGCAGAAGCGATCGGTGAGGTCTCCGCAAGAACTAAAAATTTATTGTCAAATTTGCTCTCACCGAAGAGCGGCAATGATGATTATTTAACGAAAATAAGCTCTTCGAGAATCGATTTAATTTTAGAATCAAGTGAAAATATCGTGACAATCAGGAACAGCCTAACCCATCTTCTCGAATCTATTACGTCCGACACCGAGTCCACAGATTTCATTGCACTCGGAAATGATATCGTCACTGAAATTTTTCTCCCAAATTCACGAAATTCGGACGTTCCTCTTTTTGCAGAATTAAAAGCGAATCCGTTTATTTACTCCGATGATGATTTGAGACTTGCTAATCGAGTTCTTTATTCTGCAAATTATGAAGGCAAAGCATCGGTTACCTTTGATCATGAAATCATTGAAACAATCAAGAAGGAGATTTTGCCGGGAAAAGGCGAAGTTCTTCGATTCGATTTGGAGAACAACGAGGATTTTTTCCTCTTCTTTGATTTTGATGAGAATATACAAGTAGAAGTATTCGTTGATTTCTGGTATTTACCCGAGCCTAAATTACTTTCCTACCGGCACCACTCGATCTTACCAGCATTCAAAAACGAGTCAGAAATATCATCCACTGTTTGTTCGGAGGAAGATTGCGTTGGGGACCCATTTGGGCTGCACTTTGATGAGAAAGAAATTGAACTTTGCTTTGCCAGACAAAAGTGCTCAATTTTTGTGCTCATTCAATCTTCTTTTTCGGAAAAGATGGATTTGACGATTTCTTTGTTTTCTGGTTCTTGCGTTACGGACAAACTGGAGAATTGGAATAGACAATCTTGCTTTGTGAGAAGCGATTCAAGGCCTGGCAAGATCAAGTGCTCCTGTGAAATCGAAAGTAGAGACAAACTGACTTCAAGATCGGGCAAATTTACGACAATTGAGAGCTATTATACATTGATTGTGAACGAAATAATAACAGTGAGCGTGAAACTTTTTCCGATTCTCTTCATCATTTTCTGGATATTCTTGCTTCTCCGGTCTCGTCACATTGACAGACTGAACGAAAAGGCCAGTATTCTGCATCCACCTGCGATACTTCGAAATTTTAGCACAGCTGGATTCTATATAATCGAAATCGACACGAGATTCTCTCTAAGCCAAGCTCCGAAGATGCTCAAAATGGAAATTTTCTACGACGATCTCTTGGGAAATGCGGACCGAGTTGAATTTTATCTAGGTTCAAAAACAGAGCGAATTTTCGGAAACGGCCGCTCGAGCTATTTCCTTCTTCAGCTTCCGATAATGAAAATCAGAGAGCTAAAACTCTCCGTCGATTTTCATGCAGAACAAGAAACAACGTTTCTTCCACGGAAAATATCATTCTTCTTCGTTCACACGTTCCCCAAGGAGTATTCAAAAGGATCCATCGAAGACATTGCGTGGCACGAGTCCACTGTTATTTTTGACTTGGACGATGAAATTTCAGTTATAGAAACAGACTGCGTTTCTTCGAAAGATGTTCACCAGGATCCTCATCCTCCTCAACGAGAAAGCCAATTCGAAATATATTTAGAGAATAATCATTGGCTCGGACCGGCTGTATCGAAAAGACACAGTGAAATTTCAAAATCTTCCAGGGTTATTTTTGCTGCTTTTCCCCTCGTTTTATCCGTCTGTTTATCCATGCATTTTTTCCTGAATGAAAAATTGATTGCAGAGATATTTGTTTCTCCGAAATTTCTTGTCTTTGGTCCTTTTACTTTATCGACTCAGAGTCGAAGACTTCAACTTCATACAATTTTGATAGAGGTTTTATTATTGCCAATCCAATTTTACAGTCGACGCTTCTTATTGACGGTCCATAGAAAGGGGAGTACATTTATTTGCACATCATATCTATTAATATTTATTGGTTTAACTTCTATGGCTTTGATGACTCTTGTTCGAGCTTCAATACTCAGACTAGGTTCATATCTTACGACATCTTAAATACACATAGGATAAATCAACCGTTTGAACCGATTTTTAGCGAAATTAACTTCGAATTATGGATGACCACAAACTATTTCTTTATTTTTGTTGAACTCTTGTTGAATCCACTCATAGTTTCTTTCGCGTCTAAAACCATCGATGCAAATAACCAAGAATATATTTTTATCAAGCAATCGAACGAATACGAGCAGGGAAAGTACAAAGAACCAGTCAAATCCTTCCTAGATCGAGCAGCGATTACCAAATTGGTCTATACTTCAAAACACAGAATGGATCTGAAAATCACTCTTAGGCGCTTCTTTTCGTACTTCTTCCTGACACTGAGTCTTTACGGGCTTTCAACAGTCATCGTTCCCGCCGAAAAATACGATCTGGACAAAAATTTTCGCGACAAAATCTCCATCATTCCTGGTAAAACACAACTTCATGTCCAGTCAACTTGGGATCTTCTGGAGAACGAAATTTTGCCTCTTATTCATGCTAGAAACTACAGTAATGGCGAAATACCGAGAAAGAAAGATAAAGCTTTTGCTCGAGACGGCGTGAATTTCCGACTTGGGCCATCTTCGCTCAAGCAGCATCGAGACCAATGCGGCTTTTTCACAACCGACTGGCATGTTCAGCCGAATGCCACCAAAAGAACAATGCGCAAAATGAGAAAATCCCCGCTACTGTCTTCCTACTTCTCCGAGACGAGATCAACTCTTTCGTCCGACATCTATCTTCAGACTCCCAATCGGTTGTCCTCAAATACTTGCGAATTTACTTCCGATCTCGGGACTTCAAAAGAAAGTGCTGAATATATGCTCAATTATCTTCGGAAAAACGCATGGTTCGATCAAAAAACGAAGCTTCTGATTTTCGAACAAAGTTTTTTGAACATGAATATCAACTCTTTTGTAAAACTTCGGGTCATTTTCGAATTCGTCGAAGGCGGTGCGATTTTGCCAACTCTGGTAAGGCTTCAAAATTAAAGTTAACATTCATTAGAAGAACTGAAACTTCCATGAAAAAAGCCTGTTCAAAGAATATTCAGCAGCTCAAAAACACTGAATTATCTGACTACACATTCTCTCTCAGTCTTACTATTCTCTTGGTTCTTCTTCTCGTCGAAACAAAAGAAATCATCGCCATGATTAAAAATCGTCAGCTCAGTTTTTTGTCACTCTACAAGATCATTTTATTCGCCCTCGACGTTACTATTCTTGGCTTAATCATTCTCAGAGCTCAGTTTCTATCAAAAGGAATCGAAAATTTTGTTCTGGACCCAAAAGGCGCTCCCAAATTTTCCTCAGTATTTTTGGTACAGCATCATTTTATATCCCTCGTTGCCATGTCTTCCTTCCTCCACAGCTTTCTGCTGATACACATTTTATCGACTTTGAATGCTGTTGGACGTAAGAGTTTTCGAAAAGAACAATTATTATTTTGTTTTCAGAGTATAAAAGTATCCTCAAACAGTTGAAAAAGAGCCTGGCTCCCTTCGTTTTGGCACTTTTGCCGATTCAATTTGGATTATCCTGCGTCATTTTCATTATTTTCCGTTACTCGTCATTTATTTTCCGATCTCTTATGAAAACGTTTTTCATCATCATCTGGCAAGGATATCTAAAACCTTCAGGTAAAAGCAATTTATTCATTTGATCTTTATGCTGGCTAGATATGAGGATAGAGGTTGACCAACTATCAGATCCAAATTGGCGGCTTCTGGCACAGTCGATCTATTTTGCCTTAAATCTTTCGATGATGTACTTGACTATGAATGTTATTGTCGCCATAGACGATTTCAAATAACTCGTTAAAAATTTTTTCTAACAACCCCTTTTTTGTGCTCATTTGAAAGAGCGTGAAAAACTGGTCCAGAAAATGCTGGTCTTATCATCGATGACGTCACGAGTGGCGCGCGGGCGCCCCTAAAGGTCTAATTAGGTTCATTGCGGGCTACGCGATTTCTCCGGTCATGCATATCGCACATGCATGGTTAGCATCTAGAATTGATCGTCGTGAGCAGGGCTACATGTCCCGGCCAAAATCGTCAAAATCGGACCACGTCTTCACCAGCTGGTTGACCGGCAAATATCTCAAAATGACAAAATCACTTACTTTTGATAAAGGCAACCTACCGATGGAAGTAGGGGTTGCCCTGGACTCGAGCCCGAATTACTGCCGTATTCGGCCACTTAGTGCCGGAGGACCTCCCGGAGGACTCCTCTGCTGGAAGAAAAGCTGCTGGAAGACTAATATTAAAAAATATAAATACAAATAAAATTTAAAGCCATGATTGGATAGTAATTGCCGTATTCAGCCACTTAGTGCCGGAGAACCACCCGGAAGACCCCTCTACTGGAAGAAAAGCTGCTGAAAGACCAATTTTTAAAAATAAAAATACAAATATAAAGCCTGGATTGGCTAAAAATTGTCTAATAAGCCGCATTTAGCCACTTTGCCGGATGATCTCCTGGAGGACCCGCCTACTGAAAAACCGACTGCTGGTAAGCCAATATTTAAAAAAAATTAATAAAAAGCCTTGCCACATCTGGCAAAACTCGATCACTTTAGTTCATACGCCAGTTCATACTTTTCAATCAGACTCAAAGCGAAAACGACCCGAAGGGGAGGCCACGCCCGTTCATCCTTTACAATCAGAGTCAGGGCGAAGCCGACCCGAAGGGAAGGCCACGCCCGTTCATTCTTTTCAATCAGAGTCAGGGCGAAGCCGACCCGAAGGGGAGGCCAATCCCGTTCATTCTTTTCAATCAGAGTAAATACGAAGTCGACCCGAAGGGGGGCCGCGCCCGTTCATTCCTTTCAATTAGAGTCAGGGCGAAGCCGACCCGAAGGGGAGGCCACGCCCGTTCATCCTTTACAATCAGAGTCAGGGCGAAGCCGACCCGAAGGGAAGGCCACGCCCGTTCATCCTTTACAATCAGAGTCAGGGCGAAGCCGACTCGAAGGGGAGGCCACGCCTGTTCATTCTTTTTATCAGATTAAGGGCGAAGCCGACCCGAAGGGGAGGCCAATCCCGTTCATTCTTTTCAATCAGAGTAAATACGAAGCCGACCCGAAGGGGGGCCGCGCCCGTTCATTCCTTTCAATTAGAGTCAGGGCGAAGCCGACCCGAAGGGGAGGCCACGCCCGTTCATTCTTTTCAATCAGAGTAAGGGCGAAGCCGACCCGAAGGGGAGGCAACGCCCGTTCATTCTTTTCAATCAGAGTAAGGGCGAAGCCGACCCGAAGGGGAGGCAACGCCCGTTCATTCTTTTAAATCAGAGTAAGGGCGAAGCCGATCCGAAGGGGACGCCAATCCCGTTCATTCTTTTCAATCAGAGTAAGGTCTCTGGTAATCTTCGGGTCGGCTTCGCCCGTTCATTCTTTTAAATCAAAGTAAGGGCGAGGCCGACCCGAAGGGAAGGCCACGCCCGTTCATCCTTTACAATCAGAGTCAGGGCGAAGCCGACTCGAAGGGGAGGCCACGCCTGTTCATTCTTTTTATCAGATTAAGGGCGAAGCCGACCCGAAGGGGAGGCCAATCCCGTTCATTCTTTTCAATCAGAGTAAATACGAAGCCGACCCGAAGGGGGGCCGCGCCCGTTCATTCCTTTCAATTAGAGTCAGGGCGAAGCCGACCCGAAGGGGAGGCCACGCCCGTTCATTCTTTTCAATCAGAGTAAGGGCGAAGCCGACCCGAAGGGGAGGCAACGCCCGTTCATTCTTTTCAATCAGAGTAAGGGCGAAGCCGACCCGAAGGGGAGGCAACGCCCGTTCATTCTTTTAAATCAGAGTAAGGGCGAAGCCGATCCGAAGGGGACGCCAATCCCGTTCATTCTTTTCAATCAGAGTAAGGTCTCTGGTAATCTTCGGGTCGGCTTCGCCCGTTCATTCTTTTAAATCAAAGTAAGGGCGAGGCCGACCCGAAGGGGAGGCCAATCCCGTTCATTCTTTTTAATCAGAAAAAGGGCGAAGCCGACCCGAGGACTCCTCTGGTGGAAGAAAAGCTGATGGAAGACTACTATTAAAAATATATATACAAATAAAATTTAAAGCCATAATTGGCTAGTTATTGCAGTATTCAGGCACTAAGTGCCAGACGCCCGTTCATTTTCATTCATTTACAAAAATCTGAAAGCAAACCAGAGAAGATTTCTTCAATCTTATTCGCATTGACTCTTAGTGAATAAAATGATTAGACGTTGCCATTTCTTCGGGTCGGCTTCGCCCTGACTCTGATTGAAAAGAATGAACGGGCGTGGCCTTCCCTTCGGGTCGGCTTCGCCCTGACTCTGATTGTAAAGGATGAACGGGCGTGGCCTCCCCTTCGGGTCGTTTTCGCTTTGAGTCTGATTGAAAAGTATGAACTGGCGTATGAACTAAAGTGATCGAGTTTTGCCAGATGTGGCAAGGCTTTTTATTAATTTTTTTTAAATATTGGCTTACCAGCAGTCGGTTTTTCAGTAGGCGGGTCTTCCGGGAGGTCATCCGGCAAAAAGTGGCTCAATGCGGCTTATTAGACAATATTAAGCCAATCCAGGCTTTATATTTGTATTTTTATTTTTAAAAATTGGTCTTCCAGCAGCTTTTCTTCCAGCAGAGGGGTCCTCCGGGAGGTCCTCCGGTACTAAGTGGCTGAATACGGCAATTACTATCCAATCATGGCTTTAAATTTTATTTGTATTTATATTTTTAATATTAGTCTTCCAGCAGCTTTTCTTCCAGCAGAAGAGTCCTCCGGGAGGTCCTCCGGCACTTAGTTGCCGAATACGGCAGTAATTCGGGCTCGAGTCCAGGGCAACCCCCTACTTCCATCGGTAGGTTGCCTTTATCAAAAGTAAGTGATTTTGTCATTTTGAGATATTTGCCGGTCAACCAGCTGGTGAAGACGTGGTCCGATTTTGACGATTTTGGCCGGGACATGTAGCCCTGCTCACGACGATCAATTCTAGATGCTAACCATGCATGTGCGATATGCATGACCGGAGAAATCGCGTAGCCCGCAATGAACCTAATTAGACCTTTAGGGGGCGCCCGCGCGCCACTCGTGACGTCACCGATGATAAGACCAGCATTTTCTGGACCAGTTTTTCACGCTCTTTCAAATAAGCACAAAAAAAGGGGTTGTTAGAAAAAATTTTTGAACGAGTTATTTGAAATCGTCATAATCTGCGACACGAATCAAAGCGTCAGAGAAGATGAGCTTGAACTGGACTGGCTCAGCCTCGTCGCAAACAAATTGAAAAAATTAAAGCTAAGAAAGAAGCTTTTCGCAGGAGAAAATTCTGTTGCTGAGCGGGAAAGAAAATATGTAAAAGATGTTAGGTGATCACTGTGAATAACAGTGTGTTATAAATGTTTGAGCAAATAAAAAAGATAAATGAATAACTCGAGAAAAATTTCTTTGGGAATATGACATTCAAAATAGGCTTTGTTTAAACTTTAAAGTACTCTTGATCGCGTACGTTGATCGTTAATTGATCTTGTTTACTTGTCATGTTCTCTTGATAATGAGTTCCGTATGTTGTCGACCATAATTCGTACTCACGTTGGTTTGCTCCTCAGCGCCATAATTGGGACAAATAAAGTAAAAACTCAACCTTTTTTTATTCTCAAAAAATGAAGCTCTTTTCAAATTTTGCACTTTTTTCTCTCGGAATAGAAGCCAGAAAGCCGAATGTTATTTTGCTCATAACGGATGATTTCGGAGTCGGAGACTTTACCATCTACAATAGAGAAGCGAAAGTTCCAACGCCGAATATTGACAGAATCGGTCATGAAGGAGTAAACTTTCTGGGCGCTACTTCGGCTTCAAGTCGATGCTCCCCAAGCAGGTATATGCTCATGACAGGACGATACTCGATGGAGGATAAAGAGGCGAGAATAATCAACGAAGGCAGGCTTCAAAAAATAAAAAAAATAAATGAGTCTAATTTTTTATCGTAAAAATCTTGATGAGATTTATAACAAAAAAATTATTTCTGACAATAGTTTTTGAATCCTTTAATCAGGCGAGCCGCATTTAGCAGAAATGTTCAAAAAATCTGGATACAAGACGGGACTCTTCGGAAAACAGCAGCCCTTGCCAAATGGAATAAACATCGAAAATTTCACACAAGAACACTTTGAAATATTTCGGAAGCGCAACCAAGAAGCTCACAAGTACAGAAAGGAAGTCGGTAGATTCCCAAACACACACAACGTTTTCCAGGAATTCGGAAATTACATACAGACGAAGCCACCACAACTTTTGGACTATGATTACTCTTTTACTCAGGCCCGGTTGTTTTTTTTTTTGATAAAATTAATTTAGGATAATGCGTTTTTTATTTAAAGCAAATCGAATTCAATTTTTATCAAGATTACAAAGCTGAAAAATTATCATAAAATAACCTTATTTCGAGCCCGGTCTTTGCTGCAATCCTGGATTATTCTTTGAAAACGGAAAAAGCACAGAGCCGGCAGAAACTTGGGTCCAGCAACAACCTTATCCTGAAAATACTCCAGTCGAAAACTTCAACTCTAACGGTTATTCCTTCCCTTACACCGGTTACTTTGGCCCAGCCGGTCACGTTGAAAACATGACCGATCCACATCAACTTGGTGTTTACTATCTCACGTGGGCGCGGCAAACCATCGCTGGAAAATCATTCGACAGTCGCGAAGTCGAGCAAGAAACCACCCGAAAACTTGAAACATTCATTGACGAAAATCACGAGGATCCATTTTTCGCCTATTACGGTCTCCAGTCTGGCCATGCACCGTTCAATACGCCCGCTCGATTTCGAAATCAAACGGAAGTTGGCCTTTTCGGCGAAGTGATCATGGAGGCGGACGAAATCGTCGGACGAGTTCTCGACAAATTGGAAGAGCACAACATTGCCAATGACACTTTGGTGATTTTCATGAGTGATAATGGGCCAACTACAACGGGGAAACAAATTTTGAAAAAGTGGGGCCATAACCAGTGGCTTCTTGATCTGCCAGAATCAAACGTTGGCCCGGAAAGAACTGTAGAACTTCAGGACTCGGATCTTCCACGCAATTTTAGTCTAATATTAATTATGCAATTTCAAGTTGAATAAAGATTATGTAAATCAGCCCTAATCGAATTAGTAAAGATCCAAACTCAAGGGATTCAAAAATGAAATGGGAGAGGCTAGTCACAGAACTCCATTTTTATGGCGTTATCCTCGAAAGTTCGAGCCAAGCATAGGGTTCAATAAGTGATTTATGAATTGTAAGATAGAACTGAGCAATTATGAACCCGCGAATAGAACTATTTACGAACCGAAAGTTCAAGTTTCTACAGTCGACATTTACGCGACTCTTGCCGAGTTGATCGACTACGACTTGGGCTGCAACGAGGCGCCAGACAGCCGCAGTCTTGTTTCGTACCTCGAAACCGGCGAAGCAAGCTATGAAGTCAAAAAGAAACCTATCATGACGCATGCGTACACTCCGGGAAAGTACATTGGGATTCGAAAAGGAAACATGAAATACGTCCCTGGCGCTGAAGAATTTTTCAATACTGAATGGGATCCTGAAGAAGAGAACAATCTCTTTGGCGAGGAAAAAAATAAGAAATTTATTTCATACTTGGATCAGTACATTGCCGACTGGTTAAAACATATTGATGCGCGAGAAGAAGCGACAAAAAGAGGCGCAGACAAGGAAAACTGTTATCCGCAATTCGAACAATTCAACTGGTTGTAAACAAAAAATCATCTCTTTATCGCTTTACTGTAAAACTTATCAGTTCAAAATAAATAAAGTAAACCAAAAATGCTGCATTAATAATGCGACTGTATTGAAAACGCTCCTTTGATTTTGAATCAGAGTACTTGAAGCGGAATTGGCGCATGAAAGGATAATTATTTATTTCTAATAAGAAATCAAGCAGTTATCGGGCCCGCGTGCATAAGAAAGTTGCTACCCTTGATTTGCAGTTATAACTTTTTTTCTCTCGATGAAATATTTTCGGAATGGACTTGACGCAAGACAGGAGACGGGTTTTTTCTATGTGCAAATCAACGAAGAGCTTTTTTCTGAAAATCCATGAAAAGTACTTTAGGAAGCATTGGAATACGCCGACAGCGGTTGAACTAGAGAAAGTCTACAAGAAAGAGTTTAATCTCCGAAATTTTACGAATCAAGAGCATGATAAATATTTTCGTTTTCGAAGTCATCTTTCAAAGGAAAAAACAATAATTTACAGAACTCAAAATGAGCGACATCGCAGAATAACCTTCGTCGAGCCCCGGCCTAAATTCTTCCGGATTCTCGACCACCTAGAGCTCTCTCTAAGACGATTTTACAGTGGAATCTATCGCCTTTTTAAGTCAAGAAAATCAATATTGCAGAAAAAATATAATATTTTATAGACCGAAAAAGTCACCAAGACTGGCGTCTCTTGGCGATATTCTTCGCGAGCAGACGGCGATACTAGGTGCAGTGACGATGAAAGCGTCCGATTCTGAAATCACTGAAGCATCGGGATCGGAGAGCATCGCGTACGATGACTCCTGCGCGGGCAACGGCGAGATCTATGATTATGACATTGACGACTGTGATGTTACTTTCGGCAGAGTTGTAAAAATAGACTTTTCTCCTTCTTATCTTCGTCGATTGAAGTTATGCTTCAATTGAGCTTTACTGAGCCCTGTCTGAGAAATCGTAAAAAATAAACAACTCGTATTTCTGGCGACGATGCAAGCGACGGATATTCCTCCGACAATGAAAGCGTTGGCGGAGGCGGCGATGAAGATTACGACATCGCAGCAGACGTTGGCAGCGATTGTGATCGGATAGGAATGGACAACGAAAACGCAATGGTCGAGGCTGAGGAAGATATGGAGACGAGTAAGGCTTAACGACTATCGATAGAATTTATGATTCTCGTAGTGGGCAATTTCTTTCCTTGGGAAATTGGAGAATGTCTTGGATCGAGTAGCGGCGAGGATAGTTCAAGCAGCTTTTCAGGAATTTCTAACGATATTCAAGCAGCATATTATGACGATGATATTGTAGGCTTGGGTTTGAGACATTTGCTCACCCGCTTTCTAAATTTTCAAAGAAGTTAGATTTTATTTTTGATAAATATAAATGCTCCTCCCCTTTGTTAGAAGCATACAAATTCGACGACTACTACTCGTTCTTCTACATGCAAGAGTGATACCATAACTTCGTTTCTTCTGATAAGACTGAAGTATTTTTGGAAATAAAAAAAAAAGACACGATATATCATATGTCGTCAAATGAAATGCCTTCTGATAAAAGATTCGATATTTTGACAAGAAAAAAATAGAAGGGAAATTTGCCCCGCGGCCGTAGAAAAGAGAGGAAAACACAGAACCCAATCATTCGTGGTTTCGTTTTGCCTGAGAACCTAATTTTCAGAAGGAGGTCAATTTATAGAGAAAAATGTCAGAGCTAAGTGCATGTGGAAAAATAATCAAATACTTGTTGCTGCTTTTCAATTTGGTTTTGCTGATAAGCGGCATTGCCATGATCTGCACGGGCGTCGCTGTCAGTGTTAAATTCAGCATTCCGATGCATTTTGTGGCAAATCACCAGGTAAAGACAATTGCGTCTTCAACTGACATTACGAATTGAAGGAAAATCGGGTTCATTAATTGTTGCTAATTGGCGTTTTTCCGATAAGCCTTGTTTTGAAGAGATCATCAATTGGATTTTCGTGCAGACTTTTCCGTCTAAGCTAAAAAATTGAATCTTTTACCAATTACCTTACAAATGAATTCTAGTCGGATAGAACACTCGCCAGCGTCGCATCAGCATTTTCATCTGCGCCGACGTTACTGATGCTCTCAGGAGTGATCATTGTCATTATCACGATTTTCGGCTGCTTGGGAGCAACGAAAGAAGGTCCCTGTTTAATTGGAACTTTTGCTGTTTTACTTTTCATCGCTTGCATAACTGAATTCTCCGCAGCGGGTGGAATTGCCAGCTGGCGAAAACTCGACGAAAACGCGGACCAAAAAATTTCCGATGCATTCGACCAATTAATCGTTGACTACAACGACACTGACTTTAAAGAATCCAACATGATCGGTAAGAAGGAGCTCCTGTAATTCAGGAAAATTAACTGTAGCTTTATGAGCTGTAAATTTTGTTTTCCTGGCGCATTGATTGGCAATAAAAGTCTTAAATCTAATTAAATGCTTTAATTTCCGTAGACACGATTCAAATCATGTTCAAATGCTGTGGCAACACCGACCTCAACGATTGGGAAAAGTCTGAATGGGTAAGTGGTTGTTAGAGGGCATTCTAGGGAATAATAGTGTTTCTAGAGCAAATCAAAGGGCGATCCTGAGAAGCATTTCCCCCTTTCTTGCTGCGGACTAGACAAACACGATGAAGAAAACGCGGAAAAACTCTGCAGCAAAGATATGGTCGAAGAAAAACACGAAAAAGGATGCAAAGTAATCTTCCAAGAATCTGTTCAAGACAATGCAGGATTGATTATTGGCACAGGAGTGACCATGGGTGTCATTCAGGTAAGCGCTCGATTCTCCCTGCGACTGACAGCACCTGTCAAAAATTATCGATAGTTAAAGAATTCTTTTCAGATCTTCGGAATTATCTTCTCCTGCATTTTCATCAAACAACTCCGAGCTGGTGCTGGCTATCAGCCACAGTACAACAATTATTAAAAAAAGACCTGACTGTAATTCCATTTACCGAGAATCTTGAATGATGACTAGATGTCGACCTGTACCAATAATACGATATTATTAATGTCGATGTCTATTCGACATTCTCGGAGATGATTATAAAATCCATGCCAAAGACAGTTAAATATGCAATAAATATCAAGCCCATTTTCAATGTCTACTTCTCGGTCGATAAGTTCATTTAATCGTCACACAGATTTGTTGGAAGACAAAGGAGAACATGAAGTAAGTGCTTCTTGATTCCCATCTTCGATGGTTTTGGCGAACATTTGAAGAAATTGATATCGCCTCTTGGCAAATTGAAGTTCACGCTCCTTAAAATCAAGTTGGCCTTATATTATTCGTTTATTCAGGAAAGACTCTGTATATAGTGAAGAAAAAAGGTACCTGAGTAATGCAATCTTCAATGACCAAATCGACTTCTGTCTCTGTCCCTGTTGTTTCCATCAGCTTAGATCCCAGTTTTGTGTTCAAGTCTTCAAGTATAGATGCGATGCATTTAACAGTATTCTAAATTTGTTTTCACAGCCGTTCTTCAACAATTATTCTCACGTGCTCTTCTTGAATCAAATTCTTCAAGTATTTGATCGTGGCCTTCTGATTTCCTAGCTTGGCGTTTCTCTCCATAAAAGAATTCGAGCGATTAGCTGAAAGACCCGAGTCGATCAAAAGAACCCGTGGAGATCGGCGCGAGGGAAGAAGTTGAAGGAAATGAATTATTTCGTGGAGAGCACAGTCCTCATTTATTTTTGATCAAGTGCTGATCACTATCCGTACAGGTGATGGTTAGGCACCTTCTGCAAGTGGCGAGCGAGAGGGCTCTTCTTTTTCTTGCACGTGGCGATCTTATTTTTATATTCACTCTATGCGATACTGTCTATGCTACAAAAAATTGAAAATGAACGGATTTTTCTAATAGACGAAAATGAATCGTCACTAATTTCAACTTCAATTTTAAAATGGAAAAATATAGGCTGGCGATACTTTATCCTTCATAGAATCAACAGATCCTACCTTTTCGGTAAAGAATGTGCACTTTTCTTTATTCTCTCGTCTCAAAAAATACCCGTGAACATTATCTCCTCAGTGACACATTGTTTAATCCAGAAGGCAATCGTGCGACAGCGAGTAGATTAGCGATGTCACAAATGTATCCCAAAGGGACTCGTTCCCATATGGCTTAGATTTTTTATTCATACTCCAATTTTACGCAATTTCTTGTTGGACATTTATTTCAATTAAAATTTGTGGAAAAGATTGATAAATATATTTTGACTACGACAGAAAGGCTTTGTACAGTTCTTTATTGAATGAGTAAAGTTTTTTTATTCGTAATATTTTTTTAGGTTGAGTCAAACTTTGAAGAAGGTTTGTGTCTTTTGTGAACGATGGCTGTGGTGGAGATTTTTACACTTTTGAGTTTCATCATTTTTTTCTTTTTTTTTGTTATTCGTAGCCCCAATCGGCGAATAAATCGCGGCCGACGAGGTCTACTAGGTCTTGATACACTGAAAAAAGGGTTGAAAATGTAAGAAATGCAAAACTATATACCTGATTGGTAAAGTCTGTTGAGCAAGATTTTCGTCCTTGGATTTATTTCAAAGTTTCCGGATCTGTGCTTGCTGGGGCGAGAGCAATGCGGCTCCGTTTCTTCTGGCCCCATCACGCAAAAGTGCTGCGTCTCTTGAATATATATTGAATAGAGAGAAAAAAGAATTGTGTCTTACCATTGTTCCAGTAGAAATTGCTCGCGTCGATGGTTTGCGGAACACCGACGAACTCTTGGACAGCTTGAATTGTTTTCGCGGGTCTTTGGCTCATGTCAGTTGAAGAGATCACCAGAATGTTCTCTTTGGGAAACAGATTGTACCACTGGTTGAGATAATATCCGTATAAGCCGCGTTGGACAAGCTGGATAGGAATTGACTGAATTCGCTCGAAATTCGCTGGATTTGCCACATATCTAAAAAAATAAAAGCGAGTAGATTCAGGAGGTTCTTGGGTTGATCTACCTGTAAAACGCAGCACGCGTAGCTTGGTGAGCTCGGAATTCGTTTTTCATATCGAAAACGGCTGATCTGACGAATTCTTCGTTTTCGAATATTTCGCTGATTGCAGAGTCGATCACCTCTTCAAAGCTGTCGGAATTCATCAAGTGCATTCTGAAGATGGCATTTCTATTATAGCAAAATCATAAAAATTATTTATTTTTTTTTAAATCATATCTTTTTGGTCGAAAATTGAAAATCGCTAAAATAGATATCTGTCGTTTTTGCTTACCTGTCGTGGTTGAAGTGACGATTGTGATTTTCTTCCTCTTGACTTTTCATCATCGCTTTCGCATGAAGATAATGCGAAAGTGTTCGATGGGCTGGCTCGCAAAGAATCACGATGATTTTGACATTTGGATTGTAGGCGTAAACGCGAGGAGGAATTGTAGAATCCGTCAAGAGTGAAGGCGTCTTGTCGAAAACGGTGACTTCGGGCCCGACTTCTGGCTGCAGATCGAGGTAGAATTGATAGCCCTGGTTGTAGTTTTGCTGTCGATCGAAGAAGTGTGACTCTCCGTGCGCAGACCAGGCCAAATATGGAGAACGGGTCATCGCGTCTTTTAATGCTCCAGTTCCGCATTTTTGCATCCCGGTGATGATCACTTTTGGAAAACGTCGCGCGAGCCCGGGAAGAGCATTTTGGCCTCGGACATCCGGAGGTTTCATGTGAATAGTATTCTGAAAATGACTCGGCTTTATAAATAGAGAAAAATTTTTTCTTTATTTTTGAAAGATTTCTTCAGAAGACACAAGTTTCCCTTCAAGATTTTAGCCTATTTTGTCTCTTTATGGTATCCTAAAAGCTCGTTTTCAAGTTGACCTTCTCAATTAATTTAAACAGCGCTCCGTTAAATTAGGTTTCCTGCACGAAATTGAGAACTTATGCTTTCTTAATCATCCCTTATTTACCTCAAAGTCCTTGATGATATATTTATCCACATCTTCTCCTCTTCGTAATTGATTTTCAATTCTCTGCAGCATCACAAACATGACTATACATAAAAGCGAGATAAAAGTTATAAAATTGTTTCTGTTGAAAACCGTCGACATTAAATCTGTCATATTTTTTAGGAATAAAAAGAGTTTGTTTAGAATACTAATAGAGCCAAATTGGAAAATCAAGGCGACAAGTTCTATATCGCAGGAAAGTTTTTAGCGAATTAGCCGCCGGCGGAGACATATTGAGAAAAAATCAACCCCGGTATGGCGCAGCGTTGGTGGTGCATCGCGACATCGGACAAAACACCTTGACATCTTCTTTTTCGTTCTCAGCAGAACAAGGTCAACTAAAGCTGACCACTATTTTGGGTTGAGGTTATCTTCCTAAATGGAGCAGGGCTGGGATCAACGGACGCGGCACTTGCGCTGGACTGGCCGATCGAAGTCGAGGGAAAATGGAAATCGGGTGATTTTGATAATTGGTTGCTTTGTTCTGATCTCTGAGGAAGATTATCTTAGTCTGAATGACTTTATTGAGACGAGTTCATTAAACACTCTTGAAAATGATCCGTAGGGTAAATCACTAATATTTACGACTTTTTCTAGCTAAGTAGGGTGGGAGTATAATACAGTTTTAGAATCCCCAGAAGCTGGGGATCATTTTGACTATTGATAGTGAGAGGTGATCTCGTACCCTTAGGGCATTTTAGTTCGCCGGAAGTCCCAAAATCTGGGTACTTCTCGGAAATGTGAATTTTGGGGGCGAAGATAAGCTTCTCTGATGGAGCGGTTTCTACAGATTGTAGCGCAGATTCTGACGGTCATTTCGAGGTGCAGAAAAGTATGTCCCGGGGGTGTCTAGAAGGTGGTGGAGGTGGTACAAAGTTGGGGTCAAAGCCGGAAATCCGGTCAAAATGCATTCTAGCATGATTCAAATACAGTAACACTTAAGTTATTACTATTTATCCATAGAATATCACTTGAGGTCAAATTGGGGTCACTTGGGGTCATCTGGGGTCATGTTAGTGTTTTTTCAAAATAATGTTTCTGTTCACCAGAGTTGACCTCAGATGACCCCGAATGACCCTTATTTTTACCCCAAGTAACCTTCTATGCATTTATAGTTATAACTTGGGTGTTACTGTATTTGAATCATGCTAGAATGCATTTTGACTGGATTTCCGGCTTTGACCCCAACTTTGTACCACCTCCACCACCTTCTAGACACCCCCCCAGGACATACTTTTCTACACCTCAAAATGACCGTCAGAACCTGCGCTACAATCTGTTGAAACCGCTTCATCAGAGAAGCTTATCTTCGCCCTCAAAAATTCACATTTCCTAGAATTACCCAGATTTTGGGACTTCCGGGGACCAAAATGCCCTCAGGGTACGAGATCACCCTCACAGTGAGATAGTCTATCCATAGTCAAAATGATCCCCAGCTTCTGGGGATTCTAAAACTGTTTTATACTCCCACCCTGCTAAGCTTGAAAAAAGTTCAATTATTAGTGATTAACCCTAATGATCCGGTCCAAACCATATTTCGTACCAAACCAGGAAACACCTAATCTAACGTGTTTAATAATTATTAAAGTATTACAAAAACATTCTACAGTTTGTTGCCAAATTTCCGGAGTCCAAATTTCCGGACACCTTTCAGATTTTAAGGGGTTTTAGTGGGACACTAACAAATTGACGATGACCTAAATTTCCGGACTTTTTTCAAATTAAGAAAAAAATTGACGGTAGCTCATATTTTTCTTCGAAATAAGGTACAAAAGGTTTAATACATCGACTTTCTTGTGTTTATCCTTGAGTTCTCCTATCAAACCCACTTTGTCGTCGTCTTTTTGCGTTTAGACGACTTCTACACGGGTAAGTGACCATATTTCAAAAAATTTTAAGGATGCTTGGTGGGACATTATTTTTTATAGGAAGGCCAAATTTCCGGACATTTTTCGGAAATCTGGGGACAAAATTAGTCCGGAAATTTGGAAACATACTGTATATAACAGCAATAGAACCAGCTTCTTTCGCTTAGCGTCATACCGCGTAGAATAAACCAGTTCTCGTCCGATCACTGAAGTCAAACTACGACGGGCGGGGTTAGTACTTACATGGGTGACCGGTTGGGAATACCTCGTGCGCTAAGCATTTTTGACTTTTTTGAAACGGTGACTATTCTTTTTTACGAGGAAACATTCGGAGTCGTATTGTCGAAGACTCAACTCATCAGTAATTGAAAAAAAGTCGCCATGTTTGCGTGAAGTAAGCATTGAGAGTTGAGCTTGCGTGGCGGGCGGCGTGGCAGATGTGAAAAAGCGCCCTCTACCGCGCGCTTTTCTGAAAAGAGGCCGAAAATAGGAGCGTGCAGCGACAAAACGACCTCGAAATCAAGCACCCTCTCTCTTTACTCATCCCATTTTGAGTCCGATTTCGATTGTCTAACAGGTAAGAATCGTCTCCATGTCCTCTCTCTCCTATCCCTCTCGCCTCTTACAAACAAAGACTCTACTCAAAAAATTCTACTTCTTTTAACCCCATGAGTCCATCTGGACCTCCAGTGGAAGTTTTCTAGCCCACTTCCGCCATACCGACCCTGTAACACCATACCTTTTCCGAATCAGCAGAAAATCTTACACACTTTGACCCTTTAAAATTCTAGAAATCTTCACTTCCGGTCGATTCTAGAGCCGGAAGTCATCGAAATTTTCGAATATATATAAAGTGTGACCCATCAAATTGATGCTCAGAAGATTCTGGATCATCTAAGAGAAGAATCAATCTCGGCCACGACCAAATCAACCGCTAAAAACTGAAAAAATTCATAAATTTATGCTTTTTTGTAGTTTTGACGGTCGGCTTGACCGCGGATTTGTTTCTTTGAATGAATCGATAATGAGATGATCCAGAATCTTCTGAGCATCAATTTGATGGGTCACACTTTATATATATTCGAAAATTTCGATGACTTCCGGCTCTAGAATCGACCGGAAGTGAAGATTTCTAGAATTTTAAAGGGTCAAAGTGTGTAAAATTTTCTGCTGATTCAGAAAAGGTATGGTGTTACAGGGTCGGTATGGCGGAAGTGGGCTAGAAAACTTCCACTGGAGGTCCAGATGGACTCATGGGGTAAAAGAAGCACCACCCGGAGTAGAATTTTTGAGTAGAGTCTTTGTTTGTAAGAGGCGAGAGGGATAGAGAGAGAGGACATGGAGACGATTCTTACCTGTTAGACAATCGAAATCGGACTCAAAAATGGGATGAGTAAAGAGAGAGGGTGCTTGATTTCGAGGTCGTTTTGTCGCTGCACGCTCCTATTTTCGGCCTCTTTTCAGAAAAGCGCGCGGTAGAGGGCGCTTTTTCACATCTGCCACGCCGCCCGCCACGCAAGCTTAACTCTCAATGCTTACTTCACGCAAACATGGCGACTTTTTCAATTACTGATGAGTTGAGTCTTCGACAATACGACTCCGAATGTTTCCTCGTAAAAAGAATAGTCACCGTTTCAAAAAGTCAAAAATGCTTAGCGCACGAGGTATTCCCAACCGGTCACCCATGTAAGTACTAACCCCGCCCGTCGTAGTTTGACTTCAGTGATCGGACGAGAACTGGTTTATTCTACGCGGTATGACGCTAAGCGAAGGAGGCTGGTTCTATCCGGTATATATAGCAAATTTTCGAATCAGAATTATGTTTATTGCAGGTTGATACTGTATCTATGTGTTTTCCGTAAAATCAGGTAAGAAAGGACTGAACGAAGATCGACTATCTCAGTCAAGAGCAGGAGTATCGACGATCTCGATCGGAATTTCTTGTTGCTTGTCTTCTTCTTTCTGAACTCGTTCGGCAACGAAAGTGAGCTGATTCTCGTGCAACTTGGACGCGATCGTCTTCAGCTCCACATCCTCTGGAATTCGAATTTCTTTTGTCCAGACGTGAGTTGAGAAGATCTTCAATCCGTCTCGTCGAGTAGACTCCGTTTCAGACTTTCCAGAGACGGTCAGAGTGCGGCTCTTCTCGTCCACCTTCACGTGCAGTTCCTCGGCCTTGGTGGGGAGTGAAGAAAGGTTAATGCAGCTGCACCACTTGCTCGTTTTCGCAGCAGTTTGGCAGCATCCTCCTCGCTTGTTGGCGGAATGGGCAAACTCAGAAAACAACTGGTTCATCAGGGGTTCGAAGTGTTCGTCGGAAAAAGTAAACATTTTCGTTGGTTTTTGTATCTCTGGTGTGATGAGAAAGCTATCTCCCACTCGTTATTTATAGCCACTGATGACTGTCGCCGTTCCTTCCAGAAGGTTCTATTTCCAGTTTAGAATGTTCTGGAATCTTCTTTCTGAAAAATCTACTAAGAAGATTATCTTCTCCAATCTTCTGGAATGTTCGATTTCTTCGGGAATTTTCTGTTATATTCTGGAATATTCTACACTTGATTTGCCGAATGTTCTTGAAGTTTTCAAGGGTATAAAATGGGCTTGTTTCAGCAAGAGCACATTCAAACTAAGAAATCTTTCCAAGAGATTCAAAAAAGCAAAAGATGATAAAATCGCCGCATTTCCTTTTTCTCCCGAATTCGAGCGTCCGATCCAGCGCAAATGCCGTTCTCGTCGCTTCCAGCCCTACTCCATTTCGCAGGAAATGATCACTCCTACAACCTGGTCAGCAAGAGTTGATCTAGCGTCGCTTCCAACACAGAAAGAAGACCTCAAAATCACCAAAGACGAGTCAAAGAGAGAGCTACAAATCTCTGGCTCATCAAAAACATCAGAGATCGTCGAAGGAGTGAAGATCGAGTCATCACACAACTGGAAGAGAACCCTTTCTGTGCCAAAAACAGTTGACTTTGATTCACTCTCCTCCAAATTCGATGGAAAAAACCTATTATTCACTGCTGATAGAAAGTTCGGTACTACCGTTCCAATCAGTTTTGTCGATAGGGACGAATAAATGATATCCGCAAAAGATGACTGACGTAAAGAGGCATCTTTCTAAGAAATTTTTGTTCGTATGAGGCGAGAGGGATAGGAGAGAGTTGGCATGGAGACGATTCTTACCTGTTAGACAATTGAAATCGGACTCAAAAATGGGATGAGTGAAGAAGAGGGGTGCTTGATTTCGAGGTCGTTTTGTCGCTGCACGCTCCTATTTTCGGCCTCTTTTCAGAAAGGCGCGCGGTAAAGGGCGCTTTTTCCCAAGTGCCACGCCGCCCGCCACCCAAGCTCTCAATGCTTGGCTGGAACAAACGTGATTACTTTTTCAAAGTCTGATAGCTCGTGTGATAATCAATAGAATGTAAAAATGATCCCGCAGGAAAAAGGATAATCCATGTTTGGCGCAAAAGTCAAAATGCTTAGCGCACGAGGTATTCCCAACCGGTCACCCATGTAAGTACTAACCCCACCCGTCGTAGTTTGACTTCAGTGATCGGACGAGAACTGGTTTATTCTACGCGGTATGACGCTAAGCGAAGGGGGCTAGTTCTATTGCTGTTATATAGAAAGTTTTTATATTACTTTTTTATTATTGAACATGTTAGATTAGGTGTTTCCTACGAAATATGGTTTGCTACGGATCATTTTCAAGAGTATTTAATAAAATCGTTGCAATAAAGTCATTCAGACTAAAAAATCTTCCTCAGAGATTTAGACCAATGATCAAGATCTCCCGATTTCCATTTTCCCTCGACTTCGTTGGCCAGTCCAGCGCAAGTGCCGCGTCCGTCAATCCAAGCCCTGCTCCATTTAGGAAGATAACCTCGACCCAACAACGTGGCCAGCTTAAGTTGACCGAAAAATGAAGATCTCTTGGTTACTTTAGTCCTTAACTTCTCAATACACGTGGTCGGTAAAACCGACCACGGCGGCTTTGGCCTTCAATTACTTCAAATGTGGTAATCCGTTTGACCTAATTTTTGCAATGTGCACTCATATGAACAAACCGAACCACTCTGCGAAGTTTCGTGAAATTTTTCAAGAGGGATGGCGCTTTGCACCAGATCTCTTTCGAGCTCATTATCGAAAAATTGGCAGGTTTTTTCTCCTTGATAATAACATGAGTAAATAGCTGAGTGTTTAAGCTTTCTAACAGTATAGTTTTGAACTTATTACCTCGACGGAAATATGAATGAGGGATCAAAATAGTCGACGTTATTTTTCACACTCCGGATTTAGCGCGCCGCGCGGGCTGAATAATGCTTTGTGGTCGGTTTTGCCGACCCCGTGTTTTGAGCGCTTAGTCGCGCGCCCGTGTATTGAGAAGTTAAGGACGAGTCAAAGAGAGAGCTTCACAGATCGGGATTAACAAAATTAACCTAGAATATGGATGGAATGAAGATCGAGTCAACGCACAACTAGAAGAAAATTCTAATGGTAGCAAAAACTGTTGATTTTGAATAACTTTTCTCGAAGTTCAACGGCTCAAATCTTACATTTACCGCTGACAGGAAGTGTGAAAGAATTGTACCTGTCAATTTTGTTCAAAATGAAGAATAAATACCCAAATCTTATTTTTACTGCATTTTTTCTGCTAAGAATTTTCCCGATTTTTATGCGCCGTATCCCGCTGCGGCGCGGCGCGCTGATCTCCCGCGGCGAGGTACTCCACCAGATTCTATTGGCGCTCATTCATGTCGCAGCGCCAGGTTATTGGCGCTTTTTACTGGTTTCTTCTCATCAATTTCGTCGATAATAGTGGTTAATTTAGATTTCAACGTGCAAACGAAGTGATGAGAACATCCTAATCCCGTTTCCGGAACCAATAAATCGATAAATTTCGGTCCTTTTAAAAGTTTTTATTCTGATAGCAATCGCCCGCGGCAATGTTCTATTATCAGCGCGCTCAGTCCCATTTTTTTCATTCTCATTTTTGAATCTGCTTTTGAAAAAAATGAGTGATTGATAAAACTATGAGAAAATGATTTTATTCTTATTTTTGTTAAAAACGATATTATGCCAGAGTCAGAGCATCAATACATTGAGTGTCTGCGTTGACGATTCGGGAAGCAGATATCTCCAAGGGACTTCTTGGACAAAAGAGATCGGCGGGAAAATACAGAGATGCGAGTGTTTGAATGGAGGAAATGGGCAGTACTCTTGTGGGTACACAAATGAAGCAGCCTTTCTCGTCATTGCTGATGGGCCGCAAATTCATAGAATCGCTCTTTTCGAAGGAGACGTTTACCGTAAAGACTGCATCAACAATATTCCGGGGACTGCGGTTGGTATTGCAGCAGATCTCAACGACAACAAAATGTATTTTACGGATGTCGTCAACGGCCACGTTGGAATTTACGTCACTGCCCTTGATTGCTCCTCCCGTGCTACTAGATTTATCTCCGACGATATATATGAACCAAATGGAGTCGCTATCGATTGGCTTTCGAAGAATGTCTACTGGGCAGATGCTCAGCACGGGGCCATCTTCATGGCAGATCAGTTCGGGCGAAATCGAGTGAGACTCATTTCTGGTCTCCACGATCCTCGATCTCTCGCAGTGGATCCGATCGCTGGCTCGCTTGTCTGGTCCGATCATACGGACGGAACGATTAACTTCGCAACGATGAACGGAATGCACCCGTATTTGTCCGAAGAATCGAAGTTTGAAACACTTTATGCAGACGGTATCTGGCCTAATCAAATTGTCATCGATCCCTATCAAGAAAACAACAACACATTACCGGACGGATCTCAAATCACAACAAATGGTAAGTTACCCTTTCACGTGCGGCTTTCCTTTTTACGTGAACTTGTTTTGGGTCGAGGGATTTGAAAAGGTTAAAACATTTGGGGAATGACGACTAAGCTCGTGAGGACTAGGTTCGTGGGACTAGGTTCGTGTTGGGTTCTGCCAGAGTATTGAAATTGGCCTTTATTTTGGGGCAGTAAGGGAAATGGGTTGATGACTAGGTTCGTGGGACTATGTTCGTGAGTTTTTAAATAGTAAAAATTTTGGGGCAGTAAGGGGAATGGGTTGATGACTAGGATCGTGAGACTAGGTTCGTGAGTTTTTAAATGGTAAAGATTTTCGGTCAGTAAAGGAAATGGGTTGATGACTAGGTTTGTGGGACTAGGTTCGTGAATTTTTAAATGGTATATATTTGACAAGAAAAGGGTTTTAGGGACTAGGTTCGTGGGTTTTTGAACAAGCAAAATGTAGGATTTTATATCCCTAATGAGTTCAAATGAGTTGGTGAAGATACAAAAAATACATATAAAAATCCGAATTCCACGAACCTAGTCTCACGAACCTAGTCTTCACGAACCTAGTCCCACGAACTTAGTCTTCACGAACCTAGTCTTCACGAACCTAGTCCCGCGAACCTAGTCATCAACCCCTTTCCCTTACTGCCCCAAAATTTTTACTATTTCAAAACTCACGAACCTAGTCACAGGAACCTAGTCATCAACCCATTTCCCTTACTGCCCCAAAATTTTTACTATTTAAAACTCACGAACCTAGTCCTACGAACCTAGTCATCAACCCATTTCTTTTACTGCCCCAAAATGGTGAAGATACAAAAAAATACATATAAAAATCCAAATTCCACGAACCTAGTCACACGAGCCATTTTTTCCAACATGGCACCCACGAACCTAGTCCCACGAACCTAGTCCTCACAAACCTAGTCATCGGTCTCAACATTTGTTACATGTTACATTTCTAAAAGTCATTTTTAGGGATGATTTTTGGATTGACGGAGGAAAGCGGACAATAGAACAAATCGACTATTGGGGACAGAATCATAAAGTTATTCTCAATTTCGAGCACATGTTCAAGGTCGATGGCTCTCCCGTTCCAGCATTCGGACTCGCTCTCCACAACGATGAGCTGTACTTTGCTCCCTGGTATCAAGGAGACATGACTGTTTACGCAGTAAATCGAGAGAGTAAAAACCTCGCACAAGTATCCCGAGGAGTCTCACCGCGGCCCTTCTCGATGATAGTCGTTCACAAGCACATGCAAAAATCGCCACGTGAGCAAGGAATAAGATTTTGCGAAAAACAAAATTCTAACGACAAAACTGTCCGACATAGATGCTCACACCTCTGCGCGAACATCGGAAAAGATGATTATGTTTGCCTTTGCCCGTCAAATTCAGGGCTTGTCCTGGCACCGGATGGAAAAACGTGCGTTATTCCAGATCAATTTCTTCTGGTGACATCTTTGGACGAAGGGACAATCAGTCTCATTCCTAAAGCTATCGGCGGTGTTCAAATTCAGCCTGATGATGTCCATGATCGTGTCGTTATTGCGACTTCTGAAAGACCTTCCGCAGTCGTCTATGATCCAGTCGACGAGTATGTTTATTGGTCCGATGTCGCATTCAACCGCATTTATCGAAAAAGCTTGGACAAGTTACCCACGAAACAGTGCTGGAAGATCTTATTGGAACTGTTGATGGACTCGCCATCGACGTTGACAACCGCTTATTATTTTTCACCAATGTGCTGCCGATGGGATCGACCACCAAACATAACAAATCACAAGCAAGAATCGAGTCACTTTCGCTTGCAAACTATGACAGAGTTCTCATCGGTTCTTGGGGGCTTCAATATCCGAGAGCAATTGCTGTTGATCCGTCTGAAACAGTCATTTATTTTACTGATTGGGGAGAAAAACCAGCAATCTACCGGTGTGATTATCAAGGAAGGGATTTAACTGAAATCTCCGCGATTAATGAAATGAAGGACCTTCGATTGAAAAACCCAAATGGCCTCGCTGTTATCTTGTCCGAAGGCACCAAAAGATATTGCTTGCCGATGCTCAATATTCTGGCGAAGATGGATATGCATATGTAGATCCTCCCAGTGTGACTTGGATTTACAGTCCAGAAAAGAATATTTATGAACATGACAGTTACTCTATTCCACCTGAGCGAATCAGATTACCATTCGGTGTAACTGGCTATGGAGATATGAGCTGGTTCACTGATTGGGAACTCGGAGGAATCGTCGAAATCGACCCAACTACTTTTGGAAGAGATTCTGTGATTTTAAAATTGAAACTGAATTTGTCGAAACCGACGGGAATATTCTTTGTCGACCGTGTCTCGGCGAATGTGAAGAACAGCCCTTGTCTCAAGAATCTATGCTCACATATTTGTGTTCCCGACAAGACTTCGGCCCGAGAATACTACTGCAGTTGTCCCAAAAACACTGGACTTGTTATCGGAACCGACGGTGTTCAATGTAAGACGCCTGAAAGATTTCTTCTTGTTGCCGACATGAATCGAATTCTTCTACAAACTCTGGAAGATGGATATCCAGATCAAACTCCTGGACCTGTCATTCTTTATGAGTCTCCGAATATGTTTTCCAATATTGCCGGTGTTGTTTACGATCCCATCGAAAATTATGTTTACTGGTCAGATAATGGAATTAAGCATATTGCGAGGAGAAAGTTCTTTGTAACGCCACCAGAAAGCATCAAAGATAGAGATCGAACCCTGGAGTATGAAGTTATGCCATATATTGAAAATATCGGTGAAATAAATGCACTCACATTCGATGTCGAAAATCGGCTCCTTGTTTGGACTGATAGTGGACGAGGTAGCATTGAAATTCTTTCCCTTCGACCTGGCGCGATTTTCCATGCAACAGCAGCTGCTCAACGAGAGTTTCCAATGGGAGTGGCACTAGACGCAACGACTGGTAAAATCTTCTGGACAGAAATGGGAAAGCAGTCTGGTATTTGGGAAATGGACTTTAATGGATCGGACAAGAAACAAGTAGTGCCAAAGTCGCACTATCCAGCGTCAATTGTCTTCGACAGTTTATCACAAGAAATTGTTCTTGGCGATGCAAAAACTGTAGAAATGGAGAGCTACACATCGGCAGATTTTGCCCCTATTCATTCCTCGAGCTTTATAGAAGCGGGTCATTTATTCTCCATTGCCACTGATGGAAGCAATAACTATTTTTCCGACTGGGAAACGCAAAGTGTACACACTTTCAGCCGTGATGTCTCTCAAGGCAACACTCTTATCAAAAATCTGATCCGGCCAACGCAACTTTTCTTCAACAGTGGTTTAGCTGTTGCGGACAATGGTATTTGCATGACAAATGATATAAAATGCTCTCATATTTGTCTGCCTGCCGATGATGGATACGACTGTAAATGTCCCGACAACCTTTACTTGGCAGCAAATTATGAAACTTGTGTTGCTACTCGCGGTGAAATTGGCGAGTATGGGGACCTTGAGTCTTATCTCGACGAATATGCAGCATCAACAGAAATCACGCCAACAACATCCGCTGCAACGACAACAACGGCGATTATTATTGATGAGTCTGATTTTGATTCATACGTTGACAACTTCAATGAGACGGATTCCGAATACGACTACGACATAAGTAATTACGATTATGAAATAATAGAGGATAAACCACCAGTCACTTCCGTGACAAACTCGACAACAACGACGTCTACAGTGACAGTAACAACGCCAACAACGCCAACGACTACTACTGGGACTACCACTGAGACACTTCCAGAGATTGTGGCGGAATTCGCGAATTGTCCGGAGTATACTGACAACGGCATTGAGCTACAGTTAGATGGAGGCTATACGTTTTCGACTATTGACAATACGAGGTTCAATCTCACTGCAAATTCTGGCGGAGTCGATCTTGATGTCGTAAGATCTAAGTCTACTCCAAAGAAATTGAGAGCTGGAAAACAACAAATGGTTGAATTCGAAGCGTATGATTCGATCACCAATGATACCGTTAAATGCGGATTTCTCGTGGATATTATTGATACAGAGCCTCCGAGACTGGTTTTCTGCCCAAACGAGATGGTCATTTCTAGCTTCAGAAAAGACTTGACCTCTTATGTTGAGTGGCCGATGCCAGAGTTCAAAGACAACTTGGGTGCTTCGAATTTGAACATAACGATGAGCCATGAACCTGGTTTCTTCCCCATCGGTATTCATGAGATTCTGATCACGGCTACGGATCAATTTGGAAATTCGGCAACGTGCGGCTTTGAAGTGATGGTCAAACAAGAGCGGCCGAAAATGGGGTGTGGATATCCTCCGAAACCTCCGAATTCCGAATTGATGTGCCAGACTGATGCTGACAATTTCGTTCAGCACTGCCAAGTCTTCTGCAGCGACGGATACGAGAATGCTCTTTATCTCCCTCAAATGACATGCAATTTTACGTCACTGCAACATGAGGAGCACATTTGGCTGCCCGCTCTTGATGCGAACGTATGCCAAAAACCAGCGATCGCCGGTGCGTCCAAAACAATCCAACTTACATACGATGCGCCTTGCATTCCTGATCCAAGCTTTTACAAAAGTTCGATTGCAGTTATGAAACCACAGATTCAAAATCAACCTCGATGTGAGACAAAAGCTCGAGCAGGCTTCTGTGAAAGACCAGAGTCATTTTTGCAAATAGAATGCGAGAATGAAGAAAAGATCAGGCTCAACATCACCGTCGAAATCGAGGAAACTGAGAACATGAAGACTACAGCTACCGTTTTGTCGTATCTCGATCTTGTTCTAGAAGATATAAGAGTCGCAGCGGTAGAAGGTTCTTTGACACTAACTGGCTCTGACCAGGAGGAATACATCGCTCAAAAAGCGGAAGAGCTTCCTAGCTACAGTGCGTACAGTTCGTCTCCAATTCTAGGACAGCTCATTTGCGATGATGGCCATAAAGTCGTGAAAGATGGATGTTTGAAGTGTCCAAAAGGATCACGATTATATGGAAATGAGTGTGAGCTTTGCAGAATCGGAGAATATCAAGAGATTCCTGGTACGTCCAAGTGCTTTAGTTGTCCTGCAGGAAAAACAACAATCAGTGTTGGAACAACATCTATCTTCAAATGCATCGATGATATCCAGGAAACTTCAAGTTTGCTCCCCTTTGTGATTGCTGGCTGCGCTGCTGGATTTATCATACTCTTGGCGCTCGTTCTATGTATCGTCTGCGTTATCCACAAGAAAAAGAGAGAGCGTCAACGAAAACACCTTGAAGCTGTCCAGCGCCATGCAAGGAACGAACGAGCTGAGCAAGAAAAGGTTGAGCAGTTGGCTCAACTAGAGCGCGAGCGCGAAGCCCGTGAGGCCGAATTCGCCCGACAGAGAGCTGAACGGAGAGCAATGATGAACGCTTTGACAATAGACCAGGAAAATCAAGAACCGATCCCAGTTGAAAACGAGTCAGAAAACGGCTCTAGCTCAAGCGATGAAGATGATGATGATGACATTGCAAAGCCTTCTCAAGTTGAGTCTGAATCTGGCGAAGATAATGAAGATGATTTGGATGCAGAAGTCGCTCAGACATTTGAAAAAGCCCAAGAAAACGAGCCGAAGAGTATTTTGCGCAAAGTTTCTAAATACGAAAAAGGGCAAGCCCCCAGTATGAACAGAATGGGTCTTCAGAGCTCGCTGAGTATGCGCTCTACTAATCTACCAACCGCAAGTGCCTTGAATCAAATGAACAGTTCCGGAATCGTGCGACACGCTTCGATTGCTGGATCAATGACGGGGTCACAAATGATGATGATGCCGCCGAACAGCAGCGTTCAGAGGACGCCTAGCATGAATCTGGAAGGGTACGTCACTATTTTTATTATTTTTTGTTATTAGAAAATTAAGGTTTAATCAACAGATGATGCTACAGCAAATGATGACTCAGGGAAACTACGATATGGTCAGGCCATCACATCAGTTCTCGCCAGCGATCGCAACGCCTCCAGACTCGACTTATGACGTCCCAAGACCCTCGTATCCAGGCAGCCATGTGGGCTCTTTCGTTGGATCTCAAGGCATGCCGCCTCCACAACACAATCAGATGTCAAACATGCCGCCACAACACATTCAACCTCCTCCTCCTCAAATGAACAATCCGCACCAGAGACAAGGCAGCTACCAAGGTGGATTTGCAGATCCTGGTCAAATGTAAGCTCAAAAGAAAAGATCGAGTACTAACTTTCTTTCTTCAGTCAAAACTTCAACCAACCTCAATTTATGGAAGGCCCTCCTCAAGGACAGATGCCGAACGGTTTCGGCCCCCCTGGACAGCAGATTCCTCCTCATATGCAAGGTCCTCCAGGACCTCATCCAGGACAACACGGACCTGGACCGGAGCAATACGACAATATGCAGTTCAATAATGTACCGCCTTTTAATATGGGCCCGGGACCGCAAGGTTTTTACTAAGCTGTAGCAAGTTCAATTCTTTACTTCAATAAACTGCACAAAGCATATCCGGCTAAGCTTACATGTTCATCTTGGAATTTTTTATTTTCTATCAGATTATCGCAGGAGGAATTGTCTGGTTGCTGTGACAGCAATGCTGTTGGGATGTTTTGGCTGAAGATAGAACTCTTCGGGTTGACCAAGTTGGTTTATAACGAGGCTAGAACCAGCAACTTCCGCTTAGCGTCATACCGCGTAGAATAAACCAGTTCTCGTCCGATCACTGAAGTCAAACTACGACGGGCGGGGTTAGTACTTACATGGGTGACCGGTTGGGAATACCTCGTGCGCTAAGCATTTTACTTTTTTGAAACGCTGACTATTCTTTTTTTCGAGGATACATTCAGCCTCTGAATTTCAGAGTCGTGTTGTTGAAGAATCAACTCATCAGTAATCGAAAAAAAGTCACCATGTTTGAGTAAAGCAAGTATTGAGCGTTGTGCTTGCGTGGCGGGCGGCGTGGCACTTGTGAAAAAGCGCCCTCTACCGCGCGCTTTTCTGAAAAGAGGCCGAAAATAGGAGCGTGCAGCGACAAAACGACCTCGAAATCAAGCAGCCCTTCTCTGTACTCATCCCATTTTTGAGTCCGATTTCGATTGTCTAACAGGTAAGAATCGTCTCCATGCCCTCTCTCTCCTATCCCTCTCGCCTCTTACAACTTCTTGAAAGAAAACCATCCCGCAGCCAAGCGGCCTGACACCTTTTTTTAGGCTGTGACGCGCTATTTTTAAGGTTGGGCAAGTTATTTCACCCACTTCTTTATTTTAGACCCTGGAACACCATACATATTTGGAATCAGCAGGAAATTTTAAGAACTTTGACCGTTTTAGTTTCCAAATTTTCCACTTCCGGTCCGATTCTAGAGCCGGAAGTTGACGAAATTTTTGAGTTTGGCCAACTTGTGACCTATCAAATTGATTCTCAGAAGATTTCCTATCATCTGAGAGAAGAATCAATGCCGGCCGCGGTCAAATCAACCGCTAAAAACTGAAAGAAAAATCAGAAATTTATGCCTTTTTCCTAGTTTTGCCGGTCGGTTTTACTGCGGTTGGAACGGTTTCTTTGAATGATTTTAAGATGAGTTTACTCAAAATTTTCTGAGCATCAATTTGATAGGTCACAAGTTGGCCAAACTCAAAATTTTGTCAACTTCCGGCTCTAGAATCGGACCGGAAGTGGAAATTTTGGAAACTAAAACGGTCAAAGTTCTTAAAATTTCCTGCTGATTCCGAATATGTATGGTGTTCCAGGGTTTAAAATCAAGAAGTGGGTGAAATAACTTGCCCAACCTTAAAAAAGCGCGTCTGTGTTATCTTTCTAGCCCGCTTCATTCTTATCGGTCTTCACGGTATAAATACTGTAGTTACAGGCTTCTGCCTCTTAGAAGAAATTCTAAGGACCGTTTTATTTTTCGAAAATTCTACTTCCGGTCGGATTCTAGAGGCGGAAGCGGAGAAAATTTAGGAGTTTGGATAATTGTGACCTCGATTCTTTTTCTCGCTGATTCCATAAAGGTATCGTGTTACAGTATTTATACCGTGAAGACCGATAAGAATGAAGCGGGCTAGAAAGATAACGACGTGCTTTTTAAGGTTGTGCAATTTATTTCACCCACTACCTCATTTTAAGACCCAGAACACCATACATATTTGGAATCAGTAAAAATATCTAGAAACTTGACCGTTTTAGTTTTCGAAATTCACTTCCGGTTACGATTCTAGAGCCGGAAGATCACGAAATTTATATGAAAAACGTGCATATGACCTATCAAATTGAAGCTTACAACATGTCCAGTTATAAGTAATCGGAACCGAGTCAAACCGCGGTCAAAAACCGCCGGTAAAATACCGGTGAAAATAGAAAAATTTCTCATTAAATCCTGCTTTTTTCATAATTTTACCGGTCAGTTTAACTGCGTTTGGGACTGTTTCTTCAAATTAATTGATGATGAGATGACTGAGAATTTTCTGCGCATCAATTTGATAGGTCACACTTTACCATGACTCCGAAATTTCGCCTACTTCCGGCTCTAGAATCGTAACCGGAAGTGAATTTCGAAAACTAAAACGGTCAAGTTTCTAGATTTTCTCCACTGATTTCAAATATGGATCGTATTCTGGGTCTAAAAGTGAGGAAGTGGGTGAAATAAATTGCACAACCTAAAAAGCACGTCAACACAGCCTAAAAAGGTGTCAGGCCGCTTGGCTGCGGGATGGTTTTCTTTCAAGAAGTTGTAAGAGGCGAGAGGGATAGGAGAGAGAGGGCATGGAGACGATTCTTACCTGTTAGACAATCGAAATCGGACTCAAAAATGGGATGAGTACAGAGAAGGGCTGCTTGATTTCGAGGTCGTTTTGTCGCTGCACGCTCCTATTTTCGGCCTCTTTTCAGAAAAGCGCGCGGTAGAGGGCGCTTTTTCACAAGTGCCACGCCGCCCGCCACGCAAGCACAACGCTCAATACTTGCTTTACTCAAACATGGTGACTTTTTTCGATTACTGATGAGTTGATTCTTCAACAACACGACTCTGAAATTCAGAGGCTGAATGTATCCTCGAAAAAAAGAATAGTCAGCGTTTCAAAAAAGTAAAATGCTTAGCGCACGAGGTATTCCCAACCGGTCACCCATGTAAGTACTAACCCCGCCCGTAGTAGTTTGACTTCAGTGATCGGACGAGAACTGGTTTATTCTACGCGGTATGACGCTAAGCGGAAGTAGCTGGTTCTAGCCTCCTTATAAACCAACTTGGTCAACCCGAAGAGTTCTATCTTCAGCAAAAACATCCCGACAGCATTGCTGTCACAGCAACAAGACAATTCCTCATATGAAAAAATAAATGTATTTTTTCAAATTTTATCTGCAGTATTTAAATGAAGAATCAAAAATTTACAGTCATTGCGAAGAAAAGTATCTGGTGTCCGTTTCATGGTCGAGACTCGGTCTCCAGGGAGCTAGAACAGCTCATTAATAAAATTAAAATCCGGAACTCTTACCTGTCATTGTTCGACTTTCGAGCTTTTCCCAACTAAATGAAGAATACCAACAGTGTTTGAAAATGTCTTGGAATCCATTCTTGAAATTGCCAAGCCGCAAAGACGCTTGCTGCTTTGCGAATGACTGGATGATACTTTTTCCGCCGGGAGTTATCTTCACTGGGAACTTTGCATGTTTGATGCCCTTGATGACTTCTTTTGGATCGTTGAATGGCGGTTCACCCTGAGAAATCATCAAAAATTACTCAAACGATGACAGTTTACCTGGCACAACTCGTAAAGTAAAACTCCGATTGCCCAGTAGTCCACAGCAAAGTCATGCCCGGATTTCAGAAATAACTCTGGCGCCATATACTCAGGTGTGCCACAGACAGTCCATCGCTTCTCCCCCGGTTCTGTAATTCTCATCACGTGTTACGAGTAATGTTATCAAATACACCCCGGATGTATAAATTTAATTGAAATAGGAGACTGCCTTAATCGTCGTTAAAACGTTGCATCGGCTGCCTTAATCGTCGTCGCTAAAACGTTGCATTGGGCTGCCTTAATCGTCGTCTTGGGAGAATCTGGAAAGTCTAGAAACACTCTGAAAGCGCTGGTTGGCGCGCGCCTACCTATCTTTAGGGGAAATCACTAATAATTGAGCTTTTTTTGGGCTTAGTAGGGTGGGCATATAATACAGTTTTAGAAAGCCCAAAAGCTGGGGATCATCTTGACTATTGATAATTGGGGGTGATCTCGTACCCTGAGGTTATTAAGAGCCCTCCAAAGTCCCAAAATCTGGCCTTTTTCGGTCACGTGAATTTTCTCCGCCCAGAACGGGTTATCAGAGCCCGAGACATAGCTAGGATTGTAGCCTAGGCTCTGACGGCCATTTGGAGGGGTCAAAAGTACTGATTACCCCCTTCCTGAGGCGCTAGAGACCTCCGAAGTTGGGGAAGTCGACCGAAAATTGGTACTTTTTGCAAAAAGTACACATTTCTCCTCAGTGATGCTTCTGAAACCCCCAATTATCAATAGTCAAGATGATCCCCAGCTTTTGGGCTTTCTAAAACTGTATTATATGCCCACCCTACTAAGCCCAAAAAAAAGCTCAATTATTAGTGATTTCCCCTACCTATCTTGAAATTGAAAAAGGCAAGATGAGTCAGACGACGATTAAGGCAGCCCATGCAACGTTTTAGCGACGACTAAAGCAGTCCGATGCAACGTTTTAACAACGATTAAGGCAGTCACCTATTTTATTACAATCAGTCTGGAACACATTCCTAGCCAGGCCGAAATCAGTAAGCTTTGCATAACCTTTCGAATCTAGTAGAAGATTCTCAGGCTTAATATCACGGTAAACTAGTATCAGCGGTCAAATAATTTCACATATTTAAATATTTAAAAGCTTAATTGACCTTTCCTATCTTCCTCTCGTGGAGGAACTGGATTGCTTTTATTGTGCAGGCTCCGTAAAAACGAGTCCATGATTCCGGAAGGTGTTTTTTAGTCTGAAGCAACGTCATCAGCTCGCCACCCATGCACGGTTCCATGAGAAGATAATGGTAGTCTCTTCCATAGGCTTTCAGATTTTCATTCCGGTTATTATTTAGAGAATAGCTGCAGCCTTTTCCTGTCAGCGAGTGCATGAATAAGCTCGACGATAAAGCTCGATTTGATATTCTTCATAATTCTTTTTTCCAAGTCAATTTCCTGGTCTGAGACTTTTTCCTTCAGCAATTGTTTCTGAGCGAAAAACTTTCCTAAATCAACAACGGTTAGTAAAAATAGTTGATTATTTTTTAAACCTTGATGCTGAGTTAATACAACGCGACCGAATCCACCGATTCCAAGAGTTTTCAGCTCCTTGAAGTCTTTTATCGAAAGCTGTTCTTCTTGAACATAGTCTTGAAGAGTCGTGTTTCCAATGCGCTCTACCGGTCGTTCAGGATAAATATCTGTTATATCTCCAATCAACCTAGAAAAAATTGCCTCAAGAATTTTCCTCCTATGTACCTAAAAACATCGTCGCGGTGAAAAACGAGCAGCTCAACAACAGATTCAACCGCTTGAACCGAAGCAGTTCGAGTCTCATTTGCTTGTCGGAGCGCTTTTTCTCCAAAATGGTCAAAAACGTTCATCTGGTTGATCAGAATTTGCTCCTTTCCAGATTTTTGGTAGACATTACAGATGCCTTTTTTGATGATGTAAAAAGTATCGCCTTGTTCTTTTTCTTTGACAATGAATTCTCCCTAAAGGTAATTCATAAATCGGCAATGTAATAAAATTGTTACCTTTTTGTATGTCTCATCCCAAGCAACATGGGCAATTTTGGCGACTTCGTAGTCGGAGAGATGGTTCAAAAACTCGATTTTTCGCAAAAACGTCGATCTAAGAACGAGCATGAGTTTACACAAATGATCACACAGTACTTGAATAATTGGGTCACATAATGTCAAGAATACTGTCCTACCTGTCGATATAAATCTGCTTATTGCTGTTTGTCATGATGGCAGCAAACTCGTCCCTGTTGACGGTCCAGCAGGTGCAGTCTGTAACCGCAATGATATTCGCAGTGCGCGTGGTCTCGAAGACGAGCGCGATTTCCCCGAAAGTTTCTTTGAGTGATGAATTTTTAGCATTTTTAGAAACTTTTCTGCTGAGCTTTTCTAATTGATTCTACCCGCGTTACCGCGGTAGTTGTATAATGACTGATAGGAGTTTGTTCAACGAGCGAAAGCAAACTGAAATTCATCCGCGCCTGGTGCATCGATTTCTTTGAGCTTTTTTCGCGTACCATCTTCATCGTAATACGACACTTCAATTCGCCCTTGTTCCAAGACGAAAATTTCCTTTCCGTCTTCGTCTTCTTTGATGATAAATTCTGTCTTCTTAATTTCTCGACGTTTTGCCACGGCGACCATTTCCTTGAATTGGTCATCAGTAAGCGGTCTCAGTAAATCGCATTTTTTCAACTCGCCGAGGAGAAATACTGACTCTGATTTCTTCTTTTCTTCAGAGGGTATTAATTAATTCTCATTTTTGGACTAACTAAGCTTGAATACAGTATTCATCGCTAAATAAGACCCGTTCCTTCTCGCTTGATTGTAGATTTGACATCCAGTGCTATTATCGCCTTTCTTCTGGTCTTAAGATTTTTCTTTGGAGGGGGTAAAACGCTGCTCATCCCTTTTCTTTCTCTTCTCTGCACTAGAATTCAGTTCCCTGTGAAAAAAAATAACTTGATTTTGAAAATATTCTTCTCGCGCGTGCCCCGCTAAACGTATAATATTTTGACATTTACCAGAAGGAGTACACAAATATTTGTCAGAAATCAACTCGGAAAAGAACAGGCAATGAGAAACTCGCTCAAACTCACAATTTTCAGAAGACGCTCTCTCGATTGCGCTTTGATATTTTTCAAGGAATGAAATTTATACGCGATTTTTATCGGATGCTTCCCAGACACAAAGTTCACAGGAAATTAACTAGCAATGCAGGTGCCAAACTGTGACTGATTTACAATAATGTCGATAGCGCAGGAGCATTTTAACCTTTCCGTCAAGCTTTGAGCAGTGAAGAGGAGGTCCGTCACTGTTACTGTGTTTCCAATTATAAGGATCAAAAGAAAATAATACGATTCGGAACATTTCCTTGGCTCATTTCGTCCATCTGATCATGCTGTTTCACTACCATTTTCTACTCTTTTTTCGCTGATCTCTAAGGCGTTCTGTCTCATATGCTAGACGAAATGCTACATCCGAACAAATTTTAACATTTGTAAAAATTATGAGGTGTCAACTATCGCCTCCTCCACCTGGTACCCTCTTTCACATGCCAAGCACGAAGAAACGCGTAGATTTATGAGCAAAGTGATACGTTCAAATATAAGTGTCTTGAGTCTTCCTTGATTTCAATATCGCCAAAGCTATGAATCAATAAAAAACTAGAAAGAATCATTCCTGCTGCGCAATAAATGAAATTTTCTTTGAGCTTTAGACCTCGAAATTAAACGATCAATATACAGCTTTTATTAGTTTCAGACAGATATATGAGAATTTACAAAAGGAATAAGATTGAAGCAAAGAAGTGACTGTAAGAATGAAATCGCGAAAAGATGAGATGCCATTGATCTCAAAATTGGAACAAATACTCAGTTAGGAATGCGACTTCTCAGGGCATCGGTGAGCTGATACCGGGAAAGTGCGAGCCTAGAAGGCCGAGTCGAGCTTGTGCTTGTGCAGTTCCGACCATGTAGCGAACCTGAATTTGGCAATTATTTTCAATTTCGTCAAAGTCGGATTTTACCTTTTCAATTTCGGCCTCGGCGAGTCGTTTCTGCTTAGCTCGCCTATTTTGAAACCAAATTTTAACCTAGAAAAATAATTAAAAATTGTTTTACGAAAATATTTTACCTGAGTTTCAGTGAGATTCAGCTCATTAGAGAATTCTGCTCGCTCTGGAATTGTCAAGTACTGCTTCTCTGCGAATCTTGATTCAAGTCGTTCTAACTGCTCGCTGGAAAAGGGAGTTCGGGGTTTACGATCTCGTTTATGTCTTCTGAGGTTAGAAACAAGAGTAGGTTTGTTGTCGTCCGATTTTGGAGGCGATTTCGCTGGTGGAGATGCGGAACCTTCCGATGAATCTAAATGGCTCTGTAAAGATTGTTCTGATCTAGATTCTCTCGAAAGTGTGACCAATTCACGCTCCCATGACTTTACAAGGTCTGATGCTTATCAACGAAGTTTTACCTGATGGTGGTCCTGTGGAAAGTCGGTTGACGGATTTTTCGCGCTTGTTACTCTTCGCAGTGAGCTCTTGTTTTATCTCTTGGTCGAGTTTGGTGTGTTGCATCGCCGCTACTTGTTGCTGTCGTTGTTTTAGTTGGAGCTGTTGCAAGAGCATAGCTTGCTGTTGGGCTTGCTGTTGTTGATGCAAAAGAAGAGCTGGGTGAAGAAAGCCAAATGGGACACCAAAGGGTTGTGTCGGATTCACTGAAAATTCAAAATTTGATAAACTCTTTTTATTGCTCATGCTAAAGATTGCTAATGTCCGTTCGGAGAAGCAGTTCAGATTCTCGGCCCTGGTTTATTAACAATTGAATCCTTATTAAACACTCACTGCGGTGTGCGCCGATTGAGAGGAAAATAAATACTAAAATATGCACCCAACTCGATAATCACTCGAATATATTTCTAATTATATTATCACTGTGTGCATATTTAAATGATCTGGCTTCGACTTCTGTACTACTTCGAATTATAAAATAATTATTTTTCTCCTGCTTACCTGTTTGTGTCGGGCTAGAACTTCCGTCGGAGCTCGCTGAACTGGGAGAACCGACGGAGTTTTGTCGGCTTGAGTCCGAAATGATCCAGTCGACAGAAAAGTTTAAGCCGGGCATATTTGGTTGCGTGTTTCTCTCTTGTAAAAACTCTAACGTAAACCTTTGTTTTGTAACTTTTGGAGGAAGAGATTGGTAATGACTGTTTCGATTCCAGAAGCAGGATTTAGAAGGGCTGATCGACGGAGCGCTAGGCGCGCGAGGGCGCAAATTGCGCCACACCAGCACCTGCACCGACGGATGGAATCAGTTAGGATCGCTATCGGAAGTTTGTTTCATCTTATCAGAATTCTAGTAGGCCACAAAATGCTGGAATAAAAATACAATGCTTCTAAAATATCATTTTCAATATGTAACATATTATATGTTCAAAAATTGTAACAAAAGATCTTCCACAAATTGAACTAATACTACTTGCATCAAATCTGCGTTTCAAAGATTTGAATGCACAAAAGGAATCGAAATGTTCAAAGTTTAATGAGGAAATCGTGAACAACTGCGAACTCATTAATACTAAAGTAATCATTGAAATATCTATCAAAATTTTACAATAAGAATCCTTGTCGAGGAGTTCTATGTCAATATTCTTGTCGTTCATCTTCATACAGAATTCGCTAAACTTCTCGCTAAATTTAAGATGCCGTAAGCGAGTGTCAATACCGAGCTAAATTGTGAGCCAGAGATCGCTTGGCATCAGAGCTTGATAGATCTTTCGGTGTCCTACTTAGGTCAGGTGCAGAACATGGCTCGCATCAAAAGCATAATCAGATTATGGCGACTTCCGATCGCGCCGTCTGCTCTTGCACCTTATCCTCCTTCCCGGAAACTGACAGTTTCTCGTTCAAAGACAAACGGAAGTCAAAGCTTTTATTGAAAAAATTCTGGACTCTATATCACACTTCAACGGTCCACTTCCGAGCTAGAGTCCCTAATTGAGCCCTTCGCCACTCGAGCTGCATAATTGAGCTCAACTTGGTAATTTGAAATCGAAATTCGCCATCGATCCGGTCAAGGTGCCTTTTTCCATGGAAATTATTTGGAATGGTGCAACGGAAGTGCCCAAGTTCGATGCTTCCTGAGGCGAGGAAAATGAACCTAACTACGGGGTGCACTTTTAATTAACGCTGATTTTCTTTTAGAAAATAGAAAAGTCGATTTGAAAGTCTCAAATATATTTTCCAGTGAGCGATTACTCGATAGGGATCGACAAGAAAAGCTCTCGTAATTTAGGCAAAACAAGACCTCTGGAACTTGTTCCCACAAGACTCGCATGAGTGGGGACGAGATGAGGTGATTTGCGCTGAAGGCTAAGGTTGCCGGATAAGTCGCAATTACAAGTCAAACAGCCCATCCCAGATTGTGCAATTGAGCGTTGCAGCATAGCATCACCAAGAAGGGATTATCGTGTGCGTATGATTCTAGGGCACATCTTTCACACAGGTTCAGATAACCGAGGCAAATGATCAGCTATCATGGCCCATGTTTTCGACAATTCGCGGCACGCCATGGTTACATTTATTGAAGTACTAATCGACACTTCAAAAGTGAAACTAGCCCTGTATTTGCGAAAATCATCAGAATGAACAAATACACAAGTGAAAGCGTTAAGACAAAAGGCCTCGTACAGTATTTGCTTTTGTTAGTAAATTTAGTGCATTTGTCCGTTGTTCAAGCTCAATCGGGCCGCTAAGTGTCCTATTTAGCCGCGAACATCTCCTCTGTTTACGTCGAACTCCATCGATCTGGATCCGATCTCGTGGCACCGGCTGCTCGACCTAAATCTCTCACCCTTTTTTTCTAGCGTCAAATCTGATTTTTATTTTCAACGCAAAATTTACATTTGTTTACATGTGTTCTAGGGACACTTCCACACTTACACGCCATGTCCGGGGAATTTATTTTCTTCACACCAGGAAAAGCGTACAGGAAACCTAATTAACCGGGAAGGTGATATAACGACCGACAAGTGTTTTGCGTACATGGTTCTGGAAAAAAATATTGCAAACGGGAGCACAAATTAGAAATCTCACCTTGATAGAATTAGTAAAGGATGACTTTTGAGCCTGGAGGATTCCATTTTCGGACAAGATCATTAGAATCTACCCTGCTTCAGCTTGGATGTCTTTCGATTTCAGGAGCTATAAATCTAATAATGCGAGTAACCATGCAACATAAAACTGGAAGCGATAGAAATCACCAATTTCAATGGTCTCTTTTATAGCAATTTGGCGAGTTTTATGGGAATACATGGTGGACATTTCCACTTTCTAGTATCTGATTCTCCATCGACCTCCGTGAAATTTGAACACCGAAATTTTGGAACGAATATTTGCGGGAGCCCATCATAATCAATTAAAGTGTGGGAGAATCGAGAATAGCAGATCAGGAAATTCTCTTTAAATTGGGCATTTACTGTAAACTACGATCGTAGTAACTTAAATCCAGCGGTTTTATTTCGTTGAATTTGGCATGCTTTGTTTGAAAGCGCCACACAACAAGCGCTAACAGATCATCCAAAACGCTAATAGTGATTTTCCATGGAGCCCGAAAAGACCCAGAAAAAGCCATGGTAAGGCTTTTAGGTCAACCTTTAGTTGAGAGAAATGTTTCAGGTTTCAACGGAGAAGAATGCCCACATTTGCAAATTACCGAATGCCCAGAAATTTCCAAACTGAAATTGAAAGAGAATTTACTCGACCAAAGGCAAGCTCGTGAATTTCTCTTGGAATATATTTTGTATTTTTTAAAGACAACAGAACAACTCAAGCCCACTTTTACTTCCTGGACTTGCAACTTTAACAGGGCAAAAGAGCCTCTTGCGGACGAAACAACGATGAAGGTTTATCATAAAATGCTTTTCACATAAATGCAGAATTTAGGTGGACTACAGACCACATTCAGCTCATAGACCAGTCCCAAGGCGCGAAATTTACAAGCCATCATCCGCGCCATTAGGAAATGATAGAAACACTTACTGTCGCCAAGCGGCGGCTCTTGTTTACTGTTTCTATCCGCTAAAAGGTGATCGGACAACGCATCGTGTTGACTACAGAAAGTGGTCAGCAGGAAGGCCAGCATCAAATAAAAAACCAACAGATAAACTTGCTGTTGGAGAGGGCAGAGATGTTCTTAGTAGATCACGGTAGGTCGAGTTTTTTGCCTAAGTGTATGATGCTTTTAGCTATCGAAATGATTTCCGAACTCCGATCGAAAAAGACCGCACTGCGATTGAACTGTATAATGAAATGCTGAAAAGAGCACGCTATAGGAGAGCTTACAATTAATTACCCTTTTATCTAAACGAGAGATTATTATAATCCGTTAAAAGACCAGATGTGCTCCCGGCCTTTCAGGATATAACAACTGTCAGGAGAGACTTCCGAGGGAAAGCTGGACGACCAGCAACAAATGCAAAGCCAAGATGGACCCCGGCAAAGCATTCAAAATTCGATGACAAAACAGAAAATAAGGTATCATTCGAGTTAGATGACATTTTTCGAATATTTTCACAGAACTATGTGCTTCACGAGAACCCAGAGTTCATCAGGTACCCGACGCCCTCCTGGTTTGACAAGCGTGATCTGATTTCTGAAATCTCATCTGTCTGCTAATAAATATCAGAGTAGCTCATTACCTCGAGCGAGAATATTATCAAAAAATCTTATTAGAGAATGATCAGAAAAGGTCCGGTTCGGTGCAAAAGTGTCACTCACGAAGTGATTCTTCAGAGGTAGAGGTAGAATAATTAACCTTCTGGCTAACTTTTTATCAGAATGAATCCCTTTGAATTCATTTCTGTCTTATTGTTTTGGATCAGAAACTTTAATATATCTTTTGAAAGCTTTCGAGGCTGATCCTAGATAAGATTGCGTATTGCATTTGCGCTTCCATGGCATTTATACTCATCTATGTATATGATGAGCATCTTGGTCACTACAGCGAGAATAATCTGCACCGAGAGAAGGTTGTCAAAAGCATCCAAAGCAAGATCGACCATCTTATTATTAGCCTGCAAAATAGACTCAACAACGAGTACGAGCTCAAAATGCTCGGAAACAAAACAAATTCTTGAAATAAACAACAAATGTTTTGTTCCGTCGAGTTGCTGAGGGAATTTATTACTTTGAACGATGAATTTTTGTTGATAGAACGCAAAAGAGTTGAACTGTAATCAAACAAAATAGAAAGAATTAAAAGGCATGATGGAGAAATAAAAGAAAGTTTTGAAGCTATGATTAATTTAGTGCTGCTAGGAGAACATTGATAAGGTATGGAACTAACATAGGTTTGCGTATTCTTCGTAGGTTGCAGAGGTTTGTGTCTATAGGTCGGTTTCTGAGTCGGAGTCTTTTTGGTCGTCGAGGAGCAGGTACTCTTTCTCATCTCGGCTTTCAACCAGTATTCCGTCAATCATTGGAGCTTGATCGTTAATTTGCTCCTCGCATGATTTTGGCAAAGAAGCAAACTTTTCACCTACAGCCGGGGCACATTATGATTATGTATACACTTACGATCAATAACTGATAAATCATTTCACTCTTGTTAACCTATCTATACAAGACGTAGTACGGATAAAAGTTTCGGCAAACGCGACCGAACTGAAAGTCACTTATGAAGGCATAAATGTGATAAATATTTCGGCAGCCTGCCGAAATATTAATACAAATTTGACTCATTTTTCTGGCAAAACATTTCGGCAGGAGCCGAAACAAAAATCAGAATTAACCGCCTTCGGAGCAATAAAGTTTCGGCAGGCTTTTTCATTCTCATCCTGATGCGCGCTGGTATGCGCGTCCAATGAATGTGCATTAAATCAAATTGTTACCTTCAAAATCTAGATTTATTTTCTTCTCGCATATTCAGAACTTCTGAATAAGAAGAGTTTTGTCTCGCGCTTCACTCCTCATTCTGCAAAAATGGAGGAATTCGAGGGTGATTATGAGCCGATTATAGAAAAACAAAGAAAAAAGTTGAAGCTCCCCGGAAGACATATTTTCAATGAAAAAATTAAAATCGTAGTATTGGCTAAAATAAAGGTTAGGGTTAGGGGGCACCTGCAAAAATGACGGAATAAATTACCCGAGGGGGATAGGCTAGGGTTAGTTAGGGTTACCGAAGGTAACCCTAAGTAACCCTAGACTAGACCCCGGCATTTTAGGACCTAAGGGGCGAAGCCCCGTGGTAAGGGGCAGTTAGATTTAATACTTTCTGCTCATATCATCATTCATGGTCATTGAATTAAAATCTAGGCACTAAGACATGAAAATTTTCTCCCGATAGCAAGGATAAGAAGAGGATGACGAGTGAGGAGTGTTTGACTTTGCCGATAGGAGTTTTTTTGTATGAAACATTGAGATTTCCAGTTCAGTTTGTGTGCCGAAACATTTTTACAAAAACCGAAGTCAAATACGAAAAAAGTTTCGGCAGCTTGCCGAAATGTTTTTGCCAAAAAAGAGGACATAAGTGAAAATAGTTTCGGCCCTTGCCGAAACATTAATCAGAAAACTAGCTCACAGTATTTCGGCATTCTGCCGAAACATTTATCCCTACTACCATACAAGAATCTATATAAATTTCTATATTTTCCTATTAGAATAATTGATAAATGGACGATAAATGAGGTGTTTGTCAGTTTAATCCCATAACCGCTCTCATTCATGCAAAAGGTTGGTTCTTTTCGTCATCAATCGGAGTTCCTTTTCACTATAGCGGGAGCGTTAAAATCAGATCCCACTCTCATGCAATAGGTACGGACACCGCTTCGAAGACGTAAACAACTTTCCCAATTAGTTCCGTCAAACCCTTTTTCATGCAAGTCATAAATGGACAGATAAAAAATAAAGGTAGATAATTGAAAGCCTGAACCTTTGGTACTTTACCGATGTTGTTAGAACCATTTGAGAATTTCTCGCTAATTTCTACCAAGCTGGTGGCAATTTTGTCGATAAAGTTTCTCCCGGTCTGAATAAGCACTTCGTCCTCCCTAGAACAAGTTTAAAAATTGTCTTTTTTATTTTAATAACTTGAGCATATCGCCTTTCTTCCAAGAACTGTCAAAGTATGGCTTGGTGTATTTTTTGAGAAGAAGACTAGAGGTCACAACGGAGACGGAACTGAGAGCCATGGCTGCAGATGCCATCCAGGGCTGAAGAGCAAAGCCCTAAAAGCAAGTTTAACATTCTTACTATTTTGAAAGCTCTATACAATGGGGACAAAGCATCCAGCAGCGATAGGAACGCCCACAAGATTATAAGCAGAGGCGAAGACAAAGTTGTATTTGATTCTTCGCACGACTGCCTTTGAAAGGTCAATCGCCGCCACAATATCCTCAAGATTGTCGTTCATCAAAACGATGTCAGCGGCTTCAGCGGCGACATCAGTTCCAGTTTTAAATGAAATTCCAACATCAGCAGTAACCAAAGCGGGCGAGTCATTGACACCATCGCCCACCATGGCAACAGTCTTTCCCGCAGCTTGGAGATCCTTGATCTTATCGGCTTTATGCGTTGGAAGGACTTCAGCGAAGACTTCAAAGATGCCGACTTCGCGAGCGATGGCTTTAGCTGTGATTTGGTTGTCACCGGTGAGAAGGACAACCTTACATCCGAGCTTTTTCTGAAGAACGTGGACAACTTGCTGAGCCTCCGGCTTGAGTTGATCGGAAATTGCAATCATCGCACACAGAAGTCCATCAATAGATACCAATACAGCGGTACGGCCAAGCTCCTCGTGCTGCTTCATCATTGCATTCATGTCTTTTGTTACTTTCAGACCATTTGATGTCATCCACGAGCGATTGCCAATGAGAACTTTGTACTTCGAGGCGACCTTGCATTCGATGCCGGAGCCCGGGACAGCTTTGAAGTCAGAAACTTGCTCCATTACTTCAGTGTTGAGCTCTTTCTTCGCATAGTTACACACAGCCGTTCCTAGCGGATGTTCTGACTGGCTCTCTGCTGAGCCGACGATTCTAATGATGTCATTTTTAGGCATCTTTGACGTCAAGATTTGGAATACGGATACAGTTGGCTTTCCATAGGTGATAGTTCCCGTTTTGTCGAAGACGACGCAGTCGATCTTTTGAGCTTTTTCGAGAGCTTCGCCACCTTTGATCAAGATACCATTTTTGTAGCCAACGCCAGTACCAACCATGACAGCGGTAGGAGTCGCCAAACCGAGTGCACAAGGACAAGCGATTGCGAGAACAGTGATTGCCATTTGGAATGCAAAATTGACTACTCGCTCAGTTACAGCGACTTCTCCGTGACCCAGATGTTCTGTATGATGTTCAGTTTCCGTCATGTTCATCTTCATGTTCATCCGATCAGGAATAACGCTTGGATTTTTAAATCCGCCAATAAGCCATCCGATAAGAGTCATGAGGGACAAACTGATAACCACGGGCACAAAATAGCCGGCGATGACGTCAGCATGTTGCTGAATTGGAGCCTTGCTAGACTGCGCGTCTTCCATTATTCGAACAATCTGCTGCAGGTTTGTATCGCCGCCAACGTGCGTTGCTTTGACAATAATTGAACCATTGTTATTTATCGCTCCCGCGTAAACGGAATCTCCTGTTCGCTTTGTGACAGGCATTGACTCGCCTGTAATGAAACTTTCATCACACGATGATTTGCCATCAATAACACGGCCATCAATGGGGATCTTTTCTCCGGGCTTAACTTGAACTAAATCACCTCGCTCAACGAGGCTGATGTTCACTACTTCCGCCTTCTCGACCTGGCCGTTGTTAAACTGAACGACTGTCGCTTCTGAAGGCGCCATTTTCATAAGAGTCGCAAGAGCTTCGGAAGTTTTCCTTTCGCAATATGCTCCAGCCATCGTCCCAAAGAGATAAAAGTGATCAACATGGGAACTGTTTCGAAAAAGGTCCTGGGTGAATGGGGAGTTTTTACGGCAATCGCCCAAACAACAATAATAACTGAGTATAGGTATGAGATTGTCGTAGCCATCATAATCAAAACATCCATGTTGAGTGATTTGTGTTTGATAGCTTTCCATGCTGCGATGTAAAACTTCCATCCGGCGAAGAATTGAACCGGCGTCGAAAGAATAAACATCGTCAAGTTTTCTACGGATAAGCCTGGAATTATGTTATGCGGGGGAATAACTGCTTCGTCGTGCGATGGAAGCATGAATAGCATCATGAGAATCATAGCAGGGAGTCCGAAAAAGAGTGAGACGAGGAATGAACGCCGCCATTTATTTATAGCATCCTTATGTTCCAGGAGAGCGTAGTTATCCGTCTCGTTTCGAATTTCAGCACCGAATCCGAGGTCCTTTACAGCTGTGATAATTTCTCGTGCTGGAATGACGGATCTATCATGTGTAACAAGAGCGGATGAAGTAGTAAGAGAAACAACAGCGTCAGAAATGCCAGGAATCTTTTTCAGTGACAGCTCAATTTTGCGTACACAGCTCGCACAGGTCATTCCGGTCACGGTGAGCGTAAGTTTTTCTTCAGTAGATCCTCCGGTGGAAATTACAGAAGCTTCAAATCCCATCTCATCAATTGCGTTCGCCAGTTCTTTCGCGGAAGTCAGCGAGGGATCGAAAATAACATCACCACGGGAAGACATGAGCGACACAACAATGCTCAGAACACCTGAGGCTTTGGATATTGTCCGCTCAATATTTCCCACGCAGCTTGCACATGTCATCCCTAAAATCTTGATGGAGCATTTCTCAGTTTCGCCAGATGCATTGATGAAAGTTGTTGTTGAGACGGTTGAGTTCATGATCTGCTGCTTCTTCTTTGGCGGAGTTTTTCTCGGCAAAGAAGATGGTGAAGGTGAGTAATCGTCTTTCTCCGAGCCGACATGTTCAACAGTGAAATTCATTGACTCGATGAGCTTTTGAATTTCCGCAGGCGAAACAGTGGAAGAGTGAATTACGAAGCCAGACGAAGCTTCAAGGTTCACAACAGTTTGGACGACGCCGAAGAGGCCCTCCACTCCATTCGTGATCTTGCCAACACATGATTTACAACGCATGCCAGTAATGTTGAAAGTGCTCTTGAGATATTCTGTTTGTTCAAGGTTTATGACAGAGGCTTCAAAACCCATATCCTCAATATGCGCAGCGATAACAGCCCCAGTAAGTAGATCAGGCTGGAAGGTGACATCGGCTTCTTCTTTCTCGAGCGATACGACAACTGAGTTGATTCCTGTATAAGCGCCAAGGACATCTTGAATCGTGTGAACACAAGACATGCAAACCATTCCAAGAACTTGAATTTTAACATGTTCCAGCGTGGTAACAACGGCAGATTTCAACTTTGCTTCGAAGCCACAGTCTTCAATAAGGTCAACAATCTTCGCCGGAGAAATCGCGAACTCGTTGTAAGTTATAGAAGCAGTCTTCGTTTCCAAAGAAATATCGCATGACAGAACATGATCGGCAAGTGCTCCTTGAATGGTGCCAGTGCAGGATGAGCAAGTCATGCCTTCTATCTGGAATTCGGTTCGTTTCTCGAGATAATTATCGGGTGTCTCGTAGTTCTCACCTGAATTTATCATAAAATATCAAAATGATATACTAAAAACTTACTCAATACTTTTGTCCCAAAGCCAGCATCTTCGATACGTTCTCTAATTGCTGCTAAGGTAGTTTTCTCCGGTTCCCAGAACACAATCGCTTCCTTTTCGGGAACGAGATTAACGCGTATTTTGATAAACTCATCATTCTTGAATAGACTTTCGATTGTCTCAACGCAGGCGGTGCAGGTTATGTCCGGCACACCCAGAACAGCCCTGTGCATTTCTCTAGTTGAGACCGAATCGATCTGAAAGTTAAAATGAGACGTCATGTATTATTTAAAGCAGTCTCGAAGCAGGATATCCAAAGCGCGCCGTCCGCTTCAAAATGATAAATTGGAAACAAGCTTTATCTCTTTCTCTTTCCGAGATAATGAATGACTCTCGGCGTAAAAGACCCGAGGGCACTTGATGTTACAAGTTGTTTAATCTGCTGCATTAAATGCAGATAGAAATATTCTCTCATTTTTAAATTCTTAGCTTCATGTAAAAGATAAATCTCATAAACAAACAGAGCTTACAGTGCATCAAATATTTGGACACCCAAAATCTTTTCTTCGCTGATCTAGTTTATTTTGTTTCGCCAAAAAGAGCCTCTCTTGGAATTAAAAAAAAGAACCTAATCCAGCATTGAAAGGCGAGTTTGCACGGTTAACTAGATTTCTGCTGGGTTCAAAAAAGACCCGAGGGTATTCGCGAAATGGAGTAGTCTGTTTTGTGCTGCATTTGTAATTTTAGCAAGACCACCTTAGTTCCTAACTTTTAACTTCTTTAAAAATTTTAAACGATTATCGTTTCAAAAGCTTTTTACCTCCGTTGTCATCGAATATCCACGAATCTCTAATTTCTCAAATATTTGAATCGGTTTGATCGCTTTTAGTTCTTTTAAAGCTCAGAGCTATTAAGTACATCGTAAAAATCGAATGACGCTATTATTTGCGTCTTGGTTTTTCTCGTAAATCGTAGTTCTATTCAAATCTCAAAGTCAAGTAGCTTCTTATTGTTCGTCAATTTGGGTAGTCTCCAATTCAGAAGCCAAGAACTTTATTCCGTTATTTTATTGTCGTAATTCCAACGAAAGTAAATAAATTAGAGTTGAACAGAAAGATAATAATTTAATTTCAATCTTCTTCTTAGACGTGTCCGAAGGAGAGGTTGTCTGGGTGAGGAATGCCACCTTTCTGGCCAGAGAAGCCGAATTTGTTCCAACCGAAGTTGTTTTCGAAAGCCTGCGAGTTGTACTGATTTGTCAAATCACCGAAGTACTCGTCGGCATAAATAATTTTCGCGTTTCTGTGCATCTAAGAACAGCGTTACAAAGTAGAAAAAAATATAGTAAGGTTACGTCGGTATCAGATTTGTATGTCTGGCATCGTTCAAAGAAGTAGGCTTCCTTAGCGCAGGGTCCATTGGTTGCTCGCTCGGAGCTCATTTCTCGGGAGCACATCATCAGCGCGAATCGTTCCTGAAAGAGGTCATTATTCTCGACGATTTTAAAGATAGTCTACCTTCCAGCATCGAGAAGCACCACTAGGATGCTCAGTGTGTCCATTAGCGAATCTGAGCGAAGCTCCGGGAGTCAGAGAACCAAAGTACTGACCCTGGTGATCCATAGACTTGAACATGGATCGTCCGGTGACATCAATGTGTCCCATGAACCACTAAAAGGAGTTGAGTAGAAGTAAAACAGTGATAAAGCTACCTTGATGGGTCGGACGGGGCCCCAGAGATTGTTAGCGATGTGGTTTGGAGATGGACCATTGTAGTTGGTTGCTGATTCGGTGTTTTCAGAGACCTACGAATTCATCAACACAGATTGTCTCTCGAATGCTCTACCTTTGGGGCCTGACCCTGCTTGGGAACCGACTGCGAAGGAAGTGCCAAAGTCCTCGACTTGGTCAAATCATGTTTATCATGAAGCCAGCCGGCCTGGTGAGCGAACGATTGCGTCTCAGCGTGAGCGGTCACAAAACCCATACTAACAACGAAACGATTGATGACTTTTTCGTTGAAGCGCAAGAATTTATTGGCATTTTTTATCTCATAATTTGCATCAGAGGGTAATTTGCTCTAGAGCTAGTTGAAGGGAAACCTCGCCGAGCTGAAAGCGTTCACTACAGCTGGTTACAGTTTTTAAGTACAGTAAAGAATGACTGCGACTACTGTAGATTAGAAAGTAAGGCTCACCAAAGAGTAATGATCCACTAGCTTCGAATTAAGTTGAATTTTACACAAGAATCGACTACTTTGTTATATTTTTTAAATTATTATATACAAGAAGAAAAAGGAGAAGTACGAAGAAGGTAGAAAGAAACATTTTAGTAAAAAGATCTTATAGAACAATCGGAAAAGAGATCAGCGTGAATATTTTTAAGTTGTGTTTTGAGGAGTAAAACATATGAAATATGATTTATTGTAATTTCTTCATCAAGCTTTCTGGGACAATAACAGTGGCAACTTTAGGGATTATTTTTTTGGTGAACAATAAGCAGGACGTGCCCAGGATCACTCAGACAGATTGAAGACGGACATTTGGCAGCTAGAAGAATATATTAGATAGAGATAATTACAGGCGACTTTTGAGCCAATCAGAGGAACGAGTACAGATCATTGACCTTTGATCGAGCATCAACAGTGCGTTAAAACTAGTTTTATGCTTACCAACTGGTGAAATGTGAAGTACGACTAAGATTTGAGGCTTTCGTATCCGGGTGGCGGTTGAATATTAAGAAATCACCCAGGGCGAACGGCCCACATTAGCATTTGAGTTGAAGTCAAGTGAGAAGCATTTGCGATGTTTGGGCACATCATACGAGGTCTTCGGCCCGGAGACCTTATCGGGCGTCCTTAGGGACGAGGAGGCTTCTAATTTAATCGCGCGATCGTGGGTAAGCAGACTCACAGGGAATTTAATCCCGTACTTGACCGCCATTTCACGAAGGTCGAAGTAATACTAACGAAGAGTTCAAAGCGCATAATTAAATATTAAATGCTACCTTTGCATATACAGATCCAGGCACATTTACATTAAATTGTAGTAATTCTAAAAAGCTTCGTTCCAGCATATTCAGGTCTTCTACATCAGCATCGATGATCATACAGAAGTCCACGTTCCAGACGGCCTGATCATCCCAAACCTTAGAAGCGAGCATTATAGCACCGAGCGTGAGCCTTTTCCAATTCGCCGGATAAAACTCGACTTCGGCATAAGTTAAAAGTCGCTCGAGATAAATTAAGGTGACCATGGCGACTTCGGAGGCCAACTGCGCTTGCGAGAATAAGCAGCGGATGAATTTATAAACATCGCGATGATCTGGTGGCGGCAGATCCTCCTTAATAATACAGTAAATATTCGAACACGCCAGTCGATATCAGATCGACAACTACGAAGGATATCAAAAGCTCATTGATATCAAGAAAAAATACATGTAAAAACTCGCGATACTTACTAAATCTGACTGTGAGTCTACAGGTTTCTGGTTCTTTTTCTTTCTGAGCGGATGTTTCTGCTCGTCGAAGATGTCAGGAACATTGGAGGACAAATCATCTGCATGATTATTGCTCTTCACATGATAATATATCGCTAGCGCGAGGCACTTTTGCATCGCCTTTGCATTCGGCTTCGAAACCGTCGAATCGTCGATATAAATATTGGAAGTGGAAGAGGCCCGTTGACCGCGCATCGCACTTGATCCTGATCGTCTATCTTCGTGGATGTTCATCATCGACTTGGCTTTGAACTTAGGCGGGACGGCGATGTTGTCCGCCGGGTTGATTTGCTCCTCTCCCTCTGGAGCAATATCTTCCCTGTCTAAAAGGCGAAGACTTACGTTACTGTTTGATTAAGGGCGCTTACCTGCTATGTGCTGAGTCTCTCTCGGTTGAACAGGCCTGCTGGCATCAGACATGGTAGCTACACTATCGGCATTCTGTCGGCCAACACTAGGATCACCATTGCGGCACGAATTTCGCGTCGACCGCTGCCTCCGCTTGTTCATGCATGAGCAAAGGTTGCCCATCTTCTCGCGCAAAAACGTAAACGATGCAATCTTGAGGCAGTCAGTACGACACAGCAACCAAAGAAAAGGAAGAAGGCCAGGTTAAAATTCACCGCATCAACGATTTCTGAAAAGAAAAAGAATTCCGGCGGTGAAAAATTATTATAATCTAGTGTTGCTAAATAAATAGAATTGGGATCCTTGAACTGAAGAATGTTGAGGTAAATGGGGATAACTGGAAGATTCTAAAATCGTGAATTTCTGCCTAGAGCGCGAGACATGAGTAGAGGAATACTGGAAGTATAAGATTGTCTATCTGATCGGTTACTGCTTCTAGTAAAGAAGAAAGAAACAAGCTGATAATCAAATCAACCGAAAACACAAAGGACTGCGGCGCAATAAGCCAAAGGGACAAGTAGAAGACAAGTTGACTAGCATAATTTGCTAAGCAACCTTCAAGTGTCTTTTCTCCAAAAATTCTCGTTTTTCCGTACCGAGCTCCTACCAGGGCGGCAAAAGAGTCGCCAATGCCAATGGAGGCGATTCCAGCAACCGCTGAGTTGGTTATTTTGCCGAATTTAATTAAATCGCACCAAATTGGAAATGACACTCCAAAAAGAAGGTATATCGGCGTTGCGATAATTTTCCCTTGATCCCTGTGGTCTGTCATGGTCACGAGTAGTCGGCGAACTTTATTTCCATACGGATAAATCTAAAAGGAATATTTTGATAGAAAGCCGGATAACTCTCGTTTAGAGAAATGATTTAGGTGGCTTTTAAGCCTCTTCTGATGACGCATTTTGGCTGAATTAACAGTTTTATTACCTGATATCCTGAATAAAGCGCCACCCAAATGAACATAATTAGAATGGCAAAGGTCACCAGAGCCAAAAGTTCAGCATCGAAAGCGATTCCGACCATTAGTGCACAAACAGCGATCCCATGAAACATCTAAATGCACAAGGGGTTAATTCTCCATTTTGACATAATTCGATATGATTCGAGCTTGCTAGCAAGCTAGAGATATCTCATGGAAAAGAATTGAACACATAAAAAGCGGCTAAAAGCTATATATTCATAGCGAAAAAAGTGGACAATCTGAGGATGAGGCATAAGCATTATCCAGCTTAAATATAAGACGCTCTTTTTCTCCATCGATAACTATCTCTGTCTGATTTTATTTTTAGCGGGATAAAACGCTTGAAAACTTTGAACTATGAAGCCATTGCTTGGCAAATATTATTGCTGTAAAATCAAGATCGCCGTGTCAAGGAAAAAATATAACCTCTTCCACTATTGTTTTGATGAGCGAGAATCGAAATAAACGAGTTTACCTTGCGTTGTGCTGTACAAAATTGATGCATCTTGTTCTTCTGCTGCTTCTCAATAATTTTAGTGGTGAGAATCGTGAGTCCGCACCAGGCAGCTATCATCAGAAAGTGATTAAAATCACACAGACGGGCCAACGCGTAGATTACAGTCATTACTGCGCTCTCATACCCAAAGATAAGGCCAACGGGAGTGGTGAAGAGACAAAACGCACAAATGCCCCCATAGAAAACGAGAGCTCTTTTTCGGATACAAAATAAACTCTTTGGAAATCATTGAATTCGTATTTAAGAATCACTGGTTACTCTGAATCAATAAAGGTCATGATTCACTATTTCGCCCCGTGTTACATTTGCGCAGTGCAACATTTGCTCTCATGTCAATCCTGTTACGTTTAAACATGTCGCTTTTTGATGTCGTGTTTTCAGAGGCTTGTAATTCTGGCTAAATTCTCGCCGCTCTCTCTACCAAATTAGCCTCATTATTCTGGTTTCGTTACGGGCGACTGGGCTCTCTCTCTTTCTATTTCAGAGCCCATAAGTTATGTGAACAAGTGTGTACTACGGATCCGTAGGCGTATCCGTTTCCTAAGTGGCAGTCTGCTCGAGTGAGCTTAGGGGAAGAATTGCGTTCTCTCTTGGTTAAGGTGGCGCAAGCGACGATCAATACTGTGACGATCAATGCCATCCAGCCAGCACTTATGATTACTCCGACACCCGCAAACGTCTAATCCAAATTAAAACAACATCATCACTTGCTAACTTTCTTACCTCTACTAGGACGTCAGCTTGGGCCTCTATCGTCCATCGCAACGAGAGAATGATCAAAGATGATACAAGAAAGCTTTCACTGCGAAAAAGTTCAATACAATCAATTTTAATGAAATATCCTAGTTTCAACCAAGAATAATTAATTTGTTTCTCGTGTTAATAGATATTCTTCGTATGTATTGAACTCTAGCCATTGGTAAATGTTCGAGGAAAGGAAAATTGGAGCGAATCCGTAAGAGCCAGGATTAGAAAGCAATAAATGCTCACAGGGGGATCAACACAGTTTTCATTACGTACGAAACGTGCCCTCAGCGTGTCGTGTTGATCCCGAACCTGATCTCGACTAAATCGTCCCAGTCGATGATCCCTGATGTGGTGAGGAGTTGGGGGCAGACGAGTGAAGGAACCTGAAATCATTCACTTTTTTGAAGATATTTTCGATTAGCCAATTTTAAACTAAGTAATCAATAATCAACTTACGAGTAACAAAAGCGCCTGGACGAACAGAGGAAGGCTGACTCCGCTGAACAAGCCCGAAAATAGCACCTGGTACATCATAAAGCTCATCGCTGCAGAATATGCAAGCGCCTTCTGCATTGAACTCTCACTCAACGAGAGCGTAAGTTGACAGACGAGAAACATGCAGATGCATGTGCCCGTTGATGCTCGCTGGCGGCTGCACTCGTAGTATCTAAATTAATCATAAGTTTAATGCAGACGGTGACTTCAAACGAGACCTTTGTTCACTGGGAGTGAATAATTTCTGAAGATTCAGTAGAGCTGTGATCAGGGGTGGATATTTTGAAATCAACCATTATTCCATTTTATTCTAGAGCAAATTTGGCTTGATGAATCGGCTTGAAATTTCGCATGCTTTCATCTTTCATATATTCGAATCATTACCTAAAATTTCAGACTGATTCATCAAGCCGGTTTTGCTCTGGAAAAAATGGAATAATGATTTGATTTCAAATTATCCACCCCTGGCTGTGATTCCTAAACTCAAATGATTGGATTGTATTAAATTGGTCTGAAATACCAGCAAGTATAAATCCTGCATCCCAATCACTCTTGTTGGCAGATTGAAACAATGAAACGAGGCAAATTATCTCCTCTACTAATCCAAACCATTGCATACTTTTTATTCGATGGCGACAATTCCAGACTAGACGATGACTTTAGAAGGCTTCAGTTTACAAACTAATTGATTGATTGGGAAGTGAAAGGATTAAGAAAGACACAATTTCGGAAGAAGTGAACACTAATTGAATTAGGCATCATTTTGATGTATTGAAAAGTGCTTCTGGAATTTATCCAAGAATAGGGCCGAAGGTAGATCCATTCCAGCCGACTTCTTTGGCTGGAGCATCGTCGAATCGAATGTAATTTCGCTCCTTGGAAACCCCGAGTTGCTCCTCAAGGAATCCTTGGATCTGTCCAGAGATGCGGATGTTTTCATCAGCGCCAAGGTTTCCAATGGACATGATGTTGACCAATGCGCAGGGATCAGTTGTTCGTCCATGGCCGACCATTTTTTGGTCTGGGACGATGTGCACAACGCACCATTTCTTATCCTTCTTGATTGCTTCAGTGAAAACTTCATGCAACTTTGTCAGGACATCATCGGTGACCTTATCGGCAGAGACATTGGTGAAAACCTGGCACATAGGCATTTTGAGAAATCAATCTTAATTCCGTCGTTTTTACCATTTTTATTTCGATTGAGGCAGTGTTTATTTCTTCTCCAGCTTTCCATCATTAAACAGTCAAATGTGAACACATATACAGCTGCTCTTATTTAAAACGCCTGAGATTATAAGAAGAGCGAGAAATTTATTTACAGTCTCAAAGCTCTTTTCTTGCCAAAATATATTGGCTTGTTCATTCTTCTTCCATCGTTTCTTCATTTGTTTCGCCACTCGGCTCTTCATTCTTCATATCCCCGTAGAGAATAGCGGGATCCGTAAAAGGCCTAGCAAGAAAACTGTGCGCCATTTTTTCGTCTAAAAAGAAGGCTGAGAAAGCTAAATTAGAACAGTAATCTTGATACCTTTTGTATAGTGAAACATATGGAAGCACTTCTCACACCAGAAACAAGGATCATAGTCTGCTTCTTCATCTTTTCTTGTCTCCCAAACAGCCGAATGCATCTCACAAACTCGACAAAGAACGCGTCGGGGAGTCGGCTAAGTTTTTGGCTAGAGAAAACTAATATTCGTTCCGGAATACCTTGTTCATCATTTGCGGATATTCTGCGAGCGTCTGTGGATCAGAAATGCTTATCGCTTTCATATCCATAAATACAATCAGATGTTCACAGTCTCGGACATGCTGGTAAAGATATGGCATTCCCAAGTTGAACTCTAGATCATCTACCTAGATTGGACATTTATGCTTGAATAAATCTTTATGCCCTACCAAAACGTCATTGTCGTAACCGTTTTCCGGATCAGCAACGAGCGGAATAAGTTTCGTCGGCTTGGGAATCGAGATTGGCCGACGATCAAGAAAATCTTTGATTCTTGAAGCGACCTGGAGCGATTGCTCATTCCTGTTGTCGTAGTAGAAAGTATCGTGTATAAATAAAAATTTGTCTGGAAACATATCGGCAGCATATGGTCTAGGATCTCTCGTTGGATCTTTAGCGAACTCCTCCCCGCGGACCATTGAAATTTGGTCGTTCGGACAAACCAGACGGTCAACAAGATCCACCAGCCTCGTTTGATTATGAATTTTGAACTCGCTGAGAAAACGATTAAAATCGAGGTCGGTTTAGAATTTTTACCATGCTTGTCGAGTTTGATTTCCTCTCGATTTCGGAAGGAATACGGCAACAGTGATGACGACTGTATTCACGCTTATTGAACTGTTATTTTAGAACTTAAAAGTGCCACTTACTCTAGTTCTCTGTTTTCCGGAGTCATTATCTTCTCTCGGACAGCTTTCATGTTTCGCTCGAGCGTTTCATGCTCTATCTTCAATGCCAGTGGTGAAAATCGTCTGTATCCAAGATACTCTGTCTTCAAACTATTTCGATAGTTGGTTTCTCGTTCGTGCTGATCATTTCGTAGAAGCTGTCGTTTCTTCTGGTAGCTTTTCAGAAGTCGCTGAGAGACAAGGCATGTGTTATCCTCGTCAATGCGGTTCCAATCATCACGCGCTGCTTGCGGTCTTGCCTCTTGCTCTACTGGTGGTTGGAGAAATCGCGCATCAGTTGTATCCAAGAGAGTCTCCTGGTCTTGAAAATGCATGCCGACCAAATGCGTGGCGATTCGCTCTCTCAACTGTGACTTTTAAAAAGTTTTCAAAGTGTTGATGAGATCCTCTCAACAAAGCCGCGCTGAAACTTTCAAAACTACGTCCCTGATTTTCTTCATTCGCAATTCCATCGACAGGAAACAGGTGATTTAGGTAAATTGACTGACAAAGACCTTCTCTGTATGCTCTCACACTGACTATGCTTTTTGCCGTTGTATCGCTATTTGCTGCGTGCAACAAATAGTCACAAACAGGAGCAGTGGCGCGAGTCTCTGGCTGTCGATCCAGCAACTGATCGACAGTCGATTGAGGGGCTTTCTTTCTCGGCATTCTGAAATGGTAGAGAATAAGATTTTCTCTATAATGTGGATTTTCTTGAACTCAAAAATATTCTCTACCTACTTATTTCTAATGCTTACTTTCTTGAAAAATCTAAGGCTTACTAACTAGAATCACATGTTTTTCTGCAAGGAGGATGAGACAAAACGCGTCAAATATATTTTATATGAATGTATTTGAAACGAACGGGGTTTACAGAAAGTCGAAGTTTAAATTAGAAAGAAAAGAAGATTGAACAGTATCTCAGTCTGAGATTCTCAGATTTGAGACAGCGGATCACCGTGTTTTGAAGAAACATTAAAAGCCGATACCATGATGTCTTTCTCGAGTCCATCTGATAGTCGCTTCACCCTGTAATTGAAGACCAGATGACTTTCACCGTGTGGGATTTCTATGTGCCGGGAGTGCTGGTAGATGTTGTTGTACTCGCCGCCGAGAGCGATGTTCAGTTTCTGAATGATCGTTTATTGCTTGATTGAGGAGTTAATAGACTTACGGCAACATCTTCTTTGATATCGCCCGTTTGATCGTTTTCAGCAATGACCGTCCTCTCGATAATTTCATATTCAGTGCTGTTCTGTGATGCAAATCGTGTCAGATGTCCGATAAAATTGAAGTTTTGAACATTCTAAAGGAATATATCAGTGACTAGTTAGGACATTTTTCAAAAACGTCAAAAGAGTACTATTGATGGAAAGATCTAAAGATCCCGTAGGAGATAATTAAGTTTATCGAGAAATTTAAAATTGAAACTTACGTTTGTTGTTAGATGATAAGGAATTACATGAATCGATACAACATCTTTCGATTCAGTCGAGTCTTCTTCCATCGCTACGTCAAACTCGGCCTCTGCAACATGGCAAACAAGCGGCTTAGACGAGAACTTGTTCATCCAATACGTCAGAGTCGGAGTTCTTTTTACTTCCCAGGTCGGCGTTCCATCCTTGTACGAGTAGAACGTCTTGAGGAAATGATGCATTAGATGATGCTTCACTCCTAGACTGGTGTCGATGGGGTCGAACGGGAAGATCTCTTCGTGGGTCGCGATATCCCAATTTTTGAATCGGGTTGGAGACTAAAATCAAATATGAATTTATACTCCGATTTGAAAGAACTTACGAAATCGAAAGCTTCACGATCCGCATCAGAAATCCTGAGCAGCTCGTGTTCCATCGGCAGCTCTTCCGCATCCCGCTGATCCACAAGTACTTGATAGAAAAGAGTCTTTTCAGACTCTCCCTCGGCATCGACAGTTGTTCCGGGCCATGGGTACAGAATAACACCACGGTAAGACAGTTCTTTGTGGATGAAGTTCTGACCGGATCTGAAAATTAATAAGTGCGAAAGAAAAGTGAAAATTAGACTTACTCATGGAACTTTTTCTTCAAACTTGGTGATGTTACTACTCCCACTTTTGAAAAAACTTCAGCATTTCTGCGAACTAAAAATCATAATTAGATTTCCTTCACCACTGTATCCATAGTCTTAGATTCTTGGCTCATCGCGTCTATCAGACAGAAAATAAAAAGACTCAGAAATGTACCTTGAATAACGAACTGATTTCGGACCATTTCTTCCTTTGAAAAGTACGAAAATTAAACTGAAGTCTTCCTCCCTCTTCCTCCATGCATCCCCTCGAAAATAAACGTGTTCTAGAAACGGTGTGGTCTCTTTCTGTTGACTCCGACGGTCGGACATATTTTGTCCCAGCCACAGAATCGCTGATCGAAGCATTATTTCTAAATCAACACGAGTAAGCTCCAGCAGGCAGTTTACTTATTTTTGAGTCTTTTATACATGTATCTTTTTAATAAATAGTTTTTCAGTGAGGTTTGATCAGTATTCGCCGTATTCGACGTGGGAGGAGAGTTCAAACTTGGGCACGAAAACTTCTACTGGGCGTCCATCGAGACGACTTTCAAAGATAAATTTGCCCCACATGTGTCCTTTGCCAGTGGAAATGTCCAAAGTGGAAGTATACTAAATTCAAGTCAATTGAAATATCAGAAAAAAAAAGATAAATTTGGCAATTTCTCACCTTGAAAGGCTGCGTTTCGTTGAATAAAATCGGATGTTTTCCAACAACTCCTCTCCCAGCAACTCTTTTCAAGCTCCCCTCCTTACTGTCTCCGTCCTCACTTTCATTGTCTTCATAAATATACCACAGCCGTTCGATGAGCTCGAGCGGCTCGTTTGTCAGGTTTTCAATTGTGATGTGATACTGCCAGTAGTGTCTGGACTTGATGAAGTCGTTCCGTGAAAATTTTTCGCCGGAGATTCGTCGATCGCGGATGAATCCTTGGCCGAGGTAGACTGGAATAACGGAAACGCGAACGTTGTTGGTTACTTTTACGTACTTCTTCAGTTTGATATTTCTGAGATAAATGATGAATCAAAGATGGATAGATAAATGATACCTTTTGTCAGTGAGCGAAAGAAGATTCGATGTAGGAACTAATTTTGGGTTATTTGGTGCAGTCGGCCATGGATTCTCTGATTTTTTGAAGTAAAAGTCCGCCACTTGATTTTGAAAAGTGACGTTCGTGTCCCCAGCGGGAATGATGTCTTTGTGTGAAATTATGTCGATGTTCATGGTGTATGTGACCTCGCCGTCATTGAGAAAGTAGTCGAGATAGTCGATTTGGCTTTTTGAGTCTGCTAGTGTGTCGCGCTCATCGCAGAGCACCATGTAACTCGTCTCGTAGGAGCTGCCGTTTTCATTTTCTCCTTTCATGGGACTCTCAAATTATCAATCGTTGAAATTTCTTTCGAACTCGAAATTGAACCCTTTCCTATAACTTCAGTCTCCTGCGAAAGCAGCACTAGTCCTCTGTATTCATAATTTTTGGCGATGAAAAATTGGCCGGGCTGAAATTTGCCAGCTGGAAGAGGAGGAGAAATGGATCCTACTGGAGTGAACACGAGTTTCTCTTGATAGGACGTCCTAAGGATGTTTCTTAACGCATTCGACCTGCGGAGCATGCGATTTCTATCTTCAAAAGAAGGGCAATTATATTCTGAGGTATTTTTTATAGAAATATGTTACAAAAATGAAGGGCAGAAGAAAATAGAGGGAAAAGATCAATGAATTACTTGAGAGTTTTTAGCAGTGAAAGTCTAGAATTCATTCTGGAAACAGTTCAGTTTTCTTTGAATGTTCCGTCGGGATTGAGTCGAGGAATAACCGGCAAATAGGTGTTTTGCCACTTCGAGTCTGTCTAAATTGTAAATTGAGCTAGTTTTCATTTCCGAAAATAATCGTTTTCAAACCTTGATAAAGTGCGTCCCGTCAGTATATTTATGATTTTGAGAGTTAAGTCGTTGCTGAGAATTTTGGCGTTGAAGTTGCTCTTTTTTCTCGCGAGCTAACTTGTCCTGCATCGCTTTTCGCGGATCGTTCGGCGCCATCTCTAAAAACACTTCTTTTGAGCTTCTTTTGCAATAATATTTTGTGGCAGTGTAAAAATTGTGGTGATGTGAGTAAGTGAACTTTGAAGTATAAGTGATTAAAGTTAATTTGAGTATTTTCTACCATTCTTCGTTAAAATCGAAGCCAGTCAAGATTCCCTGTCCATTCAAATTGCTTCTTGACATGAGGTAGTCATTTGAGTGCATCGTTTCCTGGGCAATCGATCGATATCGCTCTCGGTTATGCATGAAAGTCTCTGCCGTGAGAAAATCAGGCAGTTCTTGGTCGTTCTGTGCAAGGACCTTGCAGAGACGTTCGGCCATGATTGAGTCGTTGGACGGGTCATAGAACGAAATGGATTTTCCGTTGTGGCCAATTCTGCCAGTTCGTCCAATCCGATTGATGTAGTCAAGGATTTTCTCCGGCAAATCGACATTGATGACTGTCTGGACATTCGGAATGTGAATGCCCCGCCCAATCAGATCCGTCGCAACGAGAATGTTGACTTCTCCTTCTTTGAATCTTCTCAGAGCAGTTTCTCTATCTTGCTGGTGTCGATCTCCGTGAATGCTTTCTACAGCTCCAAAGACGCCACAATTCCGCAGCTGAAACGAATACGTCATACACAGTCTTCTCTGATTCGTGAAGATGATCGTCTTTCCTTCTTTCACATCTGGTCGTTGCAAAACTTCCTTGAGTGTTTTCAACTTCGAATGCGAGTAGCATCGAATGATTTCTTGCCGAATATTTCGATTCGCATGGTTCAGCTCGCCAACTTGGCAATAATAAGACCTGTCAGAGAGCTGATCTTTCGCCAAAAGCTGGACATCCGGAGTCATTGTTGCAGAAGTCATGATTGTGCGGCGATAATTCTTGTCCGGGAGATCTTCGTGCTGGAGAAACTGATTGAGGCATTCTTCGAAGCCTTCCATCAGTTGCTTATCCGCTTTTAAATAAGTTTAAAATAAATTTCAAGTGCGTATGTTTAACGACCTTTTATGCCAAAATAAAATTGTAAGAATTTTTAAAACTCTGCCTTCATCAATCACCAAATATTTCACTTGCTCGAGGGACAGGATTTCCCTATTGACAAAGTCCACAAGCCGTCCCAAAGTAGCAATAATAATTTGGCATCCCTTCTCAATCTCATCCGCCTGGTCATCAATGCTTGCCCCTCCGTAGGTGATCTTGATCCTGTCGAACAATTCTGTATAAACTGTGAATCTTTTTGCATGGTCGTAGATTTGAATTGCCAGCTCTCGAGTCGGTGCGATGACGATCACGTGGGGGTATTGAGGAACTGCTTTCTTTGGAGGCAGGGAGGATTGGTAAAGAAGGTTTCGGATGATGGGAATAAGGAAAACTGCCGTCTTTCCCTGGCCCGTTTCGGATATTGCCAGACAGTCTAATTGAAAGAAATTTTTATAAGAGAGGTTGGAATTTCGTTATTTTACCAAAGTTGTGTCTGATAATATTGCAAGAGCATCTTTGAATAGGTGTTGGAACCTCCATCTTCAGCTTCCTAGACAACATAAAGAGAAATTCTGGGTTTGTATCCTTACCTCAAGTTATTTCTCAGATTCTCGGGCAAATCCAAATCATCCCAACTAACCAGTAACGGTGGCATTTCTTCGTTTTCCACTCCATCGCCAGGCGTAATCGACATTTCCATGTTCATATAATTCTCGAAGTTGTTCCCAATTTCATTCTCTTGGCATCTATATTCTTCTTCCGACAGCTTCGGCGGAATATAGCCGATCTTTTGAGTAGTTTGCTGGAAATTTCGTCGCGGGCGGCTATTTTGGAACGAGCTTTTCTCTCTTTTCTGGAAGTTATTTCGTTGGAATCCTGATTTGGCTGTGAGGGCAACTGATGATGGACATATTGAGCTCGCTTGGCCAACAGTCTGAATAAAAATATTGCGTATTTTAATTGAAAAGGCATTATGTTCGTATTCTGAATTTATTTGAATATTTGACAAATAATTACCAAGCAATCGAAGAAATTAGACCCCGCAGTTGATAAGTCATCTTGGACATCGTCTGGTAGCAAATCGTAGTCGTCAGAGTCAGACATCTTGTCGAATCGAAGATTTTCTCTGTAGCGAATCGAGGATTTATCTCTCGCGGCAATTCAGACCGTGGCGCGCACTTGGCGCCAATCACAAATCGGACGCTGGAAAGCTCCGAAATTCGCGATTTTCCAGTCTAACTTAGACTCTACAAGAACTCAAGCTTTTTCTACATTTTCAAAGCTTATACTTTAAATGATTATTAATGGCTGATTATTAAAACTGAATATATTCACCAATAAATCTTAGATTTCATTCTAAGAACAATTTCTGACTGACCAGAATCAATTTCTATTGTAATGCGTTTGAACAAAAGTCCTATGTTTTAGCACAGGGAAATGTTCAAACGATTTTTGAATTGGTCACTCACGAATGTGAATCGCGGTAATAATACAATAATAAATTATTATTATACAAGTTGTAAGACTTGCTACTGTGTTTATTCGCTCTCTTTGGGAAGAGTAACAGTGATGAGTACAGTTTTAGCGAAAAGGTCAAACTCTATCATTTGAGGGCCACCAGATTCACCTTTCGGACCGCTTGTATCCATGCGAATACGGTAATTTGTTGGGTTCTTTCCTTCGCGGCGAATTTCGCCGATTTCGTGGATTTTTGCCTCGAACTGGGGGGTATTGCGATCTTGGAAAAATGAATAATTAAGTTTACTTTGGATGCATTTACGATTACCTCTTCTATCGAGGATGAGTCTATGCAAGTCAAGCCAGTCACTTTTTTCTCGCTCAAAAATGAGTTTCCATTGAGGAGAGAAAATTTCAGTTCGTCGACCGGCTCGGTGAAAGTTGAACTTTTTAATGTTTTTTTTTCTGAGTAAAAACTGTTTAATAATTTAATTTAAATAACTCGTAAGTAAAACAATCCTTAGAAGTCGGTGAAAAGCCTTCATTCATCCTCTTCAGTTGCTTTTCATTCATCTTCAAAACATCTTCGGATAAGCCCTGCTGGTGTCCAAGAGCGACGGGGAATCGAGGAAGATTCTGCAGCAGTCGGATCTGCTTGTCAAAGCTTCTTGGTCTAAGTGGTCTGGTATCTTGGGAAGGGTGCTTTTCTCCACCACTTCCCAGCATAGGCGTAGAAGACCGGACACTTCTTGCATCTCCCGTTCTTGCGAGAGCTACCAATTTTTCTTCTTTTTCGTTTTCATCATCTCTGGCTAATTTTTGCTTTAGAAGAAATATCTCTTCCTCCATTTTATTGATTCGTTCGTCATGATCAGCCAGTTCGACATGAATTGTCCGAGTTAGTTGAAAAAGGGTTGTGAGCAAAATCCCCATTTTCGAGGTTTACGAATGCTGACTGAAACTGACAGACTTTTCGGGAGTGGAAAAAGCGGTTTTCCCTTTTTTCAAAATCTGGAAAGATAAAACGCCTCAATATTCTTCGAGAATCCAGAAATGTTCCTCATCATTTATTTTCCGAATTTATCAAAAAAAGCTGACAGTGATCTTTACAGTCTCCGTAAAAAGGTCGAATTCGATCATCTGACCGTCGCATTCTTCTTGTGGTTCACTATTCACCGTACGAATGTCATAAGTTGCACCTCCTTTGCCGACTTCACGGATAACCGCGCGAAAAGGAGGAGTGTTCCCATCTTAGAAATAATTTATTTTTACTTTTCATCAGTCTTATAGGATTACCAATTTTCTTCATTATGAGCATATGCTTGAGCCTTCCTCTTTTTTCACGGTCAAATTGAAGTTTCCATCCTGAGTAGATAAGCTCAACTTTACGATCGTAGTCGAACTTGTTGATGTTTTTCAATTTATTGACGAATAGAATGAATAAATAGAAAACTGTCCTTGAAGTTCGCTGACTTATTCTCCTGAGGAGAAAGTAGGATATTCAAACGCACCAACTGTTCTTTCAAATCCTCAATGTAAGTGTCCTCTTCTTCGTCATTATCGGGGTCGGGCATTTCACTGAAAAAAGACTGAAGCAAATTAGACGCGAATGATATCATTTTTTCAGTCCGTTCCTGAAAGAAAATTCATCGAGTTCGTCGACAGGGCTGATCGTGCTCACACGATAACCTGATGTTCCCGAGCGCCCTAAACACTTCATTGGTTTACTGGTCAACTAAGGATCTTTAACAGTTTTACTTTAATTTTCTACCTTGATTACCGCTTGATCGGAAGGAAAAATTGGAGGGTGATCTTTCCGATTGACGAGTACTTGTGTAATGTCGTTGAGGACCTGTCGGATCGAAGTCAAATCCCTGACGATTGAAATATTCGCCTAGCTGTTGGCCGAAACCAAAGGCACCACGAAGAAGTCCTCCCAGATCTTGGTGACCGTCTGGTTGGCTACCTGAGCTGCGGTGTGAACTCCCCGCGCGGTGAATTCTTTCCATAATTTCCAATCTTATCTGTAGCTCTCTGATTATTTCTCTATCTCGAGCTGATTCCCGCCTTATTGCAAGAATTTCTTCCTTGATTTTCTCAAGTTGTTGATTTTTCTCAGCAAGTTCCGCTTCAAGCCTTCCATTTTGTCGAAAAAGGCTTGTGAGCAAAATACCCATTTTCGATTCTGAAAAATCGAAATGAGCTTTGTTTTGTGGATGGTTTTGTTTTCCCTTTTTCAAAATCTTGAAACATTTTGGTGCTTTTCAAGAATTGACGTTCCCAATTCGCACTCATTAGAAATCCTTCAAATGAGTCCAACAACCATGGCTGTGTCCACTTTTTCTCCCAACAATTCACGATGTTCTGTTGACAGTATAGCATGAATTCCGGATAATGATCAAGTTAAGTAGTCAACGAAGCACCTCAACAACAAACTAAAGCAATTTTAATGTTTAAGATAACTAATAGTGCGTTTCAAGTATCAATTTATGATATGTACTGCTATCGTTTGTAATTATTTTCATTAGGTTTTTTATGCTTTTTGAAGTTGTACAAGTAGTGTATAATAACTGATTGATTACCTAATAAAAAAAAGACTTCAGATCGGTTTATAAAATACAAGCTACAGTGGGGTCTTTTAACACCCCCTTGTAACAAGACAACCGCTTCAAGATCAACAGCTGGAAAACCTTCATAATTCGCATTTTTTTTCTCGAAAGCCTTCGTTATTGTTTTTTTCGGCATTTCTCCTGAAAAAGGCATGGCCAAATCGCTAGCCATGACTGTATGACATAAGCTGGTCCATTCCATATGTGTTCTTTTCTGCTGAAGCACACTCGAGTGCGGAAATCTGTGTAATCCCTTTGTATACACTTTCTCAGATCGCTGACTTTGCAGAGCGAGTGGACTAATTCCACCGCTCGCCTCTACATTTGATAATGCCGTTTTCGTCCGTACTACCGGCTGTGGATTTTAACACCAATTTTGGCGTAACTTGTTGATTTTGTAAAATTCGATCTGAGTCGGGGCTCCTTGGGTTCACACGTTTGGAATGGGCCTGTTCGCGTTTTAAATTTGTTACGGATCTCAGACAGCTGGATCCGCCCGACATGGCTCGTGTCCTTCCAGGCTTCTGTTTCAGAGAGCCACTTTGCAAAGGCGAGCCCAGATTATCGATATTACTACAATTACTTTAGAGCTTTCCTGTCGCTATCAAAAATTCATATACCACAGGGAGAAATTGTTTTCCCTCGTTTTCAAAAGCGGAAGTTTTGATGGCCCCATGCGTTTTGAAATCGTGTTCGTCATTGAAATCAAGGATGAAACCATTTTCTCTCGGGAAACTCAATAACTGATATTGAGCTACAGTTCTGTGTTTTTGGATACGTTTTATGCTAATAGTTATATTCTGCTCTGTTATGATAACATACTGTTATCCTTATTTCAATACGTGATAGACCTGATTAAAGTGATAAGGTTTGAAAATCTATTGATAAATTTTAAATAGAGAAAGTCTATCTATATTTTTTGTCTAAAATAATTGACGGCATGTTCATATTTGGATGATTTATTCACAAATTGTGCAGCTCGAATGTGTAATCAAAATCCTTAGGAATCAGTTTGTTTCGGAACAAAAATAATGTCAAAGTAATTGGTGAAGTAAACGAGGTCAGCGAATGTACAGTTTGAGTATTTAAGATTGTCACATGCGATCGAGTCACTGAGTACAGTAGTTGCTTCAATATAAAAAGTTGACCTCGCTGCAACCTCAGTTGACATTCAACTCTTCTTCCTCGTCATCTGACGAGGTCGTCATCTCTGCGAGGGACCAGATTTTCGGCCTGGGGAGAGTCGAGCTTGGGGGAGAAACGGGAATGCTCGCGCTAATGGCGGATACTCGGATGGGCGCGGGCTCGGAGACTGTTGGTGAGTCGGCTCTATCTGGTGATGTTTCCGAACTGTGGTCCGACTGGTGAGAACTGTATCCGGATTCGATATGATCTTCGGACACGCGTTTTACTGCATTGGTTTCCTCGTCTGAATGGAAAGTTAGTCAAACCTCAAAGCGCAAGAATGTATCTAGGATTATAAAACTTTTGAATTTATCATCGCACACGGTATGTGACGACGACTTACCGAGCACTGAAGAACTCTTATTTGGGGAAGAAGAAGAATCATCATCTTCGAAGCCGGATGTTGGAGACCATTTATTCTCCTTCTTGAGTCGTCTGCGCGCATTAGCAAACCAGGTTGAAACCTGTGTGAGGGTCATTCCTAAAAATGAATATTAAAGTCGCGTCATAAAGGTAAGTCACTCATATATTTTTTTTACAAAATGTTACGATACGTACCGGAAATGAGCGCGAGGTAAACTTTTTCTCCTTTTGTAGGATACGGGTTCTTCTGGTGCTCCTTGAGCCAGTTTTTAAGCGGAGCAGTAGATTCTCGTGTGGCGTTTTTGCGGGCACCAGCTCCGTGAAGAAGCTGAGAGTAGCCGTACTGAGCGGCGAGCATCGGATCAATCATTTGCGGAAGCTGTGGGAGTCGTGGAAGTTGCGATGTCTGAAGATAAACGAGTAAAGAACCTGTTTTGATCAACAATGAATGACTTACCAATTGAGCTCGGGCGATGAGAGCAGGGTCAAGCGCCTGGGTTCCAAGACGAAACGGATTTTGAAGAAGCTGCTGCTGTTGCTGGAGCAATCGCTGGTCGAGACCGCCGAGCAAAGACGATGCAAGGCCGAGGCTTTGAGGATTCATGATCTCTTTTTTGGGACTTGGGTCAATTGAAAGGGATCTCTGGAGTGTTGAGTTTTGTGAGAATAACGTTTTCTGTGGTTTTAGCTTGTCTAATGACTGATTTAGTAATGTTCGATGCGTTTTCTCGCTCAGTCCAGTCGGGAGAGCGCGAGGGCGCAGCAGTGCGGTGCGCCACGCGCGTTCGGTGGCGTCAGAGTGCTAAAATCTGGCCTGGCGTGGGGGCTGAAATTTTCAAAATGCGGCGATAATTGCATGCTAATTAGACAGTAATATCGTTAAATTCCTATCAAGTTCAACAGAATCACTTCTCATTTCATACTTGCCCAAAGTTGACATTGCCATGTTGAAGAAGCATGGATAAAATGGGTTTGTTCGAGTTCAAGATAATTCGGATTAATTCTATTGGAAACTAAAAAATCATAAAAAATTGTATGAAAAACAGTCAAATTTTGACTAACTTTAAAAATAGTTCAAACTCGGAAAAACTAAACGATAAAATAGCTTCGGTTAGCGATAGACAATAAATCTAGTAATATACTATCAAAATCATAGTTTTCACATACCATGGCCACAGATTAGTTGCGTCAGATGCAATGGGAACGAGAAAAGGTCGGTTAAAACGCATCATGATAGTGTAGAAAGATATTAAAAGTTATTAACTGATTAACTGAGCAAATTCGAATGAATTCTTAAGGACGAGAAAATGACGGTTGGTCTCACACTGATAACTGCTGCAGTTGGAAAGTCTAGCTTTATATTCGGAGAAGAAAGGGTATTTTTAGACTTAATTCAGTGTATTCACATAGATGGAACACATTGACGCAGATCTCTACTGGTATCAGCTAAGTTTTGAAAATTGAAATCGCTCTACCATAAAATTTGCTGATAGTTTTGAAAACTTCAAAATGTATCTGTTGAATATGTTCAAACTGATCATTGTTTTATTCCTTCGTAAAATCTTGATATCAAAGAAACACTCGAGAATATTGTATCGAAGGATTTCTTCTCTCATACTTTAGACAAGCGTAATATAATCAAATATGAGTTTTATATTTGAGATAAAAGCTTCTTGTTAAAAACAAGACGATAATTTAAAAACTTTATTGGCAGTCACTTATTAAAAATAGATTCGAAAGTTACGCGCAGCATGAGACCGACGGTTGCTCCACTTTCGTTGTCAATATTGTGAAAGGAAGTTGTGATGGAGATCGGTTACCATTTCCGATTGTGGGCAATTCATCACCACTTTCAGCAGATACGAATAATATTTGTTTGGCCGGTCAAATAGCAAATCATCCGGAGCTCCCTTTTCTTCCGGTTCTTTCCACACAACGAGGAATATTTGTTTGGATCTTTATCGACGATTTGAGAGCACTTTCGAGAGTTGCACCAGTAGTTACCAGTGGTACAAAACAGGACCATCGCAGGGCGGATTAGCGCATGAGCCGGAAAATTCACAAATTTGATAGTTTTGGAAAAAAAATGCAAAAGATGGCATTTGGATAAAACACACGGTCAAGATTATGCCCGGATTTATGCCAAATTGCCCTGGCTAGACGCCTAAGCTTCAATCTGCAAAACCAAGTTCTAGTGCCAATTTTTCATTCGCAAGATTCTTCCTGTTTTATGACAATTTGTATTCTTCTCGAGGAATCATTGTTGAATTAACTTTTAGCTTATCCTGAAATCATTAACATAATAATAGCACTATTCACACGAGCTCAATCACATGTAGCGATCGTAAAAAGTAATCATTTTCCCTTCCAGAGTGAAGCAATTCAATCAGCAGCTAAACGCTTTACAAGTTGAATTTCGTTGGTTTTTATTACGCAATCGGGTGTTCCCACAACTATTGACTTCCTTGTTGTGGTCGCAGCTCGTGGTCGAACGTGTGAGGATAAAAATCAGGAGTAGAAAATTAAAATTCCTCTCACATAATTCAATTAGTAGACTTCGGTAGTGTTCGCCACCTCGATAGGGGCGAAAAGACTGAAACCGAAACAATCCCATTCGCCCCGCTTTGCACAAGCGCGAACAGAGTTTCCAGCTCTTTTAGAAATTACATCACAAGAAAGACTTTCTTTTTATATTTATTTACAATAACAGTGATAAAGCAGGTGAACGATTTGTTGCACTAGAACGGTAGATTGCTCGATGCTGGCCAAACTAGTGTGGTGTTGATTTTATCTGTCCGCGAACTCCCAATTGGCAAGTGGGAAGAAGCAGGAGGATGCTCCTCAAGCACCTGTGAAATTATGGCAACTGGAAATTCGTAATCGGATGCAGTCGCCTATCTTGATCAGATTCCACTTTCTCGTTAGAAGCACCTTGTACACAGTTTTCCTTCGAGACTTTCGCGAGAAACGGGAAGCCACTCTTACCCTCTTTTGGAATGCGTTCAATAGCTCGACATAAATTGCTGTCTAAAGTTTCGTGGGGATCTAAATGAGTAAACTAGGAAGCAGCTTGACATTTTTATGCATTTTCGCTTTGCTCAAAGGACTGTCCATTTAGTACTTGGCCATAAAAAAGCCAATTACGAGTGTAAAGCCTCGCTAAATCGCCGCACCAATGTCACCACCACGAAAAAAGGTCGAATTAGAGGTCAAAATGTCGGAACCGGATTTAGCCGTTAAATAATTAAAACTAAAAAGTACAAAAAGAGTGACTCGAAATACCAGTAGAGCTCGGCAATTAGCCGCCGGAAAATTCAAAATGGAGCAACTTGAAACAATTTCCATCTGTGGCTCGCGCCGCCCGCCTAATTGCAATTTAAATTTTCGGCCAATTTTTCCGATTTCACATACATCTGGGCACAGTTTGATTCTTCTAGTGCTCTGTCATCGTCAAAATGTCGCCCGTTTCAATTCTTATCCAGGGTGACGGTTTTTCTTCGCACCTACAGTCCTTTGATCCGGCGACTGGCGAATAATTCTAGATGGAGGGCGATTCTCAATTGCCGATTGAAAATGAAGGAGAATATCGCTTGATTATCGTAAGTAAATTTCAACATAAATGAATTTTACAAAAAGTAGACAAGGATAATTGCTTGGGAGATATCTATTCAACATGGACTTTCTTTTGAATATGCGTCAATTCATAAAATGATTAAAAATTGTATCCGATAATATCGAAATTCATATATTTCCAAATATTAATCTAACAATCGCTTCAAACTCAAATTGAAAACGCTCTCGTAGAACATGATTTTTACTGGTAAAATTGCTTCAACTCGTTCTGTTAAGGCCCCTGCTAATGAGCTCTTAAAAATCTTTGTGACCTAATCGCCGTTGGCCCAAGATCCAAATGTCTCAATGTCGAACAAATGTTTCGGCATCACCCAGCCCATGTCGAACATTGAAATTTTCTCTCCCCGAGATCGAGACAAGTGCCGCAATTCGGCCTCTAAACAATACCTGCGGGTTCATGCTTAAATCTCGACAAGTCTTTCGCCTTCAACAAGGCCCCTGGAGATCCCACGAGAAGGGAGACTCGATTAGAATTGTAGAATTGCAGCGCGTAAATTTGGATTTTGCGCGAATTTCCGTGGTTAGAAAGCGGAAGCGAAACCCTAACATAAAATTGGATGGATTAGGACGAAGCACGAGATTCAGATGGAAAATTTTTATCCCGGCAAAGATAGATAGTCCGTGCTAAAACGACTTAGCATGCTAGGAAGGAATTATGAGGATCACATCATGCTGTTTTATTTACGAAAGTCAAGCTGAGCGCAAGTGTTCGGAAGTCAGATTTTCCAGGAGAAAACCGCCAGTTGCGTGAACAATTGTGTGGAAAAAAGGAATGTTCTGGGGAAAAAGCCCTCGTCAGATCATACTAGAACGGGTTTATATGTTATAAATTATAACTGTAGAAAAGGTCCGACAAACTCGAAAATGTTTCGTCCAGGATCCGGATGTGAAGAAAAAAGATCGCCGCGATAAGTACAGGAAAAAAATCAAGACGGACCACGTTCTAACATGAGCAAGCAGCGGTGCCTTGTCCGGGAAGGGTAACCACTGTCCGGAAATCGGTTCCGGAGCCGCTCCAAATATATTTCAAGTGAACGGTTAATCCCTGGCGATCCGCGAAAACCGGACTTAGCGTAAAAATATCACTTGCGATATTTAGGGGCCAGTCGAGCCAAAAAGCCCGGAAATGCTTTTTTAGCGCCCTGGACCAGCATACAGATCTGGTTCCGCGCGATAAACAACTGTTTGTCCTCTTTTTAGAAGACGAAGTAACCGTATGCCTTGTTCAAATAGTAGCTTATTGCCATTATTAAAATAAAAATAGACTATTTTTTTGTTTAACTTGTCACGAACTAAAGCGGAAATGTTCAAATTTTAGACGCAGCAATTTAGAAATTAAACTATGACTGTCTATTTTTTAATAGATTTTTTTACAAAAAAGGTCTTTTTTGGGCTCCCGACCAAAACGGACTTGTGTAGAAATTTGTAGCTGCACAGGTGGATCTTGCATCGAGGAGTTACGAAAGGTATGATTTTCGCAACGGTGCTTTCTTGACACTTCTGTTGTATATTCTTTCTAGAAGAGATTGAAACGAGTGGTGGGCTTGTAAGCGGCTGCACGTGGTAAGACTGTGATTAGAGAATCGCAAAGTCAGAAAGCTTTCTAACCTCGCCAAGCTCAAAGCTCAAGTTTGAGAGCAATATTCTATACCGGCGATTTTCCCGGGCGTCAATTAGAAAAAGCATCACTGTATTTTGAAAATAAAAGCTGTGTACCTATAAAGATGCGTCCCAACTAGGAGGAACTTTTCATTTCCGCTCATTTGGCGCTTTTTTGTGTTTCCAAATACAACCGTTACCGAGCAGGGCGAGGCGGATTCACACGCTTTTCCGGATTCATTTCTATTGCCTTTGCACTGTTTTGGCAACTCCTAATGCATTTCCGATTAGCACCAAGCTGTGTACTGCCAAACAAGAAATCATATTATTTTGTCTTGGATTCACCCAGTTCCGGTCCAAGATACGGATATCGTGGCCAGGCGAAAAGGCAGGGTTTATAGAGATCCTTGCCCAAAATTATTTGGATTCGTGTGCACCTGCGCCGGATCATCGGCGCTGCCTTATCGAAGGCTGCAAGGGTAAAAATGCGCCGTTTTCATCTCTGCAAGTTACCCTAATCCCCTCCCCGCGTAATTTTGAATTTTTGAGATTTTGGGCTTATCGAACACAAAGCTTCGAACTTGCATAATCTTATCACGTTCCCTAAGACTATAAAATCCGAGCCAAGAAACGGAAAGCATTTTGTTCAAAAGAAGGAAATTTGATTTTATGCAAGACGCTGCCTAAAAGATGGCTTGTTATTCTGTTCAGCGAAGGAAAATTGAAAATTCAAAAACACGATTTCCATCGTTTGGCAATTAGGATTTTGGACGGAAACAATCGGTTCCGATTTCTCACCCTGTCTGGCTCAATTAGGGATAGAACGGATGTGCTGTGCGTGGCAGTGACAGAGCGCGGAAATTCAAGTTGAGAAGTTCGGTCGCGCCTTCTATCTAAAGATTACCTCACGAGATTCTATTATCATCGGCCGTCTGTCCACCCACGTTCTACTGATGATCATGCTAATTGAATAAAGAAAATCATGGGAAAGAGGGTGGTGTTGTAACTGTGCCTTCTAAATGCATTCGGGACACCTCCAGTGAGGATGTCAACAACTCCACTGACAGGCTGCAGCATTAGCTGACAGGGAAACGTCCCCTCTGAGAGTTTTTATTTGCTCTTTATTCAACAATTGGCAATCGGAGTTAACAGAAAGCACGCACTGCCTTATCGGAAGCTCCAATCGCCTCCCAGCAGGGGCTCATCATCGCCCTTGTCAGGTCAATCGTGCACTTGAAGTGTGTTTTGCGGGATCACGTGACCCCTTCATGCTAATTATAGCTGACATTGTCTATCACCTTGTCGCATGCCGAGCTTGGAACGGATTTTTTACGCGGATCACTTCTGTCATCATCGTAAATTTGCACAAAGCCGCGTTTCATGCCCTGGATTTGGTTTAGTAGGGTTTAGCTGAGGCGAGATCTCATTAAATTATAAAGAGGAATTAAGTACAGCGCGTAATTAATATGTCAAACTACCTTCTAACCGGCGTGTCAGATCCGAGCAAGATTGAAAAGCATCTGCAACGGAGGTGGAGGGCTAAATCCTCCACCTGGTGCGAGTAGCGCTAGGCGTGGTCTTTACGTAAAGAAACAGTTTGAAATTTATTAACGGCGCACCTGACGTAATACACAGCTTTAGAAATGGTGTAATTGTCGTTGAGAATAAAGTTTCCGGATGAGCCGGGCTCGAAGTAAACTGAATTCGCGAAATTGCAATACTTCGTTTTCAAATTGACGAGATTGCAATCAAATGACGTGACAGTAACTCAATTTCAAACTCCCGGGGATAATTGATGGATAATGCGGCTCAAGAGTATCTGGAGTTGACTGTAATTCAATTAGAACTGATGCCAGGCGTCAAGGAGCACTGTAGGGGGCTGCTTCTGTTTTTCAGTTTTTGATAATTTTGCAATAGTTTGGAGCAATTCTCACCTTGACAATCTCCAAACCGACAATTTAACTGATCTGAGAACATTTACAATTCTCAGCGGAAATAAGCTTGTATCGATAACAACTCAGTAAATTGCTTGGCGGCCTGGAGCCTTTGATCATTGCCGCTCATGCTGCAGAATCGAGTTTATTTTGCTTGTGGAATTCTGATGAGGCGCAATCAAGGATATTAGCCGATTTTTTCAACCGACCGTTCCGTGTCGATGATGTGGGAGATATACACGGGTCAGACGGGAATCATCTTCAGTCGGCTTTCGCCCCGGATTGATTTCTAAAGAGATGGAAAGCTTGTCACGGGGTTTAAGAATATTGCTTAATTTGCAAGTTTCTTAGAAAGTTTGAAGAAAATTGCAAACCACTCACTTTTCTCAAATTTTTCAAGTTTTTTTTTTAGTTTTCGAAAAAAATCTTGAATAAAAAATCGTTGAAAAGATGAAAAGTGTATATTCTGACCGGTAATTAGTATCCGGGCTTGATTCTGCCGTCGAAACATTGCCAATTACCGCGGATTCGCCGCGTTGCAAAATGCGTAATAGTGTGGAACGTGTGAAAAAGCTGGAATAATAGAAAATACACAATCTGTCTTCGTCCCTGGAAAAATTATATTTATCCAATTTGGTGGTGCTTCGCTTTGAAGTAACACATGCCGCGTTTTTGATCCTTGAGAGTAGATACGGGTGATCAAATTTGGCCAGAGTAGAGTGTTTAGCAAAAAGGGAGAGAAGTTATCGGCGAAAGTCGGAAACTCGTTGAGCGATGGCTGTGCAAATGCATCCCAGATAGACGCCTTTGATCATAAAGTAAAAGGCATATTGAGCCAAGTTGTGTGGTGTTGTTTGAAAGTTGCGAAGTAAACTGGGCCACTCCAGGGGGCGACTTCCGGGCTCGATAGATTCAACGCATGGAAGCGATTATTGACACGCGACGTATTTTCCAAAGGACTAATTTGATTACCGTCGACTGGCCTTCTTTTGAAACAGTATCAAAACCGGCGAGTAAAGATCTGGAACCGGAGGTAGCCACTCATACGAGCATTTGTTCAAGGGTAAACGTGTCGAGAGCTAATGAGCACCTTGTGCAAGTGAGAGGCTTAATTCTCTCCAGTTTAGCTCAAAATTGAATAACTTCACCACCTCGAGCTGTGCACCAAGAGTTTAAGCCTTCTTATAAGCGCCTTAATCTTATGAAGGAAGTGATTTTCAAAAAAACTATTAGCCAAAGACGGTAGCCGCGCCAGCAGTCTGAAAGGGGCAAATCACCAGCGGAAGTTGCCAGCTTGATTACAAATAGCCAGTGCGTAGAAATTCTATTTACAAGATTTCCTCGATGATTACACAAGTGATTCTCTTCAAGAGAGAGAGATATTGCTTCATAGTATGAAGTTGATTCAGTAAAATGAAAATATATCTTACATTCTAAGCAACAAGAGGTACTAATCTGCTGACGCACTGTAAGTGCTAGAGGCAAAACGGATCAATATCCTAGTGAATATGATTTCACATTTAAACAAGGGCGTATTCTGTCCTCGACCAGAAACATCTGTAGCTGGCAGGCTCGACGCTAGTCGAACTAATCCTTCCCTTGTTGCGCCAGATTGAAACATTCTAAATTGCAATAATCAGACCCACTTCAGAGTACATAACGTTGTACAGCTACGCGCAGAGGAAATCGATGTTAGAATATATTGTGGATAGGAGACGAGCTAGGGTTATAAAAAAATGGCAGAATTATCTGAATATTATGTTTTGGTTGTTGTCGTAATTACTTGTTCTTCTTTATTGCTTTACAAATGTAAAACATCTTTGCTTCAGCAATCGAACAAATTGACAATTTGTGATCGTAGATGAAAACGCTTTTAGAAAATCGTGAGATTTCTTACGGTCTTCCAACATCTTGTTACATTGAAGAATTATCTCAATTATTTTCTTCGGTGGATATAAAAACATATTTCTTTACAAATGTAAATGATCTTTATTAAAATTAGAGAAGAATCTTCGATTGTCGTCAGCAAACGCCGAAGGAGCAAAATGTAGCTAGTTAGCTGAAAACGTTTTTTAGAAAAATGCGAGATTTCTTACGGTCATCCGTGGCTTTAACGAATCCTAAAGTGGTTGTACGGACAAGAGCGTAGCATTAGAAACACCTCATATTGGATTCGGCCTCATTGTGGCGTAATTCGTAACCCGATCAGTAGCCTAGAACAACCGCTCGCTAATTTGAGCACCCGTGGTCCCTTTTTTTTGTCGCCGAGATTTTTCTCCTCCACCGGTGGTTTTCTTGCACAACAAATATTTCCCGAAATGTTATCAAATTTTTATTCTAGTTTGTGTTGTGGTTTCAAATCTACGCGATAATGAGGACCGCAAGCGTGCATTTTTGCGCTAAAGAATCTTTTTAATTTCCTCAAAACCCCTTCTACTTCAGTAATGACATAGGGCAGATGAAAGAAACGCCGATCCCTTGGTATGCGACGCTATTCAACGTGGCGCGAAATTCAAAAACGCGAAAACCGCGCGCGAATCCTATTCTGGAGCGCTGCCAGTAGAAGCTGCCTTAACCGACTGGGTTCCGAATTTATGCAAATTTCTTTCTCATACTTATAGTTTTTTATGCATCACATGTTAGCCCACGTTTTGTCGCTTGGCAATATTGTGACGGGCTGAAAATGAAATGGCAGAAAACAGATTTGAAGGAGCGTCATAAGGAGGTGCAAATGGGTTGAATCGAATTTCATGTGAGCTGGCGCACCTTCTTGGCGACTTTTTAACACAACAAGATCAAGATCGAAGACGATCGGTATAAATGTCAGCGCCAGCTTGTTTTGCTGGCTGAAAAAGAGAAACAAACCTGATTTGTTATTCTTCTGTGAAAACGGTCAATTTATTAGAGAGTATGATTCTGGATTCAGCAGGACGTAAGCAAACGAGTTCTAATGGTTAAACTAGTTGCGCGACCGCGTGAAGTATCCAAGATCTGGCGTTGGTGGTGGCGTTAATGCTTTAAAAACCATCGCACAGCCTAGCTGAGGTGAATAATCCACTCGCAGGGGAGACCACATCTGACTAGAGTCAAAAAGTGAAATTTGACTGTCCACAGGTGTATACAACAACTGTATAAGTAACTGTACTTATCCGCAAAAAGGAAGAACATCCATTTATTTTTTCTTGAATTAGAATGATGATTTTTTATCATCAAAAACAGGCTACAATAATTATCTGAGCAGAACAATGTTCTTGAGTTGCATTATTGGCGAGAGAGTGAAAACAAATCTTAGCGTGTCTGTTGGCGAATTCGTGCAAATTTCGCGCTTGTGATAAATCTGACACTGGATGCAGCTGTACGGTGCGTTAGTTGCTTTGTCTTTAGCCTTAGCAGATTTTGTCAAGCGATGACCAACGTGAGCATTTCTCAACTAAAACAACCGACGACTTGATACTTGCATTGGCAATCACATACACACACATCTGCTGTTCTTATCTGTTAAGACGTCTTTCGCCTTATCAGTGATAGAATGGTATATGTTGAGCGATGAAATGATCGCCGCCGAATCTGGTTTCTTCGTGGGACCGTTCCAAAGACAACGCATATTAAATTGGCAATACGCGTAATTATAAAATAACACGCAATATGGTCGACTTGTAAAACAAACACGCCCGAATCGATTTGATAATCGACTGACATCCGATGTTATACAAGCCTTAACAACTTCTAACGCTCTTTAGATTTAATATTTTGAAGCTATAAAACTCGCAAGACACAATTTGTCACCCGCAATGAAAATAAGTTATGCTTCGATTATTCCATAGATATTTACAATCGAAAATAAGATATCAGTGATATCATGCAAGAAATATTAAAACGGATCGTTTATTGATTAGTAAACGAGTAGTAGAGATGCATTCTATGCTTCTATGACAAGGATTTCGTCTATTGTTTCAGAATTAGCGATAGAATTTCGATTTCGGTACTAATCTCATCGAAGCAGTAGCTTCCGGTTGCCAATGTGGCGCGGCAACTAACACCACCAGTGCCGCACTGACGGTGACTTTACGTAATAGAATCATCCTTCAATGATTTTTTTGATTTCTTCTGACAAAATCAACCAATCTTGCTAACATGAAATAAACGCAAAAATATAATATTTTATAATTCTAATCTAATTATAAATATTGCTCTCTCGAAAAAATACTTTCTCATCCTTGCTATCAGTTCTACCACATTAGACATAAAAATCTGCTGGTATTTCTTAAATATTATTTTCATATTCATAACTAATTTCAAAGTATCTAAATATATATTTTGATAATAAGACATCTATCCCAGATGAAACTTCGAGCGGTATCTTTTTACTTCTTATTGATTTACGTCAATCGTGGTACTACCAGGATGGTAGACCGAAATTATCTGATCTTATTATTCAGAAACAAAGAAAATTGTTGTTAACATACATAACATTATACGCTTAATCGTAAGATGTTCAAAGTATGCTAAGAATAATGTGTACTCATCCATGATTCCTCGCCATTTTTATTCGAAATTAAGGCGATAGTTCGAAATTTTAAAATGCATATATTCAGTCTTTTCCCTCGATTATTCTTTAGAAAATTTAATTGAAATTTCCATCCGATGAATCATCAAGAGAGCATGAAAATTCTGCGGCTTGAAAGTCTCCAATTGAAAAGGAAGAAATGCACCGCGCGCGGTGTGGGAACGCGCCAGCTCCAGATCATCGTTTGTGATTTTGATAAGTTTTGCTTTTTTTGTTAGAATTGTGTCGTTTTTGCCTTGTTTGGGAGAGAAAACCTCTTCAGGGAGATCCGGCGCTCGTCCTTTGTCGAGCAGCGCGCTTCAACGAGCAGCGGAAATTTTAAAACCGGATGATTGGTCGAAACAGAGCCTAATTTCGCCTGCCTTTTGATAATCCTCATTTTGCGCTTTTACTGCATGTTTCCCTTTCAAAACTGAAAAGAGAGTCTTCCTGAAGAAAGAAAAGTCAACCATAAGAAGAATAGAACAGAAAGTTCTAGAGATAATGCAGGTATTTCGACAAATTTTCGATAATTATTATCTTTCGAATAAAATTAGGAAATTATGTGTTTTCAAAGAGCTTTTATTTTGTAACTCGATTTGTTAGTCTTCTGATCGAGTTTCTAAGCATTTAAAAATATCGATTTTATATCAAAAGAGATTTACTTGACCGTCAAAATGAACAACACCAGTACAAAATCAAACTTGATAGCCCTTTTCATTCGACAATTGAAAGCAAATGAAGCGTTGTTTCCATCCGAAATAGAAATTTCACAAAATTATTATTTTATTTTGACCATAAATTTGCTTAGCGTGGGCTTTAATTTCTGCAAGTACCGAATTTTAGCGAACAAATAAAACACGCGAATCTGTAGATCGGAATGAGGGGAAACAACAAATATCGAGAGAGTTAGAATTAGAAAAATGGAAGTCGCGGAAAAGTCGGAGGAAAAGGTACTCTTCCTTGATTTTTAAGGAGAATTTAAATGTTTGCCAGCAGTCGCGATAAATGATTTGCGTTTTATGGACTTTACGTCAAGAATTTTTCAGCAGTGGAAGTATCCACGTCAGACAGTCGAGTATTTTTTTGCCAAGTTTTGTCATGTTTGAACTTTGTCGGCTTTGGCGTATTATTCTGATCCGAGCATTCTTTTGTGCGGCTGTTTTATTCACCAACAGTGCTGAAGAATCTCCTAATCCGGAATCTACTTCCGTAAAGGATCATGGCACGTGGGAATCTAAACATGGCGAAATTGCTCGTTTCGCGCGAGTCCGTTAGGTTTCAATTTCAACAGCTTGATAACAATCAAGCAAAATATTGTGCAGCAGAATCAGATTTTTTGGCGAAAAACGGACCTCAGTTCTGAGTTTTCGGGTTTTTTCAGAAAATTTGTGAGAGATAATAATGGTAAGTCCTTTCTTACTTGAGCGAGTATTCTTTTGAACAAAAATCAGAACAAAGAAAGTTGATAGTGTCAGTCTTTTTTCGTTTTTTCATCGATCCCAAATATTTGCGCTAGTACCCTCGTTCTGATACACCAGATTTGCCCGTGTGATAGCTACAGGAGATACCCCATTGTCGGGACTTGGTATTTTTGTGAGAAGGAACTCTGTTTTATCATGCTCGTGAGTGGAACTCATCAAAAACAGCCGCTAAAGCCCCTAAATCGTGAAAAGCCATTTCGCTATTCATAATCAAACAATGTAGTGTACTCGGCTCTCGCCCGGGGCGTGCAGCGTATTCCACCGTCGCCCCACGTCAATTCTATTTTTTTATAAATCTAAAATTTTGTAAATAACAGAGCAAATTTATTTTTCTACTAAAACAACAAAAAATATCGTGAATGATTACCGAGAGGAGGAAACCGAAGGCTCCGAACTTATCGAAAAAGGTAGAATTAATGAAATATCTTCTAATAGTTGACTGACAGAATTCAAGTGATCTTAATGTTGGCCTTATTAAAATTTGCTAAGTCGACTTATAAAAGCCCCTTTTAACACATTTATTGCCCGTTTCTAAGTGTCCGGGCTCCACGGATTTTCCTTCTTCAAATATTTACCGTATCATTTTTTTCAACTGATTTTTTGAAATTCGTATATTTGATGGGTTCGTTTTTTATTCAGAATTCATTCGCCAAATAAAGTTTAGAATTCCCAGAGCATAATAGAACTCAAGCCACAAAACTCATAAAGGAGCATAAAGCAGTAAACTTCTGATTCTCGTGTTTTAGATGGAAGAAAGCCAGCTCGATGGAGGCCTGACACTGGTGAGGATGATCCTCAACCAGCCAGAACTGAGGCTCGTCGATCTCACAGATGGTCACACCCTCAATCGCTTCATCAAGGAGTTCGACAAGCGCCCAATCATCAAGCAGATCGAGCAAGCAGTAAGTGTATTTTCGTCTATTCTAACTTCAGAGGTCCAATTCTTTAATCAATGAAGGAGGAAGCTATGCCTCCGCTTTACTGTCGGTCCCTGGCATAATATTTGACCCTGAAGTTTGCCCTGTGAAATTCGATTTTTGGGAGTCGAGACAATCGGATCAACGTTCATTGTCCCTCTTTTTTGGGTATCAGTAGCGTGCACAGTATGTGTTGGACAGTAGCCAATGCCTTACAAAAGGATTCCAACTCTCATTCATGTTTTCAGACTGATCAGCTGTCACAGGTCCGCGCCATTGAAACCGTCCTTGCGAATCTATCCTTTTTCTACCGCCAAGCTCTATCAAAATTAGGCAAGGATTCTCACTTCACGCACTTCCAAATATAGACAGCTGTGTCAGAATACAAAAACCGGAATTGAACTACAAATGTAATCTCTTTTGTTAAAAAAAAACTGGACAAAGGGGAATCCGCCCGCAAGTCACTTGTCCACTGCCGAATGGGCTAACCCTAGTGCGCGCTTCAAGATCATCTGCTGGCCTCGTCGAGCTTGACCTTCTTCTGTCGCTTCTGATTTATGCTGCCTGTCACTCAGATGATGCTGAGAAATTCGTATCTGTTATTCAGAATCTTGAGTCAAGGTTGGGTTTTTTGTTCTTCCTTGATTTCAATTTGATAAATTTAGCTTCCAGAAAGAAATCGCAGAAAGGATTACGGGGATGGAAGATAACCTAACTCCAATTTATCCCGAGCAATCTTCCGAAATGAATGAAGTCGAGCTCAGAAGAGGATTCAAATCGCTCCAAGAAAAGCTTGTATCGGCGGTCGAAAGCCGTGACAAACGTCAGAAGCAACTGAATGAAGCTTTGCAGGAACGCGATCAAGTTGTCGTCAACACTGGCAAGTAAGTCAAAGAAAGACCGGAAGCAGATGCGACTTGAGTTGAAGTCTCCTCTGAGCCAACATTTACCGAAGGATTTCGTTATTTATGATCATGGATAACTTTTATCTATAAGACGTCAAATGATATCTATCAAGTCAGCATTTAATAACAAATTGTAGCATGGTTTCAAAAGCTGTTCCAGAGTCACCTGGTCGCCAGAACACGCATTCTGAGCTCGCCGAGGCCAAGTCAATGATTCGACTCTTGAAAGAAGAGCTGACAGAAAAAGAAGAATTCGCAGGACTGAGTGAAAAAGAAGCTGAGATCTCTCGAGCGAGGGAAAAGGAAGCTCGCGAAGAGATTCACAACCTTCGTGCGCTTCTTGCTCAGGCTCGTGCTGATCAGGATGAAATCGATGAGCTGAGAACAAAAGCGGAACAGCTTTATAGAACGCAGCAAGAGTCTAGCAGGCTTCGAGAGAAGCTATCTGACTTTTCCTTCTACAAAGCGAGAGTGGAAGAACTTCAAAAGGACAACTCAAGTTTGTATGAGGCTCGGGCAGCGCTAGAAACAGAAATTTCTGCGCTTCGTATTCGATTTCAAAGTCTTGGCGATGAACACGAAATAAATCTCAGGCTGCGCGATCAGATCGGTGACCTGGAAGATCAGAATATGGAATTGAATCAGAAGATTCAAGAACTTCAAGACGAGCAGAGAAGGCTCAATGTGGACAAGAATAATTCTTTGGACACAATTACTGAAGAGCCTGGATCACTATCATTCATTGAGGAGGCTGATCGACTGAATGCACCAGAAATCATTCAATTGCGATGTGACAATCAAAGATTGAGAACGCTTAATGCTGCTCTCCAGGAACAACAAAAATCTCACTCAAGAAGAGTCGGTGATTTGGAAGGCGATTTATACAAAGCAATGGATGAGAACAAGAAGCTGAAGGCAGATTTGCTGTCAGCTAACAATAGCCTTATCGACTTCAAAGAATTTGCCCAGGAATCGGTAAAAGATGGAGTTGACATTGACGAGATCGTGCGAAGGATTCAAGAGCGAGATGATGAACAGCGACAGAGTATTGAAGAGAAAGTCTGGGAGAATCGTATCAAAGAGGCTCATGAAAAGTATGAGTTGCTGAAGTCAGAATCTGAAGCCACTGCTTTGCGAGCATCTGTCGCCGAAGAAAACCTTGAAAAAATAAGCTCTGAGTTGAAAATTACGGCTGACAAAGAGCGTAAGAAGTTTGAGAAGGAGCTTCTAGAGAAAGAAGGAAATCTTTTAGCGACAGAAAAATCCCTTCGAATCGCGGAACGAGAGGTTGAAACTCTCATTCGACAGCAAGAGCAGCAAAAGCTTGAGGAAGAGCAGCATCAACGAAGCGAAAGTAGAAGAATTCAGCTTGAAACTGAGATCGACAAGCAGAGAGCGCACATTGACAGACTGACTGATATCATTGAACGAAGAGACGATGCGATAAAGAAGCTGGAGAAAGAAGTTGACACAGCGACTTCTGCAAGAAGGACAGCTGAGTCAACGATTCGCGAGCTTCGGAACTCAACTTCTCCTTCTGATCCAGTTGATTCGGAACAGATGGTGCAGTTGAATCATGAGCTGAAGAAAAAAGAAGCTGAGCTGAAACAGTTGAAAAGAAAAGCCGACCAAGAGACGCGGGAGAAAGATAATCTCGTTGCTGAAGTAAAAGCAGCGCAGAATAAAGTTCAAAAACTCTCCTCCGAAATACGCGAGCGTGATGAAAACATAAACGACTTACGTAGCGCTGACCTCTCCCGTGCCCAACTTCAGCGAGACTTCGAACTTCAAAAGAGTCTGAATGAAAAAATTCAACAAAGCCTTGTCGACGAAAAAGTCAAGTACCAATCCCTCGAAGCCGAGGCGAAAGCAGCGCGCAAACGTGCAGATCGCTTGGAAAAACTAGAGATGGAGAATGAAGACATTCGACGAAAGTGCAGAGCCCTCGAGCGCGAAATGGCGACGACGAATGACGTTCAGAATGATGTTGGAGTGATCCGAAATGCCCTGGAAGACATGGGTAGAGATTTGCATGACAAGGAAATTGAAAATGAGCAACTTAGGAACGGTTCTATTAAATTCATTGAAATTAAGGCTTTTCAAATTAAATGATCAAAATTGAACCAATTAAAAGAAATCAATTATCTGTCTATGAGGACATGACAAACGATTCTAATTCTACCTCGGATGCATCCGCTGAACTTCGTAAACGAATAGCTGCACTTGAAGTCGAGATCGACGTTGCCCATGAAAAACAGCAAGAACTTGAGCGTCGTCTTCAGAGTGAGCAGGAGAACTTCCAAGCAAAGATTCAACTCGAGGAAGAGAAGCGAAAAGTCATTATAGAAGAGAGAGATATGCTGAAAGAACAGCTGGAGAAGCAAGGAAGATTTTTGGATCAACTTTCTGCAGAGGCCGATAAAAATGCTCAAGAGCGAGATAATATTCGACACGAGTACAATTTGCTATTGAAAGAGTACAATTTACTCAAGGAGCAGCTCAACAAGCTGAAGCAAGGTAAAATTTGACTGTTTCAACGATTTTTAATCATTCTTTTATCAAGAGCTCAAAGTATCAAATCGAAACCTCAAAGAGAAAGAGACCGAAATAAATCAGCTGAAAGCGTTTGAGACTGACCGAAATCTTCTTTTCGAAGAAAATAACGCTGTCAAAGAAACGAACTCAAGGCTGAAAACAAGCTACTCAAAGCTCAAAAATGACTACAACGAAATCGTCGATGATCTCCGAAGCTTGCGAGTCAAGTACAACAGGTTCAAAGTCGAGCATGCAAAAATTGACGCGAACTATAAACGAGTTCAAGCGCAGAAAACTGAGGCAGACCGAGAACTTCAAGATTTTAACGAGAAATATCTTGTACTCCAGGAGCTGAAAGAAAAGATCTGTAAGTGTGATTGAAATCAACAATGACTGAACGCTTTTAGCTCTCGAAAACTCATTCCTGCAGAAACAGAACACGCATCTCATGGACGAGAACAAACTTTTGAATACAGACACTCACAAAACGTAAGTCTTAAACCTTGATAACTTCGCTTTTACTGGGCTTTGAACGCATTTTAGTGAGAATCTCCAAATAGACCAATTTGTGAGCTTACGCAAAGTTGATGTTGTTTATGACAGGTTGAATATGGGCACTTGTGATTCGAGCTTGAGTTTTTTACCCTCGGAGATAGTTAAAATGCAAATTTTAAATCCCTTTTCAGCAAGGACAAATACAACGAAGAACAGAAAAACTGGCAACAAAAACTTCATGATATCCAAAGGCAAAAAGAAAGAATCGAAGAAAAACTTCTTCAGGCTCATCTGAAATCACCAAGTCCGACCAAGCCCAAGAAGAACACTTTCCAGGTTGATAGATTTACTTGTTCAGCTGTTAACAAATAGTTAGAAACTGAAAGAAACATTCCGCCCGAGCAAGTCAACGAAGAGAAAATCCGAGAAGTTAACGTTAGAGGCGACTCTGAAATCTGATACGTTCGATGGAAGCCTTGCTACTGATGGAAACTCAGTCAGAAATCCATCCGACAACACACTCGATGGTTCAATAAGTTCTTGTCCTTCTGAAGACGCTGGTAGATATCGACGAATTTCTAACTCTGCTGCCGGCGATTCCAGCCAACCCCTCACGCTAGAACACCTCGCTGACGACAAGGCAAATGAAAAGCTATCCATGACTGAATTTCTCGCTCTTCATGAAAAAGAACTCACTTCAAGAGGTTAGTTTCCAAATTTGATAAGCCCCCTAAAATGATTTTAGAAAACGAAATTCCCGTCGCCGAGAGCACTCAACTAAACCATCAAAGCATACCTCTCTCTCGTGAAAACTCACACTTCGAAACATCATCCCGCGAGCCTTCACTTTTAGACGACGAATTCAACAGAAGCAGGACATCTATCAAGTGAGTATTTCTCTAGAAATTGCACAAGCGGAATATATTAAATTTTTGCAGCCGCTTCCTCAAGGTCTTATGGTGTAACGGTTAGCACTCTGGACTCTGAATCCAGCGATCCGAGTTCAAATCTCGGTAGGACCTCTCTTTTTTCACCCGGAAGCCTCGAATTTTTCGATGAAAAACATCATTTACGCTCATTATTTAGATCTGCCTCGTCTCAAGAAATCATTAGAATATCGGAAGGTTCTCTAAGAAGGGCACCGAATTTCCCAGTACCGAAAGAGCGCAAAAACTCATCTGGTTCATCAAGCAATTCTGAGATGAGAACAATCTACAGTGGCGGAAATGAAAACAAACCTCCACCGCCATACAGACCTCCCTCTGATAATGAAGTTCGAAGCAGGCCACATTCTTTATCGGTAAAAATTACTCAAAATGCCACATATGTATAAAATTTCAGGCGTCATTTACCGGTCATGAATTAGCGCAAGTTGCGAATAACTTGTCACCAACGTCAGGGACGAATTCTCTTTCGCGATCAATGAACCCGGATCCAACCCGTTCATCGATGGACCGTCTTACAGCAAGAAAATCTAACTTCCATACGCGTGACCGATTTGCTGAGTCTATGGCTAGAGTATGATCTCTTCAGTGATCGTCTGTCTTCATTTATTTTTTAGCTGCGAGGAGAAAGCAACAGACTTTTCCCCGACCCGCGAACGATGAGCCGTTCGTCGAGAGAAAGCTCTAGCAACACGTAAGTTCTCGTATCGCAGGCTTATTGATGATCAGATCTACCTAGCCCGGACAAAGACAAAGAAAACCCCGACGACTTCCAAACACTTGGATTTGTCTAGTGCATCGCTAAAAAATCCTACAATCCATCACGTGCCACACCTATCTCACCAGCCGAATATTCGATTTCATTCCACTGCACACTGTACAAACTATCAGTCAACTGTATCTTTTCACTTTCCCTTTTTATACAGAGTTTAACTTTATGATAACACCGTGTTTATTTATTGACCATTCATGAGAGAAAGTAAGCCATCGATATTTCCGGACCCAGCTTCAAACTCCCATTTGTATTCGATGCCTAGGCCAGCTGGAATGTTAGTGACGATCGGATGGCTTCCGGCATCTTGGTCGAGTGGAGGCCCAGTTACTTGCATCGCTGTTCCGAACTCGGATACAATGTGGTAGTAAGATTCCTTTTCACTGAATCGCTCGATCTTTTTCCAGTCACTGGCTCCATTTCTGCTGTCAATTGTAGACCCAACTTTGACTGAACCAAGCTTTCCTGGCGGAGTCAGAATCCACTGACCATCACCTGTGAGAAGTCCGATCTAGTACAATTTTAAGCAGAAGCTCTATAATTTATACTTACAAATTCGTCGTCGATCGATTGTCCCAAAAACTCGGAGTAAATACTTGGCTCGTCATTTAGCGTAATCTTGGAGCTCAGAGGATTGTAAGTTGCATATTTTCCAGTTGGAGAGATGATGTAGACTTCTAGTTTTGTATCGCTTACAGGAACGATTGAAAATTCAGTGAGTTTGGACACCTTGTCGGTGGTCTAAAAATCTCCTTAGTCTTGAGACTAGAGAGGTTTAACTACCGTCATGACAGAATTTCCGAGTCGCGTTTTACCCTCGGCCCAGTAATTTCCATGAGCAGTTTTGATCCCTCTTACGGTGCCAAAAGCAGTGATCGGAGTATCTTGATACTCTGCGTTCCAGATTGTTCCGAAGTCCTTTTTATTTCGAGTTTGGATAACAGGCATTTCTTCGCCTTCAACTGCCTTCGAAAGGATTTCAAGAAGAAACCAGAGAGAAAACAATCAGAGTTGATTTTTGAATCCCTTCCTGAACATACGTTCCAAAGTGAGTTCGTATGTGAAAACCCTCGTCAGCAGGCTCGATAGTCATGTGTTCCCAAAGATCATAGCGACTTTGAGTATTGATTGGTTCTTCAAATTTGTCGGCGCAACGTAAATAAGACTGAAAAATGCTTTCATTCGATAAAATTATACTTCGTACCTCGTAAAGCATCGATTTGACGCCAACAGTTGCTCCCCCACCAAGTATCTTCATAAAATCTTCTTTTATATTGACTGTGCTACTTTGCCGCGCAGCTTTCACCGCGAATTCTTCAAGTGCTTTCAGTCCTGCATCCTTTTCCTTGCTGATAATATCGAGCGCAGCACCCCACAAAATATGACCTTTGAGTTGCAGGGATCGCATGAACTGAAGAAAAGCAGTCAAATGAGCTGGATTCGACTGTGAGCTTTGGCGAAGCTGCTGTCCAACGTCACCAACGATGTTTTCAAAGAGGTAGTCGATGTTAAACAGGGTTTGCTGGATACTGTCCGCGGAATTGCTGTACAACAAAATTAGTATGATATTAGAAAGCCAAAGGAAAACCTGATGATAGATGCTGCCCAGTCACGAAGGAATCCAACCTTGGTAAGTTTGGTATTCTTTATATCGGCCGCTCGAGTTGCTTGCTTGAATAACAACTTGGACAAGAAGTTGATTCTGGCTGAGCTAAGGGCGATCGAACATGGAAGACGAACATCAGCTGGGTCGATATAAGAAGCCAGGTTCGTATCTGAAATGAAAACCATAAAAAAAGCGCAGGAGGATATCATTTTCAACCCTAGAAAGTAGCAAAAACGCCTAGAAGGTGGAATCGAACCACTGCGAGTCTCCCCGCCCACAGGTTTGAAGCCTGCGCCCCGGACCACCGAAGCTCATCTGGGCACAGACTGCACTTTCGCAGGCGTTTATAAATTAAAGATCGCCGCATGCCCTCGGGCGCACGTCTTATGGTTTTTACAAGGCTTCCGCTATTCTTACCCATATCTTCGATACTCTTCAACGCTGCGAGAATCGCTTTGTCGTCTCTGCTCATACGAGTCGCGAAGTCCTCCATTGCTCCTCCCAGGGGTCTCCTGGCGATTGTCGAAAAGTTTGATGAGCTTTCATATTCATCGTCGTAGTCTGGTACAATTTCGTTGATGTCTATTTGAGCTTCCAGGAACTCTAAACTCATTCCCTTTTGAACGAGCGAGACGACATCGGCATTGATGGATGGAAGGGCAAGAAAAATAAGCAAAAACGAAGGTACCCTCTTTCCGCGCGGCATGGTTCTCTTCTGAGAGTAGGAAATGCGAGTGTTGCCTCATCCCTTTCTAGCGCTCCGGAAATTACGGCCATAATCAACCGGGTAATAACCATAATTACGACAAGTGCTTCGGATTCCCACATAAGCCCTTTGATCCCACGTCATGAAAAAGGTCAGTTTTTAGAAGGTTCATGAAAGCAAGAAAGCAAAGAAAAAGTGCTTCGCCCAAAATTTCCCGAGAAAGTAGCATACAAATCAGGCTAAAAAAAGGATGATTGATCAATATCTACCCGTAGCTGTCCGCAGAAAAAAATTCACACCCTTGAAGGCATGAAAATCTCCGGGCCATGTGTTTTTATTGCGGCGTCTCCCGCGATGTTCACTCACCGTGAAATATCGAAAAAATCGATCCAAAGCCATTTAGTCGACCGTACACGTCCGCACACTTTCATTCCTGTTTTGAGACAGAAGAGACAAATTTTTGAACGATTTTTTGGTACTTTGAAGAAACGCTTCTAATGGTAAGTTACGAGATAGATCGATTCATTACAACTAATTATCAATTTATTACAACCGCTTTGATCAGGTGCACAATAAATTACATAATTATCAAAAAGCTTTATTTATTCTATGAAAATCAAGATGAGACAATTAATAAATCTTCAAATCAAAGAGATGAAGATAAAGTTTAAAATCCAACAAATATTTTTGAAGGCCAATAAAGGGGCATTCCGGAGAAAAACAAAGATTCAAACGCAGTTGACCCCAAGAACAAGTTCTTCTATTAGAGTTGTAAACTTGAGCGACACAGCTCGTTAAGTGTTGATCTGACTTTTCTTCAAGGCTTAGCACTAAGAATTTTTATTTTCTGGGCTGAAATGTCGGAAGAGATACTGATCGAGGTTCCGGACAAATTTCGGGAAAAGGTTTATTTTCTAAAGATATTTCTGACGGATTTAGTCATTTGGCAGCACAAATCTAGGCAGCGATATTTGTCTGCATATAGGCGTGCTTTAGAATGACTATCAGGAACAAAAGGAAAGGATTTTCTTTTGTAGACCAATAAAGAATTTGGAAGCTCGTTAATTTTTTCGCGCAACGGTTTAGTTTATGATTTCGGCTTTCCTTAGAAAACCAATTTTTTGGGCCCGAGAAGCGCGTGACGAAAAGTAGTGTGTGAGTTGATAGCGTATCAGAATAGAGTTAACCTCAGTTTCACCCTTGTGGCTGTTTGCGTTTTTTCAACACTGAAGAGCTCAGAGAAGGCATAGGAATTAATAACTTTGTTTTTAGATGCCAGAGATGAGTGCCAAGAACGGAGTCAGAAAGCGAAAGTTCGAACAAGGTAAATCATCTGAAATTTTCACATTTAAAAAAGTGTGTTCCTTAGATGAGGGTGATATCAATTCCCAAGTTCTTGAGCTCCAGTCAAAAGTTGCTCGTCTCGACGAAATGAACTTCCTCGAGTCTCTAGACGAGCTCCGAACGCAGCACGAAAGAGAGCTTCAGAAGATCCGCGCTACCAACGAGAAGAAACACAAAGAATTTCTCAAGAGCCAGAAGGAATTGACGAGCGCTCTGACTACCACAGAATCCAAGTTGAGCGAGGTGACGGACAAAATCTCAACAATCGTCGAGCAGAATACTCTCTTGCTTCAACGAACAGAAAAACTTGAGTAAGTCAATAAAAAAGAGTTTCTGCCTCTTCATTTCAATTTCAGAGCAGAACTAGAGGCTGAGCGCAACAAAGGATTCATCAACTACATCAAGAGCTTCTTCCGACGAAAAACAAAGACTGAAACTCCGCCAGCTGCAGAAGAGCAAAATCAAGAAGCGCAAGCTGAGGTGCAAGAAGCGGAGGCCTCCAAGAAAAACGAAGAGCAAAAAGAATCCACCGAAAATTCTGACGACAAAAAAGAAGAATAAACGTTTTTGAACTACCTACTTGAATAAAATATTCAAAAAAAGTTGTTTTGAATCAATTATTATTTTTAAAAATGAGGGAATGGGAGAAAACCGAAACGAAATTATTCTTCTGCTTCTTCTTCGGGTTCTTCTTCGGGCTTTGCTTCGCCGGGGAACTCGTAGTCATCGCCAGTAGGTTCTGAAAGTGTTGAGACTTGAATGAGGAAGTTGACTTACCAGGTGATTCTTCGTTGATTTCTGTTTCTTCCACCGCTTCGGTAGCTTCAGCAGCCTCTTCCGCTTCTGGTTCAGGTTCGGGCTCATTCTCTTTCTTCCAGAGAATGTGCTCTCGGGATCCCTCTGGCGGTGGAATTTTCAAGAACTGATAAGTCTTATCCTGCTCTCTTGCTGAAAACAGTAACTCAATGCAGACTTATCTATGTTTACCATTGAAGAACTCGTCATAAAGTCCAACGAAGTCAAAGCTCTCCTCAGAATTCTGAAAGATAATAGGCGACTCCACAGTTTGGTAGTCACTCGGAATTTGTCCGAGAATTTCTTTCCGTTTTTCAGGGTACTAAAAAGAAGCTATGCCGGTTTGGTAAATAATGAATTGCAAACTTGTGACATATCAACTTCGTCGAACATAATTTTATTGCTGGAAAGAAAGTCGAGAAGAGCTCGCTGTTCTCCCCTGATCTTGTGACTGCATGTCTTCCCTTGTGATGTCAAAGAGCAGTTTTTTGAATTACATTTTAAACAAAATGTCTGCTACTTTGACTGACTGGAGATATAAACTCGCAGAACCATTTTTCTCTGACTCTTGATTGCAAGAATCGCCCGTGGTACTAATCACAATGACGCAGCTCAACCTTGCACAAAAACCATGCGTCAGGAACCAAGAGACTAATGAACTGCCAACTTTGATCTTAATTTTCAAATCCGAGTTTTAAAAATATCGCGGTTTTTGAAAAAAAAAATCAGAAAAATATTCCAAAAATCGAGAGACCTATCATTTTATGCTTATTTTTCGTATAAAGATATTAATGAAAAGTATTGATTGGGGTCATTAATAATCGTAAAACTGAAAAATTAGCCACCCAAACTGCCAAAAACCGCGGAAAAGGAGACCCTCGGGTTCGGAGCACACTCAAATGCGCGGCGCACTCATTTGCGCGAGCGCTCAAATGCGGGAGACGCTCATTTGCACGGACACGAGCGAAAGAGTGTCCCCGCGAATGAGCGTTTGATTTAATTGGTCGAAAATAAGCGCAAGAATATTTCTCCGAAAATACTAACTTAAAAGTGTTCATCAGTGTATTTCTCACTCTAATTGCTGTATTTTCCAAATATAAGATAAAATGACACATTGTATGATCATCTTAAAAATTCTGGACAATTATTGCATAACACTTCATGACTAATTGAAAGAGATTAATCTTCATTTTCATTTCTTCCCGGTGATTAGTCTTTTAGGAAATTGTTCCGATTTTTATTTGATAAAAATCTAAGAACTGACACCACTGAGTCGTGGTTTTTGTTCTGTTTTAAAATCCTCAGGTATTTTTCATCGTCGACCAATTAAATCAAACGCTCATTCGCGGGGGACACTCTTTCGCCCGTGTCCGTGCAAATGAGCGTCCCCGCGTTTGAGCGCTCGCGCAAATGAGTGCGCCGCGCATTTGAGTGTGCTCCCTCGGGTTCGCGTGTTCTCCCCGCGCGCCAATTGGTCGATATGCGACGTCTCTGAAAAATATCCTCGGCCTTTTCCCTCCTGGAAGAACTCAGACAAGAAACACAAGAGAATTGCCTCATAAAAGAAGATTCAGCAGCAAATGCCAGACTTGCTGGACTCTGGCGGATCTACAGAATCAAGCCAATTCAGTAGAAAGGTAAAAGTGCGAGGTTTGAATTTTGAAAATATAAAAAACGCTAAGCGTTTTCGATAAGTGATCTTCGGATTCTAGGGTGTCCGGATAAATGTAATCTAAATTTTCTCATCAACGGGTCAGAAAATTATTTTTTCAATCTATTGATAATTTTCGAGAGACTGAAAAAATTCGCTTCTATAAAAAGTCTCGCTTGACACCCTAATTTATTTTAGGCGCCATTGGGAGTATCTTATAAAATTCAGAAAAGGCGCAATTTCAAAAAAGTCTTTCCTCTGATTTTTCTTTTCAGTCTGCCTCGGATCACGATGCTGACTCATTCGTTATCACCACAGGAAAAAGGGCTGAAAGAAACCGACTTTTTAACTTTGTTTTTAACCGGAGCTTCGGCTCATCCCTTGAACAGCCGATGAATCTGGAAAGGATAGAGAAAGCTTCTCCCACAAGCTGCACGTGGCCGATTTGGTGGAACAGATTTTAGAGGTATTGCTAGTTCCACTATTCTTCGACTAAAGTTCAAATGTTGAACTTGAGTGATCCTCGACGACTATCAAGCTAAATCTATTTTTTATGGCTCGTCTCTCTATTTTTCACCTGCCAGAAAAAGCAAGGCCAAGCAAGTGCTGAAAAACAATTCCAAGAAAGTTGGCTTTGAATCCCCAAATATGGCATTTTCTTCGTTCTTTTTTATCGAAATCAAAATATCGTAATGTTTTTTTACATTTTTCGTGAAAAAAAAAACTTTTTTTTTCGAAAAAACCTTCAATAGAGTCGCTCAATTTTCTTCTTTTAGGGTAAGATCGACCTTGAATCGTGCGCCGCGTGCAACAAGCTGCTGGCGATCGAGCTTCAGAAAAGAATCGACGAAGTGGAAGAGGACACGCAGCATTATAAGACGGCGATCGAGGCATTTGGGAAAGACTTTGAAGATGACGAAGACGTGGATCAAGTTGAGCTGGAGCTCAAAGAGCTTGAAAAGCAGGAGGCTGAGCAGAGAAAACGACTTGATCAGGCGATGAATGAGTTTGAAAGCTACAGAAGCGAGGTCACCAAGTTGAAGTCCGAAGTTTCAGAGCTAAAAGACAAAGAATACGAGCTAGAGAAAGAATATGCAACGCTGAAGGTAAAATTTTTAGAGAAAAAATTCCGAAAACGGTATATATTATTATTTTCAGGCGCGAATGTTCCAAGCCGAAGAAGTGTCGATTTCAACAAATCTTCAGAATCGAGCACTTCAGGCACACGTTCAGCGTCTCAAGAGCACTACTCCCCTCGCCGCCGCTTTTCACATTTCGCGAAAAGGGAAGTTCGGCGTTATTAATGGCCTCCGACTCGGCTGGAGCGAATCTGAAGAAGTACCCTGGAATGAAATCGCTGCCGCGTGGGGACAGGTATATATTTATTTTAATAGAATTTATTAAAAAACTAATTAATTAAAGACTGCGTTATTGACAGTAGCAGTGGCGAAGAAGCTCAAAATGGAGAAATTCGAGCGTTTTACTCTCGTCCCACTCGGCGAGAAAAGCTTCATCGAAGACGAAAAGGGCAACCGGCTGCCACTGTACACTTCTAGGAGCGTCAAATCGCGCGTTTTCGGCGAACGGGGCTTCGATAGCGGCGTTTCTGCATATTTAGGTACAGCCATTTTCGGTGCCACTTTTTGGTAATTAATATTCATTACAGATATTCTCTGTCAGATCAGAGACAAAATGGCTAGCAGCGGCATTACCTGGCCGTACAAGATTGAAAAGGGCCAGATTCAGAAAACGAATAGCTCCAATCAATGGTATCCAGTGAAGTTTTCCTTTTCCTCCGGCGATCAATGGGTACGCCCTTAACATACCAATCACGCCACTAGAGAGTTTTTCTATTTCAGTGCGAGGCAATGCAACTGCTCCTCAAGAATCTAAAATGGGCGCGCGACTGCGTCTACAAGCTCTAGAATTTCTTCATTTCTTTTTTCACTCATTCTTTATTCAATTCTTCAATGATCATTCAACTTATTCGAAAACATCAAGGGAAGACAAATATCATCTATTCAGATATGGACTCGAGCTGCACCTTCAGTTAGAGTTTCCGTAGTATGCGCTGTCTGTTGGCGTTTCTAGTGATCGGAATCGGGCTCTGCTCAGACATCCCCGAGAATTCTATTCTTGAAGAAAATGAAGATGCTCCTGGAAAAATATTAACGGAGGTAAGTCTTATCTTCAATCAGATCATATTCTGATTTCGGCAATATGAGTAGATACACCTGAATAGTTGAGTCAGGGTCTGAAGGATGTTCAATGAAAAACGATTTTTTTTCTACGATGCTGCAAAGCAGCTTCGCCAGAATTTGAATATAGATTGGAATCGTAATGTTTTCTACACAGGTTTCCGGATCATATCATGTCCGTTGATAAACATTTTGCAAATTAGAAACGATTCTAAGCATTTTATTTTTATTCAATTGTTTTCTTAATGTGGAATAGAAATTTGTAGTTGTGTGACTTTTCTATGGCGCGTTTTTTTATTCTCATTCTGAGAGCGTCTATTCATTTTTCCGGGAAAAGTTATTTCAAAATTTAATTGTTTGAGTTTATATGAGTGGTGTAATTGATGATGATTTGCGAAAGAGTCTTTTTCGTTCGAGCTTGCTCGTTGGTTTTTCTTTTTGCTTGAGCCCGAAGGTGCCGGCCGCGGTGCGGTATTCTACGTGACCTTGGCCGTCTGACTTGACTTTCACCATAAACTTGACGGGCTGCCGATATCAGCAGAAAATTTCATTTTTTTCTTTTCGTTCGGCACCAACGAGGAGAGCTGCGCCCAGCGGGGCACCGGCCCTGTCGCCAGAAAAGTTAATAAGCAAAATCCGCACCTTGACGCACCTTTCAATTATTTCAAAATTCGCGTCTTTTTTTTCGTGCCTTTCGCGGTGCTGTAGATACGTAGCAAGAATACCATCGAAGTATCGAAATCGGATACTTCACAGGTGACAGTTCAATTCAGCAGATCAGCTATTAATTGTTCTCGTCTCCTTTGTGTTTTGATCATCCTTGAGTGTTTTAGTTGATGAAGAATAATCTCGCTTATTCCATTTTGAACCAACTCGTCAGAAAAATATTCAAATTTCGTTTATCGAGAGTCCGATGATTTCAATATTCTTGATCGTACTAAGAGATTCGTACGAGCATAATTAATGAGCTTGAAAACAGTTTTCGACGATGGAAATCTTAAAAACACTTGATAAACCATCTACCTAATTTCACTTTCCAAAGAAAATTAGCATAAAGAACGAGCTCAGAGATCGGAAAACAACATTTTTTTCCACTAAAAACTCATTGGCGTTGATTTTCATTGATAAGCAAAGAATTGAGAATGAGTGATTGAGCCTTGCTCGGTCTACTCCATGGTCAACTGTGTGAGTCGTGGCCAAAACTCGGGCTAACACGTTGATAGCGCCTATGACACTGTACTCTTCGGTCTGGTCGATTGAGGTCTGTTACGAGGCCTAACGAATTCGCGAGGATGGTAGAGCGGCCCGCAGTAGGCCCAAAAATAACATAATGGACTCGTTTCAGGGAAGTTACTTGGCTACTTTGGCTAAAATTCGGTTAGCTAATCCTTAAAATGCTCCTACTCGTGTTCCTTATTCCGGCGGGCCCTACAAAGCCCCGTCTCCGTGCGTTTTTTCATTTTATATTGACAAGTGGAGCTTTACTTTCCAGGGCGAGGGATACTGTATCATTTGTCATAAAGAGTGTGGTAGAAAGCAGTCCTTGGGCACCCTAGAAAAGGCGCCATTCGTAAGAGGCAGTCCGGCGCGCTCGTTTCTTGGCGCCCTTAGCTTCACGAGTTCACGAGGGCCAATGCCTGCTGGATGAGGCGAGCATAGGCACAAGAGATTGGTGCGTTCTAAAGGAGCGCGGTGGCGCGCGCTCCAAACCACGGTGGAGCGGCGAGCGACGCATATTAGAGTGGATACGGCACCAGTGTGCCCGGAGAGATCTCCTGCCCTCTCCACGCTGAGGAGATCGGGCCGGCTCATTTTTCATCGTACGTGAGACTAGGCGAGCAGCGCCTCGCCAGAGAGATACACACACACTCGCACCAGCGGCAACGAGCTTCAGTGTCAAGTTCGACATCGAAATGAAAACAACTCGATTTTTATATTTTCCGCGATTTTTTTAAATTCACGTGGTCAATTCTAGACGACGAAGCCAGTGGAGGAGGCTGCAGAGAGAACGAGACGAGCCATTGAGCTGGAAGAGGAGCAGACTAACGATGAGCCCGTTGCCGAAGAAGTGCGGCCAGGGGAATATGCACCTGCCTCGGCAGAAGACGATAGCAACATCGTCCCAGAGCAGGTTAACGTCGAGACATTTAACAACGTCGTGAGCAGATTGGAGACGGACGGACAGGGCACAGTCGATGATGTGGAAGAAGACGACGCGCTCGTTGAAGCAAGAATCGACGAGGAGCAGAAAGAAACGTGGAAATTAACGTCGAAAACGACGAAAAACTTTGCATCGGACTCGTGCGGCGCTCGGATAGAGAAATCGGCCCCAGACGTTACGGTGAGTAGCTGCTGTAGATCTTGGCCGTGGCAATGTGTGCGGGGGCGCAGTCCGCTACCCGAGGCAGCTTTAGCCAGAGAGCGCGGGGATCAAAAATCACCAGCTCCTAATGGAGCCAGTATTTTTCCACAGGACCCACGAACTAGCTCCCAAATTTACTCAACCATAATTTGGTCAAGATCATGCAACTTTTTTGAGTGTCGCATAAACATTTCGATAATTATCATAATCTACCCATAAAGTCGTAATATGCTCCCCTGAACTTCTCGCGACCATTTTCGCGATATGAATACTTATTTTAGGGCGCCAAAAACGTCATCAACAACGATTTCGACAAGTATGCAAAGGCGCCAATCGACAAGAAATTTGCGTTTACTGTAGAATTATGCGAGGAAATACAAATACAGCGACTCTTCATCGGAGTAAACGAGTTGTTTGCCTCTCGCCCGTCGAAATTTAGCCTCCAAGCTGCCGATAAAGTAAAATCAGAGTGGCATTTTCTAGGCGTTTTTGATATTGAGCCTTCGGGAAAATCCAATCTTCTGAAAGAGGTAGAAACAGGAAATAGTCGATGCAGTAGCGTAACTTGTTTTGTAGAACTTCAACGTGACAATGACACATCAATACTTCAAGTTCGTCAAATACGAAGCGCTCGAGTACTCGGGCGACGAGCCCTTTTCCGTTCTCACGAGTTTACAAGTCTTTGGCTTTCCAATAGACGCTCAAAGAAGTAATGATTATGAAGATGATGAGGAAGATGCCGATCAAGAGGGTGAAGCGGTCCCCGTGGCGACTGGTGAATCCGGCGTCAAGAATATAATTAATGGCATAAAAAAGATCTTGACTGGCGCGCCTGTAGGAAACGACGGGCTTACAGAGCCCGAGGACCTGATTGCCCATCGTGAATTGCGAGCTGAGCTCTCATCATGCCATTGGAATGCTCTTGTCCATCGGTACGCATAGTGAAGTACCAAAAATGATCTTCCCAGTTCTGTTCAATCTAGAGATTTTATTACATGAAGGACTAGTTCTGCATGAGGTAGTAGGTTATGCTGTTCGGAAAAGATTAAAAAGAAACAGCGTAAGGTGCGCCTCTCCAGAACTTAGTCCACATTCGACGTTCCTCACTGATCATCATTCTCTTTTGATTCCCCATTAATAACTCGAATCAAGATCAACAACAAATATAAAAGCCAACATTCATTGTGCTCTTTTGATTCCTCTTTTCAGCTCTTGTAACTTTGGTTGTAATGTCTACGCTGATGCTGATTTTAACTCCCCTCTGACTGAAAGAATCGTGAACCAACGAGTAACTCATATTTCTCCTCCTGCTGAGTCTGATCAAAGTACTGGCACAATGAGTGAAAGAGCAGAGCAGCAAATATTGAATAATAATAAACCGGAGATGGTGAGAGTGATCTTGTCTTCTTCCTTGATTTCGACATTTGATTTCAGGCTGCTAAATCTTCTCCACCAGTGGCTAGTAACTCCACCAATTCCTCCCCGAAGCCCAATTCGGGAGCGCCGAAGGAAAGAGTCGATTAACTGATACTGATTGAATTTCGCATAAAATCATGACTTTTGAATAGGGTGACACACAAGTAGTGAGTTCCACTACTGGAGCGTTGAAGCAAATTGCCAAGCTAGAAAAAAAATCTGACCTGGATGGGATCGTATCTTGAAACTCTGAGTCAGACCTACAAAAAGCAAATGGATGACGTTCGCGCGAGGTAGCTACTTCAAGTTTTTGTTTTGTTGAACACTGCTCGCATAAAGCAAGCGTCAAAAATTTGCTAACACGTACGATGAGGTTCCGGTTCTCAATTCCTCTGTTCAGAGAAAGTACTGTAGCATCGTTAATTGAGAATGGCTCTCGTCAGCCATCACTGACACTACCGTTCTCAATGTTATTAAAATACAGACTCACGGGAGAAAAAGTATAAATATTGTCTTTAGTTTTGAAAAAACCTCGAGTCGATTGACCAAGTCTGAAGTGGCTACACAGCAAACTCAGGAGCAGATAAGCCGCCTTTTGGAACTGGTGAAATTTCTTTTTACGGAAATCGATAGACTAGACACGACTCTGGAAAAAATAATCATCGCTGGTTCTGTTGTGATCGGTATGAATTTCGTTGTAGGGTCTAGGAAAAAAGTTCTTCTAGCGCTTCAAGTGCTCGCAGTTTTGCTTCTTTGCAGCCTTCGTAGGGGTCAAAAAACAAGACAACAACTTGAAAACACTCAAATTACGATGGAAATGTTAAAAGAATTGATCGATGGCCAAAAAAAGAAAAGAAAACACGGAAGCGGTGGTGATGGGTTTTCCCGTAGAAGGAACTGGCTCCACTTTATTTTGAAATGTATTTTTGCTATATATTCGTAGTTACTTGATTTACTGAGCCAAGGGTTAGTTCTGACGCTAGTAGTTTTCCAAAACCTTCAAGTAGAGCGAAAAAGACGAAGGTTCCAAAAGCAGGTAGCGGCAAAAAATGAAATCATAAGGTGATAGTTCTGGTGTTTTGAGTCGTAGTGTGTTTCTCTTTCATTACTAAAGATTGTAACTTGTCCGTTATTTGATATTTGACCAAGTTATAATGGCTCCATTCAAGATTCTCCAACGAAGATAGACGTCAACTGCGAAATTCACAATTTGAATTTCACCTTCAATCAAAGCAGAGCGTCTGAAGAAGAGAACTGAGCTTCTGTAGCCCCAGCCAATTTCAAAGTAGAGCAATCCATTTTTCAATTCTAACCGTAAGGCCTTATAATTGCCTGCGGTTGAAGCATTTGATGCGCCGACTATGCTAACTGCCGCTTGTTTCGATTTCTGTTCAACTGCTCTTTCCCTATTTGACTGTATTGTTAGCCAAATCTCCAAAGTAGAGTTTGTATCTAATCATTTCTTCAATACTACTTGTCTTTAGCTTTTTTTTCTTTCTGCTACTGTATGACTTATTAACTGAAATAAAGATTTCAAAGCCATCTCTCCATGCGCATCGTTTTTTTTTTCTTCAGAATGGCCCGATAGGAGCCTTCTTCTGAGGGAGAACGTGTCAGAAGAAGGCACGCGAAAGAGAAGCTATCTATTTTTAATAATCATGAGTGCACTTACAAAGGTGAAAATTCATTTTTCAAAAATTCAATTCACAATTTTTGTCAGAAAAAATATGTCATGGCTGAAGCTGACGAGGAAATAGACAAGTTGACATCTCTCCAGTCGATTCAGCGTGTGCTCAGCTCGCCAGGATCGTATCTGTTCCAAATTGAGAATCAATTCGGCGAGCGTAGTCTAGCATCACTTCCGCAAAAGTTCAGAAATACGATTTGGGTGAAGCGCAATACTTATGTCATCTGTGAGCCGATCTTTGAAGGAGAGAAGGTTAAATATGAAATCGTCAGGTGAGTGTCAACCGAAAGATATTCCTTTACGAATGGTTTGTTCATTTAGAGTACTTCAGCCTGATAATATCAAACAGCTGAAGAAAATGAAACAGTTTCCACTTCAATTTGAGAACGATTCACGACACCCTGGTGGAGACGGTCAAAATTGTACGGATACTGTAAATAACAAAGAAGAATTAGATGGAAGCGAAGGAGAGGAAGATTCAGACGATGATCTTCCGATGATTATGAACCGCATTCAGGTCGAATACTCCGATTCAAGCTCAGGTAATACTTATATCTTTATTCCTGTTTTAAATACTATATTTTTTGACTTAGATGACGACAGCTCGGATGAAGAAAGCGCAGATGAAGATTGCCCTGGACTTGAATCCAGTCAATAAATATCAAACTGATCATAAAACGAGAAAGTTGTTTATCTAAAGCTGATCCTTCATGATTTATAGAAATGTCGAGCCCAAACGATCAAAAACAGAAAGAAATGGCGTTGAAAGTTGAAAACACCGCCACCAGAATGGATAAAATCGAAGAAAAGATGAAATATCTGTCGCCGGAAGAAGCAGAGCTCTACAGATCAGAACTCGCAGAGATCAAAACCTCTTTCAAAGGAATAGTTTTTAAATTTTACCAGATCAAAGATAGAGAAAAATTAAAAACCAAGAAAAGAAATTATGGCTGAAAACTTGGAAATGCAGCGCGAACGGGCGGCGGCTATCAAAACATATCAAACAGAAATGAATGAGGTACATATTTGCTCTTCTTAGATTTCACTATTGAAGAGAGAAGAATATTTATGATGTTTTAGGCCCTCGGCTTGCTTCAAGAACTGACCAAACGCGGCAGCGATTCGGCCGGCTCCAGCTGAGCGTATAAAAAGAGTACTCGCCCGATTCTGTATTTTTTACCGCACATGCACATTCCGCAGCAAAATAAACTTAGCTAAGAACAGCTGTCACAACTTACTCCAAAAAAAACGTTTGCAATAACTTACTGTAACTGTAACAAGAAATTATAATCTCGATAGTCAAACAGCCTTCCATTCATCAAATATTTTTAAAGATAATGTCGCGCCCCGCGTCTCCGTATCTACAACAATCGTTGGCTTCGCCTCGACCGAGATCTTCCAAAGGGTATGAATTGTTGTACCAATTAGCAAATCTGGAATTTTGTCTTAGGAGAGCTTCAAAGGCAGCTTCAATAAAAGCTTTTCGATCAACAACGCCGTCTTTGGATGCCATGCAAAATGTCAAAAATCACAGCAGTTTTCTACCACAAAACCTAAACCAACTCGTATTCGGTAAGCTCATTGATTGTGTTCATTCAAATCTTCACGAAATCAGGCCCGGAGCTCTCCCCGATCCAGAAACTTTATACGATGAGCTTGAAGCTTCCAGAAAGGAAATTGCAACGCAGAAACAACTCATCAATGCTCAAGTAAAAAGACGTAAAACGACAGGTGATAATTTTGATTAAGAAAACGAGAAATCAAAGACTCGAACAAGAGCTAAAAAGTCGTGAAACCGAACTGGAAAAGATTTATTCTGGAGATAATGGCAGAGAAAGGTAATTGCTCCTCATATTTTTGTGCTCGAACACAATGTTAGTTCGACGAAAAACGATCAACTTCGTTGCAAAATAATTCGCCTGGAACGAGATCTCCGACAAAAAGATGTAGATCTTGGCAAGTTGCAGTTTGAAATGAAAACTACGGACGTCAATGAATTGAAAATCGCTCTCAAGGTACTTTTTTCTTGAAACGAGAATAATCTTTTAAAAATTGTTAGATTTACGTGGAAGAACTTGAAAGATTGCGGAGCATAAACCAAGATCGTTCGGAGGAAACGAAAGCGTCTGTTCAAAGGGCAGGGTTCTTTCAAACTACTTGTCTGATATTTCCACTTTTGGGCCACCCACAAAGAAACGGAAGAAAGAGCCCTCACGAAGAGAGCGAAAGGCTCAAATCGCAGGTCTCAAGAAAGCGATCCAAGTGTCTGGCAAAGAATGCGAGACGCTTCGAATTGAAAACGAAAAGTATCGCACTCAACTTGAAACACTCAGGAAAACGGATTTGGATGCAAAGCTTAAGATGAAAAACGAAAACGAGTATTTGAAGACGCAACTGAGAAAGAGTCGAAAAGAAAATCCAAGTGCAACTTTAGCTGGTATGCTTGATACAATCAGATGCGTTTATGTAATATTTAAAGGCCCGATTGTCAAACAAGGGGATCATTCTGAAAAGCTCAAGTCTGAAAACGAGTTCCTCCGACAAAAAGTCGATAAAATGTCTGATGAGCTCGAGTCTCTCCATCAGCAGCTTGAGAATGCATCTCAACGCGACTCAGCCGATCAGCAAAATCACTAGGGTAAATCACTAATAATTGAGCTTTTTTTTGGGCTTAGTAGGGTAGGCATATAATACAGTTTTAGAAAGCTCAGAAGCTGGGGATCATTTTGACTATTGATACTAAGGGGTGATCTCGTACCCTGAGGGTATTTAGAGCCCTCAAAGTCCCAAAATCTGGCCATCTTCGGTCACGTGAATTTTCTCCGCCTGGAACGGGTTTTCAGAACCAGAGACAAAGCTAGAATTGTAGCTCAGGCTTTGACGGTCATTTTGAGGGGTCTAAAAATACTGATTACCCCCCCCTTCCTGAGGCGCTAGAGACCTCCGAAGTTGGGGAAGTCGGCCGAAAATGGGTACTTTTTTGCAAAAAGTACACATTTTCTTCATTGATGCTTCTGAAACACTTGTAATGAGTAATTCTTTTCATTTTAAGGTAGCAGAAACAGTTTGGGGTCATCTGAGGTCACTTGAGGTGAATATTCTAAAAATTCTTAAAAATTGAATTCGTGACCTCAAATGACCTCAGATGACCCCAAATTGTTTCTGCTCCCTTAAAATGAAAAGAATGACTCATTACAAGTGTTTCAGAAGCATCAATGAAGAAAAATGTGTACTTTTGCAAAAGTACCCATTTTCGGCCGACTTCCCAACTTCGGAGGTCTCTAGCGCCTCAGGAAGGGGGTAATCAGTATTTTTAGACCCCTCAAAATGACCGTCAAAGCCTGGGCTACAATTCTAGCTATGTCTCTGGTTCTGAAAACCCGTTCCAGGCGGAGAAAATTCACGTGACCGAAGATGGCCAGATTTTGGGACTTTGGAGGGCTCTAAATGCCCTCAGGGTACGAGATCACCCCTAGTATCAATAGTCAAAATGATCCCCAGCCTCTGAGCTTTCTAAAATTGTATTATATGCCTACCCTACTAAGCCCAAAAAAGCTCAATTATTAGTGATTTACCCTAAAAATCACGAAAAGGAAATTGCCTTGTTGAAAGGTCAACTAGAAAGGGCTGAATCACTTTTTGCCGAAGAAAAAGCTAGTCGAGACGATTTAAGGCAGCATTCTGAAAAGCTGGAGGCAGAAATTGAGCTTCTCGGTAAATTCTTTAGCTTGAAAAAGTGAAACAACCCGGACTTTTAGAACGAAAACTTGAAGCAGCGGTCGGTCCTCGACCACCAAGCCAAAATGCTCAAGCTCAAAGCTCTGCTCGCGCGCGTCGTCGTGGCTCGAACGCGAGTGTTACAAGCTCTGTCAGGTCGACTCCAATCAAGCCGCCCCGAGCAAGTAACGCGACTTCTTCTGCAGAAAATGATGAACTCATCCTTGGCGCCCTTCAGAGCCACGTTTATAGAACTGATATGATTTCAACATGACGTCTTTAAATTTCTACTCTTTCATTCCGCTGAACTCTTACTTTCTTACTGCTCTATTTTTCTAAATGTTACTTTATTTTTTCTATAATAAAATATTTAAATCAATGAAATTTTCTCATCAAAATGATTAAGAAAAATGCCTCCAAAAAGAGCTAGAAGAGCCAAAAGCAGCGCTCGAAAAGGACAGGAATTGTCTGAGTACGGAAATTACGATCCCATGTTCATGCATGATGCGATCAACTTTGAGCAGCGGATGAAGCGATACGCGAAACTGGCTATAGACGAGCACATATTCAAAAAGCCCGATATCTTACAGACAGCCTTGCCTAGCTCAGAGCAAGATACTTCGGAAGAACTCCAAGAAAAGCTGAAAGAACAGTTATCGAAGAGCTTTGATAAGCATGGCTGGAACAGTGATTGCTTCAAGAAGGAACTTGAGAATGAAAGTTTAAAAGTTCACCTCGACTTTTGCAAAGAAAATGAGGCTTATATCGAGGAAAATCTTGCTGCAATCCGGAAGATCGTTGAAGAATGCGGTAAGATAAAAAGCTTCTAGTTCGAAAATAAGTTCTTTTGATAGAGATATTTCTGATGAAATCAAACGACACAGTTATTTCATTTCTCGGAGGGATCTTGAAGGAGCGAAAAAAGATCCTCAACGAAAATCAAAGGAAGCACAAGGCCAAGATCGAAAAAAGAAGAAAAGAAAGTCTTGCCGAGAAGAAAAAGGTAACAAATATTTTATATCGCACTTGAAAACCTTTACTTAGGCTCAGGCCGAAGCTAACTCGTCAAGTTCTTCCCCATCAGCCTCCGAGCTCGCGCAAAGACGAATTCAAGCGCTGCAAAAGATCCGCGAGCTAAATGCACTTCGAAAAGCTCAAAGAGGCGATTTAAATATGTACTAATCTCACTGCTCTTTTTTTTAGAAAAATCTTTCTGTAAACAATCATGGCATTTCTGAATTATTGGAGCAATTTTTCAGAGAATGAAATTGAGCGAACTCTTCCTTGCTATCAGCGCCGTTGCTGCTCATGGCGACAATCACAAACTTGAGGTTTATTCATTTTTTTTTCCAAAAAATATGATCTTTTTAAGCATCTTGAGTTCAACCCAGAGGACCAAGAAGAAAAAGAACACATGCTCGAGCATTTGAGGGACACGATCGGAGACAAGGACACTTCCGAAATGACTCCAGAGGAGTTGCAATTTTATTACTTCAAGCAGCACGATTATGACAACAATAATATGCTCGATGGGATTGAACTCATCCAAGGTATCCTTTTTACTAATAATTCTAGTTTCATCTATTCTGAAAATTTGTGAGGAGTTTCTAGGCTAGAAACAAGGAAATATCAATTTTTGAATAAACATAAGCATTGCCATTTTGACTTTTAGTTGTTCAAAAGCATCATAGTGAGTACTTCTAGACAGTTTTAGACCCGAAAAAGGGATGACTTTTCTTCATTATAATTTTTTTTACTAGAGGGTGATTTTTTTCTTGTAGAATTCTTAGTCTTATATATTTTTTTCTTCTAGAATAAGTTGTTTATAAAATGATCTCCATCCCTTTTCGAACGATGAAATTTTCATTCATTTTTCGAGCTTGTCTGGGATAGGCCTCGGGCGAGCCAATGAGCGTCGCGCGCCGCCGCGTTGGCGATCGGCTTTTATAACAAAAATCGCGAAAGAAACGCGCGTTCCGAGAACAACAAGAGATCGGCTCTAGAAGACCGCCTCCCTAGCCCTCGAGAATGAATCATCTTCAGAAGCCGATTAACACGTTATCTTTTAGCTATGACTCATTACGAACGAATGGATCTTGAAGGTAAGCTGCGAGGTTTATTTAATCACTATTCGAGTAAAAAATACAAATGTATGAAATTTCAGATTTATTTTCTACATTTAAAAAAATTTTACAAATAAATATTTTATCAAAATCCATTTACCGATAAGTTAATAAAAATTAGATCGCGGTACCGCAGATAATTATCCCCGTTTCACAGAGCAACAGTTCATCGACATGGTCGACGGAATTCTTTCAAATCAGGATGCAAATGGCGACGGATACGTCAACTACTTTGAGTTCCAAGCCGCGCAGAAGAGACGAACCGGAGCTGGATCTGCTGATCCAAAGCAGTAAAGAATTTTATTTGAGCTTTTAGGAAGGGATCCGATATTTTTCTTAATTTTCATCAGTTGATGAAAAAAAAATTTGATCTCAAAAAGGTTAAATAACTTCTTTTGAAATTAAAGTTGAATCCGTCCTTTTCTTCTACCAATCTTTTCTTTCCAAAACATAAAATGTGCAATATGAGATTCGATTCTGTTCAACACGATAAAACCACTGGTGAAAAAAGTTGTCTAAAAACTGAACTCTTCAGAGCATGGCCGGTAGGAGTTTCGATGATTTCCTACTGGCTTTCGGACAGGCGAATGCGTTTGTTTTCAGCAGTACGACTGAAATGCAAAATGCGGCGAGGAACATGTGGGAAGATATGAAAGACAGACCGGACGAGATTGATGTTTTCATCAAAGAGGTAAAAATGAATTGAAAAAAGTATTAACAATGAAATAAGACAAATGATGGAGAACGAGGGCGAACAAGCGCTTGGCGTGACAAAGACTCGATCTCAATAACTTACTGGTACTCCGCAGCAGTCCAAGCCAAACTTGGTCTACTTCTCAGATCGTTGAAATCGGAATCACCTTTATTTGCTTCTGAAAGTGCCCTGATTTTTGCTGATGTTGCAGTGGAGCTTTTGCGATTCCAAGAACGAAATTTTGGACGCGGCTGCCGCGATCGAAGCGCTGGAATGATGATTCCAACGAGCTACTTTTACGATTTCCGCGAAAAGTCAACTTTCGCATCGATTATCAAAGTCACGAAGGCTTTCTGCGATGAACACGACATCGAACTCAAGGATTTCAACATCTACAATTCGGAAAGCGTCAAAACAGGCCTTCTTCTTTTCAAACGTCTTCGCAAATCACTGAGACACAAGATGAAAAAGATAATTTATTTCTCTGAAAAGATCGAATCTGAGCATCGCGAAACGTTGAAATCAATCGCAGAGATGAACGGCGCAACGATTTCCGAGTCGAGAGAAGATGCCACGCATCTGATTTATCAACACTCGCAATTTCGCAAGCCAAGTAGAGAGCACTGTACGCCACTTAAAACGTGGGATGATCGAGTGCTTGTCCATTGGTGGTTTTCCCCGCCGAGCTATCAGACGTGGGTCGATGCAGAGCTTGTGCCGACCACTGATCGCTTTGAAAACACTGCCCAAGAGCCAAACACTAAATGGAAGTTGAGTCATCACTGGATCGAGAACAGCTATTTATTCAACGAGTGGATGAACGAGTGGGACTACCAGCTCAATGCCTCGAATATGGAGCACATAGGGCCAGCAAAACACCCTGTTTTCAAAGCATTCAAGCCGTTGGACTCCGGGGATCCAAGTTTAAAACGTAAGGACGCGGATCTCACCTCGCCTGGTGGCCAAAAGAAATCAAGGAGGAGTAGAAATAAGCCGATGATCGAAGAAGATCTTACAAAGGGTAATTTCCACTCTCAGGTTCGTTTGATATATTCATTCATTAGGTATGGAAAATCCAGACCCATCCCCACGAGTAGAGCTCGTCGAGATTCCCAATATCCCGCTTGCCTCTCAACCGAGCGCAAACATTCCACCGTCAACCAACAGAAACCTTCGAAATGTGACTTTATTTGACCTTGACTGCCAAGACTACGGTACAACTTACGAGACCTTTTAAACTCACTGACTTATTTTCAGATATGCCATCGGATATAGTCGCGGACGCCGACCAGGTGACGGAGCAAACGCACCACATTATTATCCCATCATACTCTGCCTGGTTCGACTACAATGCAATCCACGCCATTGAAAAACGCGCTCTTCCGGAGTTCTTCAATTCGAAGAACAAATCGAAAACCCCGAAGTCTACCTGGCCTACAGAAATTTTATGATCGACACTTATCGCTTGAATCCGATGGAATACTTGAGTGCGACTGCCTGTAGAAGGAATTTGGCCGGTGATGTTTGTGCAATTATGCGCGTCCATGCTTTTCTAGAACAATGGGGTCTTGTTAATTATCAGGTGACCTTTCTTCAAAGAGTATTTTTCTTACGCTTTTTCTTAAAGATCGACGCCGAATCACGACCCGCTCAGCTCGGCCCTCCACCAACTTCCCACTTTCACGTTCTGGCCGATACGCCATCTGGAGTGCAGCCAGTTGAAGCTCCTAAATTCAAAAAAGCGTCGAAAGAAGTATGCGACACTGCCGAAGGAGAGGTCGAGCCCAAGCAAGAAGTTGAAAACTTCGGGCTAAAGGCTGATATCTATGCCGAGAAGAACAAGAAAAAACAGGACAAGAACGCGTCAAAACCATGGACCGAGCAAGAAACTCTTTCGTTGCTAGAGGGTTTGGAGATGTTCAGAGATGACTGGAATAAAGGTACTTAATGAAATTCTGAAACAGTGACTAAAACAACTTAAAAGTTGCTGAACATGTGGGTAGTCGAACGCAAGACGAGTGTATAATGAATTTCCTCAAATTGCCGATCGAGGACCCCTATCTTGATGGAAAGAAACTATCCGGAAACGATGGAAATTATGACTTTATGCCCCTTCCATTTAGGTGCGGGAATCATTAAGCTTGAGCGTTAACATAAGTTAATCCTCTGTCTAGCCAAGCTGGAAATCCGGTTATGACGACCGTTGCTTTCCTCGCATCTGCGGTTGATCCTCAAGTTGCTGCTGCTGCGGCAAAGGCCGCTCTTAATGAGTTCAGCAAGCAACAATTCGCAGTTCCCACCGCAATAGAAGAAGCACACAAAGACGCTGTGATGAAACACAAGGAAACTACAGGCGAATGTGACCCTGAACACGGTCTGGATGAAGCTGGCATCGCTGGAGTTAAGCGTGACGCTGAGAGCATGGAAGAGAAAATGGATACCGACGCGGCATCATCTCCAAAAGAGAATGGTAAATAAAATAATGTTTTCACGAATAAATTGAAGTTTCAGGCGAAGGTCCTTCTCCGGCCAAAAAAGAAAAAACAGACATGACCGATGAAGAGCTAAAAAAGGCAGCTGCAGTTGCTCTTTCTTCAGCCGCTGTAAAAGCAAAACATCTTGCAACACAAGAAGAAAGAAAAATCAGATCTCTAGTTGCGGTCCTTGTTGATTTCCAAGTCAAGAAAATGGAGCTCAAGATGAAACAGCTTGACGAGCTTGAAAACATGCTCGATAAGCAACGAGACACTATTGAAAATCAACGACGACAGGTACTCATCTGATTCTTTATCAAGCGATTAAATAATTTTGTAGCTTATCGCAGAGCGCCAGCAATTCCACATGGAGCAAATAAAAATTCAAGAAGCTACTCGTCAACGCGAAGCAGCCCAGCGAGCGCCTAACGCGGAAACTGTAAGACATCTAGTCACAAATATTTATAACTATAATCTATTCAGGGAGCATCTGGACAAGTACAACAGGCATCGAATATGGCTCGTGGCCCTGCTCAAGGACCCCCTGTTCAGGGTTTTCCTCAGCAGTTTCCACCACAAGGTCAATCAGTCCCGCAGCCTGCTCAAGGTTTGTTCCGGCGGAACGGCAGAAGCTGAAACTATATTTAGGCAACGGACCAGTGGAAAACTCAACCGCACCTGAACCAATGTCTTAGACGTCTCATTCGTTCCTTCATTGATCTTTACTCTCTATCTTCTAGGAAAATTCGATTTCGAACGAAAAACTAACCAACTTCTTATATTTTGCGCTCGAAATGTAAATTCTATTTCTACTGCCACATACACATGAGCCACCATTCTTGTTTATTCCTGCTCGACAATGCTACACACCTAAAACGTTCAACAAATTGTGGACTCAAGCCTGTTATTTTTAGGATGAGGTTCACCACTGCTCGCCTTGCCTACAACCACGGCAACCGACTCGGTTATCTTGGATATGGAGTCAAGCCCGGTCAGTCTGTTGTTGGACCCTCCGACACTCGGGCTTTCCGAGACCTCAAGCTCGGCGAAGTAAGTGCTCCCAAAACGATCATTCCCTAAAATTTCATCCAGGTTGCTGGTTGGCTCCGAGGACGACCCGTCGACTTCCCATACACTTTCATGGCTGTCCGAAGATACTGGAAGGCTTTCCTCTTCAAGTACTCTCGACCTGGTATGCACCCCGCCTCCCTCTTCGGTTCCCAGACCGTTGGTGGCCCAGGAATGAACCACAACTTCCTCCTCTCTGGATCCGGATGGGCAATGGTAATCCGAGCTCGTTTTTTGAGCAAACTAAAATATTCGTAGATCTTCGTTGCCTTCTTCACCTTCTTCCAGCTCGTCATCTTCAAGGACGAGAACCACCACCACCAGAAGGTCAAGTACCACACTTACCCTGTCTCCGAGTCCATCATGTCCCTTGTCCCTGGATTCGCCCAGAAGGGACGAACCGAAGGTGACTTCGAATCGAGCGGTGTCATCAAGACCATTCTCGCCGCTGGCTTCTTCGGTATCTCCGCTGCCGGTGTTGCTGCTAACCCACAGCTCGGTGGTGCAGCTCTCTTGGCCGCCATCTACTACTTCACCTCCATCGCTCCCCACCAGCAGGTTCCTCTCCTCCAGGAGGACCGAGCCTACCTCGCTGAGCTCCTCGGCGCTGAGGTAAGATTAAGATAGAGTACCAAGTGTCAACGCAATCTAGGGCGCTGAAGTCGATGCCCTTGTTGCCAAGAACAACGCCATGGGCGAGAAGTTCAACTACTCTAAGCTTGGCGCTCTCCTTGACCTCGTCCCCAAGCTCTAAATGAAGTATTCAAGGAAGTTACTTCAGTCGATGAACTGATTCAGTGTGTAACATAAAACATGTGCTCAAGTTCTCCACCACTCCACACCACCCTTATTTATTGACATTTCCCTCGACCGATCGAAATCTACCTGCGTGGGGATAGAATTCATTTGTTTATACTGAATCTACTGTCGCGCAAGTTTTCAAAATAGTTCAAATAAAAATTAAGAAAAATTAACTCAGTGTGTAATGGCATTTCGTTTAGACTGGCATTTGACATGAGATCGGATGGAACTGGGGTCGAGGTTGACTACGACGAACCCGGCTCCCCGCTAGATAGGTATCTCGCCAATCTCGACCTTGAATTCCACCCTGCAGCAGGAACAGAGGAACTCAGTCTAGCGCAACAGCTCCATAATGTGCAAGCAGAATCCCCTGAGCAAACTAGCGCTGCAATCAAGGAAGACCTCTCTCAAATCGAGCAGGATCTTAGCCCAATCATGTTTGCAAGTATGTTCAATTTATTGTTCCTTTTCTTTTGATCATAACCATTTATAAGAAAATCTTTGCTCAAAGATGAGACGTGGAGCTGCAGAGTATCTTCAAGGACTACAAGACAATCATCTGATCAAAGCATCAAAACTCGAATACGACTCACGTACATTCCTTCAGCAGCAGTTAGCTGACTTCCAACTCGACGATGCCCTTGAAGGTCTGAATAACGAATTAGACCGTGCGCACGTCTTATCAACAAAAGAAATAACTCGTTCTCCTTTTCCGAAATACGCAGGTCATATTTTTGCAGTTTACCTCGCCCTTATCATCAAGAACGCACATTCTTTTCCAATTTGGATCAATGTCATTCATTTTTGTCTCGCTGTTGGTGGTTTGCTATTCCTTTTCAGTTGGTTGCGATACTATCTCATCTACTGGTCTTTCCACGACAACGTGAAAGAAAATTTAAAACAGGTTGAAGACATGAAGGAGACATTTGATCTTATGGACAGAGCACTTCAGAGAAGTCTACGCTTTATCAGAGATATGCAAGTGCTAAACAAGGGTTTTACTACTGTAAAATCTCCGACGTCTAGCCAAGAGAACAATCACCGCTGTCCAAGAGACGTCCATCTGATGAAATCGTATGTTAAGTCTTGCTTGACATTTGTGTGTGAACGATTGGATCCGGAAACACCTTTAAATTTGACGTCAATCGACTCCGAGCTCGAAATGCTTATAATAGAATATCACGAACGACGCTCCGTTTGCATACGGAAAAGTGCATCCCAATTGCTAAAAGATAGCCTCTTCTTCAGGAGTGTTTCCATTCAAGATGAGATAAGACTGCTTGAGCAACAGACTGATCGAATAAGACGATTGGATCTTGAGCCACGCCCAGAAAATGAGGATGCTACAAGTAATCCAGTACACAACGATAGACTCGCCGTTCTAAGAAGTCTTGCTATTCATGCACAACTTCTCGCACGCGAGGCGTATCAAGATAGGATAAAAATCTATTTGTTATATCATTAAGTTTTTGTTAATCGTTTCCACAGTTTATCAGTAAAGAAAGTAGTATAAAAATTTTCGTTAAACAGATTTTTTTATCCTTCTCTACCAGAGACATGCCAAGATATGGAAATTGCAAGCATGGAAAATCTGTCTCGACATGCGACTGGAGTCACCGAAGCTTTTGCCCTACTGCTTTCCGTGTCAGCACAAAAAGAGCATGATGTAACTTCTCAGGATGATGCAGTAAAGCCGACAACTTCGTCCGACAGCCAGACGTCATTCCTATTGAACGCAGAGGCGGAACAACTCGACCAGATTGACGTTGTTGATGATATTATATTTGAGGAAACTGTCGTGCATGACGATAACGAAGACGAAAGTAGAACTCTCAATAGGATGATTGCAGATGATGATCCTTTGGAGAAGCTTGGAGCGAAAAATGTCATTTCTGAATTGAAAAATATTCTTCCGAAAACTGTAAATCAAAATAGGAATGGGTTTATCTTTTTCTGAGTAAATACGTTGGTTGACGCTTTCCAACGCTCCTTCATTATGCTGTAGATGGCCCTCACGTATAAACTATAATTTTCCATGAAGATAACCCTCACCAAGTCGGCAAACACGGAAAGAAGCTCTATTTCCAGACTACTGGCGCGAAAATACGCCACGTCCGTCTGACATAATAATCCCTTCAACAGAATCCTTTTCGCTTCACGGATCTGAAAATACGACGGAATCACAGAAATCTAGCACATCTGATGCTTTTGAAGATTTGAGGCGTACTCAAATCTTAGAAATTGGGGAGTCCGGATGTGAAGAGCCCGATTACCGAAGTCAGATCGAGAAAGATTTGGATGACGGCCGCCGCGATCATCTCACAGAAAACCACGATTACTGTTGTCCTAGTAGCTCGAGTTTAGCTTCCATTCTCGCCCAGCAAGTTGCCAAAAAATCTGCTAAAATTGAAGCAGAAGAGTTTTCGTGCGGCGATTAATATTTCTCCCTTATTTCCCTTGTCCAGAATTTCTTCAACATTAATTAAATTAAAAATTCGTAGGCTCCCAATGTTTTTAAATTTTAGAATGGTCTACATCCTCCCCAGACCTGCTCTCCAGTTCATCTCGAGGTCGTTTTACAAGAAGGCCTACCCAACCTACTTTGCATTCATCGCTGTCGTCGCAGCCGGCATCGAATGGGTTTACTGCCCATGGGTTGAAGGTGCACTAAATATTCCGACATTCCAAGAAACTTGTTTTAGACCAATTTGTCAACAACTTCAACCAGGGCCGCATGCTTCCCCACATCCTCCCCGAAATCCTCAAGAAACAGGCCGAGCTCGCAGCCGCCGAGGCCGAAGACGACGAGGATGAGGACGACGAGTAAACTTGCCCGCTCTATTTATTCATAGATTTCTGCAAAACATCCCCCAATGAAAATATGTTGAATTAAATTATTTATTCGCCTTCGGACGTACTCAGTGTTCTCTCTTGTTTGCATTATCGAAGGCCGAACTCTCCGATTAAAAAAATAAACTTGAAAAAATAATGAGCGTCTCTTAATTTCATAACGAATGTTTGTCATTTGTGTTTGCCAAGATAATCTGATGCGGTGTAAATAAGAGTAAGTTGATTTTGATGGAGGACTATTGCAGGGAATGTCATTGCTGAAGGTTGTTGAATTAAGAAATCGGTGGAAGATATGTCGGACCGTTTGAGTCAGCTGCAGGACTTCGTAAATGATCTCGCTATTCACATGTGCAACTCGATTGGTGTTCTACATGAGACTGCCCCGCCTAGCTCATTTGATGACGCTGAGACTCGCACTACCACTCCTCGCCCAGACGCAGCGGAAGTTGAGGCACAGAGGGCAGAATCACGTCGAAACATTGAGCTTTTCAGCAATCTGATTACCCGTAGCTTCAAGAATATTGATACTTTAATTGATTCCCTTCCGTCCGAGGAATCCACATCCAGCCTACAAGCAGCCACACTCCAAAAGATACAGACTGAAAATCAGGCGGAGGCAGAGCGACTAAGATCTTTCGTGGAAAAGGGAGAACGAATCCATGATAAGATTCAGGCAGCACTGGACGATATTGCTGACACTCAATTGGATGCTCGGAGGCTGACAGTAAAGAACATCACCCAGTACAAACTGAAAAAAGAGGAAGCGATCAAGAATGAAATGAAATACGAAGTTCCTTTTAATTAGATCATTTTGCACAACTCTCAACTGCCACATGTGGAAAACAATTTCGAGTTTTTGTGATCGTTTTATTATTCTAGAGTCGCGAAAATGTCGGATAATGACTCGCTAGTTGACCTTGACGAGCTTGATCGGATACTCGAAGATGTGGGAGGTTCAAAAGGGAGGAGGAAACAGATTTAAAATAAGTCTAAATGAGCCAAAATCAGTCGAATTGGGTGATTTATGAGTGCGGCGAAGCTCACAAATCGAATTGGCACCAGCTACTAGCTAGGTATTTGATACGCCTCGATGATTTTTATTTTGTATCAATTCCTCAAACAGCTAAAACTCCGAAACAATGGAAAGCGCCAGTACAAAAAGCACCCGCTGCTAAATCCAGCGCCGCAAAGAGCATCGATGATTTCTTGAAAGAGGTATGTTACGCTATCGGATAATAGAGGGTCGGGGCTTATCTAGATACAAAGCATTCTGAGCCGGTCATAAAAGTTGCAAACTCATAAAAGGTTAGACCAGAAAGTGCGTCTGGAAACAACGTGTTAAATGAATCCACTGATTTATTATTAGTTTTCTGACGATGATAGCAATTGGAAAGATCTTTCGCCAAGTAGATCCGTGCAGAAGCAAAAAGAGGCTTCAAATATTTCCAAAAAATGCTCCCCTTTTGTTTATCTCTCGGCAGTGGACGAAGAGGGGCTAACAAAGCCCTCACAAGTCAGGTAAACAACAATAGAGAAAAGTCAAGTCCATTCGTCTTATTGTAGATTAACTGCCACTTTCAGGAGCTGTGATAAGCTGCGTTGTTTCTCATGCGATTTCGATGTTGTGGGATTTCGCGGCTGCCGGTGGAAAAGTGAGACTGATTATCTTTTTTTAAGAAATAATCATCCCCTAAAAGACAAACTCAGAGCCAATCTTATAGACGACCCGTCAAGGTAGGAAACGCATAGAGAATCGACAGAGAGATAAATTAAGCGCTGCTTTTTGCTGCCAATGTGCATCGATTAGCGTATCAAAGCGGACAAAGCTGGACTCGGTCAACCTATCTTGGTCATGCCGGTCGCATTAAAAATCACCCATCGCGCCATCGATTTTTCTTCTTCGCTTTCTACGAATCTTCTTTTGTTTACGGTGATTCTTATTTTCTTACTTTCTGTATTTTATTTTTCTAAGAAAACTACGTGTCCTCCTTTTATAGAAAAACAAGCTGTGTGTCTGTTAAAAGTAAATGTCATTGGCACACTCAGTGGCCTAAAGGCGAATTAATTCAGATGATGGATCGGACGCAGGGCTGATGAAAACGCTTGAAATAGTCGAGAGCGCGGAGATTCTAAATGTCAGGTGAAGAAAGCTCTTTTGAAAATGGTGAGGGTGATACAGACCCCAGAGTTCAAGGTAAGCAGTTGTAATTAGGATCAAAGCTAATGAAGTACATACAGAGGAACTGGAGCGACTGAACAACGCTGGAACAGACATAAACGTCTTGGAAACTGCTTTAACGAAAGCTAGAACTGAGTACCGAACATACCTTCACGTAAGAGTAAAACAAAAGCTCCAACTCAGTTATGTTTCAATAGAAAATATCACATGATTTACGAGCGCTGGAGAAAACACTCGGCTCTTGCGTCAAGAAATCGAGGCCTTACTACGAGTCAAGAAATAAATTCAAAGAAGCACAACACGCAGTTCAACTAGCTACCGAAAAATTTGAACATGCTGTAATTTCTTTCATAAATATCATTTGTTGAATAATTCTATCTAGGCTTCAAGACATAATGCTGCCAGAGAAATGGTTGCCGTTGCTGAGGCCTCCCTTGAAAGTACCGTCGGTGCGGATGCTCAAGACAAGCTAGCATGGGCGGAAATGCTTAACCAAGCCACAGAAAAGGTGAATATCGCAGAAAAAGAACGACAAGAAGCTGCAAAATTACACACCCAAAAGATTCAAAAGCTGCAAGAGATCGAGGTGAGTCCTCCTTGATTGTAAAGAATCAAACTTTATTGCAGAGAACAATGCGAAGTCTTCAAAAATCCCAAAAGCGATCAATAATTTCTTCAAAACCGTACTTTGAGCTGAAGGTGATTAAAATGGCCGAAATGGAGGATAAACGAAACACTGTGAATGAAATCGAACAAAAACTACACATCTCGAAAAGTGACTACCAAGCAGCTCTGCGTACTCTTGAGACAATATCTGAGCAGATTCATTTGCATCGGAAGTTGCAGAGTCTAGAATCAAACCTTTCCGTAAGTTCAAGAATATCTTACAGAGCGTCACTCTTTGATAAGGGTAAATCAGATCATCTAACAGTCCCTAACGCCGCTGGAACTGGAAACAACCAGTCAGATACCTCTTCTTGCAGATCTGTTCTTTCTGATCTTAGGCGTGCTGACTCTGTAGAGCATATTGACAATATGTCGGATCCATCTGACGCTGACCAGAACGATAGGCTCAGTGTCGACTCTGGAATGTGGACCCCTGGATCTGGATCGGGTGGATCTAGACACGGTAGTGGCCGCAGAACGCATCAGAGAAACTCGTCTATGGTAAGTTTTATCGTCACATTTCAGCTGTAGAAATTAGTTAACTAAAATAAATTTTCGTTCTTTCCTATCAATCCAGTTCTAATATTACCTACTCAAGATAATTTTCCATCAATTTTTAGCCTCTCGCTGTGCGGGAGCTAGCACGAGTTCCACAAATTTCAAGGAATGTGCAAACATCACCGTCAAATTCTTCCTCTGACGATAGTCACGCTGATAGTTCTTCCAGGAGCAGAGTACAGCGGGACCCCGTTGAAAATTTTGCCAATGAAAGGAGACCAACTGTTAGGCGGTCCTCAGGCAAGGGTTTTGTACAAGTCACTTATTGAGTATTTTTCTTTGTGACAACTTCTCGACACCCTATTTAAAGAAGTCCAAAAGTGTGTCAAAGAAAGTCCGTCGACGCAGTCTCCCAGCACCAATAAAAGCACAACACCAACTCAACTCGTTTCACTTGATGTCAAAGCTCTTCAAAAACAGCAAAAATTCTAAAGCTCCTCCAAAAATTCAAACCAACTTTATTTCCTCCAAAACTTTAATTTATATTTTTTCTTGCCTCCAATGTCTAATTTGAAAATTACACATGATGCTGCGCCTAATATATTTTATTTTTTGTTTACATGTCCAGGATGAAAATTGACTGGAATTCTTTGATGACGAATAGATGCTGTGAAAATCGCCAATTCAATGAAATTAAGACTTTTGCCGCCTGTTCCGATCAGCTCTTCATTGTTTCAACATTTTTTTAAAAAATATATCTCAATAAATTTTCAACTTCAACATTTCAAAAGTATTACTAAGTAAGAAGCTTGTAATACTGAGTTCATTGTGTACTAGAATGTTCTTTTCGAGGATAGTCCGGGCGCAGGAAGTCACTTTGGCAATTTTAAAACCTTCAGGGAGGGGACCATTGCATATGAATAATTGATTTGAATATAAAAAATAATCCCTTCTGACAGTTACGGCTTCACCGAAATCAGTTCAAAAAATATTAGAAAAATTAGATGCGGATGAAAAGTTCAACATATTAGCGGCCAAAAAAACTGAGATATCCTCCTCCCAGGCTGCCAGATTTTATGCCGAACACGAGGGAAAGTTCTTTTATCCGCGACTCCAAGCTTATGTTCGATCTGGACCAGTGATTGCTCTTGCTTTGCAAGGCGAGAATGTTATAGCAAACTGGCGCCAGTTAATCGGCCCAACGAAGGTCACAAAAACTAAATATCTAAATCCGGATACTCTTCGGCATGATTACGGGATTTCTGACACGAGAAACTCTTTCCATGGGTAACGGGCTCTAACTATTTCTTATAAAACTCTTCGGAAGAACAGTTAAAGCCCAGTGGAGGTCAGACGCTTTGGATAGTGCGCATAACGAGCTTTCTATACTTTTTCCGGATCTAAAGTTTGACCCACTGGACCCAGAATATTATGAGATTGATATTCCAGATGTTCTCAGTAGAAAACAATCTGGAGCATTGAAAATCGCCAACTTGAAATACCCACCGCCCAATCCACAAATATCTGACAGCTATTCTGCCGATCTTGAGAGCATTCCATTGGCAAAGGAAGATTTTTGGGATGGATACCACCGGAAGCAGAAGCAAGATTGGTTTCTGAATCAAAACCAAGCTCTCGATTTCATCAAGAGACACACATCAATCGCAGATACTGACAGAGATCACCGCGTATCCATCCTTGACTTGGGGGTAGGCACAAGCACTTTGATGCTTCGCATTATTTTTATGATGAAAAGTAAGACTCAAAATTTTACTCGGATTTTATAAGTTGACTTTAGACCTTGATGGTTGGGCGATCGATTTTTCTGAGGAAGCTTGCCGATTTCAGGCAAAATCAGTTGAGACTCTCCTTGAAAACTATTCGAAAAAGACTGGCGATTCTGAATCTCTTCTCGTCAAAAATGGAAATTCACTAGTCATCTGTAAAGATGATTGTAGATCTTTAACCTGTGCAGACAACTCTATCGATTATATTATTGACAAGGTGGGTGTATTTTGACTCCTCCATGATTTCAACGATTGTAATTCATTCGTTCTCAGGGAACAATGGATGCCTTTATGCGACTTGAAGAATCCGATTCTTTCCAAGCGATGGATGAAATGGTGCGTGTATTGGGGCCATCGGGAAAGGTCTTACAGCTGACAGAAGAACCTCCAGAGACACGTGTTGAACGATGGTTCAAGTGGTCTCAGACATCGAAGTATGAAGCCAAGGTCCAGCAAGAAGAAATCGCCGGGAAATACGGATATATTGTCACTGTCACTCTCAAATAGAATAAATTAATTATTTCTTCTTCAACAAACAATGCCACGCCTATAAATCAATGTGATTTGTTTAGAGAATATGTCAGATCTTGAAAGTTCTGATCCAGAAGATATGGTCGCTTCCGATGATGAAGAAGTAGCACCAGCAACATCTTTCGACATAGAAATGCAGGTAAGGCTCTTCATTGCGATATTATCAATCGACGCTCGACTCTAGTTGCTGTCTGAAAAATATACAAAGCCAAAATTCGTGAGAGATTTTCCGTCAGGAGAAAAATTAACATACGCATATCTTGCTGAGACTGGTTTCGAATGGCCAATGATGTTTAGAAAACCAGATGGACTTGGGATGACATTACCTCCCAAAAATTTTACCGTACGTGATGTTGAACGACTCATCGGTGGAAAACGCGTCGTTGATCTAATTGACTGTCGTAATCAACAGGTTTGCCCATGCGATAAATCAGAATTCCAAATGTTTTTCAGGGTCTGCAGATGACCTTTTCGCGGTTTGTACGGTATTTTGAGAGGAGGACGAAAAGAAGAATTTTGAATTTATTATCTCTCGAATTCGGCGACACCGCCTTGTCAGGTAGTCGAATGGAATTAATTAGAATTTTATTAAAATACACATCTTTAGATTATGTGAGCAGACCTTCGATCGTTAACGCCATCGATCATGTAACACTTTGTTGGCCCGTTAGCAAACGACCAGTTCCAGACGGCGAATTAGATCTTGCTTGGCCAAAAGTCCAAAAATACTGTCTTGTTTCTCCCGCCAATTCTTACACGGACTTCCACGTAGACTTCGGGGGGACAAGCGTTTGGTACCACGTTCACCGCGGTGAGAAGATTTTCTGGTTCATCCCTCCGACGAAGAAGAATCTTGAGCTTTTCGAAAAGTGGACGTTGAGCGGCGCTCAAGACCAAGTATTTTTTGGCGACAAGGTTGATGAATGTCAAAGAATACGAGTCCAAGCTGGCGAAACACTTTTTATTCCATCTGGTTGGATTCATGCGGTTTTTACACCTGTGGATTGCATCAATTTCGGCGGAAATTTTCTCCACGGATTGTCAATGAAGATGCAAGTGCGCGTCGTTGAAATGGAAGAAAAACTAAAAGTTCCCAATCGAGAGAAGTTTCCACACTTTTGGCCTCTCATGTGGTATGTTATGCACGCATACAGTCAAGTCGTAACCAGTTCTCATAAATTAGCACCACTGTAAGTAGCACAGTCCGTATTCATCCCTAAAAATCATCTAAGAGAAATCAAGGGTTTGAAAAAACTCTATAAACGGCTATCGATTATGTCAACGTCAACCAAGTATTGCCCGGCTAGCATTGATTCGCACAAAATTTTGGCTTGCATCAAGGTAAAAAAAACATTTTTGTAATTGGTGCATTCGCTTTTAGAAAATTCTTTCCGAACACATAGCGGATGTCCTTCCAAAGAATATTTTGATGCCTACGATCATCCACTACACTCACGAAGAGCCGCCAGCGAAGGTTCTGAAAATCGAGATTCCGAAACCGAAAGTCCTACCAAGCGTAATGGTCATTCTCCCGTCAGAAGCACAAAAACTCAAGCCAACGCATCTAAAAATTAACGGAGAGAAGAAGGCCTCGACTGCAAATAAAATCTGCCACAATTTCCCCGAAGAAATCTGGGGAAAAGTTTTCTCGACACTTTGTACAAGAGATCGTGCTAAAGTCGCCCAAACTTGTAAGGCGTTCCATCGATTTGTGACGGCAAGAACATTATGGCGTCATGTAGATCTAAGTCATCTTGACTCTTTGACCCCATCGAGCCTAAAATGGTTAATGCGTAGAGCTCCAGAATCTGTCTCCTTGCCAACTTCCTGTACGTATCGCCAGACAGCTTTTCTTCTGTCCAGAAGCCCGATGTTGCGCAAGCTGATCCTCCGCGGCGCATCCTGGAGCGCGATTTCAGCAATCAACACGGGCCAGGTATAGTGAAATTAGAATCTTATTCTAATCAATCGTCAGGCACCACCTCTACGATGCCTTGATTTGTCCTGGAGCGTTGTTACAGATGCGGCGATCGAAGAAATGACGAGTTGCCCGACAGGGAATATCAGAATGGGCACGCCTTCTCCCTCCCATTCTCGACTGATGAAATTGCAGGAGCTCATACTAGACGGGGCTGATATATCCGATGATGCAATGTTTCATCTTTCAAAACTTCCCGATCTTCGCTCGCTGTCACTTATGGCTTGTGTGCGTCTGACAGCTGATGGTCTGAGCAAATTGGTGTCTGAGGCGTCGCAAATTCCCTTGGATGAATGTCTGAATCTTTCAAACTGCAGTGGCTTACAAGGTAATGCTTGGACTACCTATAGAAAATTTAACATCAAAGTAGCGGATGTTCTGCCAGTTCTACGCGAATTCCTCGCAAAAGGAACAAAATCAATAGAAATTTCGGAAACTCGAAATCTTCCAGCCGCAGAATACGACGAATTCCGCCATAAAATGGATGCTTCTGCGCGGGAAAAGTGGGATCAACATGTCACTTATCAACCCGAAGTTGCGCGAAGATAGCGCCTGATTAGATTCTTTTTCTGATTTCTTTATTCTCCTTCTTAGTTCTTTTTATGTTTTACTGCTCCCTTCGAAAACTGCCCCAAACATGAACTTTTTCTCTCGTATTTCAAAGCTGACTTGCCTTTTCCGATATTTTCCGTAAATATTCTTTCTACCAAGAAAATCTTTGTCATGAATTACTACTAGAATGTCAAGAAATAAAAGAATCAACAAGTTTTTGAAAAAGTATTTCGCAAAAACAAATAGAAAGGAGACGCTGAAGGTATTTCTTGAAGAGCTAGAGTCAGACAAAAAAGACAACTCCTCGTCGAATATGATAAAGTTGAGTTTTGCAATACAAAAACCACCAGATAGAAAGAGAATCGATATTGAAGCACCAAAGAAAAAAGACAAGATATCAAAAGAGAAGAAACTTGAAGGTAGTCAGTATAGAGATTCTCGTCGTAAACTCTCCATAGTTCCAGCAGATTTCGAAGTAATGGCAACAAAATTTGGACTTCCAAAAGAGCATCTTGAATTTTTTTACGAACACCGGCAAAGCTTTCACTGGGAAATTAAGGGAGATCAGAAACTTCACTGTACAGGGAACAATCTGCACTGTAAATTTACAACAAAAGTCAAGCCAAAAGCACTTGTCCAGCATATGATTGACTCGCATGGATTTGGTGATTTTCCTTGTGGCAAAAAAGACTGTGAATACGTTGCATACTCCGAAAAGACACTCCGTTACCACACGGTTAAGTTTCATGGAATAGGAAAGCGAGCAGCGAGTGTTGATCAGCTCCATCGTTGTAAGTTCTCGAGCTGTCCTTACATCTCTCCGACTACGAGTGCTCTTGAATTGCATCATCGGATTCACGAGAACCGACTTATGATCTGCGAGTTCTGCAATGTAAAAACCGCGAAAGATACTCGCATGACCATACATCTCATGTCTCATTTCAACATCAAACCTTTTGTCTGCGAAGTCTGTTCTTATCCCTTTTCGTCAAATGCTGAGCTGAGTAAGCATACAAGGTTCAGTCATTCAAACGATTTTACTTGCTGCCATTGCTTGGTTTCGTTAACAAGCATTGCCAGTTACCAAAAACATGTTCGAACCTGCGAGAAAAGATTGATGAAGTTTGCGTACTCAAGTTTTTATTTTCTGCCATTTTAGAATGTCAAGAAAAAGAAGAATCATTAAGTTCTTGGAAAAATATTTCAAAAGAACGAGAAGAGAGAAGACTCTGAAGATCTTTCTGAAAGAAACTAACAAACAAGAATCAAACAACAACAAGACCTCATCGTCAAACAAAGTGAAGTTGAGTTTTGCTATACAGAAGCCCCCAGAAAAGAAGAAAATCGACATTGAGCCTATAAAAAAGAACAATAAGAAAGCATCTACTCTACCTAAGAAAAAGAAAGGTAGCTTTTATTCTCACTACGAATTTTGTTGATAGTTTTGCTAGTACCTGCTGAGTTCACACTAATGGCAACAAGGTTCGGTCTTCCAAAAGAGCATCTTGAATTCTTCTATGTCAATCGCGACCATTTTCACTGGGAAATAAAAGAAAATCGACTTATTCACTGTAGCGAAGCTTACTGCAAGTATACAACAGCGATGGCGAAGGATGGTCTCGTGCCGCATATGATTGACAAACACTTTTATAAAAATATGGCTTGCGGAAAAGAAGATTGCGAATTCGTTGCATATTCCCAAAAGTCGCTCAAGTCACATTACTCGCGCTTCCACGGGACGGGAAATAGAGCACCCACAGTCGACCCAAAGCGTTCGTGCAAGTACAAGAGCTGTTCTTACCAATGCAAGGATGCCTACGGACTGGAATTACACTATCGGGTGCATGAAAACCGTCTTCTATCCTGTCCATACTGTCCTTATCGCTCTACTACTTCAGAAAAAATGATTAGCCAGCATCTACTTACACACTTTGACACGAAAAGCATAAAATGCGATTACTGCTCATTACTTTTTCGAACACAAGATGCTATGAATCGCCACTGGCAAAGAAACCATACAAAGGACTTTACTTGCTCTTACTGCTCGACCACTTTCCTTAACTTTACTCGCTTACAGAGACATACAACTTCTTGTGAGGAAAGATTAAAGAGGCTCGAAAGATGACATTTTCGATCTGTTTGCATTTAGCATGATAAAGCTGGACCGTAAAAGACGCAAGCCGAAAAAGGAGGAAGATGATGAAGAGCAAGAAAGAACAGAAGTTGATTTTACGTCAGATGCTTTTGTCGGAAAGCTGGAAGGGTCGGATAACGGAAGAAAGGGTGGACTAGGAAAGGCTATATATTTTTACGTCGAATCTTAGGAATTTTATATCACACGAGGAAGTTTTAATTCCAAATTATCAAAGGTGGAAATCAAGCCAGTGATTAGAGATCCGACGCAAGTCGAATGGAGAGCCGGCCGAGACCTCTGATATTCCAGCTGATGCCGTGAGAAAAGGCCCGGCGATGCCGTCAGCAGACGTACTTGCTGTTCTTGCTCAGCGAGAAGTTGTTATTCCAGATGCAGAGGAAACAAGTGAAGAAAATAAATCATCGGATTCAGAGAAGAAAGGTGAGTGTAGCAATACACATTCAGTGAAGAATAATCTTTATCTATTCACAGATGCCACACTCGCGAATGATAGTGAAGAACAACCGAATGAGGAAGTATGCAAAGCTTATCCCCAGCCTGCTGTTCAGGAATCTTCAGGATTTAAAGCCCCATCACTTCCTCAAAGTTCCCCCAACAAAGCAGATCCAGTGCCACCAAAGAAGATCTCCTCCAGTAAAACGGCCCCAAGCTTTTCCTACAGAGAGCCTGTTTGGACTAGCATATGCGAAGAAGAATCTTACAAGCTAGAAGTTCTCAAAAATGGCAAAATTATCGGTAAAGTCAGTAGTAATTTTAATATAAAATGTAATTTCATCTCTTAGGAAAGTATCAGCTCAGCGGGAAGAGCTGTCATGTCCTTGGAAAATGGGAAACGTGCGATCTGCGACTTGAACATCCATCGGTCTCAAGGTATCACTGTATTCTTCAATGGCATGCTCAAGACAAGACGTGGAAACTACTCGACTACGGCAGTAGCAATGGTGTGAAGCTTAACAAAATGAAGCTGCGTCCACATCAGTATGTTCGATGCACTGTCGGGTCCGTCTTGGAAATTGGAAACTCAACCCGGAAGTACATTATGGTCGGGCCAGATGATGACCAACTTGAGGCAAGGGATCATCAAATTTAAATCATCAGTGTCTAGACAGCGTACAAGTTTCCAACCACTTTCCGTCTAGTTAGTTCTGGTATAGAAATTTTGCATGAATTGAGAGGTGTGCGAATAAAGATCTCCGAACATAGGAATCCAAAGAATCAGGGTTCGAATTGCGTGAACAGTTCAAAAAGAAACAACGCAAGCTTGAAAAGCAAATGCTTGGCGAGGATGATTCTGATGACGAAGAAGAAAAGGCGAAAGGAAAGGCCAAGGAGGAAGAGGGAGTGAACTGGGGTTTCACTGAGGACGCCTGGGACGATGATGATTCAGAAGATGTAAATGCGCCGATCGGAGGTGATGGAAAGACACCATCATTTCTGAAGGTAAATTAATTAATAATTCATCCCGCTTATTACCGGAATAATTTAGACTGAATTGAATCCAAATGCGTTCTACAACAAAGACCCACTCAAAGCTATCAATCACTTCTTTACGTCGGATATGATGGAACCACCATGGGACTTTCAACAAACTCCCAAAGGAAAATGGATTTGCAAGCTAGAACTTCCGATAGGTGACGGCGCATCTGGAATCACAGTCGAAGCGGAAGGAGAGGGAAAATTGGGCGCGAAGACACACTGTGCTCTTGAAGCCTGTAAGATGCTGGATAGAAATGGAATTTTTGACCAGAACGCTAAGGCATGAGATAATTCTATAGATAATAAGCAAAACTTCATTTTTAAGGCTAGAAGTAAACGAGACAAACTGGAGCAAAACGATTTCTACGATTCCGACGAAGACAACTTCTACGATCGAACCGGCGACCTAGAAAATAAACGTAAGAAGCGTAAGTTGGCGACGACTGGAAAACAGAAAAAGGAGAAAGCGATCTCGTACGACGAAATAATGGAAAATCTAAATAAAACTCAAGCTGAGTACGACTCACTTATCCGAAAAATTGAGAGAGGTAGCTTTAAATTGGGCGAGTGGAAAATGAGCTTATTTAGATAGGAAACAAAGGGAGCAGTTTAAGTCATCAGATGATCCTCTCGAAGCATTTATGAAAACAGTCAAATCTGGGGGAGCGCTCGATAGCATGACCCGATCAAAAATGCATCGCAGAAAAGCAGAGTTGTCAAAGGACCTGGCTCATTGGAAGAAGTTGGCTACTGCGGCCGCTCCAGCAGCTCTTCCCGATATTCTCAAACCGACTTCAACACATACCGGATCTCGGAAAGTGCCTTCTCTGATGAAAGGTCGAGTCACATCTGCGGGTTCTATGATGACCAAGAAAAAAATACCAGCTGCAGACACAATTAATAAGATGGAAATCAATATAGCAAAAACTGATGTAGTCGAGAATGATTCTGATGAAGAAGACATCTCTAAAGCAGGTGAATATGGAATTTTATAGAAGCTTTCCATGTGATAACCGTTCACAATTTTTCCGAAAAGAAAATATTTTCCATTATCTGAACCCAGCTTATGCTGGATGAAATACATTAAACATTCAAATCAGATCCTGCCTTGAGCATCAATTTTGCGACAGGGGTTCTATTTTTTAGTATACAGCAAGAACGAACATGAACTTTGAACTATTCGTAGATAAGACAGAAAAAGAAAACGACACACGAAAATCAATTAAACTCTTTGACGTTGATTCTGAGAAACCGAAACAAACTAGCCAAATAAACAGCACTGCCACAAATGTCCAAGAAGTTCCAAAAAACAATCAAAAGCGAAAAATTGTTGGTACCCTCAGTGGTATCACAAAAACTCAGTTCAACGCTGAGTACGCTGTATCAGGGGAGGATAAAAATAAATCGTCATTAACAAATCTTCAATCGCAATTATTTTTGCTTCAAAGTTTTATCTGTCAAAAGGCGATAAAGATTCCATCGAACTAGATGCTAAGCGGAAGAAGAACGAGAAGAAGATTAGCCAGTCAAGCAGACAATTTGACGTCAACTATGACGACGACGAAATGGTCTCCACTTGGGTTCCTCCTGAAAGTAAGACTTTAGACATGAAAGTGTCTGCTCTTTGGTTTTATTGAATATATACACTAGAAAGACTGTATTTCTTTTCAGATCAATCTGGGGATGGCTCGACGGCTTTGAACAAGAAATTGGGTTACTGAGAGGATTTTCAACAAGTTGTGGGCTCTTTGAAGGACTCATCTACGCCGGTAGTTAAGCCGTTCCGTTGACCACTTCTATCTGCCACAGGTTGACTCACAACACATTCACTGTTTTTCGATCCTCGAACCCTCTTCCGAACTTTTCAACAATTTCTTGAGATCTGCAAGGAATTGAGCCACTGTCAGACCGATTGCATCGTTCAAGGCCTGTGAAACAACTAATAATGTGTTTGAAAAATATCTTATTCCACAAGTGTCATTTTTATTATGGTTACAGACTGGCGGATAATGGGAAACGCGGTTAAAAAATCAGGCCAGCAAATGGGCCCTTCAGTAGTTGCTGCTACTCCGTTGAAGCACACGAAAATGTCTATTTCGCAAAATATAGGCCAACTTTCGTCAAAACGCGTTTTTATTGACTTCCAAATAGGAAATCATGTTCCTCAAAGAATCAATATGTACCTCTACGATAAGGTAACTATTATATCTCTTACGAGACATCAATAGATGTTTATCAGGTGGTGCCAAGAACTGCGGAAAACTTCCGACAACTGTGTACCGGAGAAGCCGGACATTCATATAAGACATGTGATTAATTGCCAGACAATTATATATTAATTGTCGGACTTTATGGCCTTTTGCAACCGGAAAAGCTAATGATATTTATTAATCATCCTATTGGGAACCAAAGTCGAAGATGTCGATTTCCAAAAGTTGATTCTTTGCGGTGACGTGTCAGGAGATCATGAGCCGTTTTCTATCTATGGTGGAGACTTCGACGATGAAAATTTAGAAATACCCGTTGACAAGCGGGGTTTACTCGTAATGGCGAATAGAGGAGAGCCGAATACAAATGGATCGATGTTCTTTATCACTTTGAATAAGGTGCATGCTCGGGAAAAATTTCTCACCATAAGCAATTCTAGCTCGACGAACTAAGCGGGCGATTCGTTGTTTTCGGAGAGTGCCAAACAGGAGATAAACTGTTGGATCAAATGGACATGTCTAGAATGCCAGGAACTCTATATCCTGCTGCCATTAAAATTGTTGATTGTGGTGAAATCAAGCCTCTTAATATTGATGAGCTTCTTAAAAAACGTGAACCTGCCTAATTTTATCCTCAATAAATTATTTATTCAAACGTCAAGAAAAAGTTCTGAAGCGGATTTTGCTTGATTACTTTTTATTAGGGCTACACAGTTTTTGACAGGATAAAAGGACGTTTATGAAGAATATGATCGAAATTGTCGATTCGTCTGGTTCTGGTAAAGAGGAAAGTCAAAGTTATTGAAGAAGTTTTCAGTGGAAGAAGGGGCTGTAGACGGATTGGAAACAGATGTCGGCGTGGTTGGAAAATGGTTGTCTGGAAAAGTTGGGGAACCGGAGACATTGTTGAGCTGCTCTTTTAAGTATGCTATCTGTGCCAACAAAGCTTGATTCTCATCAAAGCATCGTTGTTTTTCTTGATTAAGTCGAATAACTTCGGTTTCAAGCTGCTCGATTCGGACTGCACGCTTTTGGCGGCAACGGGCGGCAGCTGACCGATTTCGTTCTCTTCGTTGATTTCGCTTCATGAGTTCAATGGAGCTGATTCGATCATCTGGTATCGCCGGAGCCGGACCAGGTCGCTTTTGCTGCTTTGTTGGCTTCTGCGGACTGGCGGGTTGGCTGGAAATCGGGCTCGCTGGTTTGCTTGAAGTAGGACTGACGGGTTCCATCTTCATTACCGGAAAGTCGGGTTTGACATTTTCGTTGGGCGGCATGTTTGGCATGACCATATTTCCATGACCGTAATGGATCATGCTTTGAGTTTGGTTGAAGAGCTCCGCCATGTAGGAGGGCTCAACGGTGTTGCAAAATTGACCGGTTTGCATGTTGGCTGCGCAAGGATACATGTATGCCATGTTCGTAAATAGCTTGTTGGATATTTTGTTGCTGCCTGAGTTAGTATTCCTGCTGATTATATACTTCCGTGGTATGCGGAGAATTCGGTAAAGAGGGCGTGCGCACGCCCATCTCCCAGGAACACGCCAGCTTGTGATAAGACTACGCAAATTTCGAGCGCCGAGATCAAGTGAAAACATCCCGTTTTCAACTGTATTAAATGAAATATTAATGTATTAGAAGGCACAGATTGTTCTTGAGGAAACTAGGCAATTGTGAAGTAACATGGTCATTATTGTTGAAAGTGTGAGCGAAAAGTTAGGGAATGGTTTAAGCAATTAAAATATTCTAAAGAATGTTCACTTCTTCGAGTCCATCGCGAAGATCTTCGTATCCATTTTTCTAATAAGCATAGGCATTTGATAATTTGCTCTGACTTACGCAGGGATGAAGGGTACTGGAGAAAAGCTCTGGAGCAGTTCGAACGTAAATGAGAAAATCCGGAAGGCCTGGCTCGATGGCATTGTTGGCGATAACAGTTGTTCCTAAAATCAAAATTGAATGACGAGCGAAATGATTGAGAACCTTTTCCGATGAGACCAGTTTTCTGAAGTTGAATGAAAGTCGGCAGATATTGCTCGGTATTAACATCAAGGAGTACTAAATCGAGTTGTCCGTCATGAAGGTCTCTGATTGTAGAAACAGCTGATTCTGCCGAGTCGTTCAAGAATTGGCAGTTGGACAGTCCAGCCGTTCTTCAAGAAAATTATGCTCACAAATGCTCCTAAAGTAATTCTTTACCGGAAAATTTCAGAGGAGATGTCGGAATACTCGGAATCTTCCTCCACAGAGTACATCTTTGAATTATTCCGCAGTGATGACCCAAGAAGAACTGTCATATAACCAGCATATGACCCGAATTCGGCAATATTTAGAGCTTCAGATTTCTCAGCTGAGATTTTTTCAAGAATCGAGCGGATTATTCTGGCTTTTTCAACCCCATAGCTAGGATGCCATTCGACATTGGCTCCGTACTCGTCCATTGCGTCGATAATTTTCTGCGGTTCCGAGCAATTTCGATCTTCAATAAAAATATACAAAGACAAAACTACAGATATCAATTACCTTTTATGTAATTTCTAATTCTCTGAGGTTGACTTTTTCCAGAAAGCCAGTTTTGAAAATGAAGGCGATGAATCTTCCCGGGTGTTGGAAAGTAGAAGTTTCCCTGGAAAGTATTTTGGTCCGCTCCATCTCAAACTCCCCTCAACTTACCTTTTGGAACCATGATTTGAAAGTATGCTTGATGAGATGCTGGATGAGGGTATAAAGTATGAAGCCTGCCTAATAGAATATGTCAGTCAGGAAATCCGTAGCGATGCGGACTTCACATCTGGCAGTCGCGCTGAGCGCCGCGATATCGCCTTATTCGGGAATAATGAGCGACCGCGACTTTTTTTCACGGGCGGAAAAGACGCTTCCATGGCTACGATGGGTGAGTTAACAGCCTCAGATCAAATCATACTGTCTCGATTTGTCAGGCCATAGGACGTTTGCAGACAGGTGTTCATTGAAAAAGTAATAGGATGAGAAATATTTTTCGCGGCTAAAAAGGATAAAAAAGAATCTGCGCAACAATATCAGCCTCTGTTATTTTTGCCCTAGACCTTCAGTGCTTCGCAAAATCGGTGAATCAGATAATTTCATGAATAAATTTTACGGAAAGGCGCGGAATTAGAATACATTTTTTCACCTTATACGTATAAATATTTGAACTTATTAGAAGAATTTTCCATCATATGCACGTCAAGACATATTCTCAAAAAATTCTTCGGCACACAAAATTACCATACAAAGAAGAATGACATCATTTACTGATTGAGGAGAGAGCAGCTGGGAGAATTTCTCTTTCCAATTCGAGCCTTCCATCCTTTCTTCTTTCAAAATTAACAACTTCTTCCCTCAAGTGCTAAATTCTTCAAAAATTTACTGGCTCTGGAATCTTCGCGCTAATCTACGCGGGCCCAATCGGTCTCGTTCTTTCGCATCGCGGCCCAATCAACGCTGGTGGAGATTCATCGCGCTATTACGAGACGATTGCGAGATAAACTTATTATGGTGCGTCAAAGAAAAAGAGGCAAAACAGACAAAAAGGACGAAAATGAGAAAAGGAATGAGAAAGCAAAGGTTGATAAAGAGGTCAAAGTGTCGAATGCTTTTGGGTGGGATGCGCTAGAACATGCGAAGTTCAAACTTCAGGTAAAGTACTTTGCAGCTTTCAAGATTGTTTTTTATGCTTGAAAGATGTCATTTTAAATAGATAACTTATTTATTAAAAGTACAGCGAACAGAATATCGAAAAAACAGCAGAAAATGCATTAAACTTTTCCTTGCTTTTTCAACTGTTTGTATCGTTTTTTCATTTCCTCTCTGAGCTTGGCGAGATCTTTGCTTATTTTCTCGGCGGATTTTTCAGCAAGTTTAACTTGTCTTGCTTTTTCTTGCTCTTGAATCCTCGCTTTTTCGAGCTTTTCAGCCAGAGCTTGATCTGCCCGTCGTTTTCGCTCGGCACTAGCATTGTTCATAAGACCATTTTCTTTGAAGAAGAGTTACCTGGAAAGAATTTCGACAGATCTTTTGAGCAACTCGTCTCCTTTCATCATCGTCAGGAATTTTTCTGTCGTAATTGAGGATTTTCGTCTGCTCAAGAATTTCTGAGAATGCTTTCCTCCCTAGTAAAAGTAAATTTGATAATTCCGCGATTCTATACCTTTTGAGATTTGCCATGTTTTTTGCTGACTTGCTGACTTGTTTTGCGCGCCTTGGCTCCTTTTTTGCTTGCCCGGCTGCGACTCATTTTTCTTCTTCAAACTGATTATCTTTATTTTTTCATCCCTGATCAACAAGTCTGTTCTAGAAACACTCAACCCAATTAAGGAGCTCCCAAAAGGGATAGAAACGAAGCCATCGTCACCCGTCGCCCAGAAAGACATCGAACTGGTCCGCGCAAAAGCTCAACATGTCCACTACGAAGCTCTGGTTCAGAACAAAAAGTCAACGGCTTACTCTTCCATCGCGAAAGCTTCGCCCGTCAAAGAAACCCTCGATTCCATCGGACCTTTTGTTACCATTCTCGTTTCCATGTTGTGCGTCTTCATTCTCTGCGAGTATTTCTTGTGCAATATTTTTCACGAGATATTGATGCGTTTTGCTGTTGGTCTTGTTTTTGGGTCGATTCTGGCTTGCATTGAGCTTTATTTCATTCTTAAGAAATTTGCCTAGTTCTTTTATTTCTTCCTATCTCACTGATTCTTCATTCCGTCACGTAGAAATTCTCATGATTGATTAATTGCGTTCAGATGCTGAGAAATGGGCAACAAGGGAAGCAAGCTACATCTTGAGACGGCGCAAAAGACTGGCGTCTGTACAATCGCCAATTTGAAATTGGAAGAAATTCCGCCGGAGATTTTCAAAATCACAAAGTTGCGCACCCTCGATGCGTCAAACAATCGGCTCGCTCGATGGCCCAGTGGAATCGAACGAATGGGAATGATGAAAATGCTGAAAATCAGCAACAATAGACTAACGGAGATTAACGTTAGCATGGTAAGGAAATCTTGCTCTTTTCATTGTTTATTTGATCGTCTAGCTGCCCAAATTGGAGACGCTGCTCGCCTCAAACAACGTTCTGACAAAGATTCCAGACCTTTCGCAATGCAAAAATTTAAAAACGGTAACCAACGAAGAACTACATTTTTCCAACTAAATTTTATTAGCTCGACCTTTCAAATAACCATATAAAACGACTTTCTTCATGTATTTACGCTTTACCTCAACTCGATGCGCTGAATCTCGAGAAAAACAAAATCTCGGAAATCGATGAAGCCGGAATAGAGAATTTAAAATGCATCGAAATCAACCTCAATCAAAATCAAATCGGCAAGCTACCTTCTGGCTTGAAAAAATGTTAGTTTAATTTCCTGATTTCTCTTCTAAATGCAATTTTAGGTGCAAGATTAAAAGTTCTGAGGGTAGAAGAAAACTGTCTCCAATCCATTCCAACTGATATTCTGAAGGAATCGAATATATCCGTCATTTCTGCAGATGGAAATATCTTCACGGAAAAAGAGTTGCAGGTGAAGTGACCCTCTTGCAAGACTTGCTTTAGCCAATGAATTTTCAGAATATGGATGGATACGATGAATATTCAAAGCGTTACACAGCTTCAAAGCAAAAAGCCGAGTAGTTCCGTTCTTCAAATAATCTCCCAAGCAGTCCTTAAATTCATTACTTGTTCCTATTCAAATCAAATATCGCTCATTTCTTCCTAACAAATCCAGTGTTTAGAAATCTAAGTCGGTTTAAGTCATGTCCCGCGCTGCTGGTGCCATTCGCGTTGTCCGTTCTAGGGCCAGGCCGCTCGCGCCTACAAGAGCTCCCTTGACGTTTACACCTGCTGCTATCGATCGTCTCAAAGTAAATACATTTCCCTTGTCATAAATAAAAGTTTTCAATGGCAGATTTTGGCCCAAGACGAACCCAGCAACAGTGCGGTCTTCAGAATCGGTCTCCGCACGAAGGGCTGCAACGGAATGGCCTACACACTGGAACATGCCGATATTGAAAGTAAAAAGAAGTTCGAAGAAACTGTAAGTACTTCTATTCTCATTCAAAAGCTGACTGAATTTTGAGGTCACTGAAGATGGAGTCACAGTAATCATCGATATGAAAGCGCAAATGACACTTCTCGGCACGGAAATGGACTACTCTTCAAATAAATTGGAAGAAGGCTTCATATTCAGGTGTTTTCACAAACTCATATCAATTATTAACGTGAACATTAGCAACCCGAATATAAAAGGCACCTGTGGCTGCGGAGAATCATTCAACATTTAATCTTAATCCATCTTGATTTGAAGCAAATATATCCTCTGGTTCAACTTCTCTACCTTTATCCTACTGATTGATAACAACAAATGTTCAAAAATATACAAATTCTCGATATCTATTTATTTATTCGTTTTGTCGAAGATGTTAATTAAAGAAAAAAGAGGTTTCACTTTTAAACTTTTGTATTAAGATGTTCAGTAGGATAAAAGAAGCCGCACAAGAAGCAACGAGAAAACTTGAGCAAAATCTTTCCATTGATAATGAAGGAAAAGGTTCACGAGATCGTACAATAAGTGTTCGTATAGTCGTTTTCGAACCCAGAATCAGGCCAAGGCGATTTTCAATGTCCAGTCTGTCGAAAGCGTTTCACCGATCCCGAGCTCTTGATTCAACACCACTCCACTCATGACGGTGAAAATTTCCAACCAGCAGCTCCACCCGCCCAGACTAACTCCCGTCCCCCAGTTTCCCGCCCAGCCGCCGCCAACAACTCCAATGCCGAAAACGACCTCAGAAATGAAATAAAAGAGCTAAAAGCTCAACTTCTTCAAAAGGAAAAGATTGATAAAACCCTTGATAAAGTAACAAATAGAATAACTCTTCTCAATCATGAACAGAAAGACCTAGAAGCCAAATATTCACAGCTAGAAACTCAAACAAAGCAATTAGAGAGAGAAATTGCCGAGCGAGATATTTTAGCCGCAGAACTCACCGCCAAAAACAGTCAACTTCTTCTCGAAGTCGATGAGAAGTCCTCCGAGATATCTGTTAAGACGCAAATAGAACGCGATCTGACAGAACAATGCGTTTCCTTGCAGGAATCGTTGAAATCATCAGAGGAACGACTGCAATCGTCCCAGGAGACATCCAACGAACTTCACTCAAAAGTTTCAATGCTAGAATCCACTGTACAAGAGCAGAAGAACTTACTTGATCACCAGCTCCTAGAAAACCAAAATAGCGCTTCAAAAATCAACGAATTACAATTTGCCCTGTCCGAAGCACAGCAGAAGCTCGATGAAAGCGCCAAAAACAATCAATTCATTCAAGAAAAACTCGATTCGATAGAGAGTACTCTTTCAAAGGGTAAGTCTCTTTTTTGATGATTGAAGGAGGAACATAAAATTTATTCAGATGATTCCGAACTTAAAAAAGCGACAGCAGAAGCGGAAGAAAAATATCTTGAAGCGAGCAGTCGGTTGACAGAGACTTTGAACGAAAACGCAGGCTTGAATGAAGAGCTTTCGAAGTTGCACAGGAAATGGATAGACATTACGCTTCTTCTTTTGCCTTTTTCTTTGGCTCGTTGATATTGACATAGACGAGGAAAATCACGTTGAGCACAAACAGTGTTATCGCTGAAAATCGTTTGAGAAACCGTTGAAGTTAAGAAAAGTATACCAATGCTCATTGTGGTTATTCTCAGAGTATCGAATTCCGGCGTTGCTTCTGGTCCCAAGACATGCTAAAATATATAATTCTCAAGATAATGATTCTAACTGAATTTAGTAGGAAGCGCTAACTTACAGAACTTCTACCAGCTACGCCATCTTTTTCGTGCCCGAGCTGAAGCTTCTCATCCAAAAGTACTCGAATATAGTTTCTCATTCTAAAAATATGAAAACTAGAGGATTTTTTTTATAAAACGGCATAAAAATATACGGCAATACATTTGGTTGAATATTTTTTGGCGCTAAGTGATTTTTTCAGTATTGGGGTTTCACGGGGTATCTCCATCGTCGACGCTCTTTTCTTCTGATGACATTTCCTCGTCGTTTTCAGGTTCTAGCTCCGGTCGGCAGCAGTGGATCTGTTATTGGTTCATCATCAGAAAAACAAAAATTTGTCTACAATTTAGCAGGAAATCGTTAGGAACCGTACGTAAAAGCCAAAGGAGACAATTATCAGAAGCATCCACACGACTGAATAACTTAGAAATTATATAATTTTGACGGATTTTCTTACTGCTTGTGAAAGTGACCATTCGTATGCGTTCTGCTGCGATTTCGGAGATGTCTTCTCCAGTGAAGTCTGATGCATCCGTCAGATCAGCTGCGTCTTTTGTTGGATAGAAAATCTATATAACTCGAACTAAATAAATGTATCCTTTTCCCCTGGCTTTTGGATGGGGCGTCATAACTTGACGCCTGAGGCTGAAACCCAAATTTTTTTATCAAAAATAATGATTATCAAGAAGAGTATCTAGAAAATATTGGTCTATCCGAAAATAAGCCACGTCGACAACCTCGAAAAAGAAAAGGTGGAACTTGAATTGAAAGCAGCAGAGCTTGAAGACTTCCGAGAAGCCCTTGAAAACTCAAATGCAACATTTCTCAAGCATATTCAAAATCTTGAAGGACAGAATGAAAAGTCAATATCAGAAATCTCGGAGCTAAGGGAGGAATGTGAGTCCTTCAAAAACGACTATCAATCAACGACGAAAAAACTTGATGCCGCGGAACTGAAGATGAAGGATCTGACTGAGAACTTTTCCGGCTCGCAAAGACAAATAAAGGAGCTGCAAAAGACTGTGACGGAGCTGAACTCGAGCTGTGCTGATTCCGAAAAGGTGAAATCAACAAAGAAAAGGAAGATTTCAAATTTCAATTTAGCTCGTCGGAGAAATGATGAAAGAGCGCGAAAAGCTTGAAAAGCAAATGGAGCTTTTCGAACAAGACGTTTTGAGCCTGACGGAGACTAACAAAGAGCTTCGAGAAGAAAAAGAAAGCGCGACTAAATCCTTGGAGCAACATATTGAACAGATTGCAGCTTCTCAAAAAGAAGCGGGAATGTGGGCGGAAAGTCTTGTGTCCAAGGACGAGGAACTGTCGGAACTGAAAGGACAGCTGGACGGCTTTGTGGCTGAAATAGCAAAGGAAAAGGTTCTAGAATAATTGATGCGTCTTTGGTTGAACATATTGATTTGGGTAGTTTGAAAAGTGTTATCCGCTTTTCTTAAACCGTTCCGGAAAATTTAAGGTGCCCGGAATCAGTAGATGTGCTTTTGTATTAGCAAATGGAAGTCAAGACAGATTTCTCCATACTTGATGATAATTCGAGAGGCTAGTCGCATTTAATTTAACAGTGATGAACGTAACCTTATAAAGAAAGATGAGAAAATTGCAGCTATCGAAAAGTCGTCGACCCAGCTTACTGAATCTCTTAAATCATCGAAGCAGACGGCTCGCCAAGCAGAAACTGAGCTTGCACGAGTTCTGGCTGAAAAGGAATCTTGGCTGAAAACAAGAGATACTCTTCTAAGCCAGTCGGAAAAATTAACTTCCACCGTCAATGATCTTAAAAAGAAAGCATCTGTTGCGCAAGAGATGGAGCAAAAATTGAAAATGGAAAAGTCGAGAGCAGAGAAATCGCTGGAAAACTCGTTGCAAAAGGAAAATGAAACGCATGAAGAATTCCTTCTTGCTAACGAGAAATTCCAACGAACGAAAAAAGAGCTGTCTGATGGTAATTTTCTATAGGTTCAGCTTTATTCATTTATTTCTTTTTTCAGCTGAAGAGCAAATTCAATCTCTCGAAAAGCAACTGGAAAGTTCATGTCAAACGCGCGAGGATCTATCTCAACGGCTCTCAGACACTGAGCTCAAACTCAAAAACTTCAAGCTAGAATACAAAAAGATGGAAGACTCACAGACTGAGATGGCTTCGGAAATATACCACCTCACCGAAGACAAAAATACATTGAAATTGAAATACGATGAAAACGTAAAAGTTCTTTCTCAATCGAAGACCGCGTTATCGGAACTGGGGGCCAAACATGCCGAGCTTCAGGTAGTCAAAATTTTGCGAGGCAAAAACTTACTGAAACAAGGTCCAATGGAACGCTGAAAAATCGGTGAGATGGGAAGCCGATGAGGAAGTGTCTAATTGTCGCGGATGCTCGGCAGAATTCTCGCTGCTTGTTAGAAGACATCACTGTAGAAAATGCGGGTAAGAATCCCTTATGAATCTCTATGTTAGTATCTCTTTCTTTTCAGCATTATTTTCTGCTGGCAATGTAGTAATTTTACGATAATGATGCCATCAAGCGATAAGCCCCAACGTGTTTGCGAAGCTTGCTCGAAAAGTTGATCTTGGACAACAACAAAGACGACTCATAAACGGGCGTAATCCGTTGCAATATCATATTGCCAATATGTTTAAATTGACCCAGCTAAATATTTGTTCTATCTCTGCTTCTGTACGTGTTTCAACCTCATTTCACTCATCTCGATGTACCTAGTACCTGCTTCTTCCAAAGATATGAAAATAATAAACGGATAATGTATGATTTAATGTCTATAGTTGAGCAACTCGCGTGATTGCAGTTTCTCATCTCACAAAAACGGAATAACTTCTAGGAAAGGTTAAAGAATGCTTTCTGCTTCAAAAAGATTCGCTGGCTCTATCTTCCGGATTGAAATGTCAAATCCTCCGGCGAACCTTCTGAATAGAGCAACGTTTCAGGAAAACGTTGGCGCATAGACGTCGAGAATTCCGTTAACTTTTTTTTGCTGCTAACTTACAAAAGAAAATATCTGACAGTATTGATCTTATTGACAGCTCACCAGATATTTCTGGCGCGGTTTTATGTTCGAACAATCGAAATGTTTTTACTGCAGGACTTGATTTGGAGGAATTCTACAAGCCTAAAGCGAGCGATTTGCATGATTACTGGATGCTAGGTTTATTGGCTGTATAAATTAGCTTGATATCGAAAGTGATTTAGTTCAACGAACAACGGCAAAACTTTACGGAATGAAGAAGCCTTTAGTGGTGGAAATCGAAGACACTGCTATCCTTGCGGGATGCATGCTCGCCATGGTTGGCGACCACAGGATCATACGAGATTCTCAAGATGTCGTAATCGGTCTGAACGAGACTCGATACAATTTCTCCTGTCCCCCTTGGCTTTGTCAGCTTTTGGTGGATATTGTGGGACGTCGGCAAGCCGAAAAGGCGTTGATCGAAGGACAGGTGTTCTTACCGAAAGAGGCCCTGGTAAATTTTTAGCGAAGAATTACACGAAATGGATTACTGAGATTTAAAGTTCGATTTGAACATCTCGTATTCTAAAAACCTTTTAAGCCGATTATTGAGTCTCTCCGGAATATTTTTTACTCATCGAAGCTTAGAGCATTGGTCTTGTGGATGTGGTGACGAATGACGTAAAAAGATCATCAACTCTCTTCTTCGAGAGGTTGGAAACTATCCCGCTCGATGCTAGAATGCGCACCAAAAACGCACTGAGAGCGGAGATGACTTCAAAAATCATGGAAACTGCTGCTAGCGATGGAGACAGATTCGTCGACCATGTGCTTAAGCCGGCAACACAAGCTTGGCTATTTAATAGCACTAATCCAAACTGATTTCCATTCGGGGTCAATCTGGTTAGGATCATTTTAGGAATAATTTAAAAAAAAGCCAATCAAAAGCTGCAGTTGAAAAAGCACTCGCTGCAAGACGCTGAAAATGCTCAATGAGCATTGCTCACGCAATGGATTTGAAATCGTACTAATTCTCTCTGTGCGATCATAGAAGAGAATTAAAAACATGGTTATTGACTAAATTTCTTTGAAATCTCATTTATTGCATCAATGAACGGAAAGTTACAGCAACGTATCTGAATAGAAGCCTGGCAGGGAAAGAACAGTGGGAAGAAATGATGAAATACGACTGAAATGGAAGGAGGAATTATGGAACTGCAAATATCGATGAGCACCGCTTTCAATAGTTTGGAGCAATGTTCAGAATCGCTTGATTAAGATCAAGCTTGCCGTTTTCTTGCACGAGAAGGTTCTTAAAATGAATTATAGTATTTTGCATCGAGGCTTTAGCAAAACCTTTATGACATTGATTAGATTATCATTGCGTTGAATTCCTTGATATATTGTAGGAAGCTCATTTTGCAGCAGATTTGTCAAGTTCTCCGCATCAAGATTCGTCAAAGGACCCAAAGAAGTTTCATTTAGATCAGAGTTTGAGGCCTTGGAGTTTTTCAAGAAAGCTTCTCGACTTTCTGATTTCGCTGCTTTATTCAGATCGTGGAGCGAGTGGCAGTCTGAACACAGCTTTTAATTTATCTTGTAATTCCGTTGCGAATGAAAATTTATGGCTCGTCATTTCCATTTGGAAAATCCGCACGGGCTACGTCGTTAAACGATTGCGTCACCTTTCTTGAGTTGAAGCGTGGACTGTTTTATCATCTCGATAAGCCGCAATTGTTTCAGAATAAGGTGAAAATAAGAAGTAGTTGATTGGTGTCGCTTTTTCATCAAAGGGAATGTTTTCTCGGCAAAAATCGAGACAAGCTCAGCACTGAATAGACAATAATATAATTGTCCTAGTTTGTTCTGCCCTCACCAAAATTTCTTGAGTCTTAGACGCTGCGCTTTATGACATGCTAACTCAGCAGGAGATGAGGTTCTTGCAGAACGCCTTCTCTTCATGTCAGTATAGATTTCGCTTGCTTGGTCAGCAACTTGACATATTCTTACATGAACGCCCTTATAATTTTGTAACCGGAAATATTTAGCTGGTAAAGTACCTCCGGTAGGCTCAAGAAATTCCTCTTTAGTTTGAGTTTGTCTTCTTCTAACTGCTGGTATTGCTTTGAAACAGTTGATGCTTCTTCACGCAACTTTCTGACCTCGCCAGTAAGTCGCCGAACAGATGCTGTGGAGATATTTAAACCAGAGAGAGTGTCGACTATTTGTGATGAGCTGTTGAGATTTTGGTGGAGGCTCTCTTGCAGGGCTTTCAGTTGAACAAGTGCATGATCTCGCACTCTGTCGACCTTGAAATGATGCGCAGATGCGGAAACAGTGGAATTGGCCTCCTACCTGAATAGCGGCAAAATCTGCTGCTGATTCAATTTGCGTCAGATATTCCACAGTTCTGGCAATATCAAAAAGAGTTCCACAGCAAAGTCGCGCCAGTTGCGTATCCTGATCCACACTCTGGTAAGAGCTTATACTTGGCGGCTTGGCTGTATGTGGCAAATGAAGTGGGCCCTTTTCGATAAGTCCCAGGGAAATAATTGGCTCATCGAGGCGCGATTCCTCTGGTATCATGCTAGACATGCCGAGAAGTTGCCCTCGCCATATAAAGAAATCGAGTTTTTCTTTACTTTTATCTTTAGGCAGCTCAGACTTGGTTGCTTCTTTGAGCTGGGATATGGTAGCCGGAAGTTGGATATAGACTAAACAATTGGTCAAATTGAGCCTTCATACTAACATGGGGCTCAAAAAGACCCACGCTAGGCTGAATGTACTAGTCTGAGAGCCAATTAGTCTAGGTTAGGGATGAATGTCAGCGAAACATGACATACTGTCTGAGATCCCAGACTCTTGGATGAATAGTATTGAATGTGACACATTCAGTTTGTGACTGTCTTTGCTGCATAGACTATATTACAATTTTTGATCTAACCTGGAAGAAGTTTCGAGGTGGCGCACTCAAACACATACACTTGCTTCATCCCCTGAATGCTTTCTGCTTGCACAAAATAGTCATCAAAAGAACACCCGTCCATCAAACTAGCGATCAACTGCGACACAGATTTTCGGAATCTGCCAACAAGTCTACATGTCTTGGGTAGATCATGACCCCACTGAATTTCTCCAGTAGGCGAATGTTGTTGAACCGCCATTATTGCCCCTGCGGGTCTTTCCTTCGTCATCCTTCCCATTGTTTGCGGATTTTTACGAGGACCGTTGAATGGCCTGAAAGGTAGCTGTCCAGTAGCTGCGTGGTAGAATGTAACTGCTAAGGACCAAAGGTCAACAGTAGCATCCCAGCCAGAGGCCTGCCTATTTTGGAGAACTGCCCGTTGATACATATCAGGATGTAAGTATTCTTCTGTTCCGTAAAGGGACTACAAAATGCTAGTATAACTTGATTTAAAGATCACGGGAAAAGTCACCATGAACTGAGCATCCTGATTTAGTTGACGAGCAGCACCAAAGTCCGTTAGTTTCCAGCAAGCTGAAGCAGATCGATCCGAGCGTAGAATGTTTCCTGGTTTGATATCCCGGTGAATAATTTCCTAAAATATGAGAATTTTTTATGATTCATGAATAAGGACAAGAGCTGACCTTTTCCCGTAAGTACGACATTCCGTTAGTTACGTCGGAAATAAGTTTCAGCAAGTGCTCTTCACGAAGGCCGTAGATATATTCTGGCTCTTCGAGAACGTTGTAAAGAGAGCCTCCAGTACAAAGTTCCATGACAATGACGGATTCTTTTGAGCGCTCTTCCTCTTCGACAGCAAACATTTGCACAATGTTAGGGTGGCTAATTGCCCTGAGAATGTCAAACTCTCGATTGTGCACATGGCTGGGTCGTTGGAGGCCTACTGTATTGAAGGTTTTCACAGCGACAGAAGCACCCGTATCAATACGCCACCCTCTGTAAACACCTCCCGTGGCCCCTTGGCCTAGCATATCTGAGGTCAGCCATTGATGATTTTGGCTTCTACGTAACCCCGACATACATTCTTTATCGCATGAAATCTGAAATTGGGGAATGATTCGTGGATGTAGAAAAGTAAAATTATCATGGATATAAAATACATAACGTCTGAGGCACATGGCAGGTAGTGGAAAATGGATGGAAGATAATGATTAGTAGTTGTTCAACTTTGACACAAGCGCCACGCGCACAGCTTGATCATAGCCACTCATTACTGCGAGGCCACATTTGTCAGGATGAAAGTCGATGCAGTTGATAGGTTGAGTGGCGAGGATTTGTTTCTGAATGAGCTCGGCAGTTCCTGCTACGCCAACTTTTTCGCCTCCCTTCTCTTCAACTCTTTTGTCAGGATATTTATACTGCCAGACGTTCATCTATGGAGCGTACAAATTATATTGACAGGTGATTTATCAAACCGTTCCGTTGCCACCAGCAGTTGCAAAAATGTCGCGATTTTGTGGAAGATGAACTGCTGACCAAACTGTTGTGGACGTACTAGCATCATTGCTATGAATGGATTCAGTTATAATGACATCAGTATGATTTCGTCTCTTTTTAGATATTTTCTAAAGCTGAAGCTTACTTCTCGTGACGAAACATGTGATGAGCGAAGCCTTCTGTTTTGTGCTGCGTCCGCAAGTCCCAAATGTGAATTTTATTTTCGAGCGTTGATGCAACCAATTTGTTCATTTCAATATCTATTAACACTTATCGATATGTTTTTCTGATTTCTCTCACCCATTCTATCAAAAGAAAGGCTACAGACTCCATTCTGGACATTCGTGCTCCATTGAATTTTCATCGCCTTCAAGTCGAACAATTTTACGTCTCCGTTGTCAAATCCAGCGGCAATCATTCTATCCTCGGCATTAAATGCATTGCCAAAAGCTACTGCCCAGCAATCTCGGGCATTTTCCTTTTGTCCATCTTCTGGCTCTATTTCTGCTACTGGTACATTTTTCTGTCTGTTTTCGGACTATTACTAATTATTCTTACGAGCTAATTATGTTTCGGATCACCAATAAAATGAGTCCTTGCCTTGGATCCCAAACGCGAACGCACCCGTCTTTGCCTCCCGTAACGATTTCAGGTGCACCGTGGCCTCTTCAAAAAGTCAAAAAATCGAAAAAGCGCAAATTCCTTACCGAGCTCCCCCGCAGCCATCGATGCTATTTATTATGCCATTATGGGCGTCAGAGACATAAACGGGTTTCGAGTGATTTTCAAGATCTGAACCGCGGTGTTATTGCCTACTCATTGCCTTTATAAGGCTAAAATGCTAAAGTTGACGCTTCAAAAGCGGCTCAACCAAAGTTCGCATTTAATTTACCGATTATGCTCATTTTTCCGTGGAAGTCGCCAACTGCCAGTTGACGAGTGTCGGAAGCATTGAATGTTCCGCACCTGAATGCTCCAGTCTTTTCCGTATCCACTGTATTTTTATTTCGGGTCCATTGAGTTCATAGATTTGAAAAGCACCAGTACCCCGAGGCCGCTCTCCAAGTGCCACAAAGCGATTAGATTGGGGTACCCATCGAGCGCAATGAACAGTGTAGTTCAAGCTCTTCTCCGCGTATGTCAGAATTTGTGGCTTCGAAATATCCATTCTGAAGTTATTCTATGTTTGGACAGCTGATGCACGATCGTAAGAAAATAGATCAATGTTTGAGTAATAATAAAATAGAATAATGTGAATGGAACTTTTTGGTATAGGAAGGCGTGGAGACAAGGAAAATTTGAAGATAGAAGGCACAATAGTAGAAAAGAAGAAAAATGTAGAGGAAGAGAGTGGAAATGACTTGAATCATTCCCGTGGGAAAAGGTCAATAGGATGTGATCGTAAATTAAATTACGTAGTTACAGTGTTCTTTAAATGGAAGCCGCCGCCTGTTATGACTGGTCGATCTACCATAACATCGCGGGATCTTTGAGAATGGTAGAATTCTGCTTCTTTGCGAGCGTGTTCTCGTTTTTAGCAGCAAGATATTTCTGCTTTATTTCCTAAATTAAAAATGAAATCAACGAAGAGAATCTTCTGTTCGAACCTGAAGCTCTCGGGCGATCTTATGAATCTCCATCTCTTGCTGCTCCTGCTGGCTTTCAGACATGTTAAGCTCAGCAGCAAGACGCTTTAATTAAATCAAGTAAGAAAAAGACAGGACAATTATTGAATACCTTAAGTTGTTTTGTCTTGTGACGCAGGGCGTTTTTGAACTCCGCGAGCTGCTCAACAACTTCAGGTCCTGGTTGTCGAGCGAGGATTTCTCTTAGCTCCATGTACATTTTCTCTTTCTCCTGGATCATCATGTCGGTCTTTACGACTTCTTCGTTCTTTTCGATCAGCCGTTTTTGGAGAGCCTTGGATTCACTAGGATCAGCAAATAGGACAAATGTATACCTGGACTTTCTGGATGAGTTCGTAGCTAGCTGGATCACTTCCCTCGAGTCGTCGCCATCGATGAATATTCAATGGATTTTCAAGCTCTTCGGCAAGAGCCCTACATTTCGTTCGTTCTTTGAGAAGCTCTTTTTGTGTGTTGAAGATCTCTCGTCGTAGCTCGTCAGCATTTGAAAGAGTATTCTTGAGAATTTGTTTTTCCCTTTGCTGCTTTCTGATCTCAAGCTTCAAAACTCTAGAAAAATTTATCGCTATGAAAAGGGAGATTTTTACCGAAGGTCTTCAAGGCGCTGCTTGTACTGAAGTTCTCCCTTTGACATGGTGGCCTGTTGCAGTTTGATCTTCTCGTAGACCAGGCTAAATATAGTTTAAATTGGTCATATGATCGCTTAATGTGACAAATAAATTGCGATTAATTTGATTTATTGATTTACCTTAACTCGTCGTTGCGTCTGAAGAGCTGTCGAACAAGAATATCTCTCTCGGTGACAACCTGTAAACACTTTTAGAATCAAGCTTTGAAATCGAAAATATAACCTGATCAAGGGCGTTCTTTTGTTTCTTTCGCTCAGCTTCTGCTTCTCGTAGGGAGCTCTGCTGTCGAGCGATTTCTTTTTCGTGGTCTTTCAGCTGCTCCTCGGACTTGCTGTATCTTTCCTTCATCGTCGCGATGAAAGCTTTTAAGTCGTTCTTTTCTTTTTGCATTTTGTTGATTTCTTTAGTGACATCATGATGAGCATTTTCTTTGGCATTGATTTCATATTTGAGCTGGTCGATTTGGTTCTTCAGGAAGTCTTGTTTGCGTTTCATCTCAAGAATCTCATCATTTGCTTCGACGAGATTCTTCGAATACAAATTTCTGTCGGCGCGGCAAGCCTCATACAGATTTGTCTGCTGCTTGAGTTTAGTATCTCCCATGGCGATTTCTTTCTTCAAATCAAAAATCGACATTTCTTTTTCCTTGACTTCATCGAGGTACTGAAGAACTTGTTGGGATTTCTCGGAAGCTTCGTTGATGTATTTATCTCTTTCTTTCTCAAGTGCATAGATTAGTTTTCGTTGTTTAGCTGCTTCATCTCGAAATTGTTGAATCTCGTTTTCCAAGTTCGCTTTTTGCTGTTCATGCAGTTTTACCAAGTTCACTTGCTTCTGAGTCTGAGAGGACGCTTTTTGAAGGGTTTTGTTGATTAGGTCTCGTTCTCGAGTCAGTTTTTCGATTTCCTTTTTGTCAAAATCAGCTTGAATCCTAGCAGATTCAGTGTCTTGTTCAAGTCGAGCGGTTTCGCGCTTCAAATTATCTCGCTGTTCTTCCAGCGAAGCTCTTGATTCTTCCATCGATTTGAGTTTCTTCTCTGCCAGTTCTCGTTGTGTCTTGACTTTCTTTATCTCGTTGTTGAGATCTCGAATTTCGATTGATTTCATGCTCAGTTCTTTCTTTCCGTCATTGATCTCCTGCGTAGACTTCTCATTTTCATGAGCCAAAGAGTCGATTTTTGACTTCAAATTGTGAATTCGCTCTTCGAGAAGGCGATTCTCTTTCGTTTTCTTGTCGCATTCGATTCTAAAATCACGAGTCTGTCGTTCAGTGTCTTGAAGTTGGACTCGTTTATCTGCTAGGTCGCTTTCGAGTCCTTTAACTTTCTTCTCTTGATTCTTGATGTCTTCTCTGGTCTTGTCCAGGTCGCGTTGAATCACATCACCGCGCTTCTGCTCTTGAGTGATATCGTTTTGCTTTTTGAAGAGCTGGTCTCGCATTTCAATCACAGCTTCTTGCGCTTCGAGGTGCTCTTTTTGAATACGCGAGTAGTTCTCATCCGCTTGATTTAGCTGCTCTCTGACTTGGGTCAGCTCTTCGAGCAACTGAGAGTTAGTTTTACGTTCGTCATCGCGTCTGCCAATCAGTTCAGTTTCTTCATTCAAGTTGCTAGCGTTGGAGAGCTTTCCAGATTCAATCAGGTCGGTTAGATTTTGAATTTCTCGCTCTAACTGCTTGATTGTCTCTCGCGCTCGATGTTCTTTTTCATGCGCGCCGTCAACAAGTTTCCATGCTTTTTCTAACTCTGCATTGAGCCGCTCGATATTTGCCTTTTCGGAGGTGAGAAATTCTCTGTAAAATAATCAAACTTTTAAATTCATTATTTCAGATTTATAATTATATTTCTCCTCTCGTTGCCTGATCGTCTTGGCAAATTTTCGTCACTTGCGCTACTTTTGCGGAATTTGATACAATCTCGGCATTAAGTTCTCTGTTCTGCCTTTGCAGCCGTCCATTCGCTTCTAAGATGCGCTTGAGAGCGTCGTGGATTTTCTCATATTCAATGCGAAACTTGGTTAACTTCGGATCATCTGTCAATTCAGAGATGACTTCTTGGAAATCTTTCTCGAGCGAGACTAGCTCAGACTCTTCTGTTGGAAGATTCGATTCTCCACCCATTTTCTTAAAAAATTCGTTCATTTTCGAGCTAGTTATGTACATGCTTATATATTTTTATAAATTTTGATGAGTTTATATATTTTTATATATTTTTATAGGCTTTTAATAAATTTTATATAAATTATTGTTGAAAACGAATAGCTGAATCAAAAATAAAGACAGAAATTGGAGCACAAAGGAAATTACTACAGAAAATCATTTTGAGAGGAATAAAAAGGAACTTATTCGGTCTTCTTTTCGTCAGTATTGCTTCTCTTGAAATATGTACTGATCCAATATCCCACGAATGTTAATGAAGCAAAGCAGATAACGAGACTCGTAGTGTCGAGAAGGAAGAAAAATTTGAAAAAGTACGAAAACAATGACGCGACGAAAACATAAAGATAATTTGTAACGGTACAAACAATGCAACCAGCGCAGCCGAACATTCTAAAAATCGGTTGCTAGGGACGACCAGTCATAGATTTTACTTGTGAAAAGTACGATTCAGCTATTTTTCAATTTTAAACATAAGATGCGTTTTATTCCATCGCTTTCCCTATTGAATCCTAACCTTGAAAAAAATTCCTTGCTTTTTCAAAAATGAATAAAGACACATTCGATAGGAATTTCGACATTTATTTAAAGTTCTTCCTTGACATTAAAGTTTTCTTTTTCTACTGGCTTCTCGCCTTGAAGGATAAGTTTGATTTCTTCATCGTATCCAGTCCATTCGGGGACGATCCTCGCAGCAGCCACAAGTTTAGGTTCCTTTGTAAGAGGATTATTGCAGAGATCAATGGTTTTCGCTCGAGCTTTGGACTCGTCGGAGCACCAAGTGGCACACCAGAGCCATTCTTGCGGCAAAGACTTGATTCCGACTTGATGAATCATGTTATTCGGTAGATCTTGATCCAAGTTTGCGAGCGAGTTAGGATCTTGTGAGAGCCCTTGGTACTGTCCTCGAAGTCGATCCCCTGCAGCAAGTTGACGGAATCGTTTAAGATCGACGACGTAAATTGCGGAAATGTGATACTTTCGTCCAGCAAGATGTTGTTTCCAGTACCCACCTAAATTAGAATAAGTGGAGTCATAATACAATTTTTAATTGACTCACCATTCCAAAATCGGAAGCCATCCATTTCTTTACGATCGTCACAGAATGGTGTGTAACCATAAGGATTGCCTTCCAAATCTAGTTCGACCAGCTCCTTCAAGTCAGCTCTGATGATCTGATCAGCATCGACGAAGATAATCTTGTCCACAGAAAGAGGAAAGAGGACATCAAGGAAGAGAATCTTGTAGCCCCACATTGTTCGTTGCTAAGATAATGAAGAATATGAAAGATATCATAATATACCTTTTCCTTTTGTGCATTCAGCCATCTAGGCCATTTATATTGGACGAACTCGTATTCAAAACCGAATTCTTTGGACACGATTGGTAAAGATTTTCTAAAAGCCGGACTGGCGTAATTTCCTAAGATCCAAAATTTGACTTTAGTATTTGTTTTTCGGACCACTGAAAGCATCATGATTCGCATGAGACGCTCATACATGTGTCCAGAGGCGAGAGAGAAGATATTGATGGTTTCGACCTCCGGTTTAGGCTCTTCTTTGACCTCCTAAAAAACTCTATAAAGTGAAAAAAAAAGTAGTATAGCACCTTCTTAGATTTAAGGCCTACCGCCTCTCCTACGCGATCCCAAATAGACCCCTCATCGTTATTTACTTGTGGTCGATCATCAGCCTTGCCGAGAACGTCCATATCTTCCATTCCCGATTTTTTCGCAACGCCGACTCGGATGCTCTTCGGGGTAAAAGATGTCATCATAATTTCACCTTGTTCTTTTCCGTCTGCCTCGATTTCCTTGATTTCATAGATATCTTTAGACAATCCTTCGCGAAGATTCAGATTCCAAAAGCCAGGGGAAGCTTTAAACTGGAAGTAGCCAAGATTAGCCATGACAAGTGTATCGAGAGCAACATCAGTTTTGGCGAGTTCAAATTGAGTTCCTCGAGGAGGAGAACCATTAGAAACATCAACGGCTTGTCCTTCGAGTAGCAAATGCTGCAGTTCAAAACCAGCATAGACATCTCCTTGATCTACGAGCTTGATGTTGTCCAAGTCATGGACAGCATCGACAGCGGCGACCATCCATGATTCTGGAGGAACGACGGCGGCTGTAAGAAGAGAGTGTTGAGGGAGTCCCTTGAAAACGGCCCTTGTCTTATCAGATTCACGGAATTCATCGCTGATAACGAATCTGTAGAAAGATTTGACGGGGAGCTCAGACAAGTTCTCCTGACAGTTGAGGAAGATCTTTAGCCGCATGTTAACGACTTTACGGAGAGTAGAAATAATAGGGATCATCTTTTGGGCATCTTCCGATGCAGGATCCAAGACAGCGATGACATCGAATGAAGCTTCATTTTTGCGCAAAGGCTCAAAATCCAAGAGCGAGTATTTAGCCGCTGGGAAGGAAACTGATTTCCGGGACTTGATCTCAGTCTGGGAAGAAAGAATGTTGATTGTTTTTGTGATGACATCATTGTCAAAAGACTTGAGCAAGTGAGCGATCTTATTAGCTCCAAATTGAATCGCTAGTGTTTCTAGGAGGGCAAAGTCCGCGGCAAGGAAGCTCTGGGTGTTCTTTGTATAAGCACGGCCATTGATGTAAACTGCATCTTTGTCCAAAGACTCGCAAAGCTTTGACGATTCAGAACAGTTAATAATCGCTGTTCTTGAATTTTTCGATGATTTTTGATGTTCGAGTGCTTCATGGGCGACTTGAGATGTTTCAGAATCAGTTGTAACCCAGAAGGTGCAAATATTTCCGTCGCCGTGATACTCTCCATCGAAGTCGAGTGTTGTCAAGTCGATGTTTAGCACTGGAGCTTTGAGAATATCCTGATTGAAACGAGTAACCACTCCGCCTCGACTGTTGAAGTACTCGGTAAAACTAACTTCCCCGCGATAAGTTCCATAGTAGATCGCGCGTTGAATATCTGGAACTGCTTCGAGCATTTCTTGATAAACAATTTCTTCAATTCCCTCCCCAAAAACGAGATTTTTAATTGCCGCTCCATTGATGAGAATCGAGCTGGCAGTGCCAACGCCGATTCGATCGCCGTACTTTTGCATTTTGACGGCTGCCTGGAAGAATTCAGAGTCTTTCGATGTTATTTCGTCTTTTTCAACTCCTAATTTCTTGATCGAAGCAGAATCAAAATTTTCCTCCAAAAGGGCAATCCACTTGTTCCACGTGTACATGTTCGACTTATTCTTCTCTTTGCTACGCTTCGATAAGAAGTGGAAAATGGCAGAAGCAGCCAGGGATTCATCGGAACTACCAGTGAAGACGATACCCACCCGGACGGGAAGATTATTCTGAGAAAGCGTATCGATAACATCATGAATCGCGTGAATTTCTTTATTGAGCGGATCAGCGAAGACCATCAAATTAAGGTAATTGTAGCGAAGTCGTCTGATAACGCCTGGAAAAGTAGGGCGGAGAAATTCTTGCAGTGACTGGCCAAATTGAACGTATTTTTTATCACTTTCTATGTTGTTTAGCCACACAAGTCCCTCGTTATCACCAGGTATTTTTAAAACAGCTTCGGATGACGATCCTTGAGGCTCGGGAGCTTGAAGAATCGACTGAGCAAGGTCTCCAGTTATTCCAAGTCCAGCTAGTTTTTCCATTACTTTTAGTTCGCCTTTGACAGTCTCGAAAAGTTGGAAAGGATCACCCCACTGCGACGTGAGATCAACGGGCATTCCGTTTATGGAAAAGTACGACTCGCCTTGGCGAACTCCAACTGTCTGAGAAAGAGATTCGGAGATTTTCTTCACCTCTTTTTTAAACGCTGAAGGTACGGATGATCGTGCAAGACGCATGGCCATTTGTGGAAAGTTGCCGCTGATCTTTTGGAGGGATTCAAGACCTGCTTCAGGGCCGTCTTTTGAGAATGCTTCATGAGCGGCAAGACCAGCTTGGTAAGAGAGATCGCCCATTTGCCACTTTTTCATCGGCTGGATTTCTTGAGAACTATCGGACACGTATCTTGAGAACTTCTTTATTTCTTTCTGCAAGTCCGGGAATCGTTTAGAAAGGATTTCAAAGTCGAATCCAGCTGCAGTCTTGACTAAATCATCGTCGTCTTCTTTCTCCATCGAATCATCGGATGCTTTGTACTCGGTCGATTTCAAACGCAACTCAACACCGTAACCAGTTAACGATGAAGTGGCACACAAATCATCGCTAAATTGCCATCTCAAGGAGAGTCCAATGTTATTGCGCGTGCAAAATACTTTAGCCGCCTGCAATCGGTCATAGAAACCGGCGGCTTCAGCGATTCCATGCATGATGATCTTTTTTGATCCTGGGATTAGGACGAGATCGGTCTGTACTGCAGCTGGCTCGCCAATTTCTTCAGGTTCAAGTTCACAAAAAGATGATCCGGCGGACGAGAAGAAGACTGAACTACAATCACTAGGGGCTTCGATCCATTTACTCCGCGTGGCCTCGATTTTAGGGGAGAAAATATGAAGCGAGAGGGCGAAGTTCATCATTCGAATGTCCGCCTTGGACAGTTTCATGCCGTTCACAAGTGTGTTTACTGTATCATAGATCTCGATGTCCGATTTCTCATTGAGCTCCGGAATGTAGCTAACCATTTCGATGAATTTGAACAAAACATCCTGGTCACCGAGAGAAGCGATGTACTCAATAGCTTCTACATAAATCGGAGGAGATTTCCAACCAGCTTTGAGGTTGATGGAAACTTTGGAAGTGGACGCATCTGCCGCCCCAGACACGAGGGTCAACAATGCGGCAATAAGCCACATCCTCGAGGTCTGAAATTAGCAATTTAAATTCGACGGACAGCTCATTTTCGCAAGGTAATAATGCCATCTTAACCCTGGACAAAAATTAAAAGAAAGACTTCTCTCTGTCGTTCTATTCAAAAAAGATAAATCACAAAAAAAGGAATGCCAGTGCCAGAGAGTATAACAAACGCGATTTCGTTGGTTTTGGTGCTCATAGGAAAGTTGCTTTTCGAGAAATTCTATTCAACAAACATTGACTATTCTCCGTAATAAATTGAGATACAACTGATAAAAAAGGGATGGTATCAACAGTTGTAACTTGTCCACTTGCGATGCAATGGTACCTTGTTCCAAAGCACACTAGTCATGACGAGTAAGTAAGGTACCGATCCTTGATAGATTATTTTCTGCAATAACTGTTTTGTATCGAGATAATTATAGAAGATAGAAATATTATTTTATAGATACTCTATCGACGGATTTAACGAGGAACCCGAGACTTTGAAGGAAAAGAACAATCATGTCTTGAAAAGGTAAATGAAACAGAAGTTATTTTTAACCAATTATCTAAAGAATTCTTTAGCAAAACGAACATTCTCAAAATACTCCTCTGTGTTCAAATGTTTTGCTACATTGGTATTGCCCTTGTTTCCTGTCTAGCGTGCTTTTCAGTGGAGAAATTCGTCCAAAGGAACGGATTTTTTTCAGAAGGTTTATTTCAAGAAATTAATTTAAGAAGTGAGTTGGCATAGAAAAGAAATTGTACACATGTTTTGAGAACGCGGGAGGTTGCTAGAACTTGGTTTATTGCTGATTTTAACGGTGGAAATCGAATGCAAACTGAAAAAATCCCTCCAAGCGTCGTCGGTTTGCCAAGGAACGAGATAAAAAGGAAAACTACAGCTGAGAAATTAAGCACGCGAGAAGAGAGCTTTGCCGATAGATTATAAGATTGCTCATAGAGATCTTATGAGTTTTGTCAAAAACGTTTTGGTACAGAAATGGGTTTTTATACAGCACTTGGAAAATTATTAACTTTGAGTCGGGACTTGATTGTTTATGTTGTCTATCTTGTCACAAAGGAAACTGTGGAATATGATTCAGTAAGAAGAAACTGGGAATACTTCTCGCGAGCTTCAACTTTTGAGAGTGTTTTTTCGGAGAATAAATAAATGTCAACGAAAGACTTATTCGATCACGAAATGAATTTACTGCTACGTTCGTCCTTGCGCCACAAAATCCATTCCACTGCGAACAACTTCTTTTTCTTCTTGTTTAGCCATGAAGATTTTCTTTTTGTGACTTTTTCAGGTCAAAAATAAACTGCTCTTAATTTGAATTTACTTTGTTGTGTATATTTTGTGACCAGTGCCTAATAAACCTCCACCATTCATCGCTGGAGTTGTGCGAGTACTCCCTAAGCTTTTGGAGAAACGCGACGAAAGACGCTAGTACTTTTAGCTGCTTCCTGTCTATTTGGAGCTTGATACGTAGGATCTCAAGGATCGTTTCCTTTAATAAATAGATTTTAAAATGGCGATCAAACTTATAGGTGGAAATATGGTTAATTATATTTTTGTTAAAATTTTTAATTCTAAGATCAGTTAAAATATTACGTCTCAGTCATATCTTGATCGACAAGGCAGCGAAAGAGGTTTAATTTGTTATTCACGCGCTGAAGAAAACGACGTAAGAATACCAAATTTTAATACTCTTTGGCTAAAAATTATTGACCCTTGAGATTGAATATTCTTACAAGAGTTTTCGTCACATTTTAATCCCTTCTGTGACAGTAGCTTTCTCTTTTTGAAAGTTCGCTGTCATCAGATGACATTATTTCAAATTCGAACTAGTCCAAGTCGATTGAAAAACTCTATTTCTATGGCGTGGAATTATGCTTATCGCGTTTCGTAACCGGCTTATAACTCCGGCCTGATAAGAAGTTCTAATGGTTCTGTGTGGCATTGGATGCCCACTTGAGATAGGATCTTTTATCGTCGTAACTCAGAGTCACTAAACTACATTGTACCTGGATGTTGCTGAGGATTTTGTAATCAACGGCGCTTGAAATGCCCCTATCAGGCGAAGTAGCGGCGAGGGCAGCGATGAGCGCGGTTTCGTACGAATCGGGTTGAAGTTTCATCGAAAAATCGTCAATGAGCGCGAACATGTGTTCGATCACCCAGTTGCGGAGGCCGGTTCCCTCGAATTGAACCCGATTCGGGGGGATACCGGACAGCGAACGGGAGCCAGATCGAATCAGCGGTATCTCCATCGTTCCGAATGTGATAAGCTCGCGCTTTGTTTCCTCTTGGAGCTGATGCCATCTTAATAAAATTTCTTTATATAAATTTTTCCCTTCAGGAATAATCATTAAAATATATGACAATCTGTAACGATAGTCACAGATCAACTAGTTTTAAATCAACTCAGTTTTACGAGCCCCTTTCATGTATCATAATTAGCCTGCTGACGTGTGCAGCGCATTTTTGAACTGAGATAAACCTGATTGACGGAATCGCTTCGAGAAAGACCAGCATCATCGACGCATGAAGGTTAATGACATCCTTGACGAAGTGAAGACGATCGAGCGCAATGTGGAAAAAGGGATTCGGTTGCTTGATGGTGCTCAGCTTGTTTTCGAAGTTAACGACGACTTCGTAGGCTGTTCTTTGAACAGCACCAGTTGTGTCAAGAGATGGCTAAAAATTTCCCGGTTAGAGCTTTGAAACTTTCGAATGAAGAATTCTCATTAATATATTTCATAAAAATAATCTACCTCATGAGCATTAGCCTGTTTATTCCTGTAAATGATCCAGAAACCTTCCAGGATCGCCAGAAAATTTTCTTGAAATGGGTCTAAAGATTAATTTGATTTGTGTTTTACTTCAGTTACACGCAGATTTATCGACTTCCTGATCGAATGATAAATAGGCCAAGAAAACGGCCGATTACCTAATGTTTCGGAGAACTTCATCATTTGACCGTTGGTCGGAATCTTCTGGATTCGCCTTCTTATCGATCGAATTCGCAGATCGCGAATGTAATCTGCGTTCATGCCCACAAGCTCACACTTATTAAAGTTTCATTCAACTGTCGCGCGTTCTTGAGAGTTTGTAACCCGTCCGCCATCAAGTTTGCATACGAAATTTACTGGCGGAGAAGAAATGTAATTTCTCTATAACGAAAATTGCCCGCAGGCTTTTAATCTTTCTCCTGAAACTTTCCTTAGCCAGGCGGCAGTCGATGCATCGTCTGATGAACTTCCCGTAGCAGGAGCCGCCTCGATCGCATTTCTTTTCAAAAAAAATAATTTTGAGATTGAAAGATAGGGTTACCTGAGTGAGGTTATTCTCCAAAACAGTTCTCCGGAAGAAGCTTTTGCACGGATTACAAGTCAGCGCGCCGTAATTGAATCCGGTCGCTTGCTCGTTGCAGACTTGACACAATTCTCCAGGCTGTATCTTTTTCTCTGGCCCTCGTTCTAACATAATTGTTTTAGATATATTCAAGATACAGTCGTATCAGATCAATTAACAGTAGCGCTTCAAATGACCCTCTTCTTATCAGTAAATAAGGGATATCTTCGAAGCATACTTTCCAGATTAGGAAACTTTCGATTGTTTGAAATATAAACATACTTCTGGGCGTCGTAGCAGCACCACCAGTACTCATTCTCGCGAATCTGAAAATATTATTAGCCAACATAAACTCATGCTTAGGTAGATTAGCGTTCATTCCTACGCTCGTTAAAAAAACGAAATAAGGTAGTCCCAGTGACGTATGCACTGCGGAAGTGCCTCAAGAAGACTTCACTTGGTGTCTATTTTTTCGATTTCTTGGGTGGCGGGAGCGATATTTAAAACGATCGTAAAAGAAGTTGGGAAAGAAAGTAACCGCGTAGATCGATACGCGGGGACTAACGATCACGGCAGTAGCGTGGTGAGCATTTTTGCACTATTACTTTCGTAGAGAAACGAAAAATTAGATTTCTTTTGTAAAGAAAGAGCTCAGGCGTCAAAATATTTAAAATTATACCAAGGGGCAGCAATAACTAATGATCCTGACTGAAAATTGCGCAACATTGAAAACTTCAAAATTTTATAGTTACTTTTCAATAAAAACTGTCTGAAACTTGCAAAATAATTATCATTTATTATAATTTGCTTACTAAACAAATTTTGAGCACTTTAATACCTATTCCGGGTCGTTTTCTCTTTTTTCTTTGTAATTTTGGCTTTGTTTGACTTTCGCGCGTTAAAAATTTCTCAGGGAAAAAATGAAAGTAAATGTAACTCGTCTGGGTTGTGCGCGAGGGAGAGAGACTTTCTCGTTTCGTTCTGCTTTGCACCAGCTCTCGGACGAGGGTGCTAGGTGCGGTCGATGAACCACCGTCGCAAGAAGCTGACGGCGCTATTGGCTCATTGGCGACCCTAGGGTGGAGCCAGCGCCCGCGTGGACTCCCTAAGCCAAAGCCCAGCGGTCAAAAAGTCTCAAAAATACGAGCACGCGTGATTTTGATACCCGCCCGAAATGGGAGGAAATTTACCGTCAAAGAGAAAGCTATTGATTCAATTTAACTCCTTATTTCATTCACTGCATCTTTATCGATTAAAATCTTGGAAAAGAGTTATCTTTAAAATATATTTCCATTGAAAGAAGCCGATCGGCGATCGTTAAAACTTCTAGTCATTAAAAAAGTATCTTGGAAACATTTTACTAGCCTCTTTTGAGTCTATACTCGTAATCTGACGATGTTGAAAGTCAGCATATTTATATAAATTAAATGATACAATCAAAGGACCTTATCTTTGAGTAGGTAATCTACTAGGACCTAAAGTTCTGAAGGAAGATCGCCAAGTGTCAACTATCTTTGTTATTCTTATTAAAAATCGTCAAGAACAAGTTAATAATGTCTCCATAAAATCATTATTCTTATATTTCAAGCATAAATTGCTTCACAAGATCACTCAGATACCGGTATTCCACGTCTTTTGTACCTAATGTAGCGCCCGCACTGTAAGACAGTGGAGGTAAGCATATTTAGCGCCATTTCAGCAACAAAAAATAGCCAGAAAATAGGGTACGCGTTTTTTCTGGCATTTTTGAGAAAAGCGTCTTTTCTGGCATCGCGTTCTTTCTGGCAGTCGCGTCTTTTCTGGCACTGAAGTCTGATTCATTGAATTCTGATATCAAGTAGGGTCTACCAAATCTAATTAACTGTTATTTCCTTCTGAAATTATCTTCAAGAAGAAGAGGCCGTAGTTTTGAATATGATTGAGAGGACAAATTTCTTTTCACTAGAATGGAATAAAAATTATGAGATCATCATAATATATGCTAAAATTCTTTCAAATTTTGTAAATTATCAGCACTATTTTCTTTGATGATAAGAACTTCTAAATCAAATAAATAAGTTTTCCCAGTGGCAAGTTGCTATTGAAGGTAAAGATTTTCTGTTATTCATATCAGCTTATTAGGTTTGGTGGACCCTACTTGATATCAAAGTTAAATGAATCAGACTTCAGTGCCAGAAAAGACGCGACTGCCAGAAAGAACGCAATGCCAGAAAAGACGCTTTTCTTAAAAATGCCAGAAAAAACGCGTACCCCAGAAAATATAGTGACCGAAGAATAAGTTCCAAAGTAGACTTCCTCTAAAGCACTCATGTTTTCTGATACTTAATTATTTATTATCAGATGCCTTCGCCCCTGTACAAAATTAACTCTTCATTGAAGAGCCCCGATTCATAATTTAATAACTGCCAGGAAGGTAGTGACCGCTGAAATTATTAAATAGGGGCGAGGTTTTAATTCGATAAAGTTCATCATTTGAACTTTAATTTTTACCAGAAATCATGATTGACACCCTTTGTTCTGTGTGTAAATGTTGTAATGTCCTTTTTACAAATAGTTTTACTTTAATTTTACGCTTGAATTAATGCTTTCAGGGGTTGTTTTTTACTTCGTAAATAATGAAAAAAATTGTTTAGAAACATACTACTGTCTTATTTAACAAATTGTTTAAATAAGGCTTGGTTTGTCGTTTGACCGAAAATATACTCGATAGCAGTTTCTCAATTACCTGTTGTTTGCTTTGATTACTCGAGAATGAAGGGCTTTTTGCGAATTTAGACCGGACATAAACTTTTTTTCTAGAGAAAAAAATGAAAAAGCGCCGTTCTTTTTTCTTTCTGAACTCTTTCTGTTTCACCGTGCTCGGGTTTTAAAGCAGAAGAGAAGAAGGGTTTTTTGACCGCTCTTAACAGGAAATCAATACCACATGTAGTTGCGTGCTTTGCACCCACAAAATGGCGTCTCAGAAGATTATTTATTTAATTCTGGAAATGCAGCATGATAACCCTCTTTCACTCAGAATTAGTGTTTGCGAGATTGTCTTCAGCAAGGTTCAGCGACCATGCGTTATTGCAGCGAATGCAGTCTAATGGAGATTATGCTCCAGCCCTCTCAAAAACAACACGGTTCGAATTCCGTCTCATTTAAATTCAGTAGCTGCAAAATAGTAATAAAAATACTCGATTGGGTCAAAATCGGTCTTGTTTTCAAATCAACGAAGCTTGGTTCAATCTCCCTTCTATTGTTATTAACAATAAATAAATCTCCATTTTCTCGAATAGACCGATTTCTATTTCGTCAATGAAAAAGGCCCTTTATGAAAATTAATCAACGTTCTACGCTAAAAGAAATGGAAAGGAAAATTGATAAATGTCCAGCGAAATTATGTTTGAAACTGGCCCGAATAAATTATGCTGGTTAAATGTCAGATTAACATCTCAAGCCGAAATTTCGAGCCGTTGAATTCAAAAGAATCCCCGAAAGAATACTATAAAAGCAACAATCTGTATTTGCATTATTCGTTACGTACAATAATTTACGAATCATCGGCAAATCACTCACTCGAGGAAGCAGGATTCAATCAAAACGCTTGAATACAAAAAAAACGTCCGGTTGACGTCGTTAACCGATTATCATAAAAATGCAGGATTCTTTACAAGCCACTCATTGAATAAAAAAATACAATAGACAGAGCTTTCAAACTGTCTATTTTTCATAGAAAAGAGACTAAGTAGAGAAGCATTAACCAGAATTTGAGTAAGAACGTACCGTTATAAATCATAAAGTTGTCGGTTTCTTGCTTCAAAAATTCGATCTCTCTTTGGTCTGTCCTGCGCGTCTGGGTCTCTAGGTCTCCGCTTGTCGGATTTTTTTAAATAAACTTGTGGCCTAGGCTCACCATGACACAAGATTTAAAAAAAAGCTCGCGGCATAATGAATCTGGTTTCAAATGTCAACCTGGGCGGGGATGAAAATTGGCTGCATAAAAAGATCTGCCAGCAGCAAGCAATTAGCGTCCGAGGAAGTTCTAAATTTGCCTGACAAATTATCTTCGCTCATTATGGTTTTGTTATTTCGGGTTGTTCCCGTTCGAATTCCGGCCTTTTTTCTGAACAACTTGTTCTGACAAAAAGCACAACTTTTTCTTGATGGGCAGTTTTACTTTTAGTAGGGTTTTACTTTAGCCTAAGAAAAGTCTCAAAAGGAAATTTTTCACATGAGGCCGTTTATGTGATTTCGGGCATTAGAGAGAGCTCCCGGCGAATCTATCGGATCATCTCAACGGGCGATCGAAGGCGGCTGAATGAGCATCATGCGTATTCGGCTGTGCACTCAAACAACATTCCCTGATGAATTGCTTGGAGCTGCTCCAATGTTTTAACATAAAACAATGGATTATGTTCCACACCCGATGATATTTTTTGTTCATTTCAAATCAGAGATGATACACAACCGTTGCTTTTCAATTTTTGAACGAGAAAAGAAAGAACATTCTCCAGGAATTACATCGATTTCGGGGCCATTCAGAAGAATATTTTCTAAGTACCTGGCTTGTAAATTTGACATCGAAGTTGACTGAAATTTCACTGGAGTTATAATTAATTGAAAACGGTCACGGACTGTAGGACTGTTTGGTGAAATGATGAAAACCAGGGGGCTACCTACGATGCAAATATTTGAATGTCGTCATTGACTCTTGGCTTTATTTCTATGTACCCTCGGAAACTGAACACAAAGGAGAATCGAACACTATGTTTTTGTGTGTTGCGTAACACAATGGCCTTTAAAACAGTCGTCTTTAACGCATTTCCGGTGTATAAATTAAGTCTTCATTCAAAATGTCATTTACTTCTAAAAATAGACTTGTTCAACTAACAGTGAACATTCATTCAATTTGCTTCTCCCCTAAATCACGCCTAATATGGTCAAACATTATGAAAGAAGAAGTTTCTCCAAAGTTTTGTTAGTAAAGTCAAGTGACCAGATAAACTGCCGGTCATCTTTCTTTCTCTCAAGCGGCCACTTTAAAAATATTAACTGAGCCTCCAAAACGAGTCATCCCCTCCCTGAATCACTCAATTCTCCTTATTATTTTTTCAGCGCTTACATACCGAGAGAACATCGTACTATTTGCACACTGTAACAATCAAATTTACTGAACAAGTACTGCCGTCCTGCTACAGTCTGTAGACGCGAGTCCCCTATTGTTGAATTTTTATCTCATAGTTACAAGAAGCACAGCAAGTACAATCACGATTTTACAGGCACGCGGGCGTCTAATAATTATTCTTTCCTGAGAAATTTACGGCTTAGAGATATTTGCGCTTTTCGCGAGGCTCAATTCTGTTTGCAGCAGAGCAAATAGCATAAGTGCGCTCAGAGGAATGTTTTATAAAAATTATGTATTTTTCTTTTCAGAATGGGAACAGATTTGATTTCTCCAGAGCTGAGGAGCTGAGGTACTTCTGAAGGTAACAATGGTGATCTCGGGGAACTACACGCCAGGGAGAAATGTGGCCGCTCAGAATGTTCCCCTGGACCCGTTTGATACATTCGTCGCATCGGAAAGTTTCTCGGCAGGTAAGCAAATTTCACTGATCCCAAACAAACATATTTTCCGAAAGCGCTCGAGCGATTCGAGGAATTGCTTTACGATATTAATGTCAATGTGGACAATTTCTACGGAATCGGGCTTTTGTACAAACTGAGGAAATCCATCACAACTTGGAAAGCGAAGCAGCTGCTGGACAAAATCTGCTCGCGCTCAGAGAACGCCGTTTACTTCCCAACTCGGGCGGATGCGATTCAACTCAAGAAACGGGTAGCTGAAGGGAAGAAATGCCTCATCATCGGAGCCGGGCCATGTGGCCTCCGTACTGCCATAGAAATGGCCTTCTTAGGCGCTCAAGTTCACGTGGTCGACTCTAGGAAAGAATTCTCACGCAACAACATTCTACATTTATGGCCCTTTTGCATTGCTGATCTGAAAGCACTGGGAGCCAAGTCATTCTTTGGGAAATTCTGCTCTGGCGCCATTGATCACGTGCCAATCAGACGATTGCAGCTCATCTTGTGCAAGGTGGCACTGCTTCTTGGAGTCAAATTCACAAGGGAGGTGTTTTGCGATGAAGTTGCGAAGGATGCGGGTGGAAATTGGACTGTAAGACTTAGACCACACGATCCAGGAGCGGGTTGACTAATTTATTAACCATAATTGCCCGCGTTTTTTCGAGGTGAAAGACCGGCAATGACAGCCTGTCAGGTCACGCGCTCCAGAAAGGTCTAACCTTTCTACAGGTCCAATTTTGTTATAACAAAATTGATAGTGTTTCTTCTGTTAACCCTCTCTAAAGAAATCTCAGCTGTACGATGGGATACAATTGTAGACTCGACTGGTGGATCAGCGGGGACTTCTTCAATCCTGTCCCCAGATTTAGCCCGAAAAGAATTTCGCGGCCTCCTCGCGATTGGAATCACTGTCAACTTTAAGAACTTCAATTCGGCGCAAGAAGCGCGCGTTGAAGAAATCTCAGGCGTCGCGTCGATTTACAAGCAGCATTTCTTCAAGCAGCTTCGGAATACTACTGGGATCGACTTGGAAAACATCGTTTACTACAAGGACGAGACGCACTATTTTGTGATGACTGCGCGGGCGAAGTCATTGTATGAGCGAGGCGTGCTCTTGAACCACTCAGACAACTCGGAAACGCTCCTAAGTCGATCGAACATCGACCCCAATCAGCTTCAGAATTACGCGCTGGACGCAGCAAATTTCGCCACAAACTACAAACTCAAGGATATTTTCGAATTCGAAACCAACTCTCGTGGCAATCCAGACGTCTCTATTTTCGATTTTACTTCCCGGTACCATTCAAAATATGCGGCAATTATCAGGAGATGTCGCGGGCGAGATGTTCTCGGACTGCTTGTTGGCGACTCTTTGATCAATCCTTTCTGGCCGACTGGAACGGGCATTGGAAAAGGTTTCTTAGGCGTTTTCGATGCTTGCTGGACATTCCGCGAATTCTGCCTTGGCAAGAAGTCTCAGCAACAGATTCTTCAGGAGCGGGAAGTTATTTACAAGATTCTCGACTCATGTGATCCGGGTAATAGCGCTTCTGCTTTGATCCAAAAGTTCGCTGGATACACAATCGACCCCAAGACGCGTTACAATTTGCTGGGGATCGGAAACAGGAGTGAGAATGTTCCGATTTTGTTTGTCGAAGAAGATCACAAATCTGGCAAGAAACGATCTCTTGCGCCAAATGATCCGTTCAATACGAAGAGGTCTCGTTGTGGGACGATGAAAGATCAAGAAACACAAGTTTTGAACTGGATGAGGGCTGTGATGCCGCTTGAAAAGAAGTACAGAAATTGTGGGTTGCAAGAACTTCCATGGAAAACCGGCACGGTATTATTAAACTTGATCAAATCAATTCGACCAGACTGGCTAGCGAACTCCGAATCACCAAAGAAAATGAGCGCAACGGCGAAAGTGGAGCTGGCCCTTTCTGTATGCGAGGAACAGTTCTCTTTGCAAAAAATTGGCGCAGCAAAAGACTTCGTCCGCTCAAAACCTGACTTGCTAATGCTTATCACGACCTTGACCCAGATCAAAAACGCGTATCAATCTGCCCCACTGGTGAACCCTCAAGTCTCAGATGCTTCAGACGTCAGGAAATCAAGTTCAAAACCCTCGAAGAAGAGCAACGCAAAGAAGAGTCTTGAGCAAAGCATTTCAAAAATGGCGAATTCACTCAAGCGCAGGTCAACGATGGCATCGCACGTCAAGAAATCCACCGAAGAAAAGAGCACTAAAGAAAACGCGAAATTGCCGAAGGATAATTTCGCTGAAGCAGACGCAAAAATGCTCTCTGATCTTGAGCGACAAGATAAAGTTGATGAAATCATCGCGCAGCATAATGTTCCTCAACCGAAACCAAGGACAAAATTCCCAATTCGACGATCAAAAACGGCAAAGCCCTTCACTCCACTGAGTACAAATGAGTCCTTGGACCTATCGGGTATTTCGGAGACTGGAATAAGCGACGATTCGGATATGATCTTGTCAGACGCGAGGAGTAGCAGCGGTAGAGCAAGCTCAATTCATATGCGAGAGAATCGAAGATCACCGGCGGGCTCGCAATTGTCGCCAAGAGGTGAAATCCAGCTGGGGGAAAATCATAACCGTCCTGGAAGCCGGTAAGATAGTGAAAGTTAATAACATGCTAATGAGAAATTCTAGACATTCTATTGCTGCTCCTCCTTCGAGTTCTGCTAGCTCTGGTCGAGTGTCCGCCAAAGCTCGATCTCGAATATCCGTCGCTCTCTCCTCTTCCGACTGGGATCAGCCTGCTACTTCGTCTACCTCCTCGCGTTCATCTAACCGCCTGCCTTTGAATTCTTCAAAGAATCTACCTTTGAACTCTTCCGCTATTTCTATTCGCTCTGTCCGACTCAACGACGAAGAGGACACTCCGAGAAAGAAGATGCCGTCGACTCCTGTCTCTCCTCGAAGCACCTCGCCTTTCGACGAATTCGAAACGCAGATATTAGAAGGCGGTCAAGATAGTCCTCCAGCATCAATGCAATCTGGAATGGCAAGCCTGCCGCATTTTGCTTCGTTTCAGAGTCCACAAGTGACACCAACAAGGGGCGTAGCTAGGAAGACGGCCGTCAGAAGGAAGATTATTCCTGATCCTGTCGAGGAAAGCGTCAAGGGAATAGATAGGATTCAGTTAGGACAAACAGCGCAGAAGGCAAATGGAAATATAAAGATGCGACAGAATGTAAGTGCTTTTTGAAAAGAATCGATTTATTTGCCCATTTAGAAGTCAAGGGTTGTTAGGCCGGTTACTTGGACGCCCGAGAAGGAGCAAAGTTCTGAATCTGATGATGATATTTACGAAATGGAACAGGTTTGATTCTTGCCGAAGTCCTCTATATTTAAAAATCTTATTTTAGCTTACTCGAAGAAGACAGTTGAAAGCGCAGACAGTTCAAAGACAGTTGGAAGAAGTTGCTGTTCGCCAAATGCAACTTGAAGAACAGTCCGCCAACATTGGTTTGTTTCACTCAATTCAGTCAGCTTCTTCAACCCTGTTTTCAGAACGACAGATTCGCAGCGAGACGATCAACGATTCAACGGAACTCATGGAGCAATGGTTCCAAACTATTGAAGAAAAGAACCAGCTTTTGCGCCGCGAGAACGAGCTCATGATCGAGCAACGCTATCTTCAACTCGAGGTAAATCCCGAAGACATTCTTATCGAAACACCGCCTGATTCAAACTCTGCCTGGGTTACAATTACTGTTTGAATGAATATGCGAAACTAACTACTGTTGTAAGATGTTGGTGATACAAGTAGTGGTGATTTGGTGGTGATTTGAACTTTTTGAAGGGTTCATTTTCGGTGAAAATCCGCAGCTTTGGATTTTCCTCTTTTTTATCGATCCCTTAGGAGCGCTTTGGATCAAGTTATATTTTCAGGATCAGCAACAAGCCGTGGCTGCGACGATCAGAGAACGCCTAAAACTGCCCGAGAAGCAAAAATCCGAGCGCGACAAGAAAGAAGACCAGCTTTTGTCTGGGGTCAGAAAGTGCTCGTTCCCTCGCTACCACCAGCTCCGCCGTACCTCCACTCTTTATGTTAAACATATTGAGCATAGCATTGTCTAATAAAATAAACTAGCACTGTAAATATGTACAGAAGTAATAAAACAGACTAGAATAAATAAAGAAACTCAACAATTCTTGTTCTCTTTCTTGATTTTATAAAATCTCTCTTGACCCTTCGAAAAGATCGACCAGTATCAACAGTACGTCGACGAAAGAAACACGCTTTTGATGCTAATTGAGAGCCAGAGGGAGGACATGAAAACGTTTGACGCAGCGATGATGGGCTCTCCTGGCATCGGCTTATCAGATTATAAAAGGAAAAGGTTGCCTGATTAATCAATCAAGGTGATAAGGTTACTTTTGGCAACCTGGACAAGCTAAAAAATACCAAAGCAAGAGAAATAAATAAATTAAAAACCTTTTTGTGCAATTTTAACGTTGCTTTACTGTTGCTCGTAGTTACAGTCAGATTTCAAGTTTCAGTTTCAATCAGAAATACTCCTCCTTCTTCAACTCCCCTTTTTTCTTTACAACTTTACGCTCTCGACTATCAATCATTCCTTTTATTGAGTTCCAGTTTCCGTACTCCAGTTTCATTCTTTACTTAGCCTGAAATTCGCCCAGTATTCAGAACATTTAAATTTACTTTATTGCGCTTTGCAAATACCGTTAAGTATCCTGCGAGCATCTTGAAAATGGTTCATTCGCGGTTCATTTGCTCATTCAGATTTAGCACCGGAACGACCTCTAACGTCCGTTTTCATGTTTTGAAGATCTCCCCTCGAGATCACGGCCGTTGGCAGACACGCTTTTCTGGCGCTAACAAAAGCACCCCTTTCATTATTTTTTTCGAGTTTTTATATATCAGAGAAATCAATATTTCCCCTTCTTTTATTTAATAACTTATAATTACCTCCCATTGTGCCTTGGCAATTCCAGAGACCGTTCCTGCAAACAACTTTCTAACTATTCAGCTTCTTCAAAATTTGATTTCAACCCCTGTTCGTTTTAGAAAACAGCTGATAAACAACAAAAACAAAACGATGGAACAACCAACTACTTTCTCAAACATTCTCAACTGGGACAACCTTTTGAAGAACGAGCAACTCAGACTTGCTCAACAGGTAAATTTGAAATTTTGACCTTTGAGAATACCGGAAATGATTGCATTTGTACACCGATCATGACTAAATCCTTCAGATGCAATTTACAGAGGCGTCAACCTTGGAGCGACTGGTGGAGATCCACCAAATCCGCCACGAACTCAACGGAGTCTTCAATCTTTAATCACCGAAATTGGCGATTCGCCGGCTAACCGAAGTTAACCAGTCAATTGCCGATATTCATGAGCTCCTTGTTTCTCCATTGCTCCCAAAGGTTTCCCTCTTTTTTCGCTTCTTTCCGTATATTTACTTTTCTTGCGTTTGAATGTAAATAGTTATGTACCAGAGGACCTCCCTTTAATTTTCGATAAAACGTATGAGTCTTCTTCTCATAATTTTGTCCAAAACGTACCACGTTTCCCATAACTTTTGATTTCGCCGTGTGCAAGTCTGATCTACAAAGGTACGTGATGGCATAATATACGTAATATACGTGATTTTTGAGGTCACGTCCAAGCTGCTGATTGGCTGATTTTGATTGTTGAGTAATATTTTGATGATTAAAGACTACTACAACTACTGCAGCAATGAAAAATTCCGCGTCATATCCGCGGACGTGATTCAAGATTCAAAATGATCACACGGCGAAATCAAAAGTTATGGAAAATGTGGTACGTTTTGGACAAAATTAAGGGTATAGTCATCGCTCTTTACAAAGTATCAAATTTTTAATCTGAGTTGATTTTTAGAATCCTCATGAAATTCTGAACAAAAAAGTCCGTATGGACTTTTTCTCTATTTCAACCGGTTTCCCGGAAATTGCGACTGAAATTGGCGAAATTTAATGCATTTTGCCCAACAGCCAAATTTTGACCAGATTTAGAAGTTTCCGAGGGGCTTCATATGACACATTTTTAGAAAGCTTATGTTCAGGGCTTCAAACTGGTATATAAACGTCGGAGTTTGGGCATGCCCTCAGGGCAATTAAGGAGGTTGTTTCGGTCAAAAATGGGTACTATCGATTTTCGAAAAAAATTTTGTAAGAAAAAATTAAGTAATCGAAAAAAGCTCTTGTCAGTTTTAAGATAAGGGTCTTATCTTTATAATCCACGCAAAAAAAATCTGGACGTTATTGAAAACTTCGGAGGAGTTCGGCCGTTTATATAGCCTATTTTGGCCGAGATGCCAACTTTAAGGGGTTGTCACGTGGTAAAAATGATGGAATTTCAAAAAAAGCTCTTGTCAATAGTAAGATCTAAGATAGATCTTTAATTCTAGCCATTTAGGCAATTTTTACTACTTACAGGTGCTGAGGAATACGAGCTCAAAGTAGGCCTGAGCGATTACTATACCCTTAAGAGAAGAAGATTCATACGTTTTATCAAAAATTTATGGGAGGTCCTCTGGTATTGAGCCTGATCTTCAAATCTTCAAAAATGCCAAAAAAAATTGAAAAAAATCTTCAAAAATTCCAAAAAAATGTTATTGAATCGTTCCTTTCGCAAATATCAAATTTTCAGAGTGTTACTGTGCATTTTCCCTATGCAGCCCAATAAGGTGTTTTCACACATTTATTGAGCTTTTCCCGATATTCGAAATTTTCGCCCCCTTTTCACCGTGTCTTCGTGAATCTTTTCGTATTTTTCACACTTTCTAAAAAAACATGTCACCATTCTACCTTCTTTTTCACATGTTCATATATTCCCTGCGTTCACCATTCTACTGTAAAAATTTGGAAAAAAATAAAAATCGATTAACTCGAAAAATTGAAAGAAGCGAAGCTTTTTTGAATTTGGCGCGCTCCATATTTTCATCGAGCTTCCAGAACAGCGTCTTTTTTGGAAAGAGACTTTTAGCAGGACTTGAAAATAGAGAGTTACTGATCAAATGATCAAAATTTTGAAAAGAAATACCATTTTTTCAAAAATATTAGCGCACTTTCACCATTTTTTGTTTTTCAGAAGGTTAGAATTTTGTGACGTGAGCGAAGATGGCTCCCAAAGGATCAAAACTCAACAACTATTTGAACTACCGCATGCGAGTTACACTACAAGACGGTAGAAATTTCATTGGAACTTTCAAAGGTACAACTTTCCTTTGCAATGCCTTTCTTATCTTTTTTTTTCTAGCTTTTGACAAGCACATGAATCTCATTTTGGTCGACTGCGACGAATTCAGACGCATCAAGCCTAAGAAAGGTAATATTTTTTCTAGAATGTAAAATTCTAGAAAATGAATTCAGGCGAAACGGCTATCCGAGAGGAAAAACGAACATTGGGTCTCGTTCTCCTCCGCGGCGAACACCTGGTCTCGATGTCCGTCGATGGTCCCCCACCACAGGAGCACGCCACTGCCCGTGTTCCAAACATGCCGATGGGTCGCCCAGGTGGCCCGGGAATGGCCCGCGCTGCTGGTCGCGGTATGGGCGGTCCTGGCGCTCCAACTGGCCTTGGCGGCCCTGTTGCCGGCGTCGGTGGCCCTATGGGCGCTCAGATGAGACCTCCGATGGGATCTGGCGGCGGACGAGGATACGGCCGTGGATACTAAACCGTTTCTCCATAACTGAACTGAAACCTGTTACAGTTATTATCATTTAGACTCAATTACTCTCCCCCCGCGAGAAATAAAAAAACTGCCCGTAAATACCGAAAATACAAAAACTATCTTCATTAAGAATGGGTCGTCGATCTAGATCGCGTTCCAGAGAGCGAAGTCGCAGGAAAAAAGATCGAAAGCGATCTCGCTCAAGGTCGAGGCTCAAAAAAGTTCTCTTGTCTTTATTTATTATTGCAGGATCAAGCATGACGAGCCTCTGGAAGGTCTAGGGATAGAGATCGTGAGCGAAAAAGAGACCGCAAACGGTCCCGATCCCGTGAGCGCAAGAGGGAACGATCCCGATCCAGGGAGCGAGAGCGAAAAAGATCCCGTGATCGGGAGCGACGATCCCGTTCGCGTGAAACTGAAAGAAAGGAGCGCAAAGAGCGTGAATCAGTGAAAGCACCGTCGGAAGTAAAACCCAAAAAAGAAGAGCCCGATATAAAGCTTGAAAAATCTTCTGGTGTTGCAGAAGCGCCGAAGAAATCTCGATTCTCTGGAGGTCTTGAAGCCTGGCGAAAAGCACACGCTATTGATGCGGCAAAGAAAGCCCAGATTGCTGGGGAGATCAAGGAAGAGGTGAAAAATGAAGTACTGGCACCGAACAAAGTTGAAATTCCTGGATTTCCCAAGGCCATGAAGGGCGTGAGTGTTTTCAAGCCAGAACCAAAGAAGGACGATGGCGACTCGTTCACAGATGCTGACATTTCTGAACGCTTCGATCTTGCCAAATTGGCACGAGAGACCATGGAGCGAAGAAAGAATGTCGAACGCTGGAGAAGAGAACAGAAGCGAAAGATTGTCCATGAAGTAACAGAAGATATCCGGGAAGAAAAACGACGTCAGAGACGACAACAACTTCATGACAAGTCGAATCCTTGGGTCGAGGACGGAGAATCAGATGAGGAAGCGGAAGATGTTCAAGTTCAGACGAAGAAAAACGAAGACGATAAGATGCAAGAAGACGAAGATGAAGATCCCCTTGATGCTTTCATGTCGAATCTTAAGGAGTCAATGGGCAAGAACTCTGGAATTGTCATGGAAGAGAAAAAATCCGCTGAATCTAAAGTTTCTCACGTTGTCGCTTCTCGAGTTATTGCTGAAAAGCCAAAAGGTAGCGGTCGTGGAGACCTTATCGAGGCGAACCAAGATGAGCCAGAATACAGCTCAGAAGAAGAAGATGAAACTCTTGGCGATACTCTTGTCTCATGGACTCAGAAACAGCGTAAACTCCTTGAGCAAAAGATTGACCACGGACAGATAAATTACGAGGTCTTCAAGAAAGCATTCTACACCGAGGTCCCTTCCATCGCGAAAATGACACCAGAAGAGGTCAAGCTCTTGCGCGCGACCGAGCTTGATGGAGTGCGCATTCGTGGAAAGAACTGCCCAAAACCTATCAAAACTTGGGCACAGTCGGGCTGTTCCAGCAAAGTTTTAACGCTGCTCAAACGAATGAAATTCGAAAAGCCAACTCCCATCCAAGCACAGTGTCTGCCAGCGATTATGTCCGGAAGAGATGTCATTGGAATCGCAAAAACAGGAAGTGGTAAAACCCTGGGTTTTCTCCTTCCTATGTTCCGTCATATGGAACATCAGCGTCCTCTCGAAAAAGGGGAAGGGCCTATTGGTGTAATTATGACTCCAACTCGTGAATTAGCGATCCAAATCACAAAAGACTGCAAGAAATTCGCGAATCATATGAAATGGAGAACGGTCTGTGTCTATGGCGGCACCGGTATTTCCGAGCAGATTGCGGAACTCAAAAGAGGAGCAGAAATTATTATCTGTACACCCGGGCGAATGATTGACATGTTGGCCGCGAATAATGGCCGAGTCACCAATCTAAGGAGGTGCACTTACTGTGTTCTTGATGAAGCAGATCGTATGTTTGATATGGGTTTTGAACCTCAGGTGAGCAAAATAGTGAAGTATTTTTATCAAAATAATTTCAGGTAATGCACGTATTAAATTCCGTAAGACCAGATCGTCAACTAGTCATGTTCTCGGCTACATTCCCTCGCTCCATGGAAGCCCTTGCGCGTCGCATCTTGACAAAACCCCTCGAAGTAACTGTTGGTGGAAAATCTGTTGTTTGCGACGATGTCGACCAAAATGTCGTTGTTCTCAATGATGAAGACAAGTTCTTGAAGCTCCTCGAGCTGCTTGGCCGATACCAAGAGAAAGGATCAGTAATTGTTTTCACTCACAAGCACGAAGTGGCGGATGCACTCTTGAAAGAGGTCCTAAAAGCAGGTTATCCTGCACAAGCTCTTCATGGCGGCATGGATCAGTATGATCGAGATTCTGTCCTCAATGATTTCAAAAAGGTACTCAATAATTGAGCAACTGATTGTATAAATATGCCTTTAGGGAGTTTCAAGTTTATTGATCGCTACTTCTGTTGCTGCTCGAGGATTGGACGTTAAGAATTTGATTCTTGTCGTCAACTTTGATTGCCCAAATCATTATGAAGATTACGTCCATCGCTGTGGCCGAACTGGTCGCGCTGGTAATAAGGGGACAGGCAAGGGTTGACAACATAGAAACGTTATTATATGGGCATGATTAATTGTTGACGTGTTGGTTATCCGATAAAAGCGTTCACTTTTCTTACCGAAGAAGAGGGAAAATATGCTGGTGATATCATAAAAGCGCTTGAAATGTCGAAAACTGCTATACCAAAGCCCCTCGAAAATCTTTGGGAAAGATACAAGCTTGATCAGGAGAGACTGGGCAAAACGGTTCACAAAAGCTCTGGGTTCTCTGGTTCAGGATTCAAATTCGACGAAGCTGAAAAACAGATGGACAAAGATAGAAAAAATATGCAAAAACAAGCTCTCGGCTATCAGGTTAAATGTACATCTCTTTCGCTTTCTAAAATAATTTGGTCAGGAATCTGATGATGAAGATGCAGGAAATGTGGACATTGACAAGCAGATCGAGATGACTTTCAAGTCGAAGAAGAGTGTCAAGGAAACAGTTGTTGGTGCAGATGAGCAAGGAGAAAGTAAGGGAATTTTCCGACAATAATGATCTTGATTTCTTATTTTCAGAAGCTGATGTCGGACGAGATAATCAACAGAAGCTGGCGCAGGCAAAGAAGATGGCGGAGAAAATCAACGCTAAGCGTGGATCGAATCAGTCAGAGACTCAGCAAACTGCCCAGGCTGTCATGAACGGGCAAGATCTCAAACCTATCGCGGTATTTAAGATTTTTTAATCCAGAACAAAGGATATTTTTCATCTTCAGGCACCTCAAGTTTCGAACAAACTCATTGCAGATCAAATTGCTGCAAAACTGAATGCAAAGCTGTGTTATGTTCCGATGGAGCGACCAGATGGAACTTCGGGAGCAACACCTCTCGAAGGAATGTACACGACAACTTACGAAGAAGAGCTTGAAATCAACGACTTCCCACAGAGCTGCAGATGGAAGGTCACAAGTCGCGAAGCAATTGGAAATATTACCGACTATTCTGAAGCTGAAGTGCAAATTAGAGGCGTTTACTACCCCCCTGGAAAGGTTTAACTGACACAAAACTTGACCAAAACGGTATAACATTTATTCAGGAACCTGGCGAGGGCGAAGAACGAAAACTTTACCTCCTTATCACCGGCCACACTGAGCGTGCAATCCAAATGGCCAAGGGAGAGATCACTAGGATAATTAAAGATGAATTCACACGACTCCAAACAAGTTATCAAGCGCCCAAAGTCGGCCGATTTAAAGTTCTGTAATTCAAAAACTTTCAATTTAACTCAAACTGCCCTGAATAAACTGAAATATTTTGTTTCTTGCATTTAGAAATCGTAGATGAATTCGTTTGAATGAGGCCCCAAAGGTTGATACTTCCCCTCGCAGTTGTTCTATTCAATTATGTGGCGCTAAAGGTACATTCAATTCAAAAGGGAATAAAAATATGCCTTCTTTAGTTGATAAAATGTCATGATCGAAGTTATGCCCACCCGAAAATTGTAAAACATGATAAACCTAAACAGAAACATCACAAAGTCGAGCATGAAAGTCCCGATGAAGAGGTCCACAAGGAAGATTCAATCCCCAGTCCAATAAAGAAAACCCTCGGCAGACATAAACTCGCGATAATTGTCCCATTCCGTGACCGATTTGATGAGTTGATGGAATTTGCTCCAGCGATGCACTCTTTCCTCAAGTAAGAATATCACTTTTGTCATTTTCTAACAATTTGGATTTAGCGAAGCTAATGTGCCCCACGAAATCATCGTTGTCAATCAAGTCGATAGTTATCGATTCAATCGAGCTTCCCTTATAAATGCTGGATTTTTGTATACGCTTGATACAGAGGTATTCGAATCAAAATATTCAAAAGCTATTCGTGTTTAAGATCGACTACATTGCCATGCACGATGTTGATTTGATTCCACAAACTCACCAGATCAAATACGAGTATCCAAAAGACGGTCCCGTCCACATCGCTTCCCCTGATCTTCATCCGAAGTATCATTATCCTAACTACGTCGGTGGCATTCTTATGTTATCGCATACCGTAAGATATCCACAAGACAGACAGAAAAATAAGTTGTGACTTTTAGGATTTCAAGAAAGTGAATGGAATGTCGAACAATTTCTGGGGCTGGGGAAGAGAGGACGATGAGCTGTTTCTTCGAATGAGAGACGCAGGTCTTGAGTTGCACCGGCCCAAGGGTGTAACCACTGGTTATGAGACGTTTAAACACGTTCATGACAAAGTAAAACGTCCACGAGATTATAAGGTAAATGAGTAATATCCTCATTTCGCAAGTGAGAGAAACAAACAATAACGCGTTTTCAGCGTATCGGAGATCAGAAGAAACAGCAATTCAAACGCGACCTCAAAGGCGGATTCCACACGCTGAAGCACAAAGTCGCAAGAATTGATGATCTAAACATTAACAGTACTCCTGTTAAAATTCTTCACGTGGAACTAGAGTGTAACAAAGAAGAGACCCCGTGGTGTGAGAACCAGTGAAACAATGCTTTTTAGTTGAATGAATTTTGCCAACCTCTGAAGATTTCTGTATGTGCTGTATTTATTTCTTTTTCAGTTGACCAACTTACCAATCCCTCTTTAGTTTATTTCCGCAAATATTTCCTTATGCTAATGGTGCAATATTTCCGAACATGACTTTATTCAGTCTTCCAAATGTATATTTTTGAATATTTTCAGAGGTTCAAAAATGACTCTTTCGGATGACGATGTTAACCGACAAATCGATCATATGATCGCCTTTATCAAGAATGAGTCTCAGGAGAAAATCGAAGAGATTTATGCTAAGGTAACTCCTTCTTGATTTCGATGAGTTTTTTACTTTATTTTAGGCTGATGAAGAATTCCAAATTGAAAAAGGTCGGCTTGTCAACCAGCAACGCATCAAAATCATCGACTTTTATGAGAAGAAAGAAAAGACACTGGAGCAACAAAAACGCCTTCAACAATCAAAGTTCATCAACGTCGGTAGATTGGTAAGAAGAATTCAGAAATATTTATTTACATCAAAAACAATTTTGAATTATTGATGAAGATTCCACCAGTTGACTTTTCCAGCTCGGTTGCGGTACTTCTTGAGCATTTTTTCGTATTTTCGGCTGTCAGTTGAAAGACATCGAACGCGCCTCTTCATCATTTTGCGCTTGTCCCAGTCGCAGTTGTTATTTCTATCGCAGACACAGTTTATTTCAGCGACTTTTTTGGTTTTTAATTTTTTATCGATTTTCAAATTTTAATCTAGGAAAGGTAAAATCATTATTTAACCGGCCCTGTTGGAGTTCCGTTGCATGAAAGATTGCATTTTCCTCCAACTTCAAAGTTATCGCATTCCATCAAGACGCCATATTCAAATGACTCTCCATACTTTTCGTATGGATTGGGGCAAGAAAAGTCGTCTAAGCGCGGTCGGGTGTTTCGACCAATCTTTCGCTTGCGGCCGACGCCGTTACCGCATGTAAGACCCTTCTTTTTAACTTTTTTCGCCTCCTTCAGCTTGCACTTGGTTTTACCCTTTTTAGTTTTACATTTACAGTTAAGTTTTTTGAAGTCGGGGGTGAACGATCGCTCAGCACATGTAACTGGGCAAGATTTTCTAAATAGAACTTATCAACACCTTGGGCGGAAGACTCAAACTTACGAGATTATATTATCGCATCCAAGAACAACCCCTTCTCCCATGTATTTGCCAATCTCTTTCTTCAAATTGCAGCCAACTAGTTCCTTCGGTGCATTTGGATCGATACATTCAATTTCATTTTTCTTGAGTTCCTTCCACTCGAGCCATTTGCATTTGGATCCTTTGCATGAGCAATTAACCTCGTTCATCGAGCTTCTTGCACCGCCGGTAACACAGAACACCTTGCATGAGGCGCGATCAGTGGGCCGACCATCTACAGTGTCACATTCAAGTCTTACTTTTGGGAAGCTTGGGTAAAGCTCATTGAGTGCGGCGCACGCTGGTGCAAGAGTTGGGATAGTACTTTGAGTTGTGGTAGTTGGCGGAACTGTTGTCATTCGTTTCTGATTAACGCACGCAATGTCTTTGCCATCCCACTCACATCCTCCATCAGGAGCGATACAGTTACAGGTGATAGCATCGACTCCTGTGTTGATAACATATCCGGATCGGCCACATCGCGGGCTGCACACAGAACCATCCTTGAATGGTGGAAGACATCCAGTGAGAACGACATTTCCTGTCACAGCACCGTCAACCCTAGGGTGATTGCAGAACTGTGGAGGATGTTCGCACTTTTTGTAAGCATTCCCTTCAAGGCCTTCTGGGCATGAGCAAGTCGCTGCCGCTCCGAGGTTGTTTGTACAGATAGCGCCTTCGCCACAAGTACCTTCCTCAAGACATTCATTGATATCAACACATCCAGAGTCAGTGTTTTCGAATCCATCACTGCATATGCAGTCGTAAGATCCCTCGTTATTTACACAAGTTTGATTTTCGCCACAAACGTTTTCCAAACATTCGTCAACGTCAACACACATGTCTTCGTCCAGTCTAAGACCAAGTGCGCAGTCACATGAGAAGCCAGTTTCCTCATCAGGATTAGCATTACAGGTACTTTGAGTTGGACATGTATCGACCCCATCTTCACAAGGATTTTCTCCCTGAATAAAATTTCGATTATTCAGTATTTACTTATTATTTTACCTGGCAAATGTAGCCGGGATATTGAACAATAAACTCATCATTGTACTTTTGTTCAACGCAGACACCTTCACAGTCGCTATCAGCACAGCTAGCTTCGCCGTGAGAAAGGATCTGTTTGATCCAGGCATGGAAATATCCAATGTTGGTTGAGACGCCTGGTGTTCCTTCTTCGTCGCAAGACTGGCCAAATGCTGTTAGGCCGTGAATAACAGGCTGCATCAGCTCATCGACGCACCAGACGGATGCGCCGACACCGCTATTGCAAATATCTCTATTAGAGTCGGCATACGTAAAGCATTTGTGGTGAGTGTTTTTGAGAGCTAAAAACGTATAAAAATGAGAAAGATCGATTGTCCTACCAAATGCTGGGTTCCATTTTTCACAGTAATCCAGTCCGATGTTGTTGACATTCGATTCTCCAATATTTCCATCTCCCTGAATACCGAGTACCTTGCATTGCTTTCCAACGGCAGTTTCAACTTCGTCAGATAGACAAGCTGGTTGAACAAAGTTGTTGAACTCAATTGTGTGAGATAATCGGATTATGGCAATATCTGCGGCCTTGCTGTTGAACTCATAGAATGAGTATAATGGATGAATAAAGACTTCATCGACTGCTTCACTGAGAACTGGTTTCGGTCCTTCCACTCCATATTGAATGCCGATTAAGCTCTTGTCAGTACTGAATACGCAGCTTGCAGTTGTAAGAATATGCCGGTCATCAATAATGGAACCTGTACAGAAAGGAGTTCCAACATTAGACCGACCAGCCTGCATAATCAAGAATGCTGCCCATGGGTATGTTGCTCGAGGGCCTTGAGTGATGAAGACATCCGAATCTCTACAGAATGTTTGAGCGTTCTCACATGATTGGCCATAAAATCCCTCTGGACAAGTGCAAATGTATCCACCGATGTCGTCCTCACAAACGCCTCCATTCTGACAAGGTTCGGCAGCACAGTCATCAATCATTTTGAGGTCAACTCCACAAGTATCGCCGGAGTAATCATCGACACAGTGACAAGTGTAACCGCCCGCAGCATTTTCTTCACAGTGACCTCCGTTCTGACATGGTTCTCCAATGCAAGGATTCCCAACAACAGAATCAATGAACTCTTTCTGGAAACTGATGTCAGAGAAAACAGCAGGGGTACTTTCAAGTCGGCATCCTTCAGACCAAGAGAGAATACCAGCTAAATATGGCATGCCACCATGGAGACACATGAGAGGTCCGCCAGCATCACCTGTGCAGGCACCTCTATGGTCAAAATATCCTGCACACATGTGAATATCATTGTAGTAGCCTCGAATGTTGTTCTGCATGAAGTGATTTTTGCACAAAGTATCGCTGAAAAGTGGCATGTCGAGCTCATGAAGCATGTTGTTGTTTCCGTCAAGCATGGTTTCTCCCCATCCAGCCATGTAGCATCGAGATCCTTCACTGAACTTTATGTCCTCGTCTGGAAGGCACATTGGCTGGACATAGTTGTTAAAGTACATCTCTTGAGCAATGTGAAGAACGCAGATTCCATCAGCCAGATTAATCACGTTTGTATTGCAAGTAATACTTGAAATTGTGTGAACCGCACGAGTAGCTTCATCGGTGTTTATCTGGAATCCGCCAACAATGACATATAAGTCCTCAGGCTTGCTATTTGTGACGCAAGGCTTGGCTGTCAGTACAAAGTGTTTGTCGATGATTACACCTGAACAGTACTGGCCGTAATTGTCAGCAATTTGAACAATCCAAGGCCATGCGCCAGCAACAGATACTTCACCACCAACGATTCTATCTGCCATTTGAGGAATTCCTCGATCGATTCCCATTGACATGAGAGATCTTCCCAGTCCATGTGTCGAGTTTGCAGCTCGTTTGCCTCGGAAACCACCGCCGCCTCCAAGGGAAATCCCAAGCTGTCCAAGTCCAATGAATCTTGTTTCAGTAGATTCTTGGAACATGACCTCGCACTGCGGAACTTCTCGGTCACACAGTCTTCCAGCCCATCCAAGCTCACATTCGCATCTGTAGGAGTTAAGTTCGGTGATGCAAGTGGCATCATTTTTGCATGGATCATCCTTGCAACCGATTTCGAGAGCAACTTCGTCAATTTCACAGTGTCTTCCACTAAAATTCGTTTTGCACTCACATCGGTAGTCCGCTGCTCCAACAAGTGTGCAGACTCCATCGTTCTCACATGGCTCAGCAGCGCAAGCGTCGACGATAATGTTTGAAATGAAATCCAAATATGAGGTTATCCTTAAAATCGTTAGTTATGAATCAACGAGCCACATATTATTACCTGGTGTAAACACCCGGGTTTTTGGCATCGGCACATCCTACTCCAAATGAGACAACGCCCTGAAGATAGGGGTCGTTCGAACCATTTTCTTGCTGGTCATAGCAGACAAACGGCCCGCCAGAATCTCCTTGGCAGGCATCCATAGTTCCTTGCTCATAACCAGCGCATAGATGTTCTTTTTCGTAAATACGCACCATCTCATCATCATACCAGTTTTGGCAAGTTTCGTATGAGATAATTGGGACAGCGACTTCATTCAAGTTGAACTGATTTAAACCCGGAGTGCCCATAGTGTCTCCCCATCCAGCAACTTTGCAGAACTCTCCAATATCAGGACCGCCAACTTGCTCAGGGAGACAAATCGGTTTGACTCTATCTGTCCACTGGATTGGTTTGTCCGTCTTGAGAAGACAAATGTCATTCACAATGGTATTCGTTGCCATTTGGTATTTCTCGTGACAAATAATTTCTTCGATGCCAAAAGCTTGCTCGTATTCTTCGCTGCCGTATCGTTTTTGGACACCAGCATAGAATGAATACCTAGCTGGGTTTGGTTCTGACCAGCTAGTGACATAGCAATGCCCAGCAGAGATCAGCCATCGCTCAGAAATAATAGTCGCGCCACAGAACTGACCCATTTTACCTTTATTGCGATCTGCTGCCATCACGATCCATGGCCACTCTCTTTGATCTGCTGTAATTCCCCCAACGATACGGGAATTGATTCTACGTGCTGTAAGGCTATCGTTTCCATTGTCGAAATTAATTCCCTTTGCACACTGTGGATGGGAAAGAGAACTGCATTCTCTTCCAGACATACAGGTTTCACTTTGTTCTCCAACGCCTTCGCAAGCGCCACGTCCTTCACACGTTCTCCTGCGGAATTTGAGTCCGACCCCGCATTCTCTGGAGCACTTAGACCACTCTGTCCACTGTGTCCATTCAGCAACAGCTTGACCTTCTTTCATAACGGTTTGAATCCACTCGTTGTAAAAAGCCGCCTTGGTGAAATAGTTTCGATTGACCGAAACATCCTTGCATTCTTCTCGCTGAGTGGATATACCAGCAAGGAGCCATTTTCCTCCCACAAAGCAGGTCAAAGGCGATGAAACGTCTCCAGTACAGACACCGATGCCTCCAGTTCCCGAGCAAAGAGTGTCTTCAGTCGAGCAAGGCCTGTGGAATGAAATTGGGTACTGTTGAAGTCGTGTTGGATAGAACAACGCTTCGTTCTTGGCAGATCCCCATCCAGTTGCCACGCAGAGAATATCTGGAGGAATTTCTCCTTCAATCACACAAGCTGGGTTCGTCCAAGAATCAAGCTTCGCTGACCATGAAAGCCTGACGAGAGCAATATCATGTGCGCTTGTATCTGGATTGTAATCAGGATGAATGATTGTCTCTTGAACGCAGATTTCTTGATGATTATTTTCTTCGAGATTATGCAAGCCCATGACAGCGGAGAAACCTTTATCACCCATCATTGATGCACATTTGGCACTTGTAAGCACATAATCCGGGCTAATCAGCGAACCGCCACAAAAATGCCCACTTGGTCCTTGTAAAGAGACTTGATGAGGCCATGAGCCAGGGACAGCCTCTTCCACATGAACGCCTCCCATGATTCTGGAGAACTCCTTGTAATGTTCACTCGGGCTAACAATAGATCTTGTGTTTCCTTGAAGGCCAGCAGGTCCGACGGGAGTTGAAATCTCAGGGTGTACTTCTGGGAGACTGCATTGGTAGACTTGGCTCTTCGAAGCTCTCGAGCAGCCAATATTGATCGCTGACTCGATGAATTCAGCTCTTCCTTTAACCATCTTTGCCATTTTCAAGGATGAAATCGCCATCGCAGGGCAATCAACCGACTCGTCCAGGTAACCGTGGACTTCGGAGTCGTACATGCTTGTAGACAGAAGCCATTTTTTGAAACGACGATCGTAGTAGAAATACACGTTTCGTGACTGATGTCGATAGTATCGACCGCGGTCGTTGTACACGTAACTCCCAGTGACCATACTGTGATCTTCGGCATTTCCACAAAGGATTAATGTGGGGCAACACCCAATATTATTTGTTGATGCAGTGCCGCTTTCGATGTCATCTGTACTAGCAACCGGTCCGGCATCGAGTTCTTTCTCTTCGTCGCTTTCTAACTGATGGAAAGTGTTTTTCAAAGTCTGAGCTTCATCGCATGGAGTTATCTCACAAAACTCAACGGTTCCGTTAACATAGCACCATGGTCGGTCCGCGTCATTGGGATTTCGGCAAAAGTTATGGTGGATTGAATCGGTAGGCATATGATGATCCTCTTCAGAGAGCTGATCCCATCTATCACAAGTGTTGTAATTTTCTGTTTTGAAGTTAGTGCCGTCGTAGTCAGCTCCATTTCCATTTAGACAAGGGGTTCTACGAGCACAGCTTCGGTATTCCTATTTATGAGTAAGGAAACAGTATTGTTTATTTTATTAACCTGGTAGTGTCCGCCACAAGCATCGTTGGCAACTCTGTTGAAAGCTCTCCCTTCTTGCATATTGTGACATCTTCTGACCCGCTTGTAAACACCCTTCTCGCAAGCCGACCATTCTGTCCAGTCGGACCACTCGTCACTCTCTTGGGCTAACGCGCCGAATATTAGAGCTCCGAGGACCCTCATCGGCGTGAAAAAGTCCTGAAGTCTGACTTTCGTTTCAGCATTCAGCTTGGGGGTGAGCATCCCGACGCATCATAACGCAGAGTTGCGGTTGATTTATTTATCCTTAGAACCAACAATCTTGCTGTCATTGACTCTTTCTATTCCGCCGCGTTGTTAGACTTATCGCATGGACGGAAATACAATAACAAATCTAACAATTTCATAATTTAGGAAGTCCTGAAGGCTCGAGAAGTCCATGTTGAAAACCTCATGAGTGCAGCGCAAAAAGAACTGCTAAAGATCAGCCAAGACAAGGATGCCTACAAGAGCATGCTCGAGAAACTCATTGTTCAGTCAAGCTTCCAGCTCTTGGAAGATAAGGTCTACGTCATTTGCAGAGAGTGCGATAAATCTACTGTTGAGGTTCGTTTTACAGACCGCCAGACATCCACTATCTTATTTAGGGTCTATTAGACAACGTAGAAGCAGCATACAAAGGTGCTACTGGAAAGTCTCTCTCAATCTCAGTTCATCCTTCAAAATCCCTTCCTAAGGACTGTGCTGGGGGTATCAATCTCTGCAACATCAACGAGTCCATTACTGTAAGTAATTCAACAAATGTGCTACTCTCACGGTGCTTTTAGATTTCCAACACCCTCGAAGCGCGACTGGATATGTTGGCAAAAGCGGGCCTTCCTCAAATGCGCGAAACTCTCTTCGGATCAAACCCCAACAGAAAGTTCAGAGACTAAATTCTGAGAATTTTACTCTCGGCCGTACTTACTTTTCAATAAAATTTCTTCATTATTGACTTCTCTAGCATACAATATTCTCCACTCAATTGCATCATCAAATTATATACCCGCGTATTTCCTTGTCCATATAACTATCAGTTACAGTAAAAGAAAGTTCATTTGTCTATTAATTTTTCAACACTATTCATGTCATTACAGTATTATCGAAATGTGCAATAAAACAGAAGGAAAAAATTCAAAGACGTTTGATTAAAGATAGGATTGAAAAATGTCTTTCAACATCGATCAGCTCGGAAACCCAAATATGATGATGGCTGGAGCCGCCGCACTTGGTCAGGAGGCGTCTGCATATGATAATACATCTGATGTTGAAGGTTGAATAATTCTTGTTGAGTTGATAATAAATGTTCTGTAGCAAACTGGGCGGCCAGAGCTTTTCAGCAGGCCGAAGTTCATATGAAGCTATTACTCGCTGTTGGACCGGACAGAATGAAATTTAGTCCGTTAGATGACGAGCTCTACGCATCGTTCCGAAAAGAATTTCCCGATTTCGATGTTGTCAAGATTGACGAGGATGCCATGAAGGTTTGCGACTTGAAATTCAAACTCTATTGACGATAAATATTTTCAGAGTAAAGAAGGCAAAGAACAGTGGCGCAACTGGGTTAATCAGTACAAAGATACTCTCAAAGATTTCAACTTTGGTAGCCTTCTCAGAACGGACCCAACGCAGGATTACTCCGCGGAAAATACGGTACAGACTTCATTTCAGTTTTATTTTGAGTAATTAAGATTTTCTGTTTGCGAGCTCAATTTCTCGCCATTGAAATTGCACGAAATAAAGAAGGACACAATCAGAAAATCGTCGATGACTCGAAGAAGCAATCAGCTGGTTCTTCTGGTGGCTGCTGTGGATCATGTTAAAACATAAACGAAGCCGCGGATAATGAATGATATTTTTTCTGTAAAAAGCGTGTGATTCAGAAAGACTTCCGAAAGATTATGTATGCAGAAATATCCCTCTTCAATAATGATTCCGATTCAGAGAAATAAAGCATATTTCGTAATGTGTTCGAAATTAGAAAACAAAATTGACTCGTTGAATAACGATGCCGAGTGGCTTCCAAAAGCATTCCAGCAAGCTCAAGTTCACATGAAGCTTCTTCTCTCGCTCGGCCCGTGCAAGATCAAATTCAGCCCTCTTGATGAGAAGATATACGAGTCGTTTCGAAAGGCATTTCCTGATTTCGATATAAGTAACGTTGACGAAGATCTTCAAGATGAATTGATAAGTGGAGACAACAAGCTTCAGTGGATAAACTGGATGGACGAGTTAAAAGCTGATCTAAAGGATTTTGACAGAAAAAGTTTGCTTCGAAAGAGACCAGACGGAGATTACACATCCATGAATACGGTTAGAAGCTGAAACTAATCTACTAAGAGTTGCATCAAAATCGTTTTAGACATTCTGTCATCGAGCTCAGTTCTTGGCCATAGAAATCGCTCGGAATAAAGAAGGTCTCAATCAGAAAATCGCCGATGCTTACAAGCAAGCAACTTCTGGTGTACGGGCATCTGGTGGTTGCTGCAGCCGATGCTAAAGATCCCAAATTTGCTGTTAGAATTAAATTTTACCCTGCCTCAGTTCAACAAAGCCAGCAGTTGAATTTTTACTTGTATGGTACAATAAACTCACTCCTTTTGACACTTAGAATGGACGCGAGTCACGCGACAGTATTCCATTCTTTTGGAAAGAATCGAAAACTTACTCAAATAAAATTTGAAATCACGGAGCAGCAAGTAAAAATTGGCAAGCGAGATCTTCTGCGTCGAAATATTATTGGAGTGCATCATGAAATCTCAAAGAATCCTGATGATAAATTCAGCTTTCTCAAGTTTTTCTATTACCCATTGGATTTGAAACCGAAGCGTTGCATCACCGAAAAGCGAGAGGTTTTTACAGTTGTTGTCTATGATAAGAATAAAAGTAGGTGAGTAAATCAGGTGATCTTTCGAACTCTATCGTTTATTTTCTAGAGAAGAAAATGAAGAGCACGCAGAAGAGCTGCTAAAATCCCTGTCGCGCCCAAAAAAGAAACTGTTCATAATTGTTAACCCCTTTAGCGGGCGAAAGAAAGGCGGCAAAATCGCGGATAAGCTCTCTTCAATTCTCTTAGAAGCCGGTATTTCGAATAAGCTCGTGAAAACTACTCATGGGGGTCATGCGGAAGAAATTGCGAGGACAGAGAGCTTTAGCGAATACGATGCTCTTGTCACCGTCTCAGGCGATGGATTAGTTAATGAAGTCGTCAACGGATTACGGCAGCGGGAGAAAGACGATGCTCCCCCGGTTGCGCCAATTCCAGCAGGTTCTGGAAATGGACTCGTCGCTTGTCTCGGTATGATGCTCAAATCTCATCATGTCTTATCTTCAATCTAATAGTTTCAAAAGTCCCTGGCAAGCACTCATGCCTATCGAAATCAATTCATGCTCTTATTCTCTCTTCTGAATCTTTCTCAAAAACGATAGATCTGATGAAAGTCGATTACAACAACTCGTCTCGTTTCTCTTTCCTCGCCATTGCGACTGGCCTCGTCGCAGATATCGACATCAACTCAGAACGCTTACGTTTTCTCGGCGGCGAGCTGAGAAATCTCATTTACGGCGTCGCATACATTATCAGAAAAAGAAAGTATCCTATGGATCTCTCTATTGAAGAAGAGAGCCAGTCGAAAGATGCATTGATCTCAATGGTAGTAGCAGTTTGCTCGATGCTCGACGAACGCGTGACCTTCTTTCCCGAGATAGATGAAGCACCCGGCATGTACCTTCATCAAATGAAATCATCTGTCACCAGAGGCCAGCTAGTTAAACTTTGGGATCTCGCAGAAGATGGCGGAAAACACGTGGAAGCATTTCCAGAACTGGCAAATAGACCTATCAAATCAATAAAAGTATGCGTCCTGTTTCCCGACCGAATAATGCATATTTTTAGATAAAATGTGAGAAAAAACAACTTTTTACCATCGACGGAGAACCGTTTCACACAGACGAAGTGCGGATAACTGAATATAAAGACGCTTTAAAGATCTTTTATTAAACCTACATTCCTTCTTCAATTTCTTTGTATAATTTTCTTCATGATTCTTTCTGATAACCGATCCAAATAAAAACTGATACGAAAATTTTATGATCGTTCTTTATCAGAATGGGCGGTACGGAGGAAAAAGAATTTCCAACTGATAAAGCCACGGAAATTATCAAGGCAAGACTTTTTTTGTTCCTTCTTGGTATATGATTTGTTTAGGAGCAGATAACATCCGTGATCGGAGATCAGAATTACTCAAGATCGCATGCTGAGCAATGGTCAAAGTCAATTTCGGAGAATATTGCTGATGAGCTAAAAAAGCTCAACTTGGATGATATTAAATTCGTGATCAACATCACTCTCTTGGAGAAGACCGATAAATGCTGCTCGGTAGGCACGGATTTTGTAACGAAAAGTAATTTTTTTAGACCGCCTCTCAATGCATCTGGGATAGTGGGCGAGACCGTCAAATCAAAGTTAGATGGGAGAATAAAGGACTGCATGTATTCGCCGATATCTTCGCACTTTCATTCGTTTACTGAAAACTTCACTACTAGACTACTTACCAAGATCAGTTAGAGATCAATTCCAAAAACTTTTTTTCTGTTCAAGATCAATAAATCTTCACATCTCGTAGAAAAATCAAAACTAATTCTTTCAGATAAAATGACGAGGAGGTTTGAAATGACGGATGTTAGTTTGGAAATGAAGGATGCAAAAGATGAGAGGATAGAATCAGTTCGTCCAGAGAATCAAGAGAAATTCAAAATTGAAAAGAACGACCTTGAGATATCGGAAGAAGATAGACAAGAACTTGAAGAACTGGAAGAACTCTGGAAAATAGCCGGCGGACCGCGAAGATTGACGATGGAAGACTATCACGCGGGTGCTTTCGGTCTTTATGAAGATCTGGACACTGAGAAGGAAGAAGCTAATTCAGACATTGTTACAGATTTGACTGATGAAGAATATCTTTTTTGCATGGTAAGGTCTTGTTTGCATAATTTATGATTGATTTGTATTTTAGAAAATGAACGACTTCAAATACGAGTACTCAGAAGTTAATGGCAAGAAAGTGCTCGAAATGTGGACTTACGCTATTCCGAAATTTCGGAAGCAGGTCGAAGGGGACTTCGATCCAAACATTGCCAACAAGCGAGACACTTTAAACAAAGATTGCATACTGGTCTTCAAGGAGTATGTGAAGGAAAACGATCTTTTGAACAAAGACCCTGAATGTATTCTCCGACAATACAAGCTGATCTTCTGCAAAGAATACATCGAGTTCGTACGCAAGCCGGGTCGAATTCGGACAGCGAAAACGGGGGGAGTATATCAAGCGACGATGTTCTGTGTTGATCGGTTGGACTAGTTTCGCGCTTCTGATACTAATCATATTTAGAATTTTCCTTGGAGAAGGACAGTGTGCGGCAGATGCTGTTTCAAGCTGCATTCGAGTATCTTACAGACTTTGGCTGACGAAGCGGAGCAAGAACATCAAATCGATACGAAAGTTTTTCAAGAAGCCGCCAGTGGAAGACGGAAACTTGCATGTAAAACTTCTTGATAGCAAGGAGTTACTAGAAAGTGTGCGTGAAGAGCTAATGATGAGCAGATACTTGTTGATTGATTTGGAGGGAGATCAGCTTGGCCCTAACGGAAAAATTACGCTTATTCAAAGTAATAAATGCCGTTTTTTCTAGTTACTATTTTCAGTTAATAATTATACAAGCAAAAACTGCTACCTTATTGATATTCTGGCCATTGGCGACTACGCACTGAGAGAAAAAGATCCACAAGTCGGCTGGCTGAGAGACATCCTTCAATATCCAAGAGTGATCAAGTTTTTTTGGGGCGGAGTTTCTGATACTGCGAACTTGTATGCAAGCTATGAGATTAGCGTCGCTGGTTTTATTGACCTTCAAGGTAAGTTTTAGCGAGTTTTAGTTGTTCAAGTTCAATAAAAATCTTAAGTCGTGGAGCTGCAATATCGAGAACGATTGATCTCCTTGACGAATGGTCAACAAGACCCAACGAAGAAACACCCTCTGGGTCTCGAAGCAGCATATGAATGTAACAATATATTTTCATTATTTTTCATATATTTTCTTTAGTTTTCTCTGACAAAAGCTTGCTCCGTTTCAAAGCTGGTAAAGCGAAACACAAGACTGACTTTCACATCTGGAGTCGTCGGCCTATTTCAAGTCAACTTCTAAAGTACGCCGCTTTCGACGTTGCTGCCCTGCGTCCTATCCTCCATGTCTTCGTGAATACACTTCAGCTGTGGAAGTGGGGTGCTTGGATAGGAATTATTTCTAAGTCGGGGATGACGACGTATCCTCGACATAGGACTTGCTACTACTGCCTTGTGTAAGAGATGAGCCGCCTTATCTATTTCTCATAGTTATATTTAGAACCTTGTCGATTGATTGTTTCTCAAAAACTCAGCAGAAATCTTACGGGATCTGCAAAATATGCACAGAAGAAAGCCATTTGAATGAAATTGAAAACAAAGAGAAAACACCAAAAAATTACGAGTCTCTTCCAAAAAGACAGCCGAGTGAAAGTCGGACAGAAGTTGATCCAAGTTTAGGCGAAATGGAAATGCCCAACCTCACTTTCATCTCAGTACAAACAGACCCAAAAGCACACTTCTACCCAAAAGAAACTGTTCTTCAACGAATAGGATTCACTCCAAAAGATTACTGAACTGCTTGTAGATCTTCATTTTATACTGTTTCACGTTCCTGGCAATCAGTTCACTCGCCACTGTTCACTAGTTTAAACGTTAAACTGCCATGTTAACGAGTTGATTTTAATTTTCAGAAAATATCGAATGAAGGAGTCAATCTCAGTTTACTGCCGGGTGAAACCTACAAAAGACACTGCTCGACATGAGGCCTCACTCGTCGATAAACTAAAGCAGCTGGAAATTGTCGTCCCGAAACTAGATACTGATGGACATGTGAACAACAAAACAGAATTGCATAAATACAAATTCAACGAAATATTCGAACAATCGGCGTATCAAGATCAGATCTTTAGCAAAGTAGCAAAACCAGTCGTCGACAATGTGCTTAATGGATACAACGGTACTATCTTCGCTTACGGTCAAACTGGCTCAGGAAAAACTTTTACCGTCACTGGTGGAGCGGAGAAATACGCAGACAGAGGGTTGATTCCTAGGACACTGAGCTATCTCTTCGAGCGATTCATGGTTGATGACGAAAACGATTATAAAATGCAGATTTCCTACCTCGAGTTGTATAATGAAAACGGTTACGATTTGCTCTCCCCTGCTCACGATTTCAAGGGACTCGAAGATCTGCCAAAAGTCACGATTCTTGAAGACCCAAACAGCGGCATAAAAATACGAAATTTGCAAACATTTCCGGTTGCCACGGAAGAAGAGGCAATAAATCAGCTCTTTGTTGGAGACACAAACAGATCGATCGCAGAAACACCGATGAATATGGCCTCCACTCGGGGTCACTGCATTTTTACAATTTACATTGAATCAAGGAGATCTGAAAGTTCAGTCATCAAGCGATCAAAGCTCCATCTTGTCGATCTTGCTGGTTCTGAAAGAATCGGAAAATCTAGCGTGGAATGGAACTCGCAAGTTGCAAGAGAAGGGAAGTACATAAACCTTTCCCTACATTTCTTGGAGCAAGTTATTGTGGCTTTGAGCGAGAAGAAAAGAGATCATGTGCCCTACAGAAACTCTATGCTCACATCTGTCTTGCGAGACTCCCTCGGCGGCAATTCTATCACCTCTATGATTGCCACTGTCTCACTAGAGCCAGCGAACATACAAGAGTCTCTTGCGACTTGTAGATTTGCCCAACGAGTTGCAAAGATTAAAAATGAAGCTGTTTTGAATGAAGAGCTTGATCCAAGCCTGCAGATTCAACGGTTAAAACGAGAGGTCAATCAGCTGAAAGAGCAATTAAGACTTCAAGGTGAGTCATTCTTGATTACGGAAATTAACAATTTTTAGATGGAAGCCCGAACGCCGGAGAACTTCTGACAGAGTCCGAAAAGCACGACCTCGATCACCAAATACAGAACTTCCTCAAAGACCCTGATCCTGAAACAGTACTGAATCTTGACGGAGATATGCGAAAAATCAACTACTCAATCAAACGCCTCAAAAAATTCGCCAACTCTTCTGGTCGTCCCGAAGGAATCGTCCGCGAGAGTGGTGAAAGTGCCAATGTAAATTCTAAGCACAAGCAGTTTCAAATCACACCGGAAGAGCTTATCAGATTGAAAGAGATCCTTGAGCAAAGAGATACAGAAATCGCTGTTCTGACACAATTATTGAAAAAAGAAAGACGCAAGCCAAGGAAAAGGTTAAATAGCACTAAAGTGCAGTGATAAGAGCTCATCATATTTTTAATCTTGTATCAGGCAAACAACTCCATATGAGCCAGAAAAATACACAAATCCTCCTCTTGATCATGCCCATTCGAGCACTATCGCCGTTTCTGAAGATCTCTCCTCAAACACGCTGAAAATGACTTCAAACAATATGTCCGAGGGCCGCAAAATGGCCTTTGAACGTTGGCGAGCTGATGTCTATGTCGAAGATAAAAACTACAGGGCGCAGAAGAGCGAGCTCGGCGATTTGATTTTGCAAGCAAAGGAATTGGTTAAAGAAAATCACCAAAACTTTCTGTAGCGAATCGTGCACGTGATTAACCACTGAAAGGCAAAAGGAACTAAAATACATGAACATCGAGCAGTTGTAAATCGATTGAAAGGCGAACTTGCGCATGTCCAGGAACAAATTGCCGTTCGAGAAGCAACTGGGCATCTTGACAACGAGATGGTTCAAAAAGCTAATGATCTTAGACGAGAGATAGAGGTTAATCGGCGGAGCTATCAAGGTGAATTTTTGTCATTATAAGATTTTAATGGATTTTAGATGCTGTGCTTGAGCTGAAAAAGATCAAGCCCGAAGTCGAACATCTAAAACACTCGATCGAACGACAACGCATTGATATGCATAAGGAATTCGACAAATGGTTCCAAGATCAAGCGGAGCGAACTTCCCTTCGGTCCTCTTCAGCTGCCTCCTTTGCTGCCGAGCAACGCTCTCGTCCTGTTTCTGCCGCTTCTCAAGCTACAGGCGTATCTCTTACTGGTGACGCGCAAGCGGATTCTGACATTCAAGCATTCATTCAAGCTCGACAACGGATTTTAGCCCAGAGACAATCCTAGACATTTTAGATCACCGTTTTGCCTTTTTTCACAGACACTTCTCATTTTACTTTTCTACCAATAAAACATATTTTTACAAATGACAGTCTACTGTACTCTTTTGAAGAGTTTCTTTAATACAGTGACATTCTTGGTAGAGTTGATTTATTCAGGTGCAGTTTAAATCTTCAGTAGAAAACGGCAGGTTGATTGCATAGAAAACAAATTTTCGCAAGATTTCCCACGTTACGTAGAAAAAGCAGTATTTGGAGACCCTTGAAAACGTCCATCGTCGCGGCATGGCTTCGTTACTTAAATATACAGAAGTCAGAGAGTAATATATGAATGAGATAAATTTATATATACCCAACAGGGATGTTTTATTGCAACGATCGAAAACATGCACCTCGTCATTTCTAGATCAAATATTGTTGGCTAAAATCGAAGATGACAGCTCATTAGTTTTTAAAATGCGCCCAATGAAACGAACACACAGTCAAGCTACTGTAACGCAACAAGTATCCAACAACGATTCTCTCAAGGAGGCACAATGTATCGTTAGCAGGAGAACCAGGGCTGATGGCGGAACGCAGTATTTGGTCAAATTGGGGAGGACTACAACTCCAGCTGGTTTGATGAGGAGATGTGTAGCGAATATCTTTCGGACATGATCAAGGACTTTAATTCTAAGGATCGGAGCTGATAATTTCCAAAGAAGGAGGATGAGTAAATTATTTACAGCTCAAATAAGTACTCGAAAACGTCAATGAAAAGAAGTAAGAAGCTGACTATGCTGGCCACGAAGGAACTCAAAGCCCAAGGAGTGAATTTCTCAATCGGCCCAGGAGGCGATAAAAGTATGCACCACCAGTTCGTTGAAAATCTGGGGAAACACGGACTGCGAGTCTGGAAGGATGCGCACGCAGATGGGAACTGCTTCTTCCACTCGGTCGTATTTATTCTGGAGCAAATTGGAAAGAACAAGGAACGTTTTCGCGTTATGACAGCATCAGACACTAGGGCATCTTCGAAACGTCAAAAAGCGAAAATTTACTTACAAAAGTCTACGTCAAATTGCATGTAAAACACTGAAGACGAATCTTTCGGAGTATCAAGAATTCCTTGATGAAGAACCAAAGGAGTATCTCAAGGTAACAATTTTCGCCCTTTCTTTTACGAAAGCTTCAGTACATGGCTCAAGATGGCGAGTGGGCCGACCACGTAATCATCCAAGTTTGCGCTGAAGTTCTCCGTCGACCAATTCTCATCGTCAACTCAGACCCTTGGAATGAGCTTCTTTTCGTCAAACCAAGAACGACCGACAAAGTTCACGGCCGTGCTCTCATCCTTGGCCATCTTAACAACGAGCATTATGTCGCCCTCACCATTAAAACGCCCGAATGTCAGTGAAAGCTGTTAATAAACTTTGACCCTTTTTAGTTATCGACGTGTTCTTTCTTTCGTAATTTTGTGAGTCTAGACTCCGGAAAGACTATCAGGAAATGTAGGGCCACTTTGTCAGAAGTTTGTTTTCTGCATAAATTCTTGCATGCTGAGTAAATCGACTGAAGCTTGAGTTGAAGTGATAGTAGGTCGGTGTCCAACTGTATCAATAAAAAAAGAAAATTCCTACTCGTGTCAGTTCCCTATCAAATATTTGCGCATCGTGTTCACTCGTCGTATGTTAAACTATTTGCAATCCAAATTCTGATTCTCCCATTTAGCATTTTCTCAATTTTTTGATAGAATCAAAGAAGATAATTTAACATCGAGTATGAGTACGAGTAAATCAGATAATGAGGAACTGAGAAGAGCAGCAGCTAATGGACTCGTTGAGACAGTTGAGAAGCTTTTAGCGCTGAAAGCAGGTTTATTTCAACACCTTAGATTTTTTTGACATTTGCCTATTTATCTTGTCAACAGAACTAGAAGATAAGAATAATGAATTGTTTAGTCACTAACTTGGATGACGGAGGTGTTCATGGACAAACAGCCCTGCATTGGGCGGCACAGGCTCGGATATTTTTGAATTTTCCTGTTTGCCAAGTTCTTTTGTTGTCAATTCTGACAGCTTTCGGAATTTTAAATATCCTGGGTGAGTCCGGAAGTACGAAAATCTGTCAGATTCTATTGAAGGCAGGCGCCCAGCCAGATCTGGCGAATGAAAGGGGTTGGAGTCCACTCTTTCATGGAGTTTCGGGAAATCACGTGGATATTTCGGAGATTTTGATTGCAGCTGGGGCGAATTTGCACAGAAGATCAAATACTGGAGATACAGGTAACTATATATTATAGTCGACGAGCAAAAAATCAACCCCTAAAACCCCTTCAGGTAACTGCCCGAAACTTTGGGGCTATAAGTATTTTGGCCCATCTTAAAAATTTGTAATTGAAAATTTTTTGGTATGATCACGTGATCATGTGATACGGACCCTCGAAAAGCTAGAAAAGCTTGCCAACCTCGATCCCCTGACTGCAGGTGATCATAATGTAGCTCACATGAAAGAGCACAAAAAGTTCTTCCTATAGAATCCAAAACATTTTTGGTGGCGAGATCACATGACTCGCTAGAGGGAAGTGAAGCGTCCAAAATGGCCCTATTTTCAATGTATTTTGGCCTGAGTAATCCGTGAAACCTGCATTTTTACCTCAATTTTAGCGAGTTTTGAGTCCTTACATAGCTTCTAGCGTGTCCTGTAAAGACGACACCAAGAATTTTTTTGACTAAACCACTAGAACAAACGAAGACCTTTCTTTTTAGCCTCACGAGAAGATGATGCCATAAGGGGATCAAGCTCGGCAAGCATTTCTAGCTTTTCGAGGGTCAGTAACCCGTGATCACGTGGTCAGACCAAAAAATTTTCAATAACAATTTTTTTAGTTTGGCCCAAATACATATTCCATAAAGTTTCAAGGCTTTACCAAAAAGGGTTCTTGGGGTTAAATTTTTGCTCGTCGGCCCATATAGTCTATATTTCGAGCTCAATAGTTGTTTAATTCGCAGGAAATCCTATTATTTGAACACTAGTTTGTGATTTATACGTGCAACAAATTTTATATGCTTTGTAAATCCGATTTGAACGTTGTTTTAGTGCTACACATTTGCGCTAAACGTGGCCTAGTGGAAATGCTCATGCGACTGGTACAAGCAGGCGCTGATCCAAAAATACGGAACAATTTGGGTCAATTGCCAGAGGTCAGTCTTATGTTCATTCTGGATTGAGTAGATTTACGTGTTTGCTGTCTGATCTTTCTTTGCGTTTACTTGTTCGGATGTCAAACTATTAAATTTATGATCTTGCGTCAGAGACAGAACTTCTGTCAAACCAGAATATATAAAGAATGTTTTAAGTAAGGAATTTTTCTAGGAAATAGTTCCAACTACAGTTGAACGGGAAATTGCGAGCTGGAACAATGAGCTTGGCAATGCAAGGTTTACAGATAGCATCGGTAATCAACATCTTTAGTGCTTAAATAATTGTAATCTTAGAGTACCCTTCTCCTCGATTTGCTCAAAGACACTGGTCAGTGGACTCAAACGGATTCAATTCAAATGGGTCCTCCATTGAATCACAGAATTCAGGAAGAAATTCGCCTTGCAGGTTAGATTCGTCTTGTGTCCTGACTTAAAAATTCTTAGTATCATCTCTCTTAATGAAAAGACAAGAATACCAGCTTATCGATTCGCAGACGATTTCCGAGATACCTACTGTCCATCTTCAACTGGAGAAGAGAGAGCCAAGGAAGGAACTATCGTTGTCGCCAATAAAGAAGATCTGACGCCGATTTCCCGGTACGTTTTCTAGCGATAGAATTTTTATCAAGTATTCAGAATTTACTTAAAACATCAAAATAAACCTTCGCCACGACTTGAAAGGCTTTTGAATCAGTGGAGAAAGCATGAAAACTTGAAGGTAAAACGAAGAAAATTAATTTGCCTGATTGAAAATTGTAGATGCGACTTAGAGATTTGATCAACGAAGAGATTGAAAGCGAGCTGCAAAAGATTCACGTTGAACATTTTTGAATGTGCTCATTTTTAAATTTTACTGTATAAAGTCCCTGTCATTGAAATATAACTCCAGCCTATCAAAATTTGTGAAATCAAAGAAGACTTTTTCTTGTATTGACGACAGCGAAGTGTAGATTCACTTGTAAAGCAAATACTCTGACAATAGTTATTGTCGAAAAAAAGTTCCAAAAGCGCATTGTTCACCCACTGATTTCGTTCAAATTGAGATAAGCCATGCGACTTTGGAGTCTTTTACTTTTTTCAAGTTTTCAGCAGGGCAGTGAAGTTCAAGGCCAGGCGGTGCTGAACATATTTGATGATACGGTTGAAGACTTAGGTACTGTTTTTGTTTCATAATGAGTATAATACGGTATCGATAGCGGCGTGGATCGAAGTTTTGACTCTTACAAAATATTTCTATGGAGATACAGTTTCAGCTGGTAATCAGGAAAGGAAAATTTGTCTTTGGAAGTAGTGTCTCTTTATGATATTCAAAGACATATTTATCTCCTTGATTAGCTAATCTACGAGAGCAGAATCCTCTATGATCGCGCGATGGTGAGATTTCGAACAGTCCCAGGCTCAAATATTCCAGGAAAAGTTCTGAAGATTTAACGAGAGGCAAAATCAATGATTTTGAGAGAACTTTTATAAGTGGTCTGGTGGAGAGGAATATCTTCTGAAGATATTATTGATACAAAAGAGGATTTGCAAAAGTATTTCTACGCTATTTATAGATTCATCGCGAGGTTTGTTGATTACATAGAAGACATCGCCATCGCAAGCTGCAAGATCGAAATTATCAGGGCTGCAGCTATTGTTATTGATCCGCTTTTTGGTAGAGAGTACCTTGTTTTCCGAGTTCTCAAATTTATTTAGATGCCTTGGAGGGTGATTTATTGCCGAGCTCTAACTGGGATCTCACAATTTTACCCTTGAACTCTACCATCGATCCATGTGCCTTTGCTGACAACGGGACCAAAATGAACATCATGAATCGAGGTAAACAGGTTGTTGCTTATCAATATATATTTTCAGCTGTCAAAATCATCAACGCTGTTGACTGGGTTGATGATCAATTTGATTTTATCGAGCTTTTCTGGAAGGTGTACGGTCAGTTCTTTTCAATTTAACTGTTAAAATAAGTTTACTGTTTCTTTTTTTCTGAATACATGTTTATTGAATAAAAAAGTCTCGCAGATTTATTTTCAGTTTCTTATTTTTGGAAAATGTAGCACCAAATGTTTAGGGACCATGTGACATGGTCCATGTCCTATAAATTTAAGTATGCCTTGAATAAATTAATTAAGTTAGGTAGATCAAGACTTTATCTAAGAGACTAGTCGCAATTTGAAGCATTCGAATAAGCGGCATCTGATGTAACACTGCGCACTCTAGCACCATCAATTAGCAAAGGATTCCCACGAGACCTATTCTGCTGCATTCTGATTTTGTTTGAAACTCAAAGCTAGCTTCTGTCCTTTTCAAGAGCATCAATGAGATAAAATGATGTCAAAAGAGATCAATTCAAACTTTTCAAAGACAATTTACTGCTGATCTCTTCTTCGAGTAGCTAAGCTACCGTAGCTATTTCTAACAATACAGTGCTTATGAGCTCCCTGGGGAGACACCGCCTCTCTATTCTCGAGCGCGACCTTCCATTTGAAAGCGCACAGACGCTGTCGAGCGATCTCCCTTTTCAGAGTTTTATTTTTCAGAGTATCTTCTTGCATTATGGCAGACTATCCACCAACTGCGCTTTCTGAGGGCGTCAAGAAACTCCCCGAGGTAAGAATAGCTGTTCATATCTTGCCAATATAAATGAAGAATATAATCAAATATAAATTTTAGTGGATTCAAGCTGGATGCGGCGACAAAGAATACTACTGCGAGGAGAAAGGTGCCACTTTTCTGGCTGAGAATCTGCCTGACAAACTCCCGGACCTGTCCGAACATAAGTAAGCCGGCCGCAGATCGATTGTTCCATTTCGTACCTTTTTAGCAACATCTTTGCCGAAGCAATGCGCGCGAATCCAGGCATGTACGACGAGCTCAAAAACAAGACGACCAAGTTGGGAGTCAACATTGGCCACTGCATCAAAACTGGCATCGATAACAAGGGCCACCCTATGATCAAGACTTGCGGCCTTGTCGCTGGGGATGAAGAGTCTTTCGAGCTTTTCAAGCCAATCTTCGACCCGGTAATTTCCGCTCGTCACAATGGATACGCGGCCGATGCTAAGCATCCCACCGACCTTGACGTTGACAAGATCTCGTGAGTAAATTTATTCGCCTTCTTTATCGAGTGAAGAGAGTGTCTCTTGAAAAGATAAGAGCTACCCAGGACAAGTTAGAATCCCAAGCTCATCAAATATTATTATTAGCTCTCTCTCTTGAAAAATGAGCTTTCTTTCAAAAATGATAAGCGCTTAGAATCGTATTCTTATTGATATTTAACCATCAATAACTATTTTTAATAGTGATACAAAGATCGATCCGACTGGCAAATACGTTCTTACTTCACGCTGCCGAACAGGTTAGCAAATATACAAAAAATTCAATTTTCCAGTGGGCGTGGAAGTCTCAACGACAATAATTTTCAGGACGATCTCTTCGAGGATTCCGACTCCCTCCTTGCTGCTCATTTGATGAACGACGGGAGATCGAACGATTGGTCGTCAAGGGTCTCAAGAAGCTCGAAGGTGATCTTGCTGGCGACTACTTTCCCCTTGCTGGCTCTCGATCTTATGGCGAGAAGCCGAATGGAATGACCGCCGAAAAGGAGGAATACCTTCGTGAGCGAGGAAACCTCTTCCAGGAACCTGACTCAACTCTTTTGCTTAGCTCTGGTTGCGGCCGACACTGGCCTGACGCTCGAGGTATTTCAAAATCATAAATCCAATTTCCCATTACTCAGGTATTTTCCACAACAACGATGAGAATGTCTTCGTCTGGATCAACGAAGAAGATCACACCCGACTCATCTCCATGGAAAAGGGCGATAACGTCAAGCAAATCATCTCGTAAGCTTCCCAGAAGATTATAAAACGCTAATTGTCTTTCAGTCGATTTGCAAAGATAACATCTTCTCTCAAAGATGTTCTCAAGGAAGAAGGCGTTGAATTTATGCACTCTGAGCATCTTGGCTGGATTTTGACTTGCCCCTCTAACTTGGGAACTGGACTCCGCGCTGGTTCAATGGTCAAGGTAAAAATCATGTTTTTGTAAAAAAAGAGCCGGTTTGATTAATAATTCAGGTTCCACTCTTCTCCGCCAGAAAGGATTTCAAGGATGTTTGCAAGAAGATGGGTCTCCAGGTTCGAGGAACTAAGGGTAAGAAAGGGCGCCAATGAATGTTTATGACAAGCTCTTCAGGAGTTGACTCTGCCTCTACTGGTGGCACATGGGATATCTCCAACGCCGACCGACTTGGAAAATCTGAAGTCCAGCTGGTAAACATTTTCATCGAGGGTGTTGCCCAGATCATTCGATGGGAACAGGCCCTAGAGAATGGCGAAGATATCGAGGAACAAGTTGCCGCTGCTTCCTTCCCAGAGAAGTACTAGGCATTCACGAGTGTCGACTTTAGAAGAATCGCGTAGAACAAATTTCGTCAAACATGTTTCCACCGCTCTTTAGTTCCTCATCATTCATTTTAATTTATTCTTACTTTCTACTTCTTCGTTTTCTAATTCTTCATTTTTTACTTCATCACGCAGTTTCACTTTCTTAAAATTTTAATTTCAGCCCTTCCCAGACCTATGACTTCACGAGAAAAGTGACTGTTTTCTAACAAAATAAATTCGTCAATAGAAATCCGATCATTCACGTACAGTTCGACAAACGTGAAAAAATGAAAGTTTATTTGTGCAAAAATATAGCCAGCAAAAATAGTTTCAGTGGTACCCTTAGGATTAAGCTTCGGATGTTTCTTTTGCTTGGTTGAGAACGTTGCGGAGAAAATTTGCTCTCTGCCCGGCAGCTTTGAATGCAGCCAAAGCAGAAACTTTGAGAAGAGATCGTCGGCAATGCTTACTAAATAATGTAAATTTAATTAGTTTCGTCATAATAAGGTACCGGGAAAGCGCAAGATCAAGGTCTCGTTTTGCCAGAGCTTCTGCAAATTCTGGTATCAAAGCAAACAACTCTTCAGCTGTGTGATTTTGATTCATGTTAGACGCCACAGAAGTGAACATTGAAGAATTCTAGATAGATATGTGAGTAAGATATTATAATCAATCGGTTGTTTTACCTGAACAGTTCCATAAGTCTCAATAAGAGTCTGAAGGCACTCCTGCAAAGTGGGGTGCAGAATCTCGCAAGTATACTCTGCTTCTCTTGTGAGTGCATTCATCTTCAATATCTGGAACTTGAGACGATGAGCAGGTGCGAAAAGAGGCACCACCGCGCGTGATTGCTCAATCACATCACATGCTTCTCTAAGGGCTTCGACAAAGCGCTCGTTATTGCCAACAAGATAGCTCTTCCGATCTAAAGTAACAAATTGCCTCAATTATATCCGTGTTAAAAATAGTTCTTTAAATAGAACAATGTTCTGCTTCACACGTTTTTGTCAACGATTTCAGACACTCTCTGTCAGTGTTTTGCAATAGCATAAACGACCCTAAGGTTCGACGATTAAAGTGTAAAATAAACATCGTAATAACTATTGTGTAACAACTAATCTGGAAGATGCACATTGTCAAAGTGACATGTTAACATCGTTAGGGGCCACGTTTTGAAATGTTACCTTTTGAGTAAAGCGAGGGCCAGATTCTCCTGTGCCTTGACTTATAAATTGCGTAGAAAATCCATCCCAAGATAAACAAGAACCACGACAAATTGACCATAATTAAAAGAGGTTTCAGATATTCAGGATCTTGGAAAGGCGACTCCAGGCCGGGAATATTCAACATCAAGCCAAAAACCGCGTTGCAAAATAAAAATATCAAACAGGCGTAGTTGAGCATATTGAGCAGCAAAGTACGAAATGGTTGGTAGTAAACATCATAAAAAAACTAGATTTGATTTTTTTACGTTCGTTTTTTTCACGAAATTTTACCTTTACGAAAATGATTGAAAATAAAACAGATGTGGAGATAAGCTTGCCAAAACTTCCCAATGACTCATTAGGTTCCTTTGAAAGCTTGAAAAATCCGGAGTATGCAATGATAAGCGATCCTTTGAAAACCGCATCTGTTATCAGAAAATACGCTCGTTTCCGTTTGAATTGGGAGTGGTAGTATAAATTATCCAGGAGAAGTTTTCGGTTGATTCCAAACTCAAATTCGAGTTCGCGCCTTGGTACGTGCTTTTCATTTTTGAACATGAACTGGTCAAGAAAAACGTTAATTAGACTGTTGTTGGGAAAACAAGCTTCAATTATTTTTGGTTCGTTTTGATGATTTAGGCTAATGGGATATTTTGATTTGCACGTTGCCTGAGAAGGGCGTTCTCGTGAGCCCGGACGTACGGAGTCACAATCCCAAGACTGATCTTTCTTGCGTAGAAAGTTGGAACGATGACGAAATGAAAGAGCAATGAAGCTGTTGAGATGATAAAGTAGAGAATGGATGCTCCGCTTTTCAAGCAAAAGAGCTCGTTGTCCACGTCCATTTTTGATCCCGAGTTCGGAAGACACCAGTAAACTGAAAAGTAATAGTTGTTCTCTTTGAAGATTGACTTTTACCTTTCGAAAAATTGACCCCAACAGGAATGGTCATGAAATACCAAAACCCGAGCAGAAAAACTTTCAATCTTGGCAGAATCGTTTGTTTCTTCGTTGCCGAGCTCTTGAAACAAAAGTAGACGACCATACTTATTACATAAGTACACCAGTAAAAGAGGGCGAAGAGCGAGTACCAGACTGCAAAGTGATCGCCCATAACATCTTTAGATGGCGTCGGTTGTCGTGAAAAGGCCTTGTACCCCGCGCTGTAGACCTTCGCAAGTTCCCAAAAGTCGAGATTGAAAATGAACACCCATCCCGTCGCGATGGAATAATCCTTGGGATAAGGCCACGTTAAAGAAAGCGACGCGAGGAGAGCGTAGACTTGTATGTATGTAACAATAAGCAGTGAGGAACACGAAACAAATTGTCGCTTGCCAATTTTACTTTGAGACCATTTCTCTTTCTTGCTTGATTGAAGCCCATCATTCTTAAACGAGTTTAATATATTTTATCGACTTGAACTGAAACATTTTCAATTTTATTTGACCAAAAAACAAATCAGCAATAAAGTAGATGAGCAAACAAAAACGTTAATTGAATTTGCTGGCATCCGTAAATTAATTAACCTAGTAAAAAGAACGAGTTTTATCCTAACCTTTAGCAAAAGTTCTTGATCATCAGAATCGCTGGAAGACATCTTCACATTTTTCTTTCCTCTTTACTCTTTTTGATCTTCAGTCAAACAAATTAACTTATGAAAATTGAGGAATCGAGGGCGAAGACAAAAGCGCGTTGCCACAACCACAGTCATTGAAATGCAAATAAAGATGAGAGCAATTCTATTTTTCTTTCGTTTTTCAAAGGCTTTAACCAAAATGCCCGAAAAATAATAAAATTGCAAAAAGTTCAGAAATGCCAAATAAGTTCACTGTTCTAAAGGAACTGTCTGGCAGCCAAATGTTTTAGTGATAAGGTACTTTAGATAATGCGGTAATGCACACGATTTAAAACGGTAATCGTCAAGGGCGAATTAGAAGATAACAAAGAACAACGCATAGGCTTTTTACAATAGACGTTTTTTTATCTTATTTGGAATAAGTTATTCCGGTATCATGTTTTGAAACGACTCATGAGTCCGCTCTTGCGCCACCTGAGCTTCCCGCACGATACTTTTTTACGCATCTGTTAGACGACAAAACCCAATTAGAGATAAAAATGCTGCTGAGATTGATAATTTTTTCTTGTGTTCTTGACATAATAAATAGTAACAGTACAACGTGCAGTACATGTATGAGAATGACGAGAAGTGAGAGAATTTGCCAGGCGAAGGGATATTGTCAACGAAGATCTTTCATAGGCACGAACTATGGAAGCCATCAGACTTATACAAATCTAATGCCGGACATAAAAAAATCCGGCGGGCGATCTACACGACACACTCAGCTTTCTCAAAATAATCCAGTAAGAGACGCCTGTAAAAAGTAAGTAAGTTGTTTATTGGATCCGTGTTTCAAAGAATTTTAGATGCTTCATTCTCAAATCAAACAATTTCGACGGCTGCCCGAATTACTGTCTCTGCTTTTACTACGAAAAAAGAGTGCAGTCGCCCGATGCTAGTATCAACGATTGGAATCAGTTCAAAAAGTGCGTCGTTTTGATGCGTCTCCGAAAATGAATCCACTTTACTTTTGCTCTATTTTTTGTATATAAATCAGAATCGCCTTTGAAAAATTTATTCATATTTTGTCTATTAATCTGGGTACCACGGATCTTAATATTTTTTGTATAACAAAGAGATAAATCTGAGCTGTTGTCAAATTAAACTAAGCGGGACTACGACTTGTTTAAAAAAATCAATCAGATCTATTCGAAATAATTAAAATACCGAGTAAAAATAATAAAATGGTTCAGACAATTTATAAAACACATGATTGTTAGGAATATTTATTATAGCTAAGAGAGAGGCACTTATCAAGGTTTTGCGAATTGAATTGTGTCAGTTCCCCAGGTTGCTGAAGTTTCTGCTCGAAGCCATTCTCGGACACTTATGTAGTCTTGCTCGAAGCTTGATGCTCGACTGAGAATGTTGAGCAAGCAATTATCACGTGTTTCTCTGATATTGACTCCAGAATCATCGGTCCAGTCAAGTAATTCGTCTGACCAGCTATTTTGAAGATCGTAGTCGGATTGAATGGTCATGTAAGAACACGAATTCGAAATCAGACTCTAAACGACAAGAATAGAGAATGGTTGCTCATAGAAAGACTTACGTTAAGCCGTCCAGGAGTTTGTAGGTAATCTTTTACTTCTTGTGTTGTCTTTTTAGTTGCAAAAGAATCAACAATGAAACGGTAAAGATACTTGTTTGCCGCTGCGTCCACAGTATAAACTGGCTGAAGTTCGACCGGTAGCATTTTGTAAAGCTTGTAATAGCCATTTCTTGTTCGAATGGACCTAAATGAAGATTAGAATTCGTCAGAACTATTCAAATATCTTACAGTAGAGCGTTCCAGTATCGATGAAGCTCACAATTGAGATTCTTTTGAGTACTGTAGAGTGGGTAGCTCAATTGAGTACTTGAGCATTTGAAGTCAGTATTAGTCTGAGATTGAAGCTCGTTGACAAAATGGTTTATAACAGGGGCATCAACAGGGTCGTTTATAAAAGCCGATTCTTCTTTGATGACTGCACCGATAAAAGTGTCCGGTCTTGTATCAGCAGATTGCTCCAAGAATGGAAGTGCTCCATTAACAAGCTTATTGGCCAGTCGTTCTGCTTGATCAAAGAAAGTTTCACTAGTTGGAGCGTAGTAGAGTTGCGTTTGCGTTACATATGGAGCCATTCGTGCCTGAGAAAATCACGTTATAAATGTAGAACGAATAAGCTACAATTATATAAATTTAGTTTACCTTCGACTCATCACGGGCATGGCCTTCATCTTCATCAGGGTAACATCGTTCTGCATTAACGTTGTAATCGTCTAATGGATCATGGATAGCATTGTTATTCGCCAGGTCAAACATGTAGCTTCTAAAAGCCTCTGCGAATTCTGCCTGGCCGGTAGTTGAGTCTTCGTCCATTGTTGCAGCAACTAGGCGAGAAGCAAAAGTATTCAAGTAGGTCATTTCTCGGTAAACGATCCAGTTTTGCTTTTCAGCTGGGAACTTGGCAAAAAGCTTTGTTGCCTGCATAACATCTGCATATTTGACGACTCCGTTGTATCGTGGCGAAACAGCCATTTGGTAAGCATCTTGGGCAATTTTTGCGGCTTGACGCTTGTTTACTTGGTCGTTTTTGGCATAGTCACTGAAATAAAATAAAGAACGTTAATTTTGGTTGTGTTTACGAGAGGATAGCATCAGAGAATTTGATTCGAAGCCATGTATTAGCATTGGGATCGATGATAGCGTTTTCAAAGAGGGTCAAAGTTGTAATGGTTTCTTTACACGCTGTTTTTATCCATTGAATTTTTCTATCACCACCTGCTGAATTCGTGTAAATGACCGGAACGTTCCACTGGTAGCCAAAGTCACTGTCTGGTTTAGAGAGGTCTCCTTCATTACTCATGAATCGAGAATGCTTGATTGTGTACTTGTTTCCTGTATTTTTCTCAATTTTCAAGAGAGGATAACCCATTTGTAAGAAATATGGCTTGAAAGCTTCTGTGATATTTTCTGGTTTGTTGATATCATTTTCGCCGTAAATTGCATTCGTTTTGAAATCTGGAACAACTTGATCCCAAGCAAGAAGCTGCTCTCTCCAAGTTGGGTTTGTATATTGATTATCTTTCAGATATTTTCTGAGACCTTTCTGCCATTTATCTTGGCCAATGACTTCTCTGATCATCATCATGACGCTACCAGCTTTGTTGTAAGCAATACTATCGAATTGAATGCTAATTTCATTAGGTGTTTCAACTTTAAGAAGACCGTTGTTGGCATTGTTGACCATTGGACGGCTTGTGTTTCTGCCATCATAAGTGAAACCGGTGTATCCCTGGGTCGTTAGGTATTCATCTTCCCATTCGTATTCAACATTAGCATTCGATTCAGCTTGTTGAAGACCGAGATATCCTCCAATCGATCCCCAAGCTTCATTGATGTAAATCTCATCCCACCATTTACAAGTAATGAGATTACCAAACCATTGGTGGATGAGCTCGTGGCCAACGATTCTTGTGACGGTTCTTCGTACAAGATTGTTGTCTCGCTGAGGGTTGTAATGAAGATAGTACTCGCGGTATGTTATGAGACCCCAGTTCTCCATGGCACCAGATCGGAACTGCGGGATTCCGGTTTGATCTGTTTTACAGATAAGCTCTCCAAGAGCATCATTCTGAGGATTTTCTTTGAAAGCGTGGCAATAGTCCCAGTCGAAATAATTTGAGAAATTATCGACTATACTCTTGGCTTCATTTAGTGCATATGTTGTATCATCCTTCCATTCTGGTCTTCCAAGGATACGAACACCGGCATTTATTCCTGGAGAAATACCTTTTGACTCTGTATTGAATGGGCTAACAAGAATGGCGATCAAGTAGGTCGGCATTGGCATGCTATTAAAGTAGTAGTTCCTCCGGCGATTATTAGGTAAAGCAACGCTGTTTTCAACATCCATGTTATAAATTGCAGTGTAATCTTGTCTTTTGCCTAGGTCAAACTCAATCGAAAATTTGAATTGCGCCTTGAGCTGGGGCTCATCAAAGCAGGGGAAACATTCTCTAGCATGAGTAGATTCAAACTGAGTAGCAAGAAGATAGAGTGTTTCGCCAGTGTTTTTGTCTTCGTAATTGCTGAGGTAAAGGCCTTCGGTAGCAGGAGTAAGCTGGACGTTATAGTTCATGATCAGTGAAATGGGTGTTTCAGCAGGAATTGTTGCATCCAAATAAAATGAGAAAAGGAATCGGTTAGAATTGTGGTCAGTTTTTCGGACGGGAACGACTTTTCCATTTGCTCTTACAACGTATCCAGTGATTTTCATGAGCTCCTCTTTGTCCACGTGAATGTGGATGGAATCGAGAGCTACGCTGCTCGTGAATTCAACCTGGCTTGTACCATCGTAGTAGAAGTTGCCTTCTTCTTGAGCGCCATCTGTCAAATTTCGAATATTCAAATCGACGTAGTATTGGGTAGGCTTGTAGTGAGATTCACCCATTGAATTCTTGGGAAGATACCAAGAGTTATATGAGGAAGGAGAGCCAACGAGGTCTTCGCCACAACTCAGAGTGTCCATTTTGCAGTAGAATCTTGTAAATGATTCGTAGTGAAGATCCATTAGCTCTTCGTTAGCTGTTATTGTATTTTGGCAAATTGTGAGCGAAGCTGACAGGCTGCTTCGGAACTCCGCGTTCCATGCTTTGTTCGACCATTCTCGGAGAAGTTGCCTGTGCTCCATCGTCGAAAAGTAGTTGCAAGAAGTCTCGACAAAGCTAGTAAATTGACCTGAAACCCAATTTTTCTCAATGTCCATTGCAGACTGGCTCTGAATATGGCGAGTAACAGATACTGCCATGTCATCTCGCGCAGCAACATTGATGTAGTAATATCCAACGAGATCTTTGGGCAGTTTTGACGCGATATCAGCAACAGTTGTGATATCCTTTGAGAAACTCAACGCGATAAAGTAAACATTTTCTCGGCAGTCGCCAGTGTAGAGGCCGACGGATACAGAGCTAGCGCTGTCAGTACTTCTGCACAATCTGATGTAATTGATGTCCATTCCATTGTCAACAGCTTCGTTGATTTTATTAAGGGCAAATTGAATCGTATCCTGATTGCCTGCTTGGACGGCAGCATAGAAGGAATCAGCTCTTGAGTCAGGGGACAACTCCATAAAGTCATTAGAACCAGAAACCACGGGTCTTATATAATCAATAGCATCAACGGCGAAAGCAGCGGAATCGAATCGACGTGCAAGAGGAAGTAGGAACTGGTTGAGTCTTGACCAGTCTCCATACCATTTGTCTTCAGCAGGATCGTTAAGTTGAACATCTGGATAGAGACCATCTGTCTTCCAGAAACTGACGAGGCTCTGAATATGACCTGTGAAAGTCTTGTAAAGATCTTCTTCGACTGTTCCCGCGTCGACATTTGAAAGGTAAGCGATGAATACATTCCAGACTTTGCTGTTCATTAATTGAGAGAGCTCAGCCCATTGTCCCCATCTTATCTTCTTATCCGAAACTTCTTCAGTAGGATCGATCAATGCAAGCAAAGACAGTACTTTTTCAAGATCCACATCATACTCATCTCGAGTTTCTTCGGTCAGGAAAGTCATGTGATCACGGATCATTTTTGAAATTGATCTGGCTTGACGTTTTCCAGTCAAGTTGGTAACGCGGTCGATGTATTGTTGGTTGAAGTTGATTCTCATCCAGATATTTGACTCTGGGTCAATGACTGTATTTTCAGAGATATCGAACTCGTAAACTTGGTTCGTTTCACCAGCTTTGATCCAGTGGAAGGTGTCGACGCCATTCTCCCGAAATACGACCGGGACATTCCAGATGTATTTAAACGAACTTGAGGGGTGGAGTTTATTATGTTTGGTATTCAAATAACGACTCGACGACACGGAGATTTTCAAGTTTCCAAGTTCGTCGTAGAACTCGTTAATCTTAAGTGCCGGAAGGCCCATTTGTTTGAAGAACGGCTCGAAAGCCTCTGATGGAGTCATTCCTCCGAGTTTTTCTGCTTTCACTTGATCATTAACGACGCCATCCCAGAAAGTCAAAAGATTGTCACCAGTGGAGACATCGAATTTCATCATTTGTAGGTAGTTTCGAAGTCCTTCTGTCCAGAGATCATCACCAAGAACAGCTCGAATCATGAGCATGACGCTTCCAGATTTTGGATAGGCGATATTGTCGAATTGATTGGAGCACTCTTGGGGAGTCTCAACCTTGAGCTCGCCATTGTTGACATTATTCACCATCGGTCGGGAGAGAGCGGTTCCGTCAGTGTACATGCCTCTGTAACCTTCATCGATCAAGTACTCGTCTTCCCACTGGTAGTTGATCTTTTCGTGGCTCTTCGAATAAATTAATCCAAGATAGCCACCGATTGACCCAAAAGCCTCGTTGATGTAAATTTCATCCCACCAAGGGCATGTTACCAAATTACCGAACCACTGATGGATGAGCTCGTGACCGATGATAGATGTAGAGTAGTACTTTCTTCGGAAGGGATCACGAGCTTGATCAATATGCATGTAATATTCTCTGTAAGTAATAAGACCCCAGTTTTCCATTGCACCAGCACCGAATTGAGGAATACTGGCTTGATCCGACTTGCAGTTACCGTTAGCCCCAGCTGATCCTGGGAAAGAATCGCAATACTTGTAGCCGAATTTTTCGGAAAGACCATCAACGACTGCGAGAGTATCTTCCAAAGCCCATTTTGTCTCATTTGCCCACTCAGGTCGACCGAGAATTCGAACTTTGACTCCATCAGCGCTTACGCCCGAAGATTCAAGATTGAAGTCGGAAATGAGCATGGCAAGGAGATACGTCGGAAGCTTCATTGTTCGCTGATATTTGACGGTGTATCTGTCCCCGACTTGTGTTGGTGGTCCTGCTGGATCCATATTGAAGATTGCTGTATATTCTTTGTACATGTAGCTTATCTCAAAATCAAAGGTGGCTTTGAGATCTGGTTCATCGAAGCATGGGAATGTCATTCGAGCAGCAGTTGACTCGTACTGCGTTGCAAGGAGATATCGCTTCTGTCCAGCGGGGTTAGTGTAGTGCGACAAATAAAGACCTTTAGTTCCAGTAGGAATTTCATTCTCGTAGTGAACAATCGCGCTCACTTCAGAGCCGGCAGTAATTTTGTGATCCAAATAGACTGTCAGGTATTGGTACTCCGCGTTCAGATTAAATGTGACAGGGACGTCAACGCCGCCAACAGTTAAGATTACCCTAGACACTTTTGGCTTCACATAGGGCTATGTAAACAGAACTATGAGAAAAATCAAATGGCCTTATAATTATGAGTAAAGAGCCCTAGCTTATATTCCAAATGCAAACTGAAGAAACAAATGTCTTCATTTGCCGTAAAAAGGACTTCGGTTTCGCCAGAAAAATGAAACGCACCATCAATTTTATCTTCTTCGTACAGACCGGGAAGATGAAGCTTGACATTGTAATGGGAAGGCTGAGTGACAGCTTTGCCATCGGCAGTTCGAGGGAGTCGCCAGTTGTTGTAGTTCTTCTTCTCTTGCTGGCAGACATATGCGGATTCGTCAACGCATCCTCCGTTGTTAACCCATGGGAGGGAGATAGAGCCAGCAGAGCATTTACATGTGTCAAGAGTTGAACCAGCTAAAGAAAATAATTCGATTTACTTACAGAAGTTCCTATTACAAAATAAGTAATAACTTATTACTAATAACGAACCTGGGCATGCGAGTGATCCTTCGATTCCCTCGATTCTCTTCGTAAGAGAGTCAACTGTAGATCGTAGAGCTGCGATATCGTTTTCTGAAGAGTCAGCTCTTGTCTTGAGGTTATCTACTTCAACTTCGAGATCGTCGACAGTCCAGCCGAAGAGACTCCCCGAGTCCTTCGAGCAGGCGGTCGCCAAGCCCAAAAGGGCGAATATCGACCTCATCGAAAAAAGAGAGTCTTGGACTTATGAAGAAGTTTCTGGCAGTCAGATGCATTTTTATCGGCGCTTGTTGGTTCTTGTCATTTACAACGTTTGCCAAGGTGGCAGTGGCGCACTCCTGCCGCGTTTTGAAGAAAATAGAGTTGGGACTTTTTCATGCAAATATGTCGACTTCTGGAAAACGGTTATGTCAGGATCATAATATATGGCCACTTTTGTTTTGCTTCTGCGTCGCATTCTCATGCACACAGTCGGGGAGTCTTGTCTTTAATCTGACGCCAATAACTTGAAGTAAACAAATATTACTTATCATAGGGCCAGTTTTATTGCGAAATATTCTGTCAATCAAATTTTGTACTTGGGGATCCTTAAATTATACTAGTTGGCCTGTCTGATTGCGGGCTCTGAGAAAACCACATTGATAGAACGACTGAATTTGCTATCTACCCGCATAATAGAACATTTATACTGCTCTTAAACTTCTTTTGTAGCTGGTTAAGCACTTTCAATGGAGGAATCGTGAACGCCATAAAATATTTCAGAAGAAATTTCCTTTTCACCGGCTCCTTTATGAGGGTCAACAATATGCCTTGAAAGCAATTAAATGAATTTTGCTTTGTGACGTCTTTTTATATTTTATAAAATTTCAGCAAAAAATCTTCCGTACAGAAAAGATTAAAATATACAGTACTCTAATACTCGACACACCATACTCGTGCGTTTTCTTGGCCTCCAAGTTTCCCTAGTCTTATGCACTTTTCTGACTGCTCTTGGTAATTCTGAATATGAAATCAACAAAAATGAGATCAAGGAAGAGTCTTACCCATGCATTTGCCAGAATTCCTTCTTTTGTTTGCACTACCCATCCGCTTTCTTCCCTTCTTATGTAAAATGGATCAATGAAAGGTTCGGACATAACTGTCGATTTCTCGATGCGAGTGTATTGTCGATAATATGACGTTCCATCTTCATCCTCTTCGATTATATATCGCCCATGAAGTGTGTTATTGAAATCTTTGCCTACGTTACCGACTGTTTACGGAATTAATAGACAAAGCCTAAATCAAGCTTGATTTTTCATTCCTTTCATGAAATCTCAATATGTTTGCAGCAGAACTCCATTTCTTTCATCTCCTCTGTTCTAGCATCAAAACAAGTGTCGCAAGCACAGTGTTGATGGGTAAGTCCACAGAATCCATTTGGAGAACAACAAGGACCTGAGTTTCTATTATTCCAATCTTCTTTGTTTTTATAGCAAGAAGAAAAATTGAAACTTCCGCCACATCTTCCGTAGTTTTTGTCATCCTCGCCGAGGGGCTCCTTTATGTTCGCAGACTCATACCAGAACTGAATTAATGATTTTTCTGTAGGATTATATCTTTTACCATAACTGGATCGCAAACATGACCAACATTTTGAATTTTCTTCTCTTCTTCAGTCCCACACTTGTTTCTATGTTTCATGAACAGAGGCCAGATGCATTCGAGTTGATCCGGTTTGAATTTATGGATCGCTTTTGAATTTTCTATTACACAGATATCCATCTTTTCGGCGCCGAGAAACTTAAAAATATCAAACCTTTCTATTATTTAATTTTACTTTTATCATATGAGGGACATTAACGACGTGATTTCCGCTGTATCCACCCTCACGCAAGCAGATTCCAAGAAAAGCATCGTCAATCGGAATCATTGGCATTTTTCGAATGTTCTCTTTTATAACATCCACTGCTGCTTTGTTCATAAATAAGCTTGCTCCAGAAACGTATGGCGGATAGTAGTCTTCATTGAATACGAGGTCGACGTATTTGTCCCAGCCACTTCCGATATAATCTTCCCTTTTTATGGGTTTGATGACTTGCTTATAAATCATGATTGAAAAGGTGTAAATGAAATTTTGATTTGAAATTTGAAGAAACATATGAACCCCGTTTCCCAAGTCGTGGGCCTTGGCCTCTATTCCCCCAGAGAACAGGATCGACAACATGCTTGTGGCTGAGTAGGACCTCTGAGAATTTAAATGGATTGAGAAGAATATCATCATCCCCCTTGTAGCAGAAGAGAAGATTCGGCACTGCCTCGTAAGTCCAAGTAAAGAACATTGAATCCTTGTAAGTAAGATTTTGGAAGCTGTCGTGGAAATCTCCGACGATAATATCATCGTGTTCTTCAAGCTCTGATAGATAAGAGCCATTTGGTGGCAGCCCGAAGAGGAAGACAAATTTAGCCGTGAATCCATATTTTTTGTAATGAACTGGGTTTCCATAACTAAGAATAGAAAGTAGAGTCTTGGATGTTTTAATTACGTGTTTCTAACAGCATCTCGTCGCTCCCTCTTCTTCCATTCAGACTTGACACCGAAGATTAGATCGGTTGCTTCGTCAATATACTTTGGTTTGTAAAGAATTTCCGTTTCGATCTCCACCGATGTCTTATTCCAGTATGAACCAGTGTTAACGTAAAATTTTATATTTTCTTCTCTTTTATCTGCCTTCGTCATTTCAACGTTCTTCTCTATGTTTTTCTCGAGAAACGATTTCGCGTATTTGGGGGCTTTTTCCGGCTCATAATGAAGAACTGAATAGTAAGGGATGAGAAGGAGAAACAGAAAAATTATAAAATATTTGTTTGAATATTCCATTTAAATCCGAAATATTGCCGGTTTATTAGCGAAAGGGGCATTCAGAAAGCCTCTTATTACATGAGCACTATTCTAGCTACCCGGATATTTCCACCGCACATTGTTTTTTGGTTCACCAATGGATTCTTGTTGTCACTGAAATACTAACAAACTAGAATTATTTAACCATTCACATTTGTCCCATAAAAGTCCAATTTAAATGTCGTAAAATATCATTCCTAATCGTTAATTTATCGACCGCCTCAGAGAAAGTCAGATTGAAAAATAGAGAATTATGAATTTTTTACAAAAAACTATTGCATTCAGCCTCGGTTTATTTGATGCAGTTCTCCATGTAATGCTGATTTTTGGCTGGAGCGCACATACAGCAATGTACAAAAAAGAAGGCTACTTTAGGCAAAATTGCCAATCAGACGAGATAGAAAATTGTCCATCGCAAAATGCGAAGATCTCAGAAATCATGGTTTATGCTGCCTCTTTTTGTGGTATCATTATTTTCATCCTCAAAGGCTTTATTAGAGATTTAATTGGTCCTGGGTTTTCTGTTATTATCACAAAACTAGTTTTGGTGCTTTCATATTTGCTCATGTGGCAAGCAGTTCCCGGAAAGTCCGATAACCTTCTGTATGCTTGGGTTCTTCAGTATGGCGCCGGAATATCTTTGCAAATAGGAATATTTCCTAATGCGCGCTTATTCAATTGGTCTTTCTTTCTCATAACAATGACGACCTCCGCAGGTCACCTGGGCCAGTTCATGGGTCAACTCTGGGAAGTCATAAGCGACAGAACAAGTTTAACTTCAAGAGAAATTTCTCTCATTTGGGCTGGTCAAATATTTCTTTCTATTTTTACCGGCGCCGCATTTATGCCATGGTATACTGTTACGAATGAGGATCGAAATGGAACTACGCTGATTTCAGTCATACGAGCAAAGAAACAACTCGTCGAAAAATTGAAAAACTCGCCATTTACTAATTTCAAAACGACTCTGAGATGTCTTGCTTCGCCAGTGTTCTGTGATTGTTTTCTCAGTTTGTAACTTTGTTTCACACCTGACTCTCTCACTCATTAACGATTTCATTTACGATAGAAAGGAAGAAATTGAGTCTTCCGGCAGCACATATGAAGATTATCTGAGCCACTTCAACATCACCAAGACAGTTATCGCGACAGCAGCATCTCCTTTCCTTGGTTTTACGATGCAGTTTCTGAGGGACAAGTATAACCAAGAAAAATATGACTCGAGACTAGTCCAGCTGATATGGCCATTTTTATTATTCTTTGTTTCTCTTGGATTGATGATCGTTGGAGTTATCCAAGCGTCAGTCGCTAGTTTGTGGCTTGTTTTTATTTCGTTTTCAATCGCAATGAGAATCGGGTATTTTTACGAAGTCTTCAGCATCGAGATTTGCTTCCCTTATTCTACGATGGGAGTCGCGTATGCAATTATTGAAATTATAGGAGGACTCATCAATTTTGCTGAAAAACCGATCATCGATCGCAGAAGATCTCTTGGAGAACTTGACGGGTTCAACTTTACTATTGTTGCTGGATTAATTGTATCTTCACTGGTTAGTTCTGAATTAATCGAATCTAATTAACAATTTAAAGCCCTTCTTTCTCCAGTGGCCTTTGACATTCAAGCGCGATTCAAAATTCCACAAGGCTTTGGACCAAACTCGACAAAATATGCTTCTTGGAACAGAAGAAAACAGAATGTAACAACCTTCAAAGATGTCAAGAAAAATGAGCCTGCATCAAGAAGGACCCCATAAAGAACCAGAATTCAATTGACTTCAAATCCCGAACTTTAATAAATCAGTGAAAAAGATACGAAGCCAGCTTAGCTTTGCCAAATAATTTCTCTATCAGTAAATACACATAAAGCAGTGATAAATATTTGTTCTACCTTCGAACTGGGTACTCTGGCACGCGACTCACCCCCTAACCGCAGAGTCTAAATTATGTCGAAAAAAGGTACAGTCAGAGAGTTTAATACGACCGTAAAAATGCACCTGCATTTTAAGTTTCTGGGTTTGAAACATGATAACCATAAGTCGATAAGATTGAAAAAAAGGTTGGACTTTTATCTTAAATTCTAACTTTATAGAATAAAATAGTCGAGTGATCTTATAGATCTGCTAACACTTTATTTGAAATTCGGGCTAAGAGCCCTTCCTTTTTTCAAAAACCATATCTTCAGTAGATTAATCTGAAATTAATAATCTTCCTACTCGGTTGTTGCTGCATAACAATACTTAAGAAAATTTCTGTACGGCGAGTAGGTACTCGTCAACTAACCTTCAAATTCAGACGACCAGCTAAGCATCGATGATGCTAGTTCGGTCGAAAAGAAAAAGTCAAAGATCTCGTTTCCATCGAATCTTTACTACATCATTGGAAATGAGTTCTGCGAGCGCTTCTCTTTCTACGGGATGCACACTGTGCTCATCTTGTACTTGACGATCTTTCTGAAATTCGACAAGGACATTGCCACGATTATTTATCATACCTTCATTGCGCTTTGCTATTTTTTCCCGCTCATCGGTGGAATTATGGCGGATTCGTGGCTTGGAAAGTATAAAACGATTCTTTATCTTTCTGTTGTTTACACAGCTGGGATGATTTTGAATGCAATTTCTGCGATTCCAGAGTAAGTTTTAATTTCGCTATCATAAAAAATATGAACATTTCAAGTCTTGGCGGTTACGGGGAAACCCTTTCGGACAACGTCGCTCATGTGACAATGCATATCATCGGGCTAACACTGATTGCCATTGGAACCGGAGGAATCAAGCCATGCGTCAGTGCTTTTGGCGGTGATCAATTTGAAGAAGGGGAGGAAGAGTCTCTTTCAGCGTTTTTCTCATTTTTCTACTTCGCCATCAATGCTGGTTCCCTTGTTTCGACATTTGTTTCGCCCCTTTTGCGTGAAAAAGCTAGCTGCTTCGACAGAGAAGACTGCTATTTTGCAGCTTTCATGCTTCCAGGTTTGGGGAATTGACTTGCTTTTCTTACGTAGTTGTTCTAGCTGGACTCATGGTTGTTTCGATCATCCTCTTTATGATCGGTCGAAAACAGTACAAAATCCGTGAGCCTCAGGGAAACGTATTTTATGAGTTCTGCGCTATAAGTTGGAATGCAATTAGAGGGAGATGCAAAGGTAAGTCATTTCCTTTAGACATTCATGATGAAAATAAATCATTCTAGCTTCAAGGGATGAGAAAAAATCGTCAGAGCATTGGCTTGATTTTGCACGAGGAAATCCAAGATGGTCTGATCGAAAAGTCGAAGATGCTAAATTTGTCTATCCGATTGCTGTTGTGTTCTTGCCTCTTCCGTTTTTCTGGGCTCTGTTTGATATGCAGGGCTCAAGGTGTGTTTTCTTCTTCAAGCTTTCAATCAAATTATTTTAGATGGACGCTCACTGCTGCTCAATGTAACGGCTATATCTTCGGCGACGATACAGATGCTTACATGTTTCCTGATCATGCTCAGATGATCAACCCGATTCTCATCCTAATTCTCATTCCTATTTTTCAGGTTCAGTTTAAACAGTAGGTAACAATTCTAGCGTTTAGCTTATTTACCCTTGCATCGATCGAAGCTGTTGTCGAGTCACTGATCTTCGGAAAATGTCGCTGGGAATGGTCATTTCTTCCGTTGCTTTCCTGATCTCTGGCTTTGTTCAAATTGCCATCGAAAAAGAACTTACTGTCGTGCCGAAGTCTTATCAATACTCCACCGTTTTTTACAATCCACTCGAATCTGATCCGATTTTTGTGAAAGGAAGAGATTCTGAAGGACGCAAAACAACATGGGAAATTGAAGCTATGGGAAGAAGTTTAACAGAGGAAATAATTCTTGAAGCTGCCAGTGATGCGGATACGTTTTTGACAGAAACAGAATATTCGTTTGATAATAAGACCTGGATGAAATACGATGTCACGAACGAGAAAGGGCAAATAAATCATCATCGTCTTCCACTAAACAATGATCAATTTGACTGGATTGCTTCTAAAGACAAATCACAAGATGGAAAAGTCATTTTCGATTTCATCAATCCAACAAAATACGACGCTACATTTTCCTTCCTGAAAACGAACAAGGACGATTGGACACAAATCGCGTTGAGCGCTAAAAATACGACACAGAGCTACAAAACTCAAGAAACGCTTCAAGGAGAATACATCTTCAAAGTATCATCTCCAGGATGCAAAATAATTGAGCCAGCTGATAAATATAAGGAGTTCTTTGCGACTGGCTCTATCTGGAGTATCGTTCTTTTCCGCAATGAAAAAGACGAGTGCCAGTTGACATTTTTCAGAGACAACACGGAAAATAAAGTAAGCCTCCTTGCACTCATCCCTCAATTCGCCGTCATCACCATTGCTGAAGTTCTGATCAGTGTAACTGGCTTGGAATTTGCTTACACTCAAGCTCCTCCGTCAATGAAATCTGTGCTTCAGTCATTTTGGCTCTTGACCGTTTGCTTTGGCAATATTATTGATATCTTTATTGTGTCCATTGATTTTACTGATTTACAGGTACTCTAATCACACGATTTCTTTCTCAAAGATTAAGTCAACTGAATACTTCGTTTTTGCTGCCTTGGTATTTGCTGCAGCCATTATTTTCATCCTGATCTCGATATTCTACTACGAATATGTCCCCGAAGGTCAATTCTCTGAGAATGTCTACAAAGGCGATGATAACGATGCATTCGATGACTTCGAAAAAACGGCTCTAGAAGAAAACGATCCGGAGAAAAAACCAAGTGCTTTTGACTTGAATGATGAAACAACAGACTTGTAAAGTATTTTGTAGTTTTAACAATAAAAATGATTGACATTTTTAATGAAGCTTTATTCTTTTTGTGTTCGTTTTCATTTCTGTAAAATGAGGAGAGTTTTTACAAATAGTGATTGGTGATTTTTGAGAAGAAAAAGTGCGAAGTAAATGATTGTGTAATATTATGTTGCTTATCGGATGAGATGATGAGGAAGTGTAAGAGTGCAAAGTCGAAGACCAGCAAGGCCACGAGGAAGGTTTCCTACGCGCTCCCATGTGTCGTTCTCCGAGTCGTATGTCTACAAAATTTGACGAATTTGTATGATGAAAGGTTCTAACCTGGATGACTTTGATACATCGTCTGGCAGACCAGCAATAACCACCGACGATGAAAATTCTGTCGTTCACCAAGCAAGCTCCTGCTTCAGACTGGCCCATTGTCAGAGGAGCAACAATTGTCCACTGATCGAAGTCGGGCGAGTAAACTTCAGTTTCGATCACATCAATACGCTTGTTGATGCCAGAGTTTCCACCAATAACGAAGACGCGATCTAAAAAGGCTTAGCTTTATAAAACTCCAGGAATAATACCTTTGATAGTGACCATTTGATGCCATCCTCGAGGATGCTGCATAGGAGTTCTGCGCTCCCAAATATCGTGCTTTGGGTTGTAGCAGAGCATAGCGTCCGAGAAGTGACCATCTGTGAAACCTCCAGAGATGTACATCTTGATCATGTTAAATTATGTTTATTCTGAGTCAACAAACCTTATCTCTATGAACAGCTCCAGCATGATCACAAATAGCATGTTGCGTCGAAGCAACATACTTCCATCTATCTTCTTCGACGCAATAACATTCTACTGATGAAAGACGGCCAACTGAATTGACACCGCCAACTGCATAAAGTCGATTATACGCGGACACGGCTGAGACATGAAAACCAGCTCTTCTTTCGTTCATTGAAGCGATCTTCATCCAAGTATTGAAGCGGGGATCGTAGCGGGCAACAGTAGCGACAGCAGTTTTACCGCGCTCTTCGAAGTGATTTTGACCGCCGAGAATATAGAGGAAGTTGTTGAGGACTGCGACTGCATGAGAATGAACACCGGTTTCCATTGACGGGAGAAGAGTGTAGGCCGTAAGTTCCTTGTTGAAAACTGAAGAAGATTAATACATCGAATGAGCTAACGCGGTACCTTTGAGCTGATTTGAAACCTCATCAGTGTTATCCGCACCACCAACAACAACTAGCCTAGAATCATTCGATCGTACTCTGGTACGCGAAGATGGAACAATTGGCTTCATGGAGAATAAGCATGGGCTTTAAAACATGGAATTACCTGAGAGTGGGGCAGCATGTGATAGGAGGAAGCTTCAAGAAGCAAATCATTGCATTTTGTTCGCATGAAGTCAACGACGTTGACGTGAACCATCAAATCTCGTGGTGGCATAAGTGGAAAGCGAATGCGCTCCATGAGTTTTCTAATGTACTGCTGTCGCGCTGGGTCGTACATTATCCATTTCAGCGTTGCTGCGAAAACATCCATTTCTGACATTGCTTTCAAATCGTTAGATTCAAGGAGAGCGGCCATATTGTCGAAAGTAAGTTTTTGGAGCTGAGATGATTTCATGAAATCGGGGAATCGGTCGAGCATAAACGATGTCGCTTTGTCCTCAAGTTGAGGCATTCCGAAGACTTCGGCGATGTGGATGATGTCGACGCAAGTGTTGACATCAATCGCAGAGATTAAGAATTCCATGCAGAAATCCAATACAGCCTGAATCTGCATGTGCCGCGAAACAGCGAGGATATTCTGCACTGTGCTCATTGAGATCGGGATGCGTCCAGTGTATATAAACTCGACGATATGACGAAGACCTTCCGAGCTGATGCCTCGGAGCTCAATGCTCTCGGAGAACCAGGTGTACTTTGATCCTTCCGATCGACAAATGGTGCTGGATTGAGCGTCTTTAGTGAACATACTTCGGAAATAAGGAGAGCATGCGGCTAGCAGAGTTCGGTGTACTGGGAATTTCGAGTTTCCAGCGATAAGGGTAACATCACAAAGATGAGCGTCGTTTCGGAGCTCGTCAAATCCTCGCAGGAGGCCTTGGTGGTAAGTGTTGCTAAATAAAGTATGAGAAAAAGATTTTTACCAAATATTCTCTTCTGATTTGAATTGTCGATTTCTTGGTTGATTCTCTTTATCGATACCTTGTGAAAGTTGTCTCTGGGTAAGCAGAACTGGCCGTTACAGAGTGGCTAACTTCTGATTCTGTTTTAAAGCTCGAGTACGAGTTCTGAGACTCGAGTTTGCCCGACATTCTTTGCCGAATATACTGAGGATCCGAGCTATTTGTCTTTTTCTTTCCTATTCTTCTGGTGGCGCTGGGCCGCGGGGCACCGGAGCGAGCATCGCGCATTTTTACTATTGGAGCATGTAGTAGAACTCGCCAGCGCCATTGGGCACCACCGCCGTAGTAACAAACGTACCTCAACAAATACCTTCCCATCAGCCCGGAGGACCCTTTAGATACTGATAAGCGCGCTCACTTACACAAAATATACTTACACAAATATTACTCATCGTACTGGTTGGAATTTGACAATAAAAATTATATATTTTGGTCTATCTAAAACGACGAAAAAGTCTCAATATAATATATTTGAATAGTTACTAAATAATAATTAATAGAAATTATCAGATCAATAAAATAATACGAATCTATTGAATTCGAATGTTTTATTCGTCATTCTGAGTTTATCTTATAATTATTAATTTAGTAATAATTCTTATAATATTATAACCAGGAATCAAAAATAAAGGGTTTGTTTTCGAGATCGTTTTTTTTCACTAAAAACTTGGGATCGCGATTCAAAATCCCTGTTAGGGTATTCAAGAAGTCCTGAAAATCACTTTCTTTCGCGGGAGCAGCTTAGAATGATGTTTATCAGCGCTGTTTATGACCTTTTAGAACTGTGAGATCGTCTCTAAAGAGCGGAAATTACCGGCTATGATCCGAATCACAAAGCAATAATCTCACTTTGTCCTGCAAAATTTCATTCCATATTTTTGCAATGATTTTATGATGATGTGCATCAGTGACTTATTTCTTTCATCTGGGCGGAAGTAATTTTGATTATATTTTTAAAATGAGCGAGAAAAAAGGGAAGAAGCTTTTTATTCAAAAATGCAAGCAATGTCACTCATATGAGCCAGGAAAGAATAACCAGGGCCCATCGTTAGGAGATGTTCGAAATGAATCGGAAATAACCAAAGTTAGTATATTTTTCGAACTTATAAAAGCTGGTCTTTTCGGGCGACAATCAGGAACAGTACCCGACTTCAAGTATTCCGATGCTAATAAGGGAGCAAAGGTGACCTGGACAGAAGAGACTTTTGATGAGTATATCACTGATCCGAAGAAATACATTCCAGGTCAGATAAATGTGGCTCCTTCATAAAGCCCGATTCTTTATTCAGGAACGAAGATGAACTTTGCTGGGCTAAAGAAAAGAAGAGATAGAAAAATCTCATTGCTTTTTTGAAGACATGTATTCCTGAAGAGAAATAAACTTTTTATACATTTCGCTCTTCCCATCGACCAACAAGAATCTTAACATATCCGTTTGACTGAATTACATCTGATATTCTGGTCTCCTTCGAACTCTTCTGTAAATCGAAGGCGGGGACCATTTTCTGGCGCTTTTCGAATTTTTCGCATTCGTAATAAGGGCAGGGACATCCATTTAAACAGTATTTCTGTGTCGGGCACACTTCTCCAGCAGAATCAAAAGATCTAGTCAGCTGGAAGCAAATTGACTCACAGGGTGAAATCGGGTCTCTCCTTGTTGTCTCCAATACGAGGGTGTTAGAACAAAGATGGCGACAGATTTTTTTATCGTAAAACTGGTTCTTCTGGCAGCGGCGGAGATTAACCTTGTTTTCATCTTCGGAGAAAAAAATGACTTCTTTTTCTTCCGCTTGAATTTTAGAAATAGGTTCTGGAAGATTGAATTCTTCAGTAACAAAACATTGCTTCATCAAATGTCCGCAGTAGTCCATCGTTTCAATTCGAAGGCATTTTTTATAATTTCGATTGCACGTGAATGTCAAAAAGGTTGTCACGGCTCGTGATTCTTTCAAAGAGTACCAATTTGCTGAAAATATTTATAGAAAACAGTCGATAACAGGAAATAACTTACCAACAACCATGACTGTAATCCAAAAAATAGAACCGATTGAAAGATATGATCGCATTTGTTGGTCTGTCGAAAATCCATGTTTGGCCAAACTCACTTTGTGCGTGAACCTTTTCTTCCATGGTACACTCTTTTTTGAATAACTTTGTTGGACGTCAACCGGTAAACTTGTATCCTCTGATGACAGGTAGACTTTTCCGTTTTTCTGCTTTAGAACGCCAATACAGTTGCAATCCAAACACTTTAATTCGATAATGAACTTGTTTGTCAAGCGAAAAAATACAAAAGTGGAATTTATTGAAGTTACCTGAACTTGTGGCTGACTTCTAATTTTAGTAGCCTCTATTATTTCTTCGATATCCATAGCAAGGGGAAGAGTCTTTTCTGATAATAAAACGAAGAACATCGCGTTTATGAGGATACTTGTTTTGACGTTCATCTTTTTTGACATTTGAATTAAATTCCTTCCGAATCCCGTTCCTGTGCTTTCCCCCAGCAAGTATGAATGATGGTAAAAGATGAAATTGGTACGGCGCGCCTTCCTACAACTTGAAGTGTGATTTTTTTCTGGCGGGTCTACTTGTAGTAGGTTGGGGAAAAAATAAATTTTTCGAACCCTGAAATATCCATTATTAACGAATGATAAATTATCATCAAATTATGGTTGCTCGAAGATTCGAAGAGTCGCCAGGGCCGGTTGTTACATGCGTCGAAGTCAGATGCGTTTTCCAAAAATTAAATGTAAAACAAGCTGCTCACCTGGGGTTATCTTATCTGCTCAATAAAAGCGCGAGTCCATTCTGAGACCGTAGTCTTTCCTTGGCCATTATGGGGACGTTGTCTCCCTTTTTGGCTTTTCGGTTGCTCGCCTTATCGAGGTAAAAAGAGATCTATAGAGAAGAGAAAATTTAAAAATTTCCTAGGGCGGCTATAGACAATGCAGAATTCGTCTCTGAGAAGGCAAATAAATATGAGATCAAAATCCAAGGAAACTTCAAAGGAGGATCTTCCTCGTTCAACCTCGTTCCTGTTGACGCAGATTCCGAACGCTTCATCCCATGCCACTATGAAGGAGGCTTGATTCAACCGGCTGGTTTGATTCTTCCAACCAAGCGAGAGCGAGCATGGGCTGTTCAGAGAGGCATGACACACACTATTGATGCTCCTGAGCGATTCAAGACGGAAATCACTTGCTATGCTTATCTTCCGGAGGGCTCGTACTACGTTGCTCAGGGACGAGATATCTGTAGAGATGAAGAAAACTGTCTCCTCATCGCTGGAAGCTACGAAGACACTGATTACTCAAAAATCAGCCGAAATAGTGGCCCCGTCTTCAACTCAATCAATCCCGATCGAGTTTCCGTTCATGGTGGTGGCATCTTGAGCATCCAAGGAAGTGGTTTCGGCACGAATGCTGCGTACAGTTTTGAAGGCGACGAGGGTGGAACTGGGTACAAAGTCATCTTCATCCCTAGAAATGGACAAGAGGTTAAAGAAGGTATTCTCATTGAGCACAAACACCGAGACAACTTGATGGAAGTCGAGGTTCCCGAGTGGGAAGGACGAGAAGCCGCTGATACCGACGTTGAACTCTATTATTTGAGTAATGGCGCTTACGAGAAAGTCGGTACGAAGCTTTTGCGACGATACAACGACAGAACACCCATCGTAAACTGGATGTCTGTTAATGCCATGAATCCTTTCCGAAGCTCATACTGGACCAGTTGGCGATCCCTCTCGTCTGGTGTAAACGACGATGAGTGGGCAGGCAACCGATATTTCCAGGATTTTCTTCTTGGAGAGGGAGATATGTGCCAGAGCCCGATAGGTATCCAGGCTAGACGTGTTGATACTGGCGAGCTTGCTCAAAAGACAGATCAAGTTTTCCGGCACTACAACCCTTACGTTGGTTTCCAGTGCGTCGGCGAGGATCAGCACAGCTCAGAAGAATCTCAATTCAACTGCTTGGACTACGAAGTTCGGTATTTCTGCGACAAGGGTGTTCAGATCAATGGCCAACTTTACACTGGTCGATATGGTGAGGAAGTTGAATCAGGCAACCGACTTCGAGGTCCTGCTCTTCTCAACAACGAATATGGCTACTCATACGCCAACTGCGATTACGCATGGAGAGATCCCGATACTGATGAGCTCCACAAGTCCTATGCCACTGACTCTGTTGCTGTCTGTAATATTGGTACGAAAAACCCTAATGCTGCTATCGGTAACCAACGATTCCGAACGGTGACATATGACCAGGGCCGAGGAGGTGTCAGAACGGCTGGTTATTTCATGGGTCCAAGCCCAGACTATAAGCTTTTTGACTTTACGATACATGGAGGTATTAATTCCGTTACGCCTGCATCTGGTGGTGCTGGCGGTGGACAACTGATAACAGTCCAGGGAGACGGATTGAGCAACACGACAAAAGTTAATCTTGGTAATCAAGAATGCGCGTTCAACTCGTTCAACGACGAGACTGGCGAGTTTGTTTGCACCACACCATCTGTTGATAGCTGCGCAAGCATGGGTTCTTGGTTCCCAGGTGCTCGAGGATTGACCGCAGAATGGACCAATTCCGCTATGAATCCGGGCGACAATAGCTGGAGAAACTGGGAAACTTCCGTCACAGATATCAAACAGTACGTTATCGAAAGCTCGATGCAATCATACGTTGATGGCAAATCTATGTTCTCTGGAATGACTTTGTCGCAAAGCACACATCGATTCACTGGTTACTTCGTCCCGCCATTTTCGGGATGGTTCACATTCACTGGCTCCGCTGACGATAAAATCACTATCTACTTCGATGGAGTTGCCGAGGGATCATCATCTTGTGGTTCAGACCACAGCAATATGGAAGAACTTTTCAGAGGCAGCTGCTGTGCTGGTACTGACTACAACAATGGCAATTACAAGAAGTCGAAAAAAATTGAGCTCACTGCAGGAGAAAAATATCCGATTGAAATCATTTACTCTAACCACGGATCTGGTGGATATTTCTTCGCCGGTTTCGTCTATCATGGAACAAATGAGGCTTACAATCTTGAAGAAACTGCTGGCGACATTCCTTATCCTAAAGGCGATTTCGGTTCGTGCATGGACGAGCGACAAGATATCCGACTCATCTCACACGAACAACGAGAAAACATCGCTGTCAAAGTTGAGGGTGATTCAACTACGGAGTTCAATCTTCAGTGGTGCAATGACGCTGGAATCTGCAAAGTTTCTCGTAAAGCAATGAAGGGAGATAGCTCTGCAAGTGCCTATCGAAGCTCTGTTCAGGATCTTCTTGACTCTCATATTGAGACCAGCGGTTCTTTTGACCCAGTTTACGAAGTTGACGGAGATTCTTCAGCACACGGTCCTGCTTTTGAGGGCGGTTTTATGTACAACTGGAGAAACGGATGGCAAATCATGAACAACAAGGATTTGAATCTACAGCGTGACGCAACTGACATCTGCATGGCTTACAAAGCTTCAACTCAAGGTGTAATTCGACTCCACCTCTCTAACGTCAAATCTGAGAGATTATTCGATCCTGAAATTGCACTTTCTGAACAAGACCCAAGACGATCATTTACTTTTGACTACGATATGGCGCCTCCAAATGGCGTTGATTGGACATTTTTCTGCCAGGAAATATATACATCCGTCTACACAAAGCTCAACGATGAAGATTTGATGAACAAAATCAATCCTGACATTCGACTTCACGCTGTTGAGCTGCGAGGTGACTCGTGGTTCAAAGTTGATTTCTTCAAAGTTGGAAATGACAACAGTTTCTCCGTCACAAGTCGAGAAGAAGCTATCAATCCCAATATTTGGATCACTCAACTCCGTAAGGAATCTAAAACCGATGGTGTCTTCAATGTTGAAATGATTGAGTCTAACTGTGGTTATGAATTCAACGACTTCGAAATTGTCTCTCTTGCCGGTCTTGAAGTTACATCTTCGTCTACGTCTGTCGTCAACGTTGATGGACTCACCGTTCCCGCTACAGTCTACACTGTCAATGGAGTAACTACCGTGACAGTTTACGAGAATAAAAAAGTTAGTCCCGGTGTCACCGGATACTACGAGCTAGACTATGGACCACTTGGCAAGGCTGAATTTGATGTCACACTTGATGCGAATGGTTTCAAGAACATCTTCTCAAGCGCATTCGGTCAGACTTTCTCTTGGATCAAAAAGAGTGGAGATTGCAACACTGGTTTCAAATACGACTTCCGATTCAATGGTTGTGATGACATCCCTACTCCGGTTGCTGTTAACACAGGTCTCTCCCGACCTGAGCTCGTTCCTACTGTCACTGATCATCGAGATGGAGGTATTTTCTTCCAGTCTATTCCTGGAAACTACTTCCGACAGCGAACAAAGACTCCTAAGTTGAGCGCATTCAACACCGAACTGAGCATTCCTTACAGTTGTGAAGGAACTGGCTGCGACTTTGTATATGCTGATCCAGCTGATGCACCAACTATCTCTTCAATCAACCCAGCTACCTTCAATGGCGCTACCACTTTCATCCTTTCTGGTGAAAACCTCGACACCGCAAATTTGGAAATCTTCATCGGCCATGTTAAATGTACTCTCTCATCTGTTGTCACTTCGTCTGCGACTTGCGACATTTCTGACCTCTCTCTTCCTGGCGGAAATGTTCCCCTCTATGTAAGTAGCACTACTTTCGGAAAAGTCAGAACAGCAACATCCCTTGTTGTTAACCCAGAAGTCACCTCTGTTCTCCCTGTCGGAGGATCTGAGCTTGGCGGACAGCTCATCACTATTGACGGCGTTGGTCTTGGCGGTCTCGACTCTGTAGAAATGAACGGTGTTGCGTGCGAGGTTATCGATACGATCGGCACTTCTGTTATAATTCGATCTGTCGCTGGTGCTAACCCAGTAACCTTCACTATCAACAGTTGGGGTAGTGAGCCATACAACTTTGAAAGCACCGGCTATATGTATGCCGCTCCAGCAACCCTTTCTGATAATAGTGGAATCATTGGAATCCTTTCCGTTGCTGGAGGACAAACAATGTCTGTTTTTATCGGAGGAACAAATGATGTAGGAACTGATTTTGTCGCCATCATCTCTGGTAGCGAGGAAAACGACATCGAGATTATCGATACTGTTGCCGTGGGCGAATTCTACGACTTCATCACTCCTGTCAAGGCAGCTGGAATTTACAATATTCAACTTCGATCAGATATCTTTGGTTTGACAGAAGCTATTCCAGCAACTTACAGATTCGCTCTTGAATCTGCTTCTTCTGAATGGGACAATGATAATGCTTCACCTGCAGGCCTTGGAAACCTCAAGATTACAGTCGCTGCTGGTGGTCTAGCAGGTGCCACTGTTGATAACCTTGCTGTAAAGCTCGGGGTCAAAGACTGTATTGTTGAGTCTGTTGGCATTACTGAGTTCGAATGTGTCATGCCATCTTATCTAGATGCATATGATGTTACTCTTGAGCTCGATACTGCTTCTTGGAGCCCACAAAACATCGAAGTTCACCAGTATGCTAAAATCACTTGGCTCTGGGGATTCTCTCTGGCTGACGGAACTGTTCCTACTTTCCAAATGCGTGAAATTGACGCCGCAACAGGCTTTGATGTTCCTGGGGGTTTCTCAACTGAAGCCGTCCAGAGTAATCTCGGGCTCGTGAGCCTTTTTGCAAGTATGGCCCCAGGAACTTATTCGTACTCGTCTGGATTCGTCGATGGCTTTGCTGGAACTGCTGAATTCCGAGGAACTATCACAGTTCTTCCACCCAAAAAGCTCGTTCTTCCTGTCACCGTCACTCTTGCTGGACAAGAAGCAACCACTGGTTTGACTCAGCGTAAGAAAGATCGTAAGAAATTCAAGAAACTCCAGAACCAGCAAGATAAGGCAAATCAAGAACGAATGATCAGATGTGATCCGACTCCTTATGTTGATCCAATCAATGGTGCTGCTGATGTTACTCTCATTGACACATCAGAGGCAACCAAGCTCTCTTTCGTTCTATGTCCTGGTTGGGCTCCAACTTTGACGAGCATTGTCCAGACAGACACAACTATTTCTGTGGATTACAGTCCAGTTGTTGCGGGTGAGTGTGCTAACAACTACGAAGTTGTCCAGACAAGCCCATCGTGCGTAGATCAACTCAGCTACACTGTTGTCGGTACAAATGTAGATAATCTTGACATTGAAGTCGCTCATAGTCTTCCTCACCCAATTGGTTCCAGCGTTGAATTCAACGTTGTCCAAGCTGGTAGAGGTGCTGCTTTCAAAACAACGGCAACTAAGATCACACTTGAGCCCAGTATCAACACTGTGAATCTTGATGATATGAGTCAAAACCGATTTTTGTCCCCTAAGGGAGGATCGAAAATTGTCGTCAAAGGATCAGGATTCGTTTCCAGCAGAACAATCGCTGTCACTGCTAATATTTGTGAAGTCATCAGTGTTGACTGTAACGACGCCACTGACTGCACTATCGAGTGCGTTGCAAATCCATCGAGCAATGGCGATAGCCGAGAACTTGAGCTCACCTGGGAGCTCAGTGCCTGCACTGGCCAAGCTACGTCTTACACTCTTTCTTCTGGATATGAATTTGTCACCAATGACGAAGTCAGCATTTCCGTCGATGCTGCAAATGTTGATTTCGCAACCGAAACTGGCATGGCTTCTATCCAGTTTTCGTGCACTCTCAATTGCGCACTTCTCGAGATGGGATTTTCATCTGGGGATTTTGATATTGACTTGAAACAAGGAGAATCTACAATTGCCCTCTCAGACGTGGCTTTCAATAAAATTGACAACACATTCATCCTCACTTTTACCGCCGCAGATTACGCTCCGGGCGCTGTTCAGTTTTCTCTAGTTTCTTACTACCAACACGGAACTATCGTATCTGTTGATGATACTGCCGTCGCTGCTGCACTTGAACGATCTCTTCCAGTAGCATCTTTTGATGCGTGCTATCAGGATGTCAACTGTCTCACAAGCGGTTATTCGATATATGGTGGTTCAACTGCGACCGTTGTCTTCTCTGACGAAATTCCAGAAGACCTCCAGATCAGCATTATGGAAGGACAGAACGAACTTTGCCTTGACGGCTGTGGACTTGAATTTGCAGCTGGAACGTACCAGGCCACTTTTGTTGTCCCTGCTAGCGTCGTTGCAGCTGACTCGTCTGCTAAACTCGGCTTTGCTGTAAATGGCGGACAATTTGTTTATGCTTCTGCTTATGAAGTTGTCTACAGCGTGGCTGCCACCCCACAAATTGACACTCTTACTCCATCGAAAGCATCATATGCCGGTATGGACACAATCACGATTACTGGTTCTGGATTTGTTAATGCTGACGAGAGTGTTATCGGTAGCAGAAGTCAGCAAAAGACGTCCGAAAATGAAAAATCTCTCCTTGATTACATCCGAAAGAAGAAAAAGAAGAAGAAGCCACTTCCACAACTTGGATTCTACGAAGAGATGACAGCTGGAGCCCGATCTCTTGGTTGTGCTCATTTGACCGTTAAGATTGGCGAAGCTGACGCTGTTGTCAATGCTTGCTCAGCTACAGAAATCGTCGCCGACCTTCCATTTGCCGCCGCGGGTACTCAAGCTCTGACTGTTGTCGTAGATCAGGTTGGCCGAGCCCTTGATAACGTCAACCAAGCCTTCAACTTCGACTTTGAAGTTGTTGATATTCAGCCAACATCTGGATCACTTGGTGGTGGAACTAGACTGACCGTTATTGGTTCCGGCCTATCTAACAATATTGAAGTACTTGTTTGTGGAAAACCTTGCACAAACTTTGATCAGACAGCTCTCAAGGCTGGATTGATTATCTGCGATGTTCCAAAGCCAGACGAAGGTACAACTACTTGCTCTGTCACTGTTAACGAAATGGTCCGGGGACGCAAGGGACGAAATACCTTCAATTTCAATTTCTCTGCGGATCAGACTCCAACTGTCACTGCTATCTCTAAAACAAAGGGAGGTACAGCTGGTGGAACTGAGTTGAATATCTCTGGTACTGGTTTCTCTGGTTCTAATGATTTGGCGTCTATGGTAACCATTGTTAATCCATCCGATCCGAATAATGAGAATACTCCTGAATGTCTTATCACCGACTTGACTGATACTCAAATTATCTGTACTACTCAGGCATCTGCACTCGGTAGTTTTAAGGGTGTTGTCACTGTCTACATCGAGGGCAAGGGTAACGCACAAGCTGATGAATCTCTTGTTCAATTTTGGTACATTGACAGATATTCAAGTACATACACTTGGGGATGCACTGATGGATCTTGCAAGCCAGTCGCCGGAGATATCGTCGTTGTTAGTACTGGACAGACACTTCTTCTTGACGAATCTACTGAGCTTCTTGCTGTTCTTCTCATCGACGGTGGTACCCTCATTTGGGACCGACAGAGTGGAATCAAGCTTCAAGCTGAGTACATTATTGTCACTAAAGACGGTCATTTTGAAATTGGTACAGAAGAAGATCCATTCTGCCTTGATGACGATGGAAACCGAATGACAGCCGAAATGGTTCTCTTCGGCCACCATAGAAGCATTCGATTGCCAATCTACGGTGCTAAGGTTATGGCAGTTCGAAGCGGTACCGTCGATATGCATGGTTGTGACGTCATTACCTGGACTCAACTTGCTCAAACTGCGAACGCAGGCGACAACGTTATCAAGCTTGAGGCTGATATCAGACAAGGTGCCGCTGGAGGATGGCACGTTGGTGATCATATTGTTGTTGCTACAACTGGCCCTCGACTGACAATGACTCAATCGGAACACGTCGAGATCGCAGCTATCAGCGCTGATGGTACAGAAATTACGCTGAACCGAACGCTCAATTACATGCATCTTGGTGTCGAATCCTTCTGGGAAGGTGCCAATGGACAAGTCAAGCTCGAGCAGAAGGCTGAAGTTGGTCTTCTCACTCGAAATATTAAGTTCCGAGGGCACAACAACGAAGAATGGATTGAAGATCTCCCTGAGTGCGAAAACGAATTTGACTCAGCCCAGACTTCCATTCAGAACTGTTTCTTGAACAAGTTCAACGATGAAGTTGGCAACGATAAATTTGGTGCTCATTTGATGTTCCACAAGCCCACTTACGGCAAGGTTGAATATGTTGAGTTCTCTCACACTGGACAAGGTTTCCACCTTGGTAGATACTCGCTGCATTTCCACATGTCTCTTCATCAGCCTAACTCTTACTTCCGAGGTCTTGGTGTTCACCACACTTTCAACCGAGCTATGACTATTCACGGAACTCACGACGCGCTCTTTGAGTGGAACGTTGCTTATCGATGTGAGGGTCATAACTTCTTTATTGAAGACGGTTGGGAACAAAACAATACTATCCAGTACAATTTGGGTATCTTCGCGCGACCATCTTCTTCAATGCTGAATACTGATCAGTCCGCCACTACATTCTGGGTGACCAATACGAACAATCGAGTTCGCCATAATCATGCAGCTGGTGCTGCCTTCTTTGGATTCTGGATCAATCCACCAAGCAGCCATCATCACGCTGGTGAGCAATGGTTCCAGGACTCTGGATATGCCAAATGTCCAGACTCTCAGCCTGTTCTTGAATTCAGAAACAACACTGCCCATAGTGTTGGTGAGTACGGCTTTTGGATTTTCTTGGAATACCGACCAAGAGCTGAAGATTGTGGAGGAACCCGGGGTGGTGATCGACAGCACAACTTTGAGGACGTTGTCGGCTGGCATAACAAGCGAGGTTTTGAAATCGCTTCCGCTGGAAATGGCGTCCGAGTAAAGAACGGTGTTTTCTCTGACAACTCTATCTCCAATTTTGCTTTCATGGAGTCAAGAGATGAGCTCTTCGGAGATCTCTCGTACGGTATGCAGGACGGTATCTCTATCGGATACTCAGGCGCCCACGAATCTCTTAATGACTGTACTTCCATCGGTCTTGAGACCCCATGGATGGTTGGTTCTACCGACGTTGATGGAATACGATTCTTCAACTTTGATCACAGCAAGTGCAAGGGCATCGACGCTTGTTACGCGTCTGATTTCGAAGATTGCGGTTTCACTGCTGAGTTTAGACGAGTCCAATGGAACAACTCTCCAAATCGATTCCGAGCTAAATGGCGACATGTTACTATTCTCCACGATACTGACGGAACTCTATCCGCACCATTGAACTCTGAGGGTAGTGGTGGTGACGGCTGGCCACAGCGAATGCTTGGACAACCCGGTGCCAAGGTTGTTGCTTCTGCTAGCAACTATGATCCAGGATGTACCTCCGATGCTTCATTCTCACGAGGAGCAGACTCTTCTATTTGCCCACCGGCGACTGCTTTCCATCGACTTGGTTTAAATAATATGCCTGCAGTATTTTCCGGAACACAAATGAATATGACCTCTATCTATGGTGAAGAACGAGGAAATTTCCAGAAATGCCGATCTACTCATGGCGGTGGATGGATGGTTTTGTTGCCAACAGGAGTTGAAAACTACGTCCATTGGGTCGGATTAGGTCACGTGAACAATATTTCTTATTCTGCAAATATGTACGATGTCGGAGAGACGAAGGAAGTCTGGCTTTCTCATGAAGTCCAGAGAGTTGATTACGTAACTGGTCTTGGAGAAGAAATGGATCGCCTTCCTCAAGCCGGCGACGGAAATAAGAAATATTACTACGGTAATGATACACTTACTGTTCCGGGTGCCCACAAGGGCCGACTTGCAATGATGTTCGATCGAGCTGATTGCATTGCTGGTTCTGAAAATTCTGGTACCCCTGACAAATACTGCGATAACAGTTTCAACATGAAAATGTACAAGTGTTTCTGGGAGAATTGTATTCCTCCACCAACTGATCCACCACCAGTCAATCCAGATCAAACAACTTGCCGCTGGTCTGTTCCAGAATGTTGGGAAGATGGTATCCCAGAACCGGGATCTAATGTCACAATTACGGGATCCACTCACATGCTTATCGATATTCCAGACGTCGATGTCGATCTTATCTTTGTGGAAGGAGCACTAGAATTTGATCAGCTTGCTGGAAAAGATTTCACCATTACAGCTCGACAAATTTTGACGAACACTGGCGGTGGAAACTTCACTGATATGATTGGAAGATCGTTTGGTACTGTCGAGAACATGAAGTATTCCAAGGGTATCGAGGGCAGAAATACTTACTTTATGTCGCAGTCCGCTTTCAAAGTTGGAACAGCTGAGAACCCATGGCCATGCGATGGTTCAGTCCAGATTAGTCTTACCGGAGATAAATGGTCTACAGAAGTCGGGTCTCCAGAGGCTGCTATTGTTATTGGAGCTAAGGCTATCGCGGTTTTAGGTGGTCTGGAAATGCATGGTTGCCCCCGGAATTTCACTAAGACATACCTCAAGAACTTCATCTTACCTGGATACAGAGAGATTAGGACAACTGACGCAACAGGCTGGAACGTTGGCGATCGAATCTTCATCGCTCCAACCAGTTTCGATCCACGAGAGGCTGAAGAATTCTTCATTCAGGCTATCGATGGAAACCTTATCACTCTGGATCATCAAGTTGAGTTCAGACATGCTGGTGTTGACGAGACGCGTACACTTAAATATGGCTCCGATACTCACTTTGGCGCTGAAATTGGTCTTCTCTCCCACAATATTGTCATCGACGGTCATAGTGACTCCGAGGACATCTTTGGTGGTCGTGTTGTTGTAATGAGATCCGCCGAAGCAAACACAGGGGCTCTGCGATATGGTTGGGCACAAATTCAAAACGTTGAGTTCCGAGGAATGGGTCAGTTCGGTTACCAAGAAGAAGATGATCAGCGAGTTCCAGTTTTCCTCTGGGGTCTTCAAGATGCTTCTGTCGCCGATTCTATTTACAACATTCAGCCATCATATGTGAAAGACTCTTCTTTCCATCATTGCTACAATGGTGGTATCGCCACTCGATTTACAACCAACTACGAGATTAGTGGCAATGTCATGTATGATATGCTCGGTGGTAACCATATAATGAATCTTGACTCGCCCGTTGGTTCTACAATCACAAACAATCTTATTTCAAAGATTCAATTCCACGCTATCTATCCAGCTACAGCTGAATTTTACAAATATGAGGAAGACACAGAACCAGCCGGATTCTTTATCACAGCCACTCGCGATATCGTGTTTGATGGAAACACCGTTGCCGGAGGAGATGGAAACGGATTTGTGACACAGTTTGATGCCTGTGACGCGACTGAGCTTTGCAGTTATGAGAATTCTGGATCTGCAATGGGACATAATACCGCTCATACTACGCTTAGAGGTGTCCACTGGAACAATAATGGACCAGGTGACTGCGTAAAGATTGCTAACTTCACTTCATGGAGAAATATGCATCATTGTGTCTGGGTTCAGGCCAGTTCTGGTGTCGTTGTTGAAAACGTTCTCTGCGTTGATAACTGGTCTGCTCTTTGGAGTTGGAAAATTGGACCGAGCCCAGTCGGCCATGGAATGGATAATCAACCATCAACATTTAGAAACTTCATCATTGACCAGTTCTCTGATACATTAACATGCAATGATTACATCATTCGTGAAGCAACGCAAAATTACAAGGAAACTAAGAACTCCCGCACTCCTGGTACTCGAACACAGGGTACTTACGGTATCATGGTTCCACAGTTTGCTAGCAGCGGCATGAAATGGCCCGGAAAGCCACTTGGTGTTGCTGAAGCGTATGCTTCTCTTTATGGAGGTTCCTGTTTCATGGATATCCAGTTGATGAACTTTGGAGAAAAATGTGGCCGAGATTTCTACGGCATCGGAACGAGCAGCAGATGGTCCGAACATCAGCATATGATGGAGTTGCAGTTCGTTACTTTTGACGGCCCATCCACCCATCGATACCAGTTCTCAAGACCAAATCTTGGATGGATCAGCATTGCTGATTGTGTTGACATGGATTGTGATGGTCTCAAGCGATCCATGCTTGTTGATCTTACCGGTGACTTCCTCGGTATGCCATCTACCTACATCATGGCACAATCGGAGTATCACTACGAGAAGTGGGTTGAAGAGTCTCCTCACTACTACCAGGGCACTTCTGACTTAGAAGGAAACGAAGACTGGCCACAGTCTGACGAGCGACGTGGACTTGGTGACTTCAGAATTCCAAAAACAATGGTTACAACCCTCGATGGGCATAGAATTCCATTCCCAGAATACGCACCTCTCAAGGGCACAATCCGAAACGATCAATGCACATGGAATCCAGATGCTGACGGCTACGAATGTCCAATGGGTAACTTTGCTCAGCTTGGTTTCGAGTCTTTTGACCACGATTCTTCCACTCGACGAGTTGCTCCTATCGGTCTTCGCGATAACGAGCGAAAGCGAATTGATCTTTCTAATGGTGTTATGGACGTTTCTTGTTGCTTCGGTTATGCTTGTCTTCTCCGAGTCACAATGAATTTCTTCAACCTTGAATGTGGTCACACTTACCAATACCATACTTCTGGAACTCTTCCAAAGCATACTCGATTCCATATGTTCGGAACGAAGTCCGTGCCACAGGCTGAATGCAAGATTCGAATTGAGCTCTTTACTTTCCGACAGAATCGACAGATGATTTATCTCAATGGCGAGTACCAGAGAAGCAACCAGCAATACACCACACCAGATGGTGGTGAAGCATGGCACTTCCCAACCGATGACTTGAAGCCTGAGTTGACCGAACCTGCTGGCGCTAACTACTTCCAGCGAATGGAACAAGTCGTTTACTTCAACATGGAACCAGGAACATATGTTGACGTCAAGATTTCGGATACAATTCTTCTTGAACTCGACGTTGTTATGGAATTGACTATCGATGAGTTCTGGGATCACACAGAGCTTCCACGTCTTCTTGCTGTCATGCTTGGCATCCACGAAAGTAAGATCAAGATGATGAATGTTATCGCCGAAGACTCTGATCCACAACGACGACGACGATCCCCATACAACCGATACGAGAACCCAACATTCGATCGACGAAGACGACAGTCAGGAAACATGTTCACAGTTCTTCTCGAAGCTGGCTCAGGTGTTTGCAATCCTAACTGCCCAGGTGTTCGAGTTACGGACGAACGACTCGAGGCTATCGAAATCGGTAATACTCTCCTTGCAAAGCTCGCAACTGGTGAGCTTGATGCTCTTACAAACACTACAACTGAGTCTGTTGGTATTTCTATTCCCGAAAAGGATGCTGAAGCCCCATCTTGGTTCGATCCTGAGACTAACGGTTAGCCAAGAAAAATATTCAAACAATTAATACTGAATTTCAGAGTCGAATTACACCATTGCCACTGTTCTTGGTCTCGAGGGAAATGCTACCCTTCAGGAAGTTGAAGCCGCACAATTTAATCTTACTGGAGAGGTAATCAGAAATTAAATTTCAAGTTTTAATCGAAATTCTTCAGACTCTTGATGATTTGCCTACATTCGTTGATACTCAAGAAGTTATCGAAGAAGCACTGGCTGCTGGTGCTGAAGTTATCACTTACACTGCAAGTGATCTGCCCGATAATATCACCATCGCTTCTTTCCCAGAAGGTAAGCTAAAATGGTTCTGAAAAATATTTCTCATTCAAAAATTCAGAGATCGTCATTGGCGAGCCCGTTTACCCACCAATTGTTCTTCACGCCTACCGACAAGGTGTCCGCATGGAGCGACCAATTGGTCTACTTGCCGATCCATGGACAGTTAACGCGACCGCTGTTCTGAGAACGCGAACTCTCTCGCTCTCTGGTGATACCACGTGTGCCTTTGATGCCCTTGGCAACTGCACATTCTACAATTTGATCTTTGACCAAGTTGCTGAAAATGTTGGACTTAACTTCCAGGTCATTTCACCAGCTTCAGCGATAGGAGTAGTTGCCGACCCTCCTGTTAGCGATCCATTCGTTGTTATCGACCCTACTGGTCAGTCAACACCAGCTCCAGAGACAACAACGGAGCCAACGACGACCACGGAGACTTCAACTGTTTTCATGCCAAAGGATATCTCCTGCTCCCTCAAGAAGGGCAAGACACTTGGCTGCTCAAAGCGAAACATGCATACCGGCGAGAACTTGGTTAAACTGATCATGGCTATGACGCCGAAGCAGCGCAAGAATGTCAAGCAGCTCGACATTTCTGGAAACCCAGCGCTTCCAATCGAAACACTCAAATCGATTCTGACTTATCTCCCAGGCTTGACCACCCTTGATGCCTCCTATGGTCGATGGACAGTCATTCCATCGGATATGTTCAAATTTAACACGAAACTCAAGACTTTGGATATCAGCAATAACAAGATTCAATGCATTCGAGGCGCTCTTAGCGGACTCAAGATGAAGTCGATGAAGTTCGCTAACAACGATATGCTCGTCGAAGTTGCTGGTGGCAAGACCAAGTCTAAGAAGGGCAAGCTCGCCAAACTCATCAAAGAATGGAACAAGATGGACAAGGGCTTGTGCTTCTACTACAATTAAAAAGGTCGCCGACCTTTCATTCATTGATGAAGTTTCGTACTTCGGAGAATGCCATTAACCTGCATGAACAAATTTAGACCAACAAAAGAAAAAAAAGTAGTGAAAAATATCATAAAAATGGGTGCTGTAGAAATGTCCCTCGTGAAATCAATTCGGAAAAAATAGGAAAATCAATCGGGCCACGAAGCTTGAGAGGGCAAATCTACGCCATTGACGATGAAAATAACGACACTTCGAATATATCCGAGGCGTGTTTGTCTGTTCTCGCTAAATTATCATAAAAATAAAAATCAAATTCGCCTCAATGTGTTTATCCTGCATAAAATATTCGCATTTCAATTGAAATTCGACTATGGGCAGACTTTCAATTTCAAAATGTCAATTGAAGATATTTAGGTCTATATTGTGAAGAACATTGAATGAAAGTACTGTAAAATGGCAGCGGTAATATACAGTTTCAGGTAATTGACGGAAGAAATGGCAGAAACATGCTAGGTACTGTTTTAGGTAGATAGGTAGGTAGTGAAAGCAAAGGATTTTCAATAAAATTCAATATATTATTTGATATATTTTATATCTATATAAATATGGCCTCGTAGTTGTGAGCTTGCCGCATGTTATATTACGGAAAATGAACGAGAATAGGCGCGGGAACCAAGAATTTATAGGTAAGTAAAAGATTTTTTGAAGAATTTGTTGCACTATTTATGAAGAAAATAAAACCGTTTCCAATATACATATGCTGAAGAGATTCGACGGGGAATAATATAAAAGGGGGCTTTGAATAAAGGTGGAGTTCATGCTTTAGAATAAAATAAAAAAATGAATGAATTCGGATGATTGAGCAAGAAAGAAGTCCTTTGATTGTGCGAGCATGCCGAAATTTTTTTTTTATGAAAGACGGGGAAGCAGGGTCGTAGCTAATCAGCCAATTGTGTCGATTGAGAGCTGGCTACCAGTTCCTAAACAAGCGTAAAAATGCGACAGGAACGAGCTGAAATACCTGACAAAGAAGGATTAACAATGCTCGACGAGGGAAACAATCTGTACCAACCAGAAATCGAAGAGCTTGAGTAATCCAAGGAACTCAACTGAAAAGCATGAAAATCTGAAAGTAAGAAAAGGAGATCAACCTGAATTTGAGCAACTCCAATGAACGCCTTTTTATCGAGTGGCCCGTAATCGCCCCATACAATCGCCTGGAGAGCGTCGAAGGATTCATTCTGGTCGAACAGACAGACCTGGTGAAACTGTGGAGACAGACTTTTCGAAGCTTTTGGGATTCCTTGCTTGGCGACGCGTCGCGCGCCAAACATCAGATACAGTTTTACATACGCAGCGGGAAGACTTTTTGTATTTCTAAAGATTTTATAGTTCGAAATTAAAAGCTATCGACATGTACCTTGGGGATTTGAGTGCACGCGCTTGATTCACATTTACAACAAAGGCATTCTGTCGCTCCTACAAAAAAGCATTAAAATAACAAGGAAAAAGGAAGGGTTACCTGAATGGTGAGGTGTAACTCTCCCAGGGACCCGGCTCCAAGAGCCTGACGACCGGCGACCTGACCGGGTCCGAGACCTCCAACAAACTCGGCCAGAACTCGCGAGGGCTCAAGATCGGAGTTTGAACTTCCATTGTTTGAATCTTGAGATGGCTCGCGACTAGTAAATGATATCATTACTTCTGGATGCGAAAATTCAAACCTGAGTAATCTGTTTGAGGGCAGTAATACGGGCTGAGATGAGTGCGAGGGAATTCCGGCCACTCTTCGAAGTTGCTGGTTTGGGTTGCTTGATTGTTGAACGACTGAGCTGGAGCTTGATGTTGGAATTTGTCTTTTGGATGCTGATTGGGCAACGCAATTTAGGGTTAAAGAACATGATTGTCGAGTGGTACCTTGAAGCCGACCGGGCGGTTGTAGGGGGGACATATTATTCCGCCTACTGTTCGACTCTGATTTGGAATTTAAATTCACTGCTCCAGAGTCGGCGTGTTGCCTGCTGGACCCAGTGACGATTTGAGAACCGTCAAGAGCTTCAAATCTGGTCACAAGATGTAAAAAATGAGCATCATCAAAATGATCATTTGATTATGCCGATCGGAAAAATACTGATTGAAATCAAGGAGGAGATCGACTGATTTGTAGAAATCCTTGATTTTAGATATTCAAACGAAAACAAGTCAAGGAAAATGGAATAATAGGAAAATCGTGTTAAAAAATACTATAAAAAGTATTTTTCTTTCTCACTGAATATCTACTGTACTACACCTGGTTCGCGGAAATAGACTGAGTGTGAAAGTTTGTGACCGGTAACTGATTGCGTTCGCATAGGTCCAGCAAAAGCTGGTTCTCTGCTCTGATTCGAGAGACTGGAGATGTTTCGAGGAAGTTGGGGCAGTTTTCGGCGAGGTCTTCTATGTCTTTCGTAATCGTCTACTCGGCTCATTGAGTGGCTTAATATAATCATCAATGAGCTGTATAAAAATTTTAACCCTTTTTTCTCTTCCCGATGAAGTAAAGAGAGATGGAAGTTAAATGTAAAAGGAAAAAAGTTTTGACCACGATGGGACTCGAACCCACAACTTCCTGATTCGAAGTCAGACGCCATATCCATTAGGCCACGCGGCCGGCCGAAAGAGGCCCTGGAACTGTACTCTAAGAATTGACTCTTACCTAGAGGACCAAGGATAGAGCTTGTACCACTTCGCCCTGGCGTCAAAGTTGACGTCCAGTAATCCAACTAGAGCTCTGCTGAGAACATTTCTTTCGTCATCGCATAGACTTATCTCCAGCGCAAGTCTAAGAATTAATTAAGCCCTGAGGCAACTTTTGAGGCGATACCTTTGAAGAGCTCGTTTGGGCAAAGGCCCCCAGGCGATTGGTGGAGTCTGACTTGTCCAGCACCATCCACCGTCTCTCGTTTCAATAGCCTCATTTGCCGAAGCAACGGTGCGTCTTCTGGAAGCTCTGCCTTTTCCAGGGTGGACTAGACACAGGCGCACAGCTGGAGGACCTCGATGCTGATAGACTTGCGATACGCGTTCTACTGCTGAGACTAGGCGACCATCTCCTTCTCTTGTTTCAGCCAAGTTCTCCCACCAGAGTTTTATCAACACTGCGGTGGAGTCCATTTCGAATTGGCTCACATGGTCCCTACTAGCAATGATAAGAAATTGGAACAAACGGATTCCTTACCTTTTACCGCCATATGACGACGTATCCGAAACGCAATCTGACATGTCAAAACTTCTCTTGTACCAGCTCTCGTTGTGAGCAAAGAAAGGATCTTCTGCTTCTCGTTTTCTTTGGCCCAGAGGTGATTCCTTCGTCCGTTGATTATGTCCGAGCAAATCTGGCTGGCTTCTATAGTTTTTCTGTGATGTAAGGCCCAGTTGACCTTCATTATCTTGTGATGGGTCGCGAGGAAGCACCCGTCTTCTAGGGCGAACCTTGCCATTGGAGGATCGCTCGGGCAGTGTCCGTGATTTACTGCTGTCTTGCTCGTTCAGCGACATATCGTGTGGATAGTGTTCCATGCCAGAGTTTGGATGATATGTTCCGGTGTCGATTGGATTGCCCTCTTCGATTGATAAGCTCGCAATGCCAGAATCCAACTCGCCAAGGGGAGGTGACCGCTTTGCCTTCCGCACGCTTGGATTGTCTCCAGGCGTGTGGCTGCTCGAATGACTGGTAATACCTGAAAGCAGTTAATAGGGAAACCTCCATAATAAGTACCTGATCTAGGCATCGAATGGGACTCCTTGGGAATCCTGAAGTTTTGCTTTTCTATGCTTTCCGAATCTTGCCTCGTTAGACTTGGCCTTTTCAGCGGACTTGGAAGCGTCTGAGTCTCTGCCACATTCATTGCATGGACTCTTGTTGATTTCTTCTCAATGACCTGGTCGTTTAACCTCAGACCAGCCCCAGAAGGCGGCTTTTTTCGGCAAGAATTGCAAAACCAAACCATTCCACTGGACGTTTCGTTTTTAACCTAAAAGAGGATGAAAAGGTAGGTCGAGTAAAGAGGCCATAAAATTGCTCGTCCCTTTGAAAGGCAATTTGTGAAAGTGCGGCTAAGTTCCGGCGCGCTACTGAAGCGTAATAATGATCAGCTTATCACTTGAAGATCAGAGCAGGCCTGATGTAAATATTTATCCGGTTCGAATGTGCGATGCAGGTGCATCTTCATTCTTTCAAAAAAACAAGAGCGGAGGAGAATAGAATCTCATGCTCGCACGCCACCAAGAGAGGACGCCCTGTACTGAATAAATAACCGCCCAACCAAAGTCAACGAGACACAATAGGAACCTTTTAACCGCATCAGTTAAAGAGAATAGAGAAAAAGTTTGGGCACGCGGACAGAACTCATTTGGCCGCAAGCCGAGAATTTTTTCAAAAAATATGAAGGCTCTCCTTTTAAACTTTTTGGTGGCTTATGCTGCTCGTCGAAGACCAAAAGTAAAAGATAGCTCCAACACTGAAGAATCCGGCCTAGAACAGTTAGTTTCGAAAGAGATTAGTCAGGTAAATCCCCTAATTTTCTGCACAAAGAAATACTTTGAGTCTAGTATGGATGGCCAGGGCAACACGAATGCGTAGAAATACCAGAGGAGTTCGAAATTTGTCACAATATCACTGGCTCTGGAAAGTTTTACCGAACAATGTGGCTCCCAAATTTTATGAAGCATGAGACCATGGGTAAGTAAAGGCTCAAAAACTATCATTGACCTTTTATTTAGACGAGGTTATTCAACAATCACGAAGTTGGAAGCCACTCTTATCCCGGCAGAAGTACGAGGTCAAGGAGGTCCAGAAGTTTATCTGTTCAATGTACGCACCAGTCTGCCTGCCAAGTGGCCCGAAGATGATGATTCCACCATGCAAGGAGCTCTGTGAGTCGGTCAAAGATCAACTTTTACCGGTAAAAAGAAATAAAATCAAAACACATGTCGACCAAGTATTCAGAAGCTGCAAGAGCATCGCTTGGGCTGGCCAGACTCGCTAGCATGTGATCGTTTCCCTCGTCAAAACGACAAAGGTGGTCTTTGCATACCGCCCGATGAAAAGAGACCATCGAAACCAGCAGTATCCGTGAATGACCATTTTGGATCTTCGAAATGCAAGGATCCCGAAAGTTTCTGCGTTCTTGGATCAGTTGCGGTAAAAAACTAATGATAACGGCTATCGGAACTCTATTTTAGGACAATGACGAGATGACGATCCGCGAACATTTCTGCAGCTTTGACATCGTGTTCATCGCAAAAATCAAAAGGATCAAGGCGAAAAAAGGCCGTGCTCACGTCCAGATAAAGTTCAAAATCAGAAAAGACAAGGTGGAAGACAATTTTACTGCAACGAAAGAATCGAAATTGAAGAAGTGGTTCTATTTGGCGGATGCAGGCGATTGCTACACATCGAAGAAATGTATTGCCCTCGAAGAGGCAAGGAGAAATAAGAAAAGTTTACTTATTATGGCCAACGATTATGGTATGTTTCGAAAATACCTTGAAAAATGTTAAGAATAATTTTAGAGAGCAAAAGAAAAAATGTTATTATGCACTTGACAAACTGGGATAACCAGTCGAATTTGCGCAGCGTTCTCAAGCTCGATCACTGCTGTAAAAACAACTCTTGCAAGCACTGACTTGAAGGGTATTTACTGTAAATCCTTGTAAATAAACAAAGCACCACTTCACAATTTGTTTATATCTCTATTTACCTGCCACTTGCCGCCACAGCGCGAGCAGAAGACCAACTTGCAGAATCCGCAGCGATGTCCACACCCGCGGGCGAGTTGCGTCTTCCTGCAGATCGGGCACAACCCCGGAGGCACTGCTTCCTTAGGCGGCGTGTTCATACTCTTTTGAACTGGAGGAGGGGGCTGGGAACTCTGCGCTTTCGGATTCGGAGCGGCTCCGGATAAGTGTTTCTCTTTTAAAACTGCCAGATTACGCTCGACTAAAACGCGAGATATAAAAATCCGGCCTGTAATTCGAGGGGAGATTACCTGATTGATACATGGATTTCTCTCGTTTCTCTTCTTCTTGTTGCCGTTGCATTACTTTCATGATAGACTGGCGCTCGTCTTCAGTCAAATGACTCAGATCGGGCATAGGAATGGTGTCATCCATGGTGGTCTAGGTGGAATGACCCGATTCCCGAACAGTCTAAAGGAGAGAATATTTTTACTGAAGAGTTTTGATCTTAGTGAAGGAGTAAACAAAGCTGATTATAAATTTTCGCAGATGAGCTTATCCGCAAAGGTAGTTATCTTAGAAATAAACAGAGATAAACCGTCTGGGAGAACAGTAATAAAGTAAACGAACAAATCGCTTATTTCTAAAATCCTCGACCAAGAGCAAGTTTATATCGAGATCTCTCTATGTCTCTAATCTCTGCAGACTTCGTGTCTAACTTCATCTTCTTCTTAAAATCTTATGTTTATCCGTTCACTCAGGCTTGATTCTCAATCGTTGGTTTCATTCTTTAAAAGTTATTCGAAGAAATCTTTGCGCCTGGAGTGAATTGATTTTCGGACTTCTGACGTATTTCCTCTGAACTTTACGTAGAATTATATAGACATAGATATACAGATATAGTTTATCAAAATAATGCTCTCTCAACTAGTCAATTACCGATTATATCGAATTATCAAGTTCCTGTATTCTGCTGCATAGAGATTTGCTGAAGTCAAGTCAATAATATTGCATATTCGGATTCTTAATCTTCCTAAGTCGGCTGAATTTCCCTTCGATCGATGTCAAATTTTTCTCAGGTCGCGGCGTGATGTTCTGCGGGCACTCGCCAACGAGCGAAAAACCAATAAAATGCGTCTCCCACTCTTCGTTTTCATTCTCTGCAATGACCCTCTTTAGGTATGCGAAATTTCTCTTGCTTTCTTTCGTTGTTTCTCCTCTTTAGCTGCGTATTTCTCTATCCTACTAAGGCTCGATTGGGCTAGTGGCTGAGTCAGATTCTTGTTTAGAGCGGGACAATGAGCCCCGATTCCCCAGGGACTTGCTTTTTCTATTGTTAAATATTCATTATTAGGACATGGTATCGTAGCGAGAGTAATTCGACCAACTTTCACACCGTTCCATGCATCTGGATATTGATGCTATATAAGTTTAAATTTAATCATTCTTTAGTAAACAATAACAACTAAAATCGCGCCTTTCCTTGGGGAAGAAATTGATAATTTGCGGCGAGGAAGTCAATTGCAGTCATAAATTGAATCCATGTCTGTGTTCGCGTTTTCGTTCGCCAGTTAATTTTTGAACTTGCCACGGTTTATTCAATTAAAATAGACTAATTGACACTTAACTTCTTTTGGTCCAGTCTCACCGTCTCAGAATTTAATTCTAATACAATAGCCTGTCTAGCGCTCGATGTCTAGTAGGAAAATAAACCCAATCCTGGAAACAGAACATGCAATTTGCTTCTAATGACGTAAAAAGAAACACAGATGAGATTGCTCCTCCAATGATGACGTTCTTCAATCAACGAAAGACTTTTAATCCCTGCGTCTTAGGAAGCCGAGGCGCTTATTAAAAATGCGCTACTTGAACTCTTCCTTGATTCCAACAGATCTTCAAGAGTTTACATAAATGAACCACGAATTCTTGAGGAGTTATTGAAGCATCACTCAAAGACTTACTTATTCATTTTGAGTTGAGTCGCACGATCAAGAAGTGTCTGTAAGACGAGCATTCTATGCATGGAAAAAGTAAAAACCGCTGAATTAGATATATAAGATTTATTTGTTAATGCTTTTAAAAGAGTAGCAAAATAGACTCTCCAAAATTGAACCTTCTGAAATGCGTGTTCAGCCAATATTAGCTCATTTGGAAGTCTGGCTCTGTAAGCGGGGCTTATTGATTTCTCATTTTTTTAAAAAGCGAGTTCTTAATTTTTGGTTATGGAACTGCATGCGAAGTTAAATGTATATATTTTGAGTCTCAAAATATATACAATCATTTCTGGTCCTTAGAATATGAAATAAGTATCTGTGATTGGAATGGGTTAAAAAAGTTGAGCCACGGGATAGTAGTAATTATTTATTCTTTTTGACAGAAGCGTACATTACAGTCAGCGCAATGATAATCAAATCTAAGGAAAGGCTAACACCAGCATTAACATAAATTTGGCTCAAGCCGCCCTGAACCAAGTTGAGCAGGATAATCGTGATATTGCCCATGAGCGATAGGAAATTCGAGGAAAGGGAAATCGAGGTCGAGTCTTTCGAGGAATACAAGGATGATACGACTTTGAGTTTGAATAAGGAGGTTAGCAGCGTTTTTGTCAAAAGACCGACAGTTACTATTTGCGTGAAATGCACGAGCGAATAGACGAAGGAAAGGTGTAGGAAAATGTTTGCGATGAAACTGGACAAGGAGATACCTTCCGTTTTCGAGCTATAAATCTAAATCAAGTAGAAGTAGTTTTTATGTCTTTCTTACCAAAAATACATCATCATCGTTTCTTGGATGATAGAAGAGATCTGATGGATCCAGCTCAAGATAGGCACGCCATTTTCAAGGTAGTAAAAGCTCGCTAAATAGGCACCAGTGGTTTTGATCATGATCGTGTTCATATTAATAGTTGAATTGCTCGGCGTTGGTTTTGCAGAAGGCGTGAGCTTTTTGTTTTCGTTTTCATCCTTGTTTTTGGAAAGGTATTGACGACCTAGCAGAATGACTTGTGGAAGTTGGAAGAAGCAGTTGATGCCGACATTTAGCAGAGTTAAAATTTCAACAATCATTCTATAATAAAATAATTCGTAATAACAATCAAGTTTTTTTAGTTTCGAACATGTTTTGGGCACGTATTAACTGAATTAAGAGGTAGTAAATGCAAGTATACAAAAAAGGATTTTCTGTGGTAAAAATACAGGAAGAACTTTTGGGATGGTTTGTTTTGATGGTTGATGAGTTGAAGCTTGGAGAATTTTTTTTCTTGTTGTCCTTCTCGAACTACGGAGGCTGTGATGCTTTGCGAGGCGAAGGGGAGTTGTTCCAGGCTGTTTTCCAACGGGAGATGATCTCTACGCGCTTGCTCGACGATAATGTCTTGAACATACTGAAAAATGCGGTTTGAAATCGCCACCGGAGGAGTTGTAAAAATGGCCCCATGGGAGCGATTACCTGCGAAGCGAAAATAACGAGTAATAAACACAAAAGATCATTTGATAGTATGAGCCGACGAGAGCGGGCGAGCCGGAGAAGTTGATCGGCAAAGGAACTCCTGCCAGTAAGGCACATAAAAGTGGAATTGCCGAACAAAGAACCAGGAATAAAATGCACTAAACATAATAATTTCAGTGCTATGAAAACCTTCTTACGTGTAAAATTAGTTTATGAAGCGGCGTGGATATTTTCTGCGGCAAAATTTTCTCCGGCAACAGCCTCTTGTAAAAACCCAGCATCGCAGATATCGCAATCCAAATCGTTGCGATAAATTTCAGCGTCGCCGCAAAGAATTCTATGAAGCGGATGTTCCAAAAGATGAAATTCTTTCCAAGGGAGATGGCGCCAAAGTTGTTGGCGGAAAAGGCAAGCTTGCTTTTGGCATCGGCGACGAGGAGAATTTGGAATGCGCGGTAGAAGCAGGCGGCGATGGTGAGGGTCATTGAACAGATGATGAGGATCAGATACAGCGGCCGAAGAAGAAATCGACTCAGGCGAGACATATTCAGCATTTCTTCGAGTTTTTCCGACTCGGCCTAGATATAAAAGTCAATTAACTTACCCCGAAAGAGGAATTCATGCTTTCAATCAAAAAAAAATATAAAGATAAAAAATCAAATATTAACCTGGAGTGCTTTCTCGCGATCGATGAGCTCGCTCGCCGCGACGGAGCGCCTTCGTAATCGTGGACGAATACGCGAGATCTGAAAAAACACATCAGTGGTTTTGCACTCACATGGTACAGCTTCCACGATAAATTCGTAATGAATGTTTAAATGCGAAGGTGTTCTGAAATAAAATTGCTTTGTATTTGCATGGCTTGCTTTTTGAATATAAACTCCTGTTAAGAATTCATGAATGCCTTCAAATACAACAATAAATGATTTCGCGATAACTTTTCTTTCTTTGAAAACTTGCGATATACATTTTCTGCAGTTTCGTCTTGATTTTGCATCTCTAAGTCTGCGCTTTCTCCTTGGTTTCCGTGAAAGTAACTCACTCGTCTCTTGATATAACCCCGCTCGAGATTGATTTCGTCTCGCTGCGCCTTGATACTTCCATGCGGCTTGAGTAGAAGCGGATCTATCGTCTTGTTCAATAATTCTTGTTGACCGAGTGGGAGGCCGAGAAGAAGTACGATGATTGCTGTGAAGCTGATGGCCGTTCGAAGCAGTGGGGCGCTTTCCAAGACTTGGTAGATGCCCCAACTTGTCCAGATATCTTTTCTTCCAAACAGGCCGAGCTGAAAATGGACAGTTAGGTCTTTATTCTAAGAATGGTGCTTACGAGGACAACAACGAAGAAAACAACCAAGACCAGCAGCAACAGACAGGTTATGACGGTCTCATAAAGCCTGGCGCGTATTCCTTTAGGAGGGCCCCAGGAAAAGCCGTCTGCTTCAATTAAGAAAAACGTAAACGGCAGGACCAAAAGAAGAAAGACTGACGTGAGAACGGAAACACTAGATGGAAATTTAAAATTACGCCGTTCAATTTGAAACTTGCCGACTCCAGCCTTCGAGAATGAGATCAGCAGTGAGCCATTCGAACCACCAGTAGGGGCAGACGTCGTTCGAGCAAAAGACTTTGATTTCGTTGCTGAGGACCGAGAGGGGAAGAAGAGACAAGCAGCAAAAGCCGATTGAGACACCGAATGTACAGGAGATCTTTAAAACAAGTTTTATGAGCTTGAAAGGTTAGAATCAAAGACAAGCTCGTTTGACTTTTAACTCTCCGAATTTTAACGTTTCTTTAGGAGACTTACTTGAGCGATGAGATAGACAAATTGGTCATCGCGGTTGTTGTTTTTTAGGACTACATCGTGAATGTCATGGAGGTGCTTCAAATCTGGAAGTTCAGCTTCCAAAGGGCGGCGATAAAATCTGAAGGTTGATAAAGCTTGATGATTTGATTTCGTAATTTGAAGCGGTAGATAACAAAATAACTCTAGCGACCTTTAGTGGATTCATTGGAACATTATTTAAACCTAACATGGCTTCGATGTTTTTCTATGGAAGCAATAGTACTTTAAAATGGTATTATCCTAATCCGCATGAATATTTGCTTTAGATTTTAGATCGTCGCTATTATCGGTTTTGCTCGACAAATAAATTATCTTACTTGAGAAAAAAGTGTCCAATGACAAGATGAATTCCAATGAAGATGCATTCTAGCACCAAATTTCGCACCGAATTATTGAACACAGTTTCGTATGGCGTCCATTCTCTGAACTCGTCCGCTTCGAGCCTGATACTAGCAGAATTGAACCCGTGAGCGTCGCCCATTCCGGTCCATATCTTTAAAAATCAATTTTATTAAATAAGGACAGAGAAAGACAAGACAAAGTCAGCTGACGTCTGATCCGAAAGCTTGAAAATATTATTTTTCTTTTATTGAAAAAAGGTTGAACAAGAGAGAAAATTTGAAAAAAACAGACGGGTTGGTAAAAAATAACAAATTTCAAATATTCAAATAAAGACTGTGAACTATTGGAACGGATAAGCGAAATGAGGAAATAAAAAAACGTTCGCATTGAACTTTTTCGAGGCTTTTTTCGTAAAATTGAAATTTTAAACGGACGAAAATTATAGAAATGTAAAAGAACTAGAAATAGATAATGATACGAAAAGGGGGTGATAAGAGAAAAGGAAGGAGGATAAGAAAAGGGAGGAAATATAAGTGAAAGCAAAATTGATAAGTAAAATTTACCTTTTTTATCGACTTTGAAAGAGAAAGACTTTGATGAGGTATGATAAGAGCTTCTCTTTTAGCTTTTTGGTGAATGGCTACTGTATAGAAACTGGACTTGTGCAGAAAACAGGAGACTTCTCTGATGCCTGGAAAAAAATGAAAATCAGGTGTAGATGCGATTTTATTCTAGAGACGGCGATTTCAAGCGAAAGGTTCCTCTGATTAACTCATAAACTATGGTCAGAGTTCAGCAGGGGCTAACGACCGAAAATAAAAGCTGATCAGAACAGCCACTTTCTCTGCCAAAACGCGTTAAATCTATGGAGTAATAAAAACTCAGTAAAAAAGTCGAAAACAAGAACTTCCCGCTTTCTTTTCGAATTTGAAGAGCTCTCAAAAATCGCCACTTATCTACCTGGTTTGTTCTTCTCCAGAATCCCTTTTTTTTCAATTTTTTGATTAATATTGATTCATTATAATCATAATCAAGAGCTTCAAATTAATCCGACTACCGATAAAATTTCGATGGCTAAAACTTTCTCCTGAATTTTCAATCTTCTACTCCAATAGATCAGATAGAAGCCTGTTTTCTTACTGTAAATTTATGGGACGAAAAATGAAGGCAAAATAATAAAAAAAACGACAAAGAAGAAAGGGTAAAGAAAAAATACGAAATTTCGTTTGTTTTGTCTAATATAATACAAATCTACAAGTGAAGATAACGCGAGGTTGTAAAACTTTAAACTTTCGAGCTTGAAAAAATCTATTTTCGTTCGAATTAAAGATAGAGAATACTTTTTCTGTGATTTAGGGGCCCCCCGAATCACGGAAATAAAAGTATTCTCTCTCTGACAGCATCTTCAGGGCAGAAGAGCTGTGCAAAAAAGTATCAAGAAGGTAACAAATCACACGGAGATTTTTAGTGAAGGAAAAATATTTAAAATTTATGAATAAATATAAACCGAAGAATTTTGACGATTTTTTGTTGTTTGTTGTTGTCTTGAAAGAAGAAAGAAGAGAGAGAGAGAGAAAGATGCACAGATTTTCTTTAGACTTTATTACAATACGCAATAGTAACGTATCACATAATAATATTGTAGGCATCTGGGGTTTTGAGAGAGTGTGAGTGGCTTCTGCTGTTTTGTGTATTGTTTGTGTTTTTGTTTGTTTTTTTGTTGTTGAATCCACTCGAGTTGGAATTGGAAAATGAATTTTCACTTTTTGGATTTTCGTTTTTTCCTTCACTCGTCAATTGTGCCTCCTTCTTCCGTCGTGTCCAAATGTGCATGTTCATGAATTTGCTAGAAAATTTAATTTAATTTTTTTTGAACCAACAGAAATAGCGTTTCATTTCAGAAATAGATACTGTACCTCAATTGTCGTTAGCTCCAATCGATCCATTTCGTCCCAAAATTGTAGGTTGTTTTTAAGGTGATTGAGTACTGTTGGAACATCACAGAACTCGTGCCAAGCGTCAAACATGTCCAAAAGGAAATAATTTATAAAAGCAGTTTGCGTCTTCGGAATTGAACACACTTCTCTTTTGAAAGTCTGAAAGCGCGTTTTAATATAACTGTTCGGTTGATCGGCGAGTTGACTTACAGGCATTACGATAGGCAAATTGCGTTCGGTTTCTTCTTGAGTCTGCGTGAAATACTCTTCGCACACTCTTCTTGTCCATTCGATACACTGTTTTCGAGGTCGCGCCGGGTTTGAAACGTCTAAAAACCAAGCAGTTAGTCGACCAGACAGACTGCCAGACAAATTGCAGGGTGGCTATTTTGGACAAAATTTTGGGGTCTGGCCATCCAATTTCCATCCAATAAATTTTGAGCCGGAACTATCCATCCAAAATCCAATCCAACCCAATTATTACCCAATTACCCAAAAATCCCCAATTCCAATTAGATCCAATTGGATTTCCAATTTTTCCAAGGCTTTTATCTCTTTGAAAAGAAGGGAAACAGTAAGTTTTTATCCAAAAGGAGGGTCAACATAGCCAAAACAATGATTTTTTATCCGAAATTTCTCATTTTCATTATGAAAATGACCCTTCTTTGCATAGTTTAGCGATATATTTTTTATTGGATCCAATTCCCCAATTTCCCCCAATTGCCCAATTTTCCCCAACAAAATCCGGTACCCTGGCCATCCAAATTCCATCCAAACCTTATTGGATTGGATCCAATCCAATTCCAACTAACCCCCAAATCCAAAATAGCCACCCTGCAAATTGCAAGGTCGAGCTAACGGAGCTTACCAGAAACTTTAATAAGCACTCGTTTAGCAAGCGTGCGTAGCTCTTGATCGTCGTTTTCTGAGGCATTTACACTGATTTGCGAGGTGCGCGGACTGCGATCAGCCTCGTCGACATTCGGCCTCGTGGAGGAAATGAATTTGTTCACGTGTTCAAAGTGCTTGCCGAGTTCTGTCGCGAGGACCATGTCGATGATGTTCGATCGTATCGTCTGGTAGTCTTCGTGATTGAGACGGCTAGAAGATTTTAAAAATAAAATAAAGTTCCGAATTCGAGATGAAAAAAGTCGAAAGTAAAATGACAGAAAAAGAGCGTGCTGTCTTTCTCCTTACCTAAAAATGTTCGCATCGTTGTGCGGGTCTAGGGTGAGTTTGAAGGTCTTAGCGACGTGGTGGTTCTCGAGCACCGCCGTGTCGTTGTAGAGCAGGGCGAGCTCGTGGCGGCTGTTGCAGAGGAACGCGTTCGTCCTGCCCGGATGATCCACGTCGTGAATAGTGGCTGCAATTAGCGAGGCGACCATGTCAAATTCTGACAAGAGGTTTTTGCAACGTTCAGTTCGTAAGAAATATGCAGTAGCCTGAAGAATAGAACGATCTTTTGGGCTGTCGATATTTTAACCGATCAACGCTTTATAGGGAATTATTTGACAAGTTCGCGATGAACCCTTTTGGATTACAGAAGAAACTTACGGATAAAACATCAGCAGCGTGAGTTGAATTGTGGTACGGGTTTGTAGCGAGGTAGTTTTGCTCTATCAACACGAGCCATCGTTCTAGCGTGATTTCGTCAATCTGTAGCTGACGCGGAACATCGAATTCGCTAAAGATACGGTTTGAATTTCGACAAAAATCAATGCTTTTGATTTACCGAAAGACTTTCATGCCAAGGAAGCGCAGCGGCGTGAACTCGGACACTTTCTCGAGTTCGAGGATGTTCCAATCCCACGCTTTGTAGCCTTCGAGACATCTGCTCACGATCTGCGGCACCGCCGTGTTGATGTTATATCTGTCGTTCAGCACTGGAGGCCTAAACCGCCGTGACTTTCTGCTCATATCTAGCCCCGGGTTGATCTTTAAATATATTACAATAGTGGAGATATTTATAAAATAAATCCGCTCTTTATCGATAAATTTCATCCTTTACGAGAGCAATAACCTGTCAATTATATTGTCAAAATATTCATTTAGAGCATTTTTTCTCGATAAATATTTTTCATTGCAAAACAACCCTTTATTTGGCATCTATTCAAAATAAAAAGTCAACAAATAAAAAACCATTTTAAAAAATATCTTCGATGTTCTCTTTTTGCTCAAATAAAAAAGGTATGCTGAAGTGGCGGCTCTCGATCGATAGAAAAGGATAGCTAGCCAAAGAGGAGCTACTGCTTTCAGTTCAGAAGAAAAAAATAATAATTGAAACGGCAAAAGAATAGAAACGTTACCTGGAGGTTGATAAAATGTTCTCCCCAGCACTGGAGCGTCTGTGCGACGGCTGCGAAGGCCGCATCAAGCCTTCCACCAAGTCTTGCCTAAAAACAGAATTCAACAATTTTGAACTGATTCATCGATTGAAAAATTAAGTAGAACGAGTTAATATATATCGAGGCCATTTAGCATAACAATAGCTGTTCGCCCCTTCCAGAAAATCGCAAGATATAGGAAGAAGTAAAATTTACGTCATGAATATTTTAACTCATACATGGTATAAACATGGCTCTGCTTCAATTGCTTGTAAGATGTAAAAATAATGATTGATTTGAAGCCAAATCCTAAAAACAAAACCCAATCTAGAGCTATTTTTTTAATAGCATAACAATTCAATGAATAATTAAATTATAATTAGCAAAAAAATGTTTATCAAATTATCAATTAAAAAAGCCTCACACTTATATTCTTTATACATTCATCCTACTAGTCATTGAAACTTTAAATCATTTGAAAAATCCTTCATAAAAGCCTGATAATTAATTTTTCTTGGTCGTTATAATCAAGCTACTAACAGGTGGGATAGGAGCATTTTATTCTTTCTCGTGGGCCTTCTTCTCGAGGTCATTTGGGCGGGAGTAAGTTTTGATTAGAAATGAAATGTTTTTTGTCTTGTCAAGTAATTGACGTCAACTAATATTCAGACTATGTAATATAAAGATAAAACCGCCTGGTTATTGGCCTCTGCTCTCATAAACATGAAGAATAAACGACCACTGACGTCATTTTTGGATTTAACATTTTAAAACATTTTCTTTCATTCTTTATTGACACGGCGCCTTTTCAGAGACGCGCGCAGAGAGAATTTTCTGCTTTTGAATAAGTAAATCTGCAATTTTAGACATTTTTCGGGCTTGTGACCCCGGATGACCTTTTTTGAAAATTTTACCTGAAGCAGCAGGGCAAAAGCCGCCGCCATAGTCGACCGCAAAAACTTGGCAGTTTTCAGACAGCGAGTTAAAAAATAAATGGAAATATTTAATAATCGACTTATTTTAACTCATTTCCCATCATCATCATCAACCATGATGTTCTGGCATTATTTTCTAGCGACAGTAATATCCGACAAAAAAGGGATCTCTCGAATTTTTTGTTGGGAGTAGTTTGCGGTGCTCTCTTTGGCAAAAATAGAAGTGCTTCTTTTTTTGGTGTTTGATGTTCAATCTGTTCTCAAATGTCCAAGCAAAGTTCACTTTCATAAGCCACTTTTCATCAAAAGCAAACGTCACAAATCAAAAGGTACGATAGGAAATACAAAATTTTCACGAGAAGCGATGAAACTTCAATAAGGATAGTATGAAAAGTTGAATCTGGCCGATGAGAAAATATTTGAAGACATGGAAGAGGACGATAAAACAAACAAAACCTGCTAGTTTTTGACCGATAAAAGTCTCTTATCAATGCTTGTTTTTCTCTTTTATAGCTTCGAATATTTTATGGACCATGATAATTTTAACTCTATCCTTCCGCTTTGCCTTTCCAGCGCTTCAAAATCGCGGCGGGAACCGTTACTCTGTGAAATTTGTATTTTGTACTTGTACCGGAAGTGGTCGACATGAGCTTTTTTGCAGTGGATGTCAAATATTTGCACTTGCAGTATGCCAATATATACTGGCATATATATCGCCCATCGGTGCGCTGTTCAAATAGCACAAGCGTCAAAATATTTTTTCCGCGGGTTTGGCAGATTTTGGACCTGGCATTGAAAAAATCTGACGTCATTTGTGGCTCAATAAACTTTGAAAAAGTAAATTTCGAGGTATAAATTTTAAACACTCGCATTTGTAGAATTTACAGACAGAACCCTTGCGACCCTATCAAGTTCGATTGGGGTCGATGGGCGAAATTAACCCACGATAGGTCAGCAGCCAAGAAAACGGAGAACGTTGATGGTTCTACTTTTGTACCTTGTTTTACAAAATTCATTCTCATCATTTTCCCAGAGTTGCATTTTCGTGCCCCTAATGCAAAAGATCTCGTCAATCATCACCCTTGGCTGCGGCTCAGGGCCATTTTTGGGATGTGCTCTCTCTCTCTAACGCTCCTGAAGGGAATCTTATTTAGAAAGGAACAGTTAGGTTTAGTTTGATTTGAAGTGGAACTGTTATTGAGGGTTTTGAGTTCTCTTTTCAAAACGAGTGGAACAAAAGGTTTTTCTGAGCAGCGCCAAGACGACGGCGTTTAACCGTACAATGTCAGTGTGCCCAACACGACATATGCGCCTTAGGTTTTTTAGACCCCGTGACAGGTCACGTTTAACTCTAATCACAATTTGCTAGTTAGCTTCAATTAATAGCGATTGATTTATATTTACAATCAATCACAGCGAACCTAACAGTTTAGACGGCCCAGTGTCCTGCCACTGTCTGTCCTGCCGCGCGAACAGGAGTTAAGGTACTCAAATGAGTTAAGAGATAGGTCTGACAGCTGTCTGACAACTAAGGGATTTATTGTTGAAATCGACATTTCAAAATGAACATCAGAAAGGCAAAACATTCATAAATTTGGCTAAAATTCAAAGCCAAAGAATTGAAAAAGAAAACTCGATATTTTTGGTATTCGCTTGGATCAGCTGATTTTGTCGATCCCTGAAACTGACCTTTATCCCTGGTAGAGGCTTTACTTCCTTAGGCAGACGAATCAACGCGCTCTTCGATTCAATGATTTTTAAACACAAGGCGTAAATTTTTATCGACCCAATTGTGCTCGTACCAAATTAATGCCACAAGCATCTAGTGTGATCGATCGTTCTTTTCTTTCTTTCAATTTCAGTTGTCTCAGACTTGTTTAAGTGTATCGAGGGCTCGATTACTCGCCTTCGTTCTGTTTTGATATCTTTTTCTTTAATCTCAAATAAAGGGATCAAAAGTGGGGAGTGAGGATAACGCTTTCTCTCTGTGTCAAAATACGTCAGAAAGCACGTCATTTCACGAAAGTGTTAATTATCGCCAATTTATTTTGATCAAAAAAGACCATAATCAAGATGCCCTTATAGGGTTCTATATTTGATACACCACATTTCGCCACAAAAAAAAATATTATAAAGAGACCCTTTCGAACAAATATCTTACATTTCACGAGATTCGCGTTCCTTGCGAGCCTCCTCGGCTTCCGCCTCAGTCATCTCTTTCATCCCTCCACTTCTTTTAGTATGAAAAAATAAGAGTGATAAAAAATAGAAAAAACTCGCTTCGGTCGGGACGGTAACCGACAGAATGAGAAGAACTGATCGATATTATTATACGGAAATTCAAATTGCTCAGATACTGGAGCACTGGGCGAGCTTGAAATTAATCGACGCAACACTTCTGATGCCCGGCTTGGGACTAGAATGCTGACTCACTCAACTCAAATTCGACCTTGATTATGCCGGGATCCCTAAGTTGAACCCAAAGGATTCTATTTGATAGGTCCAACAAGTTGAAAAGGCAAATTTCAAACAACGAGCTTGGAATGCGCGGCTAAGAAAACAGAACAAAAATGCCCCAGCTGGATTTACGTCAACTCCTCAGTACACAAGCGATAATGTCACCCTCAGATTTAGTTACGAACAGATGATGACACCTTATTGGCACTCGTAAAACTTCATAAACTTTGAGTTGGAATTTCCCACATCAGTAGTTTTTTAACGTTGACTGTAGGTGGCCTTCAAATTACGTCAAATACGAATCATGAAGTCATTTGAGGGTTTTTTTGGTTATTTTTAGATTGGTTGAAATGAAGAGTGGTAATTTTTATGGAAGAGGAGGAACGTAAAATTTTCCGTTCGACAAAAATGGAGAAAAGCTTTCAAAATAACATATTAACGCGTTCTAGTAAATGGGACTTACGCGGCACGGTTATTGGCGAGAGCACTGCTCTGTGAGATTGATTGGAAGTGCGGCGTGTATAACTCTGAGCATTGGATAATGCTCAAAGCAGATTCCAGGCGTCCAGAGAGTGCCAAACGATCACCAGTTTCGTTCTTGAGCTCTTCGATAATATCCTTCAGTATATTCACAACCTAAACAAAATTGTTCCTGTCTCTCGATCAATTGTTTTCCGAATGCGGGTAAAACATTTTTCCCCTCAATATTCTGTTCCCAGTAGATTATATAAACAGATCCGCCTTTATTGCGATGATGAGCTCTCCCGATCGCTGGATCGCAATTTTTCGACATTCATTGATCCCTTCGATAAAAATGAGAAACGTCAAAAAAGGACTTTATCATCATCTGATACCTTTTTTTTATTATTTTTTTGGTCTTCCTGGCTTTCGGAAATATTTGGTTTACGCAAAAAAATACTATGGTATTATGACTAGATTTCTACGATAAACTCAAGATTTATTTTCCCGGCTTAGGATGTTTGTTTATTTCGTTTTTGGTTCTTGCTACCTGATAGGTCTTCTATAGGATTCTCGATTTTGAGAGACTTAACACATTGAAATTGCGCCTGTAGAAGACTGTTGGATTAATCATTTAGCATGACGAAGGCTAGTTGTCGTATAAGGACATTTAAGATTGATGTACTGAACCCCAATCAGAACTCGCCTTCACGACTAAATACTCACTACTTATAGAGAAAATGTTTCTACTGTGAAAAAAATTTTGAGGAGAAAAAAAAACTAAGTGATTTTTTTTTCTTTTTTTGGATTATTAACCTGAGTGATTGGAGCTTCGATGAGCATCGAGTTGATTTTGGCAAGGCTTCCACGGGACTGTCCACTGGCAGGAAGGGAGGGCCGCCGACTATTATCAAGACCCGTTCCGGGGCGCAACGAGGGCGGAGCTGTACTGTTTTGCGGCATCGTATCTGATTGCGGATTTACAAGGACAATATCCATGTGCTAGGTGGAAGATCAGTTTTATCAAGCTTTTGCTTCGCTTTTCAGAAAGTCAAAATATAACACCTTCAATTAAATTCCTCCTAAATTTATTTAGAAAGAAATCTTTTGCAAGAAATCAACGAGGAAATTCTGTATATATAACTCTAAATCTTGCTATGCCTGGACGTAACACCAGGTCTCGCTATTGACGTCATAATGAGCCTATCAACTTATAAGGACTTTGAAATTATAAATGTTTTGTACGCTTTCAAGGGCCGACTTCGTGTGAACAAAAATTAATTGACTGGCTCAGTCACTAGCGAACTAAGCGTTTTTCTTTATTTAGCCGCATTTAGTTTCGGCAATTTTGCTATTTGACTTCTTTCAGCGGAACTACTTTGTAAATACGGTATCCCAGGCATTCGCCTCTGGGCAAGCCTCGTCTGACTCGTTCTCTATCTCGTGCCGTTCTATAGTCCGAGCCATCTCTTTCACGAAAAGTCGAAAAAAAGAATTCCAAAAATTTAACTAAAGAAAGACGGTAGAAGCACAGTCGATGTGCCGTACATGCAAATAGCAAGTGATTTTTATGATCGATCTGATAGTATAACACTTTCAAATTGACGTAAGTCAATAAAGATTTCTTGATCTGGACACAACTGTAAATGTAAAAGCAGTGAAGCTGGCAAGATTAGGAAGATAATTTATTCTAGGTTGGCTAATATTCGACCTTGATCTTAGTTCACGCTGGGTAAGTGTATCCAAAAACGAACTCTAGCATCGTATTTTTGGAGCTAAATGATGATCGAGCAGCTTGCTCAAATGCCAAAAATAAACTCGCGCGCTCAAGTGAATCTGTCCAACAGGCGCTGGAGCATTAATCAAGTGAACGTATGCCAAAAATTTGAACTTTAAGAATTTCCTCGTTGATCTCAAGAAAAATAAATGGGGCTCGTTGTTGATTTCAAATGAAACCCGCATACTGGGGCAGAGCCGCTCACCGAGGGACTTTCTGCGCTCGGCGAGGGCCTGTGATTAACTCGGATTGGGACCGAGGAGGAGTAAACGGGCGGCCTGACGATCTCATTTAATGGTTCCTCAATTTGCCACGCGGTAAAACAGACGTTTAGTTCTTTGTATAAGTCCATGCGTTAATAAAATTTATTGTTTTTCTCGGGCAAATGATCATTGGCTTCGTTCAGTAGAAACCATCGGGAAAATGTGGAAGGTTCTATTTCAAACCAAATAACTGCCCGTCGGGTGATCGGGTGCTTGGATAACAAGCCCGTTTATCTCAATTCAATAACCATAGATTATAAGCCTGATAAATCTATATATAACGTGGATATTAGATTGCGCAAGATGAAAAGATTTATGGATTTATCAACACTAAGAAGAAATAAAAGAAGATGATTCTTTGAGTTCGACCTTGAGCGCGGTCACTCAGAAATTGGAATCATTTTTTGCTTTTCATTCAAACCGCTGAAAATTCAATCTCGACCCCTAAGCGAAGAAATTGTTATTCCTTTTTGTTAGCATTTATTTTTTTTTCAATTCGAAATCGCTGAAACCCGATTAGGAGCTACTTGGAGAATATTGCCCCAATAAATGCGCTAATCTTTTTTGGATCTGCCGCAAGCAATTGCTATTGCTGCCCGAAGCAATAACGAAATACGCTCTCTCGGGGCAATACACACAATATGGAACATGCCAGATTTAGTACAAAATGTATACAGACAAGCCAAATAATCCGTTTACAAGGCCGGGCAAATATTTACTCAAGACTTATGCAGTAAAAATACAAGAAAAAACGGTGATCGAAACAAAGTGGAAAAGGGCAAGGCTATAATTGGCCGGTAGATACGATAGGACGTTGAAAAATCTGACTTTCATGAAAAAAAAAAGTGGAGAGAAAATGTGACTTACCGATGCTCGGCGTCCGGTCCTGGAATTCGGGTGATAGCTTGATCCTACAGCAGGACGGACATAACTACAGTGGCGTGCCAATTTAAATCTACGCTTACTTTAAATTCTCAATTTCTCGTAAAATGTCAAGCGGGGAATATAAAAAAATATAAATTTTCATCACTCGTATCCTTCTCATATCAAATTGGAACTACCAGCATGAAATGCCATAAATTGGGCACACAATTTCCTAATTTCCGCTTCGTCAGACTCAGGCACAAAGTCAAGCATGGAAGGTGGTTGCCTCGAGCTTGTGTAATGCTGCAAATTCATTCTTTGGCAGAAATTTTTACGCGCTTTTCATCGGGGCAGTAAAAATCGGATCTCTCGGCGTTTTGCTCTCCTCTCTATTTATTCTTCGAAAATTTAGTGAAAAAGTGCTTCAGGGACAGACGGTTACTATTTTTCCTGCGCCCGGTTGTAATAATTTGCTACACGCGCTACGATGCTAGGGGAGTTTGAAGAGTTTTCTTTTTTTGTTTGCCCAAGCACAAGCGCCATCGAGCTATACTCAGTTATCGTATCGAGAACACAGTTTTCCTGCCACTAGAACTACACGCAGCATAGAGAGCATCTTATGTAAGCATCTATTGTGCCTTTGAGTAACGTGAGGATTACTTTCTTTCTTTCACGCGCGTCAGCGCTGGGGCTGTAGACTTGAGCTTGCTATTCCCCGCTATTTGAAAACGTTCTATAATCCCCTCGGGCGCGTGGTCCAAGAAAGAAGACCTCTTCGTATTGTTTTATGTACGGTATATTATTCAGAGAGATAAAATACTCGAAATATCGTCTCCACCACTGTACATTAATTTAAATTTGGAGAAGCTCTTCTTCAGCTGCGAATTAGCCGCAAATGAATTGAGAAAGAAATTTATCGCGTTTGATTGATGAAAATATAAAATTGGAAGCCCAATGATGAAATCATAGAAGAGAATCTTCGCGTATAAAAAATTCAGAAGAATAAATAGAGAGCACAAAAGGACCGAAACGATATGTTTTAATTGCGCCTCTTATGGTTAATGGTCGAGTGACGAATTAGGGGTTGAGGGATGATCTACGCGTCTGAACTATTCTCTCAATTCTTTCTGCCTGAGTCATAATTCAGTGAATATCTAATTTAATATTTGCGCAAATTGCCTGTATCTTGATCCTCTCATTTTCGATCTTTACATTATTTTTCTTTTTCTATTTCGATCTCTAATTATAAAAAAAAAGTTTTTCTTGTTTTATTATTTTTACTTTCTGAAAATAGATTTGGAGAGGCAAAGTAAGTGGCCGCAGTTAAAAGCTCGAGCAGCTTTCCGCGGCGCCCTGCTCTCGGCCACTATTGCCCGAGAATCGTTCCCTCACTCTCTGTCTCTTTTACGTCGAGTGATGCCCTTCAGGCACACGCTTCTCCTTCTCTCCCTCTCTTGGGCACACGCTTACATACATTACAAAAAAGAACTTCGGAAAAAAACGATGAAAAAACGAGCAGCTTCAGCGAGAGAAAATGATAGACGTCACGCCCGCGGCCAGTTCTCGTCCTGTCTGAGGGCGCGAGCGTAACTTATGGCGCGTTTTTACTGTATTTCGCCTCCGGAATTGAAATCATGAAAGATGAATTGATTTAATTTCCACAAATAATCGCATCGAAAATCTAACTCGTTAAAATCTCCACAATAAGGGATGAAAGCCGCATTTTTAGGTTTAGTCCAACTTGGGAATGATAATCTCCCCAGAGGGCTGCCGCACTAACCGGTCGCCACTTAGCCGCCTTATCCACTTTATTATTCGCAATTAAACTTGCCTTTTGACACCTAGGTTTTAGTTTCTCAGTCTTTCCGTTTTATTACAACAATGGAAAATAAGAAAAAAGATCACCAAAAGACACACCCGTTAGTTTTTGCGTATTGAGGAACCATTTACCGTTATCCGAGGTTGTGGGCGGCCACTGGCCGTTGGTTCTGTACTTTCCCATTCAGAAGAAGCTGTCGAAATCGTCATTTTTCGTAAAAACTCATCCGGAGTCCACTCGGGGATTGACCTTCACTTCCGGGCGTTTTCCTTTATGTTTTCTACCAAATCTCTGAAAAGGTGAAAAAATCAGCAGCGAGAATCCAGTGGGCAGGAAAAAAATGAAGAAGGAAGGTTTGTAATTAGAGAAAAAGTAATTATCAACTTGGGAACATCGCCATCATTGGACTGTGAAAGGCTCTAATTAAAATCGCAGTACAGTATATTCTGAGACTGATTCGCGAAATCTATCCTCTGAGATCATAAGGGGGATATTTCTAGCGAAAAATATATTTCAAATTTGAGCTTTTTTATAGTTCAAAAACGCTGGTAAAAATGAGTGTCTTTGAACTCAAGTTAGTTCTAATGCATTTAACGCGAATCAAAAAAATGACGTCGGTTCTCTATCTGGAGCCCTTTTCCTGTGCCTTATTGATTTGGGTAACTTTGAGTGATCCTCTAATAAGACGCTTCGAAGTCTACCAGCCTGAAACTCTTTGACGAATAATTCAGCTGCTTTTGTTTTTCGCATCACTCTGACTTGTCTATTTTCTGAACAAAGTTAAAAGCAGATTTTCCTCCTTTTTTGGAGAGCGAAATTGGTCGATAAATTGGTATAAAATTACTACAGTGACTGACACTTGGACAATCAGCGCTGACAAGGATCCTTCAATATAATTTATTATATATATGCTGTGGAACATTGCGCTTGGCTAAGACGCTGGCACATACTGTACTTCAAGCACTTATGCACTTTGGAATGGTAATTTCGACCAAACTCGTGAGTTCTCTGGCGTCGAAATATACAAAATGATTCGGTTGTAGTTAATGCTGCTTTTAACTCATTTTCCTTGATCCATGGCTCGACTCAGTAGCTCAACAGGTTCATGATAGAGCTGATACTTTTCACAAATCGCTAGAAACAAAGTAAGCAAAAAACGGACATAGTCTATGTCACATAGACGAAATCATATTGTGATGAGCAGTACCTGCCAAAAGAGTATTTATGTTGTCGCTCGGGAGAGACAGGGAGGCGAAATTTGTGTAGTGATTCCAGCATTCGCGTTGGTTCAAAACGTAAAGAATGTAGTCGGCGACCTGGACATGACCGTCTGGTATAAGATCGACTGGGAAGAGATTTCCAGCCGCCAAGGCAACCTAAAATGTTATTTATTCAATCATAAACTTATTCAATAAATAATCTTCTAGTATCACTAATTCTTTTCATTTTGAAAAAGGACTTTAATACGAAAATGCCTTACCGAAAGTAACTTAAAAACTTTCTTGAAAAATTTCTCTGAAGATAGTAAAAAAAGATTAAATCGAATATGTGAAAAGAAAGATAAAAAAGAGCGCAATACAACTGCTATAAATACATTTATTTACGTATTTTCTCCACTTGATCTCGTGATATTAAAAGATAACTGATGAGACGAATTATTTTCTAACGCTCTCCGAAAATCACTTAAATTCTCTTGTTAGGAAGCAAGAATTTAAATATAAAATTCAGTTGATATTTCAGAAGACTATTTGCCCTTATCCAGAACAAATACGAAACTGCTCAAACAAGAGGGATCTTAAAATTTTAAGATCCCAAATAAAAAACCAAAAATATGTTACAGAAGAATGTCAAAAGCCTTCTCTCAAAAAAAAAGAATAAAGTCAATTAAAAAATAATCTCTCATCTTTTAAAAATGACAATAATTGAACTTGAAAAAGTATTCGAAAAAGCTTTCTTTTACTCTGACTGTACCTGTTTTATTCTGGCGACATCTTCGAATGAATAGACGCCCGGAGTGTCTCTCACAAATATCCGCGGGCTTTCATGCACCAATATGCGTTCGGACAATTTCTGAGAAGGGCTCTGACAGCTTTATGCTCTTGCTAAATACGTTTTCAATTTGGCCTTGGACAATTATGAAGGAATCCGATCGAAAGTATCTCGCTTTCGCGCAATTTCCCAGGCCACCTTTTCCACCAAAACAGCTTTTTAAACAAACTCTCGCGAACTTGTCTACTTTTATAATAAAATTTCCAATAATAAATATTTTTAATCGAAAATCTTCTGAAGAATAATATCTCTAAAGACTGATCTGATCTGATTTCCGAGACATTGCAGTCTTCTTTCAAGGGAAGTATAAAAGATAACTGCTAGAAAGAAAAAGAAGTAGAAGAACAAAAGAAAGGGAACCCCACCCAGGTGACGTCAATTTGACTTGACTCAAGCTCAGAGTCAAGCTCACTCGACCTTGATTTCGAACTTCCGCCCTTGGCTAAATCAATTTGATATATTTGCCTATTTTTCTATATTTAGATTTTTCATTTTCAACCCTTTTTTATCGTCGAAATAAAACGCTTTTTTTCATTGAGCGAAGTCTCTAGTGAGATGACGGTGACGTCAATGCTCAAATTATTTCTTTCAAATATATATAAACTAATTGAGGGATGGAATGGAGCCCCTGTCCCGAGTGATTGCAGGCGCGTCTCCTGTTAGGCACACGCCGCGGTGATTGATATTCTTCTCAATAAATGTCCGGCGCAAGTTGTTGATCAGCGTCGATTTTCCTGTGTTCGCTGGAATGGGTTTTCTTCGGCCGGTTTAATCTCTTGTATACCAATTCAAAATAAAAAGTACGACAATGGAAGTAGTAAATCTATATCCCTCTAATCTAGATCATCTGAACTTCAAGAACGGTTCATTCAATTTAATTGGGACGGTACTATTGTTTCACTTTAGAATTATTTTGGGGAGGTGATAATTGAGTCAATCAACAGTTTCTTCAAACGTGCATTCTGCATTGAATTTACGACGCCCTTCTTGTGTCATTTATTCTGTTCCAAAATGACTAATTTGGGTCAGCTAGGGTCGGATTTGCAGATCTGGGGTCTTATGGCTTCGCGTAATTTGGGGATCGAGGAAGAACATTTTTGATTTCTCAGATGCTGTTCGAGTCTCTCTATTTTTAAATGCTTTCTCCATGGAAAAACGAGCTTGAAGAGGCTTCGTTTGATCACGTGACCGTTCCACTAAAGCGAAACAGTAACTATTTTCGAGCTCAAAAATTCGCCCGCCCTACAGGTAGTCGTAGAATGAAAGGTATAAAAAACCCAGCCCGTATCCCGCTGATCAGACACTCGATAGTTCCGCGCTCAGATCGCCATCGCCGCGTAATTTTTACTACTTTTTCCAGCAGCTCTGGGAGCATCGATGGACTTGTTTCGTTCGCGCAGCCCCAGACGACAGCTTCTGCCGATTCTAGTTCTTGCTGCGTGAAGTACTTTTTCTCGGCGGGAGTTAGATTCGCCAGGTCTTCTTTGTTGAAAAGAACTAGCTAAAGAAGGACTTTATTTCATGTAAAAAAGATGTAATGATATCTTATCAAAGCTCTTGAAAGAAATTGTCGCGTAAACGAGTGACGATTGTCACGTCAAAAATAACAAGTATCTTCAGGATACTATATTCTGTGTAACTTTCAATTCTCTAAAGGCGGAGAAAAATCTTATTCTAAGACTAACTTCAAACTTTATGGTCTTGACTATTTTGATGTTGAAAATAGGCAACGTACAAGACCGTGTACGGAAATTGGTTATCAAATAAGTTAGTGATAACTAGAGTTTTTTCTTCTGGACATGATTTCCTTCTTTAGAAACGATTAAATTAATTATGTTATTTATTATGTTGATTTTCGATCAGAAGTGACAATAGTCACTGAAAGTTAAAAATTTTATTTGATTTGATCAAGGAAAAGTATTCTAAAGAACAACTTTGATTGCTTACGGACAGTATGATCTAAAAAATTATTATCGATCCCCTCAATAGTAGATTTAAAGTTTTTACTCACCCTTGGAGCGCGTCCCTGCGCCGCAAAGTTGTAATTTCGCGAGCTCAGCGGAAGGCGCGCGTCGACAACTTCTATGACGCAATTGACCTTTTGAACTTGCGAGGAAATGTTCGCTGCGTTTCGCCCTTATATCAAAGTTTATCTTCTCTGCCCATATTGTCTCGTTAGCTCTGGAAAGGGGCATCTACGGTATTCGCTACGCCGCGAAAGAACAAAAAAAAGGCGATTGAATTTGTTTATTCTTCTTCTTTCCATTTTAGAAGTCAGACAAGGGCAAGGATAATAAAATTGATTACTTCTATTTGCTTTTAAAATCTTCCTCTTCTACCTTTCATATGCCTCGGGAGCCACTTTTTCGTCCAATTCGTCCCGTACGGTTGAAAATATTCTCTTTTCCAAAGTCTCGCGTTTGAAATTTTGATTTGCAGCGTTTTGGTCAAATACATTCTGAAGTTGAGAAAGTTGGAATTAGAATCTGCACTCAAACGGAGTTAAGTTTGAGTAGTATTAAATAGAAGACGTCAGTTAACACACGGGCCTGCTGTGTTCCCATAATCAGCAGGAGCAGGAACTTTTTTCTGTCAAAATTGATGGATTCTTGAATCCAAATAGATTAACCACATGGAAGACGTCTATTAACCCCCCGGGACGTCTACCAGACAGAAATGTCTGCGATCTGAAAAATAAGAACAATAGCAAAAGTGAGTTACATAATCATAACTGTCCGTAAGAATATATTTAAAAGGTACACAGTCTAAAAAGAAACCGAAAACAAGAAAAATCTACTCTTCGATTTCTTCGCCTTCCGATGAGCCATCGTCTGTTTCCCACTCTTCTTCTTTGATATCGTTCATGGCGGCCGCGTCTTCCGCCATTTCCTCGTCCTCGTCTTCCGTATCTGAATCGTCCTCGGCTGTGTCTTCAGCTTTCTTCGAGGATTGGGTGATTTTAAAGACTAGAATAAAAATTGAGTAACGAAAGAAAGTTTTTTGAATAAAACTCTCTAGTACACCATAACCACGAATTTTTGACTCTTTTCTTACCTTGAGGGCCACCTCTTTCCCCACCAACAAGAACCAGCGCTGATTTCTCTTCTGGACAAAGGACGGTGGAGAAAATCTTCCCTCCCTGTTTCTGCCTCCTCCGACTGTATTGAGCAAGAGGCTGCGTCTTGACGTTTTCCGCTGTCAAATGTTTTGACACGTTCCAGACGGTAAGACTGGCGCCTGGCATGTGACCAGAGGAGAAGAGATGCTCGGAGCTGCGGAATTGGAGTCCCGTGATCGGCTGGCTCGGCAAATGCGCCGCCCAATGCGCCGTCATCGTTAGGCTCGCCCAGAGTTGCAAATTTTTGAAAATTTTTTCTGAGCTGAGCTAGCTGAGCTGAGGTCGAAATTGAGCTGAGCTGAGCTGAGCTGGCTCCTTATAAAAAACAACTGAGCTGAGCTGAGCTGAGCTGGTTTTTATCAAAAAAATTGAGCTGAGCTGAGCTGAGCTGGGTCATATTTGAAAATTTTTGAGCTGAGCTGAGCTGAGCTGGTGATTTCTCAAACTGAGCTAGCTGAGCTGAGCTGACCATTTTTTATGCTGAGCTAGCTGAGCTGAGCTGAGCTAGCTGAGCTGAGCTGAAAAAGCTGATTTTTATTTACTATAAAAATGCCAAAAAAATGTGTTGAAGCGAATTTCAACCTTCTAGAGTAGATGGACAGGGAGCCCCTGCCCTCACACACCCCTAGACCAGCATCTCACTCGCAACATCGCACCTTTTTGACATAAAAAAATTTATTCTGTCATTTAACAATAAGGAATCCTCCAAAATATTATACAGTGGTATCATTTATGTGGATGAGCCAATGTTTCAACCTTCTAGCGTAGATGGACAGGGAGCCCCTGCCCTCGCACACCCCTAGACCAGTCTCTCACATTCGCAATCAAATATTTACCATCTGTACTTAATTATTTCTTTATCGGAAGCCCTTTTTTTTATTAAATTTCTCTCTTGTTTCAAAGAAAACTCGAATTATTTCTATCTAAAATTGACCAACAGGAAAGCATGAATAGAAAATACGTCGAAGTTTTTGAAAAAAAGACCAATCAAAAGTGGTTCGATCTTTGTCAGCTCAATAGACTGAGCTGAGCTGAGCTAGCTGAGCTGAGGTTAAAATTGAGCTAGCTGAGCTGAGCTGGCTCTTTTCGAAGAACCATTGAGCTGAGCTAGCTGAGCTGAGGTCAAATTGAGCTGAGCTGAGCTGAGCTGACCCTCACCTCAAAATTGCTGAGCTGAGCTGAGCTGAGCTGTAGCTCAGCTAGCTCAGATAGCTCAGCTCAGCTAGCTCACAAAATTTGCAACTCTGGGCTCGCCTGGTTGATGAGACAGATATTGCCTTCTGCCGTGCCGACGGCGATCAATTCTTCCGAAACAGCAATCTTCTCTATTTCGGCGTTGAGTTTTAGGTCTCGTACGCAAACCCATTTCTCTCTGAAACGAAAAAAATTGTCACAAATACACAATAAATTATAAAAATTCAATCTAATGAAGAATATCTTTTTCTTATTACTTCTTTGAAATTCCTTTTGATAAGTAATAAAATGTCCGAAGATAGATAAATCGACTTCTTTATTCCTTTTTCTCTGGTAATGAAATAGATTACCTTTTGTCGAATATTTTGGTGAGGCCAACGCCGTTGCCAGTAATTATGCGCTCGCTCTTGGAAAAGATAATTTGGTTAATTGGAGAATCAGATTTCTTTCCCAGCGCCACTTTCTGCGCGTTCTCCAGCGACCAGACAAGTGCCTGTCCGTCCGTTCCGCCCGAAGCAAGTTGATTCTTTCCGTCCCAACTGAGGGAAACGACGGCTGTGTCCTTAAATAAGTCTCAAGTTAGGTTCTTGCGGAGTAAGTTGATTTCTGTTACCTTTTTATGTCCATTCAAGACGTACGCTGGCCCTGGAGCGTTGATAATGTCCAAATCCCAAATCTGTATTTCGCTGGTGATCGTTCCCACAGCGACAAAGTTGTTGCCATACTCTGCGCCTTCTTCTTCCTCCACAGCTTCGCCGATTTCGGAATTGATGTAGGCGAGAACGAGGGGAGGGCCGGAAAGGGGAATGTCGTTGCGGACGTAGTATTCTTCGTTCGAGTTAAAAATTCGAACCTAGAAATTATTTAGAAAAGGAAATTTATACTCAATACACTTTAAAAAGCAGAAGGCGGCTTTTTCATCTTCAAAATGAAAAATTATGAAGAAGCATTTTAGATTCAGAGATTAAAAATACCTCAACAGCTGCAGTTCCTTCTGGACTATCCACACCAGCTAACAGAACATGATCTTCCGGTTTGATCACCAAATCTTCTTCGTCTTCCTTGTCGAATTCTCCAACGGGGGTGTACTCATCTTCTCCCTCGTGAACCAAAGCGCCGATGCTGCCTGGATCGATGATTCCCGGCTCGTCGTCGTAATCGTCCAGGTTGAATTTATCCCACACATCGCTGTCTTCCTGAAAATGCATTAAATTCAACTAAACAAAGGCTTTGTTACAAAGCACGAAAACTTACCTTTTCCAATTCCGGTCTGAGCGCTTTCTTCTCATCCGATACAGTTTCCATATTTTCATCCTCTGATTCTAGCTCCTCTTCGCTCTCGTCTGCTTTCACTTTTCCCAGCTTTTCTTTGATCTCGAGAAGCTCATCTTCTTCCAAATTCACGCGATCTGGGACGCTTTTCAGAACTCCTTTAGGAAGCCACGCTACGCTTAGAGTCCGCGGCTCTGCCATTCTGAAACGTTTTTTTATATGAAAATTTCATCTAAATCAGTTTTTTAATTGCCAATATTAGATTTTCATACAGAATTTCAAGACAATGTTCCAAAATAATTTTGCGTTATTATTTCCAACTCATTTATCTTGCTTAAAATTGTATTAAATAAATTTTCTTTATTTATTGGTCTCCCTTCTGTATCATTCTCTTATCCCATCGTCATTATCCCAAAATCTCATTTTTCTACATTTCCAGCCAGCGGGCGGGAATCGGAGGACCCATGGGAACCTCGCCTCTTCCAGCAGCCGGAGGACCAGTGGCACTTTCTCAGAGCCCCTCCCTCTTTTTCTCAAAACCGTCTCTTCCTCAATATTTTTGTTTAGTCCTGCCAGGTTTGCCAAATAAATAAAACGAATTTTATATCAATTTTCAAGGTGAATTTATTTTTTTAATAAGATCGGCGATCTTAGATCGCTTTCTTGACTCTTCGTTTTTCGATCTTAGAGTTGTTTGTGATCTTCCTGAATCGATCAACGTTTCTGCCGAAATTCTGGACCATTTTCTTGAGGTTGTTGTATTTTTCCTCAAGAATCTCATATTCGAGCTGTTTTTGGTTGCATGACTGACATTCCTAATTAATTGAATATCAAATTGAGGACCTTTTTATTGTATTCTTACCGAATTGTCGCAGTCTCCTCCTTTGCTGAAGAATTCTATCTTCTTTCTCGCTTTGCCAGTTCTTGGCATAGTGTCCACAATATTTGCCTTCTTTGCTGGGCTTTCTTCCGCATCAATATCAATTCCTCTTTTCCTGGAATTTTTCTTTGCGGTGATCTCCTGAAAATAGATTTACATTTACCAAATGAAAGTTGTTCTTACTTTTGGATCTGGACGCCGCGGTTTACAACTGGAATAGTTCTCTTCGGCTCCCTTTTTGCTCCAAAACAGCTACCTTTCTGACAGGAAGGGTCCGGTTCAGCGCTGAAAAAGTTCTAATTTTCGGTTTTTGCTCCATTCTCAACTGATTTTAGTTGGCGAGTGTCGTGCATTACGCGGATTTCAAATCAGATAGCACTTGATTTGCGCCAAGATTGCATACAACCGTTTTTGAAAAATTTTGGCAAAGATGAAGCGGGTTCGCTTGACTTTCAGTTGCATTCATTTTGTTATCGCGAAGACCGGTTATGTCAAAAAATCTAAGCGCGTGAGTTTCAAAATGAAACGATCCAAAATAATATTTTTTATTATTCTTTTCGCTGTCTTCTCGATTTGCCTTTTGCATTTCTTCAGGAAAAGCAAAAATCTTTATTCCTCTGGCGAAAAATCTAAGCAGTTAATTTCCCGAAAGAAATTAGGCAAGAGAAATGAATTCCCTTTGATGCTTCTTGTTTCATTGCCAGGAAGCGGAAACACTTGGTTTAGACAGCTATTCGAAGAAACTACTGGTTTTTATACTGGCAGCGCATATTTCGACGATGCTCTCATCTCCGGAGGACTTCTTGGAGAAGCTACCCGATTTGAAGACGGACAGACTCCACTTGTAAAAACGCATAGTGTCAAGCATGCTGATTTTTCAAAGGCGCAAGGAGCAATCCTCCTGATTCGAAATCCATACGATGCGACAGTTGCAGAATGGAAACGAAAACGAACCAAGTCGCATACTGGCATTCCCAGTGAGGCCATTTTTCAAGACGGTTTATTTGATCAATTCGCGAAGAAAAATCTACTTCGCTGGCGAAAGCTGGTATACGAAGTTTTCAATCATATGTCTTTTCTGAGAAAGAAGGTGAAAATCATTTACTACGAAGATTTAATGAGAAATGCAACTGCTGAGCTTCAAAAAGTACTTGACTTTTACAAAACCGAGATCAATTGGGATCCAGAAATTTCTTGGAAAGTGAATGTCGAAGGTCAATTTCACCGGCAAAGTCAGAAACCGACGATAGAATATTTTAGCGAATCGTTGATCGATCAAGGCGATTATAATATCGATGCTCTTAAGAAGTTCTTAATGCTTGCGAATGAGCCTGTTTTCAATAGAGGTGAATACTCTCGTGGAAAGAAAGTCGAGTTTGAATACCTTGAAGAAGATATTCTCAAAAATAAGAATGCTGCACATAGATATAAGGCTTCTTATGCAGCCAACCAGCAAGGAAAACTTCCTCGAAATTATTTCCAAGACCCGTTGATGTTGTGGAAAAATGAATGTTCTCCACAAGATGGCGTTATTTTTCTGAGAAAGCATAAATCTGCCTCTTCCACTCTAAAAGCAATGGCGGAGAAATTCCTCGAAACTATCGGAGTTGAATCAGAAGAGCCGTTTAGTGGTCCCCTAGGAGGTTGTTTTCCAGCTAAATTTGATGAGCGATGCTGGTCAGGTTCAATGAGGAATGACCCTGTGCTGGCGATGACGTTTCATTTTCGATGGAATCCGGAATACTTGCCGAGTATTCTTGACAAAAATCGGCGAAAAGTGAAAACCTTCACATCCATAAGAAATCCTCTTGATGTCTTTCGGTCTGCACTGAGTTTCTTCAATAGACAGGAATTTGCAAAAAACTGCGAATTCGTTTGCTGGGGAGAACCTTATCGCTCACTTCTAGGAAAATCAAGTGAGCAAACGACAGCTAATGAGGTGATAGAATCCATGCCACAGAATTTCAGCATTGATCATCCGCTGTCATTCCGAGTTAGCAATATGCAGAGCTTCGAGCTTGGAATGCATCTGGACAGGTTAAATGACACGAATTATGTCCATGAAACTCTCCAAAAATTGGAGAAACAGTTCGATCTGGTGATCTTGGCGGAGCGTTTTATGGAAGGAGTTGTCCTACTAAAACATATGCTTTGTTGCGAATACGAAGATCTTTATGTCTCGTCGAGAAATATCAGAGAATACGAGAAGACAGAACTGACCAAAGAACAGCTCAAAATCTTCAGTGATTTCAACAAAGCTGATTTGATGATGTACGACTTTTTTAACCATTCGTTTGAGCGAAAAATTCAAGCCTTTGGGAAAGAGGTAAAAAGAGGAAATTATTATAATTTTAGCATTTTTAGAGATTCGATGACGAGTTGCGCATTGCAAAGGAAACATTTAACAAATGCGAAAGCAATGAGTTGGACTGCGGTCTAACTCGGAAAAAGATCGGTAATAAAATAACAATACGAGCCTCTTCATGACTTGTTTTAGCGCCATCGTCAGTGAAAATAAACACTCCGTCACTTTCTTTAGACGAATTTCTAAGTCTTGTCCGCGAGAACAAGGGACAATGTGAAAATGAATTCCACTTTTATAGAGTCATAAAGAAGATCAAGAGCGGAGAGCCACCAAAGTTAGACCAAGCTGATGATCTTAAAAGATGTCTGCAAATTATTGAAACGAAAAAGCAATTAAATGATACATGATGTATGAAAATAGTTGTGGTTCGACCGCCGAATCAAATTGTTCAATTTTATTAAAAGATATGTACACAAATAAAAGACATACAAATTTTACTTCTCCACAGCAGTGACAATCATCTTTGGGCTCACTTCTTTGACATCAAAAAGTGAGTCTTGTCTCAAGTCTTCCACTGGCAGCAGGAATTTGACATTATCTTTACTAAGTGTATAGCATCCCTTGTTTTTCATGATTGGCATTGTTGTTGTAATCTTTTGTGAGGTTCCAGCGAGCCAAAATTTGCTCCTGATGGTTTCCTCTTCTTCGTTGATTTCGTAAGCGTTGTTGGCCATGAGAGTGCCGACGATGCCTTCTGGGTTGTTGAGCTGCTCAGATTCAGATGCTTCGAATCCAAGCTGGTCTTTGTGAACATGAACGCGCATTGTAGGTCCATCTTTTTTATATTGTTTAATGAGAGAATCGATGATTATATCATACCTCGAAGATGGATAAGAGCAACGTGTTTGCCGTGACTGTCGTGGTGTCTCTGGATGAGAACATCTCCGAATTCCCACTCATCAACGTTGTTGTAGATGAGCGTGAGCTGCCTGGAGCCATTCTTGCCAAGAGTAATGTTCTTCGGCGAGAGTTTAACAGTAGTTCCGGAATGAGTCTAAATAGTATAAAAATCACGATTTTCATGTGGCTTTCCTACCGTCAGACCAACTTCCTCAATCCATGAGTGCTTTTGATTGCCACCGAATTTCGCGTTGACAGTAAAATCATGAAGATTGTCTTTCAACAGTGTGAAAATATCACCATCTTTGCCTTGGAAGTTGAAACACAGAGTTGGCTGACCAGGGGCAGATACTTTGAAATGAGGGTCAGCGTAGACATTGAAATAGCTGCTCCCGCCGCCCATCGTGTTGCATGTGTAGCTTCCAAGAGTGTTGACGCAAACCGGCTTGGTTGCTGGACAAGGGGATGTCAAACATTCGTCGATATCTTCGCAGGTACCAGCGATATCTTCATAGCCGTCGTCACATGAGCAGTAGCTATTTCCGACTGCATCAGTAATGCAACTTCCGTACAAGCCGCAATCCTCGTTACAAGTATTAGTTGTTGGAGGCTTGGTAGTTTCTACGTTGAAATATCGTTCTTCCTGTCCGAAAACGACCGTGGCAAGAGTGAGTTTAAAAGTTTCATATCGGTTAGTTATGAAGGTTTCTCTCAAAAATATTCTCCTTCTTTTATCAAGAAGTCAGTTAGCGTGTTCTGATGATTAGACCTGCAGCGATCGTAGTTTATATACACCCTCAAATTCGCTTACAGAGAGAGCGTGAAATGTTAAACCCTTGAAGCCTTTTGTACACTCCAGCTCAAAATGTTAATTGATGATGATCGCAATCCACTAAAAGCAAACGTATGCGAGAAATCGACTTTTACGGGTGCGTCTATCGATATGATTTTCTCGAATTGACTCAGATTTGATATTTTCACAGTCTGACATTGGTTCAAATGAGAACAAAACGCATTTTGTACAGTTTTTATTCAGTTTTATTAGCAAGAAAATATTTGCGTACAAAAGATTCTAGGTGAACCATTGCGAAGGGGATTTTATTGTGCTCAAGCTTAAAAAATAATGAAAAAGAACGTTTTCTCCTCCCACCTGTTTAGAAGTTTTAACTGCAGTGTCTTTATCGATAAGCTTTACTGGGCCGCTTTTGAATGCCAAAAACTGCACTTCAACAGCGCGTTCAAAATAGTAAGCATGATCGAAAGCTACAGCAAGGGTTTGTCCAAAGGTCAAAATTCCATGGTTAGCGAGGACGAGAACTTCACGGTTCGGCGCTTGAAAGAGAAGATTGGATATCCTTTGGGCTTCATCGGATTGTGACGTTGCGATCCCGTCATATTTATTTTCGTAAAGGGTGTTCAAGAGGAAGCGACAAGAGTTTTGATGAACTGGTTGAATGCTATTATTGCGGAGACAGGAAAGTGCTGCTGATTTCAGAGAGTGCGTATGAACGACAGCTTGAAATAATGTTGATGTATCATTTTCAAGACTATCTACCTTTGACATTTTGATGATCCTTGTAAATTTGTGAATGCAAATAGAACGCGGCATCGAGGGGCTGGTTCAAAAGCAGTTTGGGCTCCCTTTTAGAGTGGTCTCCGTTTGCCCAAGTCGCCGTTTGCCCAAGTCGCCGTCTGCCCAAGATCGCCGTTTGCCCAACTTGGGCAGACGGAGACTTGGGCAAACGGCGATCTTGGGCAGAGGGCGATCAAATTGAAAATATAATCATAATTCAATTTAAGGACCCCCCCATCAAGAATCGTCAAAATACGTCTCTTTAGTGAACGATTTTCTCGGAAACTATCTTAGGTATACCCTTAATTTAAACTGCAAGCTTTAGATCGAACCCTCGCCTGCAACCGTTCCCTTTATGGTGATATCTCGATATCAAACTTAAGGTTATACAGGCCATTAAAGGTAAGGTTGCTTAGTGAAGGTTTTTTTCGGGTTTTTAATTGGGGTATACCCTTAATTTTTTTTCAGGATAAAGTTAAGGCCCTTAGCTGCGACCGTTCCCCTTTTGAGAGTTTTTGGCTAACGAACTTTAGGAGGAAAGCCTCTTTAAAATTTAATCAGTCGAATTTTAGGCGAATTTCCAGATTTATATTTTCAGTTTTTATTCCCTAAATTGCCTTATTAATTATGTTTTTGTACTCCTTTTTGTGATAAAAATAGTTTTTATGATGGGTTTACCCTTAATAATCACTAAAAAATAGCGAGCTTAAGATTCTTATGAAAATTAAAACGCAAATTTTTAATTTTCGGAGCAAATTTCTGACAAAATTTTCTTAAAGAGCAAAAAAATTTTCTGAATAAAAGTTCTTCCTCGTCGTCTAAACTACCCAAAAAAGCTAAAAAACTTAGAAGATTTTGACTTTTTTCATCTTGATGGGGGGGTCCTTAAGGGGGAGTATCACGGATTTTGGGCTAAAGGGGGGTCGGAGACTTGCTCTCATTTCCAGCACACCTTAGATATCGCTAAAATTCCGCCTGTGGTCGATAGATATGACCAATATCTAGTGCTGTTTTTCTCGGATTTGAATTTACTCAACCGGTTTTGGCAGTAGAGAGCTAAGAGTCAACCCCGTTTTTCAAAAATCGCGATTTTGGGCTCTCGGAGGATTAAAATTTTTCTAAATAAATGAAGTCGGATCCTGGAATTCTAACTGGTTTAAGAAAGTTCAAACCCTTATCTAAGGCTGTTTTGAAGGAATTTTCCTGAGCCCAAGAAATTCTTAACAAAATTTTTTTTTTTGAAAAAGTGTTACCAAAAATGAAAATTTTCATGAAATCTATACGTATTAAAAAAGTCAAAAAAAAAAAGATTTTATGGTATTTTTTGTAAAAGGACATTCATCTTCGATAGAAAAAATGCATGTAAACGTAAAAAAAACACTCTGATAAAAAATTTTTTCACCAAGAATGCCCTCGAAAAATGTCATAAGGCGGGACGGGGCAAGTTTCAATGTCGTTTTTCGGGTATTTTTTCTGAATAATTCTAAAAATACTCAATATCTTTTTTGTTAGTCAAGGCCTAAGCTACAAGAATCTGGAAAGAGATTATTAAAATACCGACTTTGAAAAAGGCGTGATACTCCCCCTTAAAGAAATTAATTATGAAATCAAAATTAGCAGGATAGGATAGATTCGCTAGTTTTACGTCCGAGGCCTACACATTGAGGAAACGATGGATGCGCCGAGTCCTCACAAGCGCTAATCCCCAACTTGGTTGAATTGATGTTTTCCCATAATGCTGTTTCTTGTGATTCATTTTCGGTCCGTTCTATTTTTGGAAATGTTTCTTATTGAAACTTAGGGAAAACAGTCATTGTGAGAAGTGAGAAAAAGGGAAAAACTGATGGAACTTTTCCCAAAACCTCCGGGAGACGGACGGTGCCGGAACCAAATTGGTACCCGGTACCAAAGTCAAGCATATTTTCTGGCTCATCAAAAAACTAATGTCCGCTTCGCGGCTGCAGTGTGAGGAAACTCTATTTATGGACCGTCGGAATATTCGGAATATACCGAATGACCGACCTAATGACCGACCGAATATACTTCAAGTATAATGAATGATTAACTCTTCCGGGAATAGTTTATTAGTACTTTTATTGAGAATTTAGCGACTTTCATAATTAAACCATCCATTACGAAGGCTCTTCGTTATCAATGTAAACGATGTCATAATTCGGAAAGCTTCCGTAGAGTCCACGATACTGTTTTTTCATTTCGTCTCTTATTTATGTGTTTATGCTCAAGAATTTATTCGAAAATCGGATACAACTATTGAAAAACAATATAAAAGTAAGAAAATTGTGGTGGTCTTGTCAAGGATCCACGGTTAATAACCGTTCAAAAGACATCACAGGACAACCTTTGTTTTCACCTGAAAGTTTCTGCAAATCAGAGCGCAACCAGCAGACTAAGTGATGATAATGAAATTGTCGCCTTACTTCTATCATTTTATGATCAATCAATTAAAAAAATTCACATCGCCGTTTGCCTAAGATCTCCGTCTGCCCAAGTTGGGCAAACGGCGACTTGGGCAGACGGCGACTTGGGCAAACGGCGGCTTGGGCAAACGGAGACCACTCTCCCTTTTAATGAAATCTAAATCAATCCATTTTTCACCACAAAGCCATTTTCCATCAAGAGTGACTTCCAAAATATCTTCTGGTGAAATGTCGTCCCATTGAATTCCAAATGGCGCCTACTAAATGAACATAAAAAGTCATAAACGCCGAGCAAACCATCAGAATGATATCGCTTTTCTTTTGCCCATCCTCTACTCTGCATGATATATGATTCTTTAGGGGGTTTACTGATTGTTTCTGCAGAAAAGCAGACATTGATTTAACTTTATAAACCTCCATTTACGCCTTCATTCAATCCATACGCCGCTAAAGCTCTATGCGCCGCTGCAATTTCTCTCTTTTTCCTTTCAAATCTCATTAGGCTCTTTTATGGATCAAGCTCTGGAGTCCTCCCAAACTTTCAAAAGAGTTGCTCAATATGAGCCACTTCAGATTCTTGCTCGACGATGCCCCCAGGCAGCAGTAATTTATCGATCAAGTAATATTTAAAAAGTCAATAATTAAAAGCAACAAAGACGAATGTTTCAACCACTCGTCTCTGGTTTCGCGGTCACATGGTCGGTTAGACGTTTTTATTTGATGATGAATTGCAGAATTTCAGTGCAGATTTACAGATCTACAATGAAGAGGCTTGTCAATGAATTGCTTTTGAATACAGAACAAGTGAATGAATTGCTGAATCCGCGACTTTATTCTTCTTCAAACAGCATTTGAATCAGATCGGGTTTGAAGAGTTGGTCTTCGACCAGTTTGTTCTAAAATACGTACTCAACTCTGCACTGCAAAAAGAGTTGCGTCAGAAATTTGACGAGCGTAAATCGAACCTTCTCGCCATATTTTAAGAGTGTCGGCACTCCTGTGAGCTTGAGTTTAGGGTCAACTCGGAAGTCGTTCTTTTATTCTTCCAGTAAGTTCGTCCTCCGACGTCGACATGTACGAAAACAGCGCCTTCCGGCAGTCTTCCTAATTCGCCGTGGACAACCTAAACATCTTACTGAAAATAATTCGACAAGCAAAACGTACAGGTTCGGCAGTGACGCAGTCCGGGCACCAGCTCTTCCCATTTTCATCCTTGCCTCCACAGAAGAGCGCGAAGATGTCTTTCCCGCTGTTACTTTTAACAAATTCTTGCCACTCAGCGTATCCTGTGACGTGGTTTGGCATGATTCTGAAAGTCAAAATAAATAAGATTAATTTGAGAATCAGGATTTGTTAGATTAGAAGAACTTTGCATGGAATTCAATGTGGTCTTTCATGAAAGAAGAAATAAAAAAGTAGGAGTGATCGTATCCCTCTTGAAGGCGATATTCGACTTCCAACTGGTCGTTTTTGAGAGCAGCGGCAACAAACTGCTCGGGCAAAAGCTGTCCTTTGATCAGAAAATCATCGACGGAGCCCTGGTCGATGAGTACCTTCAACTTTGGTCCACTGTACTTTTCTGAAAGATAGATTTTAGAAACGGTTCAAGAAGCAAGTTGAAACCTGCAAGTTTGCTCGCATCATAAGCTTCCCAAGTCGACTTGTCTTCGCCCAAGTAGCCAGAGAAAGCTTTCTGTCCCCAAGGACAGTTCATCGGCGCACAAATGGGCGAGAAAGCGCTCACTGATTGATATTTTGATGGATTCTTCATCGCGCAAATGAGCGCTCCATGACCACCCATGGAGTGCCCGGTAATTGACTGCTTCGCCATATTGGCCTTGTCGCCCAGAAGTGCCGCGCAAACAGATGGAAGCTCCTCGGTCACGTACTCGTACATTCTGTACGGCTTCCACTTTTCCTCAGTCGCGTTGACGTAAAAGCCGGCACCGGTGCCAAAGTCCCAGGAGTCGTTGTCTCCTTCGATGTCGATTCCACGTGGCGAGGTGTCTGGGCAAATGACAACTAAATATTGAGTAAACTTAAAATTACCGCGAAAAAGAGCTTACCGATTCCTTGGGCGGCCGCACTTTGCTGGAAAGATCCTTTCTGGACACAATTGGCTTCAGTACAAGTAAGTCCAGAAAGAAACCAAAGAACAGGAAATGGCCCATCGCCTGGAGGAGTATAAACTGCAAATTTCATGGAACATCCAAGGACTTTACTCTTAGATTAGCGTCAACGAAGAGAACACAAAAGAAATCGTACCTCATGTGAGTAAACCTTCTGGACTCCTCCAAAACTCTTATTTGACGAAACTTCCTGCGCCATGTTTCTCTTAAAATGCAACTCTTTGAGTATGCGGGTGGAAACAAGATACGCAAGATTTATTTGAACATAAAATATGAGTCTGTTTGTTCTGCGAAAGAAAATATTTATTTTTTCAAGAACAGTTAATTCTTTGAATATGAAGATTCAAAGTAGAATGAAGTATTTTTTATATATTTTCACGAAATCGGTGCCAAGTTGATGAAGGTTGCACAAACCCAAAGCGTTCGCGATTTTGGCGAGGGCTTTCGCTAAAAACTATTTCGGCGTTGTCTTTCTCAAACTAACAAACCTTGGGAAAGCAGAGCTGATCCAAATTTTCTCGAGGATGTTGAATCGCGTCTCGGACAAATAGAGTGGTTTCCCGCGTCTGATTTTGAAGTCTTCCTCTTCGTATTTATCGAGGTAAATGGAGCCCCAACGTCGAAGGATCATGTTGTTTCTGATGATCATAATGGAGACATCGAAGAGAACGAAGAAGATTCCGTTCCCAGCGGAGCATTTATCAATATGAGATCTAAACAACTCAATGGCGAAATGGTTCTCTACATTATTTTTACTTGATAGGGGAAATGTGGCCAGCCTCATGACAGGGGTTATCAGCTTGGCTTCGATTATCATGCTCGTTATAACAAATTAACTCGCCACAGACAAGACAAATGACGCTCTTCTTTGGTAGTTTTCCACAGGCTTGACAAGGCGTTTTCAAACATGAATTGAGTAGATCACGGAATAGTTCTAAATCTTCATGAAGAAAATGTTGAGTATTTTATTATTACTTGGAGGTTTTAGCAATTGGGGCTTGTTGAAGAAGACGGGCTTTAGAAGAACGGCGGCAGAATTAGAAAGAAAACTCTTTTTATTGTTATTCTTTCCGGGAGGGAGTTTTTTGGTGTTGAGATTAGCAGCGTGTAAGTAATTTCTAAAAAGATTGAAGAATTTAATCCAAGACGAACTTACTGAAGCAGATTTTGAATAAAAGGTACTGGCTCGAAGAAGAGGTCGACTAGGTCAAATTTAGCCTCCGTTAGTTCGTTGATAGCATCATTATTCGCGAGTTCTGGTATTATTCCTAAGAAATAATATGAAACGAAGTTAAAACATTGTCTGTTTTACCAATGTAGCTGCAGAGACTGAAAACATCATGCTTTGTGCTCCACTTGAGATCAGGCTCGATACTGTGTGAGTATGGAAACACGTGGTGACACAGCAAAGCCGACATTTTTATGAAAGGCGTCATATACTGCTGAATTTTTTCCAAAAGCGCACTTTTTGTAAGAACTGATGAAGAAATGTATTCTCCGAGGGCATTGACTCCAAAAGCAGCTTCTTCGTCGCGGATGATCGACGCTATGGTTGAGAAAATAACCTTTGTTTTTGGAGGCAAATCTGAGGACAAATCGGATGGAGAAAAGAGATTGTGCTCGAGAATGATCTTGACGCAGGCTTGAACATAAGAGAGTTTGAAGAGAGCCTTGACAAATGTCTGGAAAAGCGTTTGAGACATCGATTTCATTGAAATTGCGAAAAGAAGCAGCAACCTTTTTGGATCCATAATCAGAATAGGCGTATAAATAGGCGTGTCGTAATTGAAAGTTAGATCAATTTGCATGTTGTTATGAAGAAGTTGGAATATGAGATTGACATGTCGAGAATATTTTTCAAATTCAAGAGGCATTTTAGATCGTGAGTTTTCAATAAGTTCTCGAAGAGGAGTCCTATGATTGTTTGACGCATCAGACTCTATACTTAGAATATCCAGTTCGAGCATATCTTGAAAGGCGGAAAGAGAATGACCCATCAGATTTGATCCAGTAAATGTCTTCCCATGTTGTCGCAGGGAGCGCAAAATTGAATAGTATAATAAAAAGTCTTGTTCTTGGGAATTGTGATGTGGAATGACGTCGCTGGTTCGAACTAATGACATTTTTCGTCTGGATGTCGAACACTCAAGCCGTAGATTGAAAAGTCCTTTCCAGTCGGTAAAAGAACTGAATATAAGCAACGGCACATGGGACAGGCGTAATTATGGTCGAAAACGACTAAGTCCGTACTTTCGGGCGGCTTTGATGAGTTTGTCCTGTGGCATTTAATATGGATATAATGACCGCATGTTTTGAGAACTGTTTTTGCATTGTGCTGGATGTCTTCGTGGTCGGCGTCTCTGACAAAAACATCAGCCGACTGTGCATTATTGATGTTGTCCATTGATGCTACATATGGCTCCTCCATACGATCATCAATGCCCAGAGACTCCTTTCTTCTTCCTCCCCCAAAACACTTCCATGCTGTTTGCTGGCACACATTCACTTGCATATTTTCTCTGTAACGATTGAAGAGCTCCAGTTTATTGTCTTGACCGGTTGTTTGATAATGGCTGATTTTCGTTCTGTGAACGTAGCACATAAGAGCGAGGTTGTCACCACCTTGGCGGCAAATGCAACAGATTGGACTGTCAACGTCTGATGTTTCCATTGCGATTTCTCGTATGGGTTTTTAATAAATCTAAAATCGGAAATATTTCTAAATGGTGAACCCATTCCTTCGAGGTCTGCCTTATTTTCAGTGCTGAATGCGGCAGATTTCTTCTTCATCTTCTCAAGAGCTCGTTTACGCGCTTCTTGGGCCATCAGCTTTTTGTTCGCAACTTTAGTACCACTATCTTTATTATTTTTCGCCCTCCTTTTTTCCTCATTAGCTTCGTATTGCGCCCGTACAGCATTGATTTTAGTTTGACAAGTAGCAGATTTATTCGAAAATTTAAGGATTATTCGTTTGATGAGATTAAGCATGTCAGAGTCAGCGCTTCCATTGAAGCCCTCGTTGTCATCTTCCTTTTTGTAGTTTTTGTGATAACAGAGCTTTACCAAAAGGTCGAGCATGCAACCCTTTCCTTCGATCTCTTGCATCGAGTTTGTCATAATGCAGTCAGAGGAATAAAGACTCCAACCAGATTCAGGGTCCGTATCTTTGACGTTTCCATAGTCAGACGTGTCAATCGCCCAGTCGAGAATAATCAAGCAATATGCTACCATACTGGATCGGAAACACTCTTCATCTTGAATATGATGCCAAAAAGTCAGAAAGCAGATGGAATGAAGCAACGATGATTTAAGAACGTCGTAGAGTCCTCTGTACATGTCTGAAAGTTTTGGCAGCGGACGATAGTTCAGACCAATAAGTCTATTTACGTCTTTTTCAGTTCTTTTTCCTCGGAGTTTGAGGTAGTGTTTTTGTCTACATCGCATGAGATCTTCGACCAGCACGCACCGATGGAGGGTAAAGATCGGGTCATATTTTGCCCAGCCAGCATCTGATAAACTGTAAGAGCCTTCTCCAAGATCCTTTGGTTTGTTGAACGTCGCTACCCGATCAAGCACTTCGTCAAGGTCGGAACTTTTCAGCTTGAAGTTGCTCACGTCGTATTCTTGAACATCCGATAGCCCAGGGATTTGATCAGCGAGGTCTGAATGACCTCGATCTCTTGCCGCTAAAACACAGATAACTTCCTTCTCCAGTTGTTCAATGGGAGTTATCTCCGTTGTGAACTTTTCAACTCCAATAGTCGTCAGAATTGTTATCATCGCCGATTCGAGCAAAGAAGCAATTTTAGACTCGTCCAGTGTAGTATCACTGCATATATCATCGATTGCCTCATCAATTTCGTCTGATTTTATCATCTTCCACACTCTCAGACGTTCAAAAAGCTGCTGAACCAGCAGATTCGGTGGTAAATAAGCCCAGACAAGTTGTACAAGATGCAAGTCAAGATCGAAAGTCGTCCCTGAGAACGAAGCTGATCGATAGACATGGACAAGAGAACGGGTGTTGTCGCCATTTCGAACCCAGACACGAGCCCGTACCTCATGCATCCCCGCAATTGTATGCTGCGCAGTATGCAAGAATGATTCCAGCTGATCTCTTTCGAAACTGAAGAATTCTTTCCATCCCAATCCGGGCAAAGACTTCCGAAGGTGGTAAATTATCGCACTCATCTGCCTTGGAAGCGAGATACTAAACGTAATCGTATCTGGGTCAACTTTTCCAGAACTTTTGCTAACGAAAAAATCGCGATAAGCCCTCATCAAGCATTTCCATGTACTGGTGACAGTGTTTTTCCACCGCGGCTCGTTTTCAAAGTGTTCTTTTCCAGTAAGCATCGAAATTATCCCGCTAAGAGGAACTGCTGATCCTTCTTTCTCCAGATAAAATGAAACATAAAAGAGTCGATCATACGAAATGTGATCGCCAATGGCCCGTGACTGAACATCCATCCCAGTGAACCAATTAATGATTCGAAGATATTCGTAGTAAAGATTGGAGGATTCTACCAGTTTTCTTGCTACAGAAGGATGATGAAGGCAGTTGTTCAAATCGGAAATAATGGGCCAGTAAACAGTTTGCTGAACAATCTCATGTCTACAATCGACGACTTTTCTCTTGTCGATTCCAGCTTTCAATGTTTGACGAAACAAAAGTCCAAGCGATTGTATGAAGACCTCGAGCAAGCTTCGTTCTTTAATCATACGCATAACTAGTGCTTCGTTAGAAAGAAGTTGGACGGAGATGTGAACAATTCTATTAGCCAAAGAATCAGGCTCGTTGGAAATAGTCAACGATTTCGCAGTGAATACATAGTTCTTGACAAAACAACCAGTTAGTTGCTCTTTATACGCATCATTGGGTAGAAGATGCAGGAGGAAATTATTGAGCGTATCTGGAAAATGCATGCGAGATAACCAGAAAGCGAATTCTTCCAATACAGTGGAACTTGAACTGAGATCGAATCTGAGAGCAGCTGTGCATTTTTCATCATCTTCATGGACGTAATTGTTCAACGCTCGTAGTTTTTCATAAACGTAGTCTCTTGTTCTTCTGAAGATTTCCTGGTTCTCATGATTCATTTCTGGTCGTTCGCAGCTTTCGAAATCGGCCAGCGATTGGAATAAAACTGAAACGACGACATCTTGCAGGGTTGTTCCGATTTGAATGAGTTGAATTAAGAAATCGACTAGTAAGCTGAATCCTGCATTGAATTCGGGCTCTCTGTTGAAGTGAACTTGTCTCAAGTCGTTTTCAATTTCGTTCCTGTGACCATGTGCCTCGCCTATCCTTCTGAGTAGCTCCGCACCCCGTTCATTCGCATTCTCTTCTGTTGGATCAATGAACTCATCTGTATCCAATATGTCCGTATCCATTTCTTCGACCTCGGGAGATTCCGCATCCATGAGCCCGGCAGCGACTAGTTCTAGCGGCACAATATCATCTGGTCGTTCAGCGGTTCCCCCTTCCGGCGGGGGAGATTGAACGGTTATTTCATCACCCGGCATTGGTTCATCCTGCCCGAATTCAGTAGGAAGCGGACTCTCGGTCATTCTTTCTACATCTTCAGGAGGCGGCGGAACTGGAATGTCTTGAGGGCTGTTGGGAGTTCGAGTTGAACTAGTTGTGCTCCTGGAACGCTCTTCTTTTTCCAGACGATCTTTTAAGAATGCTTCGATTTGTTCCCTCTTGTTGTCTTGAAACTTGACTCGCAGTTCATGCAGTAGTCGATAGACAATTGAAGATATAATTGGCGTACAAGGCTCCAGCGCTTCAGCGGGCGGATTCGGAGCAACAATGACTTTTGAAACATGTTTCGGGCAAACTCCCTAGATTATGAATTATGTTTGAACATTGTTAGTAGCTGTACCTTTTCACACATAACGTTGGTATCGCCACAGTCACATGCTCCCCCAGCACCTGACTTGAACATGTTGAAATCGTGGCCCTCGTGGTCTCCCGCCTCAAAACAAGGCGCGCAGAGCGACATGCACGAGTTAAAGGCACACGTTCGACACCTGTAAGCGATATACTCTGAGCCCCATATTTTGCCACATGACGTCGCGCCGCTATTGTGATAGCTTTTCATTTTGTCCTGCCATCTTTCAAAGGATTGATCGCCGCCTATGTTTCGTTTGAGAACCTCGATAGTTTGCGCATCGATGTTCCGAGTGGGATCGAGTGCCGAGGCGATCTCCTGGCCGATAGCCTTGTAGCGTTCGCCGAACGAGTGGATCGGTTTCCGATGGACATTCACCATTTTTCATAAAATCATTCTGGACAAGAAAAATTGGATGAAAACGAAGATGGTTCTATTTTTTGTGGGATCGTGTTATCATTAGAATAAATAGACTTGATTTTTTTCGATAAATGAATCAGAGAAGTTAACTGAAGATATCCGAATAAAAATAAAAGGAGCTCAGAGGCAGCTGCTGGCAGAAATATGGAAACAAAACTTGCACTTTTATCAACAGATGAAATCGTAATCAGTAGCGACACGAGGATCGGGAATCGAACGCTCGATGCTTCCACGCCAAACCTTCGCGATTTCCTTCCCGTAGATTTTCTCGAACGAAGGGAGCGCCGCAAATCGCTGGCATATTTGTTCCCGTATGTCTGTGAATCCTGGGCCGGACCAGATTTGGTTGAAGTTGTTGACGCCTTTGTAGAATTCGAGCGAATCGTTGTGTTTTGCCGTCGCGAGAATCGTTTTCAAAGCGCGCTCCCGAGTCTTTTTCGATGGATCGTCCGCGTTTACAACCAACTTATGAGCATAAGAAACAGGAAACCAAAAGGCGAAGCAATCTTGTGTGAGAAGAGAGTTGTCAAGAATTGCCCGGAGACAGTCCATGATCAGGTCTTGCATTTTGTCCACAGATGAATTTTTATCAATGACGCGCATAAGCGATGTATCGTTACGGAGACGATCCTCGATTTCAGGCCGTTCGGTCATCAGCAGAGTGCAGGTCTGTAAGAAAAAGGATTCATCCCCACAACTTTTTTTTTTGGTAAAAAATGATTTATCAGACTAATTCTTTTTTTTTTGAGAGATTTTTCACCAATTTTCCTTCTTGCGAGTTGCTCAAAATACCAAACTGGCAATTTGTCGCCCGAGTTGACGTAATATCTCGTGTAGAGTTTCAGAAATCCGCCATAAACCAGCATCGTGTATCCAGCTTCCTCATATTCTTTCTGGTAATCGCGGAGAATCGGAATACACGTTCCAACAATTATGTACGGTAAGCTTCCCATCATTTCTTTGAAGGGGTTCAATTATATGACGGCAACTCATTTTACTGAAAAGAAACCAAATCGAATCCGAAAGAACCTGCCCTAGACAACTTAGAATCGCAAGAACATCCCTGGAGAATAAGTGGATCGCATCGAGGATCGTATCTCTAGCGAACTTCTGAGTTTCTTCGTAGTTCGCTGCAAGTTCGATAGTTCTCATGATATGAATCGCATTATCCTTGGCATTAATGACCAATTCGTTCAAATCCCTTTCTGAAGGCGCTTTGTAACTTTTTAGCGCCTTGCAAGCCTGAACTCCAACATCGGTAAAAAGCAGCTTCATAAGCGTTTTTCTGCATCCTTCTGTGCGCATTCCGTCGAATGTTTCGCAAATTAAAAAACGGAAATGCTTGGCGGAAAGGCCGTTTTGGTACATTTTCTGCATTTCTCCGGTCGCTCGGATTTTATCAGCAGGGGAAAGGTGCTGGAATGCTTCAAAACAGAGTCGACGACAGGGCTCCTGGATTTCGTCGTCTGGGTTGTCGATTGCTCGCATTACCGCACAGACGGCTATTATTTGGCTTTGGAAAATGCCATTCTTATAGCTACTTTAAAAATCGTAAAAACTACTGTATTTTTCTAGGGAAGAATGATAATTCTTCATAACCCTTAAAAGCCCTTTTCCTTCCAATTTGATATATTTAATCGCAAGCTCGTTTCCCCTTCTTACTTCAAATTCAGCCGAGCTAACAAGTGCTATCAACGATTTCTTATCCAGCTCGGAAAGCGTCTCCCAGTCAACATCGAAATTTGGCCTCATTCCTTCCGTCATTTTTCAAAATCGAAATTTTTCTTCTCTGAAAGAAACTTTCTTATTCAGAATATCTTTCGAGCAGGTTCTAGCAAAATCTTTTGTATTTTGATGACAAAGGGAGAAATCAGAATCTGACTCAGAAGTTTCCTAAACAATTAATGATGCAAACCATGATTAGTTTCAAAATTAATTTGTTTTATGAGCAATAAAATGAAAAAAAAACGAAGAATGAAAATATTCATTTTCCTTTTTTGGGAATCGAACTTGTCTTTCGCATATTTGCGCAAATACGGCATGGAAAAAGACAGTCAAATACACTCTCCTTGGGACAGGTCAATAATCTATTCTCGTGATAAGTCTGCTCTCTCTTGGGAAAATGGAAAATCATCAAAAATCGATACGAGACTTCTGAACTGAATAGCTCGAAATAGACTTGAATCTACCCGTTCTCGAAATTATTTCATTTAGATTTCTGTCTGTAAGACAGTTGATGCAGTCTTTCACTGAAGGATTCTTACGTTAGGCAGACGCTGGCGATCCTGTGAATGGAAAAGATTTATCAAGGATGCTTCCTTCGAGCCAAGAAAATGACCTTTTCAAAATTCACATTTTCGTGTTTTCGGCAACAGAAAGATGTCGACCCTGGCCACCTTTCGCGAAAATTTTCGCCATTATCTCAAGCTGACTAAGTATTGTCTTTACGGATGGTTGGCCACGTCGCCGGCAAACTGGCAATTTTCCAGGAAATTGTCCCTAAAGAAACATCTTTCCAGTGCCAAAAAACCAATAAAAAAAGTCAAATTCGTTGAATATAAGAAAGAAGTCACAGCTTTGAAAATAAAAAAAAAAGTTGAACAAAGAACGCGAATAACCTTGGTTTCGAAAACAACCAGCCACGCCCCAAAATCGTTGGATTTTTAAATGAAGTTTGAAAAATTATTAATTTCTGATGAAAAATTGAGATTTACAGTCAGCTGCTCTGAAGTTGCTATGAATTCACACAATCACTTTCGGATCGATGGTCGACGACTTTTCTGGATGCTGCGAGACAGTCCCGATTTGCGTGGGCGGGTGGCGCCAAGTCGCGCGCTGATTGGCGGAGGCCCCTGGAGAAACGGATAAAGAGGAGCGCTCCGCCCGAGTCGGATTCACTTTGTGTTTTGCTCGACGCGACGCAACCGAAAAAACCAAAAACCGAGAAATGCAAATTTTCGTTAAGACCCTCACGGGCAAGACCATCACCCTCGAAGTCGAGGCTTCCGATACCATCGAAAACGTCAAGGCGAAGATCCAGGTTAGTTCTGCATTGTTTTGATAAAGGAGCAATCATTTTATATACCTTACTTCATAGGTCACAAAATATTATAAAGTGATAGCTATAAATTGTTTTGTAAGAAGACATTCAGATCATAATCAATAATGAAACAACGTAAATTTGTGCGAAATGCAACTTTCTTACAGTCAGTTTCGTTCTGACTCTTTCATAGTTGACCGAGATTGAAATTTAATGAATTCTCGGCTGAAACGCATCGATAGATCGTTAATTTTGAAAGGCCCTTTTGAAAGACGCTTATTTGTATTCTGTCGAGTCATGAATTCAATTTCAAAACCGCCCTATTCTTCCTACAAATCAATAATCCACCACTTCCCCGATACTTTCACAGTGCTCCTCGCAATATAAACAATTCGTATCTAGAACGACATTTTTTGGTATTTTCGAACTCGAAAGGTCAATGCATTAAATTGTTGTTTTAGGACAAGGAGGGAATTCCCCCAGACCAGCAGCGACTCATCTTTGCTGGCAAGCAGCTTGAAGACGGCCGAACCCTTTCTGATTACAACATCCAGAAGGAATCGACCCTCCATCTCGTTCTCCGACTCCGAGGTGGTATGCAGATCTTCGTCAAGACCCTCACCGGCAAGACCATCACTCTTGAGGTCGAAGCCTCTGACACCATCGAGAACGTCAAGGCCAAGATCCAGGACAAGGAAGGTATCCCACCAGACCAGCAGCGATTGATCTTCGCCGGCAAGCAGCTCGAGGATGGCCGAACCCTCTCCGACTACAACATCCAAAAGGAGTCCACCCTTCATCTCGTCCTGCGACTCCGAGGTGGTATGCAGATCTTCGTTAAAACTTTGACGGGAAAAACCATCACCCTCGAAGTTGAAGCTTCTGATACCATCGAGAACGTTAAAGCGAAGATCCAGGTAAATATCGATCTTTCAAAAAATAGACCTGTTCTCTTTGGATCAATAATTGAAACCCGTTTTTAACTCATCCCTTTAGGACAAGGAAGGTATTCCCCCAGACCAGCAGCGACTTATCTTCGCCGGTAAGCAGCTCGAGGACGGCCGAACCCTCTCCGACTACAACATTCAAAAGGAATCCACTCTCCATCTTGTCCTCCGACTTCGAGGTGGTATGCAAATCTTCGTCAAGACATTGACTGGAAAGACCATTACCCTCGAAGTCGAAGCTTCTGACACTATTGAAAATGTCAAAGCTAAGATCCAGGTAAGCCCGAAATCAACGAGGAGTCATTTCCCTTGTTACGTAATCGCAGATAATCACTGTATTCTCGTAGGACAAGGAGGGCATTCCCCCAGACCAGCAGCGACTCATCTTCGCTGGTAAGCAACTTGAAGATGGCCGAACCCTCTCCGACTACAACATCCAGAAGGAGTCTACTTTGCATCTCGTCTTGCGTCTCCGAGGTGGTATGCAGATTTTCGTCAAGACCTTGACTGGCAAGACCATCACCCTCGAGGTCGAAGCCTCCGACACCATCGAAAATGTCAAGGCGAAAATCCAGGACAAGGAAGGTATTCCACCAGACCAGCAGCGACTCATCTTCGCTGGCAAGCAGCTCGAAGATGGTCGCACCTTGTCCGACTACAACATCCAGAAGGAGTCTACCCTCCACTTGGTTCTCCGTCTCCGTGGTGGTATGCAGATCTTTGTGAAAACATTGACCGGCAAGACCATCACCCTCGAGGTCGAGGCCTCTGACACCATTGAAAATGTCAAAGCCAAGATCCAAGACAAAGAAGGCATCCCTCCAGACCAGCAGCGTCTCATCTTTGCTGGCAAGCAGCTCGAGGATGGCCGCACTCTCTCAGATTACAACATTCAGAAAGAGTCGACCCTCCATCTCGTCCTCCGACTCCGTGGTGGTATGCAAATCTTTGTCAAGACCCTCACCGGCAAAACCATCACCCTCGAGGTCGAGGCCTCCGACACCATTGAGAACGTGAAGGCCAAGATCCAAGATAAGGAAGGCATTCCCCCAGACCAGCAGCGTCTCATCTTCGCCGGCAAGCAGCTCGAAGATGGGCGCACTCTTTCGGACTACAATATCCAGAAGGAGTCCACTCTCCACCTCGTCCTTCGACTCCGTGGTGGACAATAACTGGCTTCGCTCGTTTTACATGTATTGAAACACATTTCTGCCCTGTTATTCCCCATTCTGCAATACCACGTTTCGTTGTTTCTTCTTTCAAATTGAAAAAATCATAGTTCCAATAGTCGCCCAAGGTGGCTACTGTGTCTCAAGTTTTATTAATAAATATTTCGGCTCATTCTAATCTTCCGTGTTATTCTCGTTTATTTCACTCCTAGATCTGTGGTCACAGCTGGTTACTGATTGCAATAAGTTAAGACAATGGCAGAAGTCGGTTTAATCGGGCTCTTCCCGGAGCTCACGATTGGTGATCAGTCCAAGCGAGTCAAAGCCGCCACAGGCCTCTGTACCGGTCTCGCAGGTAGCTCTCTAGTTTTAGTAAGGTTCCTCCTTACCCTTTCTTAGGCGCTTCGGAGAACGAAAAAGTCGCTCATGATGTCAAATATTCATTTGAGCGTTTGATAAAAGGTCTTTCTGCCAATAAAGGCTGGTCTCGACCTGGATTTTGTCTTGGCCTTACAGCCATCCTCTCAGAGGTGCCAGAAATCGACACCGCTGAGGTCATCGAATTTATGAGAACGACACTGGCTGATAAAACTGATCCTGACAACTTCAAAGGCCTCGCCCTTGGCCGATGCTTTTGTATGGCAGCTATTATCAAATCTGGTCGAGCTACAGGCGAACATAGACTCGAAGTTCTCAGTCAGCTGTTTAAAATCCTCGTCAAACGACCATATCTTCGCCAGCTCGTATGTCAAGTTATTGTTGAGCTGATTGAAACGGCAGAAAATATGGAGGAGTTCTCTTCCGAAATTGCTGAGCATCTAACAAGAGTTGGACCAGATCTTACCACGAATGCAGATCTCGCTTATGTTCTATTCAAGATTCAAAAACGCTCGCTTATAACGCCAGACGACTTCCGTGTCTTTTGGGGCTCAAAAGAAATCATGCCGGAAGACAAGCCAAAGAAAGCATTCGAAAAGCTCAAGGTGATTCTCCATGGAGCGACCTCCAGACATCCAAAGACCCATCCAATTATCAAATTAATTTGCGACGAGGCACTCGCTTCATCCTCGTTCGCTGACTTCTGGGATCATTACGAAAAAGAATCACAAAAACTACCGTGGGAGAAGAAATACGTAACGATGGAATTGTTGAATTACGCCGTGATTTCTACCAAATCGACCGAGCAACTAGTGCCGCTTTTGTCCGGGGAAGCGTGCAGACTAGCCCGCAATTCGCTTATTCACTCAGAACGATTCCTGTTTCACCAGGCTGAAGCTTTTGTGAAAACTATTGGCGACCTTGTCAAATCCTCAGACGCCGAGAAGCAGCGAGTTATTTTCATGAGCCTCCTCAAATTCACCCCTCTAACAAAACAATTCTGCATGGCTGTTATCAAAAATTTATCGTCCAAGAACCACATCTGGTTCGCAAAGTGGTTCGTTAATGCCTTCAACAAGGGCAAAGATGACATGTTCGAGATTGATCTTGGGGACCCGTCTGCAATGCGCAAGTGGCTGGTGCAAAATCTCAATATATTCATCAAGACATCGCTCGATCATGAGTCTCTTTGGTACATTGTCCGCACATTGATTGTGATCGCCTTCTTCAATGTCGGGAAACTATCGAAAAAGTGCGATATTCCTGAACTAAAGGCCTCCCGAGAAGATTTCAAGCCAGACGAGCTTCGGGAAGCTACACAAGTTTTGATAAACGCTGTTGTTTCTGGCGCTGACCACGGCTTGTCAATGAAAGCAGTCGACTTTATGGATAAGTTGATGAAGCAAAAGGGAGTCTCAACTAATTTGGAATTGTCCGAAGCTACAGAAGACACCTGGAAGACCATGATTGAGCTAAAGTCTGTGATTCAGAAGCACAAGTACAGCAAAGTCCTCTCGTCCCTCACCTGTGAGTGTGCGCTTTCTATCTTTGTGGAGAACAGGGAGGATAATGTAATCATGCTCAACGATCTGATGGAGTTGATCAAAAACGATCAAGTCGACGAAGAAGCAATCGTTGAGATTCTGTTGAGTCTGCTTGTTTCCGAGTCGGGCAAAAACAGAACGATGGTTCTTGGCTGCTTCCGCCAACTGATGAATAACTGCAGTTTGTCCGCGCTTCAGCTAGTCGCAGACGCTATCAATCCTGCCACCAGCGCTTTGGAAGTTGAAGACGAGAATGAAGACTCCGAGGACGACGACGGAGTTGAAGACATGTCGGAGGAGAGTAGTCAAGAAAAGGCCGAGTCGAGTAGCCAAGAGAAGGAGTCAGACAGCGAAAGCGAAGGTGAAGACGAAGAAGAAGAGGATGACTTGGAGAGCGACGATGAAGGTGTTTCGTCTGCTTCCGATGTTGACGAAGAAGAGGAAGACCAGATCAACCACCTGAGGTAACCTTTTGTCCTTTTAAATTTTTTATCAGTTGCTTAAGGTCACGGTTAAAAGCAGCAATGGGCGATGCTGCTGCCTCCGAAGATGACTCCGAAGATGAAGACGAGATGACAGACGAGCAGATGATGGCTATGGACGACGCCATCGGGGCAGCCTTCAAGTCAATGACATCGAAGAAGCGTGACGCTGCCGCAATTCAGCTTCAAAAGCGCAACTTTACCCTTCGAGTGATGGACCTCGCCGACGCCTATCTAACCAGAAATAGTGGCGAGGAGAAGTCTCTCGTCTTCATGACCCCTCTTCTCAATTGCGCAAAAACTAGAACGCCATCTGAGATCTCAAAGAAAGCAACAAAACTCCTCACATCTAATTTCTGTAACTCAAAGAAGAAAATCTGCAAAACGTACGATCAAGAAGCTGTCCTCGACATCTTAGATCGCCTCGCCTCCGATATCAAAACCTACAATGGAATCGAGTACGTTTCTCTCGTGCAAAACGTCATCTTCTTCGTTTTTAAATGCCTGAGAGAGCGTTTCAACAACTGCGAAGAAGAGCTAACGAAATGCTTGCAGACAATGATCGACGGCCACTTCGCGAAGAAAACGACACACACGCCACTGAAGTTCCTTCAGGATGTCACGGAACGATTCCCAGAACTCATTCGATTGATGATCCCTCTGACGAAGAAGTACTTCACCGATGCTCCGAATGTTTACAAAAAGGCGTCTGCCATCGAGCTAGTCACGAAAGCATATGCATCAGGTTGTCTTTTCCGGCAAATATTTCGATAAATCGATTTTTAGCGACTGGTGAGATTCTTGAAACTATCACAGAGACGATCTCAGACATCGTGGCTAAATCTGAAGGCTCCAAACACGAACTGAAGGTATGATTTGCTTCCAAACCTTGGTTTGACAACGTTTAAAGGCCGAGAGACAGATCGATCTCGTAGCAGAGCTCCTGAAAGTGATGAACAAACGCTCTGAGAAATTCAAGGAAGTGACGAACATCCGAGACAATGTTCTTCAAGTTCTTGAGATCGAGGAGATCAAGTCAGTGAAGGGATTCGGCAAAGTTAGGACGCAAGTCGATATGTTCGTCGCGAAGATTGATCCTAGGTTCGTTTGCGTTATTCGGAGCGTCGTCTTATTGCGTTTTTAGCTTTACGGAAAAGACGAAAGCAGAAAAGATCGCAGAGAAGAAGAAACAGACAGAGGCTAGAATTCAGAATAAAATCGCGAGAGATGAAGCTCGAAAGGCCAAGTTCGAAGCTATCAAAAAGGAGAAGATGGAAAAGGTAACTCAAAACGAGAAATCGCCAGAGTCAAATAGAGATTCTAGGGTGAGTGGGTCGAGAAGAAAGAATGGAAGCAGAAAGAAAAAAAGAGAAAGAGGCATTTCAGAGTCAAATGAAAAGCCTGCGAAGAAGAAGAAGAAATTCTATAAGCCGAATGCATAAACGAATGTCAATAAACTCCCCTAATTCTATTGTGAAATGAATGTTTTCAATCAACCGGTTGATCTTCTAAGGACCAGTCTAATCAGGTTCCATAAGTTTTCTTGACCCACTTTTGAATTTAGGCGTTTTAATTATGCAATAAAGGTGTTGTAAAAAGGCCACACCTACGCCAATTTTTATTTGTTCAAAATCTCCTTGGAATACGAAAAGTTTTTTAAGGTCAAGCACGAACAAGAGAGAACTCATTAGCATGAGAATTACGCAAACCCTACTGGAGTAGAGCCCCTTCCTCTTTTGGGTGACCAATTACGTCGAGGCGGAGGTGGTGAACCGCATTCTTGCATGTCGCCGCGGGTAGAACACTTTTCCTTTCGATTGAGAGGTTTATCGAAAATTTTTTTGTCCCTTTTCTACCTCAATCTTACCACCGAGACCATAGATCACGAAGATGAGGTTCCTTTTCATTTTGTTTGATTTGAGAACAAATTTCTTTTAGAATGTCTAACATTAAAGTGTTTGGAGGCTCCTCCCACCCAGAGCTCGTTCAAGAAATTTGCAGGAGGCTTCAGATCCCAGTCGGAAAGGCAAAATGCACCAAGTTTGCCAACGGGGAAACAAATGTTGAGATTCAAGAGTCCGTGCGAGGGGAAGATGTCTTTATTGTTCAGGTATCTTTGTAACCACCTATCCCGGTTGGTTAATTCGTTTGTCTGGTAGACAGGATGTTGCAGCGATGGAAGCAATGGGATCAAAGCCTCCATAAACGACCATCTGATGGAGCTGTTAATTATGATCAACGCCTGCAAAATCGCCTCTGCTCAGCGCGTGACAGCTCTCATCCCCAACTTCCCATACGCAAGACAAGACAAAAAGGACAAGTCTCGAGCTCCCATCACTGCAAAGCTCGTTGCGAATCAGCTCACCACGAGTGGAGCTGATCACATAATCACTATGGATTTACATGCTTCACAAATTCAGGTTATTTTCACTCTTGAAATAAAGCATCTGACTGTCTTCTTTTGACAGGGATTCTTCGATCTGCCCGTGGATAATCTCTATGCTGAGCCGCGTGTTGAACTCTGGATCAGAGAAAACGTGCCTCAGTTTGAGAATTGTGTGATTGTTTCTCCCGATGCTGGTGGAGCCAAGCGAGTTACATCTCTTGCTGATAAGCTCAATACAGACTTTGCGTTGATTCACAAAGAACGAAAGAAGGTACTTTTTCATTGACGTTTGCTTCGTTACTATTTGTTACAAAAGGCAAATGAAGTTGCAAACATGGTGCTTGTGGGCGATGTCCAAGGCCGACCTGCTATACTTCTTGACGATATGGCTGACACTTGTGGTCAGTAACGGCTTTTAAAATCAAGGATAAATTTCCTTTTAGGAACATTGAAAATGGCTGCCGATAAGCTGATCGAATCTGGTGCGACTGAAGTGTACGCCATCGTCACCCACGGAATATTCTCGAGGGACGCGATTGAGAAAATCAACTCGTCGAAAATTAAGTTCATCGCTGTGACGAACTCGATGCCACAAGAGAAGAACATGAAACTCTCGTCCAAGATCAAGATTATTGATATATCTGGGATCTTGGCGGAGACGATTCGGAGAACCCACAATGGCGAATCGGTAAGTTTCCGAATAACTACGATTTTCAAAGTTTTCAGGTCTCGTATCTCTTCTCCCACGCGTTCTAAGAAGACAAGAAGGCAACTGATAAGAACCTTGGCCTAGGTCTAGGATCTGGGGTGACAGGAGGTGATCTGAAATGAGTCGCCAGAAATGAATCACCAAAAGATGTGATCGGGTTTCTCGGATCACCCCAAAAAGGTGATCGAGTCCCGATCACCAAATCAATTTTTGGGAGTTCTTCGATCACCAAATTGGGGTGATCGGATCTCCTACGTCGAATTTCGGTTAATGAAGTTTTTTAATTTACTTTTTTATTCATTTTTTGTTTAACAAAAAACTTAATAAGTTTTTTCATAAAGTTATTTATTTCTTCCGACAAAAAGTCGCTTCAAGTATCAGAAAGCTTTCATTCATAATTGTTATCTTCCCTTGTGGTTTGACATCAGTTAAATCATTCTAAAACCTTTCGATTTTTCGATAGAGACCGCGAGAGAAATCTGGTGCAAAACGCCATCTTTCTTGAGAAATTTCACGAAAATTCGCACATTGCAAAAATTGGGTCAAACGGATTAACACCCTTCGAATTAATTGAGGGCATAAGTCACTGTGGTCGGTTTTACCGGCCCCGTGTATTGAGAAGTTAATCCTTTCATTTAAAGAAATTAGTTCCTTTTTGATTTTCCGAAAATTCAGAACCCTTACCGTTAGTAACTAATGGACCCAAAGTAAAGAGTAAGTAAGTAAATACAAAGTATTACTGAGTCGGATAAGAGGGTTGAAGCGTATTTCTTTCCCGGGGCGAGCCCTTTTCATGGTAGTAGAAAGTGAAATGGAGATTATCTCTTTAAATTTCAAATAAAGAGTGGTCAAAAGAGTGATTTGACATCAAAATATCCACTTCTGCCCTGACCATAATCACACGACTTTGGTGATCGAAAATGTTTGGATCACCAGTCAGAGGTGATCTCGATCACCTAAATCACCAAAAATTCAGGCGGGTGATCGGCTCCGATCACCTCGTTTAGGTGATCCGCGGAGCTCTATCACATCTTTCGGTGATTCATTTTCGGCGACTCATTTCAGATCACCTCCGGTCACCCCAGATCCTAGACCTAGACCTTGGCCATTACTAGAATTTACAAATTAATCCAATGACTCATCTGTCCAACTTTCCCCACTGCTTTACCCAGCTTAGATCCATACGAAACCCAACGTTGCATTTCAGTCAGTTTCAAAAAAGGTGTTTTAAACTCATTTTAAAACGATGAAAGAAAGTTTTCGAAAGTTCATATAATATCTAAAATACTGTTGCACTCCGATATTATCGCTCACAAATCTCCGTAGAGGAAGATTTATATCTGAAAGTTTATTGAATGGTCTGAATACATTAACGCGTGACGTGTTTAAAATCCCGAGTGATCATTTTTGCAGAATGTTGAGATCTCTGAATAGAGCGTTGAGGACGAGCAGTGTCAGGAATGTGACTTATAAAAGTGTGGCTCTCTCGGAAAATCATGAAGGATTTGAAGGCAGGTACTAAGGCTGATCTCAGCAAGAATCTAACATTTATTAATCACCTGCTAGAAATAGCTGATATTTAGATTTTTGAAGAATACCTCTCTACGAGGTTTAAATATTGTAAAATAGGTTTAAGCACGATAATATCACTCCGAACTCCTTTAGTTACGGATTAAGTTATCTTGATCATTACAGAATATTATTTTATTAACGATAGAACCGATTATCATCATTATTGTTTTCCCTTCAATTTTTATAGCATTTTGACCAAGTTTGTAGTCAGGGTTGCCCAATCGGACAAAAAATCTTGGTCTTGGCGATCCGATTCCGATCCGATCCGATTCGGACCTCGTCCAATCCGACCGATTACCGATCCGATTACCGATTCCGATCGGATTTTTCGGATTCCGATTAAAGTTCATGTCCGATCGGACAATTTTCCGATCGGAAAAATATTCGAAAATTTTCAAGTTAAAATTTCAATTTAGACTACTGAATATGAAGAAAAAACTCGGAAATATCAAGTTCTTTCGCTACAAACGCCCTTCTAACCATTTTACCTCTTATTTCCGTGAAAATTTATGGATAATTTTGGGTTTTCGGGGCTTGGATCCGCAACATTTGTACAAAACATATAAGGGTCCTGAAAGAGCTTTCATAAAAGCCGCCTCGGCGCTAGAATTTCCTAGAAACGAAGTAACAAATGGGCCATTTGAAATGGCGTTCGCAAAAACAACCATTTCAATGGTTGACATTCTCAATCTAACACTAAATCACCGTGACGAAGGTTTTAAAGGACGTAATTAAGCTCTTTTTTAAGAAAAACATGCCTAAAAATTGGTGAATTTACACAAATATTACTTTTTATAAGTGTATTTTAAGCCTAAGTCACGGATTTTAGTGGCTTTTGAATGAATGAATCCGACTTTTTTACCCATTTTCCGATCGGATTATCGGATCCGATTTTACCGATCGAAACCGATTTAACCGATCGGACATGACCAAATTTTCATTGCCTCGTCCGACCAATTACCGATCCGATTCCGATCGGATCGAATTTCCGATCGGATTCCGATCCGGTTGGGCAACCCTGTTTGTAGTTTTGATTGATGGGCGGAAACTAAGAGTGCCTCGAACGTCTCAGGTTCTCAAGATAAAATCACGCGATTTGGCAGAAATCGTAGCGCTAGAATGGGCTGGCCAAGAAGAGCGTAATCTCGCAAAGATTAAAAAACATTCACTTTACATGACACAGGTAAGTACTAATGCCACTGGATAATAGATCAAACTGATTTGTCTAGCTTTGCTACGCGGAGTCTGAACTTCGAGAAACAACGGATAAAGGAGAGCTCATTGAAGGCTTGCTGAAATATTTGCAAACAGACACTTGCCTGTTCCGTTCGCCTTCCACAGATGCAGATTCGCTTGATGGTACTCCAGCAATAAACCTCGTTGAAGCGCAGGATAAAGAATGGACACCAGTTCAAGAGTGGTTTGAGGAGCGCTTCAGAACCAAGGAAAAGTTCTAAAAATGCTGTCTCGATTGAATTCCAGAAAGAAACAAACTTGAAACTCTAAAAAGCTCGAAGTTGCAAAGGGTTTCCGCCTCCCAACCGTCCCTGACGAAGCTTACAAGAATCTCCAGAACCATCTGAACAGTTACGATGTTGGAGTTTTAATCGCTCTCGAGAAAATGTGTCTTGCTTTGAAATCGATGATGCTAAGTTTAATGGTTATTGAGCGAAAGCTGTCTATTGAAGAATGTGTCCGTCTCAGGTGCAATCATAAACTTGCTTCGAACTCTTATTTTTTAATAGTCGCCTCGAAAATGAGTACCAGAAAGAAACATGGGGTACAGTTGAGTACCACCACACCGTGGAAGAATGTGACATTCGCGCTAAAGTTGCTGCTCAAGCATTATTTATTCGATTCTCTGTTGAGGACATCGACTCCGATCCAAAACTTATCTCTGACTACACTCTCTAGAATTTTTAATTTATATAATTATAGGCGCTTTTTGATTTGAATAAATTTAGAGCTTGAGTTTTAAAAAATGTCAAACGACGCCGCCCTTGATGAGATCCGACGACAGCGAATGGCCCAACTTCAGGTGCAAAACGATTAAGATAGTACTTTTTAAACAGTCAAAAGGGAGGAGCCCAGGATCAGCAGAAGCGACAGCAGATGGAAGACATGACCAATTCCATGCTTGGTCAGATTCTTGATCAATCCGCTCGAGCTCGACTCAACAACGTCGCTCTTGTCAACCCACAGAAGGCAAAGCAAACTGAAGCTATGCTCATGCAAATGGCTAGATCTGGAAAGGTTTCTTCTTGATTTGGATACATTTGAGATAATTTGTCTTCCATAGATTCAGTCAAAGCTGAACGAGAGCTCACTTGGTGACATTCTCAACCAAATCGCATCTACTCAGCAAAAGACAACCGTCAAGTTTGAGCGCCGAAGAGTCATGGACTCTGACGACTCCGATTCCGATTATTAGATCTAACTTCCTACTCTCAAAGCCTGAAGACTAATAGATACACACCAGAATGCATTCTCGTAATAATCCCTTTCTTTCTGACTAGCCAAATTGACAATTTCCCTATTATATTTATTGTTTTTACTTCAGTTCAAATTCACAAAGTAGCTTGTTCATGTTCTAAATTAGCTGTTCAATGATTTGGTCTCTTGGCTCAATTTTATTAAAGATTTTTCAGAATGGAAAAATATGAAAGTTATCAGACAGACTGGGAGAGCTCGGAAGGGCCTCCTAATTTTGACATGGAAGATCATATTAGAGACACTTGGACTTGGTTCAAGGACGTTTTAAAATCGCCTAAGGTAAGAAATACTGATAAATTGGAAATTTACAGTCTCAGTTTGTTGTTGCACCAATGGTTGATGCATCAGAACTTCCGTGGCGAGTCCTGAGTCGACGCTATAGCTCGGAACTATGTTATACTCCGATGTTCCACGCAGCTAATTACATAAAAGACGCGACTTATCGCCGTGAGAATTTTCCCGATACCGGAGATCTTGAACAGGGCTCTCCAGAGTTCGACAGGCCTTTGTTCGTCCAGTTTTGCGCGAATGATGTCAATGCCTTCAGGTATTTGAAAGCTATTTACGGAAGTTAATCAAGAGTAGTACAGCTGCAAAAATGGTGGAAGATCGTTGCGACGCGGTTGATTTGAATCTCGGCTGTCCTCAGATGATCGCCAAGCGGGGCCATTACGGGGCGCACATGATGGAAGACTGGTCCAATATTAGAAAGATGATTGAAGAGGTAAAACTTGCTAATTATGATTTAACGGCTGAGCTTTGATAAGCCCGATATTATAGGCCCGAAAAGTCGCGAAAGTAAGAATCACAGCGAAGATTAGAAAATTTGAGGATGAATCTATCACATTGAGGCTAGGCTCAAAATATAATTAAATTTACGAATATACTGACGTTACAAAAATATTATCAACCCTCGAAAGATATGCGAAAATGCTCGAAAACGCTGGCGTAAGTTTGCTGACAATCCACGGGCGCACTCGAGATCAACGAGGACCAAACACTGGCCTTGCTGACTGGCAAATCATCAAAAAAGTAAAAGACGCCTTAAGAGTTCCTGTTATCGCAAATGGAAACATACAGTGCTTGCAACACGCGCTAGACTGTATCGAACAAACAGGAGTTGATGGAATTATGACGGCAGAAGGAAACCTTTACAATCCAGCTCTTTTCTCTGGTATTTCTCCGCCAGCTTGGAAAATAGCGACAGAATACATCGAAATCGCTAGAAAATACAAGTTACCAGCGTTGAGCTGTATTCGAGGCCATATCTTCAAAATTCTACATCACGTGTTTCAGCAAGAAGAGCACCGAGATCTCAGAGATAAACTTGCACAAGCAAATGACTTCGAAGAAATCGGAAGTGTAGCAGAAGAAGCTAAAAAGACTTGAGAAGTTAGACGAAAATACGGACTTCGACTCGCCAAAAGTTATGGACGACTTGTTGAAGCTACCTTATTGGAGATGCAAGCCTTACGTTCGACCGAAGCCTTCGGAAACAACAGAACAAAACTCAAGAAAGCGTAACTCGGGCATGATCGAGGAAAATTTGAAAAGAAAGAAACATAAAGAACAGAAAAAAGCGAAGTTTCAAGAGAAAATGGCAAAAGAGGTGAGAATAATTTTAAATCGCGGGAGAAATATAACGATTTAGGGAGTGAAGCCAAAATACGAGATGTGCGTCAAGTGCCCTGGAAATCCGCGCGGTTTAAAATGTGGATTTTTATTTTGCAAAGCCTGTTGTAGGAAACGATTAGGTAACTCCGAAAGGGGAAGCGGGATTTATACTTTTGTTAGAGTACGACGATACAGATTGCCCCGGTCACAGAATTTACGGCAAAGCATCGCGAGAAGCTCATTTGAAAGAACGAAAACTGAGAGAAGCTGTTCAAGTCGAAAGCGCTGCATAAACAAGTGTAAAGCATCTTCACTGATTTGTTTACTGCTTAGAATGTCTGAAAGAATAAAGTTGAACAGCGGCGAAACGCCGGCAGAAAAACCCGATCAAATACCAGGGCAAATTCCATTTGTTCAATTTGAGGAAAAGGAGCTTGAAGAATTCGATCCTAGCGCAGGGATGGAAACAGCAGAGGACTACTTGAAATCAGTGATACTTGAGGCACGCAACGAGCCGGATTTCACGAGAGCAGATAAGGCGCAAATACCTATTAGTCCATCGAAAAAACTAGAAACTGGTTGAACGGATCTTTTTTATCCTATTTTATAAACTCATTCGCTTATTGAACCACTAACAAGACAGGAAGGATCTAACATTCAAGCAGCTATCATCATCAAGTTATATTTCCGCAGTGAATTTCATGAAGGATGATAAAGTCGACCCAAAATACCTCCCATCGAAGGCATGGAAAGCCGACCGTTTGCGGTTGTTTACTAATGTCCGGCTCAAGGTATTTTCTTGAATATTTTTTCGGTGAACGGACTTTTCGTGATTCAGGTGGGCACTCATGCAGGAAAACTGAAATCGATCCGTCGGGAGTCAAAGAAACGCCCTCGCTTGCCCATTTTCCCACTACCAGGTTCGCTCGTTCATCATATTTAGCCCCACTCAAGCATGTTAAGAGCCATATGATTTTGAAGCGTGGCAGAAAATTATCTTTGGCAAGCGCGTTCCATACGTTGACTTCGAAGGGCGAAGCGGGGTAAACCAGGAAGAGGGTGATTCTGAAGAAAGCGCGAAGCAGCTCGAAGAAAATCTTGAGTTCGCAGATCGCATTGTTGATATTGACAAGCTTGACCATGGCTAGGATTTTCAATTATGCTTTGATTAGATGAGTACATATAAACAAGACAAAGAATGATATGTAAATCCGCGAAAAAGAATGCCGCCGGTGCTTCGAGTAGTACTGCGGCTCACGTCACATCAAATAAGCGGTCTGTTTGATCTCTTCGCCGAGCTCATCCAAGCGAACCAAGGGACGCGTTCATTATCTGCTTAGTTCTAGCACTTAGTAATCTCCCGAGGTGCAAGTATCTCCATAATTTGTTAAAAACGTCAAAAAGCTCTTCAAGTCGATCTAGCTGAATGGATCTTTGCAGTTCTATGCATCCAGCAAACTCCTTATGAACCAGCTGTTGCGTCACGAATACGAGGAATCTGCAGAAATTGCCGAAAAGTCCGCTATCAAATTGTGAGTTATCTTTATTTTAATTGTTTCAAGCAAGTTAGAAAGTGTAGCAGTTTTCTGTTAAAAGTTTTGACATCTTTCTTGAGTGGCGATAATGGCCTCAATTATGGAACTTCGGTAGCCAAGTTTTTCGAGTGTCCGCACGCCGGCCATTGTGCAGCCACCTGGAGATGTTACCGCATCTGAAAGATTGTGATTTCCGCGGGTCTCGTAGATAAGAGCCAATTGAAAGTTTTTATCGCACCCATATTTTCTTGAATTTTGAGACATTTTAGTACCTTTTAAAACGGCTGGATGTTTTTCTGTCTGAGCGGCCATCTGAGCCGCGCCAAGGATGGTTTGAACTGCGACTTTTGTAGCGTAGTCTCGCGATAAACCTCCGTGAACTCCTGCGTCAGCCATTGCTTCCGCCATCATGTAAACGTAGGCAATTCCTGAACCAGAAAGAGCTCTAAAGAACGATTTTATGTCGTTTTTCAATTTTGATATTTACGTGAATGCATCAAATCCTTTTTCTGGCAGGATATCTACTGCTCCATTTGTAGCATTGAACAACTCTTGAATTTCTTGAAAGTCTTCTTTCGTGACAGCTTCGTTTGCGCAAAGAGCGGCGGCTCCATGTCCGATTGAACATGCCGTGTTGACCATAACACGGACAACTTTTGCTTTTCCACATAAACTTTCAAGTTTGTCAAGTTTCTGCCCAGCAATAACAGAAATGACTGTTTGATCCTCTTGAAGTTTGGAGAGCTCGTTTGCAATTTCGGGAAGAATTTGCGGCTGAAATATTATTTTTGAAAGTTCAGATTTGAAATATACCTTGACAGATAAAAGGATGAATTTTGCATTTTCAATTACTTCTTTATTATCTTCTTTACATTTGGCTCCGAAGCTCTTCCATTTAGCCTCGTAGCTTTCTTTTTCGAAGACAGGATCGCTTACAATTACATCTGATCCTCTAATCACCCCAGCTTAATTTTTGTTATCAAATTCTGGTAATTATTAATCAAATGTACCTTTCACAGCTCCACTCTTGATAGCGTATCCCATTTGTCCGCCTCCAAGGACTCCCCACTTGAAAGCTCTCATTTTGTTTAAAAAAGTTAAAGGTCGTTTTTTGCGAAATTTTGGCGGAGGGTACGATCACGATTTGGTCAAAAATCCGAATGAGCTTTAGGCCCTTAGACTTGAGACTTGCTCTGCAAAAGACGTCGACGGTGTTCAAGAGTACACAGCGGTCTTTTTACGTAATTGGTAGAGTTTATCACTAGTCTTAGCTAAGTCTCACGCGTGCATTTATTATGGTTCGATGGACTAGGAAATTTCCCTTTTTGCAATCAAAAAAGTAGCTTCTAATAAAAAATAAGACTTGTCTAAATTGCTAAAATGTAGACTGGGTGTCAACCGCATTTTATCACAAGTTTTTGTATTTATGGTAATGTTTCCATTTTAGATTCAAAATGGTGAAGCCGACGCCCGAAAAGAAGAAATCACAGGCCTCAACTTCATCATTTTACTAATTTCTAACTTCTTTGATCAGAAGGATTTATCTGACTAGACTGCCTTTCACTGAAAAACACATGAACGTTTACCTTTTATAAATATATTTACATGAAATTGAACGCCTTCTTTGCATCTGATAAAGCTGGGAAGAACATTTGACGAGCAATTTTCTTTCCGGGGATCAATAAGCTTTAGTTTACTAAATATGCTGATTCGAAATAGTAGCTTGCTGGCTTGCCTCCAATTCTAGCGCATTTTCCCACGCTATCCGATACACCCTGCGCCCATGGACTCGGCTCATCTTTCCTTTGCAAAAAGATTGCTTGAAGTTTAATTAGAGCGATTTCTATGCTAATTAAATATCCCTTCTTATATTCGTAAAATCTCCCAGACAGGAAGGCTCTATGCCGCGGTGCGAAAAAGGGTTGACCATGTGCCAAAAATTTCACGGAACGGGGCATAATTCTACCCAAAATAAAACAAAGTGAATTGAATTGACGGCGCGTGGATCGGATATGAATTCACATGTGGCGGAAGGAGGGGGTTTTAGCCGCGCATATTATCGTGAGCTTGGTGACAAAAGCTTATTCTTATCTACAAAAAGGGAGCAGTTTTGCGTTGTTTACTAAATAAGCTGTGATAAGACTTAATTGAGATAGAGAGGAGCATTTTCATTCGTGATCGGATTTTTCCACGAGAACAGCTCGACTTTGTTTGTCCTGAATCTATTATTCAACGAAGTGAGCTTTAATTTTGTTTTGCTACTTGAGGCTGCATTTTTGATGCAGGTGTATATGTAACAAAAAATAACTAGTGGTCACTTAGTAACGATAACAATACCTGCGTGCATAAACTGCTCACACTTAGAGCTTGAGTGCTTCGGCGGTCGATTTGCACGGTGATAATGTCACCACAAAAGGCCTTTTTTGGAGCTGCTTGGTTTTACTTGACTCAAGCTTATGGAATTTCATTGTGAACAAAATAAGAATGCCGAGTTAAATTTATAATCTTTGGACTAGAAGAAGCTCAGACATCGAAAAACGTCGAGATTATGCTTTGAAATGCTTGAGATGTCACTTTTTGACATTCGATGCTCTTCTTTTGCCCGGCTTTCGGGCTGTCAATATTATTATTTCTGGAATTTGTGTATCTTTATGCAAGTGACAATAACCATTTTGGGGCTCTTGAAAGCAGCTGCATGAAAGCCACTCATTCACCAAAAGGGTCTGTTCTAGTTGGCTAAGTAATTTCGCCAAGTGGCGTAAAAGCAGCACCTCGTAGCTCAAAAGGGCATTTGGCGTGATGCCAAGGCGCCAAACTAAAGCGGAAAATTCTGTTTTGCAATTCTTGACACTAACCCGTTTAGGGGGAGTCTCGGACATGAAACTTTAATTGATCCGATTTATGAAACAAGGGAGTCAAAATATTTGATGCGTGCCTTTACCCTGCTGAATGAAAGGAAAAGACAAGTCGTTTTTATTAACATTTTCAATGTTTATTGTTTCGTTCAAGCAACAATTTGGTAGTCTCGTTTGTTGTTGTAGTTTGTTTGAAAATTGGCCTCTGTATAATAATACATATTATCATAGTGGAATGTTGGCCGTGCTATAGGTGAAGACTATGAGTGTGCCTAAATTTCGTTTTTCTAAGATTTTGGCTAAACGGTGGGCAAAATTTTTCGAGGTAACAATAAAAGGCTAAGGCCCTTAGAAAGGGCGCGCTACGTTTAGCCATCGCTAGCTTACTGGTAGCAGTACAGTATTTTGTTGTGTTGAAGTAGAACAGAATGATCCACTAGGTAAACTGGCCAATAATAATGTTATTAATCTTTTTATTTAAAATTGCTTGGCACAATGAGCTACTACCGCAGCAAATCGTGTCTGCTAGACATTGTCTAGGAATGAAATCCTTCAAAACGAAATGGTAGGAAAAGCAGGGGCTCACATTTATACAAAAATGGTCGAGAATTAGGAGAAGAGAGGAGGAAGGTTTTTATACATAGTACGGGGAAAATAGTTTATCTAAGCAGGAGGGGTAAACCGGATTGAACGATTTCCGGTTTGGTAATTTTTCAATTAGAAGAACTTTTGTAAACGCTTTATACTTAAATAGGCGAGTTTTTTAACCGGCTGTTTGACACAACAGAGGGGTGAGGAGATAAATGGATTAAAGATTGTCCGTATTGGGTGTGTGGATGAGGATATTACTGGATATCAGGAGGGTATGGGGAAATATAGGTGTTGATTGTCCATGTTTTGTTTTGCAACAGCAGGTGGCGACAGGGCACAGAGTTTAGGCATTAGACTGCGTCGTCTCCAGCATCCCCTCCCTCTCCATCTGGCTAAAAAGATAATGTTATTTTTTGATCATTGAACGGATAGAAAGATCAGATGAGCCTGAACTCAAATGTCTTGGTTGATTGTATTAAAAAGTAGTAAAACAAACATGCTTGATTTTAAACTGCCCTTCTAGTGCTAACATGGCGAAGCATGTTGAAGCAATTTAGGGGTTGAAAGGGCTACGACAATACTGGACTATAACTGGACTACAGATTGTCTACGAGTAGTAGGAATTTGACAATTACCACGGGAGAAGTTTGCTGTGAAATTTAGTGGTGTCTAATTCGGCCATATGAGCTCTATAAAGTTAGTTTAGCAAAAGTCTGCGGGACGAGTCTGTCGATGATGGCCACAGGCTCGACAAGGACTTTGTCTAGGGTTCAAAAGTTTCAAGAGTCTGATTCTAGGGCAATCGCGAATGTGGACCCCAGGCCTGGTGACGCTGAAAGGCGCTCCCATGGGAAGGCCTGTCGGTCGGCCACAGTGATTCACAAGATGGATGTGGTTCGAATACTGTGTAATTAACCACAGGCGATCTTCAAAGAAAAACATAATTAGCAAAATTGAGGGTATTGAATTCCATACTAGTGAAGAAAAAGAATGAAACTCATGCGATTTGTTGATGATTTTCAAATCTTACTTTAATGCTCCCGCAGAAGAGTTAGCTGATCAAACTATACACAATTTAGTTCTCTTTTATCGCGACAGCTAGCCATAAATGTCCCTTTATCACCAGAATTTACAAGATAGCACCAGAGTCTACTTTCGGACTTGACTCTTTACTTACTTCAGAAGCTTGAAGCGGCTGTTTCTCGGCATCAGCCGCATCATCACCCTCTTCAACGCAAGTATCACTACAAACAGTTGTTAGATCACACACAAAACGACACACGAAAATCTCATGCGGACAGCTTGGCGTAAAACCGCGCTAGCACGTCTTCTGTTTATACTTACTCCTTATCCTGTTGCTGCTTGCGGCAGAAGAACACAGCGGCGCCGACGATGATGAGAATGGCGGGAATAGCAATAACGATACCAACGATGGCACCTGAAAGAAATTTTGTGGTTAGAATATTGGAACAGCGCCAGACCAAGTCCCGAGGCGATATTTTTAAATTTACTAGAAATCCGATTTTAATAACTTACCAGTTCCGAGGGATGCGTTTCGGGATGGTTGGCAGCAGGCTGGTTCGTGATCAGCGTTGACTTGAGCGACTGCAGTTCGAACTCCGTAAGAGTTGCTGGCGGAGCAAGTGAACTAAGTTAATCATAAGATATTCGCTTAAATTGATCAATTTTACCTCAGTTGGTTCGCTGAGCTTGACGAGGTTGCTGAAGAGGAGAAGAGATCCATTTTCCTTAGGAAGCTGCTCGCTCTGAGCGAAAGTTTCCTCAAGACCGACTGGTCCTTGCCAGCTGACTAAAATTAGGTTGTAAGTGATCAATCACTTCAATGCTTGTCTTACTTTTGCAGGCATTCTCACGTGGGCCAGCAACAACGCACATGATGCTCAAACTGGCGTGCTCGCCTTCGCCAGAGGTGCCGGCAACAGGCTCTTCAGTTCGGACAACGCATGGGCCATCAACGCTGAGTTCGAAGGAGTCAGACTGGGAACCGGCAGTGTTGGTAGCAGTGCAGGTGTATTCAGCTTCATCGTTATAGGTAACCTTGCCAAGGACGAGGTCTTTCTCGGAGATAACAGTGCTAGAGCCAGCTCGAGTCCACTGAATCTTTGGAGCTGGGTTTCCACTGGCAGAACAGGACTTTCGGTATTCCTTGTCGTATTCAGCTTCATCATCGGTACCGGCGGCGGGGGCATCAATGTCTATGGATGCGTTAGATTCATTTAAAAATAAGAATTCAACTCACAGTAAACATCGACGGAGGCAACATCGGAGATAGCCAGACCAGCAGTGAAAGTTTCGTTAGCGGGGCTGTTATTGGAAGCTTCACAAGTAAGCTGGACCTTCTCATTTCGGGCAGCGACAATGGCGTCTTCCTCCTTAAATTTACATTTTAAATGAGCTACTAAAAGTTCGATCTTACGGAGATGACGGTTCCATCAAGACTTCGGATTTGAACAAGTGGAGCGGGGTTTCCGTTAGCCTGGCAGGACACCTGGTAGCTGTTGCCCTCGATAACGTAGTAGTCTTCATCGGAGATAGCAGTAGCGCCACCGGTGACTTCAATGCTAGCCTCATTGGTGTAGTCTAAAATGAGAATCAAAATACGCTGTGGGTTTGGCTGACTTACAGAAGACTTCGACAGCGAAAGTAGACTCTTCATCGTTTTCAACAGTGACGGCAGTGGGGGCAGCGACAGAGATGCAAGAAACTTCAGCACCATCGAACTGGCCCTCAGGGGCAAGAGTAAGAGTGGCGGAGGCATCAAAGGTTCCATCACCGTTAGGGGTGACATCGGCGGCATCAACAGCGTGCTCAACGCCGTTCAAGAGGAAGGTGACGGTGGCGGGCTCTGGGTAGACGGATCGGACAACGCACTCGGCGACATCGTAGCTCTCCTGAGCAGGGATAGTTTCATTTCCAATTCGTTGGTCTCGGCCTTCAAGGACGTCCTCAATGGTAGCGAGTTCGACGGCTTGGGCGTTTTCTAGAGATTGAGTAATGTACTGTTATTAAAAAAGTGTTTCTTACGGTAGACAGTGAGCTCGACGTTCTGTTCACCGTAGGTTCCTCCCCAGTGGACTTCGCAGGAGTATTCGAGACCATCGTGGCCAATGGTGACTTCGGGAATGACAAGAGAAGCGGATTGAGCTAAATATGAATGTAAAGAGAGAGATTGGATTTATGGTTGTGTGGTTTTACAATGACTTGTAATTGATGATTTTGTGTGGACAAAGATAACTCTTTAATTGTGACGGAGTGCGATTTTGGTGATTTAAAATTATGAAATGGAAATTTGTGGACTTGATGATCCATTGAGAGCTGACTTGAATTGCTTGTTACCACAACAAAGTGGGACAAAAAGGGTGGCGTGAAGCCAAAAATTTTTTCTTTTCAGTGAATTTTTGAATAACTCGACGGATAATAATGATGAATTTTTACGAAACATGCGTGGAATTGCTAAAGCCTAATGATTATACTATAAGACGTACTTCGTGTAGGGTCAAAATCAGAGGCTAAATAGGAGTGGTTAGTCAAGGATAATTATTAGATTCAGGAGGCTATTCCTTCGACTAATAGCAAATTTGGAACTTACCATCGAAGTCGCCATTGAAGATGAGGCCCTCAGCATATCGGGTCTTGTACATCTGGGGTTCCTGGCCGACTCGCCACGAGAGGAGCGACTTGTGGTTGTTGTCGTTGATATCGAGTTTCCAGAAGAGCTGGAAGTTGTCAGGGTTGAACTCAGCTAAAATAAAATGTTATCAATGTTCAGTATATTGTCACACGACAAAGCAAGAGCTATTTCATTAGAGGCAACAAATCATTGAACAAAAACATCACTTGTTTTTTCAGGCGGCTTAGTAAAATAATCATAACCCAAGGCGACACAAAAAAGTGCTCCTTACGATGTCCCAATTCCTCCGATGCCTCCCAGGCCTGTCTGCACTGTTCAACGCTATCATAATCATCTTCAACTCCTTCGTAGTCGCAGAATACTAATTTTACAGCTTTGAATAAACGCGAAAATATTAACAGAACAACGAAACACAAAAGAATTAATGGTTATTCATGCTGTTTTCAAATTTGGGTTAGGTTATTAGTGGATCAGTATTTATAAACTTATGATGTCGCCACCCGCCAGTTGATTTATTTCGAGGTCACCATTTGTCAAAAGTGCGAGCATATTATTGTTAGTCTATTTTACCTTCGGAGTCGACTGGGAGATTCCATGAGCAAGTGAGGGTGGTGTTGCCGCCGGCCTCAATGTAGTCTTCGCTGCCGATAACGTCGACGGTGACCATTGTGTTGGCACTTGACGAGTCAATCTGTGCGAGCGCTAGAATTTCTTTAGAAAGGCGTTCGAATACGAAGAAATATTACCTGCCGCCGCTTGTGCCATAAGAAGCTTCATTGTGTGAGTTATTGCACTATTCTTATTTGAATACTAAGTTTGCAGCCGAACGTCGTCGAGGTCTAGTGCAAACCTTTTACTCAATCCAATCTGAAAACAAGTTCTTCGTTAGAAAAATCTCTCGGTGCGATGAATAATCCCTCTGTCGCAGAATAGTTATTTTTGAAATACGCGGTGGAATTCTCGCTAATCGGAATCGGGGAACGGAGGTTTTCTCTACGGATGATTTAGTCGGGTTCCGCATGACCGGTCGCCACCGCCGGTGATCACCGGGTCGCTAGCGACAGGTCAAACGGCCTTTCAAACAATTTTGATTTGAGTTCGATTTTATGGATTAGGGTCTTGTAAAACGATTAATGTACGGCTGACATTTCGGTACAAAAATTAACCATAATCAGCTCTAGATATCCAAAAGTTCTTTTCAAAACTATTTTCTCTTCACTATGCTCATTCAAGCGCTACGACTTTGAGCTATTTTTCATATTGAATATCGCCTTTGTGGGAAGGGCGCAATCACTCCGCGCCATTTCTAGTCCGTGCCAAAAAAGGAAAGAAAGGGACAAAATCTCTATCAATTTCAAGTAAACACTGAAGTTCAAGGTCCTTTTGACACTTTTAGCTCCTCAGTAAAAGAATTGCATGGCAGTTTAACTGTGAAGCCTTCCTTTATCCCTGAGGGACTTGGAAATAGGGTTCATAGTGCGTGTGATTCTGTCAATTATCGCGAGAAGATGAAGTGTGGTGGAACCGGTCAGTGTTATTTCTAGCAAAGCAAGAAGTGTGGATAGGTTTAGAATCGATATCGGGCCTAGGGTTTTTGAATATTTGATCGACGGAGTCAATGCTCCAAGAGCGGGCCCTCTCAACAGATTCGCCTGACACGATCAAAATCGATACCACCCGGTCACGTTCTTAGTCTTCTACTGCAACGAAAATCTCTTACTCAAATCAGCGCTAGAAAAAGGCAAATTTTTGGCGGCTTGGTGATGAGGCCAGGGCTGAAACGCGACGCCAAGCCCTGATAATCTACCCTGAGGGCGGCACCACCACCGGGTGCTCCTACTACGCCTATTGCATAATCCCAATTCGTCATTGAATTCATTCAAACCGCATTCGTTTATCTCTAATCCACACTATTATCGCAAAAACGGATTGGAGACATGGAAGAGTACGCGATGGCGTGTAGTCTGAATAAGAGCGGATCAATTGACAAAAGTTAGGAGAGAAAAAGACTGCCGATATCAGCAGTATGAATAGTGTCGTTTCAGATTGGATCCTTTCGTCGCCCGTCACAGTCGAGTACACACCACCGCCGTCGACTGCGTTTATGACAGGCGGAAATCTACTCTGATCTCTATAATATCATTAATTCTGCGCTCTGAAACAGGTGAAATCATAAACTCCCCAAAAGCGTCCCGTTTATCAAACTATTTATATAAGCGCTCTTTGCCATTGAATAGCGTTTAGAGCGGCTTTGTAGTCCTCGCCAAATTCAAATTCTCTTGTTATGTTGTGGACCCCGCTCCTTATGCTAACCGACTTTGGCCGCTGAGGTGGTGAATGGAAGGGCTTTCTTTTGAGCAGTCTCTCTTGCCTCTTTGTGTCGGTTTGAATAAAGCGTACGAGTTTCTCTCTCCTTTCCCGCCTCTGGTCTCTCACTGCTATTTCTGTTTTTATAATAAAAGTAAAGGGCCAGAACCGAGCGGCCAAAACATTCGAGCATAACGCGCTTGAGGCCCAAATTCAAGTGGACTTAGGGACAATGCCTCAATAACCTCGCCGCAACGGCCTTGGTATTATCTATTCAAAATCGTATCTCTCTAGGTGCTAAACCTACTCTAGACCCCTGGAGTTCTATTCCCCACCTGTTCATGGGTCATGAAAAACTAAAAGACACCCAATGTTTTCACTGATATCTGAAGAGGCGCAAAAAACCTGTGTTGGGGATAAATCATCCATAAAAGACATAGATCTATGAGTTAAAAATGCTGATTATGGTCAATTTTAGCACTGAGGTAACCCTGCTAAGCTCGGACTATGGACACATGAAATCGTGCGAACCGCAATCTTAGTGTAATCACGCCTGAGGTGGTCGAAATGGCAAGTAAGGATTCGCTGCAGGCTCTCTATGGGATCATCTCTGACTATTTAACGTTTCAAAATGGCAAACAAAGTTTTTTTGTAAGTTTCTAGCGCAGCGCGTGGAGTCAACGATAAATCGGACGCGCACAGGACGGGCGGCGGAATTTTCGTGAATCGCAGACACTTGGCGGCGCTGTGGTGGCGACCGCCGCTCGCCTCCAAGCCAGAATTCGCGGTGCTGTAGCGGTGGAGTAAGCGAGGAGAATCATCAACACCACTTAGACTCCACCTAGCTACGGGCAATATCACAAATAAAACGCGCGAAAACCGGTTGAAATTTTTGAAACCGTTGTGTCCCGCCATGCTTGTAGGAATTGCACCGTTCTAAACTAATAATGTTTTTCATGACAGTTTACATGATTTTCTATCCTTCAAATACGGATTATCCTCGAAAAGACTCGGGAGTTTTTACTACTGATTATTATTGAACACACTCAGAATTTAGTGATTGTCCATTGTCCGACCATAATCAATTATAAAAATTCTCTTCCTGGTCGCATTTATACGTCATAATTCCTGTCATACTCAGTTCCCATGGTATACGATCATCTCTATATTTTTAGGTGTTTTACGAAGCGTGTGATTCTGGACCGTCTCTTTTTTAGTCTTTCTGGTGTGAAGCGCTGGTCATTTTTTGACCGATGAATTTTATAAAGGGGTCTGCTGTTCTGGGCCTGCTGACGCGTTTCGTCGGTGGAGACGCCCGGATAAAAGGGGATGAATATCTCTGATTCTCTCTCAGCAGGTGCCCGCAGGCCTCTGTGGGACACACATTCATATGGAAAGAAAAGGGATGATTATTATGACTACACATAATGGCTAGTCATAACGGTACGTGTGAAGGTGCGAGCAGCGTGATGCACCACCTCCGCCAAGAATCAGCAAGGAATCACTCTCCCATCCGCCCCAAGGCTGCAAGCGCCAGTCAGCCGTAACAAGTTTCAAAAGCGCTTTGAATTTTGAAATGAAAGAAGATGCATCTTTCGAAAATATGCATCTTGCCCCGGTCGGTTTTGGTGCTTGGCGAGGGGCATTCTTTGTTTTGTGGCGTAAGCCCTGATTCCGGCGGAAGGTTGAGGGTAATGGGCGGGAAATTACCGATGATTTGTAACTAACCAAATTCAAAACGGGAAATAACTTCTCTTTGGAGACACTCCTTCCAAACTTTAATTATTGAAGTCTGGAATGAGTAAGAGTGATCTTTAGGGATGAATGATGTAATTCTTGAGTAAACCCGAGCTCTTGAATTATTTACTGGAAGAAAGAATGGATAGAACGGTAGCGTTTCGGTCTCACGTCCGAAAGTGCGCCTTGGCAAGTACTTGGACGTGCTTGAGCGTTGAGTAGTCAAGGGAGAAAAAATAAGTGTAGTGAGCGTCTATTGTGTGCCCTTATTTGGGCACACGGCCGTGACCTCCCCAGAAAGAGATGACAATGGAAATTGTACTGCGCCAAGCGCTATTGTCAGGCGGTGCACCCTCCCGGAACAGGCGATTTTCGCACGCATAGTTATTCTCCAAGTTGGAAAGTCGCCATATTCATAAACTTGGAAAATCTCCTACTGAAAATCTAAGTACAAAATGTAAGTAAATTTCTTCTACATATTCCTTTTTTACGATTTTATTAAAATCGTTTGATGATAACCAGTGTAAATTTCAGTCCATAAACCTAGAAGGTCTATATTTAGTGCGAGAAGGAAACGAACATAAATAAGTTTTTGATGCCCGGATGTCCGGGTCACTTGGTTGCCCATTCTTGCGTGTCGCCGAGGTCGATGAGAAGCGCGCGACCTCGCTAAGCTGGCTAAGCTCTTCAATATTTACCATCGTGGTGGCACCACCACCGAGGCAACCGATGGGAAGCTAGACGCAAGCGGCTTAACGCCTGGTATAACTGGTTATTAGCACTTAAAAATCGGCGCTAGTTTTATTTTGGGATGGGCGCCGCTATTTTTGGAAAATAAAATTTCAGGGCAAATTAAAAATTTTCGCGCATGAGTGAATGTTCCAGTGATCCGCGCCCTGTCAGACAGGATCTCACAGACACTTCTTTGAACCTCGGAAGTGTGATCGATTTATTCTAATTAAAAAAACTCAGTTCTTTTTTTTCAACGAAAGATTTTACCGACAATTAGGGGATGAAGTCTTCAGTGGTCTTGTCAGATTTCCAACCTAGAAAAAGGTTTTCAAGTTCCTTGGCTGTCAAATTCTCTCTAGAATAAATTAGATTTGGTCTTCCGTAATCTATGGCGAAACCCAAGCCGCTAGCGGCTGTTGAACAGGAAGCTTATCTTTGACTTTGCGTGGTAGATTATCGCTATAAGTTGATAATTTCGAACCGAAAGCCTGGAGAAGAGAACTTGAATTAACATCCTGTCATGGCTATACCCTCCCAGGCCCATTTCACCCGTAAATCCCTTCTGACAATAAATTATTCCCAGCCAAACTGCGATAATGACTTGTCTCTTTTTTGACATTTCGTAATTCAATAACTTTCCAGGTTCGCCTCACACGGTCGATGACATTTAGAGTTAAATTTTAAATATAATAAGACCGATTGAAAACTACCCAGGTGTCTGGTGCCGGCCAAAATTCGCAACGGCTGGCCTTTGATGCTTTTTGAAGCCCGACGCGCGTGGTATGTCTTAACCAAAGGATTGGCTTCAGTTTCAGGAGGCACTTTTCATTCGAACCTTTACAGTAATCATTCTTGCGAGTTTTCCATAAAAATATTCCATTACCAAAAATGCCATCATAAATATCCTATTCTGAAGAAAAACGGCAGACAATTCGATCCATTCTGTCTGTCTATCTGTCATGTTTCCCCTTTAGGTAGTTACAAAAACATCCTTGTGTTTATAAAATGATTTCTACAATCGTAGAAATGCTATTTGAGCAACTAAAACATAATTTTCAAGCAACAGCAATTTTTCTGAGATCTTTTACATAAAGTTTTCAATAATGTGCCACTTTGTTTCCTTCAAGAAGCTTACATAATGTCTATACTTTTAGTTACGTCATTTCGAGAGCCAATTGATATTTCCCTGCCTCGGGTAGTGTCTGACTTACCATCGTATAAAACCAAACATCAAAATCCTCGATAATTCAATTTCCAGAATGAAAATCACAGAGGATCGATTCAAAGGCGTAATCATCGAACTCCCGGACGAAGAAATAAACGAGAAATCATTCGAAGAAGAGCTCAAAAGGTGATTGTCTTGTTTAGTTGTTTTGGGAATATTTGGAACAAAGTACTTTATTAGAACTTGGCAGAGTGGAAAGCAGCTGGAAAGCGCGGCGTCTGGTTTCACCTGCCTAACAGAGCGAACAAGGCCGTTGCTCATTTGCTACAAAACGGATTCGGTAAATATTTATCCGCAAGTTCAATCAGTTCTATATAACCCAGAGTACCACCATGCTAAAAAGGGGAAAGTCGTCCTTCTCGGATGGCTGCCCACGGACGACACCAACAACGTTCCGGCTTATCCGTACACAGGAATTGGAGTCGGGGGCCTCGTCATCAACTCAAACAATCAAGTTCTTATGGTGAAAGAGAAGTACGCGTTCTCTGAGTACTTCAAACTTCCGGGAGGTCACGTCGACAAAGGCGAAGATTTACACATTGCCGCAATACGGGAAGTCAAGGAAGAGACTGGAATAGATGCCAAATTCAAAGTGAGTTTTTCATTCATTCCATCGTCTCTAGAAATTTCTCAGGGCATCGTGCAGTTCCGCCATTTCCACGACATGCCAATAGAAGGCCATTTCTGCTCAGACATCTACTTTATCATTCTCCTTGAGCCCGAAGACGAAACTCAAACAATCAAAATTCAGGCAAATGAAATCCAATGCGCTCAAGTAAAAATTTCATAAAAATTTGAAACGTAACATATCTTTACTAGTGGATAAATATTGAAGATGCTTTGAGCGGAAACTCTGTATCAGAACACAATAAAGGATTCATCAAAGCGGCGCGTGAATGCCTTGAAAGCAACACTTTCATCAATATTCGGAAAGAAGAAGCGTTTGAGAGAGTTTTCTCGATGTGGAGCATCAAAAACGATTCATAATAAGGAATTAGCATTTGCTTATTATCATCTGCCGCTAGAATATCTCAAATAAAGAAAGCTCATGAATTGGCGATAGTCTTATTTGCAAAATTATAATTACAGTGGTTGGAATGGATTAGGTACAAAGAGCATCAAAAATCAGTATCGAAAGCTTCATTCTTCTCCCCCATTTTCTCCGTGCTCTCTTCCGTCTCAACATCTGAGCATGCTTCTTTCTTCTCTGGGTTTCTTGCAAAAATGACCTCGACAGCTGTGTATCCGACCATTCCTAAAGAAAACTTGAATCTCTGGTGTGCGGTGTCCAGAACCTATGATCAAAAAGACGAGGCAAATGATTAGCTTCACGGATGCATCCAAGCTATTTCCATAAGCAAAAGCGGCACAAAAACCGAGTGATTCCCAGAGCCTGTAATTTGCAAATGCAGCTTCTTGATCATCTTTGAACAGCACCCCATAAAGAGCATTTAGTGCACATTGCCAAACTGCGTCGCAAATTCCCCATCCAATGGCAAACAAGAACAGATAGACAATGTTATTTGGATCTAAATAATTATATATTTGAATCGAACAAACATAGGTTACCAGGAAGAAGGAATCCGCCAAGAAGAACAACAATCAAGGATAAATTCAGCGTAGCACCAAATGCAAATATCAGCTTTCGACCTTATAATGTTTCGAAAACAACTGACTGTATATTATAAAATACGTAAGGATTTAATTATCAAAGAAACATTCCTAGACACTGCTCCAGAACTCCAGAAACAAAGGAAAACAGCGCATTAGTGACACCATAAGCGATCATGATAAGACCAATCCATCCCGGGGAAAAAGTACAGCTTACCCAAGCGGCAGTGAAAGATTCAATCAAAAAAGATTGCTCAAGACCAGAATAAATCGTCAGTGGGATCAATAGTGCCTGGAAACCATGTTTTGAGTAGATTGTGTGATGAATAGTAGTCTTCGCAAGAGCAACTACACTAGTGTTTTCTTTAGCAGGAACTAAAATAGTTTTAATTGTTGAAGAAACAGTCATCGAGATGAACCTTCAAGAGGATCAATTAGAAAAACGATGATAGCAAAAGCAACACAACCCGCTGCAACATAAATCCCCATCAGAGTATAAATTGTCTTATCGTCGTAGTCTGAGTCAATGTCATCGCAGCCACCAGCGGCAGGGAGAAAGTTAAGACCGCATTTCTTTTGAATTTCTTCGACTTCGCTGTCATCTTTTTCTGGCAGACTATCCGAGTCGGGAAAACCTCCATTGAGAATGAGAGAGGAAATCAAGTTGCCAAACAGTTGATTTAGCTGTTTTCGAATGTTAAATTTTTGCGTTTAAAGGCGTGGCTCTATTTGCCCAAAAAGTTCTTCTCAAGGAAAAATTTTTATCAGCAGAATTTCATTTTTATTTCCGCTGAATAAATATTGTACATTTCACAAACGCTCCTGGAAGACAAAGAAAAAAGTGCCAAACATTCTGTTTACCCACGATTCCGTCGTTTTTCCGGCAACTTTGGAGAGTTTCTCCGCAGAAACTGTCAGGTACTGGCATTGGGAGCTCCAAAGCGGGGCTGCACAAAAGCCAAGGTAGATCGCCGCTGGAATGAGGGTATAAAATTCTGGGTAGAAGTTTGCCGCTGTGTAAACGATGTAGCCAGTAAAGGAGAACGCCAGCGACCACTTTTTTGGGGTCGTAAAATTTTGCTGAAAACATAGAAGAAAAAACTCCTTTTTTGACCAGTCCCTTTAATCCGAGTTTTTGAATTGCGATAGTCGGTACAAAAAGACATGAAATAATCAAAGCTGCATAGATAGTTGCAACGGTGTATGTTCCTAGTCCATCGACGCAATTGATAGAACTCTGAAATAAAGAACTTCTGTAAATCCGAAAGTTCAATGTTCATCATTCGAGTCTTATTTGCATTTTTTGGAGTTCTCTTTTGTTTACCTGGAGATTACCAATGCCATTATAAGCAGTAAACTGCAGCAAAAAAGCCAGTGAAATGAGAAAGTTATTGAATAGGTACTTGAACTTCTCTCCTCCCATATTATTCTCGATGGGCTTGATTTGATGGTATTTGATGTGAGTTCTCTGATTTATTCGAAACGAGGAGAAAAAGCGCTTTGATGAGGAATGAGCAACGAACGGGAAGCGCACCGAAAGAGTACACAAAATACTTTTTAACCATTCAATGCTGCAGTGCTTTACGTTATTTAATTTAAATTTTCGAGATCGTAAACGTTCATGACGTAAAAGAGGGGCGATTGAAACAGCTGACCGCGAATCTTGGAATCTTCGTTGACTTCAAGCGCGGGCCCATTAGCTTTTAGACGGCCTAAGAATACAAGCAAACGAAAAGTTCAAATTCTCTTGAAATGCGACTTTTATTGTGGCTGCTTCAAAAAGATTGAAATTATAAGAGCTCCTTCCTCGTTGCCTTTTTTCTATGTCGACTTGGTTCCGTATTGACGCTGTACAAGGAATATACGAATGAGACGAGCATTCTCTTCATTAGCACTAACATTTTGATGAAAATAATATTTAAAAATATACAAGATGATAGAATAAATCTCAAGGATCGCTGATTGGCCGCCAGGAGCTATTCAAACAGCTCTGTTTACGATGAAGGAAATGAAGCAGCTTCATTGAAGCTCCTTTCCACTAGAAAATATTTTCAGTTGAAATTAGTCATTTATTTATTAACATCCTTTAAAAATACACATAATGATGCAAATTTCAAAAAAATGTTGAGAAAAGAAAAATAAAAGTTACCGAAAAATTTGAGTTATTTTCATTTGAGAGCTCAAAGACCGACGATATCGATCGAAGCAGAAACCATAACAGGGTACGGCCTTGGCACGCGGCGCAATTTGATTTATAAGCGCAAGAATGAAGGGCTTCCTTCGTAGTGGCTTCGGCCCTACATATATTAAAATTGGAACGATACAGAGAAGATTAGCATGGCCCCTGCGCAAGGATGACACGCAAAATCGTGAAGCGTTCCAAACTTTTGCCATATTTCGGGGCCCCTTTCACACTTTTCAGCTTGAACTTGAGAGTAACCCCTATTTTTATCATCAAAAATCAGTTGATCACTCCCACTCTCAGAAGAATCATTGGTCATTTATTTTATAAAACTTTCTATAAAACAGCAAAAGAACCGGCCTCCGTCGCTTAGCGTCATACCGCGTAGAATAAACCAGTTCTCGTCCGATCACTGAAGTCAAACTACGACGGGCGGGGTTAGTACTTACATGGGTGACCGGTTGGGAATACCTCGTGCGCTAAGCATTTTGACTTTTTTTGCAAAAAAATACGATCACCCTTTTGCATGTTTTACATTTGATTGTTGTTCAATCGAGCTATCAGAAGCTATTAAAAATCTTAATGTTTGAATCATGTAAGCAATGAGAGTTGAGCTTGCGTGGCGGGCGGCGTGGCACTTGTGAAAAAGCGCCCTCTGCCGCGCGCTTTTCTGGAAAGAGGCCGAAAATAGGAGCGTGCAGCGACAAAACGACCTCGAAATCAAGCACCCTCTCTCTTTACTCATCCCATTTTTGAGTCCGATTTCGATTGTCTAACAGGTAAGAATCGTCTCCATGCCCTCTCTCTCCTATCCCTCTCGCCTCTTACAAACAAAAACTTTTGACGTGCTTTTTTTAAGGTTAAGGAAGTTATTTCTCTTCGTACCTCTTTCTAGACCGGGAACACCAAACATATTTGGAATCAGCAGGAAATTTTAAGAACTTTGACCGTTTTAGTTTCCAAAATTTCCACTTCCGGTCCGATTCTAGAGCCGGAAGTTGACGAAATTTTTTATTTTGGGCAATTTGTGACCTATCAAATTGATTCTCAGAAGATTTCCTATCATCTGAGAGAAGAATCAATGTCGACCGCGGTCAAAGCAAGCGCTAAAAGCTTAATGAAAAATCACAAATTTATGCCTTTTTCCTAGTTTTGCCGGTCGGTTAGACCGCGATTGGGATGGTTTTTTGGAAGATTTTTAGATGAGATGACTCAAAATCTTCTGAGAATCAATTTGATAGGTCACAAATTGCCCAAAATAAAAAATTTCGTCAACTTCCGGCTCTAGAATCGGACCGGAAGTGGAAATTTTGGAAACTAAAACGGTCAAAGTTCTTAAAATTTCCTGCTGATTCCAAATATGTTTGGTGTTCCCGGTCTAGAAAGAGGTACGAAGAGAAATAACTTCCTTAACCTTAAAAAAGCACATCAAAAGTTTTTGTTTGTAAGAGGCGAGAGGGATAGAGAGAGAGGGCATGGAGACGATTCTTACCTGTTAGACAATCGAAATCGGACTCAAAAATGGGATGAGTAAAGAGAGAGGGTGCTTGATTTCGAGGTCGTTTTGTCGCTGCACGCTCCTATTTTCGGCCTCTTTCCAGAAAAGCGCGCGGAAGAGGGCGCTTTTTCACAAGTGCCGCGCCGCCCGCCACGCAAGCTCAACTCTCAATGCTTACTTCACGCAAACATGGCGACTTTTTTTTCAATTACTGATGAGTTGAGTCTTCAACAATACGACTCCGAGTATTTCCTCGTAAAAAAGACTAGTCAGCGTTTCAAAAAAAGTCAAAAATGCTTAGCGCACGAGGTATTCCCAACCGGTCACCCATGTAAGTACTAACCCCGCCCGTCGTAGTTTGACTTCAGTGATCGGACGAGAACTGGTTTATTCTACGCGGTATGACGCTAAGCGAAGGGGGCTCGTTCTATTAGGGATAAATAGCAAATTTTCGAATCAGAATTATGTTTATTGCAGGTTGATGCTGTATCTATGTGTTTTCCGTAAAATCAGGTAAGAAAGGATTGAACGAAGATCGACTATCTCAGTCAAGAGCGGGAGTATCGACGATCTCGATCGGAATTTCTTGTTGCTTGTCTTCTTCTTTCTGCACTCGTTCGGCGACGAAAGTGAGCTGATTCTCGTGCAACTTTGACGCGATCGTCTTCAGCTCCACATCCTCTGGAATTCGAATTTCTTTTGTCCAGACGTGAGTTGAGAAGATCTTCAATCCGTCCCGTCGAGTAGACTCCGTTTCAGACTTTCCAGACACGGTCAGAGTGCGGCTCTTCTCGTCCACCTTCACGTGCAGTTCCTCGGCCTTGGTAGGGATGGAAGAAAGGTTGATGCAGCTGCACCACTTGCTCGTTTTTGCAGCAGTTTGGCAGCATCCTCCACGCTTGTTGGCGGAATGGACAAACTCAGAAAACAACTGGTTCATCAGGGGTTCGAAGTGTTCGTTGGAAAAAGTAAACATTTTCGTTGGTTTTTGTATCTCTGGTGTGATGAGAAAGCCATCTCCCGCTCGCTATTTATTGCCACTGATGACTGTCGCCGTTTCTTCCAGAAGGTTCTATTTCCAGTGTAGAATGTTCTGGAATCTTCTTTCTGAAAAATCGACTGAGAAGATTATCTTCTCCAGTCTTCTGGAATGTTCGATTTCTTCGGGAACTTTCTGTTATATTCTGTAATATTCTACACTTGATTTCCCGAATTTTCTCGAAGTTCTCAAGGGTATAAAATGGGCTTGGTTCAGCAAGAGCACATTCAAACTAAGAAATCTTTTCAAAGGATTCAAAAAAGCAAAAGATGATAAAAATCGCCAGATTTCCTTTTTCTCCCGAATTCGACCGTCCGATCCAGCGCAAATGCCGTTCTCGTCGCTTCCAGCCATACTCCATTTCGCAAGAAATGATCACTCCTACAACCTGGTCAGCAAGAGTTGATCTAGCGTCGCTTCCAACACAGAAAGAAGACCTCAAAATCACCAAAGACGAGTCAAAGAGAGAGCTGCAAATCTCTGGCTCATCAAAAACATCTGAAATCATCGAAGGAGTGAAGATCGAGTCAACACACAACTGGAAGAGAACCCTTTCTGTGCCAAAAACAGTTGACGTTAAGTCACTCTCCTCCAAATTCGATGGAAAAAACCTATTATTCACTGCTGATAGAAAGTCCGGTACTAACGTTCCAATCAGTTTTGTCCATAAAGACGAATAAATGATAACCGCAAAAGTTAACTGACGTAAGAAGGCATCTTTGCGAGTTATTTTCGTTTGTAAGAGGCGAGAGGGATAGGAGAGAGAGGGCATGGAGACGATTCTTACCTGTTAGACAATCGAAATCGGACTCAAAAATGGGATGAGTATCGAGAAGGGGTGCTTGATTTCGAGGTCGTTTTGTCGCTGCACGCTCCTATTTTCGGCCTCTTTTCAGAAAAGCGCGCGGCAGAGGGCGCTTTTTCACAAGTGCCACGCCGCCCGCCACGCGAGTTCAACTCTCATTGCTTACATCATGTAATCATTGATTCAAACATTAAGATTTTTTAATAGCTTCTGATAGCTCGATTGAACAACAATCAAATGTTAAACATGCAAAAGGGTGATCGTATTTTTTGCAAAAAAAGTCAAAATGCTTAGCGCACGAGGTATTCCCAACCGGTCACCCATGTAAGTACTAACCCCGCCCGTCGTAGTTTGACTTCAGTGATCGGACGAGAACTGGTTTATTCTACGCGGTATGACGCTAAGCGACGGAGGCCGGTTCTTTTGCTGTTTTATAGAAAGTTTTATAAAATAAATGATCAATGATTCTTCTGAGAGTGGGAGTGATCAACTGATTTTTGATGATAAAAATAGGGATTGCTCTCAAGTTCAAGCTGAAAAGTGTGAAAGGGCCCCCGAAATATGGCAAAAGTTTGGAACGCTTCACGATTTTGCGTGTCATCCTTGCGCAGGGGCCATGCTAATCTTCTCTGTATCGTTCCAATTTTAATATATGTAGGGCCGAAGCCACTACGAAGGAAGCCCTTCATTCTTGCGCTTATAAATCAAATTGCGCCGCGTGCCAAGGCTGTACCCTTTACTTGTACCCTTTACTCCACTTTTTGTATTAGAAAATTCTCTTCTGACACAAATGATTTGATGGTTAATAAAAGAGTTTATCATCAGAGTTTATTATCAATTTGCAGTCTGCAAAGGAATTTTTAAATTATATTATTGTGTTTTCCAGCGAGGATGTTTTGAATCTGTTGTTGTCCAAGAACTTCTACTCTTCCGTCTTTGGTTACGAAATAGTCTCCTGGTCGAATTTTGTCTTCTTTTATAGCCGCTTTTTTGTATTTGAAAGTGTCCGTTACCGGTAAATCCTCGACGATTCTGTAAATTCTAGGGCAAGCAGCATGATGCAGGTTTTCTTTAGGGAGATCTCTATCTTGTCCTTCTTTGTAAAAGAATGGATATGATATGGATTTTCTATAAAAAATTATTGACCTTAGCTTGACATTTTTTCGCGACTTTTTGAATTTTTTCGATGGTCATCTCATTACATTTTCCAGCAATTACCCCCATTCTCCCTTCATTTCCCTTTACCTTTACTCTATAAAAGAGCTTTTACTCGAATTAATTTAAACTAAGCCCTACCCGTAGGCAACTGCTTCCGTGAACTCTCCTGATTCCAAGACCACACGTTCAACTTCTGCCGCTGAAACATTCTCGCCTTTCCAACGATATGTGTCGCCAAGCCGATCGCAAAAGAACAACTCGTATTCTTCGTTGATTTCAAGCATGTCACCTGAGTCGACCCAAACCTCGCCGTCGCCGAATGGATCGTCAATGACTTTTTCAGAAGTTTTCTTTTCGTCGTTGAAATATCCAGAGTATTGGTAGATTTCAGAGACTCTCATGATCAAAATACCCGGCTCGTTGAAGCCAACTTCCACCAAACTGAAAATATTTATTGAAGAAGCAGATGATCAAACAATCACATACTGTCCATTTTCATCCCTCAAGAAGCCTTCATCGTTAGGATCCTTCTTCACCAATTTAAGACCGTTCAATTCTTGAAAAGTTGGTGTCAATCGACTGATTGCACCGTTTCTTACGAAAGGTTTTCCATCATCCCCTAAAAGACTCTAATCTAAAGTTCAGTGAACGAGATTAACCTAGAGTAGTAGTCAAAATAAAAGGAAGCTCGGTAGCACCGTAGACTTCTGCCATCCAGATGTGATCACCAAAGCGATCGTTGAATTTAGTCCACTCACGCCGATCCAAACCATTTCCAAGACAAAGCTCTAGCTGATGATTCTGATCAGTTGCTTTTGGCTCAGTGTTGTTTATGTATCTGATAGTTTCACCAATATACATCATGTGAGTGATCGGGTAGTTTTCAGTGAAGGTCTTCACTGCTTCCGATGGAGAGAACTTAGAAGACAAGCAAACTTTAGAGCCGTTTGACATGGCGACGATGCAATTCAGGAGGCCAGAAAAATGGAATAAAGGCAAGTCATTTTGCAACATTTTATCCTCGTTGTAGTTGTAGAAGACGCGTCCTGCATGGCAGGATAAGGTGGGTTGAAAATGTTTCTTTACTGCAGCTTTTGGTAAACCGGTCGTTCCAGATGTAAAAATTAGGGTAAAGATATCCATTGGTCCTATATCCTGGTGTTCAATTCTATCAGTGCTCTCCTTATTTCGCAGATCATCAAGCAGGCCAAGCCCGTAATTTTTCGTTTTTGAAATTATTGGAATTCTCAGGTTCAGACTCTCAAGTGCTTCGTGATGAACAGGGTCGCCTCCGACAATGACGTACTTAGCATTTGTGAGCTCTATTGAATGCTTCAAAGCAGAACCTTTCATCGAAGTGTTGATTAGTGCTGGAATTGCTCCACCGGCACTTATGCCACTAACTGTTGGGATGAAATCTTCCGAGTTAAAGCTGAGGTAAGCAATCACATCTTCGTCTTCAAGCTCAAGCGTTTTTACGAGACGAGAAGTTTGATTAAGTTTATCTGCAATCCAGCCTCTTGAAAATTCATCATTATCAAAAATCAAACTGGTTTTTTCGCGATTTTCCTCCGCCCGCTTTAGCAAATAATCGAGTGTTGTCTCTTGATTGCCAAAAATTTCCATCGCCGCTTCTTGCATCTTATCATTTGCATTAACAATTGAACGGTCGAATGCTTCAACTCGAAGACGAGCTGCATCTGATAACGAGCGAAAAATTCTAGATCGAAACATCTTCTGCGGGATCTTTGCCATGAAAATAGTACTGCGGCGAAAGTTCAATATTTGCTTTGTGAACTGCAGTAACCCTGATCTATATTTACAGGAAACGCCTCAATTTCAAATGTTTCGGAGAATAAAAACAGGTTTTGCAAAAGATATCAAAATTTATTAAATCACACATCATAAATAAAGAGATAAGCATCAAGTTTTGTTAACAGGAGAATTGTTAGATCTGCTGGACATAGTTTCCGGGGAGCATACCGCTGGCACCAGTTCGCTCAACAACACCAAAAAGCCATCCACCTCCGATTTCTTGGGCCTGGCTGATGATGTCGCCTTCCTGGAAGCTAACTTCGTCGTCGTCAGCAGCGGTGTAGTCGTAAAGAGCTCTGACGCTGATGAATTCAACTTGCTCTTCCTGAACTGGAGCTGGAGTCTGCATATTGGAACCACCGTAAAATGAGGACTCATATCCAACGTTCTGAAGAGCCTGCTGGGTCTCACCCTCCTGGTACTTCATGACGTGGCCAGGAGCATAAGCTCGTTTGTAGGATCCAGTAAGGTAGGACTTCCACGAAGAAGTTTGCTCACCGACCTTCTTCGGGTCCCAGTTAGCAAGAAGCTCGTAGTCAGAGCCATCTCCATCCATATCATCAGCAGTGTCGTAATGATGATTGTAAGAGCTGCCGTACTCAATATCTGTAGGATCTTCAATGTCGAAAACAGAACCAGGATCAGCTCGATATCGAGGCATAGCTCGGCCAACTCGAGTTCCAGTTGATTGCGCTGGCGCCTGAGAACGGATCTGCTGCTGGCGAGCTTCATTTTCAAGAGTCATTCGAGCCGCTTCCATCTGATCGACCTTGCCTCGGATTCCCTTGTAGTTGAGATCGGAAGCAATATCAGTTGCTCGTCGAGCGCGCTTGGTAGCGAGATCATCGGCAACCTGGATTCGCTTGCCGGCCTGCTTCTGCAGATCTTCCTTGTACTTGAGCTCGGAAAAGTTCTTCTGGTTTCGCTTAACCATTCGCATTTCAGGGGTGTCCATAACTCCACAAGATTTGCCCTTCCACTTGTTATCAGCGTAGCCAACCTTAGACTGAATCTTGCTGACGTTCTTGACTCGTCGCATTTCAGGGGTATCAAGAACAGTGGCACCAGGATTGACCTTGATTCGGTAGTTTCGCTCAGAAGTCTTTGCGACTCCCTTGATTCGTCGCATTTCTGGAGTATCAAGAATTGCGTTCACTCGAGCAGTGACCCACTTATCGTTGCCAGCAATGGCTTCGCCAAGAGACTCCTTCTTCATGAGCTGTTGAGCAGCCATAGCAGCTTTCATAGCCGGTGTCTGAAGAACGTCGCCAGCCGATCGACCCTTGAGCTCACTCTCGTACTGTTTTTTATATTCCTTGTCGGACTTGATAGCATTTGCTTTTCGAATAGCCTCCATAGCAGGTGTCATATGAAGATCATATCCGTAGCCCTTCATGGTCTTCTCAAAGTCTTTCTTATATTCTCGGTCGGAGAGGATTCGGCTGGCCTTTTTGACACGCTCAGAGTTGAAGTCGTCTTCGTAGCAACTGGCCTTCATCGCGTCTCTAGCGGCGGTCTTGTAATTTCGACCGGAAGTGAATCGCTGAGCTTCCATGTAGGTTTGCTGGAAAGGATTGGCTTCATCAGCTTCCCATCCCTTGCCCTTCTGTGACTTGAGACCTTCTCGTTTGTAGTGAAGCTCAGAGTTGATCTTTCCAGCGTGATTGTGATGCTGGTGAATTGGTGCCTCTGGAACAAAAGTGTATCCGGATGATCCTTGTTTGCCAGCTTCTTTGTATGCCTTATCAGAGACGAGCTTAGAAGCAGTTGCATTTTGAGCGATATCTGGTCGATCTTCGATGGATGTAGCATGGTTCTTGTCCATGCCTTCTCGCGCTTTTTTCTTGTACTGAACATCAGACTGGATAGATTTGAGATCCTTGAGCTGGTTGTACATTGGAGTGCTCTCAGGTTTGAAAGAGTTCTTATCCTGCTGCTTGTTCTTAGAGTATTCAATCTTGCTAGCAAGAGTCTGGAACTCAAGTTTAGCTTCCATTGAGGGAACCATATCGAGAGACTTGCCTTCAGTCTTCTGCTTGTACTTAGAAGAGACCAGGTACTGATTGTCGTCATGTCGCTCTTGATCGTAAGTGCGCTCAAGTTTGGAGTACTCGGACATCTTGTTCTCCTGTTGATACGCAATCTTCGAAGCAATCTTTTGGACTCGGCTTCGGTGAGTGGTTTGGATATCATCGGGCAAAGCAGTGAATTTGCTCTTTTCCATCTCATACTGCTGTTTGTAGTCACGATCAGATCGGAGAGTGTCCTTGGTGATAGAAGCCTGGTGATCAACGATCATATCTTTGACCTGAGTATTCTTCTGGAGCTCGGTCTTACCAGCTTTTCGGTACTTCACATCAGAAGCAATCTCAGAGGCCTTTGTGGCTTCTTTGAGATTAGGAGTGAAAGTGATGTCTTTCATCTCTCGCTTAACCTGATCTCGGTACTTGAGGTCAGAATACTGCTCTTGCATCTTCTGGAGACGAGCATACTCAGGTGTATCAGCGGCGATAAAGGCAACTTTACCCTTCTGCTCGTTGAACTGTTTTTTGTAAGCAGCATCAGACTGGTATTTTGTAGTCTGCTGAGCAGAAGTAAGAGAAAGATCATCGGGGAACTGGAAGCACCACTCGTTGTCTTTAATACCACCAAACTGATCAGAATTCTTGTACTCGACATCAGAGACGGCTTTCTGAATCTGTTTGACATTGTTGAATACAAAGTTATCAGCGTCTCGGATGTTAGTAGATTGCATGTCCTTGAGAGCGATCTCCTTATATCCTTTCTCGTCGGTGAGCTTCTGAGCATCCTTAGCAGCATTGAGCTGGACACCAATGGTGTTGCAGTTGACAGCGTGCATTTCGACCTTTGCAGCAGCCTTGTAGTTTCTGTCGTTAAGCTTTTCGACGGTATCCTTGATATGAGCTTGCTCCAAGGTCTTGTGAGCCTGCAAGTTCGATTTCATAGCTTCCTTGCCATCTTTGTAGTAGCCAATCTTATCAGAAACCTTCGTTGCTTCGATTTGGGCTGCAGTCTCCTTGTTGACAGTTTGCGAGTTGAGACTCATTTCGAGCTTAGCTTCTCGTTGGTACTCGCGGTTGCTCTTAAGAGCTTCAGCCTTTTTGACCTCGTTGATGCTGAATGAGTCCGCAGTGTTGAGATTCATTGCTCTCATTTCATGAAGAGCAGCGGCCTTGTAAGTACGCTCGCCAGATTTCTCCGCAAGTTCTTTCAAGTGTCGGTAGTAAGGAGTATCTGGAACCACAAGGTATTTCTGAGCAGCTTCCTTGGCTTTTTCCTTGTAAGCTTTGTCATCAGTGAGTTTTTGACGCTCGCACAGAGATTCCATCGTCAAATCAAATGGAATTGGCAGAGAAAGAACTTGCCCCTTCCAGTAATCGTTGTATTCTTCTCGATATTTGACGTCAGAGATATTAGCCTGGCGATCGGCATACTTCTGGATATCGTGGGTACCATCATCAAAGATTTTCATCTTGCTTGGATCTTCTCGATATTGAGTCTCAGAAGCGTACTTTTGAGCATTGTCGACAGTGAGTTGCCAAGGAGTATCAGTTACAGAACAACCGTTTACAGCATGCATTTCAGCAATCGCCTCCTTCTTGTAATCTTTACCGCCCACCATTTTCTGGGCGCGGAGGAGTTCTTGGGTTTTGAAATCATCCTTGAGCTCGATAGGAGTAGCCTTGAGATCGTAAGTCTGATCGAGTTTCACGACGTTTGCATCTTTAGCGAGCTTTGTAGCTTCAACAAGATGAGCATTGTTCACGTAGCTACCTCCAGTGGGGTCAAGAGCACAGAACTTGTTGAAAACTTCAGCTTCTGCCTTATATTTCTGACCAGATGCGAGTTCTTGGGCTTCTTTAGCGTGAAGAATCGCTGGAGTATCAGCAACAGTAGTGTGTGGACCGTGCTGCATAACACCCTTAACTTTGTTGCCATAGTTGATGGTGGAGATTTCCTTCTTAACTTCCTTTTGGAATTCATGCTCAACAGATTGATAAAGATTGGCGGTTTTTGAAAGAGCCTTTTTGGCATCGCCAGTGTATGCTCGCTGATTCTTGAGATCAGCCTGTTCTTTGTAGTGCTCGTACTCGACAGTCCACATGTAAGGGACCCAGATAGCAGATTTTTCATCGTTCCATTCTTCCTTGTACTTGTTGTCAGAAACAAGATGCTTCATCTCTTCAACATATTTAGCCCATGGAGTGAGGAACAAGTTGTTTTGGTAGCTCTGGATGTGTTTGGCCTTCTCACCCTTGAGCTTGTATGGATGCTCAGAAGCAAGTTTCTGATTTTCTCGATCCTGAACAAGCTTGACTGACATGGCTAATTCAGCAGGTCTGCCGAAGTCCTCCTTCAAGTGCTGAGCCTTGTAGAGATTATCGGATTGGAGTTTTTGTGCATCCTTGAAAGCAGCCATGTCGATTGGCTCCTCGCACTTTGCAAAGTCGGAAATGTGCTTTGTCTCTTCGTACTTCTGTTTGTACTCGTTAACGGAAGCCAAGTGCTGAACTTCAAGCTGATTTTTGGTTTCTTCTGACATAACGGCAGCACCAATGCCCATGTAGTGCTCGGGCTGTTTGTAGGAAGACGCAGACTGATATTTCTGGGCTTCTTTGAGCTCCATTGCACCGGGAGTCTGGTTAGCCATATGAGAAGCCCACTTATGCTTCTCTTTGTCTTTTGCTTCATAAGAAATTTTGGATTGTTCGGTTTTCATATTGAGCGCATGCTGGAAGGAAGGTCCAGTGAAGTCAGTAAGTCCCTTTCCGAAGGTGTTTTTGTAGAATGTCTTCTTGTAAAGCTTGTCAGAGACATCACCTCGGTCGTACTGCTCTTTGATTCGTCGGTACTCGGGAGTATCGAATTCAGGAATGCACCAGCCAACCTGCTCTTCCATGTACTCTTCCTTGTATTTCTTGTCAGAAAGAATTTCTTTCACATCCTGATGGAAAGTTTGAGTGAGAGAATCCTTGATGCTGAGTTTGGTGAAAGCTCTGCATTGCTTGATGGCTTCCTGATAAGTTTTCTTGTAGTCAAGGTTAGAGCATGCAGCAGCAGCTTCTTGAGCAGCCTTGATAGGCAAGTGATCTACTGGAATATTAAATGTTGTCTTCATCTTCTCAGCGGCTTCTTTGTAGCCCTTCTCGGATACGTTTTGTTGATTTTCCTTATGTCGAGGACCATCAAGGGCAGCAGCAGCATTCCAGAGACGAGATTTACCCTTTTCTTCTCGATGCTTAGTTAAGTAGATATAGTCAGATACCATCTGTCGAGCTTCTTTAGCAGCAACAATATCAATTCGCTGAACTGGCAAGTCATACTTCATCATGATTTCCTTAGCCTCCTTTTTGTACTTTGATTCACTACCGAGCTCGATCATGGCCTTTTGGTGCTCATGAACAGGAGTGATAATTGTAAATTGCCATTTGGTGTTAGCGGCCTTTCCAGCTTCTTGGTACTTGAAGTCAAGAAGACCCTTGTTCTTCTTGTCCTGAGAATATTTCTCAGACTCAGTGATTTTGTACTTGTTTGGCGCGCCCTGGATATCCTTTTTATACTTCTGAAGATAGAGCCACTGGGACTGGAATCGGTTGACTTCGAGAGAAAGTTCGTACCCAGGCGTGATGTGAACAGGGTAGAAGCAGCACTCTCGGTCAATAAGATATTCCTCCTGGTACGCATGCTTCGACATATTTCGAGTGACTTCCGAGTGGAATCGATCTTCAGGCCACATATCGATGTTTTTGAAAGAAGAGGCGCTCTTTACGGCAGCTTCATAATCCTTCAAGTACTCCTTCTGGCTGAAGGCCTTGGACGCAGCTTTGGCGCCTTCAACTGCGACAGAGTCGGGGATAAGAGTGTACTTCTCCTTCTGCTTATTCCAATCAGCGGCGTAATTGTTAGGGTTTTGGAGCTTCTTGTTAGCAGCATGGAGCTGAAGAGCAAATTCGTCCTTTCCAGCAGACTGGTACTTGGTGTTGAATTCTTTTCCAGCCTTTCGGTAAAGGTTCTCACTTTGGATGACGTCATTAGCTTTCGCAAGCTTGAATGGCATAAAGTCCAAGTCGAGATTATATTTGCCCATAGTATTTCGGGCTTCTTGCTCGTATGTCCAGTTGCTCAGGCGTTTCTGGCAATCTCGAAGGTTTTCTTGAACCATATCAAGACCCTTGACACCCTTGTAGCCCTTGTTCCTATCGGCCATATACTTAGCTCTGTACTTGTGAATAGAAAGGAAGCCATCGAGGTCCTTATTTTGGATGTAATGCTCAGTCTCGTTAGCACGGAAATGGTTTGCTTTTCGCTTAGATTCTTCGTATTCTGCCTTGTATTTCTTGTCAGACATCATTTTGGTGTGCTGGAGAGCATTCTCATATCCCGGAGTGATGTGAACAGGGAAATAGGCGTAGTTTCGCTCTTCGAGGTATTCTTCCTTGTATCGCCAGTCAGACAAGTTTCGAGCATTTTCAGCAGCTCGAACCATGTTCATATCGTCGCCGACACAGAGCTTGGAGAAAGCCTTGAATGTATTGTTAACGATCTTCTGTGACTTGGTGTAGTCAGAAGTGCTCATGAGCTTCATAACGTTCTTGTAGTGTTCGAGCATGAGATTGGGCCCGAAAGTATACTGATGCGAGGCGACGCGTCCATCCTGCTGGTAGATCTTATCATTCAAGTTGATGGCGTTCTTCTTGTAAGTGTCGTAAGTTTCAGTTAGATGGAAGAATCGAGATGGCAGACCCTTGACTTCCTTGTTATAAACATCATCATAGATTCGCTGGGAGCAGACATTTCGCATCTCCATAGCATGGCCGACTTCCATTGCCGTACAGTCAATGTGGTACTTGCCCATCAAGTCCTTGGCGGCTTGCTGATAAAGTCTAATGGATGTTTGTGGCTGGACACTCTTCGCAGTCTCTTCTTTGAGAGTCATCACTTCAGTGAAGCCCTTGCCCTTGTTCTTTCGGTAGTCTTCCTGATAATGATGATCGGAAAGGATCTTATTTGCGGTTTGCTTCTGAGCGTAACCTTCACTGGTACACATGTTGTAGACATTGTTGTGCTTTTCTTTGTGGTAGTCCTTGTTGTAGAGAAGCTGGGACTGGAACTGATAAGCTTGCATAGCAGACTCATAAGCTGGAGTAATCTGAACGGGGAAGTAGATCATCTCCTTAATTTCTTTCCACTCTTCAGTGTACTTGGAGTTTGAAATTCGCTCCATAGCTTCAACACCACGAATGACAACGGGGTGAGAGTGAGCGTCCATGTTTTGGAAACCCTTGTATCGAGCAATACAGTCTCGTCGAGAAGCAGAGTACAAGTAATCGTTGAGAAGACCGGCTTGAGCTTTAACTCGCTGCATTTCGATAGAATCGGGAATAACAGTGTATTGGTGAAGAGAAGCATCATCTTTAGCGGTGTAGTTTTTCTGGGAAAGTTGCTCTTGAGTGAGTTTGGCTTGTTTTTCAATGAACAAGTCATCAATGGACTGATATTTTCCACCAACACCCTGTACGGACTCAACATATGCCTGTCGATAATCCTTCATCGAGAGCTTCAGCTTGCACTCAGCGGCGTGCTGTAGACTGATATCACCGGCAACAAGTCCATGCTTGGCAGCGATTTCCTTTGCAGCCTTGATGTAAGCGGCTTTGCCGATCCATGGTTTGACGCTCTTGGCAAGCTTAACCTCAGTGGGATCAACGATTTCAGTGTGCTGCTTCGAAGTCGCAAGTTTGTCCTTCCATTCTCGACCGTAGGCATTTTGTCCAATAGCAGCTTGTCGGGCCTTAGCATCCTTATACTGCTCGGACTCAGCCTGATTATAGACGTTCTTTACTTTAGACTTCTGGTATTCATCAGTGTAACCAATGTTAGATTGCCATTTAGAAGCGTACATGGCAGTTTCGTAACCAGGAGTCATATGAACAGGGTAGTAGATGACGTTTCTATCAATAAGGTAGTCTTCGATGTACTTTCGGTGAGAGATAACATCGTTCACTCGTTCTCCCTCAACGACGATTGGATGAGTAGCGGCATCCATTCTCTGGAAGCCCTTAAATTTTTCAATGGCTTCAATTTTGGACTTCGAGTAGAGAGCGTGATTGATGTTTTTCTGATTCTTGAGAGCAGTCAGCTGGACGGGCGTATCGTAGACAAGAGTGTACTTGTGATTGAACTCTTCGCCAGTGGCACGGTAGTTCTTTTCGTTCAAGTTGAACTGGTTCTCCTTCGCTCGCTTGTAGTCAAAGACGTCATCGATTCCTTTGTAGTTTCCACCTTTACCCTTGGTCTCCTTGTTGTATTTTTCTTTGTAAAGATAGTCCTTGTGGTGCTGACCATTCTTCATCGATTCCTGCAAGTTCAAGTTCTGAAGCTCAAGACCATACTTTGACATGATATCTTTAGCATCAGCCACGTAATCATTTGGTCGCTGAAGCTTCGAGTTCGCCTTCGCGAGGTTCTGAACAGGAGTATCACTGACAGGGGTGAACTTCAATTTCCCAGTTGTATTCCACTCTTCAGCGTAGTACTGGTCATTCTTATACTTCACAGCTGCCTTCTGATCCGCGTATCGCTCAGTGGTGGTGACGTCGTACACGTTCTTTGCTCGGTTTTCCAAGTAATCCTTTCTGTATGGAATGTCAGATTGGAACTTGTTGACTGCAACAGCATTTTCATAACCAGGAGTAATATGAGCTGGGAAATAGACGAAGTTTCGCTCAACGAGATAGTCTTCAATGTACTTTGAGTGAGAGATAATATCATTGACTCGCTCTCCTTCGACAACGACTGGATGGTTGTGGGCGTCCATGTGCTGAAAGCCTTTGTACTTATTGATAACTTCAGCACGCTGTTTCTTGTATTCTTTGTCAGTGCACTGAAGAGCAACAGATCTTGCTCGAAGGGTCTCGTTAGACTCGGCAACAGTGTATTTGACCTTGATCTTGTCACCTTCAGCCTTGTAATTACTCTGGTTCAAAGCTGCCTGAACATCTCTGTAGTGCAAGTACTCTGGGTGAGCAATTGCGGGGTTTTTCGCTCCAGTACCAAGACATTCTTCTTCATATTTCTTCTTGTAAAGCTTTTTAGAAATAACATCGCTGATAGCAATAGCGCTAGTAATGGCCATAGCGTCATGAGCAAGACCATATTTACCAGCAATTTCTTTAGCTTCCTTGACATATCGATCGCCCTGAGTCTTCTGAAGTTCTTTGCTGAGATTGATGTCAAATCGCTCGGCAACTTCGGTGAAGCCCTTGCCCTCAGAAAACATCTTGTTAGCTTCAAGCTTGTAATAAAAGTCAGATCGATGTTTTTCGTGAACTTTGTCAGCAGCGTATTTCTCGGTTTTGCTGGAGTCGTACACATTTTTAAACTTGTTCGCTTCGTGATCTTTCTTGTACTCGGTCTCAGAGAGAAGCTTCTGGGCGTTGATAGAGTTTTCATAGCCAGCAGTGAGATGAACTGGGTAGAAGACGGATTCTTTCTCAATGATGAAATCTTCGAGGTAACGGGCTTTTGAGATGAGGTTGTTGACTCGTTCTCCTTCCAATACAATTGGGTGAGTAGCGGCATCCATTCGCTGGAAACCCTGGTACTTTTTGATCACCTCCTCTCTCTGCTTAGTGTACTCTCGAGGAGTGCAGGATAAAGCAGCTGCTCGAGCTCGTCGGCATTCGTCCGAGTCCATGAAAGTGTATTTATCGTGGACTTTCTGAAGATCTCCCTTGTAGTTTTTGTCAGATCTTTGGCTCTGGTATTCTTTGCAAAGATCATAGAAGGGATATGCGATTCCAGGATTAGCAGCAGCTTTACCAAGAGTATTCTCATTGTAATCCTTCTTATAAAGAGCCATGGAAGTAACGTCAGCAACTTCAAGAGCGTGGGCAATTTCAACTGCACCAGCACAGAGAGAATATTTAGCAGCGAGATCTTTGGCTTCCTTCATGTACTCAGTTCGAAGAGGCTTAAGCGCCTTTGAAATAACCATTTCCGGAGTCTCTTTGATAGAAGTGAGACCCTTGCCAGCAGAGAAATCGGCTTTGACCTTAGCCTGGTAGTTCTTGTCAGAGCGGAATTGTTCCGTGACCTGAATATCCTTGTATCGCTCAGTCTCAGTCATGTTGAACTTGTTCTTCATCTTATTTTCCTGGTAGTCAGCATCGTATTCGATGTTGGACTGCCATTTGGCGGCGAACATAGCAGCTTCATAACCAGGGGTCATGTGAACAGGGTAGTAGATGACATTTCGGTCAATGAGATAGTCCTCGATGTAATTACGCTGAGAAATGATATCGTTGACTCGATTACCCTCGGCGACGATTGGGTGAGAAGCGGCATCCATTCGCTGGAAACCCTTGTATTTGTTGATAGTCTCCCACATTTGTCGTCGGTAGTTAGATCCTCGGACTTCATAAGCCATTTTTTCAGCTCGGTTCTGCTCGTCGAACTGCACGTAGTTGTTCTTTGTCAAACATTGCTTGGCATCTTTTTCGTATTCAGCCTTGGACATTGCTTTTTGGAGCTTGTTGGAAGCCTCGAGATGAGGATAACCCTTAAGATCAGCGACAGAAGATTTTCCGAGATCCTCCTCGATGTATTTCTTCTTGTAAAGGATGTCTGAACGAAGCTGTTGGACATTCTTCAAGTTGCTAAGGGTAACATCTTGAGCATCAAGACCATATTTCATGGCAACATTCTTAGCCTCTTTGCCGTAAATTTTCATGGCGGTTTTCTCAAGAAGCTTGGCTCGTTCCATTTCCATGGTCACCGGAACAGAACTAAATCCTTGTCCCTTCTCCTTCATGTCATCCCATTTAGCTTTGTAGTGCTTGTCGCTACGGTGCTTCTCCGTTTCCTTGTCCTGTTGATATTTTTCAGTATGAACAGGATTAAAAACAGGAGCGTTTTCAAGGTCATCTTTGTATTTCTTTCGGTAAAGATTCTCAGACTGGAATTTGTAAGCATCTTGAGCAGATTCATATCCAGGTGTAATCTGTGCGGGGAAGTAAATGAGATCCTTTTCGATCTCCCATTCTTCGCGGTAAAGAGCAGCGGACTGCATCTCAGCAACTTCAATACCTCGAGTGACAACTGGATGCATAGCAGCGTCCATTCTCATGAATCCCTTCATGTCGTTGATAACTTCGCGTCGTTGTTGGCTGTATCGATCTGGATTGCAGTAAAGTGCAACTTCTCGGGCACGGATTTCGTCATCAAACTGAGCGTAGTTGTTCTTTTCGAGAACCTTCATAGCGTCCTTCTTATACGCTTTTGAGTTGAGCTTGGCGTTGTTTTCCTTGGCATCCTTGTAAACTGGATAACCTTGGAGATCAGCTTTGCCAGATGCACCAAGAACGTTTTCATTGTAATCTTTCTTGTACAATTTGTCACTAGCGATCTTTGCAACAGCCAAAGAATTGGCAAGCTTGATATCATCGCAAGTCAGTCCATATTTCATGGCGAGTTTCTTGGCTTCCGCCTTGTATTTATCATCGCTAATTTCTTTCATGATTGCAGCACGCTCCATTTCTTGAGTAACAGGAGTTCCTTTAGCGTTATGCTTTGTAGCTTCATAATCAGCTTTGTAGGTCTTGTCAGATCGAGCTTTCTCATGAGTTTTGATTTCAGCATATCGCTGATCAAGAGTAGAGTTGTACTTGTTCTCAGCTTTTGTTTCGTGATATTTCGCTCGGTAGTTGATGTCAGAAGCGAAATTCTGAGCGTTAGTTGCAGATTCATATCCAGGAGTGATCTGGACGGGGTAGTAGATCAAATCGCGCTCAAGCATGTAGTCTTCTTTGTAGAGAGCATCTGACATGAGTTCTGCGACCAAAATACCTCGAGTAACAACTGGATGCGAAGAAGCATCCATTCTCATGAAACCCTTGAATTCATCAATAGCTTTCCACATTGATGATCTGTAGGCTGAGTCTTTAACGGAAAGAGCCATGTTTCGAGCTCTTATTTCGTCGTCGAATTGAGCATAGTTGTTTTTCTTGAGAATTTCTTTTGATTTCTTCTCATACTGAGCCTTCGACATTTCTTTTTGAAGCTTGAAAGAGTCCTTGATGTGAGGATAACCGTTAAGATCAGCCTTGGATGATTTTCCGAGAACTTCCTTGTTATAGTGATCTTTGTAAAGTCGCTCTGAGCAAATAGCGCCAACAGCCAGAAGGTTCTTGAGCTTGATATCATCGTGAGTCAAGCCATATTTCATTGCCAAGTTCTTGGCTTCAAGCGAATACTTGGCATCTCGAAGATCTCGTTGGATACCAGCTCGTTCCATTTCTGAGGTGACAGCGATTCCAATGTTCTGGTGTTTTGTTTCTTCGTAATCCTTTCTGTAGGTCTTATCACTTCGAGCATTTTCCACAACCTTGTCAGACTGGTACTTTTCAGAAACAGTTGGATCGTATTTGTTCTGGTGCTTGCTAGCATTGTAATCAGACTTATAGACAATGTCAGAGCTCTGCTTTGTAGAAGTAATTGCAGTCTCATATCCTGGAGTCATTTGGACTGGGAAGTAGATCGCATCCTTCTCTAACTCCCACTCTTCTTTGTAGAGAGCATCAGAGATGATTTCATTGACGGCAACACCTCTCTGGACAACAGGATGAAGATGAGCGTCCATTCTCATGAAACCCTTGCAGGTTTCGATAGCTTCTCGCATAGATTTTTTGTACTCCGAATCTTTCATGGAAAGAGCGACCGAGCGGGCTCGGAGCTCTTCGTTACTCTGGGCAACAACGTTGTGCTTCATGATGTTCTTGGCATCCTTGGTGTAAGCGGCGTCATTGGTTGCAGCTTTGACATCTCGTTGGGTGACATAAGGGAGATAGCCATAAAAGTCGGCCTTGGAAGACTTTCCAAGGTCTTCAGCATTGTAGGCTTTCTTGTAAGCGATCTGAGATGTGATACCACCAACAGCCATTAAGTTTCGAAGAGTAATATCGTCATGAACAAGGCCATATTTCTCACCAAGTTTTTTCGCTTCAAGGGCGTAGGCCTTATTAGTAAGCTTTCGGAGAGGCTCAAATCGATCCATTTCCATTGTTCGAGCGGGTGTTTTGAACTCATGTCGCTGTTTGCTGTTCCATTCAGATCGGTAAAAGGCGTCTGATTGAACCTTTCGGATTTCAAGATCGTTATTGTACTTTTCAGTGAGAGCAGCATTGTACTTGGTTGCAATCTTGTCTTGTTCCCATTTGGCTCGATAGTTAGCATCGGATTTGTACTCGTCGGCTGCTTTGAGCTGCTCATAACCGGGAGTCATGTTCAAGGGATAGTAAATAAGATCTTTCTCCATCTCCCAATCTTCTCGGTAAAGCGCAGCAGACTGCATTTCAGAAACAAGGATACCTCGAGTAACAACTGGATGAAGAGAAGCATCCATTCGCATGTAACCCTTGAACTCGTTGACAGCTTCTCGTTTGCCCTTTTGATATTCAGAATCATTGCATTGGAGAGCAACAAGTCGAGCCTTCTCGGATTCACTGTATTTCTGCTTAGTAAACTCGTTTCGCTGAGCGAGTTTCTTGGCATCCTTCTGATATTCGTTGTCAGATCGAATCTTCGCAGCGTTCTTGTTTCGAGTAACCTCGATCTCGTAAGCGATTCCTGGATTCTGAGCGGTTGTGCCTCGAACATGTTTGTTGTAGTGCTCATGGTAAAGACGATCAGAAGTGATTTTCGCAGAAAGAAGGGAATTCGCTAGCTTGGTATCATCAGCAGTAAGCCCGTATTTCATAGCAAGACGCTTAGCTTCAGCAGCATAGTTGGTTCCCTGGACAATCTTGAGCTTTTCGATTCGCTCCATATCCATAGTTTTGTCGACACCCTTGGGTCGGGCATTGATCTCAATGGAGTTTTTGGTGTATTCAGCGCCGAGTTTTTCTCGAAGAGCTTTGTCAGCATTATATTTCTCTGTGGAAGCAGCGTCGAAAGTGACTTTCGCCTGAATTTTCTTAGCTTCAGTTTTATAGTCAGCCTCGATCTCGGCGATCTTTTTCATGTCCTGGAATCGTTCAGTGATCTGGACAGGGAAATAAACAACATCCTTGTTGTTTTCGTAGTCTTCCTTGTAGTACACATCGGATGCGTTTTCTGCGTTGACAATGTGCCGAGACATGTAAGGGTTCTGGAAGATGTCGAGCTGCTGGAATCCCTTCATGCTCTTGACAGCTTCATGGAAGGACTTTCGATATTCAGAGTCCTTGCACTGAAGAGCGACTTTTCGCGATCGTCGAAGCTCATCCCATCGAACGTAGTTTTCTGGCTTTTCCATACGTTCTTTCGCGTCTTTGGTGTACTCGCTTGCTTGCATCTTTTCGGTGAGCTTAGCTTGTTCCTTGTAATAAGGATAAGCGATGCCTGGATCAGCAGCGCCCTTTCCAAGAGTATTTTCATTGTAGTCCTTCTTGTAAAGTCGGGCGTTGCAAACATCTTGGACTTTCATCAAGTGAGACAGTTTGTTGTCATCAAGCATAAGATCATATTTTCGCTGAATTTGCTTGGCTCCAGCAGTGTAGGCTTGGTCTCGAACCTTCTTCATCATGTTCATCGCGTCAATTTCCCAAGTATGAACAAGTTTACCACCTGCTCGACCCTTGGAGACATCTTCAAGATATTTTGCTTTGTATCGCTGTCCTTGGTTCTCAGCAACAAGCTTCGCATCTTGCTGGTATTTTTCAGTGGCACAAAGGTCCATAGAATGCTTCCAGTCCTCTTTCTTGTGACTCTCAGCATAAGCAAGATCACCGGCAGTGTCGTGGAGCTTCTTGTCTGCCGCATACTTCTCAGTAGTGTTGTATGGGAAGTAAACACAGTCCTTGTCGATTTCGTACTCTTCCTTGTAGTAGTTGTTCGACAAGTTTTCAGAATTGATAATGTGACGGTTGAGGTAAGGGTTCTTGTAGATATCCAATTGCTGGAAACCCTTGAACTGGTCGATTGCTTCCTTTCCAGATTTTCGGTAAGAAGCCATATTGACCTGCTTCTGGACGTCAATGGCATTGCGGACAAATGGTGCATTAGGTTCAAGGACAAACGATCGCATTCGATCCTTGGCATCAGCGGTATAAGCAGAATCTTGAGTGATTTCTTTGACTTTCTTCTGGTTGTAGTAGTCAAGATGACCCTCAATAGGAGCACCAATGTTCTTTCCAAGAACATTCTCATTGTAGTCCTTTTTGTAGTCTTTGTCAGATCTCTGAATCTGCGACTTGGCCATTTGTTCGTAATCAGGATCTTGGAGAGATCGATTGTAGCTCTTCATTCGCTCCTTAGCGCCTTCTTTGTACGCGGAATCCTTGGTGATTTTAAGGGTATCCTGAAGGTCCATCTCCATAGTTCGGGCAGTACCAACGGTAGTGCCCTGAACTTTTTCGGACCATTCCTTTTTGTATCCTTTGTCGCTGGTCTTGGCGCGATGTTCCTTGTCTTGCAGGTATTTTTCGGTCTCAGCCTGATTGAAATTGACCTCGTGCTTCTTATCCTGGTAGTTAGCATCGTAGTCTTTTATGTCTTTGTGAAGTTTCTTATCCTGTTGATACTTCTCGGACATGTGCACTGGGAAGAAAACGAGATCTTTTTCATTGTTGTAATCTTCCTTATACAAGGGTTGAGAAAGCTGATCTGCATTTCGAGCGTGCATGGCAAACTCAGGAACTTCGTTGGTATCAATCGACTGGAATCCCTTATATTTTGCAAGAGTTTCTGGAAAGTCGGAATAGTTGGCCTTCGAAGTAAGCTTCTTGAGATTTTTGTTGGTCTTGTATTGTTCAGTGTTACAGAACTCTTTGGTGACAGAGTTGGTAACCACAGTCTCGTTGTACTTCTTTTTGTAAGCAGCATCGTTAGTGATTGCTTTAACTTCCGCCTGAGTCTTATAATCGTGATAGTTCTCAACTGGACCAGGAATGTTCTTGTGCTTGGTCTCTTCGTAGTTTTTCTTGTAGAACTTATCAGATCGAATTTCGTTTCGCTTCTTGGACAGCTCGAATTCAGGAGCATCATGAGGAACGTTGGTAGTCTTCATGAGTTCGCGAGCACCCTCTTGGTAGAGCTTATCGTTTTGATACGGCTTGAGACCTTTCAACTGCTCAAGCTGCGGGTTGGTCTCCGAACCAATGCAGTGTCCCTGGACTTCCTTTTCATATTTTGCCTTGTAGCCCTTGTCAGATCGATAGTTCTTGGACAAAGCTTCATCGTTGATGTACTTTTCGGTCTTGGTCAAATCGAGACGATTTTGCTGCTTCATCTTCTCGTAATCTTCAGTATAGCCATCGAGCTTCTCCTTCAGATTTTTCGTGTTCTGGTAATGCTCAGACATATGAACAGGATAATCGACCAATGTCTTATCAACTTCATAATCTTCCTTGTAAAGATAGGGGTTAAGTTGATCAGCATTCTTCGCATGATGAACGATGAGTGGATTGTCACCAGGTCGAATAGTATTCCATCCTTGGAAGTTCTTGAGAGTTTCTTTAGTGGTGTTGTATCGGTCGGATGTGATCTCGGTGATGTTCTTCGCAATCTTGTACTTCTCGGTCTCACAAAACTCAGGGGCATATTTATGATGTTCCATAGCGGCCATTGCATCCTTCTTGTAGTTAGCGTCGTCTGTGATAGCTTTGTTATTTTTGTTAACAACATATTCAAGATCGCCCTCAGCATCAGCAGATGACTTAGCGCCAAGAACGTTTTCTCGGTAGTCCTTCTTATATTCGATGTCAGAAGACTGCTTGGCAGATTTTTTGGCTTGAAGCATGAGTGGGTTATCTGGTGGATAGTGGATATTCAACTTTGCCTCGTCCCAAGCCTCAGTATAAGCGGCATCCTTTGTTTTCTTGAGAGTTTCGATGAGTTCCATTTCTTTGGTAACAGCGGTGCCAATGACCTTGAACTTTTCTTGCTCCCACTTCTCAGTGTACTGCTTTGGTCGGGTTTTGCTCTCAACGTCCTTTTGATTTTTGTAGGTTTCGCTTTCCGCCAAGTTAAACTTGTGAGTTTCAGCATCCTTGGCCGCTTCGGTCTTGTAGTTCGCGTTGATCTCAGCGTTCTTCTTGTCCGACTCGTACTTTGGAGTAATGTTGGTAGGGAAATAAACCAAGTCCTTGTCGTTTTCATAATCATCAGTGTAGTAGACATTGGAAAGGTTCTCTTGGTTGGCCATGTGCTGCTTAAAAGATGGAACCTGGTTGATGTCCAAAGCCTGGAATCCTTTGAAAGATTTGATAGCATCAGCTTTTCCGGCTTGGTAAAGCGAGTCTCGAGTAATAGCAGTGATAGCCTTGTTAGTCTTGTAGACATTAGTATCGCAATATGTCTTTGTAAACTCGTTACGTTCCATGCTCTGCTTTCCACCAGCTCCATAAGTAGTATTGGTGGCATCAGCCTGCTTGGAAGCAAGAATCTGCTGTTTGATGACTGGCACGTCGTTCAGGGCCTTTTCAAATTCATATTTTGTCTTGCTTTCCTCGTAGTCCTTTCGGTACTCTCGCTTGAGATGGTCATCCTGTTTCTGAGTCTTCTGAGCTTGTTGGATATCGCCTCTGTTGAGCATACTAGCATCGTTGTTGTACGATCGAATAGCTTCCATGCCATTCGCACCATAAGCTCGCTTGGTCAGCTCTCCAGCTTTCTTACTGGCAACCATCTCGTGGGTGACAGGAGTAGGGTGAACATTGATCTTTGCCTCTTCATAGTCCTTAGTGTAAGCCTTGTTGGACACCTTAGCCTTGAGAGCTTCTTGAGTCTGATAGACAGGTGTTTCGCAAAGGTTGAGCTTGTTCTGCTGATTGTTTTCTGCCGCTTTAGCTTTGTAGTTCGCATCGTCCGTCGCTTCTTTTACCTTCTTTGCGTTCACATAGCCTGGAGAAGCCTCCATGGGAAAGTAGACGATGTCCTTGTCCATTTCGTAGTCTTCTTTGTAGTAGGCATTAGAAAGCATTTCGTTATTCTTGGCGTGATGAGCCATTTGAGGGTTATCATAGCCAAGGTTCTGGTGGCCCTTGAAGTTCTCAACTGCTTCGGCAGCTCCCTTTTTGTAGTTTCTGTCGACAGTTGCTTCATGAACGGCCTAAATAAATCAGTTATCTTCCATGTTATCATAATTGAAATATTACCTTATTAATTTTGTATTCAGCCTGATCAGTAAAAGTTTTGGTAAACTCGTTCTTAGAGTTAACTTTTGCAGCTTCCTCTGAAAATAAAGTTTATTAACAGTTTTGTTTTCTTAATCACCTTTGTAAGCATTTTCAGACTGCATCTTCGACATTGTGAGGAAATGTCGCATCTGAGGTGTCAACTTTGATCGGTCGACCAGGATAGGGACAGAGTCCCCCTAAAATTTGATTAGCATTTTTTTCTTTATAGATAATATATCTTTAGCTGTATTCAAGAATTTATATTCGAGCAATGGTTTAGGTGAGCCGTTTACCTGTTCGTCCATTGGAACTTGCTCTTGCATTTCCTGTTGCTCCTCCGCCATTTTCTAATTTCTCGATTCCAATTTCTAAACTTTCAAGTTTTTCTCTTTTATCACACTACTTCGTAAGAAATTCTCAAACAAAACAGAAAATCATAAATATCAGCTGTTTCTCTGAGATCACAAAGAAAAGATAGCTGAGCTCCCGCATCGAGGGACGAGAAGATTGGGAGGAAGCAGGGAGCGAGCTACTTTTTGCCCGGGCAGCTACTGCTAAGGCGACAGGTGACGATGAGCAAAGAGCGAAAAGTAACCCTGCTTACTCTTGATAAGCTTGCTATTTTGAGAACAAGACCTGATCATGAAGATATAATATTCAGAATAATATAGTTTCGATTTAACTTTTATGAATCCTTGCTCTTGATAAAGTAAAAGGTAATTTTTCAAGAAATCAAGCTTATTCATATTAAAACAGCATACAAAAAGAAGGTGTGAAGTCGCAACGAAGGATGAAACATCTGTTGGATTCGTGTCAAGAATAATCGCGAACTTTACCTAACCAATAACTTACGTATCAAGAGTCCAAGAGTCCAAAATTTGGACTCCAAATCAGGGCTGGCAAATTAGGGTCCCGCCAGCCGCACTAATTTGAGTTAGAACCAGGGCTGGCAAATTAGGGTCCTAACAGCCGCACTACCGAAAAATTGTTAGGGTTCTAACTCAAAATTAGTGCGAATTAGTGCGGCATCCCCGTCCTACCCGTCCTATTTTTTTTCCTTGATATTTTTTCGTCTATTAGGACTGAATCGCCGCCCTAACCGTACTAATTTGGAGGCTCTTTTTCATCATCCAATCGGCGCGCGCTTCCCACGAGGCGCGGAGGACAAATTGGTGGAAGATTGAAAAAAGAATGGAGCTGAATGGATGAGAAAAACGAATGACCCGCCATGATTGGCGGACCAATAAGCGCGCGCCTCTTTTAGGACGATTTTAGTGCGGCTTTTTCCAACTTCTAACAATAGGGTTCTAACCAGGGCTGGCAAATTAGGGTCCCGCCAGCCGCACTAATTTGAGTTAGAACCCTATTGTTAGAACCCTAACTGTCATTTTATAACTTTTTAGTGCGAGTAGTACGAGTTGGAAAAAGCCGCACTAAAATCGTCCTAAAAGAGGCGCGCGTTTATTGGTCCGCCAATCATGGCGGGTCATTCGTTTTTCTCATCCATTCAGCTCCATTCTTTTTCAATCTTCCACCAATTTGTCCTCCGCGCCTCGTGGGAAGCGCGCGCCGATTGATGATGAAAAAGAGCCTCCAAATTAGTACGGTTAGGGCGGCGATTCAGTCCTAATAGACGAAAAATATCAAGGAAAAAATAGGACGGGTAGGACGGGGATGCCGCACTAATTCGCACTAATTTTGAGTTAGAACCCTAACAATTTTTCGGTAGTGCGGCTGTTAGGACCCTAATTTGCCAGCCCTGCTCCAAATGATATTGCCCTGCATTTGCCTGAAAAATTATTTGCAATGCCGTATGTACTGATTTATAAAAATGATTCTAAAACAATAATACAAGCAATAATGTACAATAAAACTGTTAATAAAACTGATGTCTTTGAATTCCACGTAAATAAAATCGACTTTCATGCGTTATGATTATAAAACAAAATGACAAATATAAAGAAAATTTATTCGAAGGAACTTACAGCAGAAAAGCGTGGAAATGTTAACTGATTTGGTGGAGAATAAAACGGAAATTATCATTTGTTGCGGTTGTCTTGATCATTCGTAATTTGACTTTATTGTGTCCTAATGAAAGGTTTTGTCGGCTCCGGGCTGGCCGCCATTTAGGCGGACATCCACAAACAACCAACCGCGGTCGATTATCAACCGCATACGCTGAGCCAGTGGCTCCCAGGGTCCTACTATGGTCCCGTGAATTCGTCTTCTATCGGCGCCGATGGAACTTTAGAAAGCTTTTGGCGAAACCTGGCTGAGCTCATCGTTACTTATTGAATCTCTCGTCGGTTTACCTGTTGGAGGAGGCTTTTTCAAATAATATGAGTAGATTCGAAGAGACAGACGAGCAACAAGGATCAAAAGAATGCAAAATATAGTGACAAGGAACAATGTCGTACCGAGTAAAATCATAATTGCGTCTCTGAGAACCTCGATAACTTGATTTTCCTCTGCTTCCTTGTCCAAAAACATTTCAAAATTTTCCTTAGAAATGAGTTCTTTCCCGATTCTCTGTTCTCTCGATTTGTTTTTATCGATGTAATCCAGATTACTTGAAACGCCTGCGCTTGAAGTTTTTGAATTTGCCTGTTTTTATTGATTGCAGAGAAAAATCTCTACGTAGGATTGAACTTGTAGTTTATTTTATCGGACTGTACAGGGGAAATGGTTGAATTTACAATATTATTTTTGAGTATGTTTGTTTTAGTACAAGATTCCTCCATGGGATGATGCAGTGAAAAATATCTCCGGAAAGACCGTTTTATGAATCAGCTCAAATTTTTAATGCAGATTTGAGGCTCCTCCGGACAGTGGCAGAAAGGACTTGAGGGTTTAGTAGTTTTTTGCTCTTGACAAGACGACCTGATAGATAAGCTGCTTTTCTTGAAAGCAGTTGGCAGTTCCAGCGCCGCCCAGTAATTTTGCGTGACTGGGCATGGAAGGATGAATACAATGGGGAAAGTACAGTTATCTGCACCCGCATGACTCTACTACCATGTCTTCGTATGATCTTAACACAGCCTAGAAAGAGGTTAATTTATTTAATCAAATTTTTCTCTTACCCTCTGACTGTTGTCAATGTATAAAACCGTGAGAGGCTTTAACTCAGTCGGAACGCAGCAAGGACCATCAGTTTCTAGCGGATCAAGTCGAGCAACCACCGAATTGAAGATAGCATGATTTGTGTGGTTCAAGTGAGCGTCGAGAGGATACGGACATGTTCCCTGAAGTAACCGTCAATTACTAAACAGAAAGCTGCTCGCTCTTTGACATGGGGTCATTAGAAAATAGTAAAAAGGAGCTGGCTTAGTGTAGGGGCTTAACAACATCCGGTAAATTAAAATTTGAAGGGCCCTTCAAAGACGCGGACGATGATCGCTCATAACAGTTGCCTCTTTAGTCTCTTTCAATCATTCTTAGAAGCCGAATTACTTCAAGCTAACTCACCGAACAAAGATAGCTGTCGAAGCCAGAAGGAGCGACGATGAACTCGGTCCACTTGATCGACTTGAAATCGATGTACATTTTCTCGCGGCTGCAGGGTTCCAAGCGATTTCGAATCAGCCGCGAGGACTTCTTTTTCGATTTTCTGAAAATTTCTTTCCAAAAGATTACTAAAATTATTTTTACCTTCTGGATCTGGAGAGCGTAGGTTAGGGTCGGCCAAAAAAAAATCGATCTCGTGTTTCAATTACGAATTATACCTTGTTAGAAAGAGGAGAACGAGACGATTCGAATGGTACTAACCATTTGTCTGTGCGAGTTGGGGAAATTTTTTTAGAATTTTTTGAAAATCGCGATTTTCGTCACTAAAAACGTGAATCTTGGACGTTTCTAAATATCGAATTTTTTGGTACGCCAAATATCAAGCCTTGATTGGCAAGTGATTGCCGACTTCGGTCAAGTTTGGCCACTTATTGCCGGAGGACCTTCCGGAAGACCCCTTACTGGAAGACAAACTGCTGGAGGACCAATAATAGAAAAAAAATAAATTGCTTTGGATGGCCACATACTGCCACATTTGACCAATTTCGGTCACTTTCTGCCGGAGGACCTCCCGGAGGACCCCCTTACTAGAAGACCAACTGGTTGAAGACCAATATTCAAAAAAATATTTAAATAGCCTTGCTTAGCCGAAAACTGCCACATTTAACCACTTTCGTTCACTATCTGCCGTAAACCTTCCGAAGGAACCCGGGTGAAAGACCAACTCCTGGATGACTTGAGGCGAATAAGCCCGTCTCTTAAATTCAGTCAGGTACAGTGGGTTGCGCAGATAGTGCACCCCTAGAGAGCGGGTAAAGGGAGCACCAGTAAAGTGAGGCGCTAAAACGACCCGACGGGGAGGCGAGCCTCATCTCTTGAATTAAGCCGACCAAAAGGGAAGGCAAGCCCCGTTTCCTATATTCAGTCAGGTAAGGGACCAAGCTGACCCGAAGGGGAGGCAAGCTCCGTTTCTCGGATTCATTTAGGTAAGGGGCCAAGCCGACCCGGAGGGGAGGCCAGCCCCGTTTCTTGGATTCAGTTAGGTAAGGGGCCAAGCCGACCCGAAGGGGAGGCCAGCTCCGTTTCTTGGATTCAGTTAGGTAAGGGGCCAAGCCGACCCGGAGGGGAGGCAAGCTCCGTCTCTTTAATTCAGTCAGGTAAGGGGCCGAGCCGACCCGAAGGAGAGGCCAGCCCCGTTTCTTGGATTCATTTAGGTAAGGGGCCAAGACGACCTGGAGGGAGGCAAGCTCCGTCTCTTTAATTCAGTCAGGTAAGGGGCCGAGCCGACCCGAAGGAGAGGCCAGCCCCGTTTCTTGATTCAGTTAGGTAAGGGGCCAAGCCGACCCGAAGGGGAGGACAGCCCCGTTTCTTGGATTCAGTTAGGTAAGGGGCCGTGCCGACCCGGAGGGGAGGCCAGCCCCGTTTCTTGGATTCAGTTAGGTAAGGGGCCAAGCCGACCCGAAGGGGAGGACAGCCCCGTTTCTTGGATTCAGTTAGGTAAGGGGCCAAGCCGACCCGAAGGGGAGGCCAGCCCAGTTTATTTTATTCAGTTAGGTAAGCGGCCATGCCGACCCGGAGGAGGCCAGCCCAGTTTCTTGGATTCAGTTAGGTAAGGGGCCAAGCCGACCCGAAGGGGAGGACAGCCCCGTTTCTTGATTCAGTTAGGTAAGGGGCCGTGCCGACCCGGAGGGGAGGCCAGCCCCGTTTCTTGATTCAGTTAGGTAAGGGGCCAAGCCGACCCGAAGGGGAGGACAGCCCCGTTTCTTAGATTCAGTTAGGTAAGGGGCCAAGCCGACCCGAAGGGGAGGCCAGCCCAGTTTATTTTATTCAGTTAGGTAAGCGGCCATGCCGACCCGGAGGGGAGGCCAGTCCCGTTTCTTGGATTCAGTTAGGTAAGGGGCCAAGCCGACCCGAAGGGGAGGACAGCCCCGTTTCTTGGATTCAGTTAGCTAAGGGGCCATGCCGACCCGGAGGGGAGGCCAGCCCCGTCTCTTTGATTCACTTAGATACGGGGCCAAGCTGAACCGGAGGGGAGGCTAGCTTTGTTTCTTGGATTCAGTTAGGTAAGGGGCCAAGCCGAACCGGAGGGGAGGCTAGCTCCGTTTCTAGGATTCAGGTAGGTAAGGGGCCAAGCCGAGCCGAAGGAGATCCCAGCCCCGTTTCTTGGATTCAGTTAGATAAGGGGCCAAGACGACCCGGAGGGGAGGCAAGCCCCGTTTCTTTGATTCAGGTTGGTAAAGAGCCAAGGCGACCCGGGGAGGCAAGCCTCGTCTCCTTAATTCAGTCAGGTAAGGGGCCAAGCCGAGCCGAAGGGGAGGACAGCCCCGTTTCTTGGATTCAGTTAGGTAAGGGGCCGTGCCGACCCGGAGGAGGCCAGCCCCGTTTCTTGGATTCAGTTAGGTAAGGGGCCAAGCCGACCCGAAGGGGAGGACAGCCCCGTTTCTTGGATTCAGTTAGGTAAGGGGCCAAGCCGACCCGAAGGGGAGGCCAGTCCAGTTTATTTTATTCAGTTAGGTAAGCGGCCATGCCGACCCGGAGGAGGCCAGTCCCGTTTCTTGGATTCAGTTAGGTAAGGGGCCAAGCCGACCCGAAGGGGAGGACAGCCCCGTTTCTTGGATTCAGTTAGGTAAGGGGCCATGCCGACCCGGAGGGAGGCCAGCCCCGTCTCTTTGATTCACTTAGATACGGGGCCAAGCCGAACCGGAGGGGAGGCTAGCTCCGTTTCTAGGATTCAGGTAGGTAAGGGGCCAAGCCGAGCTGAAGGAGAGGCCAGCCCCGTTTCTTGGATTCAGTTAGATAAGGGGCGAAGACGCTCCGGAGGGGAGGCAAGCCCCGTTTCTTGGATTCAGGTTGGTAAAGAGCCAAGGCGACCCGGGGGCAAGCCTCGTCTCCTTAATTCAGTCAGGTAAGGGGCCAAGCCGAGCCGAAGGGGAGCCAAGCCTCGTCTTTTGGATTCAGTTAGGTACGGGTCGGGTTGGTCCCTTACCTGACTGAATTGTGAGACGGGGCTGGCTTTGCCTTCGGGTCGGCTTCGCCACTTACCTGACTGAATGTAAGAGACGGGGCTTGCTTTTCCTTCGGGTCGGCTTCGCCCCTTACCCGACTGAATTCTGCGCCAGCTGTGTCTAGCCAGTCAGCGGACATTTTTCTTCCGCACATAATTTCGAGACTCGAGAAAACGCCAAACATGGGCTTGGCAAAATTTCTAGAATCCCCCGACATTGAATTGGCGGGAAACGGTGAAGGGGGCCCAGGGACTTTCTCCATCAAGAGTAAAACTTCATGGTAATACAAACACTGACTTACAGACAACAGGTATCAGTTGGAAGACTTCTGATACTTTGAGGATTATTCAAATAGACATTTTGGGCATCTTAGCCCTGTTTATGACTGAATGCAATTTTCGGAGTCATTGACTAAGCCTCTCTATTACAGACACTGACTAACAGATGATAGATATCAGTTAGAGGACATCTGATACTTTGAGGATTATGCAAAAAGACATTTTGGGCATCTTTAGACCTGTTTATGACTGTATGCAATTTCGGAAGTCATTGACTAAGCCTTTCTAATACAGACACTGACTTACAGATGATAGGTATCAGTTGGAGGACTTCTGATACTTTGACGATTATCCAAAGAGACATTTCGGGCATCTTTAGCCCTGTTAATGAATGAATGCAATTTCGGAGTCATCGACATAGCGTTACTAATACAGACACTGACTAACAGATGATAGGTATCAGTTGGAGGACTTCTGATACTTTGACGATTTTCCAAAAAGACATTTTGGGCAACTTTGGCCCTGTTAATGACTGTATGCAATTTTCGGAGTCATTGACTAAGCGTTTCTAATACAGATATTACCTTACAGATCATAGGTATCAGTAGCAGGCTTTCTGATGATGTAAGCATAATTCAAAAAGATATTTTGTGCAATTTGAACGACTAGAAACTACATTCATAGTGCTGAAGGTTATTCAAGACCTCTTAATGATACAGATAGAGACCAACAGATCCTCTGATAATAGACTCTCATGAATATCACTGATGATATCCACACAACACTTAGTTAATAATTTCTTATCATCGTTCAAACATATAGATAAGAATTTGAACCTTTTTTGTCCTCTTAAAAGATTTTTTTCTTCATTTTTAAGTTCTCGTAAATATCCAGTAGTTTTATTTAAAAATTATTAAAAAAAATTCCCCAACTCATATAAGCATTCTGAAAGAGCAAAGTTATTCCTTAGTGTTTAATCTAATTTATGAGCAAAAATTTGGGATTGAAACATCTTTTTTTATTGATTTATGAATGAATGAATACCTGAGTTAACCATATATAAGGGTAATTGGCACAAAACACCCTTCCATAAAAATGGTATATGAGTATTCAATCTCTTTTCTCTTCTTTACCTGTATAATTTGAACCCTTTTCTATCATATTCTGCCACCAAATATATCATTCGCCTTGAATATATAGTGAATTTAATTTTTTTAAGAAAGTATGTCAAATTCAAGTCCCAATTTTTGGAAAATATGCCCTTGAATGAGACCTGAACATCGGATCTCAGCAATTTTTAGTTTATAAAGGTTTTTGAGCACCGCAAATCCACTGAAACTGGTTTCAAAAGAATTAGAGATCAAAAAATTTTTTTGGCCGACCCTAGCGTAGGTCCTTTGCCGTCACTTGAGTACGTCAGAAACGTGGCAGAATGCTCGTCGAAGTCTTCAACATTTCGACGCACTCTAATTAAGTGTTAACAGATGTCGAAATCGTGTGTGTTTTTATAGGTCAATTTTAAATGGTAGTCACCTTTTATTTTGCGAGTTGATTGTCAAACGTACGCCGTTGTTGGGAAAGCCCGAGAGCCACTTGCTTGTGGCTTCTGTCAGATCAATTCGGATTATTTCCGAGTCCCCTGCCACGCGCGAGATTAGGACGTCGCCGTTCTCGCCAACCTAAATATGACCGTTTGAGATTTTTTGGGATAAAAATTTAAAGCAACATTTCTAAAACTGATTCTTTTACGAGAATCTACATTTATTCTTCTTTTTTTAACTTACCAAAAAAGCGTCAAAAGTTGAATTCGGCTGAAATTGCGTTGTGTCAAGTAAAAGCTCGGCTTTGTTCAACTTCTCCACTTCCGGTAGATGGATATCATGAATAAAGTGGAGCTTTCCATCATCGTATAATCTGAGATGCTCGTGCTGGTGGCGGACAATATTCGAAATTTGACTCACGTCGTCGTCAATTTCGAAATGTTCTTCATGTTCGCTGTCTTGCTGGAAATGGTACATTCTTTCCAGTAAAGGAGAAAGCTTTGATCTGCTATCAGAGGTCGTCCGTGGGACAGAATCAAGCTGGAAAACCTAAAACGAGATGTTAGAATTTATGTGGTCAGCGATATTTGATGGAATCTTGTTGGTATGAAAATGGCGGGCAAAAAGAGCAACGAGCATTTATTTTATGGTCGATCAAATATTGAAATAAATTCGTTGCGGAGGAAGAATTTAACTTGCCAAATCGGAAAGTTTAAGTGTAAATGTGAAGACATTACTTCTCTGAGCGGAAAGGAAGATTCCTGTACCAGAAAAAGGCAGATCCTTATCAGTATTTTAGAGCTGCGTTAGGAAGAGGACATCCGTTTTGTGTGAAGAGAGGTGGATGCGAAATTCCGCTCGCGCGGAACTCGGCAGCTTCTCAAAGCAACGGAAGCCGTGCCAGGATCCGGATATAGGTCTAAATCTCTCCTTTCCCCCGCGCGAACCGGCAACCGCGGCGGAAGTGTCACACAACCACCCGCGCGAGACCCATCAAACCACTCAAGAATTGGCATTTAGCCTACTTCAGAGCGCAAAAATTAATGCCTCTGCAAAATATTACGTTACGCGCTCATTGAATTAAGCTTCTGGAGGTTTATTTTGTACAAAATAAATCTTGAATCAATGTTCTTTAGTTTTCATAAATAAACCACGTGATATTCATTCTATTTCGGAGCGAATTCTCCAGGCCTTACTCAGACTGAGAGTTTACTGTTCTAATCTACCGTTTACACTACTGAATTGATCAGAGTTTACAGGGAAAAAATATACTAGAAGAATGGTTTATACGGAGTAACATCCGGCGCAAGCTATCAGATTGGCAAGCTTATTTCCTTTCTGGCGCTAGATTTGCCGTGCTAATATTTCACGTTTGTATCGTTGTGTGCCCAGCTGGTTAAATTTGCACTCATCTCGCGATCTGCGCTGAAGAATTGCGCGCTTGGGCACACACGTCACGTTGCCCGCAAGCTTTTATGAATTTCTGTTTTAATTCCGATCTTTGGGAAGACATTTGGGAAGGGTTTTTTGTTCGATAAAATGAGGTTTCTAGGAGTTTTCTAAAGAGACTCATCATACGGAGGCGAGCGCTCATTAGTGGTGGCCCGTTATGTGTCGTTTGAAATCAAATCAGCCCTAATGATCTCAACGGCTATTTACTATGAACCTCTAATGATCGATTTGGTGCAGACGGGACGGGCCAGACCACCAGGCACCGCGCGCCTGCCCAAGTCAAACCAACCCAAGTTTAGGGGAGACACGCCGGAAGTTTCGGGAAGGACTACCGGACGAAGATTATTCTTTATGTTCTAAAAATTTCCGGCTTTTCAGTCATGTACCAGCTAATCAGCACAAATTTCCATAGCGCCTTGAGAACTGCCTTCAAAGGGTCTTCCTATAATGTGGCTTTTGAAAGCACGATTACAGATTTATAATCTTCGTAATGAGAAGAGCCGTGAACATGACATTTCAGTGAACCACTCTAACGACTTCAGGTGATGCTCAATAAAATCGCTCCGATGACGCAAAGCCTTTTTCCTGATAATATCATCATTCAAGGAGGAATTTATGGACTGTTCCGGAAATCTGACTCCCACTTGACATTGTCTGATTATTGACTTTGAGTTGGATAATTATTTTCGCCATGGTGGTGGTGTTCTGATGATGCGCTCTGGCGGTGTCACTGTGGCAGGAAGTGAAATAAATTCTTCCGCAAGCAGAACGCAGCAAGTGTCAAAGTTTGGCGAAATTGCGCAGCTTCGCTTGTGGTTGCTGCGAAAAATTTTCATTACTTTTAACCGTAGTTTTCCGGATTGCTCAAAATCGGAATTTTGTGGATCGGCAACTTTTTGTCACAGTCACTTGTTAGGGGTTTGATTTTGACATCTCGAGTTCCAGCGAAAATTATCCGCAAGAGGAAGACGGTCATTTTATACAGATTGTTTCAGATTATCACGACAATGTTGCCTGTCAAATTAAAACCGTGTATTTTCCCTCATTAAGAGCTGTAGCGATAGTCTTTTATGATTTCAACTTTAGCAAGAACAAGTTATTTCATAACGCCAAATTACTCAGAACAATAGATCAAAGCGACTCATAATTCGCTCCAAATCATCTTGAGATAAATTGTTTTACAGGGCGTTGAAGGGTGTCCAGCTGGCCTATGTTATTCATTGCTCCTCGACTCGTATTTTTTCAAGAAGGCCAGGTATGGCTACTGCCATATGCGACTTTGGGAGCTCATAAAATTTTTTTCGTGCTACATTTTCTTTTCATCTGAGGAGCCTAAAAAGGTGCTAACTGAACGTGTGCCCTCTCAGATCCTTCACGGAAGTGAACGTGCTGCAATAACGAGATCTGATTTCCAAGGGGTTAAGTTTTTCAAAGAACCCTCTCTTTCATGGGCTCAACCCCCAGGGCACGTCAACACCCAAGCACTGCGCGAAAAAACGCTGTGCACACAGCTTTGTGGCTAAGCCTATCCTATTTTCCGTATACCCCCTGTCTTCTGATGTTTTTCCATAATTAAAAAAGTACGCTAAGGCACCAAAAGACGGTGCATAATCACCAGCACTTATGCCCACATTATAGGCGCGGGTATAATCACTGGTCAACTTGAGAACAGAGCACTTTACACAAGTAACTTGTCCGGAAGTGAAAATATTTGCCCCGGAAGTCGCAAAAATGCGCCTTAAAAAATTCTCCACAGCCGGGTGTTTCTAGCTCAGTGGTGATCGCTTTACAGACCCCCCGGCGCCAGGATTTCTTCTGGGGACACTTTATCAACAACTTCTATATCTGATGATTACCTTTAGTAAATGCGTCTCCATGACTTTTAAGTGGTCATCAGTAAACTGTGCACTTATCAGTCCCGCAAAAAACGGCGAGAAACTATTCCAACGCATCTTCTTCCCTTATCTCTATCCGTTGTAAATTCTGTCTCTGATTCTTTGTGTTTCTTTTATTCAAGGGCGAGTTAACTCTTGTGCTGAGAAAATAGTAAATTAAAGCGAATTGTAAAACGAAATATGAAATTGTGTATTCGTTGAGCAGCGTAGCGCGCAGTTAGGGGGCGCGCGACGCCAAAACCATTCAACTAGCCCACGGACGACACTACTGCCAACTACGAGCCACCTCCGGCACCAGCGCATAAGGCACATCGCCCAGCTCGCAGCACCAATGAAACACCTGGTGACGGGAGCTTCTTGCTTGGTAGGGTGCTCACGCGCGCAGTACCCACCGAATCTTGCAGACTCAAAGTTCGACGATATCCTGCAGGAAGCAAAATCAAGCAAGAAGTTGAGGGATTTATGACCCGGGGAAGTTGTAAAAGAGTAAATTCCGATGCGAGGTGAGAGGGCCACGAGACGGTCGAAAGGAGTTTACCTTTTTCGTGAATTCTGATTTCTGATGCTCTAATGTTAGCTTGCGAATCACGCTTGTTACTTCATAAATTGAACTGTACAATGAAAATAAGCGCAAAAAATTATGAAACCACAATAAAGAAATGACTCGTTCCGGATATATTTTTGTGGCAAATTTCTGAAACAAGTCAAAAATAGCTTTTGGAAGTAGTCACAAGAATTTTTGGCAAGCAGTCGAAAAGCTTAGCCGCAACTCTCGCGGGCAATAAAACAATCCACCTCGTTTGATCCACCTGGCGCAATGAAAATTGCTTTGATCGTCACGGGAAGTATATTTTTCCTAGACCTCGCTTGGTGCAATGTCCGGTGGAGGAGTGCACCCTAGGGCTAAAAGCTTCCGGAGCACCACACCTGCGTCCGCGCCTGAAACCTTATACATTTGTTGACCTTACCACACTCTAGGACAGAGGTGGTGCAATGATTTAAATCACTATTCCGGAACTATAGCCTTAAACTGGACACCTCAGATAATCCCGTCTCACACAAACGGCGCGTACACGATACTAAAGCCGCCTGATCGATAAAAATCACAGAAAGTGCAATCTTGAATCAGGATTCAAGCTCAAACTGACAGTTTTTAAGTCACAACCACGATGGGGGAAATATTGACAGTGTAATAGTACCGCAAATAAAGGGAAAACGGGCTTCCAAATAGCAAAGCGACAAGATTTATGAAGAGCGTTACTAAGGGCAATGGGGTGCCGTTTCAGTCATAATAAATTTACTGTTGACCATGAGATGACCTGAGATAATTACACGCTCTGAGATAGGTAGATATCTGTTCTGATTTGCATGTCATTGAACCAGAAAGAATGTTTTTCTCATGAAAATTCATTCACGAGAGAAATTTATGAAAGCTAGTTTGTCAAAGTTTTATTTCGTGATTTGTGGCAGTGAGAGGTTTAGTCTCCGAAAGAGGAGTCAGAACTTGAATCGGAACTGGAGTCTTGTTGTTGGTATCCTGACGGTTTGATATTCACCCCTAAAAGGAAAATATAAACTAAAGGTCATCAGCGTTATTCACAAAAGTAAATACAACCGAGAAGACTTCAGGGTTTTTCCTCCTTGATTTATTGATTGATCTTCTAGGCAATTTACCTGGAGGTATTTGCTGATTTCGCTGACTAGCGCTTGACTCTCCACGGACCCAAGTTGCACCAAGTCCGGGATTATTCGGATCGCTCTTGCTATCAATGAGTGTTCTGAGGCCATCTGTGCCCAGTTGTGGCAGTGGCTTTGCCTGGTCAGGATGAATAGAGATGTTTCCTTGAGCGAGGTGATGAAGAATTCCAGCTCTCATGTCGTGTTCGGTTGGGTAGGGGCGTCGTGGATCACCTGGAAGCCAGCCTGATATTGAGTTCTTTACTATTTGTCTAGCTTCTCATCGCTCGAGTGTTGAGAAGGTCACAGTTATTTAAAAAACTCTGCCCTGTTGGCGCAATATTTGAATGGCTGGCACACAGTTTATGCGAGTACTTGACGATATCTTCGGCGAGAATTTTTTTATCCTCAGCTTCCTGAATTATTTTCAAGCGCTTCTTCGCCTGTGACAGGGCCGGAAGGAGACTGTCAGAGGCTTCGGAGAGCTTCTTTTGATAGCGCGAGATGCGCCCGTTGTACAGCTCAATCTGGGCGTTACATTCTGTGATTTGCTGATGCAGCTGAAGTTGAATATCCGCGATCCGTAGCGATTCCGTTAGTTGCTGATCCTAAACAAAAAATAAGAAATACTCGTAATGGCTTGTATTCGTCTCAACAAACTCTTTGTTTACCAGCAAGCAAGAGAAAATATAAACTACCTTTTTCATCAACAACTCGAGTAGATTTTCCGCTTGGTTGCCTTCTTGAACCGCCTCAAAAACCTCGGTGGTTAGCTTTTCTACCTCATCAACGAGTTGGAGCAGCTGATCACGAATTCCATGCCCCATTCTACAATATAAACAAGTGTTTGTTGTAGCAATTGCTTGTTGAAAATGATAAACATACAAATCAGTTCGTATACGATCCCCCTCTACGCCCATTAAATGAATTGCAAGCCTAATTTTGTATACGAAGTGACTTGGTGTTGGATACTGCAAGATGATCACTTTGAAAAGTTATGCGCCTGAGAAAGACGATATAACTTTTTCCTTCATCCAAGTTCGCTGAGAGTTGGACTTGAATCATTTTGGTCACAATGCCCTTACAAAGCCATATAATTAGCCGAAATACTGAGCGTATTTGGGCGAAAAGTGTTTGATGGCCATTCTGAATCAAGATGAGTCTGTTCAGACTTCGTCAAATGATCGAGTCAAGTACTTGATGGCTTACAGATGATAAGGCAAATACTTATAAAAAAACATAAAAAGAACTCAAAATGATTGATATTAGTATGAGAGCTACGAAAATATATTGGTAAGACAGGCTTACCAAGCCATCAATGGTTGTACTTGACTCATAAGAATCGTTACGCGCGAGTGCCAGTCGTATTTTCATGGAAATCTTGGAATCTTCTGGAGAAAATTTTTATTTTATCCGACTAATGGTACGGTCAATGATGATGTTACATCGTTTGAGACATTCAAATATTACTATTAAAGTTGATCTAAAAATGAGCTCTAATTGACAGTTTCTGATGGTGGGTCGTGGTCAGGCAGTGGCGACACAATTGATTTCCAGATTGCACGTCAGTTCCAATCCGCGGCGCCGCCTTTGAACTCGCGAGGGCCTCGTCTTCCTTTCAATTGCTCGAGGAGAGTGCGCGGGGGAACGACTTTCTGTCTGACAATGCGTCCATCCCGACCGACATCGGACCGGTGGTAGTCGTTTTTACGCCGATCATCGAGATGAAGATCCAAGATTTGTGCCCACAAGCCGCGGCTAAATGAAAATTCGCGATCTTTTAGTCGAAGAAAGACCTCACCTCAGCGCATTATATGAATGCATCAATACTTTCTTCGTGATTGCATGGAGATGTTCGGATCCATAAGCAAAAAGATCGAGTCCAAACTCCATGCCAAGAATAGCTCCATCGACTTTTCCGTCTTCCTCATTAACAATACGACTTGCTAGTGTATCGAACGGCTTCATCGCTTTCATTCGTGAAACATCGTCGATCGCGTTGACGACATTGGAAAACATGAGCTCAATTTCATCCAGCGTGTACCCAATATGACCGTAGCCAGCTTTTCTGGAAATTCTTGTTTGGATAAACTCTCCCGAATGAAAGTCCCACGGGACTAGAACCCCCATTGCATGCGCAGATTTAGCCTCGACCTGAAAAATAAACATAAAACAGACAGTAGGCATAAAACAATTAACCTGAAAACTCTTTTTGATGAGCTCGTCGTTTTTACGATCAGAATTGATGTCAGGAACTTCCTCGCAGAATTTGGCAACCTAAAGTGATAGTAAATAAGTGTTTTATTCGTAAAAATACCTCGTCGTAGATTTTCTTCAAGTTCGAAGCACCAGTTCTTGATGATTTTCTTTGTTTCATCCAGATATAGTTTTTGAAAGCCGAGAAAAGATTTGAACCCTCCGAAGTAACGACTTTGTTGATCCCTGCATTTCCAACTACGTAGGCAGGCATTTGATCCGGGCTAGGTAACGCTCGAAAATTTAGTTGTAAGTGTTGTTCCTACCTGATTCGCCAGTAACCAAGATGGAATGCATCTTTGTTGGAAATGAAAAGCGTCTGAAATTCTGGTGGATCGAAGTAGTATCTGTGTTGGAGGCTGAGTTTCATCTGGCACTCAGGGTCAGGTAAATACCCGTCGAATCGGCGCATCTTATGAAGCTCTTCAAACGGTCCGACTGCGATAAGACCAACAACGCTGAACGAAGTGAGAGGATCGTGCTAGAAAGGGTTAGCTTGATTGATCATTTTTTAAGTGTACCGGAGAAAGCTTGCACATGAGCTCATAGAGGCGGAAGAAATCAAGAGGAAACTGAATGCCGTACGCAGTCTCGAGCGGCTCTCTGTCGGGATCTGCGAAGTCTTCTGCAAGACGAACAGGCTCAACTGAAATCTCCTGCGCAATCGACCATTCGTCGGCTCCGTTCTTTTTCCGCCCGCCGTTGTTTCTATCGTCAACTTTTGCAACCTCCATAGAGTGAACAGGCTCGTTCCTTGATCTCTGGCTATCAGATCGGTTTCGATCTCGATCCCTCGCGCTTCCATTTGAGTGGCGGTCTCGCTCTTTTCGCGAGTCGGAACGATCCCGGCTTCTTTCTCGCTCTTTTCGTTGATTGTGGTCACCTCTGCTGTCTTTGGTGCGGGAGTCCGTGCGTTCTTTTCGATCAGGACTTCTATCTCTTCTGGAATCGCGTCGGTCGTCGTCCCGTCGACGATCTGGAGAAGATCGCCGTTCAAGCTTCGGCTTCACTGGAGTTCTTTCACGGCGCTTCTCGGGGCTTCGTTTCCGCTCGAGTTTCACTGTGCGTTCCTATGCAGAAATATATAGAACGAGAAAAGTTAGGACGTTCACTCACCATTTCTGACTACGAAATGGGTCTAACTTGGATGCGATAAATGAGAATTAGTTAAATGGATAAATGACTCTTCTACTTTAATCATGACTTATCAAGACACGAAATTCGCTACGCTACAACATGAACACAAACCTTCTTGATCCCTCTATCGATAGCGAACGCTTTTAGTGCTTTATCAAATGAAGTTTCTTTCTGGAAAGATTTAGACCGTTCCTTGGATTCTTTTTTGTCTTTCTTCGACTTTTTCGATTTCTTGACGCTCTTTTCGGATTCGACATCAGACGATTCATATTCTGAGCTGTCATCAGAGCTAAAGATTCACTCAAAACTTTGCAAAAAAAATCAGTGCTTACGAGTCAGAATAGTCGGAAGAGTCTTCTTCAGACGAAGACGACTTCGAGCGTTTTTTCTTCTTTTCTTTTTTCGACTTTTTCTCCTTTTTGGACTTTTTCTTCTTCGATTTCTTTGATTTCTTTCTTGGAGGAGAGGGTGAGGTATCGCTGGAGATCTTTCGCTTCTCCTTCTTCGACTTTTTCACTCGTTCAACCGACTCTTCATCAGATGATTCATCTCGCCTTTAAAATTTGAAGATCGGTAAACTCATTTCGACTGCTCTTACTTTTTATCCTTTTTGGATTTTTTATCCTTTTTCGATTTCCGGCCTCTTTCTTCAGATTCTGACCGAGATCGCCCCATTTAATATCTAAAATAAACTTTTTTAATAATCACATCACTTTTTTAGATTTTCAAACAGAAGATTATCCGAATCTCTTTTTCTTCAGGAAAGTGACCCTGGGGATACGCGTCGGTTCCCTTAGCGCAGCTAGCTTTTGGCCAATCAGCTCACAAATCCTCTCTTGAGAATAACCCTTTTTACACGATGTTTAGTTGCTCTTCTACTAAAAATAATGATTTAGATTAATGATTATTGTTCAGGTCTTATGTTAAAAGCTTTATTTACCTCTCTGTATTCCTTTCTTCAGAGTTTTATTTTTGTACTCCCAGTGCGCATCCAAGTGCGGCTGAATCTTGTCAAACAAATGCATCAATTCGAGTTCGATCAAGACTGGATGTAAATTTTGAAGCTCCTTGCATCCGTATTTTGGCACCTTTTCGTCAAAGTATTCGACCAGCATTTCAATGAAATCAACTCGCCTTGATTGAACAATTTCCCTATAAAGATGTCTATTATTTGACCAAATAGTTATCGAACTAACCTCACTACATGAATCATCCTGTATTCCAATCTTGCATGCAGTGAAAAATCCTTCCAGTTGAAATAATAAAGCACTCGTTTGAGTCCTTTCAAGTTATCGAACTCAATAAACGAGCGAACAAAATATTCGTAATCGCAGTGATGATTCGCAGCCTTGTCGAGAAATTTTCGCCACATTGTCGGGCAGTTTTTCATTTCACAAAGTTTGTACAACGACTGCCAGTCGCACATTGACCTGAGAATGATGAAATCGTCGTCTGGGTTGTTTTTGATGTTCCAAGAATAAATCGAAAACGAACGGCCAACACTTTTATGGAAGTAGGTTCCCCAAGATTCGAATCGTTTTTCCAGTAAAATTGGTGAAATCATCATAAACCTGAGTCTACAAGTTCCTTACTTCATTGAATAAAACTCACCTAATATCATATTTCTTAGCATTCTTGAAAAGGTTCTTTTCCCATTCGTGGCCAACGATGTCCAAGTAGCTATCCGAGGTGTAGAGAAAATACGCGAACTCGAGATGAATGTGATTAAAGTAATCAAACTGTCCGAGCAACTTTGAGTCCGTCTGAAGTGCCTCCAAGAATCTCACACCAACAGCATGATTTGATGTTTTGATAAGATGTTCCATCACAATTTTTATGTCCGAATCTCTTGTTCGTGCCGAGCGCATCAAAATCGCATCCATCATTTCTTCAAACTCACTGAAACCGCTAACGTCTAATAAAGCATCAGAATTGCTCGAGCCCAGTTCTTGTCGCACAGACTCAGCAAGATCATCCGGAAGTGTAGCAATGAGCTTCTCCAGCTCGTCCGCGGAGACAGCTTCCGCGTAGTCAATAAAGTTTAATGTGAAATCGCGTATTCGAAGAGGATTGTTTATTGAGTTCAAAGTTTTTTTGAAATCTGCGTCGAACTTCTTCGTGACTGCGCGAGGAAAGTCAATTCCAGATTTTGCGAGTTTGCTGCTCACTCCCATCGCTAGTAGACATAATGGCGACGGATCGAGAGCTCTGTTTCCTATCTCCCTTACGATGGCTTCTCTAATCGATTTCTTCATTCTCTTTTCTTTTGCGAAGAAATACAACTTTTCCAAGACCTTCAGCTCCGAATTATTTGACGAAAGCCAGGGTGTGTTCATGTCTTTGAAAATTTGCCTGGCTATATCTTTATTAATTCCGTCATATTCAAGAATTTCATCGAGCCAGTCTTCAAGTTCACTTGGTGTTGTATATTTTAAGTCATATGTTCTGAAGCCCCTCAGTGCCATTCCCAGTTCCCAAGATGGAATTCGTCCATATTTGACTTCTTTTTGCAAATCCAGAATCGTGCGCTCCAGCTCGATATTTCCATTCTTACGTTCGATATTCCGAAGCAAACAGACATGATTCTTCAGATAATGAGCATTTATAGTTGAGAGGTATGGAATCATAGCATGAACAAATTCTGGGTCTTCATAAATTCGCTTTATTTGATGGCGAAACTTCCCAATTACTTTGTCGAAATGAAATTTGTTCGGCATATAAGCTTTGCTAAAATGATTATGCAAACTGGAATCAACGAGGACTTCAATCAATTCTGATGATAAGTTTTTCTTGGAGACCGGGTCCAAATCAGAGCTGAGTAAAGTCTTCATTGGTTCGTAAATTGGTCGTACAAGGCCTTCACATTTATGTCTGATTATATTACGTAGATCTCCATATTTCGTGTTTAGTAAAGGAATCCAAGGAATGTCGGATGAAATCAATTCGGAAGACTTGACGTTTACAAAAGGGAATAAGTGGCTGAGCAGCGGATTTATCTTTTGGAATAAAAGAACTGATGCTAAGGATTTTCTTATTGCTTCCGGCCCTCGGTCATGATGGACTTTTTGAATTAGAGTGTCAATTATTTTCGCATTTTGTTCAGAAAATTCTTTGAGAAGATCGTTGACGAGAATGTTCAGCAGTTTTGAACATGTTCTAACATCTGTATTTTTTTCGAAAAGATGACTTCTGAATATGGTTTTGAATATACTGTATCAATATAATATTTCTCCCTTTTATTTGAGTGCTAGTGTTGCAGTATGGCTTGCGTGAAATAAAGACACACTACAATTGTAATAAAAAGCTAATAAGCGTTTCCGATTTATTCTGCGACCAGCGCTAGTACAGTCTCAGTACAGTAATCTCTAGGCATAAAGCCGTAGGTCTTGCTCAAAGTGACCCCTGAGAACGTTACTGATTTGATGGTGGGTGTCGTCCTTATATAGGGTACACTTTTCTACAGGGATATTCTCGGCCTATCCGAGAATATCAGAGCAACGTCCAAGAATATCGGGAGAGCGTCCGCGGATATTCTCGGCCCTTCCGAGAATATCGGAGCGCCGCGCGAGAATATCGGCGGAGCAGCCGAAATTATTGGTGGTGCAGTGAATAATTAATAACAAAAGGGAAAAGGGAAAGGTCGCCGCGTGTTGGGCGCGCACAGTGATCAGAAGCAGAAATGCTATGCAGTAAAACAGTCATACGTTATAGCCATACTATAACACTCTTCCCTCCTTCATTAATTAACACTTGGGCTCCAATGTTGATTCATCGATTTTGGATTCATCATCAGGTGATGCCGATATTGTGCTCAAGTTCCGTCCATTTTCTTAGCAGCAATATTACTTGGTCAAACTTTTTGCGCGATTTTAAGACCAGAGTTCCGACTTATTCAATCATCCTTTCCGTGAAACACTGAAAACGTTGACTTTTGTCCACAATCGAAAGAAGAAAGTGAATGTTTAGGCGGGAAAGATGTCGATTTAGGTCTTGTTCGAGATGAAAAGATGTCGCTTATTGACTCTTGACTTAATCCCATCACAACGTTTTTTATGTAAGGCTTCTTAAATGGTGAATAACAGGTTTTTTTTGATCAACGAAAGTTTGAGTTGTCAGAAGAATCGAAAACATTTTTGTAACTCGATTGATCCAGAATAATTAAAGAAGATTCAACTTCTTTTCTCTTCTCTCCTCCCTTCGGTTAGAACTTTTTCAATCTTCGAAGTTCTTCTTCCTTTTCGTCACCTTTTGTTCTTTTATATTCTCTTCGTTGAATTTGTTAATCAAATTTGTTTTCCATTTTGGTCCGTTAATTACGCTCCAGCTTATGTTTTTCCTACACTGGGGGCAAGTCTTACTGGAAACCAAGTACCAGTAGTCGATGCATTCACTACAGAATGTGTGGTTACAATGTAGTTGTTTAGGAGTTTTAACAGTATCCAAGCAAATCAAACAGGCAATAATAAGTCGGTTCGTTTGAATCTGCGATTCTGATCCCCTGCTTGTCGATTTCGCTTGACTGTTTTCTTTGTAGCTAACTTTTTTCTTCTTCGGCGAGTTGTTTGATTTTTCTTCTATTTCTTCGTCATTGATTCGTAAATTTTCCGTGCTTTCCTTATCAAAATGCATATCATTTTGGTGATTAATTTCGTCTTTGTTTGGTTTTCGTTTCATATCGTAGACCTCGAGTTATCTTAATAAGTCAGAGTTAGTGTTTTGTCTTTTACTCGGCTTATTCGCAGAAAGAATTATCGAGGTTAACAAATTTTGATTTTGCAGTCAAGTCTCTTCCCGAATCGACGTTTTCTGTCTCTTCTGCGTGAGTTGTAGACATGGAGTTTCTTGGAGGACGATCTTCTATCCTTAGCTTCATGTCTCAGAAAAACTTACTGTACGACACTTTCTGTCCTCTAGTCTTTCTTCTAGGCACCGCTGATGTTGATGTTTCCTCTTCTGTTTCTACTGGTGGCGCCTGACTATTAACTACCGAATTTTCATTCGGTTTAACGATTCCTTCTTTATCTTTATTCTTCTCCTGAAGTGTCGTCTGCTCCTAGGTAATTCCGTTTAGTCATCAACATACACTTTTCTGACGCGTCATCATACCTTTGGCGAATTCTTAAGATTCCGGTGCAGGATGCGTATTCGATCGCGATGCACAAGAAATCGCCTCCTAGGAGCTTCGATTGGGGTAACAATATACGTGTATTTGTCGCATCTTTTTCTAACGACAAATCCTCTTTTCCACGGAGTGAAGAGTTTTCCGCTAACTCCTGGTGGAATCATAGTTTTTAAAAGAACTTCCAGGTGAAAGTTTCATCGAACTTCTTGACATTGTCCGCCTCAAGTTGAGCAAAAAAAGATTCAAAGTCGGTGTCTGCATCGAGGCACGGCAAAGGAGGATTTAAATTGTTGGAATCATTTTGATTAGGCTCTCCGATTTCGTTTGCTGGTCGTATATCTGGCTCAATACTCTTGTTATCATTCCATGATTCGGCACTTTGATTTGGTAGAATAATGTTCATGTCATTATTTGTTGATCCTTGCTCTGAAAGAGTTCTCGCTCTTTTGGTTTGTCGATGAGTTTGTTGGTCAGTAGTTGCTGACTGTAGCTGATTGCTTGGTTCCACCATGTGTGTCCCTTCATGCATATTTCCGGTAAAATTTCCCTGGCTACCATCTAAATTCAAAATTTTGTCAATGTTATCAGGCAATTGGTAAGCTTGAATTTTCTCGCCAGTGTTATTTGCCATGAAGAAAGAGTCACTGTCGCCGACAATTTTTCGCCGTTTAGCTGGTGGGCCTGTCGCATCAGTTGAGTCGAAAGCTTGTTGGCTTGGCTGAATTCCGCCGTTTCCAGTCTGATTCATCAGTTGTTGGTTCTTTGTCTGCAGGCTTGATTGTTGACTGTGATGGTTGGTAATAATCGGAAGTGGTCTTATATCGACAGCTGAGGCATTATTGTTCAATGGTGCGTAATACATCTCTTGAAATTGCTCATTAAGAACTTCAGGTTTATTTATCTCCGTCACTTGTTGTGCCCTTTTCTTCGAACGTGATTCGTTTTTTGCAGAATGTCCGGAATCTTGACTCATCGATACCATGCCTGATTCAGCCTGCCTATTTCGAGGTTTCCCTCCTTCAGAAAATCCTTGAGTAGTAGTTGATCTTCCTCCGTACAGGCAGGTTTCAACTTTGTTCTTGAATTGTTCCATCAGAATTTTCGCAATTTTTGTCTCAGAGTTGGTATCCATCTTCATAAAATTTCTCCAAAATTCTTGCTGTCCATTGAACATTTTATCAAACGCAACGCGCACTTGTGTCCCGATTCCCGTTATATTTCCATGTTTTGATTTCCAAACGTCGCACACAAATGTTGCTTTGCAGATCCAGAGAATTAAGTGCTCCCTTTGGTCTCTTCTTTTCCTTGACTGGCTTATTAACCAATGATTGTAAAGAGCTTCTGATTGTCCGACGGAGAAGTTTTGCGTGGCTATGAATTCCGTCGTGTCTCTACGGATTTCTTCTATAATCGCAATCATGTCGAAAATTATTTGCCATTTCTCTGGTTTCTGTATATGTTCGGTTGGTGGATATATTGACAGGACTCGTGGAAGCACATAACGGTAAACCATTTCTTTTTCGGTGCCATCTTCAAAATAATAAAGGATTTGTTTTGATTTGATTGGCATTTTCACGATATCAAAAAATTGAAATTTTTCAATTTTCGAAGACAAGTTAGTCTTACTTTTTAAAAGATGGTGATTTTGAGAGGGTGCGCACTTCATGAATAATTTATTTCTTCTATCGTCTGATTGGATGCCTGAGTCAATATAGGTGCTTCGAGCCATTCAGAGCGCGCGCTTGTCCATAAATATTAATGTATTCAGCGCCGAAATTTTCGCTTTTGAAATCGGACGTCATTCTGCATTTTGCCTCCCTTGTGATCAGTCGCACTATTTTTCGCGTATTGTCCAGCTCTTTGAAAGAGAAGAAAAAACTAAGAAAGAGATGATTTAGTGTTTTAATCTTTTTGGAAATAAAAATTTCACGTTATAAATTCCATACTTATTCTTGATAGATTTTTTTTTTTTAAATTCGCCGAAATTATTGGTGGTGCAGTGAATAATTAATAACTAGGCAGAATCCCACTTCTGACACCAATGTTGCAGTATGGCTTGCGTGAAATAAAGACACACTACAATTGTAATAAAAAGCTAATAAGCGTTTCCGATTTATTCTGCGACCAGCGCTAGTACAGTCTCAGTACAGTAATCTCTAGGCATAAAGCCGTAGGTCTTGCTCAAAGTGACCCCTGAGAACGTTACTGATTTGATGGTGGGTGTCGTCCTTATATAGGGTACACTTTTCTACAGGGATATTCTCGGCCTATCCGAGAATATCAGAGCAACGTCCAAGAATATCGGGAGAGCGTCCGCGGATATTCTCGGCCCTTCCGAGAATATCGGAGCGCCGCGCGAGAATATCGGCGGAGCAGCCGAAATTATTGGTGGTGCAGTGAATAATTAATAACAAAAAGGGAAAAAGGGAAAGGTCGCCGCGCGTTGGGCGCGCACAGTGATCAGAAGCAGAAATGCTATGCAGTAAAACAGTCATACGTTATAGCCATACTATAAGTTATAGTCTATAACACTAAAAATCAAGAATAAACCATTTCCTGACTAGATCCGACTGATGAGCATGAATCCTCGATTGCGATAAATTGAGGTAACCCAAACAGGCCGTCCTTGTCTCCAGCGATAGCTCACTTGTTTCAACATGCTTTCGAGCAGTTGTCGCGAATCTCTAAGCGATACACAAGACGTAAACGAGATAATGTTACCTTGAAATCTATTTGTTGATCGAAACTCCCAACGCGGAAAATGATTTCCAAGCTTTTATCAAGCGTCACATCCGGCAAATCGCACTTTTCGAGGAAGACAAGATCGTGGATTCCATTTCGAACGCCATAGGAACATTTTCCGGTCGCATGCGCAAACTCAATGGCTTCGATAATGGTTGTCGAAACTTGCCGACTTGGGAAGTTTTTCAATCGTGGACGAGCCCTTCGAAGCATTCTTCAAAAATGCAAATTTGAATAAAGATAGACAAGGTTAATTAAGTTCGTTGTTGGGATTGAAAGTGATGCGAAATCTTTACGATTTCCTCCGACATTCCGTATTCTCTCAGAAGTGAGACGAAATCAATTAACCCAGAAAAGTAAAATACTTGAGGCAATCTTTCAAGGGTACAGACATAAAGTTTCAAAAGCTTTTTATCATTCGTAAGTAGAATTTCTTCTTTTATATTTATCATTGAAGATATGAGAACGTCTAAGTTTGTGTAATTTGTGGTATTAATAGGGTTATTTTTCTAATAAAATTACCTTGAGACATAGAGTCTGTTCTGAGACACTTTTCAAGAGCATCCTTCAATAACTGCCGATTCTCAGAAAAGACACAAGCACGTATAAAATAAATCCAATAAATTGGCACATTTTTCAAAGCCTTAAAAATTCCTTTCATTCTTGAGGAAGACTCCAAGCTAAAGTTCAGCAGTCCAATAAGATAATTAACATTCAGAGAAATTTCTTCTGGAGAAGATGGTCTCTTCGGCAAATTACTGATTTTCGTCTGAATAAATTTTGATTCTTCCATCGAGCTCTTTTTAAGCTCCCTCTCCAAAATAAGTTTTGTTGGAATTTGAAGGTCATCATATTTTTTATGAAGTTTTTCGTACAAATGTTTCTCCCATTTTCGTCCACGTAAATGAAAAAATTGGTCATCTTCTCGAATTCGTTTCAATACCTCCAAGTAGACGAAATCCGGAAGCTTTATTTTCCACGAAGAATCTCTTTGGAGACTTGACATAAGTTTTGACAAACCTTTTCCATCTCCATCATCCATTAATTCGAAAACATACTCCTGAACTTTGTCCTGCTGTATTCTTCGTTTCAGACATAAAAATTTATTGAGATTTTTATTCTTCAATAAACCTTGTAGTTCTTCTCTACGTCTTTTGTCGAGTGAGGAAAAGCACTCAGAGAGAACCCAAAATTTGACGGTACTTGGCAATTTTAAGCAGCAGAAATCATTAATCTCCGATTGATTCTCATCGAAAAACTTTCCAATCTCTTCTACGATTTCCATCGCTTCTTGAAAATTGAAAAACTCAAACGAACGATCCAGGATTGCAAAATATTTAACGTCTCCATTGTCATCTTTTTCATACTCTTCGTTGTCTCCAAAAAGGATTTTTGATCCACGTGCTGAACCTCCATATAAAATTCCTTGAACTGGATGCCAAGATTGCGATCTCCAGATTGATTTTAAATATTCCAGTCGTTTGGCATGCGCAGGATTACCTTCATAATGCTCAGCTAAGGCAGTGGAAATCTTGACTTTCGATTTCATTTTCCATTTTGTTCTCTGATTCTCTACGCATGAAAGAAGACCCGGTCCGATGCTCGTATAATGCTCGTGTAATGCTAGAGTTAACGAATCGTCTTCGCAGGGAAACCAGCCATCGACCGGACATTCAATGCTAAAGTCAGAATACGGCAGAAGCCCTAGGTTCCAACAAGCTAGATTTGACGAGTCTGTATTAGAACCTCCAAAGCTTCTGATAACGTCGAGATACTGATCGTAACCGCGTTCGATATTCAGTAAATGGGTTCTTTTAACTCTGCTTCGCAGTAAATCTCGCTGCTTCTTCGTCAAATAAGGCATAACCAGAGCAAGATATGATGGAAACTCGACCAGGCGTTCGAGTTGGCTTCGGAAATCGCTTCGAAATTGATATTCTCGATGATAAGGGTTTGCAAAAGAAGGAGATACTGAAACGTATGGATTGCTGGTTTGCTGAGGTTTTTGCGGCCTTGTGTACTGTGCTAGAGTCGTTGTTATTGTCGGTCTAATAGTTGAAGGCTTCATATTCGCAAGAATTTCCAAGTAGGGAAAGAAGGACTTGATATCATCGAAATTCAGAACTTCTAAAGCATTACCCAGTCTTATCAAAGTAAACGTATCATCAACGATTTGCAGTCGCTCTGCGTATTCCAGGAACTGATCTTTCACTCCGAGTAAATAATTTTTCTCATGGGTACCAGCCACTCTCGCATATTGATACACAAGACTAAGAGCTCCGGACGACCTGATTCCACTTGATGAAGCGCGTTCGATAACTTGTGTCACCGATTTAAGTTTGTCTAAAAATATTTTTTAGAAATAATCGTAGTATCAAACCTCTAAGAGACGAGTTGAAAAGCATCTGACAGACAATCGCCTCAAGAACCTTTTCCTTGAGTTCAGAATCCATTTGCTTATCCTCAAACAATACAAGACTGTCAGCATTTACAAGCGGTTTTGATTTGGGAAGTCTCGACAGGTATTGGTAAGAAGCTGCAACTTCGAAATCTGGCAGGTCATTTTGGAGATTCAAAGATGTTGAGGCATTCTTTGAAAACTCAGAAATTTTGAACTTTCGATCTATAGAAGGCGTCGAGTAAAGACTGTGAATTGCTGATCTTTGAGAGTTACTATCGAGCTGCGAAAAGAGGTCCTCCAAGCGCCGTATTTGCAAAATACATCGTCGGATATCTAGTAACGGGGTTTCGAAATGATCACTTCAATATAACAATCTCAAAAGTTTCATAGTTGAAACCCTCCACATAAGAACAATGCCCAGTTTCATGAACAAATTTCAACGCATTTTGCAAGTTTTCGATGTTCACTGCTAACTTGGATCTAACTAGCCTGCTTCTGGTGCATCCCAGCCGATTCATTCAAGATCATCTGAACAAAAACACTCAACTGTTGTGAAGTCTTTGTTTTTCATTAAGAGGTTTTTTCACACAATAATTTATTGCTACATTAAAAAGTGAGAATGTGGCTCTTCACTGAAGAGAAACTAAGGAGTGAGGAATGAGATGCGGGACTACTCATCGTCCTCCTTCCAGCTCTGCTCGACGACCTGCATCACTTTCTTTTCATATTCTCGTCTGTTTTCCTGGAAGAGTTGAGCGGCTTGGGAATTGGCGGGTGAGTTGGGGTTCGGTTCATCGAGAAGTGATTGAATGGATGTCTAAACGGCAAATTTACACTTGTTCGAACAAATATTACAGATGAATTTAAAAAACTTTTTGCAGGCAAATTTCTGACCTGGCCGGATTCTGTACCCCTATGAAAGCCCGTAAAATTTTGAGTCGATTTGACCAAATCGTTTTTGAAATTTTCTAGAGAATGACGTCACAAATGACGTCAGAAGGTCCCAAATAGGCGAAACTTTGAGTCAAATTTTAATTGCCTTCCCGATGGAATTAAGGAGTGTTCTATAGCTCAAATGAAAGCTTATTTAAAAATGAACTAAGGTTTTTAAGGGTTTTTAAAAAAATTTTGAAAAACTGGGCTCTAGAATTTCCCGAAAAAAAATTTTCAACCAAATAAAAAAATCTTGAAAACCTTAGTTCAGTTTTTCACAAGGATCAATTTGAGCTATAAAACACCGAAAAATTCCTTTAATAAAGCCCCTAAAAACTGACTCAAAGTTTGGCCAAAATCGCCATTTTTGCCAACTTTATACGTCATTTATGACGTCACCGTATGACGGTTTTGGCCCAAATCTAGTCCAGGCGACTCGAAATTTTACGGGCTTTCTGCTAGGTATGAAAACAGGCAAAGTTAGAATTTTGCCTGCAAAAAGTTTTAAATTCATCACAGTGAACGAATACGAAGTTATATATGCTTCATATAAAAGCATTACTACTCATGCACAACCAACCAAGATAGAAGACACATCATATGTGGGCGACCAGCGGTTTTGCAGGATATCAAGGCATATGGACCCATCCGCGTAAACATTCGGATGGAACATTTTAGAGGTAAATCTCACGACGGGCGGTTTATTTGGATACTCCTCTACAATTTGATTTCAGATAGAGCCAAGTTTGAAAGTGTACCTGTAAATTCTATGGTTAGTTTGAACGTCCCGTCCTCAAACGGTGTATCTGCCGGGCCAAATATTACAGCGTTCCAGAGGAGAATATTGTTGTCTGTTGGGGCTCCGGAAACACCAGCTGGGGGGTCTTCCTGGAGCCTTTTAAAATCCCGCATAAGACGTCGTCGAGCAGCAGTAGACATCCTTAACCCAACCCTGAAAAAATACCGTCAACGAAACAGCTTTCCGAATAATGCATCATTTTTATGCTTCAAAACTATTTGAATATGAACTTGTAGAAACACACACATGTAAAAGCAATTTCACTAGAGGAACACATTTCCTGAAAAGATACAGAAATGGGCGCGCTTAATAAATAATTGTTTCACTCTCCCAATAAAAAGTTTATTTTGGTCCGAGCATATCGGTTGGGACAACCCAAGCGTCAAATTGTTCGTCCGTGATGCCGTTTTCTTTGGCAGACTCTCGGAGCGTGGTTCCCTTCTTATGCGCATTCTTGGCGATGGCGGCGGCCTTATCGTATCCGACGTGGAGGTTCAAAGCTGAAAAGCGGTTGAAAAAGGGGCTGCTTGGAAATGTTATCACCGGTTACGAGCATAAGAGACTCATTGAGAAGCTGATCGATTCGGGCTTCGTTGGCGGTGATGCCGACAACGCAGTTATCAACAAAGGCGTTGCAGGCAGTGCCGATGAGGTTGGCAGATCGGAGAACGTTGGAAACCATGACTGGCTAATTATTGAGTGTTATGAATGGGTTGATAAGAGAAAAAACTTACCTTGTAGACGTTGAGCTCAAAGTGACCGTTCATACCGCCAGCGGTGACAGCCATATTATTACCAATGACCTGCGTACAGACCATAGTGATAGCTTCAACCTGAGTTGGGTTGACCTTGCCGGGCATAATGGAGGATCCGGGCTCGTTTTCGGGAAGATTGAGCTCGCCAAGACCACATCGTGGTCCAGAAGCGAGGAGGCGCATATCATTGGCAATCTTGTGGATGGAGCAGGCGACAACATTGAGAGCGCCGGAAACCTCAACCATGGCGTCGTGGTTGGCGAGAGCTTCGAACTTGTTGGGAGCGGAGACAAATGGAAGACCGGTGTAGTTGGAAAGCTCCTCACAGCAAGCCTCTGCGAAACCAATTCGAGTGTTGAGACCAGTTCCGACAGCGGTGCCACCGATGGCAAGTTCGTAGACTCGTGGGAGGGTGGCTTCAACACGGGCGATTCCGTTATCGAGCTGCTGAACGTATCCAGAGAATTCCTGTCCGAGAGTCAATGGAGTAGCGTCCATCATATGAGTTCGGCCAATTTTGACAATGTGCTCAAAAGCTTTCTGCTTCTCGTAGAGGGCCTCTCGGAGCTTCTTGAGGCCTGGGAGGAGAACGTTGTTGATTTCGAGAGCGGTGGCGACGTGCATAGCCGTAGGATAGGTGCAGTTCGAGGACTGGGACTTGTTGACGTGATCGTTGGGGTGGACGGGGGACTTGGTGCCGACTTCGCCGCCGAGGATGAGATTAGCGCGGTTGGAAATGACCTCGTTGGTGTTCATGTTCGACTGGGTGCCCGAGCCAGTCTGGAAGATAACAAGAGGAAAGTGACCCTCGTCGTAAAGCTTGCCAGAAATGACCTCATCGGCGGCCTCCTTGATCGCGTTGGCGAGCTTGGCGTCGAGTCCAAACTTCTGGTTTGCTTCGGCGCAGGCCTTCTTGAGGTAACCAAAAGCCTTGCGGAGCGGTTACAATTAGAATAATTTAATTATCAATTACTTGGATGATCTGTCGGGGCATCTTATCGGCCTCGCCGCCGATGGGGAAGTTTTTCATCGATCGGGCGGTCTGGCAGCCATAGAGCTTGTCGTTTGGCACCTGCATCTCACCCATGGTGTCGGTCTCGATTCGGAAGCCAGACGCCTAGAATTCATTTTATAGGGGTCAATCTATCACGATGGCAATGAAACTGAATATAAATCTTTATTCTGACCGGAATCATTTTCTATCAGTGCTCTTTTCTCGATATTGTGATGCCTACTAGGTGTGGCTCGGCTAGTTATGATCATTTCTCCTATTTTACGATTATATAAAAATATCTGAAGGGAACCATAAAATTCCTGCGCTTTATAACTTATTGGATTTAATTTTAATAAAAAAGGTAACAACTAAAGTGATTCTTTTAAAGTGCCCCATGTTAATTTTCAGTAAAATATGGGTTTCATAAAAAAGATAAAGAACTTGCGTCTCGAGCACCACCCACTGACCAGAAGGGAAAAGCGGGCTTGTATCGTGATCTCATTTACAAAAATTTTAATCAACTTACAAATCGAGATGGGATTTTTGGTCGAACGACTCGGGACAAAACGAACTGACGCATGCTAAACCGTACCAATTCAATAACGACAATAATCAGTAAAAAAATATATAGATTATTTATTGAATAGAAAAATAGAATAGAATATGAAAGTTCAGTTTTGCTGTTTATCAGGCTGCAGAGTCTGCAGATCTCCAAGGTTCTTCCAGTTGACCAAAATGCGAACGTTCTTTTTGTTCTTGGTAGCTAGCGACAGTTGACGGCGGTACTCCAGTAGATGCTCGTTTCCAACTACAGTGCCGACTGCTACACGCGTCGATCTTTCACGATTCCTAAATTGTTGGTTCATAAATTTTGCGAATCAAGAATATTACAATCATAACGGCAACATTATTGCTTTATTAAGAGAGGCAATTAAAGGAGGTAAGATGAGGAATTAAAAAAAGGTTCGGGCTCATTGACCCCAGCCAGGGCAATATTATCGATCTTATTTTGGCATAAAGCTATTCATTGAGTTTGCTTTTGAATATGAACCGTCTGTCGGAATTCCTCCAATCGATAGAAAAATATATTTCTGAACAGGCCGCTGTCGATAGTAGCCATCGATTCTCAATGCTTAATCAAAACTTATCGCGCGAATAAGAAAAAGAAGGCTGCGCAGATGGCACGACTTTTATTTTTGAAAAAATAATTTACAGTCACTCGCGGATGAAATACCTTTTATAGCTTTATAAAATTCTATCCAAGTACGCCCTATCTACAAATTCTTTGATAAGCTAAAAATTAAAAAACTGCGTAATTTCTGTAGGGGAAATTCCTTCGCAGTGAATTCGGCCTCGAGTGACTGTAATTTCTAATCTAACAAGGGATAAAGTATCAACGTCTCAAAAAAAGAAATTCACCGGCCGCTTCCTCGAATTTCAGAGTTAGATTATCCTCCCGGCCGCCTTTAATTAGGATCAATTTTAAATCACTGAACCCTAAATGATCGTCGCCGTGTATTTCGTCGTTGAACGATAAGAAGGGCAAAAGGTTTGTTCGGTTACTTACTTTGCTTCCTCACAATTATGGTAGGCTTTTTGGATGAGTTCCGTCGCTTGAGGGTGCTTTTTGTACGCGTTGTAAAGTAGTGACATTTGCGAAAGTGCATCCACGGAGCATTGCCCGCCCTAAAATCAATCAGGAATACAACTTGTCTTTGCTCATCCAAATGAGCTCACAGTAAGACCACCTTGAAAGTTACAAAACCGGGTATTTTTAGCAAGATTATTTGTAGACATATCATTTTAGGTGGTGTTAATGTGATGCCCCGAATGATCAAGCTGAATTCGTTTTTTTCGAGATTTCGAATAACGAATTTCGAAATTTATTCAAAACTCAACTCAACTCTCGAACGAAATGAGAAAATCTGGAGCAATTTCAAATTTCGTTCAATCAAATGATAATTATGGGGATTTCCGTCAGCTGATTCATTTTTTTTCTAAGTCGAGTAATTATTTAACAATTTATTAAAATATTTGCCGTCCCGGAATCATCGCCTTTGAGTCAATATTTAGCACTTCTAGCTGCGTAAACAAATTTTCTTCTAGTTCCGTTTTTTCGACTGGAAAATCTTTCCAATCGTCATTATAATCGACGCGCGAAGACCTAACTTTATTTATCCAAATTGGCTTTTTTCATTCTTCGAATGCGTCATGAAATGTTTCATTTTCGCGGCTGCGGGAAACAAATACACACCCCTAGAGCGCGGATTTTCTCTTTTTGAAATTCCCGGGCGTCGATTGGTCAGCCTCGGCCTTGGGCAGAAATTAGAACTGGCTCAAGCTCTTGATGCTTTCGGAAACTGTAAATTACAGTCTCACTCAAGCTGAACCACTTCTAGGATTTCTGTTCAGTGCCGGCTTCATTCAATATTTCTATTATTAATCTGAATAATCGCATTACTCATTGATGGTTTCTCTAGACTTCCTCTCTCGAACTGTTACAGCCAATCAGCTGCTTGGCTAGTTCGCTGTTTATTTCTTCACGTGGTGATTACTTTTCAAAATATTCACTGGAAAAATAAAACAAGAAAAAGGCTGCTGCTGTCTCTGACGCGCTGAGAGAGTAGTGTGGCGAGTGACGGGCGCCTTTCTGCTCTGCGTCGCGAAATCGAGCAAAGGGAGAAAGTGCGTGGGCGGAGGCGTCGACCAAATCAACCAAAGGAGACCAAAATTGAAAAAAAAAGAAACGAAGAAAAAAAGACGACATCGCGACACGGCCTGCCAAGGAGGCACTCGACACCACGCTCTTCTGGCACAGTCAGTCACGTACCAATCCCGCTGAATAAGAATGATCTTTCCCTTGCCCGCTGGGCAGTGCCTCTGCGTAAAAATGATGCTTTTACGATGACTCACCTCATTTCAAATTTTAAATTATTATTCAAACTATTGATGAAAGAAAGTATAAGTTAAAAGCCACAATGCGAGCTGTGGGGCAACCTGTGCAGAAAATCTGAGTCAGAGTCCTGGAAACGATTATTAAAAAGACGCGCCGCGGCTTTTTTCCAAGCGGAGCAGCGAAGCAATATCAAATAAAAAAGATCACCTCGGCAATTCTGGGGAATTAACAGAAAAATAATATTATAGAAATATATTTAATTTAAATGAACGAAATGACCCTCCAAAAATGTATAATTCATATTCAAAATGTCATGAAAGACAGCAAGAATAGCCCATGAGAGGGAGGATCACCCATCACTGGCGGATTTGATTGACCTGCATAAGCAATTTAGAATTTCCCCAAGGAGCAAGCTTGGGCAAATTAAATTTGTTGCAATTTGAAAGCGCGCCTGAGCAAGCTCAATCAATCTGCCAAGCGAATTTAATTTATGAATATTCCACTTTGATTACATTTTGCAGAAGCGGATTCGACGGGATGGCAAACTCGAAAAAATAATTGAAAATATCGTTGTCAAAAATATCGACTTTAAAAAATTGATCAGCTGACGGAAGTGAAGGGAGACCCACTTACGGTGACCTACCTCGGATTCAACTTTATCGACCGCCTTTTTGAGTATCGCTTCGGCCGATTCCAATATTTCATCTCCAAATCCAGCTCCTTTCGCTCGGATCAGGTCGGACAGTACAGCCGTGATCTTTTGAATCAACTCATCTAAATGACCATTTGAATAAATTTGAAATCTAATTGAATTGATTCTTACCATTCTGTATAATAAGGGCGTTTTCGAGGCCGCGTTCAAGAATTTGACGTGATTTTTGTACATTTTTGCTTGGAATAACTTGTGTCCGTAGTGGTAATTGGCAGTTGAGATTGTTTTTTCATATTTGCTAGTGTCCGCGGCGAGCACTGACTTTTCGAGTAGCTACAATAATACCGGTAGATAATGACGGAGCTTAGCGCGCAAAAGGTCACCTGTAGTTGGCTCTCGATTGAGCTGTCCTTTTCGGCGACGAGTCTGAGCACGCGAGAAAGGTGAAACGACGATGTTTGATTCCACGTGTCGCCCTGTGCTGTCTTCCATGTTCCCCGTCCGTGCGACAGGCTCACCGCTTTTTCAAGGTGGCTCCGAGACGCGTCGATTTCACCGCGAGACTCACAGGCCAAACCACACCGCTCGCTTGCTTCGCAAAGGCTTTTACCAGAATCCACAGTTACTGAAAACGATTGTGAAAGTGTCTACTCTTTAGAATTGAAATCAAGGAAGAGAATCAAGGCTGGCACTTACTCTCAGACGCAATGGCGAGTGCCCTATCGAAGAAGTGATGAGAAAGCCAGGTGAGTTTCCGCTCGCTGAAGTAAAGCGCCAATTCGGAAATATTTGAGTAGACTTTGACTTGCTCGCTTTTCCGCTCGGCCTCTTCGGCCGCAGTGAGCTTCTCCTTGAATGTGTCCAAGTATTCTTTATTTTCGTGAACGACAGGGGCGAGCGACATCAGCGTTCCAGGCCCAGCTGCGATTATTTCTAGCTTACGCTTCTCGATCAGATTGAACATTTCAGAATATGCTTTGTGATAGCCATTTCTAGTTAAAAAAGTTGGATCAACGAGGAGTGTTAAAAAGTTACCTTAGCATTTCTATACATGTGTTGTGATAATAGTCGTTTCGCTTATAACAAGTGCTTGAATGTGATAATGTTTCTTGGTTAACTAAATTCACGCTAGAATAAACCTCAAAAACCAAAGTTACCTGAAGAGAGTTTTCCTTGAAGTTGCAGAATAGTACCCGAGGGCGGACCCGGGGCCAACGATTTCAATTTGAACTCTGTTGGCATTTTTATACGCTCATTCTCAAACTAAAAACAAATTGCTGACTTCGAGTTGATGGGATTTTGTTCTAGAAAATATTTGCTACAGAAGGTATTTCTTGTAATATTCAGGAGTTTTGAAGTCGCGCTCAGCCCAGAAAGGGAGCGGTGTTTCGAAGCTCCAGTTCGGGCCAGAGTATTTTTGAGCGTGAAGATAGAGGATCAGGTCGTGTTGATTGGGATCAGCAGGAGTGTTCCTGCATTTATCACTAGAACGCGCATGATTTAGGAAATCAGTCCACAACTTACCAGAGCGGATCCTTTTCAAAAGCCATCTGAGGCGTGTCACTTTCCTCGGCAATCTTAAAACCCTTTGGTCCCCAATTTTTCGACTTCGTCAGCCCTTCAACTGCTATATCTTCTGTGATATCTTCTCTTTGTTGTCGTTCCAAAAATCGTTCTTTCCCAAACAGAGGATCATTGTAAACCGGGTCGTTGATGATCGGGAAGCCCAAATACTGAGTATGAACGCGAATTTGATGTGTTCTACCAGTCTTTGGCATTGCACGAACAAGACTTTCGTTGCTATCTTCGAAAAATTCAACAAGCTCGAAGTTTGTCAAAGCAGTCTTTACTTTTTTCTCGTCATCGCCATCCTTTGCTACTCTGTAAATACCCTTCTTCGCAGAGATTTCAAACAAGCTCTCTTCGCACGTTGCCTTTTCAGGAAACTTCCCAACGACTCTCAGCAGATACTGTTTTTGAACAACTCTGTCAGATATTTCTTTGCTTACGCGCTTTGCCACTTCTTTCGTTTTGGCAAAAATAACGAGCCCAGAAGTGAGTCTATCTAGTCTGTGAATGACGTGGTAGTTCACTTTATATTCTCGGGCAATTAAGAAGATCAGTGAGTTGTGTCGGTACTGTGCTACAGGATGAATTGGGACGCTTGATGGTTTTTTCACGACGTAGAACTCGTCAGTATCGGCGATGACTGTTGGCAATTCGATTCTAATTGGAGGCTCGTGGCGATGGTCCTTCGTTGAAATCATATCCCCGTCTTTGATGATCCTTTCTTTGAGCTCCGAAGCGTTGATCTTTTCCATGTTTAAAAGCATGTAGCCTCGCTCTGCCGTTTCATTTAACTTTTCAGGCGTTGAAATATGAAGACTGAACTCTTTCATCATCATATCAAAAACAGACATGCCAAGCCATCTCTTCAGCGCGAACTTATGATGAGTGAAGAAATAAGGTCTAACTCTACGAAGACCTTTCTCTTCGTCAATTATATAGTCGGTCTCTGCGAATGTATCGTCAAGCTTTTCCGGAGATAGCGGCGACTGTTTCTTCATTAAATTGACCATTTTGAGCTTTTTATTTTTCCTTGTCGTCAAATTTTCTGCCATAACTGAAGCAACTGCTTCTTTAGTGTCTAATTTAAGCAGTTTAACTGCAGGTGCATCTTTACAAACTTGCATTCTGAAGGGATCATTCTTGCTCAAAATAATTGTAGAAAGAAGGAATGGTAAATTCTGGCTATTGCATGTTGGCAGGTAAAATATTGCACATGTTTAGTCTCAATTGATCCACAATTTTTCGATATCATTATTTTGACAGTTTTTGATAGTTTCATCAACAAAACTTTGAAGCTGAGGTGTCAGTTCATCTGCTGTTCCAGATGCGTCGATCACCTTCCAAATCTAATGCACTCATTTCAATCAGCTCAGTTTTATACGACTTACATCACTGTGTTCTTCTTTCAACCGAGAATATAGGCTTCTAACTTTTCGCTGAAACTCCACTTTTTCATATCTTTCTTCTCCAAAGCCACCTCTGCTTTTTGCAGTTTCTTCGTCAACGTCAAGCTGAAGAACAAGATCTGGTTTTGGAAGTCCTCGGTCGGGATTTTTGCACCACTCGAGATCAAGCCCCTTTGCAGCGGTAAAAGCGACACCAGAAAATGCGTATCTGTCGACCAAAACTGATGTCCCGTTGTTCAGGTAGTTCAAAATGCTCTCTGAACGTGCATTAAATTTTCCAACTAATTTCGCCCGAGATTCACTAATTAGATTTCTAATTTTTCTTAAATTTTTATGCAAAATCTCTAGATAAACTGTTGTTATCAGGGCATCAGAACTAAAAATAATCAGTTTTCGAACTTACTCAAGTCCGATCGCCGTATATTTAAGGTAAGAAAGGATTAAATACCAGATAAATAAATCAAAAAAATTTTTTTCAGAAAAAAGTTTTTGAAGAAAAAACCGAGACGATTTCTCAGATCAGCCTCCTAAAAAGGTGGGACGAATGATGAGAAAACCTATCTAGGAGAGCACGAGGAAATGGAGCTAAAACGAAAAACCTGCATTGTAAGAGTCTCATCTAATGCCATCTTAAAGACGAAGGGACGCAAGGCCCCAAAAAGGACTAAAATCTCATATCTCGTTTATTGGTAGTGTCGTGCCTGTGTGAGTGTGTGTTGTAGTGTGGATCTGTGGTAATGTAAGGTAATGTGTCAGAATAGAGATGGGGAGCAGTTATAAAGGGTTTGCTACCAACCGGTGCGCATCGAGGTGCATAGCACCATGATGCAATAAAAGAGATGTAGTGTCAGGATAAGATTGATGGGCACTAGATAAGACACTACAGCATTTTCTATCAAAAAAACTGCAAATACACTTTTACAATTAGAATCTCCGAAAAATATATATTTTCATTATAATGAACGAAATTTCACTATATTTTTGTCCTACTTTTTTTCCTTTTTCACGCAGGTAGACTTACGAGCATGTTCCCATCGGTTTGCGGAGAAAAGCAAGTGAATAGCTTGGTCCGAAAGGTTGTTAGAGCTCGTCAGGTACCCGTTAATGGTCTGTCCGATTTCGCTTGTCCTCTAGAACTCTTATTAACCCAATGCATCAAAGGAAGTAGCTCACCTCAGGAAAACGTGTCAGATACACTTTTTCACCTTTATTAAGCATTTGATTGAAAATACGCTTGATTTGCGTCGACTTGCCCGATCTATCGACCCCTTCAAAGATTATCAACGCCCCTCGAGCCATTCTGATACACAAAAGAATTATTAAAAAATGAACACAAAGAGTCGAGTATTCTGTCAAATAATCTATTAGTAAGCGTTACTGACAATAAATAAGGAGGGAGATTTCAAAGTGTGTATCTGACAGAAATTAATTTGAATGCACTTAGGCGGACCAGATGTTGAGGTTGTGGAAGAACAACACTCGGCCGGCCCAGAAGGTGACCATGCCGGTGAGGGTAAAGACGACGCAGAGGTTCAAGTCTCGGACTAAAAGTTTGGTGGGTTATAAATCTTGATTTGGTAATACTTACGGAATCCCTCCTCTCCGAAAAGGCCGACGAGGATGGAGGTCTCTGCCTTTCGCTGGTTGAAGGTGATGTCGTAGTAAAAGTAGATGGCTGGGATGTAAGCCGTGGCCATAAGAACCAAACCTGAATAGAATTAGCAGTGAAAAGGAAGTTCAATATTACCGAGTGGTCGGAAGTAGGCGGGGTGAGCGGAGAAGAGCGCCACTGGCTTTCGGGCGTGAGCATGACCGCCAGTCTCGAGGGAAGAGACGAGGGTTCGTCGGGAGAGGACTCGGGTGGGGACAGCCAAAATTCGGTTCATTCTGAAGTTCAATGGATTATTTGAAGTTCATACGGATTGCGTTTAGGGAGCAGTGTGTCAGAGTTTATTTCAACTTTGATGGTCCCTTCATTTTCGACTTTCGTCGGGCGGCCCGTTTCTTTTGTTTTATTTCTTTCGCTTCGAGCTTTTTGATCTTCTTTGCGTCCGTCACAATTTGACCCTGAGACTTCGCCTGTTTCCATTCGTTTTCTTCTTGCTGACGTTTCTTCTCTTCGATACGGATACGCTCGGCTTCCTTTTCTTCATTCCTTTGAGCAATTATTTCTCGCTCCCTCATCTTAACCCCGTTAATTGGGTAATTACTCCTTGAACTCACCTTCATCTGGTGCATACGTAGCTTTTCGTCCATCTTAGCTTTCCATTTCTTTTGTGAGTTAGCTCCCTTTGGTGTCATCGTGTGAATGGGCTTCTTAGAGGTCTTCCAGCTACGGCCCGATTTACGGCTACCAATAGTGTCTGTGGCGGTCATGAGCGAATTTCTGAACAAGGAAAGATTTAAAATTATGAATCTATAAACTAGCATTAACAGTTATCAGTGGAGTAAACATGTGGAGAACGAGAAATTTCTCAATCGTGTTACTTTATGAATGAGTACTTGCGATCTTGTGATCAGAATAAATAAGCATCCGACGAAATCATTGCATGTTTTCGCTAAAAAATGATTAAAAAACCTGGCATGAATTGAAAAGTCTTACAGGATGATGGTGATACCCTGGCCGCCACCGATGCAGGCGGACCCGAGAGCGTACTTGGAGCCAGTTCGATTCAAAGCGTGGGCCAAGTGACCAGTGATTCGAGTACCGGAGGCACCAAGACTAAACAGAACATGAACAAACGCTATAAATATCGAGACTTACGGATGGCCAATGGCGATAGCACCACCACAAAGGTTGGTCTTGTCGTTGTCGAGGCCAAGTTCCTTCTGGACAGCGAGGAATTGAGGAGCGAAAGCCTCGTTAACCTCGATGAGATCCATCTGATCCAAAGTGAGACCAGCAGCAGCAAGAGCCTGCTTGGTAGCAGGGACAGGTCCGATGCCCATGACTTTAGGTTCACAGCCAGCGGAAGCAAAGGAAACGATTCGAGCAAGAGGAGTAAGGTTGTGCGCCTTGACAGCTTCGGCAGAGGCTACAACGACAGCGGCAGCACCGTCACAGACACCAGAAGCATTACCAGCATTCACAGTGCCATCTTTCTTGAAGACGGGCTTGAGCTTGTTGAGCTGCTCGAGGGTAGTCTGTGGCTTGGGATGTTCATCAAAATCCATCGAGACGGGCTTTCGGCGGATCTTGACATCCATTGGGGCCATTTCCGCCTAAATATAAGTCATTGCCAATACTTCAATCATTCAAACCTTGAAATGACCAGCCTCGTTGGCAGCGAGCCATCGTTGCTGGGTCTGGTAAGCATGGGCATTAGCTTCTTCCATGGTGATGCCATACTGAACAGCAAGATTCTCAGCGGTGATACCCATGGGAAGCTTGATGTTTTGATCAGTAAGACCAGCCCAGAGAGTGTCCTCAAGCTTGAGATCTTGGCCAAGTCGAGTGCCGAATCGAGCACCTCGGAGGGCGTAAGGAGCCTGAGACATGGATTCAGCACCACCTCCAATACCGATCTGGGTCATGCCAAGTTCGATTTCCATGGCAATCATGTTGATAGATTCGAAACCCGACCCACAGAGTCGATTGACGGTCAAACAGGGGGTGGCCTTGTCGATACCAGCGCGGAGAGCACTATGTCGGGCAATGTAAGCGGCATCGCTGGAGCTCTGCATGACGTTTCCGACGCACACGGAGTCGACGAGGGAGGGATCGACGCCAGCCTGAGCCATGGCAGCAACATTAGCGTGAGTCTGGAGGTCATTGGCAGTGAAGTCCTTGAGGGCACCGCCGAATCCACCGAAGGGGGTTCGCTTAGCGCCAACAATGAAGACTTCTTTGGTCAGTTTAAGGGCCATTCTAAATTTTAAAAATCGAAAGTTTTTACGTGCTTAGTTTATATATTGTTATCTTCTTAATTTTCCTAAAGGACGTTCGATAAATGATTCGAACAGAAAATGATCTGTTTTTAGCAGAGAGCAACAAGGACAGTATTCCAAGAGGAGCAACAAGGACAGTATTTTATCTGTCAGCCAGTTCGATTCAGGATGAGCGAAGTAAACAGAACATTGTTCTAGAGCTGATCATCGAGTGGCTATATCAAGGTGTTCGTTCCACTTTCGCTCGAGATCGATTGCACATTCTTTGCTTTCTTCATTTTCCTCTGAAAATTACGTTACGTAAACTCTGCGCGCTCTTACTCATTATTTTATTTACACGACGAATTAAGTCTTTCTGAAGAGAAAATACTCAATTACCTTCGTTAGGAATAAAGTCCGAATTAATCTCAAGGTCGTCTATGGGCAAAACCGCATTCCGCCACTTTTCGTCAATAATAAGACTAATTTTTGGATCCCGAAAGAGTCCCGACATCTAGGATCGACAAATGCCCCCGAAATCCGGATCGGGTTTTCATCGGATTTTCTTGAGCTCTGATTTTTCCGATCGGGTTTTTGTCGGGTTTTCGTCGGGTTTTCGTCGGGTTTTTGTCGGGTTTTTTATCGGGTTTTTGTAGGATTTTTTTCGGGTTTTTGTCGGGTATTTTTCGGGTTTTTATCGGGTCTTTGTCGTGTTCTCGTCGGGTTTTCACAACACGGAAGTTAAATCAAATAAATTGAATCCAAATCGGCGAAAATGGACATAATTTTTGGCTAACAGAAGTTTTGGTGCTCTCTTTAAAGAAACTGATGAGTAGATACGATGAGAAACCCGACAAAAATACCCTACAAAAACCCGATAAACGACCCTACAAAAACCCGATTTTCTAGGGTCGCCAAAATTTCAACGTCGGGTTTTTGTAGGGTAGGCGGAATCCAACAAAAACCCGACAAAAACGTCGGTTTTCGATCGGGTGTCGGGTGGGACTTGTCGATCCTAGCCCGACATGTCCACAGAAAAATCTTAACCAAGATTGATATTAATAAATTCGTTAAAAACGTAAAAAGAGTAGCATTTTTCGCATAAAAGGGAAGATTTTCTCTTTGTCTGGTTGGTTGCGCCCGGGTAGATTATCGAGTTGCATGGGTGCGTTTGATTGCTCATTCTAAGAGGAGAATAGATCTTTTAAACATGAAGATTTAAAAGTTTGCATACTATGGTTTTTAATGAATTTGAAGAATAGTAGGTTGTGAATCATCAGGGAAAAGTTGCAAGGTGCGAAAAACAGAAGTGGAATTGTTGTGAATTCTGACGTAAAAAGGCAAAACTCTAGTACGAATGTTCGAAAGGTTTCAAAAAGTAACTTCAAAAACTTGAATTTTGCTCTGTCATAATAGGTACTTATTTGCAGTTAAATCAAAAATATATAATATATTAAAGCGATAGACAGTAGATCTCATTGATAGAAAGTTATGGCAGATAATAAAAAGTGAACTTTGATTGAGTATTCTATCGATTGACGTTGATGATAGAGAGGACTTGTTTCTGCTTTTCATCTGACAAGGAGTCCAGTAAACTCTAAACAAGGATTTATAACATGATGAAAAAAGTATATGTTTACCTGGAACATATCCGCAATTTGGTCGACTTCTTGGTTCTCCGACAACTTGAGCACTTGCTTCAGACATTGATCGTGTTGATTTTGTTGAATTAAAATGTTCAAGTGCGAATTTTTATTCTCAAGCTGCTCAGCTAGCCACTTTTCAACGGGGATATCTTCGTCCCATTTGATACCGCTCTTGAGATGGTTCTGGAAGAAGTAACGCTCAAGTGTGGCTATTGCTTCATCCCGGGTCACATCGGGATCACTTTCTTGAATCAAATCCACGCAATTGTCCTCAAGTAACTTTCTCCGAAGTCGGTTGTAAAGGAAATGGCGGCATTCTGCAAGTGGCACAACTTTTGTCAAGCAGCGTTTGCTCGCAACTGCTTCTAAAACACAACTCAACTTTCGATGTTTGAAGATAACTTACGTGGCATGTCATGAAGGTCTGCAAATTGAATCGCAAGATTGTGGTACGCGTCATGAAGAGATTTGCTCCTCAAAGTCGTTAGCTCCGATGTTTTGCCGATCTCTTCCGTTGTCAAATTGCCACTGTTGAGAGTCGCCTGAAGCTCTTTCATCTGCTGGTCAAAGCGACACATGAGCTCCTGGAGGTTCTTGTCCTTTAGTTTGATCTTCACGGTTCCTTCTGGCTCTAACACACCGGATCGACTATTTGGATCAGCAAAAAGCTCGATTTTCGATGGATTGATGGACTTGTCGAGTACGGCCCAGGCTCCTCCTCGGAGCTCGCCCAGTGGCGGGATGTAAATCAGAACAGGTCCTGATTTGAACTCAGATAAAGCGTCGACAATCATCGCACCGAATTTCAAAACTTGGTCGTACATGTCCTTCATTCCTCCTGAAAAACCACGCCAGTTCGCTAGAATCAACAGCGGAAGGCCTTCTTGGTCGATATCTTTGATGGCCTGGGCGGTAGGGTGGCTCACTTTTCGGGAAGGTCTTCCGATTACGTTCTATCCTTGTCAGGTGGAATGTTTCTACCCATACAACATATAAAAAATAAAAATTCGAAAAAAAAATTTTTTCCCCAAAATTTTTTTCCAGAATATATTCTCAAAATACAGTTTTCGTACTGTAATTTCTCGGCACATACCCGAACCTTAGTACTAAATTACATTTTTCGAAAGAGCTCATCAAGCTAGTCATTATGATACCCATATCTTTTTTCGGACAGAAGTGTGACAAAAGTTATGGCCAGTTAACCCCAGGTTTTTTGGCCAAAATATCGAAAATTTCGAAAATTTAAGGCTTTTTCCTGAATTTCAAGGGCAGATAAAAATACTTTCCGAAAATCTCACAGGGGTGGTTGAGTGCTCAAAATACTCAGCAGAATGAGCTCTTTCAGATAAGCACAAGAAATCGGGTGTGCCGGGAAATTGTTGAAAAAGTGAGCCACCCTACTGGGCGGTCTTGAAAGCTGAATCTGGAAACCACACGGAGCCAGCTTGAGTGATTACTTTTTCGTGAGAGTTTCGATCAGCTGGATCGGCAGGAACTAGACTCGTTACTTGTCTTGTTTCGGCAGCAATAACACCAATTGGGATTCCTCCTAATCTACCTCTGCCAATAAGAACCGTCTTAGCCCAATCTGGCTGGAGTTCAAGCAGAGATCCTCGATCTAAAATGCCAAGATGATCGTCGTCTCCAGCCAGGATCCTGCGTGCATCATATATTTTCTCCTTGATTTGAACGGTGACTTGGCGCTCTGGAGGATCATCACAAATTAATTTTGGCACTTTCAGAAGCTTGCCCTTGACTGGAATGTAGCTCAGCCAATGGAGAACGGTTCTAATGCCTGCATAATCGTCGGCAACAGTCAGATGAGATACTCCGTTCTTTGACATGATCTGAGGCCCACCGAGTTGTTGATTTGACGAGTAGACACTGGACCCAAGAACAGAATTGAGCGCAACGAAGCCAGTCAAAATCACGAAGCTCGATTCGACCTGGACCACGCGTTGACCCAGTCTGACCAAGTAAGCTCCGATTCCAACAGCCCGACCAGTGACAAGTGATATCGTTGGGATTTCGCGATAGGCTTTGCTCGTTTCGCCCGCAATCAGCCCTGAGCCAGCTAGAGCTGCTGTGCCACAATCGGCAGATCCGATGATGGCGTTAATTTTGTACCTTGACTCATTTTCGTAATTGACATGTTCCGCAATGACTTGGCTTGAGAATTTGCTGTAATCAGTCGAAGACAGATAAAAATACTCCACAAGTCCTGCCTCCTTGTCTTTCCACGCAACCTGGAAGCAGCTCTGTATATCTTTGCTGAGACCGATCCGGGCGCCAGAATTGTTGCCAGTTATGTAAATTCGCGGTATACCTTCATCGCGAGCCAATTTACTCGCTGCGGCAAACAACGCGTCTTCAGCGGGACCAAAACTACCTTGTTGGACTGTACTGTCATTGGAGATAACGACGATCTCCCTTTTGCCTTCTATCGTTGGCTGGCTAAACTTCATGCGCCAGGCAACCATACCTACAGTGTTCTGTGCTGGATCACGCGTTACCTCATGAAGTTTGCCACTTTTGTCGAGTATAAGCTCGTTGCATGTAAACAGATCTTTGGGGTGTTTTACCTTTCTATCTTCCCAAGAGCTCTTCAATGCAGATTTGAAGAGAGACGGATAATCGTAAGCATATGCACAGCCAGCTGATTGAGCCTTGTAGCGAGCAGTTTGGAGAAGATCTTTAGTACTGTAAGGTGTGTCAGTTGAAAGTCCATTGAGGGGACCTGGATCTTCTTCTGGGCCGATTGAAACAAAGATCGTCTTTTGTGACTGAACGACTTCGCGATAAAGATGTGTCTCAAGGCGGAAACCGTCTTCTGAGCTCAGGAAGATGCGATAAGAAGTTGTTTCCTCTTCCTGGCGGACATTAATCTTAAGCTCAGCTTGTGTAACTCGCAGTTCCCATAGCCGCCGTCCATATTTGAGAACAACCTCACTGACCGAATTGAGAACTTCATTGGCCTCCATGTTGACGGATGGCGCGAAGTTCAGAAACACATGATTCTGGTCAGTTTTGTAGCTATGCGACTTGATGGCAACTTCTAGCTCGTCGAGAGATTCAATGAGAAGCCGTTCGCCCTCAGAACGAAGGTAACTGAAGCTCGCTTCTTCTGTGATCAGATCTGAATGGCGAATAATAGCGCGCACAAAGAAACGATGGTCTATCGATTCTTTTCCACACTGATTCTTGGCAATTCCATGGTAAAGATGCATGCGGTGATTCTGTGTTTGATAAAGCTTCAAAGTGAAGTTTCTCAGGCGAGACAATTCCAGTTGGAAAGCGAGGGCCGGCTCAAGATGACGGTAAATTTCATCTTCTTTGTACTCATCTCGTGATCGGAATGTGAAGAACTTAGGCATGTGACTCTTCTTGTGAACTGCGAAAGTTATGCGGCGGATGCATGCGTTTCTGAAGTCTTTTTGATAGTTTTGTGAAAACTCGCGGAAACGTTTCTCAAGCATCTCGTCATCTTCGCCTCCTTTCTTCGAGCGGAGGAAGACATTGAGTGTGTGCACTGCTGGTCCTTGATTACGCGATTTACCAACGAAAAAGACCTGGTCTGATGGCGGATCATATCCTCGGCCTGGTGGGGATTTCGCGCCATAAGGGTCGTCATCATCACTCATGTATGGATGTTCAGTGAGTTCTGACGAGTCAGACTCTTCGTCAGATTCTTCTGACTTTAGGTAGCCAAAGCAAGTCAGCACATCGTAAATATTATTCTCGAAGTCTTCAAGATTTTCATATGCTACCATCAATCCAGTTCGACCGAAACGAGACAGCTCTTCAAAGTTCTTTTCGTATTCATAGCCGGCGATGCATAGATCTGGAAAAGATTCGCGATTCTGTGCAATGCCCGGAGGTGGAATGTTGGCGAAGGATGACTGACGAGATGGGTGATTGCAGGGAAGGGAAAACTGGAATTCGACCGCGGCTTTGGACGTACCAATCTCGATGGATTCGACGCATTCGATGATGTAGGCGGTGTAGGCTCTAAAATGAAAGTTCGGGTACAGAGTCTCTTCTAAATACTAAAAGGTGCTCTAACCTCTGAACATAGACTTCCAAAGCAGCAAAACGAACTAGCTCGAGTTTGTGATAGAAAAACTCCGGCAGCACGTCGAAAATAGCTGTTTCTGAGACAACCAGCTGCTGAAGCCTGGCAGGGAAAACAAGGGCATTTGCAGAGTTATCAATTGCAGATAGAAATATACTCTCGATTTGATTGTGACGGCGTTGGAAGCTCGGTTGATGACCTGTGATTAGTACTTGACGGGCGGTAAGAGCACAAGAACAAGAGCGCAAAGTTGCCACTTCATCAATTTCTTCCTGCATTTCTGAAATTCAGATTGTCATCTATCACCAATGAGTAGAGAATACCTAGAATCATTTCCGCGTCGTGCTTCAGCAGGACATTGAGGATCTCGTGTATCAACTTGCTCTTCTCGATTCGATTTCGATGAGACAGAATCATTTTCGTGGTCAAGTCAAGATCCTCATTCTTGATAAGTATCTCCTTCACGCTCTTCTCGAATGTCTTTGACTGGAAGTGCTTTTCAATATCGGTAAACTTCTTTAGCATTTCTTTTATAACGCTCTTCTGAAGTCCTCTTATATCGTCGACATATTTATGACACAATGTTTCTATTTGGCTGACACTAACGTAGTGAAAGTTTCGGTCGTCTGGATTAGTTATTTTGGCGGCGTACAGATTCATGAATTTCTAAAATATAACTGTTAAATGGATCAAAACATGTGTTAGTACCAGAATTCTCATAGAAGGGAATCTTGTGAGCATGGAACCAAGACGATGTCCATATCTTTTCAACTCCTCATTAATTTGACCTTCTAACTCATCCGGTATCCTCCCCGAAAGTCGAGTCATCACTTCTCTCAGTTCGTAAAGGGGCAGTCGTCTATTTTGAAATATTGCAAACATCTGGGATACGCTAAATAATAATCTAGGCCTGTTACAAAATAATGTGATCTTACAGTCGTTTGACCCATTTTTCGATCCTTTCTCCGGCAACAGAATACCCGTCGAGAACAGCATGTATATTCGAAATGACTTTTTCGAGTTGCTTATGCGGTGGATGTCTTCTGTCTCGAGTGGAAGTAGAATGTATGCTGCCAGTTGATCCAGATTTCTTTCTCATCTCACGGGCAATTATTGCAGCGCCGTCACTTCCAGTTTTCCGACGAATTGAAGCATGAGATTCGCCGGAACTTAGACTTGCTGTTGACTCAGAATCATTGTCAGGGACAAACTCAGATAAGTCGCGCATGTATACTTGTGGTTTTGGTACCCGTAAGTTTGGTCCAAGTTCCAAGCGAGCAATGACGCTTCCGTTTGACAAGAACGCGCCTGGTTTCTTAGAATGAATGATCTTCCCTGGGAGAGATACTTTGACGGTCATCACCATTTTCATGACTTCTAACTCTGCGACATCTTGACCTTCCACAACTGGAGATCCATCTTCGACAAGAAATCGCACGAGTTTGCCAGCGGAAGAAGAAGTAATCAAACTTGGGTCCTTCTCTTTATCAAAAACAACAGTTTGATTGTTGATCGTAACGCGGTAGTTTTCAGCTGTCTCTTGCAAATAAGAACAGTACGATACTCCATTGAGTTGAACCAAAATTCCAGAGTCGGAAAGTCGGAAGATGCTCACAATAAGTTGCGTATTGTTGAGCTCGATGCAGAAGCTCGATTGAGCTGGTCGAGAAATCTTCAAGGATATCAGTTGGTTTCCAAGGATTAGATTAAGCGGGAGTTCTTTCGGAGGCAAACTTTGAATTGGCAGAATTTGTCCCTTTTCTAGAGCTGATTTGTACTGCTCAGTTACAGTCGACCAATGCCTGTCAGCGATATGAAGCGCGGTGCAAATTGCTGAAATTCGTTCATCGTGGACTTCCGGTCGATCACGCGTAGCAATAAGATGATCAAGCCAGCCAGTCGAAAATGACGAGTTACGAAAGGTCTCACTTTCAATCAGATGAGACAAATACTCGACAGTAGTTCTGAAGTCGCCTCTGATTGATATTTCGCGCAAGACCATCCCCAGATTCGACGTAGCTTGCGCTCTTGTTTCGCCCCATGCAAAAATATGCCCGAATTGCGAATCACAGTATTCGTGAAGCGAGCCAGACGCAACAACAGAAAAGTAACCCCAGACGTTCTTTGAGCTTCGGAAATTTAACTCCTGGACTGTGCCACTTCCAGGGCGAAATCCTTCGTCTGGATTCTCAGCAGTTATTCGACACGCAATCACATGGCCTCTTGGATTTTCTTGAGAAGTTATGTTCAATTTTCCATCGATAGTCTCGTAAATTGGGCTTAGCAAAGGCATTTCATCAAGACTTATTCCAAGTCCGACACAAAGTTGAGTGGCCGGCAGATTAACATCAGAAATCATTTCAGTGCATGGATGTTCAACTTGAAGCCTCGGGTTTAGCTCGAGAAAACAAAAGCGCTCCTTCTTCGGGTCATATAAATACTCAACTGTGCCTGTCGAGTGGTAGCCCACCAGTTTCGCAAGTCGCACTGCACCTTCTTCCATATGTTTCCACTGATCCTTTGGCGCTATTGTCTGAGGTGCCTCTTCAATGATCTTCTGATGACGTCTTTGAATTGAACAATCGCGTCCATACAATGAGATCGCATTTCCAAGCTGGTCACAAAGCAGTTGAACTTCGAGATGGCGTGCTTCATCTGCGAATTCCATCAGGAAGATCGAGCTTCCAGATACTTCTGCTTTTACTTGGCGATAGAGCGTTGGAAAGTCTTCTTTTCGCTCACACTTTCGTATTCCTTTTCCACCGCCGCCATTGGCAGCCTTGATCATTAGCGGATAGCCGATTCGATCTGCCTCATCGACAGCTTTGTCAAGTGTATCCACGCATGCTTGTTTGTAGTGTTTCTCTGTCACTATTCCATTCTCGCACGTTATTCCTTCTCCAGACCACTTTAGCGTTGGCAATCCAACACTCTGTGCAATGATGGCAGAGCTGATTTTATCACCCAAAGCTCTCATCGCATTACTTGGAGGGCCTAAGAATTCTATTCCGCTTTTTGCAAGTAAGTCAGGTAGCTTTGGATTCTCAGAAGCGTGTCCCCATCCAGCCCAAACGGCTTGGACATTTTTAGCGCGGGCGATTTCTGCAATAAGGTCGCAGTTAGCATAATTGTTATGATTCGAGCCGCCGGGAACTGGAACGTATTGATCGGCAAGGCGAATGAACTCTGCATTCGCTTCGAGGTCTTCAGGGGAAACCATGACAACGAACTTTACTGTCCTCTCGTTGCGGAACGTCTCGTAACACTATAAAAAGGTACGTAATCTTACGACGCATCTCGCAACAATATCTTACCCATCTTCTGATTGAGCGAATGCATTTAACAGCCGCGATTCCATTATTCGCGATCAGTACTTTCTCGATTATCTTTTTACCATTGTGGCGGGACACAAACTCGGCCATAGAGGCACATTCCTGCGGAGTGTGTTGCTCGCGACGACGACTGTGCATTTCATCTGAATTCAGTAAACTTAACAGGATCCATCAAGTGATTATTTCTTGACAAAGTCGTTGGGCGAGGGCAGCTCTGTATCAGAAAATTTAAAGAAAAGAGCGTTACGACCTTCTACTACCGCGCAAATGTTATTTGAAAGGAAAGTGCTATTTGGCACGAGTTCATGAGGAGTAAAATAGTTGATCACATGTTCGACCTTATTGTCGTTGGCCCATGGCTTCTGTTTTGTCCCTCGCTTGCAAATAACAACTGGAGAAGCTGCTTGAGAAGATTCAGAGGGAATAACTGACTGGATAAATGGTACTTGATGGGCACTCACCGTCTTCGTCTCCAGACATGACAAATGGAATTGTTTTACTGGTTTGATCTTGGAGATATCGTGAGCCTTTCTCAATTCTTCAAGCTTTATCTGCCGTTTCTCCTTCCAGTCACGCCATTTTCCGTAAACATCTTTTAGTTCTAGAGAATATCTTCCGCTGTGATACAGTCTACGTAAAATGTCTCCTTGATTGCGTCCAGGTTCGCTTGGACTCCATGATTCTTCAAACCATCCTCTTGGAGGTCTACCTTTTGCCCAAGAGATGTTTTCCTCTCAGAGTTGAAATGCCACCTTCGTCAGGTTTTCTATTCGCTTTGATCATTTTTGGAATGTTCAGAATCCGATGCTGATTAATTTTGACAGTGGCGGTGCTTGCAGCAAGTTTGTAATTCGCCCGGAATAGCCAAAACATCAGCTGCGCCTGTGTCATGGATGAAACATTAAGAAGCTCAGAAAAGACTTCTCGACAACTCAGATGTTTCCCATTGCAAATAATTGAAACGTGGCTTGAAAGTTGAAGATAGGCTGCTTCGAATTTATCAAAAGTCATTATCGAGCCTTCACGTTTTCCAAAAGTTTGGAGAACTTGTTAAAGTCACGCATCAGGAATTGGCCATCAGAAGAATCTCTTAAAACAACCGGCGAATTGGTCGTATGAACTCGCGGGAAACTCACACAATCCTCAAGCCACTTCTCAAATCGTCCCATAATATCCTCCTTCTCTGTCATCGATATGCGCGAAAGCTTTCCATTAGACGTTATTTCTAGCTCTGGCGGTTTCGCGTTGCTTCCCCGAAGAACAAGCGCTACAGTTTGCTCCAAATAAAAACTCATTCTAGGCTATTTGTTTTGATTTTGACTGATTTTTATTATCGTTTTTGTTTTACAAACTTTGACAGTAACTTGACTAACAAAGTTGACAGAGAATACTTGGATTTGAACTAGCGCTAGAGTTTTTGCCTCGCGCGCGCAATAAGTTAAGGGTGGGTAGATGGAGGAGTAAAGGGAGCGAAATGAAGTGATGGAGTTTAACAAAGAACTTGTTGGTACTGGAAATAAATTAATTTACTATTTACTCTTGGACGCCAAGCTTCTTCTTGAGCGACTCGGGCATGGTTGGTGGTGGTGGTCGTGGGAGACGGAGGGCGACCTTGACACCATCGTAGATGAACCACTGGAGAGCGGTGAGGGTACCGATCATGATGATACGGGCACCAAGTCCCTTCCAGACACCCTTGGGCCCCATCTCCTTGAGGACTAGGAAAACGTTAATCAAGGGATAAGGTTTGAAATTCTTACTCTGTCCGGCAGATTTGGAAGGATCCTTGTTGATGACGGAGACGACAGAATCGGCGGGGTGGGAGACGATGGCGCAGAAGACACCAGCGATGTAACCGGCAGCGAAGGTGACCATGAGCTGCTCGGACTTGGAGCACTGAGCTCGTGGCTTGGGGACAACGTACTGGTAGAGGGCCTCGACGGTCTTTTCGAAGCAGGCGAACTTCATCATTGTGTATGGAATCTGTCGCATCCACAAAGGCTTGAGACCTCGAATGAAGGTTCCGTTGCCCTCTTCAGCGCGCATCTTGGGGAAGCACTCGCGAAGGGTGGAGGCGTAGTCGGAGGTCTGGATTCGGACCTAAACGGTGGGTAAAATCTGATGATCTTTGAGCTGCTGGTTACCTTGACAGCTTCCATAGGAGCAAGGGCAATATCGGCAAAGAACTCGGCAGAAGCGGAAGCAGCGAGGTAAAGAGATGTTCGGTAAAGGAAAGCGTTCTCTTCGCCCATGGCGTTTCCGTAGAGGTTCTTGAAGATTTCGTAGAAACCGAATTTGCAGGTTCCCTGCATGGAGTATCCGATGAAGGTGGGAGCCCATCCTCGGGCGAGGGCTTTGACACCTCCCTCAGCAACGGTGACCTAGAGAAGAAAGGTAGTTGAAAATGGAAGTAAGGAGGAAATATTACCTTGAGGCCCTTGCCGAGGGATGGGTATTTGGCAGCGTCGACCTGCATTCGGCACTTGACCAAATCCAATGGGACGACGGCGGTGTGGGTAAGACCACAAGAGAGAGCACCACCGATCATACATTTCAAGTAGTACTCGGTGGATCCGAACTCACAGCTGAATTCATATTTTATTATGTGCTTAAACCCAATTAATAATTGGCAAAGCTCATACTTAAATTGTCGGGTTAGTTATATAACTTGTATTCGAAGTGATTTTGATCCGATACCTGTATTTGGGATCAGGAACGCTTAATTTCAATGCTATGGCAAAGTTGAAACTTTGATGATTGTTACGTAAGAAATTTCAAAGATTGAACTTATCATTTCGAAATACGAAATTCGTCGAGGAATAAGAGCAATTAAAAAAATGCGGAAAAAATTCCAAAAATCCGTCCTGAGGAAAGCCACAATATTTACCTTGTAGCAGCATCAGAAACAACGGGTTTTCCGAAGGGATTCTGTTTAGCGATATCGAACAAGCTCATCTCTAGAATAAACCCAATTAACCTCGGTCGAATATTCACCTAAGAACACAAAGAAAATCATCTCTAGAACGGTAGATTTTGGAAGGAATCTCTCATTAGTTGGACACTCTGAGTCAAATATTGGTGGAGGCCGTTGGCATTCAAGCCCGTTGATTGGTGAATACCGGCTCGGTGCGGCCTACTGAAAATAGTGGTTCGGACCCAGCTATTCTCGGAACGATCCATGTCTGATAATCATGGAATCTCATTTCTAAGCTTTGTTGTCTTCCGTCGACCCTCCATGATTTTAGTTTTATTGAATAATTTATTGTCCCTAATTTTCCAAATAGCCTACATGCTTCAGGGTTTTGCTGTTTATTCAAAGGGTAGAATTCAAAAACTGACGATTTTTCTTCTGCATATGCTCTCCAATCAACAATCGAAATTGTGCCTTCGATTCATAGCTGGCTCCTTCGACAGTATCAATGGAAGTTCCGCCCTTGAAGAACTCGAACGTTGGAAGTGACTCGACCCGTTGCTGAGCAGCGATCTCTGCGGCTCAGTTCGAAAATGCTGTTTCATTATTTACAGTGACTACGGGCCAAATACAATTCATCATAAATTAAGTTCTAAAACAGCTCCTACGAGTTCCACGGCGTCTAGTTTCGCGAAGATCACATCCTCATTGAACCATTTTGCCGCTCTGGCTTGGTCTTCGAACCAAGGTTGGATGATCTTGCAGGGCTCGCATCGCTTGGCATAGTAATGGACAATCACCAGACCTGACTGAAACTTTTGGTATTCCGGAGTCAATTGGAAACGACTCAAACCTTCCTGGTTAAATTTTCAAATTGATCGAAGGTTTTTATTTTCCTGACAAGCATAGTGATCTCTATTCGTTATTAAAACTATCTCAGCAAGTAAGCTACAAAAGTCCTGCCTTCTCTTTTATGATGGCGATAAAAATGGTCTTATTTCAAACAAGCAAATTTTTAAGTCGATACGGTCTTTTCAATTTGATTTTATTTATTAAACAGAATAGTAAATAATTGTACTTTGATTTTATGAATTGATTGCACAGTAAAAAAACTGTAGATAGAAGGCAGCTCTATTGTCAGTCATGGTGACCTTGAGACGAATTTTTTCTAGGGTATTTAGGTGGTTTAGTTTCTTTTTGTGAATCTTCTGCTGGAAAACGATTGATTTGGAATTGACAATGATTCCCGGCTTAGAGGAGCTCGTTGATCTTGGCGAGGAGTTTGTCCTTGTTGGCACCTTCAAAGCGGGCGACGGAGTTGCCACCCTTGAAGAACTCGAAGGTTGGCATAGCCTGAATCTTTTGCTCGGCGGCGACGTCTTCCAGCTCGTCGACGTCGACCTTAGCGAAGATGACTTTTCCGTCGAAGGCCTTGGCTTGCTCGGCGAGCCAGGGGGCGATCATTCGGCATGGACCGCACCAGGTGGCGAAATAATCGACAACGATAAGTTGGCTCTAGAATTTTTGTCAGAAACGGGTATTTATGGGATCTATTGATATTAAAAAATAGGCCTTTCAAGAGTTACAAGCTTACCTCTCCCTTGAGGGCAACAAATTCATCCTTAGATTCGAGTTGTCTGACGGACATTTTCTTCAAATTCGGGCGCTCTCGACTTTTGACAAAAGGAAAATGAGGGGAAATTTGACTGTGACGTCCTTTTATGCACAAAGTGATTGGGCAAACATGCGCGTAGGTGAGAGACCTGAAGCTCTCTCGCACCTTCTAGAAAAAAAATCGACTCCTATTGTCGTTAATTCTGACGGCACTTGTCTTAAAGAAATGGGCACTTGTGAGAAGTGCACCGGTCATCATGTCTGAATTGCTGATGAGCGGTTTATCACTCCATTTCAGTTCTAAGTGAGGAGATTTTTTTAAAAAGGGAAATGGAACATTTATTAGATCAGTTTCAATAAGTTTCATGCGCAGAATCAAGATCTTCTTCAATGGAATTTCTAAAGTTGATATTGTCTAAGATTCTAGGCGAGCTGTTCAATTTTGCTGCTGATGCCCGCTTTATCAGCTCCTTCGATTCTTGCAACAGCGGCGCCTCCCTTGAAGAACTCAAAGGTCGGCATGCACTGAATCTTCTGCTCAGCAGCGACGTCTTCCAGTTCATCGACATCCACCTTGGCGAAGACGACTTTTCCGTCAAAGGCCTTGGCTTGCTCCTCGAGCCAGGGGGCGATCATTCGGCATGGAGGGCACCAAGTCGCGAAATAGTCCACAATGACGAGAGCATTCTTAAATTTTCTGATAGAATACGTTCCTCTTAATCAGCTTACCTCGCTCATTAGCCCTTTGAATTCCTCTTTAGATGCAATTTTTCGAACAGACATTTTTTCAGTGTGTTGACAGGACCCTGGGTGTAGGGCGGCTTGTTCGCAATTTGCGAACGCCGTTCGTAATCTTGCGAACGCCGTTCGCAACGAAAAAAATTCTTGCCGTGAGCGTGCGCTTCGCGCATTTTCTGGTAGAGAACTCATTGGCTTGGCAGGAGCAGTCTTTTTCTACCGCTGGGACACATTTTGAAAAAAGTTGTGAACGATTTTCGGCCAAAAATTTTTCGATTTTGCGAACGCCGTTCGTAATTTGCGAACGCCGTTCGCAAAATGGCCTTTGCGAACGAAGCCGCCCGCCACCCAGGACCCTTTCTCTTTTCGGAGTAAAATTGCTCAGGTAGAGAGGACGTATAAAAATACAACGGCGACTAATCTCTTTTAACGATTCCACAATGAGTGTGCCCTTGACAACACCTTTTCAGACTACTTATGAATCATAAATTATTCCCAACGAGAATGTAAATTACCCGACATGAATTTAACACTATCATCTCTTCCCGGTTAGGATTACGGTTGCGAGGAAGTAGAACAAACTCATCCCATTTCTACCAAGCCTGATCCTTCAATTTTCAAGTTTCAAATTTTCAGTCGCGCTGTTGATGATCTTCTACAATTTGATATTTTACCGCTATTATGTCTGGATTAGAGCATGTCATGTATGCATGAGTGGAGAGCAGACAGGTGAGTGCTCTTTTTCGAGAAAATGAAACTTCGGCCGATGGCTTCATTAGTGCCTCATTGCCTGGCCCGCTACTAGCCGAGCATAAAAACCGACATTGTTTGGAGTCAATTGCTAGAATTCAAAATTGCAATTTCAAAATTCAATTGCCAAAGCGTGTTTACGAAAACATCCCTTGTTCAAATGAGGGCTCGTCGACGATATCACTTGTTTGTCGTGGATTTTAGTTCAACTGGATCGATCGTTTGTCGAAAATTTCCAATTGAAGCTCGCTTATCTTATTATTCCGCTTGAAGCAAGCTGCGAACTTTGAAGCCCTGTAATTATAACTCGATCCCAGAAGTTGACCAACACTTTGAGCACTTCAAAGATGCGCTCTAGTTTGTTTGGAACATTTCCAAATTTCCGGTGGCGGAGATTTTCCATCTATACCCGGAGCGGAGCCGATCCAAGTCTTCTATTTTAGGTGGTTCGTTCCGTCCCTCGCATGTTCCATTTCTCCGCTTCCAAGTGCTCGTCTGACTGTATCTATGATACAGAATAGTGTTCAACTTGAAGATGGGTTCAATGATGAAAGGGAGGCTGTTCTCCGCGGCTTAGTGTCTTCCAGTCGCAAGTTGTTACACCAAAAGTGGCAAAAAGGCATATACAAAATTTGGGTCGTTCCTGGTCGCACCGGGGCCAGGGTGCGAGAGCCCAAGAGGGCCACATCAATAGCTCGAGCTGGACAGAGAGCGACAGAAAGAGAGAAGAGGTTCGGACGGAGTCGATCGAACCAAAGGAATTGGCGACCGGGCGTAGGTTGGCGCCCAGCGATAGGTGGCCCTCATTCTCTTCCAAGGCACTTGCTTCAGAAAGACCCTCATTCGCAAGAGCCGGAAGAACAGCTGAAGACCCGGCTGACCCGTCCTCCGTAGAAGAAGAAAAGAGCACGCCCCTCCCTTGAGGGAAAGATTTCTTACGCTAGCCCAGCCCCGGCCAATAGAAATTCGATGGAGAAACGCCTTCTGCTACTCCGGTCTTTGTATTCTGAAAATAACCACTTTTTGTATCAAGAAAACTTTAATTTGTGAATCGAAGAGATCGCTTATCAACTTTGATGAACTACAGTTCAACCCGGCTGAGACTGATTCTTATCAGAGATTCTTATCGGCCGATTTTAAGAGAATTCCGCCTGCTGGATTAGCCCACAGTATTCTTTAGTTATTTTAATGATTTTTAAATATAATTATTTGTTACTAAATAACGCTGTTATATTTAATTTATGATATTTAATAGCAATAGACGAATATTGAGTATTTTCTTTTATAATGTTTTATTCGTAACTGTATTATCGTGAAGAATATTAATGAATCATCACATGACCATTAAAAGCCCTTATCAAGCGTATTCTTATCTGTTTTCGATTTTGAATTTACCCCGAAGCCAAATTTGCACAGGGCAAAAGAGTTCACTGTAGTGCAATGTTGCCCCCGCGCTACAGGCTCTGTAGTTGATTTGTATTCAAATTCAATTCCATATGCAGAATATAGATCCATTACGTGAATGTTGCGAATAATAGGCTTGGAATTTTCCCGCGAGAACGGCACTAAGTAGGTGATAATTGGTTTACCGTGCGGACCTTCCTGAACCGAGTAACAGTAAATACAGTAGCGGAGACAGTAACTGAGCGCATGTACTTGCGTGCGATTTCACACGGGTTATGAATTTGCGCTCTTTACTTTTTCACACGTATCACGTTTTCGAGAAGCATCCAGCTCCGTTCTTCCAAATTTTAGCGACTTTTTTGCGTTTTTACAAGAGAATCGACTTTTTACGAGATATGATATTTACTGACATGTTCCTCTTCAGACTTTGAATTTCGTAAGCTTTGTGAAATTCAAGCAGAATCAAACAGAACTATATTTGAAATCCGTTTTATAATAAAACCATTCGAATAATTGGAAATTACCTTACCGATTTTGCTTTTCGAATTCGAGAATTAAGAATTTGTTGAGGATTTAATTCTCCAGTGCTCTTGTAGTTACACACTTTTTGTATAAGCACGGCGTTTTTTGGGATGGGGATTTTCCGTTTTCCCTATTCTGAATAAATACCGCCGCGATAAACAAAAGAGAGAATTCATTAAAAAGTATATTCTCCAATTTTGATCGAGTCACTCAAAACCGCCCTGCTCAATAATTACATTTATTGCTTCATTTCCGCTAGTGTCTTTTTAATTGCGCCTGCCTCGCTAAACTCGCTATAACTCGTATCATGACCTAAATAATTGATCGAACTCCGCTTTTATTTGAAACACGGAGAAAATATGTTTTGGCTGTACAATGCCAGCTCTATACAAGTTGTAGTGTCACAATCTCGCTGTTGGATTCTCGCCAAGAGCGCGTCGCTTAAAATAGAGGAAGGCCTCGTATTGTCAGATACTAGTGTTAGTGCGGAATGCACTCGCTTAGGGTCATCACACGAAGCTGTGAGATTGGCTGCTAGACGGAAAACTTACTTGAATATTTCTTAGTTTTGGGAGATAGAGTCTAGCGCAGTAAGTTAAAACAACGGTATAAACCGGTCGAACTACAGTCTTTAGTTCTCGTCCTTGCTTTCAGAAGAGGACTAGTATTTCGTCTGTGAGACCCGAGCCGTGTGATAATAGTGCATCATGTAACCTGTCGGGACAGGTGTAAGCTCCATTGTGTGTGCAAATCTTCGAAATAGAAATCGCTCCAAGCGCGACTACACACTATCAATGCATTAATTTACCCAGTCGAGGGAGATTGAGAGAACTGTTTCTGAAAGAACACTTGGCCCTTTTTTGCGATGATCGATCAAAATCTAAAATTAAAAATTATTCCCCTTGAGCACTTATCAATCATCGGCTCACGTAGCTTGGATTTGTGTTTATGGAGAATATGGGTGTGCCGAGTCGACACAATTGTCCCCCAGGAATAGGGCGGCGTCCGAAATCGATCTCAGACAATTTATTACTTGCCATACTCGCTCCTTTGCAATTAACTGAGGCCGAGAGAATGTCTTCTGTATTTTGATTTTTTTGTTCATTCAGTTTTAACAAGAGAAAAATGCTACCTTTATGTGACTTATTGATTCAAATATCATTTCGGTACTGTTAATGACCTTATTTGTCTGATTTTAGTCGATTTTAATGCGAAAACTAATCAAATCCTCCATTTTTAGACTGGACTTGGGGTGTACGTGAAAAGTTTTTTACATGCCAATGGAGTTCCCTCAAGATATGGGCTCAGATTGGCGCAAAGAATCGACCAGTTCCTCGGCCTCGAACGGATCTGGCAATGACAGCAGACCTAATAAACACAACCCTGAGTATCCTAAGGGGCAAAGCCGCACAATCTACCTCCCTGCTGAGCGCACCGGCGCTGTCATCGGCAAAAATGGCCGAATGAAACATCTTATCAAGGTCAGTACACAACTTCAAAGCGCTTTCAATCCATAATCGATCAAAAAAAGAAAAGTCTTTTAAGACAAGTCGATAACAGCCAATCTTTTCAGGAAGTTTGCAATGTTTGGATGTCGATCAAGTCAGAACCATTCGAGCACGATGTGACGAAGCGGGTCTGCGTGATCCGAGGTCCAACTGTTGACAACCTCGACCATGCCGAATCGCTCATCAAGGAGCTTCTGCGCGAGCGCGAAACCACTGAGAAATCCATAGCTTTGAATACCAGCGACGATGTCGGCCGTGTCATCGGATCCGGGTGAGTATTCCCTCAACGCTATCGCCCTAATTTGGTTTAACATTTAGTGGCTCGAACATCCAAGTCATCAAGGACAAGACAGGCGCCTTCGTCTACGTAGACAAGGAAAACGTCCCGGCTCAGTACGCTGGCAAATGTATCATTCGCGGAAACTCAGTGCAGGTATGCCTCCGCCTTCAGAAATCTGGTCTTAATCGATCTGCAGGTTCAAGCCGCGGAGAAGCGAGTCCTGGAGCTATTAGCTCGCCGGGATAATCTCCTTGAGCAAGTTGGTCTTCACAGGAACATGCAGCAAGCACCGCAAGCAAGTTTGCCCATTCACAAGCCGACTGGCTCGGCTCATAATTACAATGAGACAATCGGAAACAACTCGGGCTACAGTGGGATGAAACCGGACCACAATGGAAACTATTTTGACAGCGCGTAAGTACCCTTGCTGAGCTCTGAGAATATATCGCTTACTTTATGGCTGTAGTAAAACAAATGATGACACGAAAATCGGCGTTTGGAACTCATCCAGCCCTGACACTACTTGGAACTCTCGGGAAACCGAGCGCGAACTTGTAAAACAAAGCAAGAAACGCATCCAGGACAACATCCTTATCCCGCTCAATGCCGTCGGAATGGTTATTGGAAAGAAGGGCAAGAATATCAAGATTATTCGTAAGTTGGACTTCATTTCTTCTTTCATAAGCCACGACTTCAGAGGAGACATCCGGTGCTAATGTCTACATCGACAAAGAATACACTGGCCACACAGACTCCAATGCCCTATGCGTCATTTGCGGCAAGTCCGAGCAAGTCGAAATCGCAAAAGAGATGATCTACGAAAAGCTCAACCAATACAACACGTCCAATTCCTTCCCTATCCTCGACCCGCAAGGTTCTATCATCGGCACGCCGCCAAGTGACGCACGCTCCGACGGTAGCAGCGGCTTGAACTACCACTCGCCACTTAGCAGAAGCTTCAATAGGTACTAAGTGACGCCCAGACAGTGTTTTGATAGGACTGTTTAAGTATTTCTCCACCAAGTTCCAACCAGACTCAGTTTGCATTTCCTCCGCCTACGCCCAGCTCCTCGGCCGCCTTCTATCAGCCCGCTTCGCCGTCCACTCCTCTGCATCATCATTCTACTCCATCTCCACAACACCTCTCTCCACTCAAGCCCCAGCATCTTCATCCCCACCAACAGCACCACCAACATCATCATCCGCAGGCTCCTCATCAGCAAGCGCCAGCGATGCAGCCCCACGGCCGCAGCACTATCACCAACAGCAACAACCAGATCATCAAAGTTATAACCAACCAAACACCAACTTCCACAATGCTGCTAATAATCACTTTGACAACCAAAACCATGTTTTCAACAATCTTCAGGAAGGGTTTTCGCCAACGCAGACTGTCTTTTAATTTAATGAGTAACGATTTTAATGCGTCGCCGAAACCCGTGTCAGAATAATCAACGACCTAGACAACTGCAACTTCAGCAACCCTCACCAACGCACCAGCAACAACGAAGCTACCCGAACCAAGAATCTCTTTCTCCCCGTTATCAGAACCATGCTGCCATCATGAATTCCCACCCGAACATGGCAATGTCGAACGCAATGCCGCAACCACCACCTCCGATCAAGACGCCCGAAGAGCCCCACTCGCCCGACGAGCTGGGACTCAACAAATTGAGTTTAAACATTCTAGACAACAACAACGACTCTTCAAATTCGAGCTGGCTCGATTCAGACGCATTTATCAAAACAGACATGTTTCTTCCACCGCCGACTAGGGGACACCAACTCTTTGATATGGACACCAAGGAATGGATCATCAAATAATTATCCTATAAATTCCGTCAATTATTTAATGGCGTTGAGACTGCTTTAATGAAGACAATTTGTTGATTCCTCGAAAAGCACAACTTCATGAACTTCACCAGTATCTAGATATCAAACTAAAGGTGTACCCTGACATACTGAAAAGTTCAGCATGTGCTCCAGACTTCCCCTCCCCTCGAGCTCATACTTTCTCCATTTAAAGTCATTCATTTAGTTCTTTATCTTATAACTATTATTATTATATTATTATTGATACTACCTAATCTTTTCAACAACCATCTTTATTCGTCTTTATAGCGCCACTAGTGGCTCTTCGTGAGAAATAGCTTCGAATCAAATGCGCGGCCCAAGCTAAACCAAAAAGAATTTAAACATTGCCAATACCCATAGTCTATATATGTCTCAACCTCAACCAAAAATCTAATTTTTCCGACTATCAGATTTTTGGACAAAATGCATAAAATCACTCTACGCTGTATATCCTAGACTCTGGTACCTACACTCGGAGTTTATTCAGGCCTAATAATATACAAATATATATAGGTGCAGTTTCCATAATTTTTCTCGTCTTTACAATTTCCCATTTACCTTCAGATTGCTTCAACATAACCACCCGGTTCCCAAGCCGCGTGAAAGTTCATTTTTCCCCTTTTCTTGCTTTATCGGTAAGCAAGCCGTTACAAACCGCCTTTGTGTATAGTTTGGTGTGGTTCCTGAAATTTCAATATATTTTATCAATATCTAAAAACTTCGAAAACACAAAAATCTACAAAAACAAAAAACCAAAAAATCATAATTTGCCTACTACGTATTATCTTCAACTAAAGGTGCTCTTATTAGCTACTTTCAAGTTCCGTTCTGCCGTGGCTTCACCCACGTGACACACCTTTCCCGAGCGGAATTCAAAATTCCTGACGCTCAAAAAATGATCCATCCGAGGGCTTTCAAGACAACATTTCATTGATTTTTCCCTTTAAAATTCTAATTACTCTCAGTTCAAACTCACAGAAAACACGAAACAAACCGGGCCCGACCGGTCAGCTCATCCAAAAAAATGAAAATGAAACAATAATGAATCGATATATGCCTTTCAAAAATGCCCCATAAAAATTTCTTCTTCACGAAAAATCAACCAAACAAGTCTGAAAACATTTTTACTAAAAATAACCTTATAATCTTAGCATTTCCTCCGCGGCACTACTCGTTTTGTAGCGAACCTCCTCCCGCCTAGAAAATTACCCAAATCTTTTCTCATCCTACTCACTACTCAAAAAAGTTCCAAAAACAAAGTTTTGCTGCTGCTCTCTAGCGGACCTCGCAATTACAGTACAGTACAGTGCCCGGAGAACCTCCTTCACGACTCTATTTAAACAAAATATATGCTCGGCTTTGCCCAGATCCTAATTTTTGCATCAATCCCTTCACGAGATTGCGCTTTTCCGAGAAAAGCAACATCCCTGGAAAGTGATCTTCAAGATCAAAACCAATCAACATTGAACTTGGTTCTTCTGGGGGGCATTCCCCACAATCGCTTTTTTCCTAGCTTCATTTTTCCACATATTATTCTTTGATATTTATATACACCAAAGTTTTCCTATTTCAGTACTTTCATCTTTCAAAGCAACTACCCTAGCAAACTTTTCTTCTCGTCAGTCGAGTCACTGATCAACCTTTTTTATTTAATATTACTTCATAATTGGCACTATTTCTGTGAATTCAGTATTCTTCTAAAACCCGCAACGCAACTTCCTTCACATAGATGTTCTATACTATCCACTGATTTACTCTCTCTCCTCTCTGAATGAAAAAGAAAATCCGACTGAATCCAAAAACTGAGACATCGTTTTCTGTACTCCCAAGCTACAGGCAAGCTAGCGCATTTGATTCGACGCCATTTCGCGATCCTCCCTTCTTTTTTCTCATGATTTTTATTTCGATTTTATTATTAAACTGTTTCCTACTTCCAGCGCGCTTAAAATCTAATAAGCTTTCAAAAGTTCTCACTCGGTCGCGCGAGTCTATATATCTAAAAAACAGCAAAAATATATCTTAGGGCCCAAATTTTTTCATTCTTCAAGCAAGATTACTCTCTGTCTATCCGCATTGACTCCTTGCCTTGCGCCAAAGGTTGCTCCGCCCTTCCTGTCCTTTTATTATTTTACTCATTAGTCCTTGCTGTTGTGTCCAATGCATTGTTCCTTCAGTAAGACAAATACCTGGACATTTTCAATGTCAGTGAGATTCTACAGCGAGCTTTCTTCGTGCGCTCGGGTTCTATCAAGCAATCATCAAGCGCCTCATTCACTTTTTCATTTCTAAGCTGCGTTGATGCGCGATAGAATCCGGACCTACAACGATCGCTGGCTGTTCTCACTGGAATAGGAAATGCCAGCGTTTAGGGCCCAGCCTACGGCTCACGGTAGCTCTTCTATCAGATTGAACCTAAAAGCCCGTACTGTCGCACAGTGACTCGAGTCGATACTCGACCACTCACCGTCTTCTGGCTTATTTCTTCCTATTTTGTGTGTTTGCTCTTTCCATATTTTCAAAAATAAATTTCTGTTTGAAAACGCGCCCGCATTATGTGACTCTTTAATATGCAGGATTCCAACAGAAGGATTTAGGGTGGTGAAAATAGTGTTGAATATAGATAAGCACTTATTTAAATTTGCATTGGCTCAGACTCCTTCTCAGTTTAGTCCCCACTTTTATCGAAAATTGACGAAATGTTCGACGCATCGCAGGTTCCCTCAGGTCTTCAGCCGCATAGAGACAGACCGATTCCTGAGGTTGAATACGCTGATTCAAGATTTCGAGAGTTCACAGCACCGCCAAAGATAGAGCCTCCCCACCGAATGTAGTCAAACCAAGTTGCATTGAAAATGCTCGTCGCTCTTTTCAAGGCGTAGAAATCGCAAATTTGGCTGGACAATTCTATCGATAGTCTTCGGTCTCATCATCACAGCGCATATTTATTCGATAGGCGCCTGTCGACGAAAGTCAATGAACAATATCTTGAATTTCAAATCAAGAAACGCGGACTGCAAAGCGCATGAAAATAAAACTTTTGAGGGTTCTACTGATTACTGAAAATTCAAAATAAACTTCGTTAAAATCAATTTTCAAGTTGTGTTTCTTTCAAGAATGTCGTTTCAGTGGCAATTTGTGGCTGCAATTCTTTATGTCGAGCTGGGAATAACGCTTTTGCTCTGCTTGCGGCCGATTTCTTCAAAGTGGTGGAGCTCTCTCTTCAAATCGGGAATCGCGAAGAAAATCTCCAGCAATGGGTTTGTTTTTGGGTTTTCTGTTGATAACTGAAGCTGTAGATCGACCCTTTTCTACATGCTTGCCTCCATCCTTGGTCTTTTCTGCGTCGATGCCTGGCGAGAGATGCAAAAATACATAGAACGGGAAGAGCAGGCAAAAGCAGAAGCGACTGTTAATCCAGACACTTTGAACCATATTCTTATGTGGAAATTCCGCTCCCAGCGAAATCTGTACATCAGGTGGAGTTATTTTAAATTTGGCTGATAATAAGATGAATTCAAAGTGGATTCTCACTCTTTCTGTGGATTGTTATTCAACGATTGGCGTCATTACTGAAGGACAAAGCAACTGCTAAGGCCGAGGCCTCAGCTGCAAAATCTCAGGCGGAATCTGCCTCTCGAACCGCGGAGCTTCTTCTTGACCAGAATAAAGAGAAGGAAGAGAAAGGTGGGCCAAGGAATTAGTGCATTTTACTCATTCCGTTGATAGGTGCTGACGAGGTCGAGCAAGAGCTCAAAGATAAGGTCAAGGAAATGGAGAAGAAACTGGCGTCTGCCCAAAAAGAGCTCGGGGAAGCCAATAAAGAACTGAACCAAAAAGACGTAAAGAAATAAGTCTCCAAACTGCTTCTTAATTTATCATTTAGAAAGAAATTGAAGCCATGAAGTCTCAGGCAGAGGGACTCACCCGAGAGTACGATCGAGTTTGTGAAGAGCTTCAGGAATGATTTTCATTGCCGAACTAGTTTATTTTCCGTCGAATAGATGTAAATCTTTGAAAGGCGAAAGACTCCGGGAACAAAAAAGACGAATAACTTCTATTGGAGCAACGAAATTCAAAAACTACTCGTTGCAGCCTTCAATTAACACGACCTTTATTTTTAACCATCCGTTTTTAGTTTTAGCGGGACTCTATTTATCTTTCTAATCATTTCTTCATCTCTTACACCGAATTCAAGTTCAATGGAAAAATACATGTCATGGATACTTTTTCAATTTCGGTCTCCAAATACGCTTTTTAGAATGAGTACGTAGTTTCAGATGGATCGCTCGCTAGCCCGATGGCTTGGATGCCTTTTTGTTGTGGCCATTATCACAAATTTTACGCTCTTTTCTGGTAAAAATTCATCTACATGAGTCGTTTTCTCAACGAAAACATTCAGAACTTTTTGATGATCGAAATCGCTTCCACTCAAGCCTCTTCCAAAGTTCTCTCTCGGATCTGGAATCAAAAATTGAAGAACTTAATGAACGGAATAGTCTTATCAAAGGTCAAGTGTCTGGAATTTATGACAAACTGAAGGTTTTTGCTGAAGAAAAAGCTAATAGACATGCTCGGCCTCCAAGAACGGATCTCAAAGAGGACAGTAAGAAAGATGATGTTCTTATCCCGATCCTCGTCATAGGAAGGGCCGATCATTTCCTTGACGATTTAAGGGATCTCTTTCTTTAATTCTATTACTAGCATATTAGCTAGAGGTTAATGATCGACCCTCGATAAAGCATGCAATCGTGTAACAGTCAACAGAGCACTTGATTCAATTCTAATTGCAAGAAAACACCTTGAAGCTTCATCACATCCGATTATTATATCGCAAGACTGCGGCCACGCGGGCACAAAAGAAGTCATCGAAAGATACACGCGTGAAAATGACCACATCAGTGCAATATACCAGCCGGATTTGTCCGACTTTCCTGATGTAAAAAGAAACATGCAAGGCTACTTCAAATTGAGGTACTATTTGGTTTTCGTTTTCTACCCTAATCAAGTCTGTTTTAAGCCGCCACTACAAATTCGCTCTTTCAAATATCTTCAAAAAGTTTCCTGGCGCTCTTGGGACAATCATCGTCGAGGATGATCTTCTAGTTTCTCACGATTTTATCGATTTCTTCCGAAAATTCTCTCCGTTGCTAAATGACCCCAATGAAAACCTCTTCTGCCTTTCGACATGGAATGATAATGGAAAAGACGATCAAATTGAGCAAAATCCAGCTCTAGTCTATAGAACCGACTTTTTGGAGGTCTCGGTTGGATGCTCTCCAAAAGGTACGTATATCGTTTGAATTTCATTTTGACTAATTTTATAGATTTGGGATGAAGAGTTCGCGTCAACCTGGCCAACTGCATTCTGGGACGACTGGGTTAGAAATGTCGAGCAACGAAAAGGCCGTCAGTGCATTCACCCAGAAGTACCACGAACTTCGACGTTTGGAAAAGTTGGTGTCTCGAACGGTCAGTTCTTTGACCAGTACTTGGGGAAAATCCACGAGTTCCATGGCGACTTCAATTGGAATCAATTCGATTTGAATTCCATCAAACGAAGACAGTATGATGAGCAGTTCTTACGAAAAGTTGAAAATGTCCCCGTTGCCTCAGTTTCAGGTAAAGAAAGTTAGATGGGCTCCGCTAACGAAGATTCAGATTTTGAGATGCTACAAGTTCCAGAAGTAAAATTGATTTACGAAACAAAGAAAGAATTTGAAAATATTGCCAGAAAAATTAGCGTTATGCAGGACTTCAAGGCCGGTGTTCCTCGAATGGGTTACTACGGGGTGGTCACTGCGCTTTATAAGAACAAAAGAGGTAGGATATTTTCGGATCATAGTTATTTAAACGAGATTAGTGTACATTTCACCTCCGAATCCTCGAACTTGGGAATACCACACTGACTGGTAGACAAGAACCTGTTGTTACAAATGTAGAAAAAGCCAAAATCCCGTAGAGATCATCTATTTTCTGTTTTTATTCACTGTTACCTTTATTTATTCAACCCGCGGAAACAGTACGTTTCCGTTCCTCTATCTCTCTAGCATTTTTACCCCTTTACGATGTGCAATAAATCTTGCTGCTATTAATTTGAGTTGACATGTTCTTCTGAATACTGCATTTTGTGTGTGTTTTCAAAAATGCAAAGTGGCAGAGGCAAAATATATGCAGACAGTCTTTGTTTACCCGATAAACAATCAAAAGATTTTATTATCGAGAAACTTGTCGTTTCGAGTCTGCATAAATTGATTTTATCCCAGACACACAGTATTGAATTCTTTTTTGAACCTGAATAAAAAATACTAGCCCGTATCCCTCGACAGTTTATTTATTGAAAAGTGGTCAGTTTGGCTTTTCATGTCGCCGCCGCGCAGGACACAGTTTGAGCAATAACTCCCCACCACGGCAAATTAAATCCTTTTCCCCCAGAGACTATTCGTGCAGTTACCTTTCCTCTCTACAAATTGTTACTTTTTCTACAGAGACGTTTGTTTTCAAGTTGAAATTATAAAGGAGAATTCTTTTTATGGTCAGAGGTAATTAGATAGATGTCTCAGTGTCAAGTCTAATAAAGCGAGTTTCTATTTATTTAGTGAGAGAATATTTAATTTCGATTCTTAGGATAACTTCGAAACCTTTGCTGAGTAAGTAATTATTGACTATCTCTTTTTGTATAATGTACCCTTGCTAATCGATACCGACGCGCAGTAGCCACACAAATCCTTCCCACACCAAAAATAGAATCCGATAAATGCAGCTGGGCAAGCAGGGATTTTACTTATTTATACATTCGAGATGAATTATTCGTAGGATAAGCCTTTTGGGACGTTTTTCAACTCTGGAGCATATGCACCGATTTGAGGATGTGTTTTGTCCGCCCGTGAGGTTGAACTTATTCTTTTTAAGAGCGAGAGAAAGATTGAGAAATGGGAAGAAGTCATCAATTGATTGTCGGGATTGTCCTCGTTTTTAGGAAAGGTTTGAAATCAAGGAAGAAAATAGAATTTCAACGACGAATATTTTTCAATACCTTTGTGAAAGTATCATGGTCGCCAATGTTTCTGCGGCTCAATTAATGAAGAAGTTTGTTGGCTACACCTTCAGTCCTGTATTTTTCACAGCGTTTTCAACGCTCTTCCTTATTTTGTGTTTCCCTGGGTACGCATTATCAGGTAATAAAGCACGCAATTAGCATTTAAACTTATCAACTCAACAATAGTCGTTCTTCAAAACAAATTCAAGTCACAACCGTTGACATTTGGCCTCTCATCTCCGTTCTCGTTATTTGGCCCTGGAGTGCGAGTATGTTCTTTGAAGCCTATTCTCACGAAGGTTCTTCCTCTGACATTTATCTATCTCGTCACCAACTACCTCTATGCGCGGTCCCTTATCAATCTCAGCAATACCACCGTCTCGGCTATTATGGCATCCGAAATTATGTTTGTATATCTTCTTTCTCTTTTATTACTCGTAAGTACAGAACTGGGGAGCCTGCGGATTAATTCTGTCGTACGCGAAAGAGGATGCTTTCATTATTTACTTCAGTCTTCTGAATAAAGATAAATAATAAATAATGTTTTCATCAAAGATCAAAAGATTGAACTTTTCCGAAAATGGCAATTTTCCTCTGAGGTCCCTAGGGAAATGTTTGAAAAAGGAATTTATGCAGAATAAAAATTAAATTTTCAGGGAGTGAAGAATGAAGGTGTCGCCTCGAATGTGCGTCAATTACTAGCTTCCTTGTTCGCTTTTGGAGGCGTTTTGTGTCTTACGCTTACTTCTAATTGTGACGAGCCTGAAGCAGAGAGTAGAACTAATGCAACGGTCACAGGTGAGATCCGAAGAAATTTTAGTTCCATCGACATTTTTCAAGAAAATACATGTGTCGGATTCGCCGATCAGATCAATTTCTTCATTCCAGTACTTTTCGCAGCATTTGGTGCCGCTGCGTACAAAATTACTTTTAAAAAGCTCCTTGGAACAATTTCAAGCGGCCAAGTCTCCCTTTTCCTGACACTAATTGGACTGTTTTCTGTTCTTATTTCCTTCCCAGCCGTCTGTTACGTGTTTATAACCGACATAGAAAAGTTTCCAAAGGACACAGAAACTTGGACTTTTCTTATTGCCTCGGTAAGAGAATTGATGAGAGATAATGGAACGAAGAAGATAACGTCTATATTCAGTCGACATGTGGACTCTTCTTCAATTGGCTTGTCAATTATGGCGTGTCTGTGACCTTTCCCCTCCTAATCGCCATCGGCTACAGTCTCCCAGTTCCCGCTAATGCAGTTATCGACCGATTCCTCTGGGGGTACTGACTCTTGCAATTTAAAGCCGCGCCGGTAAACTAATAAAATTATTTTAGAACACGTTCAGCACGCAGCAACTTCTTGGAATTGGATTATCGTTCGCCGCAATGATCCTCATCGTCATTCCACTCCCGCTAAATGAAGAGAAAAGCGAAAGCAAGAAATTGCCGAGCAGTTACTCTAGCTCGCCAAGTGATTATGAAAAGGCTGAGACTCTGCCTTTCAACTCCTAGGCTAGGAGTCCTAGCTCGTCAAACAAATTTGTATATTTTGAGTTTTCAGCGATTTCAACTATCATTGTGAACACTCTTCTGCTTGATTTCTTCAGCGTTTCTGCTCGTTACTCGATGACAGTAATTCTATTTAATTTAAATTTAAAGATTCTTTGATTTATTGCTTTAAGAATGGTGCCGAAACCGGCGTCTTCGCCACGGCCGGCGAGTTTTTGCTATGATGTTAACAAGTAAGAAAGCTCGCTTGATTCGGGATCTCACACCAACTTTAGGCTTACTCGGGACTTAACAATCGACGATTTCTCGGACATGGATCTCTCCGAAATAACGCGCGATGATTACACAAGTTCGATGGAGTCGCTTGTTTCTCTTCGGTCGAAGTAAGCTGCTTCTTGTATGTTTATTCTGACAACAAGTTCAGTAAACCGATAGGACTTCTTCCTCAGCGCCGTGCTCCTCTCTCCCGTTCTCAAAGTCTCCGCGATGCCAAACAAGCTCCTCCTAAAAAGTGCCTCTCCCTTTCCGACGCGTACGACAGACCGGCCGAACAATCCAGAGTCAATCATTCTCGCCTTTCTGAAGGCAAATATTATCGTAGTCAATTTGTTGTCGTATGAAGTTTTGAATTGTATGTTCCGTAGCTTCAAATATCCTGTAGTAACTTTGATTTTAGACAAGAAGCCAATCACGAAAGCTTCGTTCAAAGAATTATGTGGATGGGGAGTATTCAGGCCCTTAGAGGTAGATGCTGCTGTTCTCAAAGGAAAGGTTTGTGCTTGAAAACTCGCTCTCATAATTGATTCATTGAAGGTTGTTGTTCCAACCCACATCGCTTCATTTGGACTCTCTGCGAAGGTGAAGGGCCAACTACCCGTCAGCATTGGCGAGCCACTGGTGATCAAGCCCTCAGAAAATATTAATGATGAATGGTACGTCGCATAATCGTTGATTTCGATTTTTATTTATTTTTCAAATTAACAGAAATGTGTGATTGTGAAACCAGCGTAATCAGATGGTCAAAACGCACATCTTGTCAAATGATTACCATTGGTTTATGACAATAGGGAGAAAGTAAGCCAGAGAATAAATGATGATATTGGGTTTTGCACCACAGCATGCTCATTTTTGGGGCTTTTCATTGATTTACTTGCAACCGAGGTTGTTGACGTTGAGCTCCTGGGTACCCTTCTTGTTCATCCACTTGTTGTCAACACAGAAGAACTTCTTAGGAGTGTTGTTGTTTCTCTTAGAATAGGGTCGGCCAAAAAAATTTTTTGATCTCCAATTCTTTTGAAACCAGTTTCAGTGGATTCGCGGTGCTCAAAACCTTTATAAACCAAAAATTGCTGAGATCCGATGTTCAGGTCTCATTCAAGGGCATTTTTTCCAAAAATTGGGACTTGAATTTGACATACTTGCTTAAAAATTAAATTCACTATATATTCAAGGCAAATGATATATTTGGTGGAAGAATATGATAGAGAAGGGTTCAAATTATACAGGTAGTTAACAGAAAAGAGATTGAGTACTCATATACCATTTTTATGGAAGGGTGTTTTGTGCCAATTACCCTTATATATGGTTAACTCAGGTATTCATTCATTCATAAATCAATAAAAAGATGTTTCAATCCCAAATTTTTGCTCATAAGTTAGATTAAACACTAAGGAATAACTTTGCTCTTTCCGAATGCTTATATGAGTTGGGGAATTTTTTTTAATAATTTTTAAATAAAACTACTGGATATTTACGAGAACTTAAAAATGAAGAAAAAAGTCTTATAAGAGGACAAAAAAGGCTCAAATTCTTATCTATATGTTTGAACGATGATAAGAAATTATTAACTGAGTATTGTGTGGATATTATGAGTGATATTCATGAGAGTCTATTATCAGAGGATCTGTTGGTCTCTATCTGTATCATTAAGAGGTCTTGAATGACCTTCAGCACTATGAATGTAGTTTCTAGTCGTTCAAATTACACAAAATGTCTTTTTGAATTATGCTAACATCATCAGAAGTCCTGCTACTGATACCTATGATCTGTAAGGTAATGTCTGTATTAGAAACGCTTAGTCAATGACTCCGAAAATTGCATACATTCATTAACAGGGCTAAAGATGCCCAAAATGTCTTTTGGATAATCGTCAAAGTATCAGAAGTCCTCTAACTGATACCTATCATCTGTAAGTCAGTGTCTGTATTAGATAGGCTCAGTCAATGACTTCCGAAATTGCATACAGTCATAAACAGGGCTAAAGATGCCCAAAATGTCTTTTGCATAATCCTCAAAGTATCAGATGTCCTCTAACTGATACCTATCATCTGTTAGTCAGTGTCTGTATAAGAAAGGCTTAGTCAATGACTTCCGAAATTGCATACAGTCATAAACAGGGCTAACGATGCCCAAAATGTCTTTTGCATAATCCTCAAAGTATCAGATGTCCTCTAACTGATACCTATCATCTGTAAGTCAGTGTCTGTAATAGAGAGGCTTAGTCAATGACTCCGAAAATTGCATACAGTCATAAACAGGGCTAAAGATGCCCAAAATGTCTATTTGAATAATCCTCAAAGTATCAGAAGTCTTTCAACTGATACCTATTGTCTGTAAGTCAGTGTTTGTATTAGAAAGGCTTAGTCAATGACTTCCGAAATTGCATACAGTCATAAACAGGGCTAACGATGCCCAAAATGTCTTTTGCATAATCCTCAAAGTATCAGATGTCCTCTAACTGATACCTATCATCTGTAAGTCAGTGTCTGTAATAGAGAGGCTTAGTCAATGACTCCGAAAATTGCATTCAGTCATGAACAGGGCTTAAGATGCCCAAAATGTCTATTTGAATAATCCTCAAAGTATCAGAAGTCTTTCAACTGATACCTATTGTCTGTAAGTCAGTGTTTGTATTAGAAAGGCTTAGTCAATGACTTCTGAAATTGCATACAGTCATTAACAAAGTTCAAGATGCACAAAATGTCTTTTTGAAAAATTCTCAAAGTATTAAGAGTCCTCTAATGTTTCTCACTGGGGGCACGCCAATAAAACCGAGGATGGCGCGCCCGAATTGCGAATTTCGGTTGGCGGTTGAAAAAGACTCAAATTTGGAGAAATAATAATCATAAGTTTGAGTTTGGACCGTTTTACTATCCTAGATGCAAGCTTAGACCAGCTAAACTTCATATTATTTGACTAAAAGTAGCGTAAAACAGTTTAACTCGCACTAGATTATCATTAAAATAGAATAAACTCGTAAAAGAAGCGTTCGGCCATCACTTATTCCTAACCATTCACCCAGAGGCCGTAGCAAATGCTAACAATGACAAGAGAAGGCTTCACTAATTGGATACGGTTAGGCCTCCGGGTCGGCTTGGCCCCTACCTACCTGAATCCAAGAAACGGGGCTTGGCCCTTACTTACCTGAATCCAAGAAACGGGGCTGGCCTCCCCTCCGGGTCGGCTTGGCCCCTTACCTAACTGAATCCAAGAAACGGGCTGGCCTCCCCTTCGGGTCGGCTTGGCTCCTTACCTCCCTGAATCCAAGAAACGGGGCCGGCCTCCTCTCCGGGTTGGCTTGGCCCCTTACCTAACTGAATCAAAGGAACGGGGCTGGCCTCTCCTTCGGGTCGGCTTGGCCCCTTACCTGATTGAATTAAGGAGACGGGGCTTGCCTCCCTCCGGGTCGGCTTGGCCCCTTACCTACCTGAATCAAGAAACGGGGCCGGCCTCCCTCCGGGTCGGCTTGGCCCCTTACCTAACTGAATCCAAGAAACGGGGCTGGCCTCCCCTTCGGGTCGGCTTGGTTCCTTACCTACCTAAATCAAGAAACGGGGCTGGCCTCTCCTTCGGGTCGGCTTGGCCCCTTACCTGACTGAATTAAGGAGACGGGGCTTGCCTCCCCTCCCGGTCGGCTTAGCCCCTTACCTAACTGTAGAAAATAAACGGGGCTAGCCTCCCCTCGGGTCGGCTTGGCCCCTTACCTGATTGAATTAAGGAGACGGGGCTTGCCTCCTCTCCGGGTCGGCTTGGCCCCTTACCTGAATCCAAGAAGCAGGGGCCGGCCTCCCCTCCGGGTCGGCTTGGCCCCTTACCTAACTGAATCCAAGACGGGGCTGGCCTCCCCTTCGGGTCGGCTTGGTTCCTTACCTACCTCCAAGAAACGGGGCTGGCCTCTCCTTCGGGTCGGCTTGGCCCCTTACCTGACTGAATTAAGGAGACGGGGCTTGCCTCCCTCCGGGTCGGCTTGGCCCCTTACCTAACTGAATCCAAGAAACGGGGCTGGCCTCCCCTTCGGGTCGGCTTGGCCCCTTACCTGACTGAATTAAGGAGACGGGGCTTGCCTTCCCTTTTGGTCGGCTTTGTTCCGTATCTGACTTAATTCAAGAGACGAGGCTCGCCTCCCCGTCGGGTCGTTTTCGCGCCTTACTTTACTGAATTCAAGAGAGGGCCGATGTCCGCTTCGAGTTTTGATGATTCGAGATTGAGCCGTTGGTGCACTCTTCGCCCGCACTTTTTGAACTGTTTATTTCTAGACTTTCTCAGAGTGATTGCGTGACTGGTGCTCCCTTTGCCCGCTCTTTAGGGGTGCACTATCTGCGCAACCCACTGTACCTTACTGAATTTTAGAGACGGGCTTATTCGCCTCAAGTCATCCAGGAGTTGGTCTTTCACCCGGGTTCCCTCGGAAGGTTTACGGCAGATAGTGAACGAAAGTGGTTTAATGTGGCAGTTTTCGGCCAAGCAAGGCTATTTATATATTTTTTTGATATTGGTCTTCAACCAGTTGGTCTTCTAGTAAGGGGTCCTCCGGAGGTCCTCCGGCAGAAAGTGACCGAAATTGGTCAAATGTGGCAGTATGTGGCCATCCAAAGCAATTTAATTTTTTCTATTATTGGTCCTCCAGCAGTTTGTCTTCCAGTAAGGGTCTTCCGGAAGGTCCTCCGGCAATAAGTGGCCAAACTTGACCGAAGTCGGCAATCACTTGCCAATCAAGGCTTGATATTTGGCGTAGCCAAAAATTCGATATTTAGAAACGTCCAAGATTCACGTTTTAAGTGACGAAAATCGCGATTTTCAAAAAATTCTAAAAAATTTCCAACTCGCACAGACAAATGGTTAGTACCATTCGAATCGTCTCGTTCTCCTCTTTCTAACAAGGTATAATTCGTAATTGAAACACGAGATCGATTTTTTGGCCGACCCTATCTTAGAATCAACACATCGAGCTAAAAGCGTAAAATGAAATTCGAGTAGATAATAAATTGACTTACCCTTGCATCGCTTGGTTCGATGGGGGTTCTTCGCCTTGCCGTTTCGAGATTTGCACTCGATAGTCAAACCGTTGGCGAGAGGGTTGTCAGCGAGCTTGACTTTTCCGCACTGTCGGGGGCCTTTCTCTTCATCCTTGATCTTGCCTCTTGGGGAGAGGGTAGATTGAGCCATGGCGACAGCGAGGAAAAAGTTAAAAAGCTTCATGTTTATTGTTTTCGTTTGATGCTGTTGGAGAGGTCGTTCGTTACTTTTATGGAGGAATCGTGTCTCGCTAGATAAGATTAAACAGCTGCGAGAGCAGCGCCGCTGTTGATAAAAATTTAGAAATGAAAACAAGCTTGTTATGCTGAATTGCTAACAATAATATCGAATTCATCCTAATTTATGCCACTTTAGGGTGATGGGGACTTCATTGCGAACGGGAAAGAAAGGTGTTCTGCCAGGCCTGTATGCCAGGGTTCAAAATCACCTCACCTAAAGGTGCACCTTGTTCAATTTAGGTGAGGTGCAAATTGTCACCTCACCCACCTCACCTAAAAATTTTCAGATTTAAGTTTTAGGTGCACCTAAAAGGTGCACCTTTTTTGAAATCATCACCTCACCCACCTCACCTAAACTTTTGAGATTTGGGCCTTTTCTAGGTGCACCTAAAGGTGCACCTTTTGTGATCATCACCTCACCTCACCTCACCTAGGAATGTTTTGATTTTAGGTGCACCTTTTTCTCGGTGAGTTGTTTTAAAGTTTGAAATTCAAACTTGGCTGTTGATTTCGAGTCCTTTCGGTAACACCCGGCATTTTTTACTGGGCAACCCGCAGATTCTTCAACGGGGTACTCGCGCGGAGAGTTTTTTCACGGGCTACCCGCGCTACTAGTTTTCTCCTTTCCGCCGAGTAGCTCGCGATTACCCGCAACCCTTTTTCTCGGGGCAACCAGACGAGCGAATTTTTCTTCTTTCTAGAAACTTTCGCGAGTGGCTCGCGATTATCCTTTACCCATTTACTCAATCTACTCGCACGGGTCTCCGCGCGAGTAACCCGTAGAAAAGTCTGCGGATTACCCGGAAGAAATTTGCGAGTAATTTCAGAGGAATCGAAGTCAGGAGCAGCCCCTTAAAAATCCGTGCCCACACTTGACCAATTATCACCTAAATTTCACCCACCTCACCTAAAAACTTCCAAAATCCGTCTTTTAGGTGCACCTAAAGGTGCACCCTTTTTCGGAATATCACCTCACCCACCTCACCTTAAACTTTTCAAAAATTGTCTTTTTAGGTGCACCTAAAAGGTGCACCTTTTCCAATCTATCACCTCACCCACCT